>NW_023500913.1:1200000-2400000 GCF_013390185.1 Colletotrichum aenigma
AGCTGCAGGACTGACCTTAAATTTCCAGAGAGACTGCTGCAGGTGAAAACGCAACATCTTACTTTCCTCTGCTCGACCGCGTTGCTAGCGGACATTTCGCCGACTCCAAGACGGACAAGGATGTTTACGACAAGTTCCTCCAGGT
Source organism: Colletotrichum aenigma (assembly GCF_013390185.1). Classification (NCBI taxonomy): domain Eukaryota; kingdom Fungi; phylum Ascomycota; class Sordariomycetes; order Glomerellales; family Glomerellaceae; genus Colletotrichum; species Colletotrichum aenigma. The sequence goes on from NW_023500913.1 coordinate 1,200,146, forward strand.
CCTCCGCGACGATGGACACATCACCACTCCCGACGCTCTCTCCACCTTCAAGCTGGCTTTGTCCCTGAGAACGGCTGCTCCACGAGTCGAGGCTCACTATCAATACTACCGGACCGCTGTCGAGCCAAAGCTCGAGTCTGATACTCAGGATGGGTGTGAGGTGTGGGCCGAGTTGGGAGGAAAGCAATATTGCACCCCGGCCTTGGACGCCCCCAAGGACACCAAGTTGACTGAAGCGAAAGCTTTGCCCTTCGACCGGACTTTGGGTTCAGGAAGCGAAGCCGTTCTCTACGCAGACCCCACGTCACCTGGCTTTGGTGCATTTCACAGTGCCCTGGCGCAAAAGGCCCGCAATGGCGAAGTAGAGTACCGCCTGCGTTACACGAAGCCCGCCGGCAGCTACGAGGAGGCGCTTCCTGTGAATGGTTACGGAGTCGAACTGGCGTTGAAAAGAACCGACTACATCGTCATCGACGATCGCGAAGCTCATGGCGGTGACGATGCTCAGAAAAAGATTACCTCCGAGGAGGTTCTGGATGCTGCAGAAGAGGTGACGGATCTCAAGCCTCTCGCAAAGTCGGAGCTGGAACAGCTAGGTCTCAAGGCGGCTTCGTTCGTAATGCAGAATCAGAACCCATTCGAGGCTCTCCTCAAGCTCACTCAGGACTTCCCCAAGTTCTCCACCTCAATCGCCGCTCACAATGTATCGGAGAAGTTCCTGGCCGAGCACCAACTTAACCGCCAACAGCTGGTGCCAAGCGGTATGAATGTGCTTTGGATCAACGGAGTCCAGCTCATCGAGCGCCAGATCGAGGCCTTCACCTTGGTCGATATCCTTCGCCGCGAGCGCAAGCTTATTGATGGCGTTCGGGATCTGGGCTTCTCGGGAGGACAGGCTGTTGCGCTCCTTGGTCATCCCAAGGTCGCCGAGTCCAAGGCTGACGATGAGCCCCCGCGTTTTGACTGGACAGATGACATTGAAGAGGGGAAGGTTATAATCTTCCTCAACGACCTGGAGAAGGATGAGCAATACGCGAACTACCCTACGGAATTGATGTCGGTGAGTAAAGGGCCAATTTTACGGGGGTTGTAACTCTCTAACCTGCTTCTAGCTCCTCCAGCGCGTTTACCCCGGCCAGCTTCCTCCTATCCGCCGAGACATCTTCAATCTCATCGTTCCTGTCGATTTCTCCAAGATCGAAGATCTCAGTGTGGTATCCCAGCTCAACACCTTCGTAAAGCGCAAGCTTCCCCTGCGGTTCGGTCTGGTTCCTCTGACTCCCACTGAGGAGTCTGTCGGTGTTGCCAAGATTCTCTACTATCTCCTTGACAGCTATGGCATGGAAGCCTTTGTTGACTACTTGGATGCTGCTTTGCAAGACTCCAAGACAGACAAGGCGGATGCAGCCTGCTTTGAGAAGGCCATCAAGGACCGGGAACTTCTGCACGAGGCTACCGCTGTTGCGTTCGAGGATGTTCTGCAATCAGAGGGTGCCCAGCAGGTGATCAAGCTTGCGCAGCAATGGGCCAAGAGATTGAACGCTAACACCCCAATTCCACCTGTCTTTATTGACGGTGTACCTGTGCCGCGTGAAGGCAACTGGCTCCAAGCCATGAGCGTCAAGGCTGCCAACGACTTGCAGACCATCCAAAGGGCTGTCTACATGGGTATGGTTGACGAAGAGATGTGGATTCCTGACTTCTTCATTGAGAAGGCACTGAAGCGACGCAACACATACATCTACCCGGAAAACGACAAGTCCCTGAAGATCTTGGATGTCAACAAGATCTACACCGACCATGACGACTTGTTCAACAAAGTTCCAGTCATTGAAGCCTACGCTGACTCCACAAAGGAGAACTGGGCAGTGTTGACTGTTGTTGCTGACATCACAACTGACGCTGGAGCTGATCTTCTCCGTTCTGCCTTAGCGTTCCGTCGCAACAACCCCGGAGTTCGCCTGGATGTAGTCCACAACCCGGAGAACCCTGCCTCGGCCTCTTCTGTCAACAAAGCATTGAAGAGCAGCGACAAGCTTGCTGAAGCTGAGACTATTGCCGATATCAAGACGATCTCTGAGGCAGCTGACAGCGACTCTGATGCGATCTATGCTGCAGCCCTCAATGATTTCCACTCTGTTGCTGCCATTAAGCCTGGGTCAAACCTGCTCATTCTCAACGGCCGCATCGTTGGTCCCTTCACCGCCGAGGAGCCTTTTGAGGCTGATGACTTCCAATACCTGCTCGAGTTCGAACAAAAGGCTCGCATTCTCCCCGTGTACTCTGCTGTTGATGAACTCGGCTTGACCGACAAGATTGCGGGACCTCTAGCGGCTGCTAAGATCACCTCTGTCACCGCCCTCTCTAGCATGTCTGACTTGCCTGAGGACATCTTCGAAACTGCGCCATCTGTTCGTGTCAGTGCCTACGACACCTGGAACTCTACATACACCGCCATCGAGATCGGAAACCCGGAGACCTCGAGCATCCATCTGGTCGGTCTTCTGAACCCTGCCAGCGAGCAAGCCCAGAGATGGGCCCCCATCCTGAAGGTCCTTTCCGAGCTTGAGGGAGTCTATCTAAAGCTTTTCCTCAACCCGAAGGATAAGATCGACGAACTTCCCGTCAAGAGATTCTTCCGCTATGTCCTCGACTCCGAGCCGACTTTTGACGAGACCGGTAAGGTGCGCGCCCTCGAAGCCTCCTTCAAGGGTCTTCCTTCCGAAGCCTTGCTGAATGCTGGCATGGACGTGCCTCCATCTTGGCTCGTCGCCCCCAAGGTCTCGGTTCACGACCCTGACAACATCAAGCTCAGCTCCATCAAGGCCAACGTCCACGCCTCCTACGAGCTTGAGAGCATTCTTATCGAGGGTCACTCGCGCGAGGGCAAAGCTACCCAACCTCCTCGCGGTGCCCAGCTCGTACTTGGCACCGAGAAGGAGCCTCACTTCGCAGACACGATCGCCATGGCCAACTTGGGTTATTTCCAGTTCAAAGCCAACCCGGGCTTTTACAATATCCAGCTCAAGCAGGGTAGAAGCTCCGAAATCTACACCATTGACAGCATTGGCGCGAAGGGATGGAACCCCGTCCCCGGTGACGAGGGCACCGAGGTAGTCCTCATGGATTTCCAGGGAACCACGCTCTACCCTCGCTTGTCTCGCAAGCCAGGCCACGAGGAGTCGGACGTCCTCTTTGTGGAGGAAGACAACAGCCTTGTCGGTCGCGGTCTGAAGCTTGCGGGAGGCATCCTGGGCAAGAAGACCAAGTCTATCTCAGACGAGGAGCACGCGGAGATTAACATCTTCTCCGTCGCAAGCGGTCACCTTTATGAGCGCATGCTCAACATCATGATGGTCTCCGTGATGAAGAACACCAAGCACACGGTCAAGTTCTGGTTCATTGAGCAATTCCTCTCTCCCTCCTTCAAAGATTTCATTCCCCACCTGGCTGAAGAGTATGGCTTCAAGTACGAGATGGTAACATTCAAATGGCCTCACTGGCTCCGCCAACAAAAGGAAAAGCAGCGCGAGATCTGGGGCTACAAGATCCTCTTCCTCGACGTGCTCTTCCCCCTCTCCCTCGACAAGGTTATCTTCGTCGACGCAGACCAAATCGTCCGCACCGACATGATCAACCTCGTCAACCACGACCTCGAAGGCAAACCCTACGGCTTCACACCCATGTGCGACTCCCGCACCGAGATGGAAGGCTTCCGCTTCTGGAAGCAGGGCTACTGGGCTAACTACCTCCGTGGCCAACCGTACCACATCTCCGCCCTCTACGTCGTCGACCTCCGCCGCTTCCGCGAGCTCGCCGCCGGAGACCGCCTGCGCCAGACATATCACTCCCTCAGCGCCGACCCCAACTCCCTCGCAAACCTGGACCAGGACCTGCCGAACCACATGCAGTTCCAGATCCCCATCCACAGCCTGCCGCAGGAGTGGCTGTGGTGTGAGACGTGGTGCTCCGACGAGTCCCAGCGCGAGGCCAAGACGATTGACTTGTGCAACAACCCGCAGACCAAGGAGCCCAAGCTCGACCGCGCTCGTCGCCAGGTTCCCGAGTGGACTGTGTACGATGATGAGATTGCGGCATTGGACCGCAAGCGCAAGGGTCTGCCAGCCGAGGCGCCCAAGAAGGAGGATACCAAGGTCGAGAGCGACAAGACGGTAGAGGAGAAGAACACCAAGAGCCGAAACTGGGAGGAGCCGCCGTCCGAGAAGACGCATGTGATAGATGAGCTATAGATGGAGGAAGTTGGCTTTCGTTTTTCGCATTGCAGAGCATACACACACAGCATTAGAAGCAACAACACGAACCTACATTGCATAGATTGAAGCTCGATTGGTTTGAACAAGTGACTCTTGAGTGTCGTGAAGTAGTATTACAACATGAAGCAAATGATCTATTTGAACCCGGCTCGCCATGATTGCCAGCGTTCCAAAGCAAAGTTCCAGAGCACACGCCCAAAACACCATCGCCGATCCCAAAAAAATTGACTCCGAGCACGTCTAACGATCCGAACCCAGATCGTTCTAATCATAATCATGCAAACAACATCGTCTAATGCGAGATGTACTGGAACACCGCTGACACTTCTGGCTCACCGCACTCTTGTCTCAGCAGCAAATCTTGGATAGGCTTGAGCCCCTCGTTGACGAAATGGTTCCATGTGCTCGTGTCGCCGTACAGCATGGCAGGCGATTTGATATACTGCCTGCCATCAGGCTTGCACCGCTTACACTTGAAGGTGTCGTGGGTGTCTGAATTGGTACCGGGTCGATACTGGAACAGTTCGCGCAGACTGTCCAGAGAGAAGTGGCGCTCGACGTCCTCGGCGGAGTCGACGACGCAAGAGGACAACGACTGCTTGTGGGATTGACGCTGGAAAATCTTCTCCTCGATAGTACCCGTGGCAATGAAGCGATACACGAAACAGTCCTTTTTCTGACCGTCACGCCACACACGAGCCAGAGCTTGCTGGTCTGCTGCAGGGTTCCAGTCAGGGTCGAAGAGGACCAGGCGGTTGGCGCCGATAAGGTTGAGACCGCAGCCACCGGCCTTGGAACTGAGAAGGAAGACAAATTCCTCGCCCTCTGGGTTGTTGAACTTGTCGACGAGCTTCTGGCGCTTATTGACGTTCATGGTACCGTCAAGACGGAGACATCCATAAGCCCTTGAACGGCACAGCTTCTCGAACAAGTCAAGGGTGGAGGTGTAGTTGCTAATGAGCACAATCTTGTCGTTCGTGTCTTGGCGGATACGAGCCAGCATGCGATCAAGCACCTGCATCTTGCCCGAGTACCAAGGCTTGATATCCCTATCACGGCCACGCGCTTCTTTGGGAACGTAGTCTTCAGGGTAGCAATTCTCTGACCCAGGCAGATCGTCTCCAAGGTTAAGCAGATCTGGGTGATTGCAAAGCTTCTTGAGAATGTTAATGGCCTTGAGCGGCTGACTGCCCTTTCCACGAAGAAGGGCCTGGATGTTCGGACTGGTGATGAAGTAGTTGTAGAGGTCGAGCTGGAAGGGCGCAAGATTACAGAACACCACGTGCTCGTACTTGACCGGGAGATACTTGGAGAGAATGTCGTTGGTTCGGCGAATGATGAATTTGTTGACGATACCCAGCAGCTCGGACAAACATTCGTCTCCCTTCTTCCTGTCAGCCTCGCTGGCGTCGGCATCTCGTCCACGCAAAATTGGCAGCTCAAACCGCTTGCGGAATTCCAGACGACTTCCAAGCAAATCGGGATTGGCAAAGCTGATGAGAGCAAAATACTCAGACAAATCGTTCTGAATAGGGGTTCCGGACAAGATGACTCGCCGCGTGACATTCAGGTTGTTGAGTGCGCTAAATGTCTGGCTGTCTCCGTTCTTGAGTCTGTGGCCTTCGTCGCAAAGCATCAGGCCGATTTTGGTGTGCTTCAACTCCTCGACATTGAGACGAAGCGTCTCGTAGGAGACGATGATTACTGGTCGTGTAACGGATCGGCCGCTGGCAATAGCCCACTGGCGCAGCTGCCGCGTCAATTCCTCCTTCGATGCCTTGCCGTCGATTGCAAAGGGTGTGATGGCATCAGCACCCAACCACTTGACCAACTCATTCGCCCAATTGCGGACCAAACTGGACGGGCATGCAACAATAGCCTTCTGAATAGTAGACTTGCCAGCGTCGGGAGACTGCTTGAGCAGAGTCCACAGGAGTGTAATGCATTGAAGCGTCTTGCCGAGACCCATCTCGTCGGCCATGATGCATCCGTTCGCCTTCTCCTCGATCATGCCAGTGACGCATCTGTACATGAACTTGACACCCTCGACTTGATGCGGTCTGAGTACCTTGGCTAGCCTTGGATCAATCACGACAGGGACCCTGGGGTGCTCTCCCTCCACCTTCTTCTTGATTCCAAGAATCTCCGACAAGCTCTTGTGTACGAGAGGCGCGTCAATCTTCTCGGGCTCCGGCTCCTTCTGTTCCTCCTTCTTCTCAGGCACCTTCGGCTTGTCATCCACAGTGGGGTCGTAAAGTACGATTGAGAATTCGCCACTAGGGTCATGAAGAGGCTTCGCGACAAAGACAGCTCCTGTGCGCAGACCAAGGGTTGGCGGGGGTCGATTAGGGTTGAAGGCGGCCGAGTTCTTGTTGATGAGAGGTATGGAGAAGGCCTTGCGGAATATCGTCGACTTGTCCTTTACTTGGAATACTGGGAACTTGTTCGCGTCCCGGTTGGCTAGGGCGAGTCTGTCGGCATTGGTCCAGGGCTTGTCCGCGTCGACGGCTCCATCAGCGCCCTTGTAATCAACCTTTCTCTTCTTTCGCGCGGGGCGATCGGCAGAAACTGTTCGCGTCGCGGATCCGGGGCACTTGAAAGGCTTGTGCAACTTGTCAACGGAATGAGGAGTTGGCCATCTCTTAGAAGGGACATTCTCCTTGTTGGCGCCCGGGGTGGCGGTGACATCGGCAGTCCTATGGAAGGGTCCCATTAGCAATTGGCGTTCAGACGAAGAGTTCAGACGATAAAACATACATTTTGGGCCTCGATTGGCACTTTCGCAGGCCTGCAGATGCAAAGTGTTCAATGCCCTAGTGGTCGTTGCAGAAGGCAGGGAGTGGCGGACGAAGATGGAGGGGAAGAAAGTGTCCCGGTCCTGGTTGTTGATCTCAAGAAAGCGCGACTCGACCCGCGTCGCCACTCAAACACGCAGTCACGTGAGATGAGCAGGCATCCGTCGCACTAGTGCCAAAAGGCCCCCCTCCGAGTCCAATCAACACATTGCCGCACGGTGCACTCCTCGGAGTCACTGCAGCTCCACTTGCTCAATTGTCTGTTGCCTCTGCTGTTCAGGTCCTGGAGCCCAGATACTCACTAGTCTTGCGTGTTACTCAATCTTCATACGCGAAACCATCAAAAGTTGGAACGATACAGTCCTAGCCAACATCCGAAGGATTTATCATGCGTGAGAACCAGATTGGCGTCGCGTTAGCCTTCTTTGTCCTAGAGATGCAACTGACACTTTTCGAGGGCCATACGTGGCTACCCAGCTCGTGATGCATGAGGTCGTCGATGGAATTTGAGCTAATGTGCATTCTCGGACTTTGAGCGCCGGCAGAATTCTGATATATACCAAGATAATTATATAAATGCAGTTGCCATGCTTCGAGATCAATAGAGAGCGCTCCATTTTCCATGCAAGCCACAATGTCGGCCTCTCACGATGGTTTCCAATATAGCACGTCTATTGGCATTGGTAGCCTTCGCCTGGTCCGGATACTCCACTGCGGAGGCTCCAAAACTCAGCCGTTAGCTCTTCTCCTCGAAGAACACCCTCTGACTAACCTGCCAGCATACAACGCCCTCTCATACACATGGGGCTCTCCTGTCGCAACTCAAGATCCGGACCTTCATCCAGTGACAATCCTCCTCAACGGCCGCAGCTTTGATGTCTTGCCAAACCTCTACGATGCCCTCGTTTGGATCAGAGCGCGCAATGCATGCGATCTCTACTGGATCGACGCAATCTGCATCAACCAGGCAGACACCACGGAGCGCGGGATACAGGTCGGCATCATGGACCACATCTATAAACTGGCCGCTCGCGTCGACATCTGGCTCGGTTCCGTTACGGAAGATGACTGCCCTGCCGAGGTCTCACGGCTCGTCAATACAATGGCAGACAATACACGCGCTGATTTCGAATACACCTCCGAAGACACCTTATTCGACGATGCCACGCGGAGAAGATATGGCCTGGCAGATGTGTCAGAAGACGTCTGGTACGCCTTCATCGCCTTCTTTGACAGAACATGGTTCAACCGTGTCTGGGTGGTCCAAGAAGTGGCTCTCGGCAAAGACGCCTGCGTGCTCTGGGGTGACGAAGTCGTCCCCTGGGAAACCGTCGCGTACTGCTCGGACTTTCTATACGACAGCCGTCTGTACGAACAGCTATCCGAGATGCTCTACGAGAATAACCCGACTGTCAAGGGCAGCCACGTCGGCAGCAACTCATCGGGCATAGTCGCCATTCAGCGGTGCAGGCACGGCATCCTGACCGGCTGGGATGGCATGACGCTCGATCACATCATCGTCGGCGGTCCCGCAAGTCTATCTCAAGACGGCCGCGGCAAAAGCTACTGCGCCGGTGCGCTCCTCTTTCTCATGCTCCGCTTGACCTGTTGCGTCGAGGCAAGCGATCCCAGGGACCACGTCTTGGGGCTCATGGGCATCCTCAATCTCCTGCTCGACCTCAGCGGCCGCGAACGAACGGAGATACAGCCGGACTACCGCGCCTGCTCGACATCCGTCAGCGTATTCATAGACACAGCCGTGTTAATCTTGGAGGACTGCAAAAACCTCACACTCTTGACCGCCGTTCCCGATGACGCAGCCAAAGAGGTCTCTGGCCTTCCCTCCTGGGTGCCAGACTTTGCAGCCAGCGGACCCTCCGCGTTCCTAGGGATGAGATGGCCACCAGGCGAAGCATACTTTGACGCCTGTCGCTCTGTGCCAGCTGACTTTCGCATCTCGGACAACAGTATCCTGCATGTGAAGACATTCTGTGTCGGGACAGCCTCTTTGCTCGGGGGAGTCTACTCGGAGCTGGCCGTGATTGGAAGCTTCTCGCAATGGGCCGACTTCCTCCTCCAATGTGACCTGGTCTACGGCCCAATCAATCAGTGTCGCGTGGAGGCATTTTGACGAACACTGATCCTCGACCGAGACGCCTTCAGCCACCCAGCGCCGCCAGGCTTGCAGAAAGCATTCCACCATTGGATTGCGGATCACGTAGTATGGGAAGTCTACTGTGCAACGAAGAAAGGGGCCGATCTGGCGGAGTATTTCAACCGCCTGGAGAGCATCCAGAGACTCGCCGAATCGGATGTGAGCCAAACCGTACCGGACCATGAGGTGATCAAGGGGTATCTCCAGAAGCTCAAGGAACTCGACACACGGGAGGATATAGAGGGTCTCTTTGACGGCTTCAGACATCACTGCCAGGCGTACGTCAACCTTGCGTTCGAGACGTTGTGGGATCGCTGCCCTTTCACTACAAACACAGGATATCTCGGGCTCGGGTGTCAATCTTTGAAGCTAGGTGATTCGCTCTGGATAGTTGCGGGATGTCCGTCACCACTCGCTCTCCGTAAGATTGCAGGCCAGGATTCGGATTCTGTTCGTTACAAGTTACTAGGAGAGGCCTATCTTCACGGCATCATGCATGGGGAGGCCGTCAGCGAAGTTGTGCTGTGGGAGTACATAAGCATCAAATGAGAAAAAATATGCGAGGTACCCGTTCTACTTCTTCACCGCAGCCGCAATCACCATCTTCCTGTTCAAGCCCCCTGCCTTCCCAGAAGCCTTCTCGGGGATGTGGCTAACCTCGTCATTGACAATGTACACAAATTTGCCCTCGCATCCAGCGCCCCCAAACCACGTCCGGAAGAGTTCCTCGTCAAAAGCCTGATGGTTCGTGGTTTTGAGTACCTCGGGCATATGTCCTTCGTGAGAGTGACTGTGACCATGCCCCTGGGCCCCATGCACTACAATAGCCTGCGCCGCCGTATCCGAAGTTTCCTCTTCGACGTCAATACCCTCAACAGCGATGAGAACGCCGCCGGGTTTCAGGCAAGCCGCAAGACGAACCAGCATCGCAGGCGGGTCGTCGAGGTGGTGCAGCGCCATGGATATGATCACAACATCAAACGGCGCGGGGCCAGGGAGGGAGGCGTCGGTCATGAGATCGCCAGCGATGGCGTGTGCCCGAGAAGAGTCGTATCCCAGACGTGTGGCATTCTTGTTGAAGCGCTCCACGATTGCAGGTGCGACATCGATGCCGAGTATCTCGTCGACGAAGGGATCCAGTGCCTGCGTTTAGGTACCTGCGTTAGCCAGCGTTGGATATTTGGCAGCAGCAGAAGAAAGCATACCCAAGATGCTCCTCCATGAGCGCAGGCGTAGTCCAAGAGACGGACCGGGTCGGAGGCATCGCGGGGTCGGAGACCTAGATTCGGGGCCCGGGTGCGGAGGAAGCGGGTGAGTTGCTCTGCGAAGACTTTGAGCCAGTCTTCCTCGTAAAACGAGTCGGCATTTTCACTGGAACTTGGTCAGTCATGGCAAAATAGATCAGACGCATCACAGCGCATACTCCCAAAAGACGCGGTTGAGCTCCGCCAGAGATATGGTCTTAGGCTCGACTGATGTGGTCATGACTGCGAGAGTGTATGATGAACGGTGGCATATAACAAATGGTCTATTGTATGTGGTCCTTGATTTGAGGCATCCTGATCTTTTGTTCAGTATCTCGGTTCTATCTTTGATATATCAACGCATTGTCTCCATCTTTCTAGACATTTTTGTCACCGGAGAGTATTCGGCAACTTTCCCCTCAGACAGTAAGCACGGCAACAATACGGGGACATCTACCCAGCCATCAAGGTAGATACAAGAAATCTCTCCGACAAGCGTTACACGTATCACTCCAAATCGGAAGGTCGTCAAATAAGCACACTCACATCGGCTGTCCCACGTCGAGAGCAGCAGCAGGCCGTCTCCGGCCCTCGCCCATCTCGTACATGGCCCACTCGTAAACAGCCCACTGAACCGCGTTGACGATGAAAGCCCGGACGCTACAGATAGTTAGACCCCTGAAGAAGACCTTCATACCGCCCTCACGGTACGCCTCCCGCGCAACCTGCATCGCGCCGGCGCGCTTCGTGGGTTCTGAACCCTGGGCTGGTAGTAGCGGGGCGGCTTCCGCTGGTTTCTCAAACGCTTGGGTCTGCACCCGCGTCTTGATGACATCGAGTGGGAAGATACTCGCCCACGTAACAATTCCTGCGAGCCCGCCGCAGAGAAGTACCTTGGCGGCTTCCTCGCGCAGATTTGTTTCCCCCGTCGCATCAGCGGTGCCGACACCCATCCAGCGCGTACTGAGCTCATAGGACCAAAAGTAGAAGCCGTACCCGATGCTGTCCCGCAGCGCAGTCACGACACCGCCAAAGTACAGACCCCTGATCCCTTCAGCACGCCAGACGTCCTTGGTGATGGCCCAGCTGGATGCTGGCGGCGAGGACAGCTGGGCGCGACACTTGATCAGCTCCGTAGGTGTGCTCACCACCCATGTTGCCAGACCACCAACAGCTCCTGCGATCCAAGTTGTCCAGAGACTTGATTTGACGTTGAGAGCGGAATTGAGCGCGGCCTCGGTGCGGTTGTACGAGACGAACAAGAGAGCGTTGAGGGCGCCATAGCCGAGGATGGGAGCAGCGGAGCCAGTGACCAGCGAGGCGGGGGTCTCGAAGTGACGGATGTATGAGGTCGCTGCAGCGGCGGGGATCTGCCCCGGTGGAGGAGCGGTCGGAGGGGCTTGTCGGCGGACCTTGAGAAGGTCGAGGGGATTGCCGATGATGATGCCGACGGCACCGCTGATGTAGCCAGCCCAGAAGTCGGCGGACATGGTGGCAGGCGAGTTGTGATTGGTCAGGTCTAGGTCTGGCGGTACTGGTTGCGGTTATCAGGGTGGCGGAAGTGGTCGACGCGGGCCTGGGATATAGCAATGACGGTGATGATGCCGAGGTAAGAGACCATCCACGCACCACCTAGACCGGCCCAAAAGCGGGCATTCTTGACGGGGTTCGGATCGGGCTTGTGGCGGGAGTTGAGGTAGCGGAAGTGGAGGAACTGGGAAGTGACGGCACCAAAGATGACGGAGTGCCAGTTGTCGGCGAACCAGACGGAGGCGGGGGAGGGAGGGTCGAGCGGGGTTCGACATCCGGGGAGGGGAGGTTGAGGCGGAGACGGAGGATGTTCTGACATTGTTGCGGGCGCAGCGGTGGTGTTTCCGGTTCTTTGGTCGGGTGCTTTGCGGCCGAGATCTGGATCCACTGTTAGAGATGCGAGCACGTGAAAATGCGGCACTCGATGGTCATGCTGCCATGCGAGCGGCGTGTCGTCATATGCGAGGTGGAGGTCAATTGCGCTCGAGAGAGGTGCGCAAGCAATTGGCAAGTTGAAGGATGGACGGAAAGCATGTTGTTGGCGACATCAGGTACGGATACGGGCAGTGGATTCCTGAGGGAAACACAGAGATGCCTGTCGTCGCCTGATTTTGTGAAATGATTGGTCCACCACTGATATCTCCGTCAGTACCTAAGCTGAGGTAGGTGCCCGCGTGTGCATAGTACGTGCCTGTCCTGTGCCTTGGGTGGACACAGTGTCTGCCTTCCCAAGGTAGGTCCACGTCCCTTCAACCACCCAGGTGGAGACTTACTTACCGAAGTTGAACTTCTTCAAAGGTCAGACTTCAAACTTCGAATGGGGACTTGTATGGGTAGTGTACATTGCTCGTATTCCTACAGGGCCTCATGTGTCTACAAAGCTCATGGCCATCGCCAATTGCGCTGAATTTACTTACCACCAAGGTCGCCAACGTCGCTACCTGGCTCATGCTGCGCAGAGATGGCTTCGCAAGGTCCTTACCAACGACGTGTATATAAGACGCCGCCCTCGGCAGTTCTCGAGCCCGTTGCTCATCCTTAATTCCCAAGTTGATACCAGCTACTACACAATCAATCCAATCTTTGCAACCATGAGGTGCTACCATCTGCCTGATCGTTCCTTCGCGCCGACGTTGACTCTGGCACCATCTTGATGCAGACCGTCTCTCAGAGCGACCCCATTCACGGTGGCTACGACAACTCTTCCCCTTCTGGCGGCCTTCCCTCTATGGTCACCGTCACCCTTCCAGCTGGCTCTGCTCCCGGCAGCATTCTTGGATGCTACAGCGACCTGGCGCAAGCAACTGCTTCTCCTGTCTCTCTCGGCTCTCCTTCTGTGGTTACCTTGTGGCCCACTGCCCGGGGCAATGCGGCTGCACCTGCTGCTCCCACCGCTGCTGCCACTGCTGGCTCTGGCTTACTTCCGACTTTTGACTCTGGCTTTCAGAATCCCGCTGGCGCAGCACCTGTCACATTCACTCTCAGTCATCAGTCGTTACTCTCTGGCCTACAGCTCAGACCCATGCCGCTGTACCTGCTGCTCCCACCGCTGCTGTCACTGATGCTGCCACTGCCGTTGGCTCTGCTCAGCCTGGCGCAGCGAGCACCAGCTCTTGCACATCGACTCTCACACCGCAGCCCATGCTAACGGCAGTCAGCTCCTCGGAACCCAGCTGGACAGCTCACAAGCACCCTGCTTAATGTTAGTTCCGAAGCTGGAAGCGACTCTGGCAATAGGCTTTGTGCCACAGCCATCATCAAACTATGGAGTCGAGTCGGGCTGAACTGGGAGTAAAGTTTTATGGCCGTGAGGGTAACATATGTAACGAAAGATCAATACAATCATAAAACTTGAACACTTTGTTACAAGGTTTTATAATTGCTTCATCAAGAGGAATGTTGTTTGAATGTTTGAAGGTCCTGGAAATGGGAGATCGTAATGACTTAACGACTCTCTTCTTTTGAAGAATTTAGAGTCAAGGTCTTAGAGAACCGAACTTCAATTCAGAGCCCGGCGGAAACTTGTTATGTAGCAATGTACATATTCATCGCATAGCTCTCCCGACTGTTTGCAGCCTCCAGATTTGTCAGGACCTTCTTCTCGGCGACATTTCTGCCGGCCCGGCCATGCGACCCATATCCGACCCGGTCTCGGCGACTTTCCGCCGTAAGTCTCCCGGGATTTCGGAGACATACACTACGGCCTCGCGCCGACAGCAAACACAACAGTCACTTTGTATATAATAAGGATGAATTGTCTTCCAGAATAGCAGCTGTTTTTCTGCGCACGCAAACACATAAAAAACCTATATACATGGCCTCACTATATAAATCACTTTACAAGACACTCGCATCTTCTGTACTGCTAAATCAAATATTTTCAAACACAACCGCACCAATGCTTCACGACGTCCTGATCATCGGTGCCGGTCCTTCAGGACTGGCCGCCGCCACCGCCCTCTCCCGCCAGCTCTACACCTCCGTCGTCTTCGACTCGGGCCTCTACCGCAACGCCCGCGCCAAGAACATGCACAACGTTCTCGGCTTCGACCACGTCCCGCCCCCCGTCTTCCGCGCCAAGGCCAGGGCAGACATCCAGGAGCGCTACTCCGCCACGGTCACCTTCGCCGACGTGGCCGTCACCAAGACCACCAAGCTCGACAACGGCCTCTTCAAGGCGGAAGACGCCGCGGGCAAGGCGTGGTTCGGGAGGAAACTCGTCCTCGCCACCGGCGTCACGGACATCACGCCCGACATCGAAGGTTACGACGACTGCTGGGGCCACGGCATCTTCCACTGCCTCTTCTGCCACGGCTTCGAGGAGCGCGGGTCCGCGAGCGCAGGCATCATCGGCGTCGGCATGCTGGCAAACGTCAAGATGGCCACGCATGTCGGCTACATGGCCCGTCCCCTAGCCAAAGAAATCATCATCTACACCAACGGAAACGATGCACTCGCGCCGGAGCTTTCGTCCCTACCCGCATCGCCATTCAAAGTAGACACACGAAAGATTGCCAGGTTGCGCATGGGTGAGAAGACCAACGTAATCATCACGTTCGAAGATGGCACTGAGGCCACGGAGGGCTTCCTTGCTCACGCACCCTACACCAAGCCCAACGGGCCATTTGTGGAGCAGCTTGGGCTGGAGGTGGCGGAGAATGGTGACATCAAGACGTCGCAACCGTTTGGGGAGACAACCGTTTCGGGCGTCTACGCAGTTGGTGATTGTGGGAACATGATCAAGGCAGTTGCACCCGCAGCTACGAGCGGCTCGATGTGCGCGGCGGGCATAGTGGTGCCGTTGCAGAGTGAGCCTAAGATTGAGTTGGACGTTGAGGACGTGGAGAAGTTGTTAGGATAGACCATTCGTTGAATTACTATTTTCCAAGATCACATAGACTTATAGAATCAAAACATTCAAGTTCAGTTAGGGGTTTCAAATGGATCATTGAGTGCAAGAATCGAAGATTTGTTGAGCTCGACATAAAGTGGGCAAAAGGCAGCTCCTTCCCGCCTATATTCAGCGAAGCAAATGTAGAAATTGGTAGAGACTAGGTGATTTTGAAAGGGCCAAGGTCTCAGGGTATTCCACCAGCTTCCATCTAATCTGCAGCAAGCATATCTCAGCAACACTCACACCTTGAAGCTCTTGCCTCGCGTAGCCTTTCGTCGGCGTCGGTGCACACGCCCCATGTTTGAACCCCTTGTGTCTTTGAATAAACAGTCGCTGGGCATGTGATGATGCCGAGTCGGCCATCAGGTCATCCCTATCCTGGTCTCCTTCACAAGGGGGACAAGCACACGACGGTCCGCCGTTGCATGCAACCCACGATGGCACATTCGACCGGGTGCCATCCGCAAAGGAACACTCCCTTGCACCCAGTTCCCTTCTACGCGGATGTAAATCATCACTCAGCTCAAGGCAACAAGATTAATTGGAACAATTCTCTCGCCGTCTTCACCGCCTCCAACATCCAGGTACGCAAGGAGGCCACCACACCGGGCCCAACAACGTTTTGGGGATTGATCCAGACAGATCAGGGGTTTCTTCTGGTCACTATGGTCATCAATTCTCTCAAAGCCATGTTACATGAGCATTGCCGGTAGCTTCACTCGACTACAGATGCAGACATACGTGACATGGACTCACCGATCTGCGTAGCATGAAGCATCTCCGCCCCCAGCTGAGGATGAAAAGGGGGGCCAGCGCTGCTCAGCAGGCTGAAGGATTCCACATGCCTCTTACGTTTTGGCGCATCTCAACACCCGTCAAATACATCGGAAATGATGTACGGTTCGGTATGCAGCGGGCGGAGGAACTTGACAATCCGGTCTTGTCCACAAGGAACTTCGTTTGGAAGTTTGAAGTGGGACAACACGACGTGATGAAAGGGAGTAGCCCTAGAAACGTGAGAATCAATGAAATGTAGAAGACCAAAGAGCAGAGTCGACACCAACATCTCTGTAACATCTTCTCCTACGACCATTATGCTTCTTATTCCACATTAAAACACCTTGTAACGGGCATTCTCAAAAATGTTAGTGTCACCGCATTCGATCCCCTTGCTTTCCAAAACTCCCGAGACTCCTGCATGTACGGCCCGACTTCATTTGACATGCACTAGTGCCCACATCGCCCCTCCCCGTCGTCGCATGCCGTGAATTAGGCAGCAGAATTAACTACCCGCGCTCTCCCGACCGCATCCGAACCGAGAGAAGCAACACCAGCAAATCAAGAAGTTCTCTGATATCGCTTGGAACGCCACAATTAATGGATGTGCGATGAGTTGTCGGGTATGGCCCATGTCTGAAGGATGTTTCAATGGACGATGGGCCCCTATTGTTTCGTGGGAACTCCCCGAAGAGGGACCCTCTGATTTTTTCCAGTGCTTGAGGAACAACTTTTCCTGTGGGCTCCCGTACACCCTGACCCGTTATTGTTGTTCTTGCTATCATAGTCTCTACTGTTGTCGTTGTCGTCGTCGCTTCGATCGTCGCTTTTGTTCCTACCATCGTCGTCTCTACTACTGTCGTCCTAGAAATATGATGTTCTCAGAATTATTAGTAACTTGCTCCAGACCGCCTTGAACCCATATTCCTGTTTAAGGCGTCATTACTTAGCATGCGACCTTTCTAAAATGGGAGTTGCCCTCGGGAACCGGCGGACATCTCATAAATGCTTGACAGGGCGACACAGCCAATTTCCTTAGCAGCAGCAACCTCCAGACATCACGAAAAACCATATGGAATACTACAACCTCAAATATCCTCAATGCCACCATTATCATCCATGTCTCGATAATCCCGAGCCCAGCCCTGCAGGAATCACCCAGAAATAATCGCCAGCTTTGGCTGGTGTTCCATCCCGCGCTCCCGCCGGGCCCATGGCATCAAAAGCCACCCTCCTCTCAACCCTTCTCGACAACTCTGAGTAATATCCCCCGATCCTCAGACCAGGCAAGCAAATCCGTGTTCATCCCCCATCAACCCGTGACGGAGTTTCCCTCGCTGAAGCGCGGTCTAGACACCCGTCCGACTCTCCACCCCCCTCCCGCGAAACGAAACTCTATCAAGTAAAACAACATGGCGGGTCTCCTTGTTTTTGTGAGCATTGAATAAGCACTAGGATTGTGTCCAGACGGAGTGTTCTGGACTCGGTCGTGGTCGAGAAGGAATGAAACTCGGGGCACTGGATGGGTTCTATTCATCATCAACTTGACGTTTTCCCAAAGGCTCTGATATTCCCAGTATTCGTTTCACCGGGATTGACGACTGACACAAGTCAGGAAACTCGTCATTTTGTTACAGCGGCATCATGTATCCGAATCTGAACATTACTCTTCCAATGACATAGTTCATCTGCAAGACTTTTTACCTAACGTGTGCTAAGACTCACCACGGAGTTTCCTCAAGACTCCCAATGCCCTTGTAGCAAACCATCGACCGCCAGACGTAGAGCGCAGACCGGGATTATTCGCAAGACCTAGCAATGCTGTTCTTCTCTCTAACTCATAGCATTCCGAGACCGACCTCCATGGATCCACAATGAGTCTTAGTACTGCAAGTAACGTTGCCGCAAACCGGGGCATGCCTCCGCATAAACCTTTAAGCTTCACCACCAATCATGCACTAACACCAGGAACCCCTTCGCAAAATTTCCCCACAGTCCAAGACTTCACATGAGAAAAAGGTTTCCCTCGGAAGGGCTGGTGAGTGTGCAGTGTCTCCTCTCGACGATCATGCGCGCAGATCATAGCAGCAGGAACAGAAAAATAAGAGTTAGGTTTTGACGGGTGTCATCCCATCACATCCCCGTCGGCTCACGGGATGAAACGGTGAGGCCGCGCGGGGCTTCCTCGACGTGGGGGTTCCAGCCAGCATCTAAAATAGAGGTCGTGTTTGAGTCAAACAGACATAATATCATGGTCACGCTGCCGTACAAGATTGAGAGAGCGGTTTTGTGACAAGAAAATAGAACTGCTGGTTTAGTGTCCCGGCCAAGGTGCAGGCTTGTCGAAGCCCAGCAAGGCGGGCGCTGCAACCAGGAAGCAAATCATGCACGGAGCGTTGACGGAGAGGGAAGGCGCCCGGCAAAGTCCATCTGGGACTCTGCAGACCAAATGAGGTACGCGATGGCGAAGGAAGCATGGCGCCATGAGGTGAGATGAGACGTCTCGGTCCCGAAGACAGAATGTGGCGCTGACGGACCTCAGCTCGTTGCCTTGAGATGGGAAATTGAAGGAATGTAGTAGCCGCCTGGCAGCCGTTGGCCGCCGAAATTGATGGTAGCTGGCGCCGTGAAGGCGCGGGAGCTATGACGGCGACGGAATCCTTTTTCGGAGCATTCTCCAAAACATGACCGGGACTTGCCCTGAGACGGTGTTAGTCGATGGCGACCGAGCTGCCAGGATTTCACGACCGCCGGCCAGTTCATCGAGTAGATGCAACTGAGGACGCCCCCAGCCAGTAAGCCCTTGCAGACCGAGTGGTCTCTCTCGATCCGACCGCGGATAACGGGGTTTTGTGGGATAATCTGCGCCAAAAAGCTGCCCGAGTCTGGTTTCCTGGCCCATGAATCCGCGACGCTGGTGACGAGAGTCAATGATAGCGGAGAAGGGCGGAAACGTTTCAAGCTGGGCGGAAAGCCGCAACCCCCTCAGCTTTGGCTGGGCCTCGCGCCTTGTGGCGTGCTAATTCCCAGGGTGTCAACCCCTCAGCTGAGAACTACATGTAAGTAGGCGCACACCCTTGTTCCAGAGATGCGTCATTTGGTAGCGCTCAGAGATATAGTTCAATATTCTCCTCGACAATATAAGCGGGGATATTGTCATATAGTAATGCCCTCGTAGCTAATGCTGGGGTCGCCATGAATAGACCAAGGCGGAAAAAGAGAAAAGACTCCTCCGACTGTCAATTGCCCCTTTGGTGACCGGATAGTCATGGAATCGATGACTTAATGCACGAGGAATGCGAAGTGGTGTGCCACATCAATCAGACAAATTGTTGAAGCTGTTGAATTATTATGTGAGGCCGGCTGGTAGATGATCACTACCGCTGCCTGTGCCGAGCTGAGAAGCGCCGGCTGTATGGGATATATCCTCCAAAGCGACCCATCAAATACGCCAATTCACCTTCCGGACAGGTATGCTTTTCAGATCGATGTCGGGACCTAACATTTCCCTCCCAATCCCTATAAAACTTGCAGAATGACGCCGTGTGCCATGCTGAACTTCATCAATAAACGTCTCCATCTCCAACTGCATTCAGTTGAACAGAAAGAGCTCTTCAGATCTTGTGGTCAAAGACCGATGTAGGCGGGGGCTTGCGTACTCCGTCATAGGTGAAACCAAAACACTCGGGTTGTAGACGGTGGCGCTGGTCAAGCTCATGTGAGGATCGTCGTGTTCAGAAACAGCCCAGCCTGCCGACTGCCTGTTGTTCGACTGAACTGGTGTTTGTGGCACGGTTTCTGCCGTTGCGGTAGCAGATGCATATGCAGAGGATGTGAGCAAGTCGTCCGCCAAGGGTGCCGTCTGCTGTCTCTCCCCCTGGTACCACCATTGGTCTTCGAAGCCATTGTCGACCGTCATCATGGCTGCGGAAAGGGCTTCCAATTCGTATTTCCTCCCGGGGTCTTCTCTGTCCCGAGGGCGAGGGGCTGGTGTAACATTCGCCAAAGACACATCGCGGAACTTCATGGACAGTTCGGATGAGTAGTCGTCAACTTCTGAATCATCGGGCATGCCATATTCTCCAGGCCATGAAGAAGCGGACCAAGGAAGCTCATCCTCACCCAGTCGAAACCGCGAGGGAACTTCGGGGAGGGCCTTCCAGTAGTCAGGAGCGCTTGTCGTCGGTGCTCGTGGGCGTTGGCGAGGTAAAGCCGAGCTTCCCAGAGCGTCTGGTTCCGCGTCCCAGGGGCTGTCGTTCCAGGGAGGGGGTGCTGAGCTGCCTCGTTCATGGGACGAGCCTGATGAGCGGCTCTCTTGTCGGGACTGTCTTCTCGGTTCGAGATGGGGTGGCATTGGTGGATGTTGAGGTTGGTTCTGCTGGTGTGCGGGTGGTGAAGATCGCGTAGGCTGGTAGGCTTGGTAGGTGGGCGTATTGAGGTAATTTGTAGTTGGCGGTGGCACTTGTCTAGGGAAATGTTGGGCACGATCGCGCATACCCCTTGAGACGTAGGTAACGGAGTGTTGGTTAGGGGCATGTCTTGGTGAGAAGGAGACCCCAAACTCGAAATGGACGAATATTTGGGGCCGGCGGCTCGCAGTTGACGCCATGTCGATATCGATATCGTGGTCCGAATCCAGGTCCAGATGATGCAAATGAGGTGGGATAGGTTCTGTCCTCCAACGAGTGGCCATGGTTGGAGGGGGACGTGAGCGGTTGATATGGGGCGAGGAGGGCGGCCGAGGAGTGGGTGCTCTAGACTCGACGGCGGTCTTGACTAGCGTGGAGGTAGAGACAAAGCGGAGATGCAGTCGGATGAGTAGTACCGCAAGTCAAGGAATGCTTGGTACGGCGAGGAGCGGTACGATGCGGTACGGAAGCAAGGAGGGAGGGTACTCGTTGTCTGCAGTTTGTGCCACGACGGGACCGAGCTTTGGGTCTGGGCGCTAGGTAGTGTCAAAGGTCTGAGGCGTGTGTTGCAATGATGGGCCGCAGATAGCATGAGGCGAGGGGAGGTGTAAGATCAGATGCTGCGGATCATGGCTTCGTTGGACGGTTGGAAGCGGAAGACTGGTTTAGAAAAGACAGAGAGGCGGAGGCGAGGGTGCCCAGACTAATAGACCATCACACGGCGTGTTGTTGTTGTTGTATCTGAGGAGATGGGTGAATCTGGGGTCGAGGGATCGTGGTCGTGGTCGTGGTCGTGGTCGAAGCAAGCAGAGCCGGGGCAGGGTGTCCGAGGGATGTGGCAGAGACAGACAGAGGGCCCCCCCTGTGCAGTGCAGTGCTGGTGACCTGAATGAGGCGGGGAGGCGTGAGACGACGGGTAGAGGTGTGAGGCGAGGTACGTTGGTACTTTGGCTTGGTGTTGCCCTTGATGGTGGAGGGGAGGGTAGCTGAGGCAGCAGAATAAAACGCCGTGCGAGTGACCCGTATCTGTGGGTAATGACAAGTCGCTTGCGGCTAGGAGGCAATCGGGTAATAGCCGGTTGTAGTTTGCATTTCGTAGATAGTCGATTGATGCACGGCACGTCCCCAAGAGAGGAAGCCGGGAGACTTGTAAGTTGGGCTGTACATACGTCCCGGAGGGCTCAAGCAATGACATGACAGCAAGCAAGCAAGCAGTCAGTGCAATGCCGTACAGCCCCTCGGCGCCTCGTTCGTCTGGCGAGAGCTTCAGACGAACTGGACTGAGGGCCACGGGCAAGGTGTAGGTACCTTAGTTCGAGATGAGCGGGGGACCACTGAATACGGCCGAACAGAGTCCATGTGCAAGAGGTAAGGAGACGGTCTCGGTTGGCTCCTCTTCTCTCCCAGACCGTGTACCCATGGTATGGTCCAGGCAAGACAGCGCAGCTTGGCAGACTAGACTTCCATTGCGAAGGAGGAACGGGGCCGTACCTAGTGGGTTGACGGAAAGAAACCGTCAGGTTGCCGTTCCTGCTGCCAGCTTCGCCTCGTCGCGCGGACGGAACGAGCGAACGGACAGGCTTCTGCATGGCAGCAGCGGGTGGTCTGGAAAGGAAAGGAGACTGCAAAAAAAGGCGGAATGGAATGGCGTGGCTTAGGTTGGCCCAGCTTACCTACTTACCTCACCTCACCTTACCGTAGGTGGGTTGGTGAAGGATGGGAAACCTGGGCGACGACCACTCTGCGGTGCTGCACTCTCACATTGCGAGTCGGTGGAGGTACGTACCTCCGTGCCCTACCTTACCTACCTTAGTAAGTAAGGTCACATACATGGTACCTAAGTGTCCTTCACCTGTGGGCAGGTTTGTCATTGGCTCCAGGCAGAATCAGTGACCTACCTAGGTACCTCACGTCTAAAGAGTTGACAATGTATCCCGTACGTTGAACAACACAAGAAAAACAAAACCACAACCCAGGCACCTTGTCTTCGCAGAGATCACGGTGTGTTGTGTGGAAGGAGAATAAAAGATGCATGGCATTGGGGCCCAGGGGCATGGAGGGCTCCAGATGGAATGCCACCAATTTGGCATTCGATACCCTGCTGCCATTGGGTCTTTCGGTATGCCCAGCGGGGGTTCTCCCACTGTCTAGGGTGCCTCCAGGGACCGTACCCTGTTTTGACTCCCGCTGCCCCCTAAACGAAATCCCCAGACCCGTTTTGGTATCCGTAGGTACCTTGCCCAATCAATCTTTCCGTCGAGCTGCCTGCCCGGTCTTCAATTTGTCGACGACGGCCTTCATTACACACGCCGCATATTTTTGCTTCATATTCCGACTTTTCCATACGACATCAAGCTATCAAGGCGACGCAACGGCAATCGCTGCTTGGGTCTCCGTGTCTCGTGCATGACCGTGTCGTTGCCCATGTCATTCGTGTTCGAATACTTAGCTACCTTGCCTAGCCACGTATCGCCACGTTATAAATATTATACGAGCGTCATCAGACCCTTATTAAGTTGTGTACTTTGAGAAGTTGGGATACCTTACATACACAGAAAGCACTACTCACTATCAAACGACCACAAGATGAGGCAGATTGCTCATGACATTCGCCGTTGCCGCAGCTCAGCCTCCCTTGAGTTGCTGTCCTCGTCGGATTCCGGCAGCTGATTGATGTACGGTTGATCTATTCCACTTTCTTGTCTACATTGGGTATACGTCGACAGCCGCCGCCCCCGTCACATCAGATCTGGGATCCGCGTTGGACAAGACAAGACGAGACAATAAGGGTTCATAGGCACTTATCCAAGCAAGTCGTTGCTTTGCGTTGCGGCCGTGTGTCCCGACTCGTCGTCCGCGGCCGATGGTGACATTTGCCCCCCGTCCCCTCCGTTCGAGTCGCCAGGTTCCAGCATGTCAACCGAACCCGCCGCCGATCAGCCCCCCGGCGGCCGCCAATCATTCCAGAACAGAGTCCCCGCCGTGACCATTTCGCCGGCTTCGATTGGATCGCCATTCGAATTGACTCTGGCGGGCGTGCGGGACTAGTGAAACCTCCCCCCATCCATCACCGCTGTGGAACCGCATCTCGTTCATCAACTAGGCAGCCATATAAAAATCTTCCGAGAAGCACTCGTCGTCTCCTAATCAACAAGAGGCTCCTTTTTGTCTTGCTGTAATTCCCGCCTCCGCATGCCGAAGGCCCGAACTGGGGCGGATAAGGCAAGGCAGGTTTGATAACAGTAACGGGAAATGGCTCAACTGCAGCCAAGTTGTCCATCATCTGCCGAGGAGGGGGGCCTGTTATCATGAGGTGGGCATCTTCAAATCCTACGGTCTGAGTGTGCGATGACAGGACACAGATCCAGATCGAAACACGCTGCCTGATGCTGTGCCGGAATTCCATTCTCATACGGACAGTAGTAGACGTTACCTCATGGAACCTTCCAAGTCGGCTTCCACAGGGTGGACCGGTCAGCACCTAAAAAAAAAAAAAAAAAAAAAAAAAAAAAAAAGGCCAGCCATCACGCCGCACACGCACGCCTGCACAGCATCTGTAGCCCTGGACAGGAGATATTGATAGGAAATATTCCATAACCTGGCTATATCGTGGGTAGTGCCGTGCGGCAAGGTGCATGGAAATGAGAGCAGCTTCACCTGAGAGCCAATGACAGAAGCGAGCCTGGAAGGATTGCGGTTAAATGAGCTCAGCAGGTCTAATCAGTTTGATCTTTTGTTTGCTTGGTGCCTTGCATACCGTTCCTTACGTAGGCAACTTGGTAGGTCGATGCAAAATCCACATCGAGACACGCAGGTGAGCTGCTGCTGCTGCCAAGCTTACATAAGGCGAGAGGTCAAGCCACACACATGAAGACTTCGCCACGGACCATCCGCAGCTATTTTTGTCCCCTTCCTAATTCGGGTGCCCGGTTTGCAGTTGAAGCCCCACTTTTTCCGACGTTCCCATGGAAATCCGCCCCGATCACATACCGACAACATGGCGACTCTGAAACCATCTCGGCATCAAGCATCAAGGCAACTCCGCCTTGAAATACCGGAAGCCTGGAATCCTTTCCACCAAAGTGTCTATACAGTACTCTGGTCCACCGACCGCGGCCATCGTTGGCGCTTGTAAGTCTTCGCCGGACAGACGCCGCAAGCGCGGCTCAATGCTCACGTAGGATGAGCCCTACCGGCACCGCCTCTGTTCGCTTTCCTGCCTATTTCGAGGTCCACCTTCTTTCTCCTTTTGCAACTCGCAATCCTCCATCTCACCCAGGAACCGCAAGACGCCAATACTGACGGCCCAGAATCCGTTTGCCTGACAGAGGACCCGCCATGTTTGGCATTTTTGAGCGGTTGCCTTTCGCATTGGACGTCTTAGCTCACGATCCTAGTTCACGATCAGGATCTCATCGTCCGAGCTCTGACGCCGCAGCCATGTCGCTGGGTTCTTCCATTGACGTCGTGCTTGTTTTCGCGTTCCAACACTCCGGACCTGCAACAAGCGTCATTGTGCAGCCCTACCAACTCCCGGAAACTCGACGACATAAGCATTGGCGAAAGCTTTGATGGCCTGATTATGCCCCTTGCGCCAAACATGAACCACCCAGGCCGTGCATGCGCAGCCACATTACCGTGTTGGAACTTCGGCCACGGGGGGTCAGTATCTGGAAACTTCTTTGTTCAGGCTAATTCCATCTAGCAGGGTGCCGTCTACCCTCTATTCAATTCTAAAAATTACAACCCCCTACGCCGGACATGGGAGCAAACCCAGCCTCGACTCCAACAAGCACCCCAGGCCAAACACACCAACCGCCCAACAAACACACGACCCCCAAAGCCCATTCAGCGGCAACTCACACTGCGCCAGACCCCTTCCTCGTCTCTCCGCCGGCATCCGCCTCCCAGAAGCGATCTTTGCTGCGATCACGCCCCCGGAGCAGCCCTCCGAGGTCAAACGGATCAACAACCGTGAGCCAAAACGGCCGCGGGTCCTTCCACCCGGGCCCGTCAACCTCCGTAACCCCGTCCTTGGCTATGTACACCGTGTACTTTTCGGGCAGATACCTCCGCGGGTGCCGCACGTTGAACATGACCACATTCGCCAGCATCAGACTCGCCTCAAAGACGTAAAAGAACCACTCGTACCGGATCGCGGGCGAGATGTCCTCGACCTTCATGTCCGCGTCCCATTTCGTGTTCGCAACCCCAAAGTACTCCACAATCCTGTACACAGTCCTCGTCAAGATCAACAGGACGCTGATGTACAGCGTCGTCAACGGTCCAGTCAACCCCCTCGTCCTCGCGAGCCCCAGCTTCGCGCACCGCCGCTGGAACGCCACAGTCAGGGCCACGAAGCACGCAATGACGAAAATTTGCAGCAGCAGGGAGGTCTTTATGAGGGCGTGTCCCGCCTCCATCTCCTTGTCCGACAGGGACCGGTTCGCGGAGTAGCTCGCGCCCCATCCGTTCAGCGCCTCGATGATGCTGGAGAAGAAGGCAAAGGTGCTCAAGACCCTGCCCGGGTGAAGCGGGGAGCAGTAAGGGACGTAGTAGAGGACGCGGCCGAGGATGTGGTAGTTCGCGAGCTCGAGAAGGGGCCTTGAGCACACAAGTCAGTCAGGCAGTGTCTCTCATGGTAGGGGTGCCGCCTCTACTCACGGTGCCGCATAGATTACACACACGCTCGCGATGAACGGTTTCAAGTCGTCGTAGTGATATGATCCGTAGATCCGCATCGCAAAGCCCGCCGTGAAGAGTAGACAGCAAAAAGAAAAGAGAGCCGTGACCTTGAAGAACTTGTAATGACTGCGAGGGAACCCCGTCAGCTGCTAAAGAAACTCTGTAGTTAAGACTACCAGACATACTAGCTCTGCCAAAAGTGCATCATCCCCGACGCCAGAAAGGCGACTGCGAAAAAGACCGGCGCCCCCTTATTCGGAGCGTAGAAGTAGTAACTCCCATCGACTACAATCTGTCAGCCCGCCGGTCCTGCAGCTGTCGGCGCTAGACATACCATAATTCCCGTTCGTCATGGTTATTCGCAAGTCTGGCTCTTTTGAGCATTCAATCGTGAGAAAGGCAGAAACAAGTCGTCGCAACAACGAGATGTCGAAGCAACTCATCTCAAGCCCATGCCCAAATATATACATATACATGCATCCAAACAACACACCCTCCGAGAAGCCTCATCGTCAGTTCAGCCCCATCTGCCACTCCCACACAAACCCGAGGAATACGGTCTAAATCAGCCTTACACCCTTCCCGACCAATCGCATCGCTCCCTCAAATACGATTCACCAAGAGATGACCCGAACCCAAGACACATCCCTCAAGTATCCATTCCTCTCATTTGCTTTCCCTCAGAGAGCCAGCCATTGGTGCAGAGAGCGTGCATACCTCTGCCCTTTAACCAGTGAGGTCGTGGTCGACACAGTCGCCGGGGATAGCACGTGGCGCATCATCGTCGTATTTCGCATTGGTCTGAGAGAGAAAAGCCACACGCCCTGGGATTGAGAGCGTCTGGGAAGTGTACCCGACGAGCGCATTTGATAGAGCACCGTTTGCATGGGTTTGTTGCGTCTAATGTGTTGTCAAAAGCCACCGTCTTCGTTCAAGGACCATTCAAGATGAAGCTCTCCCGTCGGTACAGTCGAGCTGGATTTTGCTGATACAGCTTTTCGCTGAACGATTCGTCCAGACACGACCGAAGCCCACGCAAATGTAGAATGTAATCTCGATTGGTACCTGACGGAATCTCTGTCCCAACTAAATGCTTCATGACGCAAAAGCAGACGAAACAAGAACCCAATACCACCGTGTCCCAGGCGACTAGTATTTGTATATCAAAACAAACCGGCCCAATGGACCATGACATGCCGGCCGCAGCCTGGCACCAATCGGCGGATCCGACATATGAAGTCCCGAGTTCCCCCAGATATCCAAGGCCCGCCCGCGCGGAGCCTCATTACGCAAACGCCGCAGAAGGTTTCCATCCTAAATGCAGTCCCTAGTGATAAAACATACAGTGATCATACATGAACTCGTTAAAGACTTTTTGGCCTTTGTAGGCTTTAGTCAACTTCCCAACCGCGGCCCATTCCGTCCGCGTTGTCGTCCGCCATGCGGTCGTCGTAGTCGCTGTCGCCTACCACGCTATTCGCGCGCGATGACTCAACCTGACTGAGGTAGTAATCATCATCTTCTCCCCAGCTGCTGTACTCGTCGTCTGAGTAGTCCCATTGCACAGGAATGGTCTCGCCGCCCTCGCCGAAACCAAACATCATACCGCGCCATTCTCCAGCAGCGATCTTCGCAGCCACTTGGAGCATCAGAGTGATCAAATGGGCGGGTGGGCCCAGCAGAACTTCGCAGGTCTTGGAAACAATAGCCATGGGAATCCTGCGGACAATGTCGAGCCGGCTGCGGAGGAATGGCTGCCGTCTGGTGGCAGTAGTCGTAGACGCGAAAAGGTTGACCGCTGACGGCAAGGTGGCCAGGGCTGTGCGACCGACCGAGATGCTGCTAGTTGTTGCCCGGTGGCGCATGTATGGGCGGCGAGTAACGGCTGTTGTGACGGCTTCATCCTCAGAAAGAGCAACCTTGTCGGGTTGCCCTGCAACTTCGGATGGGATATCCGGTGCGGTTGCAGCGCTCTCTTGAGAGCTGTCATCCGTGAGGCAAGACGTCGCGTCCCAAGTCCGTCTAGTCTCGGGAGTGACAGTCATGTCAGAGATGTCGCGATAATGCCATGGCTTCTTGGGAATCAATATGTTGTCGTGCGGATACGGGAATCTCGTGGGCGAGACTTCCGATGCAGGTGACCGTGGGATCGGAGTCACGGGCGAGTGCCACGACTTCACACTATGAAACGAGTCGGATGAGTCTGTCGGTGACACCGGTTCCTTCGCATCGTCCTGCTCCTCCAGAATAGGGGTTTGTCTCATTGCTGACTTTGACGGCGGCGAGGTGACGAGAGTCAATTGGGGAGGGACAAGAGCGCGACCTTTTCTAAAGCTGCGCAACTTTTTCCGTCTGCCAACGCCAACACCGTTGCCTTCAAGAACCTCGCCATCGGTTCCAGAAGAAGACTCTCGGCCTGATCCAGATCCAGTGTCACTGGCATTGCCTGTGTCCTCCGCCTGAGGCTGTACCTCGACAACCTTGACCTCTTCAATAGGCGCTGTCGACGAAGGAGCTGCGGCCAACTTCTGCTCGTAATTACGAATCACATCGTAGATGTTCGTAGGCGTCGGTGTGCCGACTTCAAACGAAGATGGGGACCTTGGGGTCGCCCGAACGGTAACCAATTGCTCTTTAATCTGAGGTTCAGCGGTCGGGCTCGATGACGATCTCGAGTGTCCCGGAATCATTAATTTGCTAGCACGTTTCTCCGCGCCGTCCTTGTCGACAGGAGATATTGGCACCTCTTCCTCGGCCTCATGCGATGCTTCTTTGATCTTGTTTTGCATTTGAGGACTGCTAGTACCTTCCTTGAACAGTAAGGGGTCCAGGGCGGCAATGGCAATGGCGTTGGTGGGGCGAGTTGTCTCCATTTGCTCATCCAATACTTGCAGCTGGGCCGCCTTGTCCTTCTCGTTATCCAAGTTCAGGGATGCCTCGGCCTGGGAACCGCCTTCGGACCGCTTTTGGACTTGTAGTTCGACAAGTGCCATTCCTGTCTCCTTGGGCTCTGTCAATGAGCCTCCTGAGGCAGTGGCTTCGGGGCCTGATTCAACTCGGCTCTTCTCCGACTGAGGATTTGAGGCATCTTCCGCCTTGATCTTCTCAGCAAAGAACCGACGACTTTTCTCGGCATTTGTGATGGTTTCTGTGGCAGATGCACTGGTCTGAGTCTTTTCCTCCTCAATCGCAGATTCGCTCACGAGTCTCTGTTCTCGGGGCGGGTCACCAGACCGCGATGTCTCGGTGCTGGTTCCTCGCGATTCAGAACTTGACTGAAACTCGGTGCCAATAACAGAAAAACGGCGCAGTTCTGTTCGGCCTCTAACGCTGAGGGATGCCGAAGCCCTCCTCTGAGTCTTGGGTGTGAGAGCCTTGGGCTGCGTGGGCGATATCTCATGGGTTGGCAGGGAAAGGACAGGCAGAGCACCCTTGACAGGAGGCGTCCATGGACGCTTCTTCACTGGCGTCTTTGGCTTCTCGGGGAGCGCAACGATAAATGACCGCTTGAAGGGGCATTCTGTCTTTTCGAACTGCAATATCTGGGCAAGTACAACCTTGAAAGCCGCAGCTAGTTCTTGCTCGGTTGGATTGGTGACGGGGATCTCTATTCTCCAATAGTTGGGTCGACGTATTTGCAAGACAAACTTGCTCGAGTCTTCTTCCAATGCCCAGCATTGGCTCTTGGGAAGCATTGGCTGGAGGGCGGAGCCACAATTGAGAAAAGCCACGGAGCCAGTACGATATATGCGAAATGGACCTGGACGCACAAGTGTCAGCGGGTGATGTAAGTCTTGGAGAGATATCGGCCGGACTGACCGATTGCAATCGTCCTCTCTAACTGCGAATACGGCGACAGAGTGCCAGGTTCGTCTGCGGGGCCACGGCCGGGACTCCGAGCGCGGCCTCTGGAGGCAGCAGAGAACGCGACAATCTTGACATTTGGATGGTTGTATAATGTTTCGACGAGGCCACCAGCTGAAGCAGATCGAGGGGCGGGTACGGGCGAGGTCGTTATCGGGGCTGTCGCGACACGGCGAGGGGCCGGGTAGTTGTTGCGGAGGGACTCCATTGTGGTGTCCCTGGATAAGGGCAAGAAAGAGAGTGGACGGCGTCAATCGTAGCTGATGGCTCCGTCACGTAAGGGCAGGTTTGGTCAGCTGATGCGAGGGAACGAGGGCGACGAGTTGGCCTTGGGTCATGTCGATAGCAGGTTCGGGGACATGGCAGGCTCCCGGGGATCTCTTGATTTTTCCGTGCCGCTCTGTTTGTCGCAATCTCCGTTACGTTCGTCGCGGCGTCTGTCTTGCTTTCACGGGGAAGAGATGTGATGGCAAGGGGGGCAGAAAGAGGGAATTCGAGGAATCCGATCGGCGGGCGGGAGTTGCCTTAGGGAAGGAAGGTAGCGGCGCGGGCAGGCAAGATACGGCAAAAGAAGGTAGGTTAGGTAAGGTAGGTATGAAAGAGAGGGACAGAATTAGAATTAAGGGCCCCTTCCGAGCCGACAAGATCGATAGTTATGCGATGTCTTGCGCGGGTCTCACTCAGCAGCCGTCCAACCTCTGCTGCAGTGCTTCAGACGAAGAAGAAACCACTCTTGCAGCAAAACGCAACGAGACAACCCCACGAATCGAAGACGAGAGGACACTGAGAAGGAAAAAAGGTTTTTGGAATGGTGGATGGACTGAGGACGGTTGGGGAAACAAGCAAGGCTATGCCAGGGTGCAGCACAACCTGGAAAGAAGCTTGGACGGATTTGCTCATGGTTCGACCAGGGGGCGGTAGTGTCACGGCTTCCTGGGGACTCGTTCGACGCACCACGCGCCGCCGGGGGGGTTCTGACGCTGCCGGTTTCCTGCCAATGCCTACCACAGCGCGTCTCTGTTTGATCCCCTTGCTCTTATTTGCGACTGCTGCGCAAGACCCTTACGATCTGCGCTGCCATTGGGGCATGAACCGCAGAAACACTCGATTCCAGTCGTCCGGGACAGGACTCAAGACATACGATCTTTTGCCAGACGGGCCACGGGCGTGGCCATTCATTCACATGTTGTGTCTCTTGTTCCCGGTCGAGATTGAATGATCCCCTAGGATATGCCATGCCCCTTTCTAACTGCCACTCGTGCTTGGTACCTACCTTAAGGGGTATGATGCATACCGTCTCAGTTTAAGGTACCTCTTGTGCGCAACGGACGCAAGCCATTGCACTAATCAACCAACAGCGCGTCTCGTGATGGTGCCCGGCTCCTCTGCATCTCGTCAACCGTCAACGTACTACGTACCATTAAGATTGAGATTGCTACGGTGCGCGAGTAGTATCCGAGGCTATTGGGATCGCGGCGGGGACAATCGACGTATCCCAGCGCAAATACACCCTCAGCACGGCGGCTCTGATGGGGAATTATGGGGGATGCCGGGCGCAGAAATCCTCGTTAGGGGAATGACATGCATGGGGGGGTCCTCAACACATTGTCACTCACATTCACAACCCAAGTGAGGCCGAGTGACGGGAGAGTCAAATTCAAATGCTCAGCGCCCTCCGTCTGTGTTGTTGATGGTGCTCAACTGCAACCGAGGTTGATTATGTGACTGTGTCTCGACGTGCGCTCATCGCATTCTTCGACTGAGCTTCCATTTTGGTTCCACCGGGTCTCCCATGACAACTCCCGTCCCAAAAAGTCTGCATAGAGAACGCGGCCCAAGATCCGAGCAATGCGGCAGGGGTTGCAGCTGTAGTCGATGAACACGTTTCTGGGATGCAAGTTCGACGCGTGGGCAGTGCGTGCAGCTGCAGCTGTCGCCAAAGGTAGCCGCAGCATCCCGCCAACATGAACCGGTGCCGCAGCTCTAGCCTCTAGGTATCCGTACTTGCTTATGGATATCCGTACCTAGGTATTTGTAAGGTACTGAGCACCGACGCCCACACGCCAAAATCTGCATCCGTGACAGGTGCCAGAGGACAGAGGACTTGCAGCTGGCGGCCAGTGTCATTCAAGTCCCCGTTAAGATAACGTAAGCCTGTCAAATGCACGGACCACACCCGACCGCCCTGCGCAGGTGCCTCTCCCAGCCGTCAGCCGTTATTCCCGGCAGTGTCGTCATCATTGGATCTCGCCCGCCAAGTCAGCTCGAGCTCAGCTCGTTCTGGCCAGCAGCCCTGGTCCTGTCTGACGAGAGCTCGCGTGCCCCTCCAACCCTCGTCGTTGCGAATCCCCAAACACAGAATATTCTGCGTTGATCTGCACAACCAACCCAGCATCCGACGACACCATGGCCACCGAAAAGCGCGAAAAGCGCGATATCCTTCCTTTGGACAAGCTGCCACTGGATAAGCTCCCTCTGGACAAGGAGACCCTGAAGCAGGAATTCGACCTGTCCCACTTTGACCTCAACTCCGTCATCCGAGGTGCTCAATTGACCCTAGTCGGGGGTAAGTTGTCCAAGGCCGCCAGAAGCATCATGTTTTGCAACAGATTAGCTGACTGCGAGAAGCTCACCGAGCGTTCCAGAACCCGGCCCTCTTCACCTCCGATCACTACCGACAAGCCGGCGTTGCTGTCTTGACTGGCCTCGCCATCCGCCTGATCATCTCCGTGCCCGTAAGCCTCCGGTGGAGCCGTTCGAGCGAACCAACATTGTCTTGCAGTTGAAAGTTGACAAGCGCCTAGATCATTGGTGTCAAGGTTCTTCTTTGGTTCATTTCCCTGCTCTTTAGCTTGGATCATGTTACCTGGGACGAGAAGCTCGTGGGAGGCCTCAACTTCATTGAGGAGTACGTCCTCCAAGTGCCCTTCTTCCTGATGGCCTTGATGCGATACGTCACTCCTACTTTGGACAACATGTAAGTCCACGAGACCTGTGGTCGACCGGCATTTGCTGACTATTCAGGTTCATGGA
This sequence comes from Colletotrichum aenigma, assembly GCF_013390185.1. NCBI lineage: Eukaryota > Fungi > Ascomycota > Sordariomycetes > Glomerellales > Glomerellaceae > Colletotrichum > Colletotrichum aenigma. Next base: position 1,233,306 of record NW_023500913.1, read on the forward strand.
CTCCCTCAATTGGGTTGACAGGACCTACGTCCAAAAGCACAAGCACGATGACCCTAACCACCTTCGGGATATGTACTATCCCAACTTGAAGCAGTACAAAGTCAGCGACGGCAGCACTCACTCCACCAGCACGGCCGAGGCCGTCAGCATGTTTCTCTACCGCTTTGCCCGCAAAGGCGCCATCTCCCTCGCCATCTTCGCCCTCTCCTACGTCCCCGTCGTCGGCCGCTTCGTATTGCCCGCAGCCAGTTTCTACACCTTCAATAAGGCCGTTGGCTTAGGACCCGCTTCAGTCATCTTTGGAACGGGAATCTTCCTGCCAAAACGTTACCTCGTGATCTTTTTGCAGAGCTACTTCGCCTCCAGGAGTTTGATGAGAGAGTTGCTGGAGCCTTACTTTTCACGGGTACACTTCACCAAGGAGCAAAAGCGGAACTGGTTCCGCGACCGCGAGGGCGTTTTGTTCGGCTTCGCTATCGGCTTTTACACCATGATCAAGATCCCCCTTGTCGGTGTTCTGATTTACGGCATTGCGGAAGCTTCAACGGCATACCTGATCACCAAGATTACAGACCCTCCTCCGCCTCCTGCTGAGAAGGCTGCATTTGCCGAGAGCCAACAGCAATGGACCAACAAGCATGAGTTCCTCAGCTTATCGCTTGCCAACATGGATGCCATTCACAATAAGACATCGGGAGAGACGCAAAAATCACAGTAAAGGCTTCTGGAAAACGTCGAGTGCGCCCTATGGACATGTCAGGCGTCAAAGACAGTATTAGAGCCTTCTTATCCAATAGCAAACCCCTGTCATCACGTCTATCGTAGATTGCTTAGCGTGTAAGGTACTCAGGTATTGCTGCGCCCACAAGGCACAGAGAGCATCCACATCAGATGCCGAGATAACTACCAAAGCGACCCCCAAATCAATTACGTTTCAAGAAAGGGTCTCCATGCAGAATGAGATCACCATGGAAGTCTTATCGATTGGCGTGCCAGTTGCGCTTCCAGTCGGCCGGCGGCATAACCCAGACGTTTTAATGCGGGGTTTGCCAGATAGAAGCCTGATACGGCAATTGGAGGGGAACTCTCTTATCAGACGCAAGCTCCGCACTGCTCCCGGCCCCAACACCGTAACAGTCGCCTAAGAACTAATCGTTTCTTCGTTTGCATTCTCCAACTGATAGCCAGCCGTGGCAGATGAGGCGTTGTTTGGTGCATGGAATAGCCCGTTCCGAGGAATGAAAGGCGGGGTAGTTTGGAGGCGTTGGCTTGGGCTGGATGTTCTATATCTACAGAGGCCGGCCTGTTTGGGGTTGGCTACAGATCCGATGGACACCATCGCCCTCAAGTGCAATACACGCGTGTTTCTTTCTTGAAAGCAATCAGTTTCCGCACAGTTGACTGTCAAATCATAATTCGTCATGGGAAAGACTGGTATTCGAACCGCTAACAAGGTCAGCTTTGACAAGCCGGCCTCTGAACAACCTGGACTTCATGTGAGTTGATTTCATCGGTGCGCTTGAGACGCTGCTCACACTCATTCATGCAGAATAGATGGCACCCTGATAGTAAGTGATCAATATTCAAACTAAGTGTGCCCTACTCTGGCATATCACCAGACACGACACATGAACGGTTGTGCATGCAGTGCCGTCGACGATCATTTTCATCTTCGTTTCTGTGCTCATTTCTCCACCCCTTCACCTCTGATGTAGTAGTAAGAGCCAGGTCACTCTCTCTGACACTCTGCAGTTCCCTTCTCCGGAACAATCAAGGATGGCGAGACGGTCAAGATTGAATGCGTAGACTGGTAAATCCTCCCATTCTCTCAACGGTATTATCACAGCTCAACTTCATCTCAGGACCGGCGGCCAGATTGGTAACAACGACTCCGCAGACGACATGCTCAATGTGGATCTCACCAAGATCCACTACCTCTCGGGTCCCTTCGAAGTCGAAGGCGCCCAGCCCGGCGATCTGCTCCTCGTCGAAATCATGGACGTCCAGCCCTTCGAGGACCAGCCGTGGGGCTTCACGGGCGTCTTTGACAAGAACAATGGCGGCGGATTCCTTGACGAGATCTACCCGACCGCGTATGTTGTTTTTCTCATGATTATCCTCGTCTTGCAGGAGCCAGCAGGTTGAAAGACTGACATGGATGAGGGAATAGCGCAAAGGCGATCTGGGACTTTGAGGGAATCTACTGCACATCGAGACACATCCCCGGCGTCAAGTTCGCGGGCCTGATCCATCCCGGCATCCTGGGCTGCGCGCCCTCCGCCGAGGTCCTCGACACCTGGAACACCCGCGAGGGCGAGCTCATCAGCGCCAACAAGCTGGAGCGGGACGTCGCGAAGCCCCCCGAGCCGATCAACGTCCACGCCGGCGCCGCCGACGCTGCGCTCAAGGAGAAGGTGGGGAAGGAGGGCGCGAGAACAATCCCCGGACGACCGGAGCACGGGGGCAACTGCGAGTGAGTTTGCAGTCTCGGCGAGTCTTTGCTGGATGGCAGGATGCTGACGGGGTCACAGCATCAAGAACCTGAGCAGGGGAAGCAAAGTCTACCTCCCGGTCCACGTTCCCGGTGCCAAGTTCAGCGTCGGCGATCTGCACTTCTCTCGTAGGTTTCCCCCTCGAAGTAGTGTACCGATAAAGAACAAGTACTAACACGCGAACCAGAGGGCGACGGAGAAATATCATTCTGCGGCGCCATCGAGATGGCCGGCGTCATCACCATCAACTTCAAAGTGATTAAGAACGGCGTCGCGGACCTCGGCCTCAAGTCGCCCATCTACATCCCCGGCCCCGTCGAGCCTCAGTTCGGCCCCGGACGACAGATTTACTTTGAAGGTTTCTCCGTCGACGAGCACGGCAAGCAGCATTACATGGATGTGACGGTTGCATATCGGCAGACCTGTCTTCGTAAGTTCTCTCCCCCCCACGCCACTTTCCCCTTGAGCAACACAAGAGATAAGGGTCGGAGTCGACCTCACCGGATGAGCTGTCCAGCGGAAAAAAAGATGATATGCAGCGATGCTAACATTGGCAAGGCGTCATCGAGTACCTCCGCCGCTTCGGATACAGCGATTACCAGGCCTACCTACTGATGTCCTGCGCTCCAATTCAGGGCCACGTGGCCGGCATCGTCGATATCCCTAACGCATGCACGACTATCGGTCTGCCAATGGACATTTTCGATTTCGACATCTCTCCGGCTGCCGGCAAGGTTGAGAAGCGCGCCTTGGGCAGCTGTGCTTTTGCTACCGGGGTGACGGAGGGCAAGATCACGAAGGGTGGAGAGAACAGTGAGCACAGCTACGGTGGCGGACTGACTTACAAGAAGTCTGTGGTGGAAGGTGTGAAGGACAAGGTAATGGGCGGCGTGTGAGAGACGGGCTGTTGTCTAGCTGTTTCTGTTAGTGTCTCGTGGAGTTGAGATTTGGAGCGGGAGAAAAGCCGCGACTGAGTCCCGGAGGCTATGTGCACAAGACTTCATCATGTTCATCTCTCGTTTGTCTAGGAATAAGGTAGTAATTTGTTCACAGTCCTTCTGGCAACCACAACTTGAATACGCCCGTTTGCCCTGCATCCTCAGCCTCTTCTTCATCGTTCAACAACTCCTAGCGCGCTTTAACGATCATTGCGATTACGAATCAATGCATATAACGCCACATCCTCCTCAAAAATCAGGGATCTCGCTCATCGAGGTGTGACCTGTCTCGCTCGTGTGGGTGCGAGCCTCGGCCGTGCTAGTACCAAGCCACTCGCAACCAGGAGCGTTACACTTCCGCAAGGCGCTATCTCCCATGGCAGCAACGGCACTTGCACCACCTACGCCGCTGTGAGACACATCCTTGATCTCGTCGAAACCCATGTGGCCCGTTTGCGAGGCATGTTTGTTGGCCTCCTTCTCACCATTACCGATCCAGTCGCAACCAGCAACGGTACAGCGGAGCAGAAACTCGACAGTGTCGGTGAAGTAGTGCATCTCATGCAGCTTGCGGATCAGTTCCCTAGTCTTGTCAAGAACGGCCTCGTCAGAAGTGCTCCAGTTGGTGCGATCCAACTCGGGAGGGAGATCGGAATGGGTGTAGGGAGGCTCCGAAGGGCTGCAGGCAACTCGGTCATAGTGGATACCCGAGTACACGAGAATGCATCGCGACTCCTTGTTCTCGCCGAACTTTAGCGGGTTCTGGCTCTTGACGTCGAAGGCCAGAACCTCGAGGTCAAAGAGGTCAGAGAAAATTCCGAGCTCGATCGCGCCGCCCCAGCGGTCTGGGTCTTGCATGGTCCGACAGTACTTGTCCGGGGCCATGCCAAGGACAGCTTCAGAGTATTCATCAGGATGCTGGCGAATGTAGTCGGCGACCATCTTGCGAAGTTCCTTGGCCTCCATCTGCTTGCCCGGAATGGCGCCGCCAAAAGCTGTGAAGAGGCAGCTATTGTCGTCGGGCATGACACGTAGTACTGCGCAGTGTAAGCTTTCTGCGCCAGGCGGGTAGTTATGGCTACTTACGCAGGGTTGACTCGCGTTCAGGCCAAGGTATGCTGATGTCAGAGGGGGTTGGATCACCCGAAGAGTCCAGGCGAGGCTTCTTGGACGAGGGCGCGCTTCCTTCGGAGGGTTTCGTCACGGGCGGTGGGGGCGTAATGACTCTTGGCTGAGCCGGCTCAATGGTGAAGGACTGGCCATTGAGGCCGAGGTCCTTTGCGTTGGCATCTTTTTGCGCGAGAGTGAGTGTCTGGAGAGGATAGCCATACTTTAGGGCGAAATCGGCGATGCCAGTCGACTTCTTGATCTCGTCGAAGAGCTGACCCACGGTAGCGTCATCTCCGAGGGATACTACACCAGAACCCTCCGGGCCCCTGTACCTGGCTCTCATGGCGTCCGGAATTGGCGATTCGGGAATGTTGTGTTAGAGCAAAGGCCCAGGTATGGTGGAGGAGGATTAAAGATGCCTCGTGTTCCGTCTTGGGGTGGGGTGAAAGAAGGTTATCAAAGCGGCCGGAGACGGATCCGGAGGGTAGCCGGAGGGCAGCCGAGCGGTCCTGGCTGGAACGGCGGGGTCGCGGAGGGATTAATCTTATCTCGAGCAGATACCGGGGTTTCAACGATGGCGGGGATGGATGGGGCCGGTCGTAGCCCAGGATTGAAATGATGGGAGTCAATGTCTCAGCAACCTTGCTTCGAGTTGATGTATTGAAGCCAGGTTGATCGGACAGGTAGTGTCTTATTTTGGTGGCCCACGTTGCGGGACGAGTGAGCTGCAGTCGCAGGTGATGAAGGCTCTGTTGAGTGAGCAGTGTTGCGAGTGTCTTGGAGACGCGAGACGAACTAGAAGCTTCTCCGCTTATTAAGTACTTCTGGAAGACGTCGTCGGGGTCAAAGATGAAGCTAGGACGATGGAGCGAAGACAGGTCAGGTCTGAGCGTCGAGGGCGGCGACTGCTTTGGGATGCTTCTGTGTTCGGGGTCAGACATGTGTAACATGAAATGCGAGCCATAAGAAGACCAAGAAACATTGGGATCGGGGTCGCGTTGTCCTCATCCCACTCTGGGTGTCGCCGTGGTGTGGAGAAGTACTCCAATCAGATGTGTTTGGCCATCTCACTGGACACAGTCCGGAGATCCAGTGACAATGACTTCATTGTGTCCATCTCGCCGGCAGCCCACTTTTCGATTTCACCAGGAACTTGCGTGACGCTTGCGGATGCTTTCCACTGGGCCCAAGTCACTTGGGTCTCATAGTTGATAGCGAAGCCGTTGGATCGAGAGCCTTTGTAGGACGGGAGTCTCAACTTATTATACCTGCTTAGGCAGGCTGCGGGTAGGTTCGAGGATTGGCCTTTGGTGCAGCCTCTATTGGCTGCCAAGAACAAGGGAGGAAACAGGCGTGACGTCGACAAAAGCTAATGGAGAATTCGAACGACAACAGGCATATCGATATCGATATTGATATTGCAACTTTCCAACCAGCAACACGGAATAGAATGGCACCTTCCTCTCAGTACCTTCCCTACCTAGTGGTCTAGACCGTTCAGCCGTTTCCGTTAGCCGAGGTGGAGCCGGCACACAGTCGACCCTGGGCAGGGAGGCTTCCCTGCTAACACCCACGACCGATGGTGCTTTGTTGCACTCCACTGGGCCGTTACCATCCCGGCCATGTCTAAGGTACCTACCTGCCTAGCGACTAATAGCACCTGGCCGGCCACAGCACCAGCTCAGCTCCCGCTTCGCGAACCTTCAATTCTTCCCTCTCGACGGTCTTTTCTGGAAATTCTGACCTTTGCGACAGAGCCTCTCCTCCCCCTCTCCCACTCAGGCTCGCCCGTGCAGAGGGTTCAATTACTCCACTGACCCTTTGCGCCGCCAATTACACTCTCAGAGACGACCTCCAGTTCCCGTGCCTGCGCTTCGAGTCGGCGGTGCAGATGATGTCTTCGACGCGCAGCGACGCGCCCGAAGTGCGCGAGTCCATCGAGGCCAAGGTTACCAACGATGTTGAGATGACCGACGCACCCGCCGCCGCCGCCACCTCGGCCGACACCCCTCCCATGCCCGTCGATTCCACTGCTGTTCCCGCGAAACCGGACGCTTCCGACAAAATGGATGTCGACGCCGACGCCGACGCCGACGCCGACGCCGACGCCGACGCCGATGCCGATGCAGATGCCGACGTGGATGCTGATGCCGACGGTGAAGCGGACGCTGATGCCGATGCACCTGGAGAAGTCGACGTCGACGTCGATGCAGACGCAGACGCTGATGCCGATGCAGATGGAGACGCCGATGCCGATGCCGACGCTGACGGAGACCCTGACAACGGTGCTGCTTCTCCAGCAGAGTCTGAGCCTGGCGATCTCTTGGACATCATCCAAACCCTCAACACATATCTCAGCAACTATAAGGACGATGAGTATGTGTCGCACCGAATCGTGCCAATTGCGCTTCTTGCTGACATATGGTTCGTAGTGGAGAGTGGTGGGCCGCCAGCTTCCAGCGTATTCCGAATAAACGCCAGCTCCCTGACTATTTCGAAATCATCGAGAACCCCATAGCCTTCAGCACCATCCGCGTAAGTCTTGCCTAACAACAAATTGTACAATCATTTAAGTTGAGAAACTAACCTGTAAAAGCACAAAATAAGTAAAAAGCAGTACAATTACTTCTCCGAGTTCGTTCGTGACGTTGCCCAGATCTGTCACAATGCTCAAGTGTACAATCGACCTTCGTCTGCCATCTTCAAGGGCGCTACTGTAATCAGGGATCTTCTTAAGCAAGAGCTGCAGAGGCTCGTGAACAAGGGTACCATACAGCCAGCGGAAGCCGAGCTGCCGGATCTGGGAGAGCTACCGCCTGCCGAAGAATCCTCCCCAGAGGCTGAGTCCGAAGAAGAGGAAGAAGAGGAGGAGGAGGAAGAGGAGGAAGACGAAGATGAAGACGACGACTCTGACGATGATGGGAGAGGGCGTCGCAATAGGAAACGGGGGAGAGCATCATTCGGCAGACGCCAGACTGGCGAGGCCAGAGAGGAGGACGAGCATAAGAAACGCGGCCGCCCTCCCAAGGTTCTCACGCCCCTCGAGGCTCGTATACACAACGTCATCAAGGGCCTTCGCAAAGTCAAGCCAAACGACGGTGACCTGCTCATCGGTCCCTTTGAGAAGCTGCCCGACAAGACCATGAACCCAGACTACTACCAGGTTATCAAGGACCCCATTGCGCTGGATAACATAAAACGCAAGGCCAAGAGGAAGAAGTACCCGACCGTTGACAGTGTCCTCAAGGACATTGACCTCATGTTCAACAACGCCAAACACTACAACGAGGAAGGAAGTGAAATTTTCGAGGCTGCCGTAGAGCTGCAGAAGCAGGCCCACGGACTGGTAGCGCAGGAGAAGGCCAGACCCGATGATGAGTTCCGAGACGAGGACGGCAAACTGCCGTTGGCTGAGATTCAATACAACGGCCAATCGTGGAAAGTTGGTAAGTTGCGTCCAGTAACCCCCGGTAGCATGGTAAGTGGCCCTGATTAACAATTGTTCTAGGTGACTGGGTACACATTCGCAACGTCAACGACATGGCCAAGCCCATTGTCGCCCAGATTTTCCGCACCTGGCAAGATCGTGCCGGCCAGCGGTGGATCAATGCTTGCTGGTACTACCGTCCCGAACAGACGGTCCACCGATACGAGAAGCACTTCTTCGAGAACGAAGTGGCCAAGACGGGCCAGTATCGTGACCACCAGATCGAAGAGGTTCTCGACCGATGCTTCGTCATGTTTGTGACGCGCTTCAACAAGGGGCGGCCTCGCGGTCTGCCACATGACAAGGAGGTGTATGTGTGTGAGTCTCGCTACAACGAACAGACGTGCCGCTTCAACAAGATCAAGACGTGGGCCAGCTGCGTGCCGGACGAGGTGCGGGAAAAGGATTACGAGATGGATTTGTTTGACCAGCCACGGCGGCTCAAGAAGGTGCCCAGCCCGATCAAGCACCTGCTGCAAGCCGACGCGAAAGAGACGGACGAGCTGCCGAAGCCGACATGGGGAGCTCCAAACGCACCGCCTATCATCGGCGCCGTGCACCGTCGACCACGGGAATCGAACGTAAGTCGTGATGTGTTTGCTGTTTCTTTGCTATTTCTGTCCACGGTCCATCCACACTCTGCAGGCCTGGTCTGGCTGGGACTGCTTGGCCTTCGGCCATTCTCACTCCCAGCCGCGCCGCCTTACCTGACCCTAGTACCGCCCAAGTGAATCTTGTTGCATGAGCTGTAACCCGTGCCCCAACACCTCTTCTCGCTTTTTCTCTCTCACACACACAACTTCTGCGTCGCCTTATCCAGTACAAGCCGATAAAAAGAGCGGCGCAGAGGCGATGGTTCAGCAGCGGCAGTACCCTGCATCCCGTCTCCAAGCCGCGGCTTCCTGCCCCCGTCACTCGTTTGCTCACCCTAACTCGCCCTTCACACTCACCTTTCCACCTCTTTTTCTCTTCATTTCCCCCCCTCGCCCTTCCTCTCCGCAGACGTTGCATATCTGCCTTGCTGTGGTGGTTTTTTTTACCAAGACCAAGCTGGGTACTAACAAACATTCCTCGGGATGTAGGAGTCCCCTCCACCTCAACCAACACCATCGCCGCCTCCCCTGAGTCAGGAGGCTGCTCGACGCCCATCGGTGCTCCAGGCAATGCGACAAACGCCCAGCGACATGTCGATGAACAACCCGCCAACGCCGTACGGACACGGAATGGGCGCGGCGCCGTCGCCGTCACCGGCCATGTACGGGCAGCAATACACGCCTCAACACGCGTCGGCTTCGCCTGTCGCGGTGCCTCATCAGACACCAGTGCCGCTGCCACAGATTCCTCCTCACCAGGCGTCTCACTCTCCGCAACAGCCCATCCGTCCCATGTACCAGCAGCAGGGATACGTGCCAAGCCCCTTCCAGCATCAGCAACAGCACCCACAGCATCCACAGCACCATCCCCACCAGTTTCAGCAACAGCAGCAGCAGCAGCAACAGCACCTTCCACCACAGCAGCACCACCAGCCGCCGCCGCCGCACTACCCGCAGGCCCAAGCGCCCCCCGTGGCACAGCACGGACACGGACACCACCAGATGCATCCACAAATGATGACAGCAAACTCTTTGGGCCCAACGACGTTCAATCACCACCAGATGCAGCCTCACCCAACTGCAGCCCGCACCCCCATGGCGTCTGCACCCAATGCCATGCCGCCAAACAACGCCTACAACCCCCCGCGCCCTCCCGAGGTTTTTGTCCTGCCCGACCACATCAACGACCAAATTCCCGAGGAGGTGCGCAGCCAGTACAACAGGGACGAGAACGGCAGACTCATTTTCTTCACCACACCGCCCGCCGCGCGCCCCGAACATGGCCTCGCGCCGGACTACGCAAACACGGGCCATAGCCTCGCCTACCTTGCCAAGAGCAACCCGGAATGGCTGTCGGAGCGTGCGAGCAAGGCAAAGGCCTTCTCCGTTGTCAAGCAGAAGGAGCTGAAGACCAAGATGGTCATTGACGAGATCACCAAGGGCAAGACGCAGGAGGAGCTGCGTGACTGGGCGAGCGACGCATGGGCTCTGTATTGGAAGAGCCATGCCCAGGAGACGATGCGCATGCGCGAGGATGGCGACCTGGATGGACACGACCAGATGGTGAGGGAGCAGCGTGCAGTCAAGGTCAAGTCCAGAAGGGAGCGTGAGGAGGAGGCCGATAGGGCCGAAGAGGCCAAGAAGGCCAGCTATCTCGAGGGCATCTACTCGGCCCACACCAGCATGCGTTCCTCCAAGCCACGTGGTGTCTGAACGGACAGGTCACCAAGACGTCGCTCTAATGGAGGCTACGTGTCCGCGCTGCAGGAGGCGGTGGACCAAGATGCGTAGAGCTTTAGCTTTCTCTGCGTCGACAGATGGGAGGAGTTTTTGGTGGGTGATTCAGCTTGTTGTGATACCTTTTGGTTTGGAGTTTTACGGAAACCATTACGGCTCGGTGTGTCGACATGGAACCGATGGGGTCCCTATGGTTATTGTACATCATAATGCTAAGAATTGAAGACGCAAAAGAACATTCCTTCCAGTCACGACAGCGTCAAGGTTTTGTGCCATGAAAAGCTTGTCAAGTGCCCAAACAAATACCACACACACACACCCCTCTTTGATGATGATTATTGATGAAGGTCGAGTTCGTCCCCAGTACCCCTGTTCCTGTCTGCTGTTTCGATGCTCAAGTCGAAGGGCAGACGGAAACTTTCTAGACATGCAACATTGTCATTAGGTGGGTAGCTCGGTAGAGACAAAGATAAGATTTAGTGGCGACCAACTGGCCCGGGGAGAATGAGAGCTGTCCAGTGCCTGCTTCCAGGATCGAGGTCGTGGTGTCGGGTCATGAACCTCGCCCCACAAATCCGGGTCCTAAGTTCGCTGTCGACGGGACGCCCAGGCACTAAGAATCGCTGCGAGGCCCTGCCGGGGGCGCCGCCCGACCACGCACAAAGCGCAGGTGCCAGCCCAAAGAGGGTCTAGTGCAGATCTGATTCGCCCACTCGAGACGCTCCAGCCACTGAGTGCGGTGCAGGGTGACTCTGACAGCGAGACGTGGATGCGCTGGACCTTTTTCTCCCACCTTTTTCTCCCAAACACCCTCAGGCCGAATGTGGGAACCGCTGGGGGGCAACTTCCTGCGGCGCACTCACGGGACGCTAAGTGAGCCTCAAGCGCGGCTAAACCACCATTTGCCCACGTTCTCGACTTGCCTTCTTCACCTTCTTCTTTCACCTCTCTTTTTCGCCTCCCGCACTCGTCTTCAAAAACCACCCGCAATCACCTCCGAAAACATCATCCCTTTCTAGAGGAACCCGACCTCTGTCCCGAAACACCAAATCCATCTTATTTTGGCGTGGTCGCGTTTTCGTTTCCTTGCTTTCCGTTGACTTACCCCCCCACCTTGCGTTCTTTCTATAGTTCAGGCAACGAGGCAAGACCAAGCAGGGTTGGCATCTCTCAGATTCCATCCAAGTTGTCTTCACTTTTTCTCGCATACGTTTCGCAGACTACCAATACGAGCAACCTTCTCCTGCCAGAGACTATCTACATACAATTCATCGTCTAGCACAACTCACCCGGGTCTCTCGCCACTCAACCGTCTTTCTCCGAAGAAAATTGACGAACTTTGCTTTCCCGACACCACAGCGGTTCATGCTTATCAAAGCCTGCATTCGAGAACCTCGTACAAGGCACGATGGCGTCCACAAGCTCTCGCAGAAAGCCTCGACAGAGACGGCCACCTGCTAATACTGATATCACGAATTTGAGTTCCCAGTGCCTCACTACTACTACCATTTCAGAGAAACCCTGTCTTGGCGATTTTTCAAAGATATTTTCTCTTTTAAATCACCATCAGAACCCCGCCTCTCCTACGGATAACGATAACTCTTGTGCTCAGCAACCTGCGCCCAGTCAAAGCATCTCTCCAAGCTCACGCCTCCTGTACATCCCAGACTCCATTGTCAGAGACATCATGGGTGGGAAAATTCCCAAGCTTGAGAGCAAGGCTAGCGGCCAGAACGCTACTAATGCCACTTCTCCCCTACTATCCCCCCCAATGTCTGCAACTTCAAGCGACTCGGACTCGATCTCGTCTCGCGGGGATTTCGATCCGGTCGACATGGAGCTGGATCTGAATGGGGGTGCTGGTCTGTCAGACGTCACCACGCCGCCCGCCACACCTCCTCCCAAGGCCACCTCTGTGTCTGCTGGAGATCTTCTCTTCGAAAGGCACACTGCACACAGGCTTCCCGTCTCTTTCGAGGAGTCTTTTTCGAACCGCCTTGCGCACCAGTTTGTGGCGCACGATCAACAATTCCAACAAATGTGTGCCAAGCTCGACGGCAAAGTGTCTCACGATAGAGTGTACATCTTTGTCGACGGCTCCAACATCAGCACCAGCTTCTACCAGGACCTCAAGAAGAAGTTTGGAATGCGCCACAATGAGCCGCTCCCCGGTTGCCTTGACATCGTCAAACTGCATGAGATATTGCAGCGAGACAGACATGTCATGGCCTCCCACATCGTTGGCTCCAAGGCTCCCGGCAAGACTGAGGCTCAGTACTTCTTTGATGCCGAGGAGATTGGCTACCAGAAGACCATTCTTCCTCGAATTCCCAAAGATGGCAAGAAGCCGTTCTCGAACACGTCTGATTCTGACGACATATATTCGAGACGCCGTGAGCCCATGCAGGAGCATCAGGTTGATGAAAACCTTCAGCACTTGATGATCAACTGCGCCGTCGACAACATCAACAACAAAGGTGTCATCATCCTCGTCACTGGGGACGGCAACTCGAACGAGTCCGGTACCTCTGACGGCTTCCCCGCTCACGTTGTACGTTGCCTATCGTTGGGTTGGGCTGTTGAAGTGTACTCTTTCAAGTCGGCGTGCTCCGAGGTCTGGACCCAGCCGGAGCTTCTCAACAACAAAGGGTGGGCTGGCCGTGTCTCTGTCCACTATCTGGACAGCTATTTGCACGACTTGTGCAAGCCTTCTTTCGAGAAGCAGCTGTCGGAGGTTGCTGCGAAGCATGCCACTCGGGCGTCTTGTCGCCCTACACCCATGACTCTGAAGCGGATGACGCCGATCGCTGAGGATAAGGTCGCCTCCCCTCATTCTCACGCCGCTCACCCTGAGAACGACTGGAGGACTCCTTCCCCCAAAAAGGCAAAGTTCACCGGCCCAGTGATGTCTGAATATCAGTTAGTGACAGCTACCAAGTCGCACACAACGTCCGATTACCAAACGCTTTTGCAGAGTGCCAGCACCTTTGGCGCCACCAAGACCACCTTTGCTTCCACAAACGGTTTTGTGGGCGGTTGCTTCGGCTCGTTCCAATAGTACTCAGCCATCTCTGGTGCCAAGGTGTAATCAGACTACAACCCATGGCAACCGTGTGCTCGCCGAAAGGTGCACCGGAATCGCCCTCTTTTGAATAGGTAGCCCGTCGACCTCGTGCGTCGATGGGATCTGGGATATGCACTTGGCGGTAGCCTGCTAGACATTGGTATGTCTCGCAGGAATGGGATATGGAATGGGAATGCAAGCGGCGAAGCGGCCCGACTTTGGAACGCTGACTTTTGCCTTCTCTTCCTCGACTCGAGAATCTACCGGCTGGCGTCACAAGGATGGGGGCATGGAATAAGGCCCTCGTGCACTTTGACACTGCCGATGATTGCTTACTTGGATGAGAGGCAAACAGCAACGACCGCTATAACAACAACAAACACAATTTCGTTATGAGTTCTTACTTGGCTATGCTACTTATTACGGCATACGCATCCATGGACGATCTCAGCTTTCTGGGTTTATGTCTGTGTGTCTTTTCTTTTACTAGCATTTGGGTTTTCTGCGTTCTCTGAGAGATTTCGCGAGTCTGTTGCGTCTCTCTTCCTGGTTCTCTTTCGCTTCTGGTTTATGTTTAGCATGGTTTGGCACGGTTTTCTTATTTATTTACTTGCCGCATCAGCGTTGTTTGTTTCCTTTCATGGGAAAAATGTTCAAGACAACAAGCCTTGATTACGACTCGGGACGTTTGATATGGTTAGGGAAAAGAGATACCCCCTCTCTGATTTGGTTGCCTTGTGGTTTTGTTTTTAGACGGCAGTTAGGCAAAGGGTGTACATACATGGTATCTGGAGATGAGAGATGCAACAGCGCGGATTGTGGTGTCCCAGGGAATCACATCGAGGGATAGGATAAGCTGAGAAGCATAAAATGCCCGGCAAAAAATCCTCGGATTACCAGAGGCTGAACCGAAGCATTCCCATGTTTCGGCGCTCAGCTCACAGAAATACAACAATACAAAACCGACTTGGCGGCATCACAGCCTCGGTCACGCAAACTCACTGTCCCATCTATCTCATGAGTGAACTCTTGCTTTCCACACCGTCATCACAAATATCCAGCGCCCCACGGTTTCATTCAGCTACATCGAGCACACTCATAGCCACCAAAGCAGGCTACATAGATGTTTGACCCTACATCGCCAGCTTCGAAGGCCCACCTCCACCATCACTCCCATAATTGCCAGCCCTTCCACAAAAAAAAAAAAAAAAAAAAAAAAAAAAAAAAAAAGGAAGAGAGAGATTAAAGGTGTGCCGATTTTCTTTTTTTTAGTCACGCTTCCTCACTCGGGTAGCCCAAATCACGCGCCGCCGTGAGGTGCCTGCAAGCGAAAGGGGGGGGTGAGGGGGGAGGAGACGTATGGCGAACGAGCACCTTCACATGCACATCTCACAGAAAATCTTTACCTGCGGGTAAGAAGAAGGAAATGGTAGTTTACACCCAGAATGGCGTCTCAACATTGGTATCGAAGATGCGCAGCAGAAAATAGCGTGACAACAAATTGGACATAACCCACATCTCGCGGCTTCCCGGCCTACATAAACTAGCGCCCCGTGTACGTTTAATATTGTGAATCCAACGGCTTAAACTTGCAATGATAACATCCGTAAGGCTGCCAAATATTTCAACCTTTCCTACCGGCGCCGGCTTGAGGCATCTCTTGGGTATACCGAGCCATCACCTAGGAAGAATCGTGAAGCGATAGAATTGTGGTATCTTGAAGGGGAGGGAAGGCGATCAAAAATCATCAGTTGTTTGGCTGTAAAAGGTTGTAGGTTGAAGGTGCTCGAGCGTTATCCAGGACCGGTGACTCCCTCCTCGCGTATCGAAGTCATACCACCTTTGCTGCCGCCTTCTAGCAGCGGTTTGCTCGGTGGAGGCATGGTATTGTGGCCCTTGGATACACTTGTAGCAGGCGTCGCGTTGCCTGAGGATCCATCACTAGGCCGAGCAGGTGTGCTGCTACTGGCTTTTACCTCGGTCTGTAGCTGGGAAGAATGATTCGGGGAGTTCGACTTCTTGCTCAGCGCGTCCGCGTTCGTGTTTGCGCCTCCTCTAGAGGAATTGCGTGGAGACACGCGTCCAACCTATTCCTCATTAATATCGTGGCCCTCCGGTCGTGAGTCTGCCACTGATGGCTCGGCACTTCTCACCTGCTTCGCCCAGCGTAGACCACAGCTGTTGCACAAATCTCGTTGGCCGCTCGGGCCGCGTCGCCACTCAGGGGTATTGCGGGTGTGACAGTTGGCACAGTCGCGAACGACGTTGCCTACACCCTTCCTCCGCTTCCTCTTCTTCTTGTTGGAGAGCAGGCCGCCAAGCTCTTCTGCAAGGATTCTGTTGACCTTTTCCATTTGACGTAGCTCGAACTGCCAGCTGGAGCACTTTGTGGTCCTCAGCTCATCAAAGATATTATCGTCTGCGGCTAGAGCAGCATCTTGGTTGCCTGGAACGGTGTCGCCACCAGACGTAGATATTGGACCAGTCTTTTGCAAGTCTGTTGTCTGCATAGTTTGTGCTTGGGACGATGACTTGACGCTTCCTGGCGGTGTTGCTGCTGGTGCGATAGCCCTTGACGATGCTTTCAAAAGCTTGGTTTGAGCCAACAAAAATGTCGGCTTCTGCCCCAAGGATGCATCTCCGGGGTACAGGGTTGTATGTGCCTGGAGAACCTGGCCCCTGTTGTTGTGAACCTCGTGTTTGCAGGTAACGATCTTACCCCTTCTGGCCTTTTCGATAGCACGACCGAACTCGGCACGGCTCTCGCGACGCATGAGCTCTTGCATGCTGGTGCCCACCAAATCGCTTGGGTGCTTATCGAGTAGAGATCGAATGTTGGAGGACACAAACAAGAACATGCCGGATACCGAAATCTTTGTCCACAGCTCACTATCGCCAATGCCGCCATGAGCCTCTAAATCTCGCCGGCTGAGAGCGAACACCGGTCGTTTCCTTCCAACCAGGATAATACACTTCCTGCCTTTGCCGTGCTCAAAGAAGAGCGAGCCGTGGCTCTCAAACCATGTGTAGCCGCTCTGTTTTCTTCTGATTCGGAAGACGATATTGACGGTATTGCCAGCGGTTGCGTCCTTCAGCTCGCGGGTTACAGGAACTATGTCAGAAGGATGACAGATAGTCGACAACGCATTGCCGACCAACTCTGCCCCGTCATACTCCAGGACCTTCTTGCAAGAGGGCGACAAATACATGAAAAGCCCCTTCAAGGAAAGAACATGAACCACGTCATCCGTATTCTCCAGTAACATCTTGTCCCATGATTGCTTATGCCAGTCGGACACTACACCCTTGGGGTTGAACTGTTGGAGAAGAGTCGACACGTCGTCGATTCCCAGTGTTTGTCCGTTCTCTGGCTCGACGTGGTTCGCTGTGGGTGGCGTCCAAATGTATTGGCCAATGTCGCTGTGCTTGTAATTGACCTTCACACCGCCATTTTCTTGGCCTTGGGCAATAGCATCGGGGCACTCGACCAGATCGATCTGGAAGCCGACGAAGAATCGTACCTCGTTTGGGTCATCCCACGGGATCGGAATCATGGTAAGGAGGTTGAGGAAAGGCTTGCCACCCTTGCGGTAGTTGATCAAGCTCTGCTGGACCTCTCGACCCTCTGCGATTTTCTTCTTCAGGTTGTAGACGGAAGCATCGTCAACAAATTCTCTCTTAGAACCAGCCTCGACCTTGCCGTTGGGAGACTGGAGGAAGCGGCAATTCTGACCGACAATTTCATGACGGCTATAACCCGTCAAGTTCTGGAAGTTGTCGGATACGTATATGATAGGGCAGTCGTTGAGTGAGACATCGCATACAACAAAGGCGCAAGACATGTCGACGGCGCCAAGGTGAATCTCGGGATTCTTTCTCGTCGCAACATACCATAATGCTCGCAGCATATCGAAGCCACTCTTGGAGTAAACGTTCTTTTCCTTGCTTTCCGCGCGGGGTGTTTCGGGTCCCGCGGCTGGCGTAGTAGACGCGGTGGGAGGCGCAGCAGCGATTTGGCTTGTCGCCATGGATGAAGACCTGTGATTAGGTGACTGTGAAGAATTGTTGGTCGAATTCGACATTTCCCTAGATATAGAAGACGGCGTCTGCGTCGGCCCAGTTGCAGTTGATCCGAAGTTCACGGTCTGAGAATTTGGCCGAACATTGGTGTTGCCGTTGATGTCGTTGTCCGGCTGCGTTTGATATTGCTGGTTCATGTTCATAAGGTCGTCGTCGGTAGAAGCCATCTCTAGCGGCGTGTCGAGAGCGCTCTGAGGCGCCTTTACCGGAGTATCACCCCCCGCCATATCCATTGACATGTCATTCGAGTTAGTGTTGAGGGGGCTTGGAAAGTTGTTCGCCATCGAAGTCTGGCCGTACATGCCCATGCTGGTAGTCGTCGGCATTGAGGGAACCTGCATACCAAAGGAGTTGGGCGGCATCATCGAATTCATCATGTCAGGCGAGAAAGTGGTGAAGGCATTTGTTGGAGACATCTGCAGTGATTCGGTACCTGGGTATCCGTCCATCGCGCCGGGTATTGAGATGTTGCCGGGTACGTTGTTGCCCATGCCTACTGCGTTGCCCGACATGCCGCTGTCCAAAGCTGTGTCCATGCCGCTGCTCATCTGCCCGGCTATGTTGACGAACTCGCCGTTCATGGCCGGGTTCTGGAAAGGGTAGTTGACGAGTTGATTGTCACTGGCGCCGAACTCCATCATTGACATGCGTCGATCAGACCCTCCGTTTTGGCCGGACTGATTCTGGGATATGAAGGGTTGGTGTGAATGATGTATACTGCGACGGCGTTGAAGTTCGTGGTGGTTGGAATTGATGATATCGTCCAGGGAATCGCCTCCGCCCATCATGTTCATGTCGTGGCCGTGTCCATGGCCATGTCCGTGGCCCTGGCTCATCTGCTGAAATCCATGGCTTCCGGGTTGGCCCTGCTGCTGCATCGGATGTTGCTGTGAATGCTGCGACATCTGTCGCTGCAGCTCCTGGGGAGCGAGCTGTGCGTAGTAGGCCTCCATGGCGAGTGCATCTGTGTTTGCCACCCCCAAGATGGATATCGCAGAGTGCTGATTATCTCGCGGCTTCGGTGTGGGGCTTAAGATCGTGAGTCGTCAAGGCTTCGCGGGTGATTTTAGCCTCCGCCTTGTACTTTTCTCTCCCGAGGCGCCGGCTCAAATGGTGCCACCTGTGCATGCGGTCGGGGAAGCGTAACGTCGTCAGCAGGGCAGCTTCGTCGAGGCGAGAGACAGGAGAATGGGATTACGGATGACGAGGGCGACGTCGGAAGGAACGAGGTCGTCGGGGAGGGTTTCGGGGGCCGACGATGGCGACAGTAATGCGGTGCAGCAGATTCCAGCCGGTCGGAGTGGAAAATCGAATGGAAGTGGCGGGTTTGGGTGTGAATGTTTCGTTGGCGCGGTCAATGATCGGGCTCTCGAGGTTTCGGAGGCCGTCGGTGGTGGAAAGCCGCGGAGAATTTAGGATGGGATGCTGCGGGGAGAAGAGATGGAGTTGTTGGCAGCAGTTGTGGTCGTGGTTGTGGTCGTGGTCGTGGTCGTAAAGGAGGGGGGTTTGGTTTGGGGGCGGCACGAAAGTCGATGGGCCGCCCATGGTAATACCTACCACCCACGGGAGGTACAGTACCTAAGGTACCTTCAGTTAGCGCCGCGTGGTCCATGCCCACCGGGGATTGGAGGCCGGGAAAGCCACAGAGACAGAGGCGTTGGGTTTACGCAGTACGAGAGGTTCCCGGTTAACTTCCAGTTAGGAGCAAGTGAGGAGCTTGGGGCGCAAGGCCGTAAGAAGACAAGGAACGTCTGATGTCTGTCTAGGTACGGATACCTTGCCTAGCCTAGCCCTTCGGCACCGGGCATTGATTTTTTTTTATTTTTTTTGACTTTTATTTATATCCAACACGGGCTCTGGTTCTTTGGTTGCTGCAAGTAATAAACGGACATTGGATCAGGCACCGTCGACCGCGGGCGGCATAGGATTTTGTGTGTTGGAGCCCAAGTCTTGCTTGTATTCTACTGAGGCGTGATGAGCACTGGATTGGATGCCTCGGCCGCGACGCCTTGGGGTGCAATCCCCCGGTCGAGTCACATCCATCGGCGCTGCAAGACATGGCATGGCAACAGGGAAGCACGATGTACGAAAGCCATATCGTGGAGCACAAGTAAGGAGACTTTGACCCGGTGCGGAATGTCGACGGCTTGCGATGTCAACGCCCTTGGTTTACATTGCCTTAAGGTACGGCAAGGTGTAGCTGGCTGGCTGCCCTGCTTCGGAGTGGGCCATCCATGGGCGGTCCGAGACCCCCACTTCGCCTGTCCAAATCCAGCACCCTCACGGCAACATGCGTGAGGAATCAACGCCCCCCGAATAGGTGTGTCCCGCAAGACATGGCCTGAGTCTCTGAACTGCCCGCGCTACCTTACCTTACCTTACCTTACCTTAGGTACGCTGCGCTGGAAGGTAGCCTGTGCCTGGGGCTTATTATTAGGTGTCTTTCAAAGAACAAACGGAGCCAGCATTTCCCAAACCTTGGACATGGTTCTCCCATTGCCACTGAGGCGACACATAACTAGCCGAAACCGCTGAGAGTAGGGGTTCCCCTACAACTCCTACGGATGCTGTGGCTTAGCTAATAAAGAAGGGCAGCACACTTTGGCACGCCAGAAAATCTATTTCGTCATACAAGTAGGCCTTCCAAAACTTCAGACCTTGGCCGCACCGCACCGCACAGCACAGCACAGCACAGCACCAACGCACGCCAAAACCAAGGGCGCACTACAAACAGTGCCGCACAGCAAGAACCATGCAGCATCCAGCCCCGGCTGGCCGGCGACAGAGAACCGTTGGTCCCACCCATGATCCATCCCACCGCGCTTGGTGCTGTGCGGCGTAACGTACTTTCCTACCCTTCCCTTCCCTTCTCCCTTCATCTCTCAGCCCCCCCTCTTCCCCTTACGAGAACCAGATAAAGTGCGATGCAATTCCCTCATTGCCATCTCCATCGATGATCGGTTTCTGCCGCCATTCTGCAAGTTCCCTTTCCCTCAACTTCCGGTGG
This sequence comes from Colletotrichum aenigma, assembly GCF_013390185.1. NCBI lineage: Eukaryota > Fungi > Ascomycota > Sordariomycetes > Glomerellales > Glomerellaceae > Colletotrichum > Colletotrichum aenigma. The sequence goes on from NW_023500913.1 coordinate 1,253,814, forward strand.
CCTGCAGGCCTACTTCGTTCTTCTTCCAGCCCATCCAGGAGGACATTCACAGGTAGTAGATATCCGTTGTCCTACCTTAGCTAAACATGACCGTTAGTTATCCCCCAGCACCCACATACCTACCTGGCGTCCCATCTGCCTTTCCCGTCCGTCGCATTCTGCACTACCCAGTTCTGTACGGATACCCGTACCACAACTAACATTCCACCGTTTTCCCATTTCACACTCGCGATCTGCCCGTCCTCGAGTTGCCGGACTGATCGCTAACTACCTGACTCGCAACAGCCTCCCCGGCAGCCTTCTCGTCTCAGCCGCCTTCCAATGTATACTCGTTTCTCCTCACCCCTCCCCTTGTCGTACCCAGCCTTAGCAACCCACCCAGTTGGCCCAGTTCTCACTTTACCACTCAAATCCTATGAACAGCCATGCGTAAACCCGACCATCAGGGATTTACAACAGCCACACATATCACGAGACAAAGAGGATTGCGCTGTGGTGTGTGTACGTGTGAGTGCGAGTGTAAGTATGTGTGTGCGTGTGTGTGTGTGTGTGTGTGTGTGTGTGTGTCTGTGTCTATGTGTGCCTACCCTGCGCCTTTTCCCATGCGCCAGCCAGCTAGCCTACTCTCGCCATGTGACGAGCCGAATTAGGCCCCGGAAGAAGCGAAGATCAAAAAACCCATCATCCGCTAGCTGTGCTGTCTCCTAGATTGGTTTTCTGCCCGATCTACACCGTCTCTTGTCATTGAGATGTGCCTCTGCAACGTACGGAAGGTAATGCCACGAACCGTCTACCTGTCAGTCATGTGCAAAGACGATGTGCAAACCCTTCCCCTCCGTTGCACAATTCCTCATCTCAACCGCGAGCCAAACGGAATGGCAGAAGCGTCCAGCGGGAGCTTCCTGCACCTTTTTGTTCGTTCTTTCCTTGTTGTTGGTCCGCCGTCTCTCTGAAACGCTTGTGATGAGAGAAGCCTTGCCAGCAACAGCTCTCGGGAGGAGCGCCACCCCTTAGGCGCACCAAACGGGTGTGCATCGATAGCACCCGAGCTGCCTTATCATCCCTTTGCCTGAAGAGAGAGAAAAAAGACCCAGCTATCCGGGCATGCCCACGAGGTGCCATCGCCTGGAGGCACTAGGAGAAGAGACGAGAGGGAAGGCCCTGAAATGGGTAGGTGGCCCCTCGCGCGGCTGAACCCCTGGAGCTATGCTACGCAGCCATCGCGATGACATAGATGGGTCCGCGCGAGCTCGATGGTGTCTCTTGTGCGACTAGCTACCATTTATCGACGTGCCTGCCATCGTCACACCAGATCCCCATCCTCGAAATCCCATCCCCGTGATCGATGCAAGGTCGTGTCACACGAAGCACAAATCTTCCCCTTCCCCCCGTCCTGTAGACATAGAGGAGCGACGGACTTGCGCTCCTCCAAAGTCCCCTGTGGACTCGAAGGCCCCGATGGCGGTTGTACCTGTCACTGTCAAACCAGACAGCTGGGCCACCCCGTGCCTTATCGGAAAGAAAGAACCAAGAAAAGGGTTTTTAAACGATATGAGAACGAAGGGAAGAAAGAAAAAAAAGGAAAGAAACTCGGCGGGTGGCTGTGTCCGTAGGTAGTTGCTGTGCTGGCTTGACTGAGCGCGCCTGTGTGCAACCGTGACTTTGGGTGAGACTGAGACTTGAGCCAAAGACGTCGATACCCACCCCTTCCTCCCCTGCAGCAGAGAACATGGCAATTCCATTTACCCATCTTTTTGCAAGTCAGGTTTCCCGCCTCCTTGTTCCCATATGTCTCCAGCCAGCCAATCAATCACTCTTCATCTTTCCCATACAAGCCCACAAAATACTAGTAAGACAGGACATCCGGTGAACTCGGACAGGAAGCAAGTGACTCTCGAAATCTTATCCGAAGCCAAACATGCCATTGTCCCTTATTTCACATCGATGGACAGCCGGGTGGATGAATGGTGGCTCGTCTGCAGTCGGTCCGGCATCAGGAGCATCTCAGCTGTATGGCTGATCAGGCTCATCATTCCTCACCTGGTTACAATGCAAGACGAGTCCGACATTACTGAGCAGATTTCCTGCCACCGCCTCGGCGTGATGTTTAAGACCAGAATTCTACCAGCTGCCGCCGCTTCGGGCGCCGCATTCCCGACTTTGGCAGCGTCGGGTGGCAGCTTCATCACATCACAGCACTGTTTCCTCGAAGCCGCGTTTCACGTCAAACACAGTCGCATGGCCGGACCCCATGTTGCTGCTCCGTTCCGCGCACACAATCAGATTTGCATATTGGCAGTGCTTCATCATATCAGATTGAATTTCTATCTGCAAAACAACCTCTCCTTTATATCATCGTATCGGCGTCACAGTGCGCCACCATCGGGCGGCGGCGAGAAAACGAAGGAACGGCCCAGACCGGCCTTCTTGCGCACACATTTTCATCCTCCAAGAATATCTCGGCTCTTGACGCCTCTTTCTCCCATGCTAGTTTTGTGTGGCTCGACATATTCAAAGTCCAAAACTGTTGCTGCGGAGAGGTTCTTTTCTTCGTGCCTGTGGTATCATCTCAACATCCATCTAGTACAACAACCCCCAACTCCATTTTCCACGGAATTCTGAGCCTCGTGTGTGCTACTTCAACCGTAGTCAAGCCACTAGAAGTTCTACGAGAAGTAGGCCGTAATCGTACGTTGGGCCTCGGGTGAGAACTGCTGGAGCAGGGGTGCGGGGTTCACGCCCGCTGCGGAGAGGAGCGCCTTGATAGCCGTGACAACGCGGCTGGCCGTTTGCCCCTGAAGGGTGTCTGCTTCCAATGCCTGAGCGGTGAAAACGAAAACCTTACCGGCTTGGCCCATCACCGCGGGATGTTGCCTAAAAGTAATTGTGTCAGCGACTGCCCAGATTTCATGTATGTTCATCACTTACTGGTCAATGAGCTCAGCCAAGTAGGCATACGCATACGGCGCCGCTTCTTCGTCGTTGGTAACTGGCAGAGTCTCGATCCACTGAGTCACGATGCCATTGGGATCCTGGACAGAACTAGCGTTGTAGTGTAGAATTTTGGCGATAGCGGCACAAGCGTTCTCCGTGGCGTACACGTTGTCTTCGCTGCGCGCGTCGGGAACTTGCGTGACCTGGAAGAGGAAAGGCATGGCGCCGCCCAGGAATTGAGCCCAGGGAGCACCGCCACGGTGAGCAGCCACACCGATACCATACGCAGCGGCCTGGCGGATAGCCGGTGATGAGTCCCTGCAGCCGTCAACAAGAGGTTGAGTAATGTAGTTGGCGTAGCGCTGGCTTTCGGGCCCGCAGTATTCCAAAACGTCGTCCATAATGCAAAGACCCCACTGGCGTTGCGTCGGGTCATCTGACTTGAGGAAGCCTTCGTAGGTGCTGATTAGGCGCTCCCAGGCAGGGAGGAAGGCGGATCCGTGGTTCTTGAAGATGGCGTGGAAAGCCTTGTTCATGTCTGAAAGGAGCGTCTGGTCATCCTCAATGGCCAACAGAACATCGTCAGCTTCATCTTCTGCGTCCTCAGCAGTCGCACCCTCCTTGTCTTCAGCGCGCTGAGCGACACGGTCCTTGTAATCCTCAATGGCGGAGTGGACAGAGTCAATGAACCGAGAGAGGTGATCGGTTGTCAGACAGCCCTTGCCGACTACCTCAACCGACTCGTAGAAGCACTGGTACATTTCGGCCAGAGTATCGATAGCAGGCTCGGCGGTCAACACCTCAAGAAGCTTGTCGACAGTGGCAGCCCACAATCCGCTGAGTTCTGGGGAAGGACTTCCATACGTCTTCTTGTAAGAGCTGAGGAGCTGGGGTACCAACTTGGCAGAGATGAACCTGACCGGGTCATGGAAGAAGAAAGCCAGGCCTGGGAGAGCGATCTTCTCCATGATCTGTGCGACGTAGGGAGCAAAGCTGCCCTCGAGTACCTGGGCGTAGACAACCAATAGCTCAATGGCCATATTCTTGTCCTCCATAGTGCTAGTACGGATACCGATCATCTTGCCCTTGAGGGGAACAAGCTCCCATCCATCCTCTTGTTGGATCTGCTCGACCTGGTCATCGTCGTCCAGAAGCTGAATGTCGGCCTTCGCACTGGCCAACTCGAGAAGAGGAGGCATAACGTTGGGCAGGAAGGGCAGGAACTCTTGTCCAAGAACTCTGCACATGCGACCCCAGCAGTGCATCAGGTACTGAGCTTGCGGGTCATCAGAGTCGGTAATGTTAGCCTGAATGTTCGCGAGCAGATGAACCAGGGTCATGGCATCCTGGCCGAGTCTCTCCTTGCCAACAGCCAGAGCGATCAAGGTAGCACACTCCATAGCCTTGGCGCGAAGAAGGCGGAATTCCTTCTCGTTCTCCGTCTGCAGGACATTCACCAACAGGGGCATGAGCGTGTCGTAATACTTTGAGAAAGCGGCCTCCGCGGCATCAGCAATGGTCGCAATGGTCGACAAAGCCTGCTCCTGGACGTATCGCTTCTCATTCTGCAGGAGCTGGAAGAGATGAGAAAGCAGCTCATCCAAGTAGGGCTCCAGGATGGACTTCTCGGCCTCCTCACAGAAGTTGACCAGAGCCGCAGCAGCATGAGACTTAACGCGGGCCTCGGGGGAGTCGAGGACGGGGATGATTGCCTTGAGAACGCGGTCGTAGTAGTCCGTTTGCATCTTCGGCGCGAAGTCCGTGCTCATTTGACCCAAGGCATTGCATCCAGCCCAGCGCACACGGGGATGGGGATCCTTGAGCGCAGGAACAACAAGATCGAGGACCTGGCTAAGCTCCCCAATCATGAGCTCTCTGCAGCCCTCAGAGATGGCGGAAATCGCCATGAGAGCCGCATGCCTATCTCTCCAAGCCATAGAGGTCATCATTCTAGGAAGCCAGTTAAAGGTCGGGGCGAGGATTGTCTGTCCGCCAAGCTTGTTGGCCAGTCGGTCCATGCATTGCTCTCCAGCAACGTGGTTTTGGTCGCTCTCCTCTTGGTCAAGCTAGAATTCGTTAATAGGTAAGCGCAAAGGCTGGAAAACAGGAGCAGCTCACATCATCAGACGCCAGCCATTCAGCAGCATCATCATCATCTTCGCCCAGGTCGGTCATCAAACTCAGGCACTGGGTGATCATGTCGTTCGTGTATGTGGGGTCCTTGCGGCACAGAGATGGCGCGTAATCGGCGAAAGTGGCCATCAGCTCCAGGGCGTTCTGGCGGCAAAGGTTGTCGAGCTCCTTATCCTGAATAACAGAGACGGCGAACTGTACCAAGTTATGGAACAAAGGCTTGAACATCTTCGGCGCAGTCTCGGCCATATCGATGAGGGCGACGAGGGCGCCGCTGAGGTCTTCAGAGTCATGGCTGTCCTTGATCGGGGGCAGGATGTTGAGGACGTCGGGGATGAGAGGGTAAAACTTGGGCTGTGCCTTCTTTCCCAGGTTTCTGAAGAAGGCGGCAAAGGCCTCCATGGCAGCCAGGCGTACCTTTTCCACTGTCAGTTCGTGTTCTGCATGGTGGGCGCCAGGGTCCGTCATACCTGAACAGAGTCATCCTTGAAGCCCTTCTGAAAGGCTCCGATAACGTTGTCCTCGTGTTGCTTTTCGATGACACCGGGGGTTGTTGAGAAGACGCGGAAAGCAGTCTCGCGCTTCTCGGCGTCGGGGGCTATGCTAAGCTGGAAGAGACCTCCAAGGAGTTCGGGCCAGGAATCGTCTGCCATTATGTTAGGCGCAAGTTCAATCCCAAGCGCGGGGCTTCTCGCGTGCGTCTGAGGTGAGTGGAGTGTGAGGTGAAGGACGTACTGTTCTCGGTGTATTGCCTCGCTACCTCAGCGACAGCGTCGCTGATTTTATTTCGTACGGCACGTTGGAAGTCCCCTCCCAAACTCTCGAGAAGCTTCTGGCGGATGACGGCAGCCTGATCCTTGGACAAGGACAAGAACATATCGACGAGCTCGCCGCGCTCATTTTTGCGGCTCTTGGAGGCGATTCTTCGGAAAATGACGGCAGCGAAAGAACGTGTCTGTTGTGGTGGTGAAATTAGCCAAATGTCGCGTCGCGAGGGGCAGAAGAGGGGCAGGGATGGAGAGTGTGTGAGGGGAGCCCAGATGCGAGAAGGAGACATACCGAAGCATCAGCACCGATTTGAATCTGCTCAGCCAGGCCCATCAACAGGACCTCGGGACGGGTGGTCGTCCAGTTGTTTTGCAGATGCTCCTCCGCTTGCGTACGGACAGAGTTCTCAGGGCTCTGCAGAGCTTGCAGGAGCTGTCCCAACTCCTGGTGGACGTCTGGCGGCAACATGGACATGATTGCGACCGGTGGCAGTGGTAAATGCTATCGAGTCGAAGGAAGTTTTTCGAGGTTGAAAATGACCAGCCCCAAGACCAAGACAGTCGGGGCGGTGGAAGGTGGACAGAACCGCGCGAAGGGCGACGTGGGGAGGCTCGGAGGGATAAGAGTTGGCGTGTTTGGCTCTGAAGGGTGGTGCGTCTCTCGCTCGCTCTGGCTCGGTGGTTTTTTTTTTTTTTTTTTTTTTAAACCTTGTCTTTTGGCGGTTGTCTCTTTTGAGAGCGCCAAAGTAAGCGAGCGCGCGTCGGAAGGCGGAATAGAAGGAGGAGGACAGTAAATTTGCGGGTGAGTACAGTCAACTACTGGATGCAGCGACTAGCGACAATGAGCACGGTATGCGTTGCGGGTGGTAGAGAGGGAAGGAGTGGTTTTGGTGGCTCAAAACAAAGGAACTCGTCACAACAAAAAAGAGATGAAGTGAGGCAGTAATGCCCACGATGGTTGAAGGGACTGGAGCCGGGTCTTTGGAGGGGGAAAGCAACACAAAAATGACATGGAACAATTTTGCGCGGGGCTGTTGGGTGGTGGAGCGAGATGCGCTGCTGCCCGCCCGCACACGCCACACCTCTTGAGTCCCTCTGCTCCACTTGCTGAACGGCCGGCCCATGGTGCCTTACCATTACTTTCCATTGCGAGTGCCCTCCGTGCTTCCCTACCTAAGGTACTAGATATGTTGCATACGCTACCTTATTACATAAGGCACATCTAGGTACGCTCTTAACCCAGGAACTCACGGTTGAAGGTAGGTAGGTAAGTACCTAAGGTAGGTAAGTAGACAGGCAAGCAGGCAAGGACCAAGCTGGCAAGCTGGGAAGGGAGTCCAACCCGACACGCCTCAGGTCCCGTCGGGTCGTGGATCGGTCTGCAGGCTGGCTGGCGGCAGCCCATGGTACGGGCCATCCGTCCTTTGGTTCCATTCAATACCTACTTGACTGGTTGCTCCCAAAGGTCTGAAATTGTTAGTGGGTTGAACTTTTGACTGGCTGTCAATGCATGTGAATGTTACCCAGTATTGCATGGGTACTTTCCGCCGGCAATTAGATATCAAATCCCGTTGTAAATAGTTCATTGTTGGCTAATGAGACAGAGCAGCAAACAATGGTGAGTTATTGACCAGCCTGTCTCGTTCTGGGGGACAATCTTACCGGCACGTCCGTGGTATGCCACAGGGTGCCAAACATGGTGATGGGCGTAGCACGACAGCTGCCATACCTACCTACCTACCTTGGGTAAGGTACGCAGGCAGAGCCCACTCGCTGGGTAGCAATCAAATGCCCAACAAACAGGTTTACACTAATTTGTATTGTTAGGACAATCGGTTCTCACAATGCCTTGGGACTTTGCGAAGCCCTGATGATTGCGCAGCCCGGTCCTCGGGCATGTCCTGAATTTGCATCCTACGTGCCTACCTATCACCTATGTGGCTGCAGCAAATTGACAGCACGCGTCGTCGATCAGCAGGCGATTCTTCATCAAGGCCCTCCAGGTTGTTTGCGTGTCTGCGTGTCCGGCGGCCTGTGATTTGCTACCCTCCTTGCTAGGTATGCATTATGTAAGGTGCCACGCATTGGAGAGGTAGGTCCATACCTACCATATGTAATAATTCGGGTGGAGGATGGAGGGGCATCGGGACGGATGCCAGCTGCGGACGGTCCGGTGCCATGAGTGTGGTGCATCAAGCAGAAGCGGGGACTGCTTTGGCCAGCCACCTTCATCACCGCCCGCCACCGTCACCGTCACCGTCACCACCGCGCTCGCCTGTCAATGGAGGGGTAGGTAAGGCCTGCAGTGTAGTCCAGTGAGCTGCCCCTGCTACTTGTCAATCTCTCCTCACCTTCTTCTACCTTTTAAGCCCAGCTACATCTAATTTATAGAGGTTTACGCTATACTATAAAAATTCTATTTATACTTTAATAGATACTTACTATATATCGTAATACTATTTATAATAACTAGGAAAGCTTGAATTTAGGTTTATAAGAATATTATTAATAATTTTAATAGTTTATAGATAACTTATTATATAAAATTATATAAAAAGAAAAATATAAATTTATTTTTCTTATATCTATTAACTATTCTTAATAAAGTTAACTTATTATATTTAAACTTATGTTAATTAGAATATTAATTATAAAAGTAATTAATAACTAAATAGAAATAAAATATTATTTTATTTACATAATAAAAGAAAATGAATTTAAACTTAAACAGTTTATTAATAATATTTTCCCTAACATTATAGTTAAAAATGATTATAAAAATTACTATAAATACTTTATTTATATTTTATAAATTATTATATATATCGTATATTTATAAAATGATAAATTAAATATAAAATATATTTACTTGTAGTTTTAGTAAATATATTAATAAATAAAAACTTTATAAGAATTTAATAATAAAGAGTTTAAAAAGGATATTAATAAATTAGAGGAGATTTTATAATATAAAAACTATATAAATAAAATAAGTATAGTAATAGCTATAATTTTTCTTAATTACTTACAGTAAAAAAGGAGAAGTAAAAAAGGAAAGGGGGTAGCTATAAGAGTAGCTTATATATTAATAGAGTTTCTAAAAAGTACACTTTAATATGTTATATCACTTTATAGTAAATCTCTCTTTATTTTTATTAGGTCTTTCTAAGATGCTTATTAAGCTATCCCTCTAAGTAACTAATACTTACCTCAAACTAATAGAGAAAACTATGATTTTTACTTATTTTAACTTTTTATAACTATCTATAGATCTATTAAGTAAATATATAAAATAAATAAATATTATATATTTATAAGTATTAAATTATATAGTAAAACTTTTATTTTATATTTTAGTTATTTATGTAAAGTATAGTAAATACTTAAATATATAGTATTTAATATTATAGAAGCTTTATTAATATTTATTTTGTTATATTTTTAAAATAAAAATACTGATTAAAATCTTGAAAATCTAAGTAAAACATATAGTATATAATAAAATTTAATATGGTAAATTATCACAGTTAATCATTATAATATTAAGTAGTACTTATTAATACTTATATAGTAGTAATATAGAAGTAGTTTATTAACAAATAGTATAATATTAATTAATAAAATAATAGCTTATACTATATTAGACTTAATCTAGGATTTATATAAAATTTAATATACTATTTAACTTAACATAGAATTTTAAGTAGTGTTAAGGATTTCCTAGTATTTAGTAAGAAAACACTAACTAAAAGTTCTATTTTATATATATATAGCTAATTATTAGTAAATAGCTTAGTAATAGCTTATGTAATATTTTATTTAGTTATAAATATTAATAAACTAGTTATACAGAAATTTCTACTATTTAATATAAAGATTTCACTAAGTTATAGTATTTTAAAAACGGCGTGTTTTTGAAGTTTATATGTGGAACTAGCTATCGGTTGCCCCGGGGTATCGGTTACTTGGGGGGGTGACTTAGGTAATTTAACCCAGTAACTATCGGCGTTAGCACTTGGGGTTCGAGCACCTGGGGAACGGGAGTGAACTTATTTACTCTGACGACGCCCTCGCAAGCCGCCCCCTCTCACCCCACGATTCTGAATCTACCGTTTTTATGTTCCATCATCCGACTTCAGAATACCCATCCCTCCTGGCTTTTACTCGATTCGAACCGGGTACCATCCCATCCCGTAGTGATACTGCTTCCGGATCCTCGTGTCATTAGGTACATAATCGCATCCCCTGCCCGGCCCATTTCAACATCCACCATCTGCTGCGTCGCAAGACCCAGGGTAGGTAGGGTGCCGCGCCGTTGCCCCTCAATTACCACCTCACCGTACGGATACAACCCATAGCTCTACGTAATTAAGGCGGTGCACCTACTTCTACCGCCATCACCTCCAGCTCCAGCTTCCATTCTCTGAGGTACGCAGTAATAAACCGAGTCTCGGCAACGCTGCCTTGAAGTCGCGATCAGCCGGCCTGGAATTGGCCACCCCTAGTCTCTCGACACCCTCGCCCGCACTCTGCTCAGCCACTGTCGCCTCCGCGCTCCCTCATTTCTGCGACTACCTTAACTGATCTTCAGCTTTGGACGACCATTCCTAACGCTTTGCAAATCCGACGCGGAATCTACCTCACAACTTTCCCAAAGCCTCGAGTCGAAGCAACCGAACAATTTGGAAAATCCATCACACCGATTTGTTTCCAAGTGACGCCCCTCGTGTAGAGCAATGGACGGAGCAGCGGCACCCGCGCCGCACAAGGACGAGAGTGCATTCGTCGCAACCTCACCCCCTGCCGTCCCCCAACGAACTCCCTCCCAGACGAGCTTGCACAAATCGACACATGCCCATCGCCAGAGCTTCGCTGAGAACCTCAGAAACGCTCCGGGCTCCCCTCGCGCCCAACGTCACCCTTCATTCACCCAGGCCGCCGTTCAAGAGCTTCTCAACCACCCTCCGGCTGCTAACAAGCACTCCAACCCGCGATTCGCAGGCCGTGACTGGCGCGACGTCTCCGTAAACGAGCTCGTAGCTCAAGACGATGTCAAATGGGTCGACCTGGACTCCAGCATCGAGGAGGCCTCCATGGTCTGTCGTCCAAAACCCAGCTTCTCCGTTGTGACCAGTTCTAATGCCGCGCTAGATTCTCGTCAAGCAAAGCCCCTCCAATGTTGTCCTAATTCGAGAACATGCATCTTCCAAAACCGCGGTTTCCACTTTCGACTACAACGATCTCAACACATACCTGCTGATAGTTGTCGGACTGGCAAGGCCCGATGAGGAGCAGATTTCCACATACGATGACATCGCAACGAAGGCCCGGGAAGGACGGAGCATAGCTCTGCGCGATATACAACCTCTTTGCAGAAAAGAGTCGCTCATTACGCTGCCCTTCGACGAGACGCTTGACAAGGCCATCGAGGTCTTTGGCAGCGGAATTCACCGCGTTCTTGTGACTAGCCCTGCTGGCGACGTAATCGGTATTCTCAGTCAGCTCAAACTGGTAGAGTTCTTCTGGAACGAGGGCATCAACTTTCCTGCCATTGACAAGCTATACCCTATGATCCTGCGTGATTTGGGCATTGGGACTCAGCAAATCGTAGCGGTGAAGTGAGCAGCCCCTAAGGTCTACCCTTTTCCAAACAAAGCTGACCCCTTGTAGTTCCGACAGCCCACTAGGCGACGCGCTGGCCTTGATGAACGCCGAAGGCTTGACGAGCGTTGCTGTCATCGACAACGGCCACAATGTTGTCGGCAATATCTCCAGCGTAGATGTCAAGCATCTGACGAACGCCGCCGATGCGCCCCTCCTCAAGTCGTCTTGCATGCACTTCATCTCCGTCATTCTCAGCGAGCGCGGCGTTGAGCACGGCAGAGACTCCTTCCCAGTCTTCTACGTGAACCCTTATTCGACGTTGGCGCACACCGTCGCGAAACTGGTCGCCACGCAATCCCACCGCATGTGGGTGGTCGAGTCCGCGTCCCCCAGCCCGAGCGCGCCCGCGACACCCCTGCTGGCCCCGACGACGTCAAGCGTCTTGGTGCCAGGCTCGGGGTCGGCGCCGCAGTCGCCGCTACCTACGCAGGTGGTACACAACGTTGTGCCTGCAGCCGCTATGCCCGGCGCTCATCTCTCGGGACGGCTCACTGGCGTCATTTCCTTGACTGACATTCTGAATATGTTCGCCAAGTCGTCTGGCTTGCGGCCCTCGGATCCAGGCGAGCAGCGAGCGCGACGCCGTAGAAGCTCAAGCAGCTCCATTCGGCCGAGTCTCGACTCCTCGAGACCAAGCCTTGATCTGCGCCGGTAATGGGAATTAAGCGCAACTTACTTCGGAGGATGGATGTTAAAGTGGATGGGGTGCGTGTTGGTGGGGTTTTACGATTGGCGTTTCCTGGGTTTCGCCGCATGGGATCAATTGACAGGAGCATGAGTTAGCTGAAGTTTATGCTTCACATGAGACGGCCGGAACTCTTGCAGTTGATCCAATTAGGAGAGCATTGCAAGCTCTTATTCCCAATACAGAGGGTCTATATTTAGTTCGCATTGCCGGCCAGCCGTGATACATGAGACGAAACCCGGTTGTTGGCGCTGCTATTCTGCTTTGCCGAGTCCCCGAACGTGATAATACCTAGGTTAAATCCAGGAAGAAAAGTTACGCATTCAACTCCATAGGAGCAACTAGTCATTGCGCCTGTAGTTCGACGGTTAATCGAATAGGATAGGCCGGCAAAGTCTTTATTGAGTTATTATGTACGTGTTGTTTCACCCATTAACTTGTAGACGCATCCAAACATCTCCATCGCCTACCGACATTTACCCTTGGGCCTTGAAACGCAGCGGTTTCTCAGAGTTCAATGGGCACTCCAACGGAGTTGCAGGTCGTGGTAGCCCAGTTGAGGGCAGCAAGGCTTGTCAACAGATGTTAGTACTTTTAGAGGCCATTATGGACGGTGTCGGCCAAGGGGTAGGAGGAAGACTTACACATCGGCAGACCCGCAAGCGCCAAGGACACAGCTAGTGACGGCCGAGTTGTAGGCAGAAGAGCTGCAGTAAAAGTTAAGCGGAGTCATATTGCGTGGTCTTTCGTCTAATGGCGTTACTTACGCGCAGATGCAAGCGAAGTCAGTCTGAGAGGCGCAACCGGAGATGGGGAAGTTGTCGACGAAGCAGGGCTCCTGGAAATCAAGAGGATCAGTCAGTCGTCCGCGACAGCGAATCATCGCTCTGAGAGGATCATACGGCGCAGTCGGGGAGTTCAGAGAGGTCCTGGGCAGCAACAAGGCTGGCGAAGAAGGCAACGGCAACGATCTTGAACTGCATGTTGACTGGTGGGTCGGATCGACGTGAGAGTAAGTATATAAATCTTGGTTGGGTCTGAAGTAAGAGATGAGACTGTTGTGCAATCGAGTGGATTGATCACGACATTCCGGGGAGGATTATCATGGCTTTATATAGACGTCCTCTATCTAGCCACATTCTCTTCTCACTTTCTCCCCTCCTCTCCGTACCTGATCTCCCAGAGAGTTATGACATCTTGCTAAGTCGGCTTACCCCGCAAACTCCTTGTTCAACCAACGATTCCAGCCCTCACATTCCGCTTGCGAGTAACATCAATTTTCTTTCACATGAAGCCGACGGGGAGCACGCAGGCGCGGGGTCGAGGAGATGAGGAGGTCGCCAAGGCGGTCATCGCGGACTGAAGCGACCCCAGGCGGATGTGACGTTCCAGGGACAAGGCTAACTAACGTCGGTGAGATTTCCATATGGAGAATCTGGAGAGTATGGCAGAGGAGAATCGTGTGGCGGCATTCAGCAGTTTGTGAGTGAACAAATTACGATGACCCTTCGACAAAACTGTACCATGCGATGTTAGTGTTGCTAATCGGGATATCAGGTTTGGTTACGGATACAAAAGCCAGATTTAGGGGTTTCTATCATCGCTTGATAGACTTTGGTTGGCTCAGCAAATGTCCTTAGAGTTGATCAGCCAGGCTCGCCTTCACGAGGGCATGCCTAGATAGACATGGAACACCTCGACAGCACAACATGGCCAGGTCGACTAGCGCCACAGCAAGGTTCCCTTGGGAAGAAATAAAGCCTTTCTGATCATGAGGCCAAACTAGACGCCAGACAGCTCGACTGATGTGACATTACGGAGCATCGCGGGAGAAACCAGTTCTCAGAGGTTCGTCTAAGAAAGCTCACACACGCCACAACTACGCTTCTCCATAGGCAATCAAAGATCGGTTGCCACAAGGGACAGGGCCGGCATCATCACCCAGGCACAATGGCGACAGGAAGGAGGGGGGGTCCGCCCTACTGCAAGGAAACCTGGACAGGGAGGTGTGTGTTATCCAGCTTCTCCCCAGCCCCGCCGCTTAGAGCTCGAAATCCGGGGTTTGCGGGGAAGAATACGACTCTGACGATTTGGTCGGGGTTGCAGTCGGGGAATGTGCTGGCCAAGGACGAGTTCCTGCATCGGGGAAAGCACCGGAGCGGACAAGTTGCGGGAGGCGGTTGCCGTTCGTGTGCCTCACGTCGTACTCTGTCATGCCGAGGCGGCTTGCTTGGGTTAAAGAAAAAAAAGCATCTGATGATGATGCAGAAGGAAGTCCTCGTCTCTGTTGATTTTCAAAAAGGAGCCAATCTTATGCGTCTGACCGACGGACTATGTGAGAGACCAAGTGTGAGCGAGTTTTGTAAACAGGATGTCGATTAGGTTAACGAGATGATGGCTCCGAGAAGGGGTAGCTAGCTAGCGTTCAAGGGCTCCCCGCGCCGGCAGTTGGATGCCGCTTTGGGAATCTGGGTCCGCGAGAATTCAAGGCTGGATGGAGGGGATCAGCGATTCGGGAGAGATGTGTGATGGCATATTACAATCTCACAACCGTTCGTCTCATGCTAGAAATCAATTAGAGTGGCTAGAAACGACCACCAAAACCAGTCAATTCTGTTAATCAAGCAAAACACGTCTATCCTACTTAGCATGCAACGAGGGTTTGCGTCGAAAAGTTGAATTGAAGGGGTTGAGTTCGTCGTCTCTGAGAACTAAAAAGCGGCCGGGCAGGCAAGAAGCAGAAGAAGAAGAAGAAAAAGTCTGTGACGAGGGCAAAAATGTTCCGAAACCGAGAATCGAACTCGGGGCTATGCCTAACCTCTCTGTGGATGAGAGGGCATCATGTTGGCCACTACACCATATCGGATGTACATACTTCTGTTGTTGCTAAAATTCAATAGTACCCTACCCATTGTGTGCTCACAAGCCGTAGAGAGGCGACGAGACGGCTTTGGGCGTCGGATGGCTTAAGACAATATGCTAAATAGAACAAACATGTTCATCAGGCACCATGTTGCGTGGATGAAGCTTGAGAAATGAGCTGAGTTGATTGGGTTCAGCTGAACCTTCTCAAAGCCTGAACTGGTTCGGACAGTGGCGATCACTGTGTTTTCACACTGTATGTCAAATCTTTCGCCTAGCAGAAATCGTGAGTAAGCTTCACTGCATAGTCACCAAAACTAAACCTCATCAACTGCCCATAAAAGAAACCTCAAATCCCAGGTCAACAGAATACTTCTACCGTTCAATACAAAGACATCATTCATCATGTCCGTCTCCCAAGAATTCACAAATTTCTACCTGCAGCGCACCACACAAGAGTTCGCCGAAGACCTCGACAAGGTCCGCGGGGCCGACGACTTCAAGGCCGAGTCGCTGCCTTTCCTCATCCACGCCCTGCAGCAAGGCACCGCGCTGTACCCTGCTGCCGACCAGCAGCGCGTCATGCGTCCCGCCGTTGTCGTGACTGCTGCTGCAGACGTCGCTGAGGATGAGGACGTCGACATGGAGGGAGCGCAGCCTGAGAAAAAGAAGGCGAAAGGCAGCAACAAGGAGAAGAGCAAGAGGAAGAAGTCTTCGGGTTGAATATGGAAGGGCTTGGGAGATTTCTAGCGGAGAATTCGGGAAGCGCGCCCAACGAAGGGAAGGAAAGTCACGCGTTCTCGTTTGACCCATCACCAACGCCTGCTCGCGCGCACGAACATGGTATCGCGAGAATGACACCAAGCAATGAGTATCGCTCTCAGATTTGCGTGACGAGCTTAGGCCAGAGCATGACAACAGAGTGCCGGCGGTCCAACTTCAAGAGGCTTCAGCCAGACGCGCTTGCATCATCAACTAGAGCCAGCTGAAGGCGCCAGAGGGGGTTAGGACGGGATATTGTTGCTGCGCTCAGAAGGAAGCGGTGAACGGAGCCATGAGAGTATTGAGAGCGCGTCAAGATCGGCAGGCGAAGGCGTGACCAGGGACAAACCATCATATGTGAAGGAAGCTTAATAACAATCATCAGAGCAACCAAGGTATCAAATGCGGCATCGTGTATACATCATCATCATTAAAATGCCAACTGCCTTGGCCGTCTAAGTATAAGGGGGTATCTCTGGATATCAGGGACCAAAATCAAACCATACACCAGGGCACCAATGCCGTTTATCGCACTCGTCCATGACTGCGCCGTCGCAATGTCGCGCAGCATTCCGCACTGCCATTATCATTATCACCACCACCATACCGTTGTAGGTGCAAGGCGTTCAAGCGAGCCTGTAGGATTGCCTGCCGGCCTCTTTGCGCACTGCCCAGCCCTTGATGGTAAGGACGATGATCTCCCATGCCATCAGGACACCCACCAATCCCATGGTCACAGTATACATGAACATGGCATCAAGCTCGTAATGGATCATTCCATCGACCGTGTCGCTAGCCTGGATTTCGTTAGTTGGAAAATCTCGTGAGGAAAAACTGCGGAAGACGGCGACTTACACTGGCCATGAAGATGATGCCTCCAGAGATCAAGCCAAATGCGGCCAGGAGCTCCGTTGGAGGCCGAGACGGGAGAACAGACTTGGGAGGCTTCAGGTACATGATCACGTAAGTGAAGCCTCGCGCAAACGAAGCACCCGTCAAAAGGTTGCCCCACTGCTTGTGCACCATGCTTGAGATCATCGAGTGTTGGGTGTGCGAGCTCATCATGATCCCCAGGAGGAGAATGACGAGCGCCGGAATGGGGTTAATGGAGACTCCATATTGCTTCGGGGGCTGCAGGATTTCGCGCTCCTCGTCGTCATATGTCTGCTCCAGATTAGTTGTAGCGAAATCGACGACGGATGTATTCAAGAGATCACGGATGCGGCTCGACTCGATGAGCATGCCAAGCTGTTTTCGCGTGTTAGCAAACCCCGTCTCGAAGCGTCTACTACCAAACTTACCATCCCACCACCGATGAACAGGACCGTGATTGAAATGTGCTCCAAGTCCTGGGCGCTGTATTCACCTCCCCAGTTTCCGAGATGCTCAAGAAAAATATTGGTTGAGCCGTAGACGAAAATGAGGGCGCTCTCGACAAATTCCGCCGAGGGCCGCCACTTGCCGTCGGCTCGTATCGGCCGAAGGTTCCACGCCTGTCGGACCACAAGTCAGCAAAACGGGGCCGATGGCCTCCGGAAACGGGCCGCAACTCACCCATCCGAGTTCGCCGAAACCGCCGGTCCACCGGCCGAGGGTTAGCAAACCAAGCCAGAAGAAAATTCCACCCTTGATCCAATGCGCCAGACCGCTAAAGATCCCATTGCCCTCCTACGCCGAGTCAGCATTTGCATAATTTGTGCACGGTAGTGTTTTTCAGCACTTACGAAGAATCTCCCGTAGGTCACGATGCCCAAGCAAAATGTAGCGAAGCCCAGAGGTAGGATGGTCCGGTCAACAAAGTTGTAGACACAGAGCAGGCCTTTCCGCACTCTAGAAGAGATCTTTCCCGTCACCTTTGCGATTAGCGAGCCGGCCTTGTTCTCGTGGCTGACAGTGGGCATAGGCATGGATGGACCGTCCTCCAATTCGTCGCCATCCTCAACATATTCTTTGCGGTGGACATCAGAGACGCGCGGAGAGACTTCGTTCGAAGAGGAAGACCGGGAGTGGCTTCGAAGTGACTCGGTACAAGGCTCTGTGCCCTGTCCGCTGTCATTGGACAGTCGGTACTCGTTGGCAAATGGCGACCCATTCATGCGGTGGTGCTCAGCCATAGCGGCTGTAGAAACGGGAATGAAGGACTGGTACTCGTTCTTGTTGTACGTTCCAAAATTCCGGCTACTCGAAGCGCCGGCAACCTTTCCTAGCAGCCCGATTAAGACCTGCGCCGACACGACCCAGGTCACCAGCCAGCCGAGCTTGCTATGAGCGTTGTTAGGATACAGATCGGGGGTATTGGCGTTGTAGACCGTGGCCAGGACTACGCCAAGCGCATTCATCGCAAGGAAGACAAATTGGAGCGCCAGCGTATACCGTGAGCGCGCGATTGAAAGCATGACGGCTGCAGGGCATGTTAGTCGGCGTCGCATTCTCGGCCTTACCTTGGCAGACTCACCAACTGGCAGAACGAAGACCCAGGCAAGCACCATCGCCCCGATGTGCGCGTACATGACACCGGCACGATCCGCGAGCGCGAAATATGTTGGTGGGTAGCTATCGTTGGGTTTGGGTTCTTCTGCGGCGCCGAGGGGCATATCCATATTCATGGACGTGCCGTCTCCGCCGTCTTCATGAGCACCATGGGCAAAGACCAAGGGCATCAGGCCCAAGACCACTAGGGTGGTGAGCTTCTCGATGGGTTGTTTCATTTGGGAGTAGGGAAAGTGTCGATTTCGCTCAAGAGATGGTAGAGCTGCTGCCAGCTCTAAGTAGGCGCAAATAGAACCTCGGGATTCCGTATGATGTATTCAACAACCTGGGGCTCACGTGGTTTGCTCCCGAGAACAGCTTTACGTGGAAGTGAGAGGGATGGGATGGAGGGCTAAAGCTTCACGGATCCAGCAAGGGCGAAGCCGGAATACAAGTACTCTGCGGCATGTGGATTGAGCCAACAAACGCAAGAACTGAACAGCGCCGGAGCGGAGGCCGAGAGAAGTCCATATTTCGCGGCGGGGTTTTGGGCAAGCTACAGAGACGGTACTCGTGACAAGATCAGGTAAAGTAGGTACGTCAAGGTAGCCAGGTAGCTTCTGGGCAGTACTCGGCGAAGGCAGTGACTGCCAAAATTGAGGTGTCCACGTTCAAGAAGAGGTGAGGCCAGGCCGAGTAGGGCTGGCTGGGTTCCATGTTGGTGTGTAAGTCGATGGCACCAAAGCACAAAGGCCGACTCCGAGGGTTCCGGAGGCATCCAGTGGACGTCGGCGAAGAAAGTAGACGACGCCGCGTTACTGGGGGTTGAGTTACCTAAGTGAACGACAACCCACCGACCCGAGTTACGGGTGCTCGCCGGCGCGGAAACGGTGGAGGTGTGAAGTGCCAGCTGGATCCTAAAATCTTTTTTCTTCCTCGTCTTTCCTCCCAAGTGGGGGGAGAACCAGGCAGGGATGAGCTGCTGCATGGGCTGCCTTAATGCCTGCTGCAGTGCTGCCCGCTCACTAGACGCTAAGCTGAGTGTGGTTACGGCGGGGAGCCCTGCATCTTTGCGAGCCGCGTGCCGGCTGAGCTTTATTTTTCCCTGTGTTCGTGATTGTGGGAAGGGCGGTGGTGACGACATTGGACTGTGTACAGGCCAATTTCGCGCAGCAAAGGAGGGCATTCGCAAGGACAGTGCGGCGCATGCAGGGTTGGCACAGTAGGGGCGGGCTGCTATCGATGGATCGCCAAGCCCTACGAGCCGATTGCCGCACCGCCTATCCGCATGGTCTGTCTGATGATCCTTGGCCGTAAGTCTGGATATTTCAGAAAAGACCTGCGGAGATGTCGAGGAAGACCTACGGCGTCGAACACGCCAGACAACGGACATGCGAGCCAAGATTCTTCTTCTGCCCCTCCACACAAGACCGGGCTTGCATTCGAGTCACGCGGGAAACGCGAGGCAACGTGGGCGTCATGGTGCCATCCCTACCAAGCTCCTTGGAGACGACGTTGTGTCAGCCATGTACTATTATTCGTCGCAGCGGGGTGGGGGATGCATTGCGCAGAGGTCAGCCATGTGCGAGCTCATGCCTACGCCTTAGGCGTTGCAATGCCGTTAATAATCATCAACGGAATGCCGGCTGATGCGGGAAGCGCCAAGTCAGCCTCAGTTCATGCCAAACATACTTTGTACGTGATATCGGTTGTCGTAGATGAAGCTCAGCCAAGATGGAGCTGAAAACTTGCCAAGACGGCTCCTTATATGCAACAACGGACGAAAAGAGGACAGCAGATAAAGTCCGTTCCAGACACGCTCTTCGGCGCTCGTAATGGACCACCCGGCGTTTTGAGATACAACATCCGGTTTCCCTCCGTTTTCTCTCACCGACTACTCGCTTAGCCGTGCGTACCTTATGGAGACATACATTACCACGGAGCTAAATCCTTGCGTCCGATCCATCCATCAAAATCGTGATCCCGCGCTCCCTGGATAGCCCCCACCCAACCTTACCGGCACTCTCTTTTTGTCTCCCGTGGAATCCGGACTCAGGTTGGAGTCCGACCCGCATCGATCACGGGTTCGCAGGCCGCTGTACAGGGCAAGAAGAAATGGTGGGTGAGATTTTGACCCCAACACCGACCGCCACATCACCACGCCGAGAGCGCCATCAAGTACCTAACGTACGGAGTTCAAGTGTTGTGACTCACGACAGCGAGGTAAGGTACTGAGTACTCGCTGGTAACTAATCGAATTGCATAACAAGGTACCTAAGGTACCTTACCTAGGTACCTTACCCACGCGTCTTGAAGCTGCCGTCCAGAAGCGCTGCGATGCCCCACTGTTAACCTCGCTGGCCTCGCGCTGGACGTCATCCCGTAGTGACCTACCTAGTGTAAGGTAGGAACCTTAGGTACCTAAAGTAGGCCCAGGTACTGAGGTTCCGCCCCGTCACAAGATGCCCGGCTCGTCCGAACCTTCCGAATGCCCTCCACTGTCTGTTGGTCTGTCTGTCTGCCTGCCTGTTGGCACTGCTTCGGCGGCATCTAAGAACACGCCAGACTTACTTACACTGACAGTTACGGGCCTTCTATTTGAATATTCCGTCTCCATCGCGGAAACGTCCGGATGGTGACTCTACCATGATGCGATCCAGCTCCTGGCAGCGCGCGGTTTCCCCGCTTCGCTACCTCATCTTCGTAAGGTAATTACCTTACGGTCAAGACACGCTCTACCCGACCTTAGACAGGCCATCTCGCCGCCGCGGGTTCCCGTCTTCGGCCCCGAAGCCCCGCCAACCCGCCAAAGCCTGTCGGACTGCTTAGGACTTAGGTCATAACTAAGTAGGTACTTTACAACGACGAATATCCCCTCCATGTCCATCTATCGCCGCTCTGTGAAACCCTTTCTTCCCTCTCGAGTTTTTCAAGAATTTGTATGACTCCGCTGGACGCAGGGACATGCAGCTCCTCTGGAACATCATGATAAATAACCTTGACCAGCTCCATGGGTGTCCAAGCGTCTGACGGGCCTCCATCGGAACCGACATTTCTCTTGGATCGCAGTGTTCGGATGACCTGCTCCTCTCTGGTCTTTCGATGGTTGATATACTCCATGATCTTGGATGGGCCGTTGTCAATCACTGGCCCATGACCTGGGTACGCCCTGCCCTTGAACAGGTGCCTCATCTTCTCCAGACTATTGAGGTATGTGGCGAGGTCCTCAAATACGGCTGTGCCCTGCCCCAAGACGTTGTCTGCCGTGAACATGGCGTCCTCTTCCTCCAAGACGAAAGCCATGTGATCCGCAGTGTGCCCGGGGGTAAAGACAGCCGTAAGGCTGACCCCATCAACGACGAACTTCTGCCCGTCCGCCATGTCCGACTGGCCTTCCTCGGGCTGATTCTTGAAGATCTTGGAATTTGGCGACAGCTCCAAGAGCTGCTGAATACCACCCTGGTGGTCTCGGTGCCAGTGAGTGATCAGAACCGTCTCAATTGTCGCCTTTTCTTGCTCCAAAGTGGACTTGACAGCAGCAATCCATGACGGCAAGCCTTCGCCGGTGTCGATCAAGATACGGCGGCTGCCCCGGCCGAGCAGATATGTGTTGGTGCCTTGTAGTGTGAATTTTCCCGGGTTGCCGCCCAGAATGCGTATACAGAGGGGACTCAGGCGCTCGACCTCGGGAAGAGAGACAAGCTTCGTTGTCATTTTGACGCAGTGGCTGTAAGCAGAGCCGAAATGTTCGCGATTCGGAGGGGCGAAGCTGTGCAGTCGTCTTAGTCACGGACCGGCGTTGGAGTTGCAATTTGAGAGTGCGCTTCGGAGCAGACCCCGCATTGTTGTCCCGTCGTCTTATGTGTCCTTGAACCTCTATGATCTGCGATGGAATTGTTTGAATATAAGCAAACCAAGTCGCCGTGCAGATGGGTGAAGGCGCAATCGAGGGGTTGCAGCCAAGATGCCGAGGTTGGCTGAGACGAAAGGCGCCCTATCTCCCAAGGTAGGCATGGACGCTTACCTCATCACATCGGTTTTCTACTATATTGCCAGTGACAACCACCGCTTCAGGCCCTTGGGGGCTGATCCCAGCTACACCCCCACTAAAAAGTTTGGGCGCCAGTGGAACAACCTCTGTGATGTCTGCCTTCAGGGGCGAGGCGGCAAGCGGATAAGGTCACCTCAGTTCTTATCGATAAGAAACGGTCCCCCCGATCAGGTGCCGATAAGGTGGAATTAATGCTGTTGGCTGAGGTGCTTCTCGCGCCCGTCTCTACTAAGGTACGAGCAAAAGGCTAAAGGACGGCCTGCAAGTGTTCTCGTCTGTGCACGCGGCGCCAGCTTCGACATTTGCATCTTCCAGGGATCGTCCAAAACCCCCCCAAATTGCTCGCTCTCTGTCCTGTCCAGGCGATCTCCAGGTGCTGTCTGATTGCTGCAGACCGCGACTGCTTCCGTCCGTCGCCACGCCGTCTCGAACGCGGTTCCCTGGGCTCGGCGCCTCGCGAGCAGAGCTGCCGCCTGCAACACCTGGCTTGCGCCGTTGAACCAGTGTCTTGAGCAGCTTCATCGAACGATTAACTGCTGCCAGCCCATCCCCGGCAAGCCTATAGTAGCCTTGTATTGGCCGTTGACGGAGGTGAATGCGTCTTCTGTTTGCTACGGCTTTTCCATTCTATATTCGTATCCTTGAAGCTAACAATTGGTGTCGTCGCAGATTCCCTGCCGTTGTCGTCGCCTTCCGACCTGCGCTGCCGATCACCCTCCTCCCCATCATTACTACTCTGAGACTCTTCTCCCCATCACAAGGCAACTTTCTCATAGCTGTCACAACTCTCTAACGACAAGTTACCCCAATCACTGTTATCGGCGAACAGAACAAGAAGAAAAAGAAAAAAAAACAGAAGAAATAAACCCAGAGGGATTTTCTTCCAAGACACACAAGGCTCAAGTCCGCCGAGGACCTGGCTGGTCGACTACAAACAACATGTCTGCGCGACCAACAACCCCAATGTCCCCCAAGACCGCTAAGGTCAAGTCGCCAGTTCCAGGCACACCGGTCTTTGGCTGTGGTTCGTAGACCCTTTCTCCATTCGGAATCAGATGCGCTGCTGTGAAATCCTCGACAATGCTGACCGACACTAGAGCATGTTCAAAAACTGTTCTCCCAGTCACAGGATGTCATGAACTCATCCGTGTTTCACTACAAGATGATACTGAAGAACATCTTTGAGGGAACTCCAATTGTGCCTCAGACGTCTAAGAATCCTGATGGACAAGCGATTACTTCCCTCACATCCAACTACCTCTGTCTGCAGTGCTCAACCATTGTCACCGAGGACGATCGTCTCAAGCACGGCACAAAGAAGCAGCACCGCTTCTGTTAGTTCCCCTTTCTAACTACCCGGCTCCTTTGCCACCTACTGACCTGGTCAGATGTTGATTCCCGCAGCGGGGCTCTTTACTGTCAAATA
This sequence comes from Colletotrichum aenigma, assembly GCF_013390185.1. Lineage (NCBI taxonomy): Eukaryota > Fungi > Ascomycota > Sordariomycetes > Glomerellales > Glomerellaceae > Colletotrichum > Colletotrichum aenigma. The sequence goes on from NW_023500913.1 coordinate 1,277,567, forward strand.
TGCGATGACCTAGTATGGGACCCCACTCTCGAGGAACTGCGTGTGCGCAAGATGGGCACAGGAACCTTTTCAAGTAAGCTGAATCTCCACGAGAGAATGTTGACTACCCAAACACTTGTTTCAGGATGGATAGCAGGAGAGACAGCCAATGTAGACGAGTGCTGACGAGTGCCAGACCGCAAGAGAAAGCATGATGAGATGTTCTCCGACAGCATCAAGGACAACTCCGTATACATCTCCACCAACACGACAACCGCCTCCTGCAAGGCTAATGGCCTGCGTGGCATATATAACGCTGGTGCTACTTGCTATCAGAACGTCGTGCTGCAGAGCTTCCTTCACAACCCCATGCTGCGGAACTTCTACCTGAGTGATGGACACCAGAGCAACGATTGCCAATTGACAAACTGCCTGAGCTGTGCCATGGACGATATGTTCCAGGACTTTTATGCAGTTGAGAATACCAACGGCTTTACAGCGGCTAGTATCCTGTCTGGATTCTGGATCTCGGAGAAAAAGGCTTTTGAAAACCTTGTAACCACCAAGGAACAGGACGCGCACGAGTTCTTCCAGTTCCTAGCCGAGGAGCTACATGAACGCAATGGGGATGGAAAGAAGCCGGAGACGGGTAGCGAGCATACCTGCAACTGTATCATCCACCAGACATTCTACGGCAAGCTTCAAAGCTCCACGACGTGCCAAAACTGCGGCGGTGTCACGAACGCCGTGCAATCTTTCCTCGATCTCAGCTTGGGACTCGAAAACCTTGCTCATAAGAGGAAAAAGGGCGGCCAGAAGATCCCGAGCCTGACACTTCAAGAATGTCTGGACGAGGAGTACGTCAAGTACGACAAGTGCGAGTACCGCTGCCACAATTGCAACGGCATGCAGCAAGCACGAAGAAATACCAGTATTAAGCGTCTGCCCAACGTGCTTGCCATTCAGCTGAAGGTCAGTCCGGCTCTCGCTTGAGCCATCATTGCATGCCACTAACCTGGTAGAAAAGCGCTTCGAGTACAAGCAAGGTCGCCACGACAGGGCGCCGTCAAAGATTGACACCGTCGTCAACTTTCCACTGCAGCTCAATATGCTGCCATACACGAGCCGAGGCAGAGGAACGGAAGCCAAGGATGCGCACGAGCTGGGCAGATCCTGCACATACGACCTACTCAGTGTTGTCGTCCATGTCGGCGAAATCGACACCGGTAAGTAATTTCCGGAGAACAAGGCAGCTGCAGTTCAGCACTAACTCCTTTTGCCAGGCCATTACGTGTCCTACTGTCGAGTGGGCGACCAGTGGTTCAAGTTCAACGACCACAAGGTCGAAATGGCGTCGAAGTCGGATGTGCTTAGTGCCCAACCCTATCTACTCTTCTACATAATCCGCTCCCTCTCGTAATCTCCACCGGGAAAGAGCACATGTTACGCCGAGCACATGATGAACAGCGTTCGATAACAAGGAGCGTGGGCAGGGGTTGATAGTCTGGGAAAACGGGAAAGGTGTCAGGACTAGCATTTTGTCGGCGTTGGAAAGAATCTCGGTCTTGCATCAACATTAGGTTTGGGTCTTTGGCAGACATCAAACGCATTGGATGGCAAGCATTGGCATCACATACCCTGGCGACCGGGGAAAGGCCATCTTTGTATAGAACAGCGAGAAACCAGCGAAGTGTACTACTATTTCAATTCACATCGGAGGGAACTGTTTGGTCTCTGTAATAAGAGCTGGTCCAAAGCCAAGAGAAAAGCGCTCCTCCTGCTTCCTCAACTCGCCTCGTTCCTCCACTTCCAGTCTCTGCACTCAAAGTTGGCGTAGCAGTAAAACTCGTTGCTAAGACCTCTGCTATGCTTGGGCTCAAAAGTCGTGGTTTTAACGCCCAGTGCCTTGTAAACCTTGTTGACAAGACTCTCCATTCTCTCGCCTGTGCAGACAACTACTCGTCCCTTGGAAGTGGGGTTAGACTTCATCATCCACCGCACCGTCATGGCGGCTGCGCTATTGTCAGCGCTTCGGAGGCTCAGTAACGGTTCAGGATTTCGTACCTTTCGTCTGGCAATCCTCGCTGAGAAACGGGGGGTCGCAAACGATGCGATCAATCGCGCCCTTCAGCTCAACTGGAGCATCGGGTATCAAAACACTATTCTTTCACAAATCTGTGGCCAAGAATGACGCACCTGGAAGCTTGAACGGCTGCTGGAAATCGTAAAAGACAAACTCGGGGAAAATGTTGAACCGCATGTCGTGCTCAAGGAGCAAAACTTTAGGCCGTCCCAGAGTGTGACCGCGGGCGTTCTGTTCCCAACTTTAGTTACGCACCTGCAAAAGGGTTGCTGTCCCTGATAACCATACTAGCAAGTTCCGCAGCGCAACAAACACGCTGGGCGCAGACACAACGCCAATGGTCATGCCGTCGCCAGCACCCTCTAGGAGCTGGCCGGCGATCAGGTTTGCCGTCTCGTCGGAATACTGCGCCCCAGGAAGTCAGTACGTACGACATTGAGTGAAATGAGGACTTCAATGGTTCGTACCCAAAACTGTGACTCGTTCCAGTCTTCAGTGAAAGCCTCCATGGATAGAGGAGCACCGCCGGCAGCATTGGCCTCGGCTTGCGCCTTGAGTTTCTCAAACTTTTCCTGATGGGCATCTTTCTCGGCGTTGAAATCAGCCAGGGCCGCGAGAGCGTGAGAAGAGAGGGTGCTGTTGATTGATGTAAGTCAGTTTCTGCCATGGTTTTTCGAGGGGCGTTTGATTAGTGGGGGTGCGTTTGGAGAGAAAATTTCCGACGGTTCTAACAAACGACTTACAGAGGCTCGTCGTCACTGTCCATATTGAGTCTACGTCCAGCAAGGGATCCGCTTCTTCAGGTCAGTACGGCTCGACGGTCGACGAGAGCGATGTGGTGGATCAAGTGAGCACTTGGATTTTGGTAATTGCAGCGCGAGGTAAACGGCGAAAAGAGGGTGGGGGACCCTATTTTGAGCGTCAAAACCCAGCACAGCAACCTCAACGAATCAGCTGGCATCGCCAACCTTTACTTGACGATTACCGCTACGAACAATCTCACGGCCGCAGTAAGACTTGCACTCTTAAATGACGTGTTCAGACTGTACATGAATTCCTCGACTTTTGCAACTTGTCTAGACAGCTGACTAATATTTACACTCTAAACGACTTGCTGGCCCAGAATCAATCCCTCCCCCAAAAATGGAATCCAGGCTTACTGGTCGTCAAGAACGTGCAGGTACTTGCGCTCCTCCTTCTTCTCCTTCTCTGTTGCTGGGGGGAGGTCATAGAAGTTGCCGCTGCGGAATCCTTGCTGCAGCATAGTCAGTATCGGCCATCTCCAGATAAACCTCACACGCGGTCTTACCAGGTAGTGGTAGGTGAACTTGGCGATGTCACCGGGCTCAATGCCGAGGTCCTTGAACGTCTTTGCTGTCTCGTCGATTTCCTGGTCGACGAACTCACGCTCGATCTCGTCGGCGGACATGACGTCCCACCAAAGGAACTTGTTCAACAGACCGGCAACAGGCTGGAGGACCTTCTTCGGAACGTTGATGTGTCGGCGCTTCTTGAAGATTTCGCGGTCGACATACTCAGCAATTTCGGCCATGGAGTAGTTCTTGGGACCGTAGAGCTCGAAAGTCTGGCCAGCGGTGCTGTCATCGTAGAGCATCAGCTCGAGAGCCTGACCTACGTCGATAGACTACAAGTGTCAGGGCCCGCGTTTCAACTGATATTCGTGTTTCAAACGTACGTGAACGGGCCAGAATCTCTCCTGCATGTTGTTGGCAGTGAACAGGTTCATAACGCTGGCAAGCTTAAGGAGAAGGTTGTCTTCGAAGCCGAAGATGGGTGCCGGTCTCACGATAGTCGTCTCGGGGTAAATGCTGCGGGCGACCTGCTCTCCGCGCGCCTATTGGACTGGTTAGTCCATCACTTTTGTCTTGAGTATTCTGTGTCTAACCTTGGTGCGGTAGAACTCGGATGGGGAGTCCAGGCTGGCGCTGTGACTCGACATGTGAATATAGCGATCCACGTCGTACTTGGCAACAGCCTCAGCTATACGTTCGGTTCCCTCAACGTGAACATCCTCTAGCGAGAAGTTCCTGCGTGCGCTCTTAGCCATTGTCCCTGGTGCCCCTGCATACAGATAACCTACTTGGTGGGATAGTTTCGGCCGACCAGGTTGTAAACTACATCCGAATGTCTGACGCTCTCCTCGATTGACTGGGTGTTGTGGAGATCGTACTCCTGACGTAATGTTTAGCCATTGACCGCGATGAACCCCTCTGTTGTAGGGAGACCATACAATGAAGACGACTCTGCCCAGATCACCAGAGACCTTGAGATGCCGCTTGGCCATCTCCTCACGGAAGGGAATGACGACCGTACATCCCTGGCGGGCTATATTGGAGAGTCAGATGTGTTGCCACCGTCGAAGATATCCGCGACGTACCAAGTCTGTTCACGATGTACCGTCCAACTTGGCCCGTTGCGCCAAATACCGTCGCAGTGTGTCCTGTGATTCGTTTTTAGATAAAGTTCCGAGTCAAGCGAAGGAAAGCATACCGCCGAGGGAGTGTCTAGGAAGAACATGGTGTCAGCAGTACTCTTTGCCCGCGCAATTGAACCGTTCGCCTACCTTCCGCCCTGTGTTCGTAGGATAGGCTTGCCCGTCCGGGTGATGGCAACATCAGAAATGGGCTGCCTTCGCAGGACATTGTGCGCAACCTTCTGGGTTGACCGCACGGCGGTCGGAAAGGAGGCCATTGTCGGATATCGAGGCGGCAATGAATGAGTGCGATAGCCTCCCAATTGACTGCCACTTGAATGCTTTAGCGTAGCCGAAAGCTCCAAAGTCGCGAGCTTCATCCAGACCGGGGCGGCAGACGGGCGGGTCACGTGGAGGCACGGACCAGATTTGGTCATAGGATCGGAGAAACGGCCATTGGCTGTAGCATGGATCCGGTCGGGACCGTACCTCACTTCGCGGCTTAGGTAAGGATTGTTAGTCCCAAAGCGTCCCGAGTAGCAAGAGTTGGTAGGTACATTAGGTAGGCAGCACGTAGCTGACTGACCAGGCTGCTGGCTAGCCGCGTTATGTGCATCGTCCCTCCGCTCCGGAGCTTGCATCCATCACATACCAACTGCTTTACAACTACACGAAGCTTCCGGCGTTTGGCACCACCAAAACAGACACCCGGTCTCTAGGCAGTAGCGTCTCTACCACATACCTACGAATCGAAACGAAACCGTGATCATCGCCATCAGCCTCGATTGTGTCGTCGCCCCGGGCACTCGAAGCTCTCCCACCCCACCACACGAGCCTCAACCTCAACCTCCACCTCCACCTCCACGAAGATGAACGTTGACACAATTCCCGATTTCCTGGCGGAGCAGCGCGACGAGGCCCCCGAGGAGCTTCAGCACCTTGTTCTGGAGTTCGAGAACTACTGGGAGCGGAAGCTGTGGCACCAGCTTACCGATGCTCTGGGTCAGTTCTTTAGCCACCCAGGCAGCAAGGCCCAGCGGCTGTCCTTCTACAAGGTCTTCATCCTCAAGTTTGCGGATAAGATAAACCAGCTTAAGCTCGTTGATCTGGCTTTGAAGGCCGCCACGGAATGCAAGGGTAAGAAGCATTGGGACCTTGACCAGTGATGGTGGGACACTGACAAAGACGGCATAGACGACGAGGAGCGCCTCTCTTTCCTTCAGGGTGTTGCGAAGAAGGTCGATAGCGAGAACTCACAAGATGCTCTGGTGTACGCATCTGTCGCCGTTGCTAGAGTAAAGTTGAACTTGGAGGATATGGACGGCGCCAGGAAGGACCTCGATTCGGCCGAGAGAATACTGGACAGCTTCGATTCGGTCGAGACTATTGTTCACGCCGCCTTTTACGATGCGAATGCCAATTACTACCAGGTAGGAAAATCGTGGTATTATCGATCTCGGGCCGTTACTGACAGAAATTTCCCGTAGCGCAAGATGGACTTTGCCGCATACTACCGCAATGCCCTCCTATACCTCGCCTGCATCGACCTCAACTCTCTCACAGCTCAAGAGCGCCATAGACGGGCGCTGCACCTCAGCATCGCCGCCTTGGTATCCGACACCATCTACAACTTTGGCGAGCTTCTTCTGCACCCCATCCTCGATGCCCTCAAGGGAACCCAGGACTCGTGGTTCCGCGACCTGCTCTTCGCTTTCAACCGTGGCGACCTCCAGGGTTTCGAGGCTCTCTCTGCCAAGATGCGCTCAAAGGAACTCCTCAACGAGAATGCAGGCCACCTGCGCCAGAAGATCTACCTGGCTGCTCTGACAGAGGCCGTCTTCCGCCGCCCGCCCCACGACCGCGCTATGTCTTTCAGCACCATCGCTCAGGAGACTAAGGTTCGCCCTGACGAGATTGAGCACTTGATCATGAAGGCCCTGAGCCTGGGTCTCTTGCGTGGAAACATTGACCAAGTGGATGAGGTTGCGCACATTACTTGGGTCCAGCCGAAGGTTCTTGACATGAAGCAGATTGCCAACATGCGCCAGCGGCTGCTTGACTGGGACTCTCAGGTTAACCAGCTGGGAAACTGGATCGAGACGGCCGGTGGCGATGTGTGGGCTGCTTAGGGAAGAGGAAAGATTACGGGCTGACCAAAAAGGCGTCTGTAATGTTGGTCGGTAGGAAAGACCAGTGTACACCACTAGAATTAGAGAGATAAAGAGAAACTGGCCCTTGATGGTGGGCCAAAATGATTCTGATGACAAACAAACGACAACGGCCTCCATGCCTCTGATATACAAGTCCTGATTTAATGGTTGCTCGAGAACATGCCCTCTTCTTATAACGCCTCACTGTCTTTTCTTGAATGCCAATGACTCGAATTAAGCCCTTTTCGCTGAGGACGCAGGGTTCCCGAGCACAATAACCGAACCCATCAGCCAAGCAGGCCACCACACGCCCCAGATTATGACAGGCGTGTACATGCCCCAAACGTCCCAACCGAAAGCCGCTTCTTTGAGGACCTCCCCAATGCTAATACTGAAGTAAGTCGAGACGGAGTACAGAGCTGCCGTAGGTGAGATAAGTTGAAGGAAAGCCGCGCAAGCCCACCGAACGGCAGGATGGTGCGGCCATGGGTGCATGAAGGAGAGTGGACTGGCCATAACCCCCACAAGAAAGGCCAGAGAGAAGTTAAGGGTGGCTAGAGCGGAGAGAAACATGCCCAACAAAAGTAGGGAGAAAGACTTGATGAGCTGGTATTGCTGAACCGTAGGGTTGTAGACGGATGTCATCAGCGAAGAGATGAGGAAGGGCAGAGCACAATTAGTGAGCGAAAAGACCGTGTACGCCCCAGCAAGCATCTGTTGCAGCTGTCAGAGAAAAGCAAAAGAATTCAGGATTCAGGATTGGTCGAAACTTACACTTGCGGGCATGTGGTTAAAGACGTACAGCGGAATCACGCCCAGGAACTGGCAGATGGCCACGACACCGAGCGGTAGGAACAGATCCCGCTCAACGGCTCTAGTGGGAAGCGTGTGTTTGTCTGTCTCCCGCAAAGCATCTTCGGAAGACTTATCATTCGCGGTGACTTCACATTCTGACTTGACCACAATGGGAGGCTGTTCTTGATGACCACTTTTCACCCACAGCGAAATGGCAGTGATTGTGAAGCTTGCTGCCAAGATCATGGCGCTAGGCAGATAGGTGCCGATGCTGACGAACCTCTCTTTATGCATGAGCAGATAGAAGAAGAAACTCTGATGGAGGTGTTCGAGAAGGTTGTTCAGACTCCGGAAAGTGCCTTCGATCGTACGGCCCATGCCCATCTCGTCATGCCATCCTTCACCGAAAGGCTGCAGTGTGACCGCATCGACGTGGTAAGGTATGAAGCTGCTGTGGGGGCCAGAGGCGTGTCCCAGGCCTTGATTCAGCATGCCTCGAAGCATAGTACGCAGACGGTCCTGGTACTTGTCCGAGTGCGTCCACATCTCTTGAATGGCGGTTCCCATACCCATCTGGCCCCCGGCAATATTGACGACAGAGTTGATGAGATCTAGGTTTGGAAGCTGGCCGTTGATGCCGTCGTAAATGATGTGGATGGACTCGAACCGATGTTCCTGGGGATAATCAATGGCAATGGCGCCTTGGAGGGCGCCGGACTTGAGAGGCAGAGAGTTCACTCTGGAGGAGTCATGGGAGTCGTGGTAGGCGTCGACCCACGCTTGGGTTCCTGTTCTGCTGTCGGGGGGAACAACCAGGATAATGTCTTTGGACCATAGAGACCACCTCTTGAAGTACCGGGCCAGGGTCAATGCTAGCGGAATGCCATTTTGATTGAAGTGGCCATCGACCGTCCTCCAAGCTGCGACCAACACAATCGCTTCCGTCGCATCGCCACGTGGGGCTTGTAGGATGGCGTAAATGTTCTCGCCTGAGTAAATGTCGCCGGCCGACTCGTACGTGTAGTTTTGGCGACCGACTTTGAGACCGACGTTCTTCAGGATACTTTCGAGCTTGTCATTAATTCTAGATTGGGATGACCGTCAGCTTGTGGCTATGGGGTGCTTCAATGGGAGTGCACACACTCGTAGTTGGACCTGTCCCTGACCGAGTTGACCTCTTGCTTATACGCCCGCAGTACGTTCTGGTCGCTGCCTCCGAAATAGGTGTGTACCTGACCGGGAAGAAGCGCATTCTCGGAAATGTAGGTTCTTCGGGAGTAGTCGTTGAGCGGCAGGAGGAACAGCCAAGCAATACCACCGAGGATGCAGGCCAGAGAAATATAGGGCGGAAGCTTGAGGATGCGTGGATCGCGTCGCAACGAAAGGGCCGAAGCTATTAGGGACAAGTCAGAGCTGCTCGATGCCAGTCAGGGCCACGGCGGGTTGCATCCTCACATATCAGTCGTGACATGACGATTTCGTTCTGCGGCAGCTTCAACAAGCTGCGCAATCGCACAAATCTAATCGACCAGTCTGCGTGGTGATTCTTTTGAAGACAGTCGTCATCTCCAGGGGTTGTTGTTCGTACCTTGAGGTCAGGCCCCTGTCAGCTAAGGTAAGGTACCTACGCTACGAGTGCGTTACCTGTGCTGTAACTTCGCGACCCCAGAAATCGGCGCCCAAATATTCATTTATCCGAGCGCGTTGGCCAAGCTTACCTACCTACCCCTGATCAGATGGCCCGGGGGTATTGAGGCCCGAGAAACACAATTCGACGAATACGCAGGGACACGTCCAGGGTCTGGTCAAAAGGCCCCGTCAAAAAAATGTATACTTTAGCTTCTCTTGCCTGTTGTATGTATCCTCTACCATCGATGTTTGGTAGGCGTGCAGGATTCAGGTTTTGCTAAACAATTTACACACCCATGAAATATCTTATCATTCAGGTTTTCAGACTAACTCTACTCCAAGCACCTGGGGTTTTGTAAGTGCTGGTCTAAGCGCACCCCGAGAATGGGCGAGGACGAATCCTATTTTATGATATACTACAAAGAGAAGCCCCTGGCAGAGGGACCAGAAACAACACAATGATGTCCCCTTTTGCCCGTAACGTAACTCCAAACTCCTACCAAGACGCAACTCGTCTGCTTGGGGCAATAGATCGAATATATAGTACAGTCCGGCGTTCCTGTTTCAAGGACCGAGTCTCTGCGTGCTGCCCACCAGAGCAATGGGCGCGCTTGTACCGGGAGGGTGGCTGCTGGAGGGCAAGACACCGAAACGACCGTACGTCTTCTGGTCGACGCTTACGTAGTGAGGCAGACGTCCCAAGAGGTTCAGCTTCGACTCAACCCACCGCAATGCCTTCTCCGGTGGGCTCAGGAACTTAAGATATCCGAGACCAACTGAAGGCAGAATGTTAGTGTTCCGGAATGAGAAGGGTGGTTGCACGTCGTGACTCACAAAGATATCCAACCAAAACACTACATAGATGGCCTAGTAAACTCGTGCCGGGAACGAGCGCTGTAACGACCAGAACGAGGATCAATGGCGTTGTCCATGTAGGAATGGAGTGGGTCGCAATCGTCAAGTAAGGGTTCGTCTTGTATGTGCGGATAGCCTCCATTCCGAGAAGAAGAAAGACCCATACGCTGTGATGCGCCAGACATCAGTCTCCATTTCAAGGTTCCTACATTCATCAAGTCTTGGGTTCTCTTCCTCACCTAGCGCCCATAACACTAACATTGCCCTTGAAGAGAAATCGCTCGATCAGCACGTATACGACAGCCGGAATCGTTGAGAGCGCTGTCAACAGTTCAGTCAGAGATGGATCGCAGGGATATTGTGAGGAAGTTCGTACGGCCGATGAACAGCGCAATAGACGTCAGGGTACCGAACTCGGCCTCGAATCGCTCCAGTAACGGTGTCAAGGCAACAAGGTTGAGGATGACATGGATGAAATTAACATGAACGAAGGGATATGTATTCATTCGGTACGCTATTGAGGAAGCCGGAATTAGCAATTCGGTCTTCGCAGAAGAGGATGCGAGAGGGGCTCACACGACGTGAAGGACAGCTGGTCTGGGATCAACGCGCCCCATTGCTTCACGTCCCAAGCCGGTTGTAAGCTGGCAGCCCATGCTGCCACAATTGCGAGCAACACGATGCGCGTAAAAAGAGGTAGCCGAAAGATATAGGACCGGGCCCTGAGAGTGCTGAAGGACGTCACGTTGGAGGCCATTGTTCCGCCTTCTTCGGATCCGACGACGGCAACAGTTCCGCGCGATCCTCAGGGTTCCGCAGGCCAGTTCTGGTGGGGTTTCCTTGATATATCCTCTGGGCGATCGCTTCGGTGGAAAGTTGATGTCGGGCGACGCAGGAACCTCGAGTTGGGATCAAGCACGCTCGTGTCTGGCGGCGAGTGGGAAATTGAAGACAGCCTGTCGCATGCCCACTGCCCTCTCGGGCCTCTTCGGACGATCCTCCAAAAATGCCAGATAAGGACCAGAGTTCCAGACCGCTCGGCTTATCGCCACGTGATCTTATCCTACCAGCAACATTAGACATGTCACATACCCGACCCAGGCTACTATCCCGGGACACTGACAATCTTGTATGTATCGGTACCTACCTTACCTTAACAGTGTACGTGACCTGGGTGCCCACTACCTGACCTAAGGTAGGCACCTTAGGTGTGGTGCACCTGGCAGTCCCGTTCGCTTGATGGGTCCGGAGCCGAACAGACACCCGGACCCCCGTGAGCGGTGAAGCAACTTTTTTACAGTTGCTGCCAAAATTCTGCCCCGCCATTACCATCTCGACCTACATTTTTGGGAATTCTGCCACCTTCAGCATCCCGAACGCGCCTGCGATCCTCGCTCTTCCAGCCAACTATCACTGATAAGCCAGCAAAATGGGCGTGGGAAACAAGCGGACATTGACCAAGACGCGGAGGAAGTTGAGGTAGGCCCGAAGACTTCGCATTGCATTCAGGGCGTTTCTGACAACCTGGACAGAGACGTCGACCAGATCAAGGCCGACATGCTTTCTCCACGACATTTACGGCAATGGAAGGACACGAAGGCGCCTGAGGATCTCCCTGGCTTGGGTCAGCACTATTGCGTCGAATGCGCCAAATGGTTCGAAACCGAGATCAGCCTGGTCGGTCATCAGAAGGGAAAGCCTCATAAGCGCAGGTTCGTGCCAAGTCGGCATCCGCTACATATTTGGTCCTCTTCGTATTGTCCCACTGCTAACTATTCTCTAAGAGTCAAGCAGCTCAAGGAGGAGCCCTACACCCAGAAGGAAGCCGAGGCTGTCGTTGGTCTTCGAACGGATAACAAGGGCCCTAGCAAGGGCGGTCCGGAGAGGGCCATCGACCAGGAGGTTGAGATGGAGACCTGATCGTCTCCGCCCACACGTCTACCTGTGGCTTGAAAGTAGACAACTGAATGATACCCTTTCGCTATGACGAACTGAAATGGCCACTGTATCATCCCGTTCCCACTTCCCAGCACTCGACATCCTCTGCACTGACGCCAGTAGAATCTGGCGCGGTGGGCAAGCAGTACCTCAACTTGCATCGTGTGCCATGGCGAAATCTCCATGGAACATACTCATCGGACACCACGGCCTCGGGCACGGGCCAGACCGCTAGGCCGGCCTCTTTGCGACTCGGCGGCTCCACGGCGTCCTCCTCTTGCGCCACGGGCTGAAGTGCCACGAGTATTTGGAGCCGGCACACGCGAGCCTCGTACTTCGGGTGTTTTCAATCTCGGGGTCGGCTTGGCGGATGCGGGAGGGTTGTCGACGAAAGAAACATCTGTGGTCCTGTTGTTAGGTTAGGAACTGTCCAGGGCGGTACTAGGGTAGCCTGGAAGAAATACATAAAGGTCATCTCGCCGTCATTTTCTGGCCCAGTGTCTGTTCGAGTGGGCGCTGTGCATACGAGACTCGTCAGTTCGCAATCCATGATCTGCAGATTCTGTGCGCTGAAAGCGAGGCGTACCTGAATGTGCGCCCGACTCCTCTTGCTGCCTTGCGCGTCGGAAAGATTCTGTTATGGGCCCCTTGTACCAACGTCAGCCACGCCTAAAAGCAAGAAAGCCGCTGGTTGGGGCACACGCACCTCTGGGTAGTCTACGCAGAAAGCGTTCATGTTGAGGCCGTACAGAAAGCTGGCAAAAGACTCGCTAAAGCGAGCCAAGCTCTCATGCATCAATTGGAAGTGCATCATGTTGGCTTCGAGGTCGGCCATGGCGTCGGACAGCTCAGCAAAAGCTGGCTCGAAAGTGTTCAGAGGGAAAGGTTCACCTCCATGGACGCTTTCTCTGGCTGATTCCCTGAAAGATGATCTGGAGGAGGGGCGTAGCGGGGTCGTGGGACGCGACGTACGCGTTCGAGAGGTCGACCGCTTGCCGCTGGACTCGGGGTGGTCGGCCATGCTAGGAGGCGGTGTGATGTGGATACGGAGAGTATAGAGATTGCCGACGATGAAGTGTTCGTGGTAGGTGGCTATCTGCGCAGCGTCGGTATCAGTATTTTCGCGGCGTGGCTATTCACGCGGGAAGCTGTCGAATGGGTTCGTGGGGCATCAACTGAAGCGAGAATCAACATCAACAAACCTGGAATGATGCGAGTGTCCGTTGCGCACGGCTGTTGTTCCTGTCTCTGGCGGGGTTCAACCTGACAACCTAAGGTACCTTAGCCCCCCACACCTAAGGTTGCCGGCCGGGACGAATCTAATACCACATCGTTGAGGGTGCCCCGGGCCCTGTAAGTTGGATCCCCAAAACTGCAGTTCTGCACGTGTTGGCGTGGAGGGGTCAACTACTGTACCTACCTTATTATAATAGGTACTCGACGGGGAGCAGAATTTTGTTCAATGTCACTGAATGACGCAGACCTCGGCACGTTACCTAGTAAGGCACTGGACCTTATTCGTCGCATGGACAGCTAGATAAGGTACGTCAGGTACCTGTATCCGTATTCCCCAGGTTCCCAGCCTGGGTGAGGTCGCGTGGGCGAGTCCAGTATCTGCAGGTGGAATGAGCTGTGCTGTCGGGCTTTTTCGCGCAACTTCGGTAGATGCGATACGAATGCCTTGAGCACTTCATTCATACGAATACGCAAAGTACGTCGTATTTCATCGCTCGGCTCCATTATTATCGTCTTAAACATCTGGATAGCAGTCAACAATACCGAAGGTACAGTGTAGGTAAGTTATGGAGGGCCAGGTAGATAGGGCGCAGCTTGTACCTACCTTACCTCTTTCGAAGCGTCTTCGCTCCTTCCCGTCACAGCCACCTTTTTTACAACCTGGAAAAGACAGTCACCTAATTACCCCTCCCCTCCCTTGCCCCAACACTTGCGCGCACACTTACTCACATCCGCGCTCATGGAGAAGCATTCGTCGTAGTCCACAGTTTCAGCATCACACCCGCCATCCACCGCTACACCTCCTGCTGATCTTTACAGCTGCCGTTCTCCAGACTGCCTAACTACTACCTACCCACATTAACGGAAGCTGTCCTGTCCTGCTGGTGCGTTTGAACTGAACCACTCACTTCCGGAACGCCCGGAGATTGAATAGCTACCGCAGCTTCTTGGTCGCCAGCAAGAGCATTCGATCCTTGCGACGGCGTCGTCGTCGTCGTCTTGGTCCACGTCTAAGCCTCCCCGTCCCTCCCTCCATCCCCTCCATCCCCCCCCCCCCCCCCCCTCCCTTTTCCCCTAACCCTGCCCTCCATTTGCTCCCGCCAGCTAGGTCTTCCGCCCGCATCATTCACGGCTCAGCATCACAGTCTGAGCGTCAGCTACCGCTCCGGCGCAAACCTACCTTGCGGCGCTCGCTCTCTCTCCGTTACTTGCATACCACCTACCAACAACAACGAGGCCACTGTGTACTGTCCGTAACTGTCGGCCGTGTGCTTGCCACATTGTCTGCTTAATATCGCTGCTGCTGTTGTCCGAGCCCACTTTAGGACCATCATCGACGCTCTGTTGTATGCGGTTGTGGTCCTCAACAGCATCAGACAACCCACGAACATTGGTACTCTACTCTTCGGTGTCTCCCTCAAGTTCGCGTAAGTGCCTTTGTGACTCTCAGCTCATCCCATTGTGTCATTACGGCATTTCTCCCTCGCCTAGTCCCAGACGAGAACTGTCTTTAGCAACACTCCCTCGGTCTCACCTGGTTGGCTCATTCACGTCGCCCTTTTGCAAGTGGCTTTCGTCTTCCACGCACCTCAAATTGGGATGACCCTGCTGACCGTGCCAGATTCTGTGTCAGCTGCGCCAAATTAGGCCCGGGCATTAATAGACCTTCTCGACTGATGCTGGCCAGCTTGAAACCGCAATCCTCGGCTTTGCCTCGCATTATCAAATTTCCACAAAGAGTCCTTACAACAACTTCGAGATACTACTTTGTGCCCTCGTCTTCGCACTTTGAACGACGCACCCTGGTTGAACTTCCCATTGGGCGAACCAACTGCCATCTCCTACCATCGAAGTTCAGGCGAGTCCGCACACACGGACTAGGACAGTCATCGGACCCCTCCAACTTGAAGCCTCCGCGCGTCTTGCTGCAGTCCCGCGTCGACTACGTCGCACTCTCAATCGCCGTTTGCTTCATTTGCCTTGGGTTCAGCCTGCAATACCAGCAATCAGCACCTGGCGCCAGCACCAACACCGACCCCTTGAGCTCCGAAAGCCTGTCGCTGGAAACCATGGCGTCCGGCATGCCCCCAGGAAGACCGGGAAATCTTACCCCAGACCAGGAAGAGAAGTTGCGCAAGCTGTGGAACCTGATTTTGTCCTTGGGCGAAGACAATGCAACAGCAGACGGCGCGGCCGCAAGCACAGCCCTGAGTGAGACTTCGACTCCAGGCAAAAATGAGAAGCCCAAGAAGAAACGCGTCTCACTTTTCAATCGCAAAGACAAGAAAGAGGAAGGTGCTTCCTCAAGCACCGTCAGCAGCCACATCAAGGACGATGGAGAAGACAAGTATGGTCAGACGAAGCAATTCCTCGAGGCCCTGGCCAGTCAGAGTCCCGAGGCCCTGCGTGCCACAATATGGTCCATGGTCAAGCATGACCACCCAGATGCCCTGGCTCTGCGCTTTCTGAGGGCGCGGAAGTGGGATGTTGATAAGGCCTTCGTGATGATGATCTCGACCATGAATTGGAGATTGACTGAGATGAAGGTTGACGAGGAGATCATGAAAAACGGCGAGGCGGGTGCACTCGAAGCTTCCAAGAGTGCGGACGCAAACACCAAGAAGCTTGGCCAGGACTTCATGGCCCAGGCCCGATCCGGAAAGACATTTATCCATGGCATTGACAAAGCGGGACGACCAATTTGCATGGTGAGAGTCCGTATGCACCGACAAGGCGAGCAGTGCGAGGAGAGTCTTGAGAAGTACACAGTTTTCTTGATCGAGACCTGTCGCATGGTTTTGGCCCCCCCTATTGACACTGCGGTATGTGCTGCTCCAAGGCATGGACTGGTAGATATGGTACTAAATTATTCCAGACAATTGTTTTTGACATGACTGGCTTCTCTATGGCCAATATGGTGGGTAGCATCACCAATATTAGCTGGCAGGTATGACTGACTATCATACCAGGATTATACACCAGTCAAATTCATGATCAAGTGCTTCGAGGCAAACTACCCTGAATCCCTAGGGGCTGTCCTAGTGCATAAAGCACCCTGGGTATTCCAAGGTTTGTTCACTCCGACTCGTGAGTGCCAAAATCTGTGATAGTTAACAAAGGGTAGGTATCTGGAAGATCATCAAGGGCTGGCTAGATCCTGTCGTAGCCAGCAAGGTTCACTTTACCAATAACGTCAAAGAGATGGAAGAATTCATTCCCACGAGCCACATCCTCAAGGAACTCGACGGCCAGGAGGACTGGGACTACAAGTATGTCGAGCCGGTCGCTGGAGAGAACGATAAGATGAAGGACGCCGCCGCGCGGGATGCTCTCCTCGCCGGGAGAGAAGAGCTCATTTCTCAATATGAGGAAGCCACACTGCAATGGATCAAGGAGGCAGGAACTGACAAGGAGGCTGGTATCAAGGCGCAAAGGGACGAGCTTGCTCACAAGCTCAGGGACGATTACTGGAAGTTGGATCCTTACCTGCGCGCCAAGTGTG
This sequence comes from Colletotrichum aenigma, assembly GCF_013390185.1. Lineage (NCBI taxonomy): Eukaryota > Fungi > Ascomycota > Sordariomycetes > Glomerellales > Glomerellaceae > Colletotrichum > Colletotrichum aenigma. The sequence continues at coordinate 1,294,168 of NW_023500913.1, forward strand.
TTCTGGACCGAACCGGCGTCATCCGCGATGGTGGAAACGTCGACTTTTATCCGAAGACTGCACCCGCCGTACCGACTAATGGTGCTACCAATGTCGAGACATCAGCAGACGATGTAGATTAGAATGTGACGAGATCGGCACGAGTTTCATGAGGCTATACACGCGGTGGAGAGATCCAAGAGAAAACAAGCTGGTGGCGCCCGGAGGGTTGTTTGAATTACAGGGACCTAGATGTTCTTCCTGCTGCTATACATAGCAGGAGGGCTCGAATATACCACTTTTGAATGGGTTTACATCTTGGACTTAAGGTCCTCAAACATCGCTTTGAGCTTATCCATATCGGTTGCCTGTTGAGGCCAACCGACACCCAGACCTTCGGCCTCGTTTGGCTTTGGAATCTAGCGAAGAAGAAGTCAGCGACGTATCCAAAAGAGAAGAACCGGAGGACAGTTACCATGTGGAAGTGAACCTGTATCGTGTCAGTCGTCGAGTATCGCGAGGGAGGCTGGGTAGAGTGTCAACTTACATGGTCGACCATCTGGTGAGCAATGCGACCATTGTTCTGGAGGACGTTGTAATCTTCGGCTCCGCTGGCGGCAACGAGTTTCTTGACGACTGGCTGGTGGCATGCTATGAGAAAACTGACGACTGCCAAAGAATTGTGAGGTAAGACATACGAGAATCTCCGAGAGGTGCTCGTCAGGGATATCAGCAAGCTTGGCACCGTGGTGCTTGGGAATGACGAGCTGTACAGAAGTTAGTCAATGGTTTAAAAACATGATTTGCTGGAATTCGAAGCAACTACTCACAGCATGACCGCGACTAAGCGGGTTGATATCGAGAAAGGCCAATGTCTTGTCGCTCTCAAAGAGCTTGAAGCAGGGGATCTCGCCTGTATTGGGGAGTCAACATCATGATCACGTTGATACTGCGGGGGTTCGGAGATGTATTGGGATCAGGTACTCTGGTAACTTACCCTTGATAATCTTGCAAAAGATGCACGAAGCCAGGGTGGATGTCATGATGGGCAGAAAATTCTTGTCTGCACAGGGGTGAGTGACAGATTTGTGGCAATAGTCTGGTCTCAGAGTGATTTGGGAGGCAGACGAGTTGAAGTTGGCAGATATGGACAATACCTTCGAGGGGTTGAGCTCAATACAGAGGAAGTACGCGAGCGGGGGTACGGAAGCAGATTGAAAAGAGTGGGTCGATTTGGGGAAAGGGTACTTAGAGTGGAAAAATGCTTGGAAATGTCGGAGTGGGACCTCCTATCGAACTCACCTCTTGCCTTTTACCAGATGTGACCGTTGGATGGCCCAACAGACTCCATTCCACCAATCTTTGGACACTTCTCATCTGGAGTACCCAGGTTCGACTTTTGTTTTGCCATATTTTTGGATGCTCCGTTCAATTGCACTGGACCGTGCGATAGCAAACATATAACCAGCCTGGTCCTAATGCGCATGCAGCTACAGTTGTTGCGCAGAGGAAAAAAAAGCACACAGTCAGCCGATGCTTGAACATGCAGCCTTGAGGCTGACTGCGCAGCTTCCAGTGCTGCCCAGCCCGAAGCTCCGCAGCAGCTCGAATTGGCGACATGATCCCTGGCCGCTCCGTCGTCATACCCCTCCATCCCCCTCTCCGTTTTTCCAGCCACCCCACCTCGAATGAGGCAGAGTAAACTTGGACGAGCCTCGCTCGGCACCTGCAAAACCCCACGTAAGGCAGCCAGCTAGTGCCCGCCGTTCGCTCTTTGGTGGTAATCTAGTCACTGTCTGCTTCATTGTTCAACTCTGTGATACCCGAACACTGCTTGTCAAATCAGCCTGTTCGTTTGCGCCTGACCCAGTGCCTGATTCGACCTCTGTAACTGTTCGACTTCGTCCTCGCAATCGTTGTCTGCGCTCTTCGACTTTTACATCACACTCTGACGGAGCTATTTTGCGACACCCATTACTAGCGACTTCACGTACGACTACGAAGCGACATGACCCGGTACAAGAGCACTCCCCTGTACGGCGGCGCCCTGGTCTGCGACTTGCCAGAGAAGTTTGCCGACGTGAGGTTCGTTCCGCTCCTATTGCGTCATTATGTAAGCTCAAAACTGACAAGGTCGTCCCGTAGCAAACTGCGCGAAGTTCCCGACAACCAGGAAGTCTGGATCGACCAGGATGGGTTCACCAGCATCATCTTTGACATTACTGAGCGCGTCGGTCCCGCCGGCAGCAGCCCCGAGATTGACGGTCGCGCCATGACAACGCATCTCGAGGAGCTTGTTGGCGAGGACATTGATACCGTCAAGGTCTGGAACACGACCGAGACATCCTTTTCACGACTTAGGTGGGTGGCTATCTTTGCCAGGCTCAAATTTTCCGTTCGCTCTGCACGAAGATTCCCACTGGCGCTCCTCCCTATCACCACGGACGGCAGCTAACACGGTGACACCCCTGAGCAGCACCGAGGTCCCCGCGTACACCCTCATCGCGACGCAAACCCCAAAGTCCAAGTCCGGCTCCGCGGCCCCTGACTTTACTGCCATCATCCTCACCTTGCTACGCCTCGAGAAAGAATTCACCGACATTCTCATCACCATCAACGTGCCTCACATCAAGGGTGAGTACAACGAGGAGGACGTCGACCTGGAGCTGGGCAAGCAGGGCAAGCTTATTGGTGACGCCGTTGAGTATGCGGCGCGCATCTGGGAGACCTTCAAGGTCAAGGACTGGACTCTGTTCGCCGAGGTCTAGGGGCAAATATTTCTCTTTCTCTTTGCGAGCGCAAAGGTTGTGAACGGCCCGATGGCGGATGATACGAGCATATCTGCGCGGGATACCTGAACGAACGAACGAATGGGCGGAACGGTCTCTACATTGTCATTTTTGACGGGCGTTAATTGGACCCGGCGATTTGTATGCGAAGAATGTCAAATTGGGCATATGGTATGCCGTCCGGCCGGCTCTACCTGACGAACCCCAACGCATCACACAGCGGAATATATACCAACTTTACTACCCTCACACTGCGTGTATTTGTGCCAAACCGTCGTCTGGTCAGAGCTTGACACTATTGAGGCGAGCTCCGACGTTATCAATACTCGCCTCCGCGCTTTCCGTCTCAGGGGTTGCACGATTGCTCCCACCTCGCTTCGCCCATCGATCGGCGATGATCTTCATGACCTCCTTTTGCGGGCTTTTAGGGTGCTCTTGCTTGACTATCTTCATCTGCTCTTTAAAGAATTGTTGGTATTCGGATGGCTTCGCCGCTGCTCGTGGCACGGGTTTTGTCTGCTTCAGCTGAGCCTTGCAGGAGCCGCATCGGTGACGCTCCGGATTGATGCTTTTGGAGTGACGTTTGTATTCCAACCCACACTCGGCACACTCCCATATGTACTTGAAGTCGATTTCGTACGAGTGCTTGGTCGTGACCTCGATGCCCCTGTCTCCAAAGGTTTGCGAGCATTTGGCCGCCCAGATCTTGAATTCTTTGCCATGCGGATTGCCTGTGATGCCGTTGACCATGAAGTTTGCCAGATGACAGAACTCGTGGGCGACGACGTTGAGAAGACGGTTCTCGTCGTCGATAACCTTCTCGGCAAGCTCGATAGAGGCGTGGTGACGATGAGTAACGGACTGTTCGATGCCATCGGCTACTTTGCGAACAGTCTCCCGTCGCCAGTTCGCTCTACCAGCGGTGGTGTTGAGCTTGGCTGACCACTTAATCTGAACTCCTCCTGTGGATTCAGCCAGGGACTGTAGCTTGCCCTGCGTGATGTTGTCGTCAAGTTCACGCAAGAATGCCTGTGCCAAGTCGTGTTTCGTCTTCTCAAACGACTTCTTCGTTTCTCTCTGCTTCGCTGCTTCTGTTTTGTTCGTTTTGGCTTTTGCAGCGCTCTTCGTTGGGCTCTTCTGCGCGGTTGGCAGTATGAGCTTTTTCGGGGAGTGCTCCTCGTTCCATTCGTCAACAAACTCTTGGCTCCAGAACAGGTCCATGCTGGGTCCGTGGGGGGTCTTTGGGATGGCAGGAAGCTTCTTGGGGGAGGGCAAAGTTTTGCTAGTCAACTTGGGCGGTGTTGATGGCGGTGTTGCCTGCGGGGCGTCTCTGCTTTTGTTCTTCGTGTCTTGTTTCCTTGACCCTGTACTGTCACTGTAGTGCGTTAGTGGTGGTCGTCAAGGTTGAATGGGTTATGTAGGCCTACAGATCAAGGCGACGCAGGGAGTCGGTCACGTCGTCTGTCAAGTCGATCACAGTCGACTTTGGCCATGTCTTTCCCCTGACCAAGGTTTTGTCGACACTGCTCTCCTTGCTTGAAGCTCCTCGCCGAGGTCTGTCGCCGCTGAAAGGCTTTGGTTTTAGCATCTCGGCATCTGGTGTACTTCTGGACGCTAGAAGATCTTTTGCCTTTGAGCTGCCCTCCTCACTTCGAACCGCCCGGGGGCGACTTTTTGGAGCTGGCTCTTCTCGGTCAAATTGGGATGGCGTGTCGTCATCATCCTCAATCTCAGAGAGGGCGTCGTAAAAAAATTCTGAGATATCAGCCTCGGTGATCTCGGTCGCGTCATTGGTGCTATCTTCTGAGCATTCTTCCGTTGCCTCGACAAGGGGCTTCGCCGGTGATGTGACCTGGTCCCGAGCTCGCAGCTCACGCACCTTTACGCTAGTTGTTCTCTTCGTCTGTGTCTTGACCTCCAGCACGTTTTGTCCCTCGTTCGCTCGACAGGTCCCGAATCGCTTCAGAAGCGGGTTGTCCGATTGCTGGCCAAGCCTGCGACGCCGCGCTGTCGACGAGGGTTTCGAATTGTTCTGCTTCTGCTTCTTCAAATCGAGCTCATCTCCCTCACTTTTTCTTGGTTCGGTCGTTTTCCCGGTGCATCTCGGAAGATCATAGCTGTCGATAACAGGCTCCTGTTGCGGTGTTTTCGCCTGGCGCTTGATCTGTTTACTCCTCTGGAAGATTACGTCCAGATCAGGGAACTCGTCTTCGCTGGACGAGGCAAAATAGGTACGTCCGTTCATGGCTAAGAGTTAGTTTCGTAGGACTCGGAATGAATTTCACATGCCGCCTGAGTCTCGGTAGAGTTAGCTTTGCACGAAATGGCTGCATAAGAGCCGCATGGTCGATCAGCGTGTGTCGTGGTTGCGAGGGGCAACCACCTGTTCAAAACCGGTGGTGCCCCACCTGCTGGAAAAAGTCGTTGGAAACCACGCACGGTGTTGATGAGAACAGAGCTACAGCACGTGACGCTGGCGATAATTTATCGTTGTTAGTACCTAGTGTTTCGATGTCAAGCCAGACCTTGCGAGCTGCACGAAAAATGCGCCAACGAAGATTGCGATTGCAATTCTTGGTGAGAGTTAGCAAGCACGAGGAACAAGCAGACCGAGCACATCCCAATCAGCCCAACACAAGCCAGTCTCACCAGAACGATCTAACTATTTAATGCGCGCTGCGTGTCATTCGGGATTGTTGCAGCAGCGTCTCTCATGTCGCTGGACCAACATAGGCCTCGTCTCAACCTGTTCTTGACCTCGACTTGGGGAAAACAGGCGGTTCGGACCAATATAGGCCGTGTTCGAGATCGAAGAGGGTTCTAGCCTCCAGGTAGATTGACAAGCTCCGGGACCCCTGCGAAGCTTGATGTGATACTGCACAGCCTTTCGGCTGGGAGCATCGCAGTTCTTCCACGGCCGGAGGGGACCTCAGGAACGCCCAGACTCGAAGGCTTCAGCTGATCCAAGGAGGGCGAAAGGAAAGTGGTTGCCCACTCCCGCGACTCTCCGGCGTAAGCACTGTATAGTACGGATAGGACATCATTACTTTTGCAAAGGAGATCAGACGAAAGCAAAGCTGCTATGTCATCCAGACGATCGACACACACGGAAATTTGTAGTTCTCTCCCATAATTAAAGTACGAACGATTGCGCAGTTGCAGAAGTGGCAAGTCAGCATCGACACATAAGGTAAGCAAGGAGGCACTTAAATGAGGAATTCCAGCACGCGAAACCCTGGACTGATACCGATTTGTAGCAGGTGCAAGCCAGATCGTTCACGGGTCGTCCGGCTTCTGGGGAGGCACGGCCGCGCGCGGGAAGCACGGAGGATGGGCATGGTCTAGGGCGTTTGCGTACGAATTGCAAGGTCAAGACTCAAGAGAGCATGTTCTAGGTTTGGATGTTCAGCACATGGTCTAAACCCCCCCAAGTTGGACGAATGTCTCGACCAATGTTGACGCTTGGATACAAGACAGACTGATATAGTGCGGTCTTGTGTGGACAAAGGACAAGCAACAAGTGTCTCTCCCCGAATCAAGTCGCGTGGCTTGAAGGGCAAGCGGACAAAGGAATGCACGAATACCCCTGAGTAACGCCTTGCCCACCACCCAACTTGAGTGAGATGGAGGGCCGCCATCAGCCGTTGTCGGATGCCCACAGGTCCGTAGCGACGGTCGACTTTGCTTTTCTAGTGCGACTTGTACCTACTATGTAATGGGGGGCCAGGACATAACCACAGTTCCATGCGTTGACCTGTAGCTCGACTGGGTTTTAGCCTCATTCACAGACTGGTTGACTGGGTCTTCGGCTCTTGCTGAAGGCGAAGTATTCGTACTGACTCAACCAGAAGGGAGGGAGAATGGCATGGGACGGGATGGAAGAATTGAGCGCATCGCGTCTGTCGATATGGGGCTATGATGTCAATTCGTCGAAGAGCAAGCGGAGCAGTAGCGGACGGAAGTGCCGTGAGAAGTCGATTCGCAGTCGGCAATGCTACCTCTTTGAACGGAGGTGGTATCAATCTCGGTTTTCGGTTTGATGCCGACGTTTTTCCAACAAGACGCGATGGACATTGGTCGCGGTACTCATCCGTCGTCCTAGGGGCTACTAGAACGGCGTGATCGAGATCAGGATTGAGCAGGCAGAATCCAGGGCGAAGTCTCGGGCGCAAAGTTGTATCGTAGAGCCGTAGAGCCGCTGGCGCTGGTGGCGGGGCACGCTAATTGGCAATGTGACAATACTGAGGTGCAAGAGACGATTGAGTGCTGTGCGAAAGGAGGAGTCAGCATGCAGCTACAGGTACTAGAGTGATATTTCTTACTGAAGTTGCGACTGACGAAGTGGGTGGCACGGTGGGTGGACGTGTAGATGACGGCATCGTCCACTACAACCGTTCAGCGTCTTCGCTGACATCTGGCACCAGGTGCACTCAGAAAAGAAATGACAGACATTGGGAGGGGCCGACGCTAAGGCAGCTCAGCGCTCTGGTCCACGCTGGGTGACTCGTTCGGAGCCGGTACCTGCATCCGACAACGCATCCCCCCCAAGTGGGCTCACTTTTGATTAGCCCTCCAACCCCTCCTCGGTACTGTGCTTCTTCGTTTCTCCGCCCATGGAATTCGCCCCAAGCTGACGGATGGAGCCCTCGAAATCTCCGGACCCCAGCCAGCGAAGCTTCGATCCAGTGGATGCTGCACTTATTTGTCTCCTCGTACTGTGCCCTGCCTCGCGAAGGGATCGCAGGTCTTCTGGAAATAAATAATGGGTCATCATAGAAGACAACACAAGTTGCTTTGTTGAAGGCGGGGCGAACGAGGGGCGGAGATGGCTGCCAAGCGGCCTCAGCCAACCACCAATCGTCTGACGGTCCGCCGTGTCTGTGGTTGGTGCTGTAAATTCTATAATCTGTGTTTCCTTTGACCGCGTTGCCCACTCACACACTAGACGGTCACTACGTCTAGTGCATAGTAGTGATCGGCCGAAATACTGTCAGTTAGGTAGGTAGTTGTGTTCCAAGATAGGTAGATCAGGATGTCCAGGTGCCAAGACGAGAGTACGAATACTGTTTGAGTTCAAATCTGGATGGTGGCGAAGCGAACCACGACACGAGCTGCAGGCGCGAGCAGCAGGGCGCTGTACGGAGCACAATACGAGCGATGCAAGCCGGAACAACGAACGAGCTCGTGTCCGTGAAGAGTGTTGGGCCTGCGAAGCCACATACAACATCCACATCAGATGTCCTCCAGAAAATGGAAGACGGATACCCACTCTGATTCGCTGTCAACAACTATTAGTGGCTGGTCTTTACCAAAACCTGCTTTTTCTTGTCTGCGAGGCTCCCACCATCTATTAAGCTGTACCGTGACGATTACGTCTGACCTCGCGCCCGGGCGTGTTAATCATTTGTGCTGAATTCAACCACATCTCCGGTTGCGAGTTGCAGCTGGCAGTTGCTCAGACGAAGGGTCATCACCGGAACGATCCAACGCAATTGCGTATCGAAGACCGACAAGCCGGGGTTTTTGAGCCCAATCTTGTGTATACTGTATACCAGGTCTGATAGGACCAAACACACAGACGTGCGGCTCATGTCGTAGTGCGTGCGGTGCATGCTTTTCCACGCGCGATGTGTTGTGACGGGATGCAAGGGAAGCCATATTAGTACACGTCCGATTTCAACGGCCTGTGGCTTTCTTGCGTCTTGTCTTAACTCTTGAGAGTTGATCCAAATTGGCCGTCCTGTTTCCTCAATCTCGGGGGCTGGGGGTAGGCTGAAATGGGCTGACATGAAGCTGAGGTGAATCGAGCCGAGGCGAAGTGAAGCAATCGTCTCGCCTTGACCTGACGGTGTCCTGCCCGAAGAATAGAGAATTTCGGTACGGCTGTATATGCACGGAAGGCGATGGGAGGTGTCTGGGATGGGATAGGTACTGGGATACATGCTCTGAAGCGGCGTGCAACACTCCAGCACAGAACCAAGGATCAAACGCCAATCACCAGACGCACCCGCGACGAGACGAACCCTCTCTTCCTACAGCGGTAGCCAATCGCCAAACGTCTAGGTCGCAAGTTGGAGATGACCTTGGCGTGATCCTGGTCCAGCAAGTACCGGAACGTCCGGCCTCATGCTGAGGAACCCAGGCACCTCCCCTGATTCCCCTCGCCATGGATCTCGTCGTCCGCCGTGCGTGCCTACTAGTTCCAAGTTCCAAGACACTGACATGTTGTGTCAGCGGCCAATGAACAGGACTAGACGCAATGCGATTGGAAAAGACGCACTGTGAAGCAGTGATCCTTGGACCACGACCGCGGCACCGTGGCGAGGGGCCTCTTGCTGTGCCTTTGCCCGTCCAGATGCCATTTTGGCAGATGGTCAGAACTCAGATAACGAACGCTAAATCTCTACCGGCTGGCAAGGCCAAGCCTCGCTGGCGACGCGTTGTGTCCCTGTCGGTGAAATACGGATATACACCTGGCTGGCCGGATGCTTCAAGACGTAACAAGATCAACTCAGCCACAGGCAGACAAATGCGACAGCACCAGCTGAGGTCAACCTAGCTAGTCACTCGCGTTCAGGACGATGACAGGAAAGAGTCAAAAATGTAGCAAAGGAAACCTATAGCGCAGAACAGGGCTAGAGTGCAGAAAAAAAAAAAGGCAAAAAGTCATGTCCGAGTCGGTCCAAGGAATGTTCGAGACTGGAGGGAGAGGGTGGCGATGGTGCGGTTGATGTGTTGCCAGACGAGTTCATGAGCAACGACGACCACATAATGGGTGCTGGCACTTGGCAAGCCTGACAATGAAGGTACCGCAGTAACGTGCCTGTGGGCCTTTCCGCAGACAGTTTGCTTTGTGACTGCATACCTACTTACTACTGTGCCTTCAATCTCTGCCTTAAGGTAAGTAGGTATATAGTAGGTAGGCACTGGGCACGCATACTGCATAGTAAGGTAGGTAGTGTACCTAGGTAGGTACTTACTGCATGAGGTACCTAGTGTTGTGAGCCGGTGGGGCTGTGCCAAAAAAAGCCAATGGTGCCTCCCATCGTTCCAGTTCCTCCAGGCTGCCCTGTCATCCCCCCTGTCCAGGTCCGAGGCATCCCGTCCCTGCTTTGGCACTGGCGCTGCCAGTCCAAACCCAATGGCTCCCTGAGATGCTTTTCGTTTCCTAGTCGAGGACGGTGAGTGCTTGAATGCGATTCTGCGCAGCAGAATTGGCACGCAATTCAACACTTGCGAGTGGGAGATGACGAACAATCCCCGGGCTTGGGTGGTTGATATTTTCTCAACTACCTCAGCCAGAATCAACTTATCTAGATAGTACCGAGTGAGTGCATTTTGGCGGATGACGCACTTCATCATAAAGTCGTATCTTCCAATTCGCGTCTCGACTCACCTCAGTAAGGCATCCATGGACCGGTAAGCATGTGTACAGTGTGCGATTGGGGTAACTCCACTGAGAAGCGCGACACGCTGTCAGTCCCCCGTCCCTTGCCCAGCTGGAGCTGATTTTTGAAGTTTGGACTTATACTGTGTACATAGGTACTCAAGTGATAGTAATATATCTAGGTACGGATACTGCAGAGTAGGCAAGTAGGTATGGCCAGTCAGCGCTCAGGTACGCGTCGCACTGCCACTGTCCCATCGACAGAACGTCCGAAGACCCCGGTACTCTTTCAGACGTGCCCCACCTGTGCTGTGGGCATTCCTCCTGGGCTTATCCTTGGACAGGATCGGCTTTCTGCGACTCCATCCCGCCTCCCCGAACATGGACTCCAGTGTGGGCGAGATCATGATTCCGGCCCACGCTTGTTGCTGCTGCCGTTGCCGCCTGCGCTGCCATCCCTGTCTTGCCAGCTGCAAACCGTGTCTCCTTTTTTCGTTGTAAGCAGGAGACTACCTACCCAGTGAGAAACAGCGACGCGGGACAACAAAAAAAAAAAAAAAAAAAAAAAAAAGAAAGAAGGAAGAAAAAAAAGGAGGCACGCTGTGCGCCTTCTGCTGCTCCATGTCCCTCCCCTCAGCGTAGCACCCATTCTCTACTGACCCAGCCTCCTCAAGCACCGTCATTGGTGAAGCATCCATCCTCTCCTGGCCCTCTGCTTTTTACCATCTCATTTTCCGTATCGCCCCCCCTTCTTCTACGTACCTATGCTATTTTCCAATCCCTCCCTTAGCGCCCACAGTTTGTATCTCACCCCCTTTTGTGGCATAGTGGCGTGCGCGTGCTTGTGTAAACCTAAGGTACCTCGCCGTGCCTACCTTACCTTCTTAGCTCCTGCTGCTACTACTGCTCCTGCTGCTGAGGTAACTGGCCGCGCCGCACTTTCCAACTCACACCTTCCAACCGGTTCGCACTTTCCATCCAGCCTGCGTTCCGTCACCCCTTTCTTCCCTCTCGACAACTTCCACCTTAATTCACCACGCTCGTTCTGAGACGGCTGAGGAGGCAGTCGCGACAATAGGAAAACAAACCAAAACAAAACCTCAATTCGCGTCTTGTCAATCGCTTCACCTCTCTACTTCTCTTTGGCAGAGTCGGCCAAGCGCTCTGCCCTTCGACGCAATACACACGCATACCTTACGACGCTGGCTCCCAACCCCCTTTGTTACTTCCAACCAACCATCACCAAGCCAATCGCTTTATTTTGCTTCCGTAGCCTCTCAGCATCCTCCGAGCCACTGCAAGCACTCGGTCTTCTAATTTGGACGACTGTCGTTATCACCTTTTTTTGTTGTGCCGGCCACATCAGTCCAGGCTCACAAACCCCAGCCTCTTGCTGATCTCTCACTACTCCCGCGTCCAGCCTCATGAGTCTTTGACGGTCAGTCAGAATCCCCTTGGCGCGAACGCAACTTGTTTTTCCTACGACCCCAGCCATCATGCCCCACGCATTCGTCGACGCGTTTTTACTGACTTGCACCAGATACCCGCCTGAACAATGTCTGGATACCCAGCCGGCGGCGGCGGTGGTGGTGGTGGTGGTGGCCACCACGACTACGATGATGGCTACGGTCAACAAGGCCGCGGTAATGGCGCCAATGGAACTCAGCAAACCGATTCGTACTACCAGGATGACCAGTACTACGACCAGAACGGTTACGATGATCGTGGACATCACCAGGGCAATGATGGTTACTATGACGAGTCGTATGCGCACACATTCCTCCGCAGTTGTCCTCCATTGAACTAACTAAGTCATTCCCAGTGGTTACTACAACGCCGACCCGAACAATCCGTACCACCAGGAAGGTGGCTACTACGAAGGCCATGATCAGTATCAAGACGACTACTACAACGGCAATGCCCAGGGTGGTTATTATGATCAGGATTACAATCAGGGCTATGGCTCTGGTGCTCGCCGCCACGGTTCTGAAGATGATTCCGAGACGTTCAGCGATTTCACGATGAGATCAGACATGGCCAGAGCCGCAGACATGGACTACTATGGCCGCGGCGACGAGCGATACAACAGCTACGACCAGGGCGGCGCTCGTGGCTTTCGGCCCCCGTCATCCCAGATCTCGTACGGTGGAAACCGTTCTTCCGGTGCTTCGACCCCCAACTATGGTATGGACTACGCCAACATGATGTCTGCCGCATCCCGAGAGCCTTACCCAGCCTGGACATCGGATGCTCAGATTCCCCTCTCCAAGGAGGAGGTTGAGGACATTTTCCTTGACCTAACTTCTAAGTTTGGGTTCCAGCGTGACAGTATGCGAAACATGTACGACCATCTTATGACGCTGCTGGACTCCAGAGCTTCTCGCATGACTCCGAACCAGGCTTTGTTGTCGCTTCACGCCGACTATATCGGAGGTGACAACGCAAACTACCGCAAGTGGTATTTTGCCGCCCATCTGGACTTGGACGATGCCGTCGGTTTTGCAAACATGAAGAAGGGCAAGGGCCTCAAGCGAAAGGCCAAGAAGAACAAGAAGAAGGGCGAAGCCGACAACGAGGCCGAAGCTCTGGAGGATCTTGAGGGTGACAACAGCCTCGAAGCTGCTGAGTACCGCTGGAAAACTCGCATGAACCGCATGTCCCAGCACGATCGTGTGCGCCAGCTCGCTCTGTACCTGCTTTGCTGGGGTGAAGCCAACCAAGTCCGATACATGGCAGAATGTCTCTGCTTCATCTTCAAGTGTGCCGACGACTACCTCAACTCACCCGCATGCCAGAACCTGGTCGAACCTGTGGAGGAGTTCACTTTCCTCAACAACGTTATCACACCCCTCTACCAATTTTGTAGAGATCAGGGTTACGAAATCTCTGACGGTGTCTACGTCCGCCGTGAGCGTGACCACAACCAAATTATTGGTTACGACGATTGCAACCAGCTGTTCTGGTATCCTGAAGGCATTGAGAGGATCGTGCTTGGCGATAAGACACGTTTGGTCGACATCCCCCCTGCCGAGCGGTACCTCAAGTTCCAGGACATCAACTGGAAGAAGTGCTTCTTCAAGACCTACAAGGAGACTCGTTCTTGGTTCCACTTGCTTGTTAATTTCAACCGCATTTGGATTATCCACTTGACCATGTTCTGGTTCTACACCTCCTCCAACGCCCCCAGTCTGATTGTCGGATCTTCGTACGAGCAGCAGGTCAACCAGCAGCCCTCAACTTCCAGACAATTCTCCATTGTTGCCCTCGGTGGTACCATTGCCGCTCTCATTCAAGTCTTGGCCACTCTCGCAGAGTGGGCTTACGTCCCTCGTCGCTGGGCTGGCGCGCAGCACCTGACCAAACGCTTGCTCTTCCTCATTCTGATCTTGGTCATCAACGTGGCGCCTTTTGTCTACGTCTTCTTCATTCCCAATCCGAACGAAGAAATTGCGAAGATCCTGGCGATTGTTCAGTTTGTCATTGCGCTTCTCACCTTCCTCTTCTACTCGATCATGCCTCTGGGCGGTCTCTTCGGAAGCTACCTCACCAAGAACTCCCGAAAGTACGTCGCCAGTCAGACCTTCACAGCCAGCTACCCACGCTTGGCTGGCAACGACATGGCCATGTCCTACGGTCTGTGGGCTTGCGTTTTCGGAGCCAAGTTCGGAGAGTCGTATGTCTACCTGACTCTCTCCTTCCGAGATCCCATTCGATACCTGACTATCATGCAAATCGACTGCTTGGGAGACAAGATCTTCGGCGATATCTTGTGCAAGAAGCAACCGTTCATTCTCTTGGCTCTGATGGCCTTCACTGATCTGATCTTCTTCTTCCTTGACACCTACCTGTGGTACGTTTTGGTCAACGCCATTTTCTCGATTGCAAGGTCTTTCTACATTGGTTCATCGATCTGGACTCCGTGGAGAAACATCTTCTCTCGCCTTCCCAAGCGTATCTACTCCAAGATCCTTGCCACCACAGACATGGAGATCAAGTACAAACCGAAGGTTCTCATCTCCCAGGTCTGGAATGCAATCGTCATCTCCATGTATCGAGAGCACCTTCTGGCCATCGACCACGTCCAGAAGCTTCTTTACCATCAGGTTCCTTCTGAACAAGAGGGCAAGAGGACTTTGAGGGCTCCGACCTTCTTCGTTTCCCAGGAAGATCACTCGTTCAAGACGGAGTTCTTCCCCACTAACAGCGAGGCGGAACGTCGTCTGTCCTTCTTCGCTCAGTCCTTGTCCACGCCCATTCCCGAGCCCCTGCCTGTTGACAACATGCCAACTTTCACCGTCATGATTCCTCACTACAGTGAGAAGATTCTTCTTTCTCTCCGTGAGATCATTCGTGAGGATGAACCTTACTCCCGCGTGACCCTTCTCGAATACCTCAAGCAACTGCACCCTCATGAGTGGGATTGCTTCGTCAAGGACACCAAGATTCTCGCAGACGAGACTTCTCAGTTCAATGGCGACGGTGAAACCAACGAGAAGAATGAGAAGGATACCGCCAAGAGCAAGATCGATGACCTGCCCTTTTACTGCATTGGTTTCAAGTCTTCCGCACCCGAGTACACCCTCCGAACTCGCATTTGGGCCTCTCTTCGCTTCCAGACGCTCTACCGCACAATATCCGGCTTCATGAACTATAGCAGAGCCATCAAGCTTTTGTACCGTGTCGAGAATCCCGAGGTTGTTCAGATGTTCGGAGGCAACTCTGACAAGCTTGAGCGGGAGTTGGAGCGCATGGCCCGCCGCAAGTTCAAGCTGTGTGTTTCTATGCAGCGTTTCGCCAAGTTCAAAAAGGAGGAAATGGAGAACGCTGAGTTCCTCCTTCGCGCGTACCCTGATCTTCAGATCGCCTATCTCGATGAGGAGCCTCCCGTTGCCGAGGGTGAGGAGCCGCGTCTGTACTCTGCCCTCATTGACGGACACTCGGAAGTAATGGAGAACGGCATGCGCAAGCCCAAATTCCGTATTCAACTTTCTGGAAACCCCATCTTGGGAGACGGCAAATCCGATAACCAAAATCACTCCCTCATCTTCTACCGTGGTGAATACATCCAGCTTATCGACGCCAACCAAGACAATTACCTCGAGGAGTGTCTCAAGATCCGCAGTGTTCTCGCCGAATTCGAAGAAATGAAAACGGACAACGTCAGCCCTTACACCCCTGGTGTCAAGAACAAGGTTACTGCTCCTGTTGCTATCCTTGGAGCCCGCGAGTACATCTTCTCCGAGAACATTGGCATCCTCGGTGATGTTGCCGCCGGAAAGGAACAGACGTTCGGTACACTCTTCGCTCGTACATTGGCCCAGATTGGTGGTAAGCTGCATTATGGCCATCCCGATTTCCTCAACGGTATCTTCATGACGACTCGTGGTGGTGTCTCGAAGGCTCAGAAGGGTCTGCACCTGAACGAGGATATTTACGCTGGTATGAACGCACTTCTGCGTGGTGGCAGAATCAAGCACTGCGAGTACTACCAATGTGGCAAGGGTCGTGATTTGGGTTTCGGCTCCATTCTCAACTTCACCACGAAGATCGGAACCGGTATGGGTGAGCAGATGCTCTCTCGCGAATACTACTACCTGGGAACCCAGCTCCCTCTCGATCGCTTTTTGTCCTTTTACTACGCCCATCCTGGTTTCCATCTCAACAACATGTTCATCATGCTTTCCGTCCAGATGTTCATGATCTGTCTGCTCAGCTTGGGAGCTCTCCGCCATGAGACGATCAAGTGCGACTACAACCGCGACGTTCCCATCACCGACCCTCTCTTCCCCACTGGCTGCCAGAACACGGACGCCCTCATGGATTGGGTGTACCGCTGTATCCTGTCAATTATCTTCGTGCTGCTCTTGGCTTTCGTGCCCCTAGTCGTGCAAGAGTTGACGGAAAGAGGATTCTGGCGCGCTGGCAAGCGTCTCGCCAAGCAATTCCTTTCGCTCTCCCCGTTCTTTGAGGTCTTCGTTTGCCAAATTTACGCCAATTCGGTACAGCAGGATCTCTCGTTTGGCGGTGCTCGCTATATCGGTACCGGTCGTGGCTTTGCTACTGCCCGCATTCCTTTCGGCGTCCTTTACTCCCGTTTCGCCGGCCCGTCTATCTACTTCGGATCCCGTTTGTTGATGATGCTTCTCTTCGCCACTGTCACCATCTGGCAGGCCGCGCTCGTCTATTTCTGGATCTCCCTGCTCGCATTGGTCATCTCTCCGTTCTTGTACAACCCCCACCAGTTTGCGTGGAGCGATTTCTTCATCGATTACCGCGATTTCCTTCGATGGCTATCCCGTGGTAACTCGCGCTCCCACGCCTCTTCGTGGATCGCCTTCTGCCGCCTTTCTCGTACTCGTATCACCGGTTACAAGCGCAAGGCTTTGGGTGACCCCTCTGCCAAAATGTCATCTGACGTACCGCGTGCGGCGATTACGAATCTCTTCTGGGGCGAGATCTTGACTCCTCTCCTTCTCGTGGCAGTCACTGTCATCCCCTACTTGTACATCAACGCGCAAACTGGTGTCACCACGGACAACAACCCTGGCAAGTCCATCTTCCCGACCAACTCACTCATCCGAGTTGGCGTTGTGGCCCTCGCCCCAGTCGCTATCAACGCCGGCGCGCTGATGGTCTTCTTTTTCATGGCTTGTTTTATGGGTCCTCTCCTCAGCATGTGCTGCAAGAAGTTTGGAAGTGTGCTCGCGGCCATCGCTCACGGTATCGCCGTCATTGTGCTTCTCGTCTTCTTCGAGGTTATGTTCCTCCTGGAGTCTTTCAACTTTGCGCGAACCCTTCTTGGCATGATCGCCGTAGTAGCCATCCAGCGTTTCATCTTCAAGCTTATCATCTCCTTGACGTTGACGCGTGAGATCAAGACGGATCAGGCCAACATTGCATTCTGGACGGGCAAGTGGTACTCTATGGGATGGCACTCAGTTTCGCAGCCTGCCCGTGAGTTCCTCTGCAAGATTACGGAGTTGAGCATGTTCGCTGCCGACTTCGTCTTGGGCCACTTCTTGTTGTTCATCATGTTGCCGGTGATTTTGATTCCCAAGATCGACATGCTGCACTCGATGATGCTCTTCTGGCTTCGCCCTGGGTAAGTGTTTTGCTTCTTTGTCTCGGTACGCACCGTTGCTAATAGTCCTTTTTGCAGCCGTCAAATCCGCCCGCCAATCTACTCGATGAAGCAGTCCAAGCTGAGGCGCAAGCGTGTCTTCCGATACGCCATCCTTTACTTCACTCTGTTCATCGTTTTCATGGCGCTGATGATTGGTCCTGCTGTCGCAGGGGACATGATCCCCACGTCATTCTTGTCCTCTTTAAGTGGCAAAGACCTGGCGCTGGTGCAGCCCAACTACGAGAAGGACAACACGCGCAACGAGACGGAAACCGGCACGGGCGCGGCAGACTACTCCGGAGCTGGCCTCACCGTCTCCACGGCATCAAGAAAAGCAACAGCCACCAAGCGTTCGGAGAGAGTTCGCTTGTTTTAATAGGGATTGTACCATAAGATGAATAGGAATCCGCAAGGAAGCGTCGCTGCAGAGGAAGGAACCCAGACGAGTGACGAAGGCGGAGGTTGGGACCCGAGCAGCATTGACGGATTTTTAATGTCCATTGTCTGGCGTGTTTTTGTGTCTTTCCACAGTTACCTACTCGTTTCTCCTTTTCTTCTTCTTTTTGTTAGGGCAGGGAATATGGCTGGCATGGGATCACGGCTTTTAGACCTGCAAACTAAGTATATCGTCAATTGCCCAGACTAAGACTGGACGGGCGTATAATCGAGTTACGTTGTGTTCAGCATTATGGCCCTGTGCCTCGATGAGTGACATTTGAGACTCAATTTGATTGGCGCTGCGCCATTCGTCAGGTACAGTGTGTGGGCAAAGGCCAAGGGCTGAGCTGTTTGGCAAATGAGGCTGTCATTGATTGAGCTCTGGGGACTGGGTCGCCAGCAATGATGACTTGTCCATAGGCTAGATTGCGTGGGTGACCTTGACTTCGCAATGCTCGTCGCCCCTGAAAATGAGGAGTGGGGCGGCCCAATGAGAGAGAAGCGTTAGAATTTTTGGCCAGGGGCGCGCACGCTCGGGGCTCGGGGAACCACCGCGTCACAAGCCTTGTCACTCGCGCACCTGAGATGTGCTCACGGCCCTCAGGCAATGCACTTGCTCCTTGCCAACGAGAGAACTGAGAATACCTCAGCGGCAGCAAGGTCTGTCAAAATTCGCATGTGCGTTGCTGCCAGTCACCCATCGCCCGCTGCACCTGCCTCAAGGCTGTCTTACTAAGGTAGCACCCCGGAACTCGAGGCTCGAGGCACCTCATCAAAGGCTAAGTCAACCGCACCACGGATTGTCTGTCACCTTGGGTACCTGCCCACCTGGCTTGCCTCGAACTTTTGCGGCACACACCGACCCTTCCGCCAACACCAACCTGTCGTTCTTGCCTACAAACCCCGAAGCGACCAGCTGCCCTGTGTCTGCTTGCTCCCGTCGCCGCGCTGCATACTATCACTGGATTCGGGTTTCTTCGTCCCGTAGTCCTCCGTGTGTTATCCACCCGATCTGCCCGTTGTTCTACCCCAGATCATCGCCCACGCCCATCATGGACGCCAGCGAGGTCCAGGCGATGGTGACCGACTGGCTACGCGATGCCTCCGCCGCCTTCCAGAAGGTCCCTGGATCTGCTGTCCTGATCCGCTACATCCAGTCCAGCTACCAGAACGATCCCATCCGCTCCGGCATCGAACTAGTGCTCTTCATCTTCTTCGTTCGCTACCTCCTCTCGCCCTCCTATTCCACTCAGAAGCAGAACTTCATCAAGCTGCGAGACGACGTTCGTGGCGCCCATTGCTCTTGAGCAATTGCGTGAAGCAATTGTACTACATGTGTCTGGCTGACCTGGCGTTCAGGAAATTGATGAGTTAGTCGACGACTGGACTCCCGAGCCCCTGGTTCCTCCTCAAAGTGCACTCGAGGAGATGGAAAGCGAGCGCTTGCCCGTCATTGTTGGGTATGAGAATACCTCCCTTTGAGACAGACGCAGATCGGTTCTTCTAACAAGCCTCAGCCCTACGGGACCCAAGACCAAATTGGCAAGCGGCCGCACCGTGACGAACCTCGCTTCCTACAACTTCTACAACTTCAATGCGAATGAACAAATCAAAGACAAGGCCATTCAGACGCTGCGCACCTACGGAGTCGGTCCCTGCGGCCCTCCCCAGTTCTATGGTACCCAGGACGTACACATGAAGACCGAGGCAGACATTGCAGCATACCTTGGTACGGAGGCTTGTATTGTCTATGCCCAAGCCTTCTCGACCATTTCCAGCGTTATTCCGGCTTTTTGCAAACGTGGCGATATCATCGTGGCTGACCGAGCTGTCAACTACTCTATTCGAAAGGGCCTTGAAGCATCTAGGAGTACCATCAAGTGGTACGCACATGGCGACATGGATGACTTGGAACGTGTTATGCAAAAGGTTGTTAAGGACCAGAGGGGCAAGAAGTTGACGCGCAGATTCATCGTGACCGAGGGCTTGTTCGAGACGACCGGTGACCACGCTGACCTTCCCAGACTCGTGAGTTCCTTGGCTGGGTCATGGTTGTCGCGATATACAGGCTAACGGAGTGTGTGTAGGTTGCTTTGAAGGAAAAGTACAAATTCCGCATCATCCTGGATGAGACATGGTCGTTTGGCGTCTTGGGCCGGACTGGCCGTGGCCTCACCGAGGCACAGAACGTTGATCCGTCTCAGGTAGACATGATTGCAGGCTCTCTTGCCGGCCCTTTGTGCGCTGGCGGTGGGTTTTGCGCAGGAGCCAAGGACGTTGTCGAACATCAGCGCCTTACTGCGGCGTCTTACACGTTCTCGGCCGCCCTTCCTGCTATGTTGGCCGTGACAGCGAGTGAGACTCTCAGCGTGCTGCAGTCCAACCCGGATATCCTCACGCAGTGCCGTGACAACATTAAGGCAATGAGAGCACAGCTAGACCCACGCAGCGATTGGGTTTTGTGCACAAGCTCGCCCGAGAACCCAATCATGCTTCTCGTGCTTAAGCCCGAGGTTGCTGCAGCGCGAAAGCTGACGAGGGAGGACCAGGAGCGTCTCTTGCAGGAATGCGTTGATGAGGTGAGTTGTTGCTGTCTCGAGGTTGTCTGCCACTAGACACAACGCTAACGCGAGCCTTCGTGGCTTTCAAGGCACTTGCGAATGGTGTTCTGATCACGCGACTAAAGAGCATGGCCATTGCCAACAACCTAGACCCCAAGGACAACAGCTGGAACATTCAGCCGGCGCTCAAGGTTTGCGTTACATCGGGACTTCCAAAGAAGGACATTGAGAAGGCGGGCGTCACGATTAGACACGCAATCACGAAGGTCATGACGCGAAAGTCGAGCTCCAAGTCATCATAGAAGATTCAGCACACAGACGGCCTCAAGCACTTAGAGTGATGTGTACTGAAATACACCGCGTCGAACGGGCGTGACGCGACTCATTTGGCCTGCGTCTCTTCGTCCGATTCAGCTGAGCTTGGATGGGAGGGATATAGAGGACGCAGGGCGAGCGTCGTTGTACACTTCTCTTTGACTGTTCTCAAGGCCGAGGCTTGAGATCCACGAGAAGCGGGTTCCCGGATACCCGCATCTGACTATTTCATGTAATGAAAACAATATACTAATACTTGATAACAATACAGTATACATGCTGTCCGTCTGCGGCGCAGCTGTTGAAACGAGGGAGACATGCTGGTGAATCAAAGGGGCCCAGACATTGTGGTGCGTAGCAGCAACTCCAGCCACCTCTGGCGACGTTTTCTGATGTTGGACATTATCCGTGTCCTCCCTTCCCTCCTTTTTCCACGGCCCTGTGCAGAGAGATGGAGAGGACGTCTGACCCACGCAACGTTCTAGACTCAACGACTGATGATGGTATCATCAGTCAATGTCACTACCCCATGGGACGGGACAGCAGCTGGCTGCGTTTTCCTGTGGCCCTGGTCACCGGGTTGGTCTCCTATTTGTCGCAATCGTGCAGCTTCTCGGAAAGCCGTGATAGGAGGCGCCTCGGTCAAGGCAAAGGTCGGGTCTGGAGCTGCGAAGGCTCCTTGTTCCTCGAGAACTTGAACGACGCGAGCCTCAATTGAGTTGTCTGCACAATCCTGCCTCGAAGTGCTGACTTCCCCAGCTTTATTCAAATCCCGGTCTTGTTTAATTGTACCCGTTGCCGACGAAGCACCGCGACACCACTCTTTCAGTAAAGGGAGCCAGTCAATACCCATGACCCAATTCGCAAACCACGTATATTCATCATCGTCAAACCACTTCTCCGTATGCTCTTCATTGCAACTGCCTGTGCATCATGAAATTAGGAAGCATTCATTGCCACGGATGCAAGTGGACGATGACGTCTCAGGCATGCCCGCATGTTCTTGTGGGCATCCCAAGCTAACCTCCCTCTGCTCGTGGCATAGGATACTGCCAACTCTTTCATTCCTGGGGGCAGATTTGCCTCAGTCCCGTCTCAGTCGTTCTTAAACATGCGTCAAGTTTGGGGTTGAGACCGGTCTACGATCTTGACTGTCTAAGCCAACTGAGCCGCCAGAATGCCAAACAAACCGAGTTACCAAGGTGAGCCCCACGACTGAGCTTTTGTTCTCCCTCTGCACAATGTCCAATTGTCTTGCTCCCTTTCTTCGTTTGCTGCGGAGTTCCTGCACTGCACCGCACTTGCAAGCACGGCCAGCATTCCTTCCCCGGTCGATCGCCTCCCTCCATTCCCTCCTTCAGGCCCGACCCCCATGACCTTCATCTACCGCCGTTCCTGCATCTCTTGGTATTTGCCAAGACCCAAGGGCGGTCCTTCAACCGCTCGAGTTGCCCACTGATGGCTGCAAGCTCTGCCTGGCTGCGGAATACTTGACTGTCACGCTGCCACCTTCGGCTGGCCATTGTCCTATTTCTTTGCCTTAACCTCATCCCTTGAGTCGGATCATCGCCGCTCGCTGCCGTTGACCTCGCATTGCCCAAGCTGTACCTACAGCATTTCGTTCCTTTGAGCCCGTGTTGGCTTGTTTTCCAGTCACTCCTTCAGAACTATACAATTCTTGACTTTCATTCACCTCAAAACCAGGTCCGACTCGTTCCTTTCAAAGTTGAAAACGGCTTTCCTCCTGATCGACGCAGTCCGCTTAACTTGGGATCGTTCTCTGCGCATCGCAGCTGAGGACTCTAACTCAAAATCCGCCAAGTCCTTGAGAAAGACAAGATGAAGTCCGCAGGCCTTTCATCAGCTATGCTCTTGGCCTTGGTCGGCTTGTCCAGCGCTCATCCTCAGGGTAAGGAACGTGTTATACTTGTTCGTCCTAAGGGTGCTGACATGCACATCCAGGCACTAGAGATGTAGAGGAAGCAACACGGCCCGGTAGGATTGTCGTCACTGAGACATCGCTGAAGGAAACCACCGAGGCTCCTCAAGTCGTCGTCTACGTCAACGAGGAAGGCACTCCCTTGACCACCACCACTGAAACAGTTCGGTTCGTACCTGCCAGCAGGGCCCTGGATCATGGAACGAAACCCGTAGGTCTTGAGACTCGCTCTGGTGCCGCTTCTCCTGAAGTTGTTTACTCTGCCCACGTCCCGGGGTATTCGAAGACGCCTATTTCCTCTTCACTTCCTCTCTCACCGTCCTCATCTTCTTCGCCATCGGCGTCTGCCTCTGCAAGTCTCTACGGCATCGCCTATGCGCCCTACACGGCGTCGAATGATTGCAAGTCAGCGGCTCAGATTGCGGCAGACTTTTCTGAGTTAAAGGGCAACTACTCGGTCGTCCGCACGTATGGCACCGATTGCGAGCAGATTACGAAAGCGCTTCCAGCAGCCAAGAATACTGGTCTCAAGCTTATTCTCGGCCTCTTCGATATTGGCCCTATTGAAGCTCAGGTTCAGGCGATTGTCACGGCCGTCGCCGGCGACTGGTCTTCTATTGACACCGTCAGTGTTGGCAATGAACTGGTGAACAGCGGCAAGGCCACTGCTGAGCAGGTCATCACGGCCATGACGAAGGCGCGGTCGCTTCTCCGAGCAGCGGGGTACGCTGGGCCCGTTGTCACTGTCGACACCTTTGTGGCGGTATTGACCAACCCAGCTCTGTGCGACGCGTCAGACTACTGTGCATTGAACATCCACCCTTTCTTCGACAAGAATACCGCGGCCAAGGATGCTGGGCCTTTTGTGACCAGAATAGTAAGCCAGGTCCAGGCGAAGCTCTCGGACCGGAACAAGCGCATCGTCTGCACAGAGACAGGTTGGCCGTGGCAGGGAGACAGCAACGGCGCTGCGGTACCTGGCGTCAGTGAGCAGAGGCTGGCTGTTGATTCAATCAAGGAGGCGTTCGCAAGCCACCCAGGGGATGTCATTCTCTTCTCGGCCTTCAACGACCTGTGGAAACACTCTGATGCCAGCACTTTCCACGCAGAGAAATACTGGGGAATCGGGGGAGTCTTGTCTGGTTCTAGCAAATAAGTCGATGCAGCCACTCATTTGGCCCTGGCTGCGGGCAAGCCGAGGACGACGAGAAGAGGTTCTGCTGGGCTGATGGCGAGTAACCAATTCTCTAGCATTTATATTCGTATTGGCTTCCATTTCCATATCCCAACCGAAGTATCTGATGAGTGATGTCGAGGCAAATGTCCTCAGTCGCTCTTGATCAACGCGGCTTAATTTCGGATCGAGAGTAGATGGAACGACGGAAACACGCTACTGTGGACCCGCCCGGAGCTGTTCCTCGCATGATTTGCGCCATTGTGTGGTGGTGATGGCCCGACGGGCTGCTGAAAGCTCCGAGAACCGTTCTGCCATTCTGTTCAAATATTGAGGTGGCCTACCACACGTGGCCATTGGTTGTACGCTGGCACT
Source organism: Colletotrichum aenigma (assembly GCF_013390185.1). Classification (NCBI taxonomy): domain Eukaryota; kingdom Fungi; phylum Ascomycota; class Sordariomycetes; order Glomerellales; family Glomerellaceae; genus Colletotrichum; species Colletotrichum aenigma. Next base: position 1,318,248 of record NW_023500913.1, read on the forward strand.
CAAGGTTCCAAGCTTATCTTATGCAAGGTACCTCGACATATATTTGGCCTGCCAGGTTCGCCGACGCATCTCCAGGATCTGGCATCTAAGCCAGCAATATGCGGTGAATAGCGGCCACGAAATACCGCCTTGATCCCACCCATCCACCACTTTCCCCAGATCTAGGTTCTCACCTGTGTTCTTTTATTTCCGGCTTTGATTTATGTTTTTCTTGGAAGAAACGACATCACATTGTGGCCTGCCCCCCACCACCCTCCCTCTGCGTCTTGACGACAAAAAGCTACCCCTGCCAACCTGTCCTGTCAATAGTGCACGTTCGTTCAATTGGTTTCGAAACTCTGCTCGGGCAGCTCGCCATCATTCCCTCCTCTCTCCACGCATCACTCATATCTCTGGTGGTTCGACGGTATCTTCGAAGATTGCAATGGTTGGCTTTGCCGCCGCCGGAGCTGCCGCCATGGGTGAGGGCCATCGGGAAACACCCAAGAAGGAAAGAGAATGTCCGTTCATGTCTCGACGCCAGGTCGAGGGCCTGATTGCCCAGGGACGCACGATCACAATCGTCGACCAGTTTGTTCTTCGGCTCGATGGATGGTTGGCCTACCATCCCGGCGGTGACAAGGCCATTCAACACATGGTCGGTCGAGATGCCACCGACGAGGTCACAGTGTATGTTCATCCCGTGGAGAGGTCTCTTGCATGGTCTTACCTTTGACGCTGGTGAAACTGACGCGTACCTCTCCAACAGTTTGCACTCACCCGAAGCGAAAGCACAAATGAACCGGTATCGAATTGGCAGGATCGAGGGGCATTGGCGGAACTTTGTTCCTCCCATTCAGGGTGGCAAGTTCAGAACTTTGGAGGAAGGCGACCCAGACATCGACGATGCGGAGGAAGACGTCTCGTTACGCTTCTTCGGTCCCTCGTCTCCCAGTGACGTGAGCTCGCGGGAGGCTTCCCCGGTCTTCGATACCACCGACAGCAGCGTACGGCAACGACGAGGTGCACCTCAGAGCTCGAGCTCTGTGTCATCAGCAACTTCGGACTGCGGCGACGATGAAGAGATGGACGGCACTGCGTTTCTAGATTCGGAGACTCGCAAGAAAATCAACCTCGATCTTGACAAATACCCACCCCTCGACGACGAGACCCAAACCGAGATCGTGCGCAAGTACAGACTGCTGGATCAGCGCATCAAGGACGAGGGTCTTTACGATTGTGACTATCGTGCCTACGCCGTCGAAATGACCCGCTATACGCTCCTGTTCGTTGGCATGCTGACCTTTTTGCGTTGGGGCTGGTATGTCCCGAGCGCGGCCTGTCTAGGATGCTTCTGGCACCAGCTTGTATTTTCAGCTCACGATGCTGGTCACATGGGCATCACGCACAACTTCCACGTTGATACGTGTATCGGCATATTCATTGCCGACTTCATGGGAGGCCTTTCCATTGGCTGGTGGAAGCGAAATCACAATGTCCATCACATCGTTACCAACTCACCCGAACACGACCCGGATATTGAACATATGCCTTTCTTCGCCGTGTCTCACCGCTTCCTCGGCAACTTGACATCATCTTACTACGAGCGCATAATGACATACGACGCCGCGGCCAAATTCTTCCTGTCCATGCAGTCGTACCTCTATTACCCGATCATGTGCTTCGGCCGTTTCAACCTTTACAGGCTCTCCTGGGACCATTTGATTTTCAGGCGCAGCCCCAAGAAAGGCATTGCCTGGTGGCATCACTGGCTTGAGGTGGCTGGACAGGTTTTCTTCTGGGCCTGGTTCGGCTACGGTGTCGTGTACAAGTCTATCCCTAACAACTGGGACCGATTCGTTTTTGTGATGGTCAGCCACATCCTGCAGTCACCGCTGCACTGTCAAATCACGCTATCACACTTTGCTATGAGCACCGCCGATCTGGGCCCCCACGAGTCGTTCCCTCAGAAGATGCTGCGGACGACCATGGACGTTGATTGCCCGTCATGGCTGGACTTTTTTCACGGCGGGCTGCAGTTCCAGGTCGTTCATCACATGTACCCTCGCGTTCCGCGCCACAACCTGCGCAAGACGCAGAGATTGGTGCAGGAATTCTGCAACGACGTGGGCATTCCTTACGCCCTGTACGGCTTCGTAGACGGTAACAAGGATGTCATCGGTCGCTTGGCCGAGGTGTCCCAACAAGCTGCCATATTGGCAAAGTGTCAAAAGGCTGTGGTCAAGAATGGTGATATCCTCGGTGGACACCACTAACAGCCCTCTCGTATGACTCTGGCCCCTCGCTCCCCCAACCGACATGCACATGCAATTGGGGTTAGCGCAGCTACGACCGGTGTGGGATATGAAAAGAACGAGAGGCGCATGTACGCAGAGCCTGTAGCGCCCAGCTAGATCGGTTATAATGTCTAGAACGAGATCGATCCGATATGTGTGACTGCATCGATGTTGCATGGCATGGGATTTATCCTCCGATCCGATTCGCTACACCCGTCGGAGACGGCCCTCTCCTCCGCCGCACCCACATGAGCGGGCATCATCTTCAACCGGAGCGCGTGTTGTTCGTTTCTTTTCCCGGGCGAGAAGAGCGCTGGCGCTAGGACAATAAGCAAGTTCGTCGAGCTGCAATCGTCAGTGTGAAAGCGCCAATCTTGTCTTACGTAGCCAATGGCAATTTGGCTAGATTACGGCAGTGAACTTTGCATCATGATGAACCCACACTTTTGTCCCTCACTTTTCCTCTCACCCTCTTGTACAGACCGCACGCATGTATTCCGATTTTCTCGCTCCAATCAAATGTGTTTCGAGCAAGACTGAGTACGATAATGCTCTCCCCAACCCCTGTTTGGCTCTAAGGCCATCCGCGATACTGGCCTCCACGCACACATACGCACACACACACATACACACAAACGCGCGCGCGCGCAAGCAGGTCATCGATCCGCGGGTGCGATCCGATGCGATGTATGCACGATGAACTCTTGAGAGGTCGCACAGGAACCACACCACGTACCTTTTAATATTGAAGGAAAGGACATAGGGAGGGTGAAATGGAGAAGGAGGAAGGCGGGATCCAAGGGTACTACTAAAAAGCAATGTGTCAGAGAGACTGCATAAGGAGGCCTCAGTCTCTGAAGAACAACCGTTTCCTATAGCCAGGACCATACAGCTGAGCTACCGGCATGAGACATGACGTATGGACAGAGAGACAAGGGCTGTCGATTATGGTTCCCGCCTAGGCCCTCGGCCTGTTCTCCACCATCCTACAACGATACCACAGAGAAGCAGACGGCGGATGAATAGGAGCCGACGGTTTGTCCATCGTTCAGGGGTCCATGAGAATGACCGGAGGTTGAGCCGCGAGTGATGGGCGATGGCTACAGCTGGCCATCTTGTCATCGCCGTCAGTAGTGTACCCCGAGATCTCTTGGCTGCAGTTACGTTGATGCACCTCATCGGAGGGATGCGGAACAGCCAGCCGTAGGGAGGGCACTTGAGAGCGGTCTCGAATCCGTCAAACGTCTGATGTCTTTCATGTTATGAGGTACTGTCAGAGCCATGTAGGAAATCGGCGTTCTGGGCGACTGCCTTGTCCCTCACTGGCAGCCGAACACCTTCCTTCTCACAAGGGACAGCATTGGAAGGCGTCACTGTCCAGGGTACCGGCCGCCTTGAGACAACATGGGGAACAGGGTTTGGAACTGGCGGGAACTACGCCGTGTCCAAGCCCGTTGCCTCAGACCCCTACCATCCCAAAAAGACTTGCCCGACATGTATCGTGCATCTGGACCGGGATACTCAAGCCTGCTCTTGCTCTGAGAGATCAAGTTGGCGCGTTGCTGTTGGCTACAAATCGTACAGGATGAAGATTCCCCGGTGTGTCATGAGCAGAGCCTGGTCACGAGAATAAGTTTAGTATATGTCGCTGGAAAAGTATAAAGGACTGAGCCCTCTAGGGCAAGTTCAAGACGGAATCACAGCTCCAGAAACTACTCTTCTTATACTTCGAAACAACATTGGACCTGTCGAGACTGTGGTTTCTGAAGCAAACGAGCCACAGTCTTGCCGTGTACTTCTTCAATCGTTTCTTAATCCAAACATATACCCTCGAAGAGAGAAACGAGACGGGCACCTTGATCGGTGGCTCGGAGATCAAGCTTGATTCAATTCTTCGCGTACGAGCCAGAATTTTCGAAGGACTATTGCCTTGAGCGTCTATCAAGCCCTCAACGATGGGAAAGAGCAAGATGGACGACGCTGCGGCTGCGCGTATCCGCAAAGCCCGCGGTGACAAAGTAAATTCCCCGAGGATTTTGTGCCATGAGGTGGACTTCCTCAAAGACAAACAGCTGAACATGACAGGACGACTTCGCTAAGCGTGCCACCATGGCTGCCCAGGCCAATAGAGATAGGGAGGCGTCAAGTAGAGAGCAGAAGGGTGGCTACTCGGGCAGTGGAAGTAAACAGGAAGGGGTAAGAACAAAATAAAACCCCAGGCCTCTTCAGAGCAGGCAGGGCAAGGTACGCTATCAGGATACAGTAATGATAGATTGGAATGCAGTTTGCACGACCCGTCCCAAGTCCAGGTCTCTCGGCAGTAAACCAATTGCTGAACCATGAACAAGAAGACGATTAACAGAAGAGAGGGGTTCAATGAAGGATACGGGAAAAGAAAGCTGGGCAGGGCAGGTTCGGCGAGTGTCTCTGGTGAGTTGCACATTCCACGAGGGGTATGGCGGAGAAGAGAAAAGAGAGTACTGAAACGCACAGTTAGTTCACCGGTCTCGGTCATGGCTTGCGGGACTCGGGGGAGAAGAGAGGGCAGGGGAAAATGGATCAGAACAAAACCAGGGTTGCTCGAAAATGACTGGGACGACCCAAGTGGCTGGAATTTCGGGGAGTTCAAATCGGACGTTAGTAGCCAGGATCAGTGCTGTAAGATAAACTAAAGGGATGCCGGGGTCCGCCAGATGGTAGACGTTGCCATTGGCCTGGAGAAAGAAGATCACATACGGGGCCTTTGGAGGGCGCCGGGACCAGATAGGTGCCTAGTGTATACTAGGAATGGCGGGATGAGGAGACACCATTCAGACATCTTATGAGGGTGTGCGGGTGCGCGGGTGTTTTGCAGCCCGGAAGAGAAGGCTCTGGTCCCCGACTGCAAGACGAAGAAGCCCCCATGGATATGACGGATGCTGCGTACGGGTGTAAGGCCGCGGAATTCCTCATGCGATTGAGAGACCGTTGCCGACAGTTGAAAGCATCCTGACAGCAACTGAGGGGGTGCGTTGTGGAAGGAGGGCGTTGAGACCAAGGAGGAAACTTGGGACCCATAAAGACAAAAGAACCGTTTGGGTGGAGTGGAGGCTTTGTGTTTTGAGAAAAAGAAAGGTGAAAGTAAAGGAGGCGTACGGATATTGCAAATAGGAAGGGCTGCCAGCTTTGGTTCTGCATGGCCTGCGATTGGAGACGACGGGAAGCAATTGCAGATGCGCGTATGATGCTTTGGTGCATACAGAGTTTCTACCTTAGTGTACCATGCAGATAATGGGGCCGGCACCTACTGCGTACTAAGGTATGCAGTACGTGCTAATAATTAAGCCGGGCCCGATCGTCTGTAGTCCCCTCGACGGCGTAGGAAGGTCGGGTACCTAAGGTAAGGTAAGGTGTCGCACGGGATGCATCAAACCCCCTGTACCGGCTCCTGCACCCGCCTGTTTTCTGACGTCTTGCTGCTTGCCAGCCTGCCTCACCTCACCCGTCCTAGGTAGGTACAACCTACTTACTACCTCACCCCCGCCGAGCAGCACATCTTCACCTTCGAGTCTGTGTTCTCTCCTCCTTGGTCCCCCGATTAATCTCCGTCGCCCAAGCTTTGTTTTTTTGGTCTTTCCACGCCCAGTCTAATCGCGACTCAGGTGTGAAGCCATCTGCAACTCCGGTCCAGAGCCGGGCCTCCTTCAGAGCCACGGCCAGAGCCTGACCGCATTGCGTTTGCCAGCCCAATCCACCGCTCTAGCCCTACCCGACCGATTTTCACATCCAACTTTGCAGTCCTAGGACATGTCACTACTGTAGTCTCTCACCGTATCCGTATCTCTTCCCCGCACCAGTAATCATGGATGTTGGTATACAGCGAGCTCTGAACGACAAACTTTACGACAAACGGAAAGTTGGAGCACTTGAGTATGCAACCCCTCCCCTGAACGGGACCTGGCCTCTATCTTCTCCTTGTCGCCATCTTCCATGACCCCCTTCCCCCCCTGTTAGCTGACATCCCACTCTGTTTAGACTCGAGCGCGTCATCCGCGAGTTGGTCGTCACCAGAGACTATTCGAGAGTGCAAGCCATCCTCGAGCAGCTATGCAATGAGTTTGCTTACGCTGTTCACCAGCCCCATGCCAGAAATGGAGGTCTAATCGGCCTGGCTGCCGCTGCCATCGCACTTGGTCCTGTAGGACTCTCTCCTCCCTACCTGGACTCTTAGTTCCTAGTCGCGATACATGTTCAACTAACCATGTCTAGGAACTGCCACGTTATTTGGAAAAGATAGTGCCCCCAGTCTTGGCATGCTTTACGGACCAAGATGCCAGGGTGAGGTACTACGCCTGCGAGGCCATGTACAACATTGCCAAGGTGGCCAAAGGGGAGATCTTGATATACTTTAATGACATATTCGACGCTCTCTGCAAGGTAATGCCCCCGCCTAGCTCATACCTTGCCGCACCACCATTGGGCTGGTATTCTTTTGTCGTGAGCTTGCAATCTGACATGAGTTTCGTGGTTCTTAGCTTGGAGCAGACTCAGAGTTATCCGTCAAGAACGGCGCTGAACTGCTCGACAGACTCATTAAGGACATTGTCTCCGAGTCAGCTGCATCCTACGTATCCGTCTTGGAAGGAGAGTTGGGCCAGGAATTCACCGACAAAGCAGACGCTGAGGATCGCCCTCCTCCGCCGACCGCCTTCTCCTTACGCCGCTTCATACCTCTTCTCCAAGAACGTGTCTGGGTTATCAATCCCTTCACTCGCCAATTCCTTGTTGGCTGGATTACACTGCTCGATTCTATCCCCGATCTCGAGCTGGTAACATTCCTACCTGACTTCTTAGGCGGTTTGCTCAAGTTCTTGAGTGATCCCAATCGAGACGTTCACGTTGCCACCCAGTCTTGCCTAGATAAGTTTCTCAGCGAGATCAAACGGATCTCGAGAGTTAAGAAGGGCATTGCAGAGAGCAAAAAGTCTCGAGAGGGCGGGAAACGCAAACGTGAGGAGTCTGTCGATTCAGGAAGTGTTCAAATTGAGCCCGAAGACGGCGATGAAATCACTTCACACAGCGATGATGAGGGTAGTGGCGAGGAGGACTGGATACCAGGTCAAGATGTCCAAATCAACTACCGAAAGATTCTTGAGATCCTTACAGCTACGCTCGACTCACCCCTTGGTTTGTTTACCTCCTCGCCCCTTGAAACATCGCTCACTCACACTAATTCATACAATAGAAGAAGATTCCCTGCTGGAATCTCTGCGCTGGATTGTCGAGTTTTTGGACATTTGCCCTGAAGAGGTGTTGCCGTTCACCCCCAAAGTCCTGGCGCATATGCTTCCTGCTATGGCCAGCGGCGTCGAATCCATTCGCCAGGCTGCCGCCCGTGTCAACGCCGGCCTAATGGACTATGTTGTTTCGCTGTCAGACGAGCCCGGAATCGGGGGGCTTTCCCACTCTAACACTCGCATACCTCTTTCCAGTGAGCGCCAAGATGGAGCGTCTAGTGCACGCGCTTCTCTTTCTAGCTCTCGGGATTTGGAAATGAGAAGCCCGACTCCTGCTCAGGGACATAACCGGTCCCTCTCAACACCAAACCCACCTTCTTCGACCGCTCATCCCCAGGTTGACTTGGATTATGCCGCAGCGGTCAACGCGCTCACGTTGCTATTCCTCAATGATCATGAGGCAACCCGGGTTGCCGCGCTAACGTGGCTGATCATGCTCCACAGGAAGGCGCCTCGCAAAGTGCTCGCCTTCAATGACGGAACCTTTCCGGCGTTGCTCAAGACACTTTCAGACCCAGCTGAGGCAGTAGTAACCAAGGATCTACAATTGTTATCACAAATATCTCGCAACAGCGAAGATGACTACTTTTCCAACTTTATGGTCAATCTGCTTCAGCTCTTTGCTACCGACAGAAAGTTGCTTGAGACTCGCGGAAACTTGATCATACGCCAGCTCTGTGTTAGCCTCAGCGCCGAGAGAATTTACCGAACACTCGCCGACTGCATAGAAAAAGAGGAAGATGTGGAGTTTGCCAGTATTATGGTGCAGAACCTGAACAACAACCTCATCACAGCACCGGAGCTTTCGGAGCTTCGCAAGAGGCTCCGCAACTTGGAATCCAAGGTAAACAGATCTTCTCCTTGAGGCTTCACCCTCCAGAGCGCTTACACAACAGTACCAGGATGGTCAGACTTTTTTTGTCGCCCTCTTTCGTTCATGGTGTCACAATGCAGTCGCCACTTTCTCTTTGTGCCTCTTGGCCCAAGCCTACGAACAAGCGTACAATCTCCTTCAGATCTTGTAAGCTCCGTACCCTAGATGTGAGTACCCATGGGATGTCTCACTAACTATATCAGCGCCGAGTTGGAAATGACAGTGAACATTCTGATCCAGATCGATAAGCTGGTGCAGTTGATAGAGTCTCCTGTGTTCACCTGTAAGTGGCCGCTCGCCCGTATTGATATGTCTCGCGGCTGACGATGTCAAGATCTTCGATTGCAGCTGCTGGAGCCGGAAAAGTATCCCCATTTGTACAAATGCCTGTATGGACTTCTGATGCTCCTCCCACAATCCTCCGCCTTCGCCGCCTTGAAGAACCGTCTCAACAGTGTCAGCTCGATCGGCTACCTTCATATTGCACCCAAAGTGTGAGTATTCATGGCAGTTCCCCTCATCACCAACCCATAACCACTTGTCGGCTTTGTCCGGCTTGTAAAAAGTAGTGGACTGCAGCTAACCGCAGGCCTACAGAAATCCCAGCCCCGCCACTAGCTCGAGCTATGACAGACCAAACAGGTTGAAAGGCCGAGAGGACGGCATCATCCGTTGGAATGAGCTGCTTGAGAAATTCCGCAGTGTTCAGGAGCGGGCCCGACGGGCTCAGAGACACTCCGGGGACGTTGACGATAGTCGAGGCAGTCTTGGTTTGACAGACTTGCGCTTGGGAGAAGGAGCGGACATCAAGGGGGGCAAGGAGGCACGTAACCCAAGTGGACCACCGGTTCCAGTGAAGGACCCTGCACCTCCGGCCGCGCCACCTGTTAAGCGAGCTGGTCTGGGGATGCGGGGAATAAGGAACTTGGGCGGTGCAGTTAGGGGTAAACGAGCTGGTTGATGTTGTTGTCTTTGACAAGCGAGTTTTGTCTTTAGCGCGTAGTAATTCTAATACCCTAGTGATGCAAGCTGCAGCGTGTGATGTATGCTAAGCTACAGTAGAAAGTGTTCATCATCGGTCCTTGCGGGGACTCTCGCGTTCGACCAAGCCCTCGAAAATGGTGTCTCGGCGCCGGATAATGGCACGGAGATCGGTGCGAAGATTTTCAAGCTGAAGCCGAGCCCTCTGGACGTCGTCTGGAAGGCTCGAAAATTGGGTAACGTGGGCGTCCAATCCTCTCTTCTGGGCCAGGAGCTCAAGATACTTGCTTTCTTCCTGTATGATTTGCTCAATGGCGGGTTGGTCAGAGATGTGCGACTGGTGTGTAGTTGGAAGAAGATGCATGGACCGGTTCGCACTTGAAATTCGGTCCTTCAGCTCGGGCAAACGAGCAGCCATGGCCTTGATTCTTCTTTGCATGTCCAAATTCTGGCGGGCAAGGTCGTTGGTGGGTTTGTAGTCGTCGCTGCGCAGCGTTTGCAGAAGCTCATCTGCAGTAGTAGACTCTTGCTCAATGTACTTCAGTAGTATGTGCACACGAACCCTCATTTGCTCGAGTTCGGACGCTCGGGCATGGAGATTTATCATGGACCAGCCGAGGGTTTCGGCGTCCGGGTACGCCACGGAAAGCTGGCATGAAAGTGTCGCCATAGAGTTGAGGGCAGTACTACCCTCTCGGGTGAGGTGATCCTGAACGGCAGTCAGAATCCTCTCGCGGACGGTGGCCGTTAGGGGCAATTCAGAGAGGCGCGCTTCGGGTTCATGGCAAGCTTCGCTGATTTGATGCAGAGCGGCAGCCTCGGCCCTAGAGACGAGTTCACGTTCCTCATCTGCAGTCTCATTCAGCGAAGCTAGGGCGAGGAGGGCTTTGAGGGTTTCTGGATTCCGCTCGAAAGGCGGGACTGCTCGGCCGTGGAATTTGGCGGTAAGCCAACAGTCAACATAGTTCCAGTCCTTGGCAGTAGAGGCAGCGATGCGTGCTATTGAGGGAGAAAAGATGGCGGTCGACGGTGGGAGGTGAGACATGCTGACGGAGGTAGTAGGCTGATAGTTGGAGACAGCGGCGAAAGGCCGTGATTTTTGTTATTGTTGATTTCTATCCTGCAAAGGAAGGCCAGACCGGGAAGGTACAGAGTTTCTCTGGGTCTGGCAAAGCCGGTGACAATACCAGGTGCCGTGATTTGTTCAAAAAGTGGCTTGCGTGCCGATCAGCGTTAAGGTAGCCGCTACCTGACATGGATTCTGGAGGCTTCCCAGGTACGTAGCCTAATTAGAGGTAGCTACAGTAGCTACCTAAGTGTACCTGTGTGTACGTACAGAACGCGTCAAAGTGGGGCAGATCTGCTCTGGACACTTCAGTGGCTGCAGCCGGCAAGCCGCATTGCTATTGACGGAAGAAGTAAGGTAACATTAGGTTAAATGGGCATAATCGGAACACTTGCGCCGTACCAAATTACCCACGTACGCAGTACGTGTACGTATAGTTTCCTGAAGATGCCAGGGGAGGCTGTGCGACAGCCAGGTGAGAAGCGTTAAGGACTACCTGCCCCACACCCCATCTCCAGCATTATCATTTGTACCGTCCATCAGATCGTGGCGGTCTTTGAGGACAACTTTTCTAATTCGGCCACTTCGACCACATCACTCATCGTCCCCCCTCCATTCCTTTTTCTAGCTTATTGTCTCCTCTCGACCATTTCCACGCGTCTCTCCTTTCCGCAACATCTCTTTTCTCTACCTGTCTCCTCGAGGATTCGCGGCTGCCTTTGGGTGCTCGTCCCGGCCGCCCGGCGTGAGCGACAGCCATGCACATGCACGTTCGCCTATGCGCTCTGGCTTTCGCAGCCACGACACTACTCTCTTCGCCAGCTCTCGCAATTTCAGCCGACGAAATCCCTTCAGATACCCCAGTTTCGTCTTTGCTGTCCTCCGCCCAAGCCCATCTCTCCAAGGGGCAGACGAGCGACGCCCTCGTTTACTATGATGCCGCTATCGCTCGGGATCCCTCCAACTATCTGACCCTCTTCAAGCGCGCCACGACCTACCTCTCCCTCGGACGAACCAACCAGGCGACCGACGATTTCAACAAGGTCTTGGCAATAAAGCCCGGCTTTGAGGGCGCTCACGTTCAATTGGCCAAGATCAAGTCTAAGGTTGCCGACTGGGAAGGCGCAAGGGAACAGTATACTCTGGCAAACAAGGGCGCCACCTCACCCGAGCTCGTCGCCCTCGACGAGGCCAAGGGCGCAGCTCACCTCGCCGAGATAGCAGAGAAAAATGGTGATTGGGAGGCATGCGTCACTCATGCAGGCGAGGCCATCCTTACCGCGAACCGGGCTATCTCGCTCCGCGAGATGAGATCTCGCTGTCGTTTCCAGCGCGGTGAGGTTGAAGAAGGCATGAGTGATCTGCACCACGTCCTGCAGATGCGGCCTGGAGACACTTCACCACATATTAAGATCTCCGCCATCACCTTCTACGGACTAGGCGACCTCCAGAACGGCTTGACCCAGATCAGGAAGTGTCTACACTCCGACCCAGACTCCAAGCCATGCAAAAAGCTCCTGAAGCAGCAAAAGGCCATCGACAAGACTTTGGCCAGGGTAACGAAGGCATTCGACAAGAATCAACCTATGACCGGAGTCAAGTTGTTGATCGACTCGGCCGATGAGACAGGTCTGATCACCGACATCAAGACCCATGTTGAAGAGCTTCGTGCAGATGGCACCATTCCCGCCACTGCCACCTCAGCTCTGTACATCCGCGTGGTGGAAATGGCATGCCAGGGCTATTACGACGTAAGTAGTCGAAGGCGTAGGGCTTTCTCTGGGCAGGGTTAACAGTCATTGCAGATGAATGGCAAGAAAGCTAAACAGCACTGCGATGATGCGCTCGCGCTCGACCCTCGATCGTTTTACGGCCTCCTATTCAAGGCTAAAGTATTGATGGACAAGGAGGAATTCGAGGCTGCCATTAGGTCTTTGGAGGAGGCCAGCAATGCTAGACCTGACAAGAACGACGTCACCCAGCCTCTAATGCAGAAGGCCCAGATCGCGCTGAAACGCAGTCAGACCAAGGATTATTATAAGGTTCTAGGTGTATCCCATGATGTTGATGAGCGTCAAATCAAGCAGGCTTATCGCAAGCTGTCAAAGCTGCACCACCCGGATAAGGCTGCCAAGCAGGGTCTCACCAAAGAGGAAGCCGAGAAGAAGATGGCGGCCATCAACGAGGCGTACGAGATTCTAAGCAACCCGGAGCTTCGCGAGCGCTTCGATCGCGGCGACGATCCCAATAATCAACAGCAAGGCAGCCCTTTCCAAGGAAATCCCTTTGGCGGAGGCCATCCATTCATGTTCCAGCAGGGTGGGGGAGGTGGAAGTCAGCAATTCCATTTCAAGTTTGGTGGCGGTGGTGGCGGGTTCCCATTCTAGAGGGAGCTCGGCAGTATGAAGGAGTTACCGGTAATAACTTCAGCCTGGAGTTCATGGGCCTAGTTCATCAGTGGCATATATTACACGTCACTTCTTGGTATTGCCAGCAAGAAGTTGGTAAAGTAACTCGACCAGTCTTGGTCACTTACTTTCATCCCCAAGATTATTGTGCCAGCGGAATGTAGAACATGAGTTTCTTCGCAAAATCGGCTCGCGTGATACTCCAATGTCCGCAGTTAGCTCGCTGCTTGTCCATAAGTCTGTCTACGAGTGACGTATCTATCCTCATGGTTCCTGCGAGCGGGGCTTGGCTCGTGTCAAGTCGCAATACATTACGGGGTCATTGACAGTGCTTCGACATCCATTCCGTCCATGTGTCATATAGCAGTCTTCATGCGGCTCCGCTTACCAAAGCCATGTCCAAAGCAGGCCAGATAGTTGGCGTCGAGTGATAGGTGAGGTTGATCACATCTACAACCCCTTCCCCCTGGCGAAGGGCAGGTCGACAGATCAACGACGGAGCACAATGAGTGAGATGTATTGCGGCCAAAGGTTGCCCGAACAAGCCCAGCAAGTGCTCGTCGCAGAGTCAACTGGATTGCGAGGGCCAGTTGTGACAGTCTCGATCAGTGGGCAAAGCCAATTTGGAGGAGTAAGAGATGATATTCCAGATTAACGTCTGCAAATCCATCCCCGAGCATACCACCTCCCGACGAGTGTCATTTTCCGACGCCAGCATGTTGAATATCTTTTGAAAATATAGCACTTTGCCAAAACGGCTCTCCAGCAACATATACAGCCCGCTTGCGAGTTGACCGACTATCAGCGTCCATGTTACAACACAAGGAGGTGTTGATTTCCTTCTTTGGGGTAGAAGCTCTCGCTAGGAGTGGTACACTGTGCTCCTCCAGCGTTCCGTTGCTGTAATTCCCGGCACCAGGCCAATTATTGCTCGGGTGTGGGAATCGACCCTTCCTTGCTCCGCCGTCTAAGATTTTACACTACCGCTCTAAACGGTCACAAAATTCGCCAACAACCCCTCTCTATGTGCAAAGCAGCAAACCGCTTCAAGGTGAAAGATCGTTCCTTGCGATGAAGTAAGCCCTATGAGAGAAGATCGTTAGTTCCCGCCATCACTTCCATACGTCTGTCCAATCAAAGAGGATGAACCTACTTGGAAGCCTCATAAGCAGACCAGCAAATAGCCGTGCTGGGCATGGTCGTCACTACACGGGGGCGCACACCCTTGAAGAATCCCCGAAAGCCCTCTCGCTCGTAAAGTAACCGGCACCCGGCCATGAAGCCGTTGACGTTTCTCAGCGCCGGGTCGGTCGCAGTTCCTCGTGTCTGCAACATAGTCTTGATCACATCCATGGGCGTGGTTAAGGCGGCGGCAAAACCTCCAGCGACAGCGCCAGCCAGACAATGCGTTGTCGGGTCGTACTTCTTGCTCGGGTTCATCGCCGTTGAAATAGACTCATAGGCGAGGAACTGCAGAGCAGTGAAGGGAACCGTCATCGAGAGGGTGGTAGGGTAGGAAACGTAGAAAGCTGCCAGTCCCTCGGTCTTGTAGACGTACTTAGCACAGTCCGTCATGGAGCGGTACATTTTGGCAGAGTCCTGGATTTGCATTCGCTGTTTGATGACTGGAGGCGCGAGTAAGTTGTCCGCGTTCCTAAGGGCAGGTGCTTCGCAAGCTACTTACCATCGAAGGGGTTCATAAGCGCATCGCTTGCGATGGTAGCACAAGCTCCACTAGTAGCTATCACGCTGTGTTAGCCATATAGTTCGCTCGGCCTGCGCAAAACAACTCACCAGCAGCGAGGGGATGGTGAACACCCGCCTGGTTGCCTCCCATAACATGCTTGACGGCCTCGTACGTAGCAAAGTAAACAGCATGGGCAGGGCCTGATGCAATTAGTACGGGAACTTCAAGGTTTGAGGCCAGCTGGGGCAGGGCACTCACCAGCTCCAGCGACAACACTGGACATGCCTCTCCACAAGCTGAGGACTCCCTCTCGGCTGGCTATGCGGTATGTACCTTGGATCACGCCGTTGTAGACAGCTGAGGGGTTAGGGTTGAGGACTTGCATTCGGGTCTGGAAACTCCGTATTAGCAGACGGCGAGGATACGTACGCAAAGGAAAGCGCTGCCAACCGTACCTTAATGGCATCGATGGGATACATGACGGTATGCTCCTGCGTGTATTGAGAATCAGCTTCGAACCTTTAAGCAATCCATCCGGCCAAAGCCAAGCTCCATAAGATGGGACAAAACGTACAGCTATGCCCGCGAACGCCCCGGCCGCCATATTTTGGACCAGGGAGAAGTTGGGAGGGAGCGATTCGTAGCTATGGAATATTCCCAGTCAGCAATCATAATTGCTGCCACAAAGATGCATTGAGAACGGGCCGGGCGGATGTGGGTAGATGGGCGAGAGGAGTGCGCACTCATATTCCTCGACGGGCTCTGCATTGGGCTGGGCCATTGCGGCCGCAGCGTCAGATGCTTCGCCGAAAGGCTTAGGCTGAAGAGCCGCCAGATTGACAGCTTGCGGGGGAGGCGACAGAATTGCCGTGAGCGCCAGCGATTGCGGCGGATTGAGCTCTCGTTGAGCCGTACTCAAGGATCGTGTTGTCGATTGTCTCGGTGTCCTTTTTTTGGCCTGGAGGACTGAAGGGTTTGCGCGTAGGTGCGACAAGACAGATGCCGGGTCGGCCGGAGGGGAGCGAATGGGGTTCGGCGCGGGAGAAATCGCATGTAAACTCGAAGTGATCACTGAAGATAGCTCATCGGCGAGCGGCGCAGTAGTTGCAAATTGCGATGCACGGTCAGCGAGGACGCAAGAACAAAGTCAAGGTTGCAGGCGAGTCAAGGTTGACGGGATTGGAGACGGGGCAAGAGGGCAGAGTGGTTTGGGGAGAAGGGCGAAAAAAAGAAGTAAAAAAAAGAAGAAAAAAAGGACACTAGCAGAGACCATGTACCTGTAGGCGAAGACAGGCAAATATATCTCGCTTAGTACTTTGATGTGTTAAGATACCTTAGCTTCGGACTTTTGATCCCAGTAGGTGGAAACAAACTTAGGTGTAATACACCTACCTCGGGTCACCTGGTTAGGCCTGATGCTTTCTCCCTCTTACGCTTTTACCCTCCATCACCTCTGCCTCCCCAGGGTATCACTGTACGCTGTATTGATATGTACATTTAGTAATGGGCGCGAGTCCTGAAGGATATACTGCCGGACGAAGGTTTGGCCACATGGTCCGAAGGACCGAAAATTTTGTATCCCACTTCGTCCGGTGTCGACGGTGTCGAGCGAACGTCGGGGTTGTCTGCGGCCTCGGAGACAAAGGCCGGCTTTCTTCACCTCATTTATCCTTACACAGGTACCTTACCTAGCTCGATAACCCCGGCTTGTTCCCTAAGGTGGACTTTCCCCTTCGAAAGCGCAGTACGCTTCGTAAACAACATCATAATGCACCAACTGTATGGTTTGAGTCCGTCATGGCTACTTTAAATGCAATGTGTACGCACTTCGCGTCGTGTGTATTGGAACTCAATTGGGGACGCCAGTGCCTTTCAGCTCGGGTGAAAGTTGTAACCTGAGTTAAGTGAGTTTGAGGGAGTACTTCAGGGACCTCAGCTGCGGCACGTCCAAGCTGGAATGAATGGGATGGGCCTCCATTGCATGGAAAGCTCAAATGGTATTAGCAAGCGGGTGAGGCCCCTCCCCAGTGCCTTTCATCGGTCCAGCTCCCCTCCCCCACTAAGCGCTCCGCAGCGAGTGGCTACCTTAGGTAGGCAGAGCACCTTAGTGGCACCACGACAGCCTCGGAGCAACAGACGACCCGTCATCGATTGTGCGAGGTGCCCTGTTCAACTTAACGCCCGAGGTGTCTACCATCCATCTCGGTTTATATTTTATTTTATCTAAACCATCTGATAAAGGTAGATAGGTAGAAAAGATGACCCCGGCATCTAGAAGCCGTCCGGGGCCCCTCCATTGGTACGTACCCTCTACACAGGTGCCGTAGTAAAACTCTCAGAAACTTTCCTAGGCCCTCACGGTTCCCATATCACACACTTTTCCCCTTTTTAAAATCTAGTGCTGCCAGTAAGTGTAGTACTGAGTAGACCGGATGGCTGGACTTTAATATGCATACTCGACGTCGGATTCAGTACCTCGTCTTTCGTTATTTTATTCCATCCATCTACCATCGCCTGTTGCTTCGGCATGCTACTGGCGCTGGTTTCTGTCAACTGACTACATAGGCCAGCTGGTAATACCAACACTTTGGCAACTTAGCGAAAGGTACGACAATAGTCCTAGAGCTGACCGCTACAGGGCGTTCAAGAGCTTCCCAAAAAACCCTGGCCCGCTAAATACTTATGTTTGCTGGTAAATCCAACGCGTGACCGCCGCATCGTTCTGCCTGTGCGTGGCCTCTCTTGTCATTCATCTCGCCGTGTCTTAGCGATCGCCGCACACGCCGATTTCGACGTCGGGTTCTTCGGAGTTACGACGTCCCCTCGCCAGCCCGACGTCGTCTCCAAATAACACCTCCGCCGTCCTTGTCCGCCGAGTTCCGACGCCATCATTTGGCAACTCAACTACGGTCACACTGATCAGATCTCCAAGCTCTGAAATCTCGCCTCTCACAGAACACTCCCCGGCCATACTGATTCCGCCAATACCTTTAGGCTTCATAAGAATATCAATTTACGTCCAGTATTTTCTACCTGAATGTCCACAGGGTCCTGTTGCAGCAGCATTCTTTCCCGGCACTCTTTAAGACATCGTGACCATGCAATCCATGCACCTCACACAATCTTGTACACCAGAACGCCACCAACCTGATATCCTTTCTTCGGGCAGTAGTCTATCCTCGCTGCACCTTAAAGTGCTCCACTTTGGCGATCTGTGCGGTGTGCCTGTTGAAATTGATAAATCAGTCCCAAGACCCCAGCGTCTTGCCCCCCAGTCTCCGTAGTCGTGCTATTCTCCCGACTCAACCCTTTCGGAGGCGATGTTTCCCAAACCGATTCCCCTAGGGGCCCAGCTCCCTCAAAACCTTCGTCCTCGAACTGTACTTGCGAATCCAATTCCTCGCCCATCCCAAGGCTATCTTCCGTCGTCTCCTCGATGATTTCTCCGCCCTGATATCCACCCCGACTCCCTCGGCTCCGATGAGTGCTTCGGGCGCCGAACCCCGCCGAAGCTGGTTGGTGGTGTGGGTCAAGAAGCATCGATGCCATCGGCGACGGGGCTGTCAATGAAGGCCCAAATCGTGGCGTCCGGTTTTGTTGCCCCATACCACCTCCGGGTGCTCTGCTTCTTGTGAGATCGTAACGTCCCACTCTAGAGCTCTGCATTTCGGCCGCTAAAGTGGGCGATTGAAGTCCAGGGAAGGCCGGCGGCGGGTGGAATGGATGCCGACTTCCAGGGGGGATGTGACCAGGAATGCCCGTCTTCGGATTGATCACATAATTATCTAGAAATCCGTAGTAGGATGCCGCCATTTTTCCATGCTTGGTTGAGTAGTAGTCGTCACGTACATCTCCGGTTGCCACCTGAAACTTGGCCCCTTCCGCGCCCTTCTTGAAGTCGAAAACGGCAAACGAGCAGACGTAGCCGACGCCGTCCACATGTATCGTGAACTCTCGGAAGAAGTCGATGATTTGGTCGCTACACTTGGGCGCCGAGAAGATGAGAACCAGAGACGCCGTGAGTATACCGACAATCTCCTCGACCAATATCAATACCTTGAGCTTGTAAAGCTCTGAAAACTCTCTCTTGACTTCCGCGGTATGGAGTCGAGCTTCCCAGTGAGCTGGCATGTAGTGTATGAAGCTGATGACGTTACGCAAGGCGTACTCAGGGTTGAAAACGGTGGTTTCCTCGGAGATCATGCCTCTCGCGGCCGCCCAGGCTGCAGCGAATAATCCAATGTAGAAGAGTGCCGACTTCCCGAACAGTAGTTCAAAGCCCAAAAAGTGTTCGGGCTCTAAGAATGATGCAATGGCTAGAACGGATGTGATCGCACCAGCAATAAAGGTTACCGATCTAGCAAACTGCTCTGTCAATCTCTTCGGGAACTGGTCAATATACGCATGAGCGGCCGGATACGACATATTGAGCCGTTCCTGAAACAAGTGTGGAAGTTCATTGAATTCCCTGAACTTCCATTCGGCAAGCGGTGTGTATCTCCTGTGACTAAAAGTCCCTGGGTCCTTTTGGTATTCCTGGAGGGGTTTTGATTAGCAACTTTCCCAGATCGGGATTACATAGCTTACGTTGTAGTACGTCAAAGCATGTACGATAATGAGATACGCAACCACGAATGGTCCTATCAGCAGATTGATGAAGCCGGCGAACATAAGTCTAGTCTTCAACATTGCGCTTAGCTGCCCTCGGCGATCTGCTTTGAGAAACTCCTGGTTCACCTGATTACTCTCGTCGAAGATAAAACCCAAAATGCTGAAATGTAGGTTCCATTCTAGACTTCTCGAGAAGAACTGATGCTTTCCCATGAACGGAACGGGAAGCGTCAGGTCAAGCACGTCCTTGTTCATCATGGCTATCAAGTAGTTTTCTCTCCGCATTAGTCGATTCGCAATGTCGTGGGCGTCAAGCCGCTCTTTGGATTGGTTCCGTATCCAGCGCCGCTGTGACGGGGTGATATTTATTGCAGTCTTGGGATTCGCATCTCTCAATGACATAACACGCGAGACGATGTCTTGCCAAGAAACCGTCTGCATATCTTCCTCGGGTATCTCGAGCAGATATGTGTAAAAGTTGCGCATATTGTGCAGTCTCCGGAGATCGACTGAAAATTGGACGGCTTTCCAAATGAAGTAGAAGACATACAGCCAAAGACCAAAACTCCAAAGGAATGACATTTTCCTAGTGCATTGCGGAATCACGATTTCGCTTAGCGACTTTCTACTTCGGTCGGAGAGAAGTGAATAGTCAACACATTGTGACATGAAGGTAAGGAACACCGCGAAGAAAGCAGACTCTCTACAGGTCTGTTAGTATTCGATTCCACTACGATTTGGTTTGCATGATAGATTGAATACTCACAAAAGGTGCAATGCTCGAGCACACACGATGCACCAGAAGCCGCTGCCTCGGTAGTAGGAATACACGTCTTGTATGAAGAAGTCAAGGTTCGAAACGTTGACCCATCGCCAGAGGGCCTTCTCCTTCTCATTGCCCGGCGAGAAACCTCGCGCGATGCGCCTGGGTTGCGATTTGAAGGGTTTAACGCTATCTGCCGGATGCAGCCTCTGTTGGGCTTGAGCCGCCTCCCACTGACCATGAGTTCGTCGATCGGACGGACCAGGTATGGCTTGCTGCTGCGTTGAGCCTACGGGCTGTTTTCTGCGGTTCAATTCTTTTGCGCCCGCCTCCACCTCGTGCGGTTCGACGAGAAGAGAAGCGGGAACATCGTTGTCTCCATCTTCTTCATGACCCAGCCATGCCGGTCCTGTGTCGCGTCGAGCTCCGGTTCGCTGTGAGCCTCGCGTGACGGTTTGTTGGGGGCTTCTGACGAGGTTGGCGTTGCTGTCGAGAGTTGTGCGGCTGTCGTCGACGGCAAGATCCCGTGCGTGATCAAGGTCATAGTCCTGGAATTGTTCCTTTAAATTCTCCTCGTCGACATCGAGTCCGGCCTGGTCTTCGATGTCAAGATCCTCGTCACGTCTGCCTCTTAACTCCTCGTAAAATGATCTGGATCCTCTTGCGGGAGGACCCAGCCGTGAGAAGATGTTGGAAGCCATGCTGACTGTGTGGTGCAACAAGAATTTCGAAGTGTTACTGACGGTATGCACTCGTTACGCATGTCGACTGATGCATGTTTTGGAGAAGATGGCTTGAAAACAGAGTTGGGATCGACGTTTGAGAATAGGAGGATCGGTCTTCTAGTGCTGTTAGAAATGAGTTAGCTACAAAGACGAAGTGGCAGTTTAAGATAAGCTGGCTAAAGGACATATGTCTGTCGTTTAATAATAGTCATGTGTTCAGGTACGACGCGCGCAGGTGACCGAGGTGCTCGCGGAAGATGGGAATGAATACCTTCTGGGATAGATCTTTAACTTGTCCGAAGTCGCCTCTTTTGGGGTTGCTGGTGTTTGTGTTTGTGGCTAATGCTGAGGTGACATGTGCAGATGGTACCTCCAAGTTCGATAGAGGCATCACGAGACGAATGTAACAGCAAGCTAAGTAGTTGACTGCAAGATTCGGATGCGCGAGGCGTGACCAACTGATGCTCGAAAGGTGTCTGGGATCAGGTGCGTGTCTACCTGGTACCTAATACCTACCTACCTACCTTACCGTTTACCTTATCGGATAAGACAGAAGTCTACAGCTACAGAGTACAGTCCATGACTTAATGACGTGGGCGTTTTGGGAGTGGGTCGGCAGGGCGGTTAGCACTGGTATTGCCGTACTTATTCCAGGCCGCCTTCCTTTCATAACTGTTTCATCCATAAGTTACCTTAGGCGTGGGCGGGGTGAAGGAAAGTCATTGCAGTACCTTACCTTAGCCAATCCTGATACCGAGGTATCTAAGTAGGTGTCTTAGGTCTCCACACAGTGCTTACCTACTTACCTTAGGTAGGTATACTCGCTCTCACAGCTGTGTGCGCCCAAGCCATCTGTAACATCCGTTCGTCTCCCTAGGTGCTCAACCTCCCTTGTTCGTTGCTTACCTACCTGAGCTTGATACCCTTGGCAGTCGGAATAAACGACAGTGCCAGAAGACGCGTCAACCTACAGCCTCTACCCTTGACAAGTCGGCGACGTAGCACATCGTACGAACCGCAACTTGGCTTGCAGCACTTTCCTCCTCTCCTGGTCAATGGCAGATTGATGAGGCGGTCCTCCAACTTTCTCCACGGAACATGGCGTCGGCAAAAGCTCCAGTGTCCTTGAGACCGCTACCTGTGCGAGATGTGTCCAATTCGTCCAGTTCGGCCACTTCGTCTCAACCTCCTCCCCCAACGCCCACATCGCTCAGAAGCCATAACCCCCTCACTTCCAAAGTCACGACGGTTCTGTCAACCTCATACGCCGACTCAGAATTTCGGGACGCTCTACAGCTTCTCGACGGCAGGAGCCTGAAGAACACTCCCGAAACACGTCGGCAGTTACGCCTGGAGCTGCAGAAAGAGGTTATTGACAGTAACGGTGAAATCGTATTTCAATTTGGTCGCGTGGCAGACGTAAGTTTTCTTGACCCGTTAGACTTGCCCAGCCCGTTCCTCTGACCAATCTTTCTAGCAACTTCGCCGCATAGGAGCTACCCTGGACAAGCTCAACAACAACTACCAGCATGTGAGAAGTCGCATCACTGCCGCGCACCAGAACACAGACCCTATCTTAACAGAAGCCTCTTCCTTGATTCATCAGCGGGCTGAGGTTGACTCAAAACAACACATACTCAAGACTTTGCGTAGCCACTTCATACTTTCCGACCATGAGGTTGCCTCCCTAACGTCGACTGCCGAACCTGTAGATGACAGCTTCTTCACCGCTCTCACCAAGGCAAAACGCATTAGCAAGGACTGTGAGATCTTGCTCGGCTTTGAGAAGCAAACGCTTGGCCTGGAGATCATGGACCAGACATCCAAGAATCTCAATCTCGCGTTTCAAAAACTGTACAAATGGGTACAGCGTGAATTTAAAACGCTCAATCTCGAAAACCCTCAGATGAACTCATCTATTCGCCGCGCTATTCGAGTCCTGGCAGAACGACCTTCGCTTTTCCAGAATTGCCTAGACTTCTTTGCCGAAGCTAGAGAGCGCATTCTCTCTGACTCTTTCAACTTAGCACTGACGGGTACGACGGGTTCGGGCGTAGAAGACCATTCTGTCAAGCCCATCGAAATGGCCGCCCACGATCCCCTGCGTTATGTTGGCGACATGCTTGCTTGGATACACTCAGCGACAGTGAGCGAGCGAGAAGCACTCGAGATCCTGTTCGTATCAGAAGGTGACGAGATTGCCAAGGGGCTGCAGTCAGGTCGGGCGAACGAGTTGTGGCAGCTTCTGGATGATGGAGAAGGGGATGCGGCTGGCGATTACGACGCTCTGAAAGCGCTAAATGATCTCGTAGACCGAGACGTGTCCGGGGCGACTCGGATTCTGCGCCAGAGGGTTGAGCAGGTCATTCAGTCAAACGAGGAGACCATCTTGGCTTACAAGCTCGCAAACATTCTCGGTTTCTACCGCTTCACCTTCACGAAGTTGCTGGGCAGCCAGTGTGGCCTGCTGGATCTCATGTCTGGTCTTGAAGCAGGGGCACTCAGACAGTTCAGGTCACTTATGCGAGACCATATTGCAACGCTGCAGGGTGACTTTCAACAAACGCCTTCTGATCTTGGGCCGCCGGACTTCTTGCTCGACGCGTTGAAACAGCTAACTGCTGTTATGAAGACATATGAGATCTCCCTAGCGACTTCTTCGGACCGTGAGAGTGACTTCCAGCCAATTCTCTCGGAGGCCTTTGAGCCGTTCTTGTCTGGGTGTAAAAACATGGCCCGGGGTGTTGGCTCTCCAGCAGACGCGATATTCCTGACTAACTGCTTGCTTGCAGCCAAGCAGACGTTGGAGCCATTTGATTTCACCCAGAGAAGGTCGCAGCAGTTGCAAGAGGGAATCGAGCGAGAGAGCGAGAAGCTCGCAGAAGGGCAGTACCAGTTTTTCAGGCGCGGTTCAGGGCTTGAAAAGATACTTGACGCCTTGAGTAAGTTTACAACAGAAAGCAGCGATGTTGGGAAGGCGGCATCACTCGAAGTGTTGCAGCCAGAAGCCATGAGCAGGGCCAGGCAGATTCTTGACGACTTCCTACCGTCGGCACTGATGGATGCTGTGGAGAACGTGAAGCACCTGCAAGACTCGGTTCTCGCAAGGGGACTCACGGAAAAAGCAGCTGCGAGGTTTTGCGACGACTTTGAGCATATTGAACAGATGCTGCTTTTGGTGGACGAGATGGCCGGCAGAGATGAGGATGCTGATGAAAAGCTTGATGAACATGTTTCATTGCGCGCCCTGTTTCCCAGAACAACTGGGGAGATTAGGGTGCTGCTGTCGTGAGGACTTTCGCTTCATGATAGGTAATGTTAAAAAGCATACATCGAACCCCGATGAATAAAGCATACCTAGTCAACTCTTAGCAGCCTATAGCGTCTAGCGTGTATACTTGCGGCTGCTGTTTGCAGCAGAGATGACCCCTGTGAGGAAGGTGCCTAAAGTCACCACAGTACGTGGGGTACCTAGTGACTAGGTAAGATAGGGAGGTAAGATGGTTCCATCGACCTGAAGGATCTGACGCAGTCTGCTTGCTGGCTACGTGCCATAGGGCTGGTTCAGTATCGCTTTCGCTCCCCTACCCTGGCTTCGGCCGAGCTAGTGTAGCGACGTCACTACCCCCTCTGTCACTCAACCGGCCAACCTACCTACCTACCTAACTACCTAACCACCCACCTACCGCGCCCTCTTAGTCAGTCGTCTTTGAAAAACAAAGGCCTGGGAACCGTCACTTCTTGATTCCACGACAACAGACACCACTTTGCGACCCGAAACCAAGGCAAAGCACTGAAGGAGACCTTATCCGCAGATTTAGTGCCAGGCCGGGACGACTATGGTGTTGCAACCCTCGTCATTACCACTATGTCACGCTCCCGAGCTCTCGCTGTCCTACAGAAGACGTACGATGACAGCTATTTG
The DNA here is from genome assembly GCF_013390185.1 of Colletotrichum aenigma. NCBI lineage: Eukaryota > Fungi > Ascomycota > Sordariomycetes > Glomerellales > Glomerellaceae > Colletotrichum > Colletotrichum aenigma. The sequence continues at coordinate 1,342,840 of NW_023500913.1, forward strand.
AAGTGCTCGACTGCTGTCTACTACGAAAGCCAGGTGTGTGATGATCGGGGAAACCATAGCCCTTCTCGACCATGTCCTTTCTTTCTTTCCTTCCTGCTGATGCGAACCGTCCTTACTTTCAGGGCGACGAGAGCGAGGCGATGCGATGCTGGAAGAATGCCTTGGAACAAATTTATGATCAACACGTTACCAAGCTGCTACCCAACTATGTGGCTAGATCCGAGACGGAGGAAGCCTTGATAGATTCCTTGCGTCAACTAGAGCTCCAGTGCAAAGAGCGCATTGACCTGCTTGAAGCGTTACGGATATCCCGACAAGACGCCGCCATGACAACCCAAAACTCCAACGCTGCACCGCCGCTATCAACCTCTCCCGAGCCGTCACATGTGTCGACACCGGAACGAGGCTGGATCGGCCAGGGGACAGTCCCGGCTATCAGGTACCCTGAGCTTTCGCGGCCCGCACTGCCCAAACGCTCTTCCATGGCCACAAAAACGTCGTCAGACCATGCTGCAGTTGGACGCGGCCAGAGTCCTTCCAATACATCACCATTTATCGGTCCCGTGTTACCCACCGGCACGGTTTCCACAAAAGAGCAGGCAATGCGATCACCAAGTCCTGAGAAATATACCATGCGGACCACTTTGAGATCGGGCAAATCCGGGGAAAAGACGCCCAGATCGAGCCGGAAGTTATCAAAGCCTGAAGGCCCTGGCGCGAGCAAAGCAGCCACCTTGGCTTGGAGCGCTATCAACTCCCGAGACCGGTTTTCAAGGACTTCCCAAGTGATCTCAGAGCCTTCGTCTTCTACGCTGCCGTTAGCTACGCCCCCAGAGCAACCACGCAAGCCTTCTCCCGCCGCTACCCAGTGGGATGCCCACACCCGTAGGCTTGTCACACCTCGAGAATTGCCCTCGACATCCACGGACACGCTTAGCAGCGTGCGAAACTCAGAAGATCTTTCATACGCCCGCCCTTCTGCGCTGTCTGTCAGTGCCGCGTCAAGTGCTTTGAATGCCATGTCTGTCCAGGATACATCCCCTGTGGAACAAAGCACGCCAAAGCAAGAAAGGTTGTGGCGATCAAGAGACCAACCTTCTTCGGTCCCACGAAGCAGGATATCTCCACACAATCGAACCACTTCACCGGATGCAGACGATCTAACTTTGCGGCGCAAAAGCTCTTCAGATGTCACCAAAATTCGGAGGAAACCTGTTGCTGATACGATCAACCGGTCAGCTCGACAAATCGCTAGTTTCTCCGAACAGGATAGAGTGACCCGATTCCGCCGCCAAACCCAACAGCCGCGGAGAAACTCGTCGGCCAGTTGCTCCGATGACACTGCAGCAACCCCGAAACTCCCCGAGAGAAGGCGCAAGGGCAAGCACAAGGAAGACGCGCTAGTAGCTGACGCTAGCGTAGGTTCGTCAGAAGATTCTGTTGAAGGTGACAGCGAGAGGACGGCTGCGAAGGCTGTCTGGAAGGAGAAGAAGAAACGGATCTTGAAAAATCTGCCCGCCGGGGTCGACGAGACGGCCGCGAAACAGATTCTCAATGAGATAGTTGTTCAGGGCGACGAAGTTCACTGGAACGACGTTGCTGGGCTCGAAATAGCCAAGAACGCGCTGAGAGAGACGGTGGTGTATCCATTTTTGCGTCCGGACTTGTTCATGGGGCTTCGGGAGCCCGCGAGAGGCATGCTGCTTTTCGGTCCACCCGGGACAGGAAAAACTATGCTGGCTCGAGCTGTGGCAACAGAGTCCAAGTCGGCATTCTTCTCCATATCTGCTAGCAGTCTGACAAGCAAGTATCTTGGCGAATCGGAAAAGCTTGTACGAGCGCTGTTCAGTTTAGCAAAGGCATTGGCACCAAGCATCATCTTTGTCGATGAAATCGACTCGCTACTATCGCAACGATCTGGGTCAGGAGAACACGAAGCGACGAGGCGGATCAAAACCGAATTTCTGATTCAGTGGAGTGATCTGCAGCGTGCTGCTGCTGGAAGAGCGGTCGATGAAAAGGACGTCAATCGCGGCGATCCCAATCGTGTTCTCGTTCTAGCGGCAACCAATTTGCCCTGGGCCATTGACGAGGCTGCCCGCCGCAGGTTTGTTAGACGTCAATACATACCACTGCCCGAACCGAAGACCCGCTCCACGCAACTTCGGACACTTTTGGGTCAGCAGAAGCATAGCCTTACGGACCACGACATTGAAAAACTCATTGACCTCACAGATGGTCAGTATCATCCCCATAAAGCTACTTGGCTTGCCTTGCCTGGCGGATATCAACATTGACATTGAGCGTGATAGGCTTTTCCGGATCTGACATCACAGCTTTGGCCAAGGACGCGGCAATGGGCCCCCTTCGATCCTTGGGCGAGGCACTGCTGACTATGACGATGGATGAAATCCGACCCATTGGGCTTGCGGACTTTGAGGCAAGTCTTACCACAATTCGGCCAAGCGTGAGCAAGGCAGGATTGAAGGAATATGAAGATTGGGCGAGAGAGTTTGGAGAAAGAGGCGGGTAAGAGCTAGCAACTGATGGCGAGGGCTGCATTCGCTCTATGTGATTTGCAAAGGGCCCGGGAAAGACATAGCGGGAAAACATGATACCCAAAGTAGCGATCGGTCGGTTACTGGCGCAGAGTCAGAGTAAATGGTGGGAGTCATTTGACAACTGGGCCTTGTTTTCTGTCCAGCCATATGAGGCCCCTGTCAGCCTACGTTAGGAATGTTACATGAGTTTTGGCACAAAGCAAGCCGCGCACACAGTTTGCAAACCGGGCGCTACATCGCGACATAGGTCAGGCAGATCAATCGCCGAGGTTTCGCAAGATCCGCCTTCTAGAAACACCCTTTTTTTTTTTTTTTTGCAGGATGTTGTACACTGTGTTGTTTCTCTAGTATGAATTCAAAGTATAGCGTTTCGAACAAGCAAACTTCAATCAAGTTCTGGCTGAGGTGCAACTGCGGGCCTCTCTGTGATATCCTGCCTCCTTTCCGCTCGTCTTGCGTCCTTTGTCTCCTTCATTTGCGTACGGGCAGCGAGAAGCTCCTCTATCGTCGGGATGCTCGGGCGGTCTTCGATCGGAGTGCCGTGGGGTGCGATGATACTCTTGACAACGTGGCGCTTTTGGGGAGATCTTCTCCAACCGGGAACGATCGAAACGATGTCGCCTTGCCTCAAGGAGTTGTTGGGATCATGGACGAGGTATTTCTTCGGTTTCGTAAACATCTGGCGACAAGTGGTGATCAGCCATGGCCCATGGGTTTCGGCGAGAAGCATATAGGCATTTACCTTTTGGACCTTTTGATTCCATTGCTGGCCGCCCACGCGTACCTTGACCGTCTTCGACATCCGGCCGGCGGTCACCACAACGCCATGAAGCTCGCGAAAGACTTGGCCCGCGCTTGAGATGGCCGATTTCGACATAGTGAACTTTCAAATGAGTTTATATCAAGGCAGAACTTATGTATGTCGCGTCTGCTTATTTTCGGTTCTGTTGTGACTGGGGACGTTGGAGAAATTGAAGGTTGTTATCTGCCGGGGCTGATTATGGTGCCTCGTTCATCCATTCGAATTGCTGAATTTGACCTACGGTAAATATTGATTGGCTGCGCGGAACAGCTATTACGCCGGCTGTGCTCTAACCTATCTGGGCATCCATCAACCCGGGGCCTGCCCCACGTATGTGTTCCAAGTCAAGCAGGACCCGACACTGCGGGGGGAGCGACGCTAAGATAACCTTAGATTGCACAGCCTTGGCTCTCCCAGCGTTTTGGCCGCCAAATGCAAAAGGGTGCTTGTTATTTAGTTTTTAGAGACAGGCGTTTCTTAACGTGCCCGACTACAGAGGTGGGGGCTCTGAATTTTCTGGAGACGGTGATAACTGCCTTATGAGCAGCCGTCATACTGTCCCGTTCAGTGATACGCCCAGGCAACCGATCCCATCAATTTCGATAGCGCTCTCTCGCCGAGGAAAGAGCTCGCCAGGGTCAGTCAAGACAACGCAAGTCCACAAGACAGATAGTCAAGTCCACAAGACAAATAGTGAGTACTTGCAATTTTTAGGGAGCTACTGGTTCGTCGTCCTGAGTAAAGGCTTGTGGATCTGGGTCCATGTTCTTAAACATCGGGTCAATGATCAATCATGTGAGAGACAGGGAGTATCGTGGATTGAAAAACAGGCCGATTTGTCGAGAACACGCGTACTTCTTACGTGAAGGTTTTTTTTCTACTGTCTCCACAGATAAGAGCTCACCAATGACAGTGTGAAGCTATCACGGTACTGGCAACAGCGGGAGAATAGCAATAACATTCATCTTACGTGTCCCTACACAATGACTGCTGCATTCTCTATTTATTGTTCGAGGCAGACTCGAGATCGTGTTTGGAGAGAACAACGAGACAACAAGAGCAGATACGGCAACGATACAGGGGATAGATATGGCATGAGAGACGGCATGAGGGACTACCAACGCTACCGCGGCACGTAGTTGTCATAACTGGTACCTAGCCCTGGAGAGTTTTGAAATCAAGGGATCTGTTCCCTGGAGGAACCTAGTTGCCTCAGGTGCCAAACTGAGGTGCCAATGTGTGCTGGAGGTGCCTCGATGCTTTCACATACCTTCAAGGTTGCCTAGGTATTGGCTGACCCACCTGGTGTCGCTTATCCAACTATACCTTACGTAAGGTACCTACTGCGCGGCTGCGCCCTACCTAAGGTGGGAACACTGTGAATACTGTGAATGGAGGTAGCTTTTCTTTCTGCCGGGCGGGCAGACTCCTGTGTTGTGCCCCGCCCTCGGGTGCCCTCGTGCCTCCTTGACCAAGGTAAGGTAGGCACTGCATAGTAACGCCGGTCGGCGCGCGCCATGGAACGACGTCGCAAACTTTCGCCCTAGGTGCCCCAACTGTCACGCATATTAAACCTGCATTCCTCGCACCCGTCCCGCACGCTCCGTGACTGATTCTACCTTCCGCCCTCTTCTTTCTGTGTTACAACGCACACTCTGCGACACTCCGTCCCTACTCACCCAAAGTCACGGTAGCCTTACTGTGTGTGTCCTAGCGCAGTTCTGTTTATCTGTCGGTTTGAAACCTCCTTTGCTCCTGCTCCCTGTCTCCATCCCCTCCCTAAGAAAAAAAAAAAAAATGTCTTCACCCGAGGCCCGTGCTGGAGTAAAGCGACCTCGTAAGTTCCGATGCCTTTTCTTCATAAACAACCGTACCTGGTGTTTGCCCGTCTCTTCTCTTCTTCGTATTGCCCGCCTGCCCTCCAGGCAATCTCGTGCAACATCTTGCGCATTTGTTCCGTGGGCCTGATCAAATGTTGCTACCCTCTGAAGTGTTTGCGACCATCAGTAGAAACCAGAGGCAAAGCTTTCCGTGGAAATCGCGCACTGCTTTAGCGGTGATGGCAGACTCATCCTCTCAGGGCAAGACCGCAGCTTGTTCGCTTCATTGTCATCGCATGCCGGCTAATGTATCAATTCTTACAGGCACTCAGTCGCTTCCCCCTCCGGCGCTCCCACAGCTTGTCGCCGAACAGAATGTCCCGATCCCCCCTGCGGACAAGGACTCCCAGCGTTTAATCGTTGTCCTGTCTAATGCCAGCCTCGAGACGTACAAAGCATCCCACGGCGGAACTGGTCGGAATGGCGTCCAAAGGGAGGAGAAGTACTCGCTGCTGAACAGTGACGAGCACATTGGGGTCATGCGCAAGATGAACCGCGATATCAGTGACGCGCGCCCTGACATTACTCACCAGGTTGGACACTACCAGTACACTGCTTTGCATTTCACGCGCCCCAACGCGCTCTACTCATGTCTGCATTCAACATGCTGACCATACTGACCAGTGTCTTCTCACCCTGCTCGACTCGCCTATCAACAAGGCTGGCAAACTTCAGATTTACATCCACACCGCCAAAGGTGTCTTGATTGAGGTGTCGCCCTCGGTTCGCATTCCGCGAACTTTCAAACGCTTTGCTGGTTTGATGGTCCAACTGCTGCACCGTCTGTCTATTCGCTCCACCAACTCGCAGGAGAAGCTCTTGCGTGTCATCCAGAATCCCATCACCGACCACCTGCCTCCCAACTGCCGCAAGGTTACCCTCAGCTTCGAGGCCCCCTTGGTGAAGTGCAGGGACTACATCGATACCTTGGGTCCGAAGGAGAGTGTTTGCGTCTTTGTGGGTGCCATGGCGAAAGGTGCTGATACTTTTGCCGATGGTCTCGTGGACGAGAAGATATCTATCAGCAACTACAGCTTGTCAGCTAGTGTTGCCTGCAGCAAGTTCTGTCACGCCGCCGAGGACTGCTGGGACATTCAGTGATTGCGAGTGCCCCACGCCAATGATTTGCGGCTGGTGAGTGTGTATAGCGGAACGCAAGCTGCTGCTAGACCTAGGCTGAATGCGATGTTGGCCTATGCTGGTACGTTCTTTGGTTCCCCGATCTGCAGGACCCAGCGCCATCCACTCGTACTTCGAAAGCCACGGGCGCAGCAGGAAGAGCACGATACAATATTGTGGTTGGCAGCCGTAGCCTCCGGATCTCGGTTCGCCTGTGCTTGCGCTTCCGCTGTTTCACAACCAAAATCGGGGCATCCATCGACGTTCAACATGCTCTCTTCTTCCATTTGTGTCACGTCAAGTCGACACAGCAACTCCTGCCGTCACGTTCATTGATCCGCGGTTGGTTGCAGGACCTCTTCAGCTGTGGTAATACTTTTTGTTTTCTTGGCCATAGTCATAAGGTGGGGGAGAGGGCAAATTTCAAAAGCCAACGGCAAGCGCCGAGGCAGGCAGAGGGTGACTCCTCGTCGCTGAATTGATAGCTAGAGGGTTTTCGGGCTTGTTAATGGATTATTAAGTACCAAATAAGGATCGCCTCAGTTGCTGTACGTATGGGCATGCAGGCTCTAGTACTACTGAGAGGTCTATCCGATTGAACACAGAATCTCACCAAAGTCTACGACTACCTCAATAAAGCATCTTGGTGATCTCGTGCGGTGGTGCGCCGGAGAAATGGCACATCAGCGCGCGTGTGGCCTTATTTAAATAAGGTGGCCGCGATTGGTCTATAGATGTTTACTGTCGCCTCATGTTGAATAGTAGTAGAATGTCACAATGCTGTCAGGGGCACATTTGAGAGTGGAAGAACGGCGGAATACCCGGGAGGAGGATACCTACTTAATAGGAGTCGGCTATCTAGGGATTCCTAGTGGCATGCCATGGGCGGTAAGAAATCCCCGAGCATTTCCATAAGACTTGAAAGACGGGAGGCTAGGTTGGGCAGCGAAATAAGAGCAGGGATTACGGCCAACCAATGAGCAAAAGAGTGAGGCGGGATGTGAGAGACCTGTCATCTGAGGCGAGAGGCGACAGGGACTCGGAGCCGGTGGTTTGCATCAGGTTCCATTCGGCAGGCGGGCTGGGACTCAGACTCTGCGCAGTGATCCAGAGCGGTGGAGGTTGCGGTGAATTGCAGCTGGAACTGAGGGACTGTCACGCCGATGATTGGGCGTTGAAGCAGGATGGGAAAAGTGCACGTTTCCAACGCGAACGAAATGTGGTGCGGGTGGGATGGCAGTGGGGCAGCGGGGCCTGGTAACCAAGTGGTGGCCAGACACGGCATGACACGATTTCCGTAAGGTATAGGCGGCTTCCATTGGGTTGGGCTTAAGACGCTTTCCTCCGGGTGCTTTCCGCCAGTCTCTCGTACCGTTGAAGGATAATTCTGACAATGGCTTGAGGCATTGCGGTTGCTGTTTCGCTGTCTGGTGGGGCGATCCTACAGCACATCTATCTATGTGTATCTTACCATGTAAGGAACTTACCACACACCCTCCCCCTACCCTGGGGTGTGAGTGGCCTGTATTTATTTAAATTTCTTATATTAGTCTTAGTATAGTACTTCCTTTAACTCTTATAGTTATCCTACTTTTTTTTATATAATCTAAGTAGTTAATAAAGCTTTTAGTAGAGTAGTTTTATAGGTAGTATATTTATTACTCTAAAGAATTATAATAAGATTTTACTCTATTTAATTTATTACTTTCTATTAAATTTTCTTATATATATAGTTTAAAGTTTAAAGTTATAAACTCATTAGTTATAGTTTAGTTTATTTCTAGAAATAAATATTAAAAATAAATATAATAATAATATTTTTAATATTAAGTTTAATAGTATTTGTTGAGAACTTTTATATCTCTAATTATAGTTTTTATATATTTTTAGTAGTTACTAGAAAGTTAGCATATGTAGCGTTTTCTAAATTAAAATTATTATTAAAATTATTAAATTATTAGTTTCCTATTATATTATTTAATAAATATAGGCTGCTGGCCTTATATTGTGAAATTTAACTGGTATTAACTGCGAAAGCTAGACTAGTCCCCTCACCCTCTGCTAACGACCTTAGGGTCATATAACTGTAGTTCAGACTTAGACATTATCTTCGCCTCCACACTCCTCTAACTTCAAACATCATAACAAGCTAAGTTAACTGTCTTCCTCTAGCTGCCTCTATCTCCATTAGTCTCCTCTATCTCTTACGCTATATTCGATCTACGCCTGTTTTCCGTTATCTCCTCTGCTGTTTAGACGTCTACGCTTAGATAACGTCTTCCGCTCTACTACATAGTCTTAACGTAGGAAGAGCCTGACTACCGTTAGCTATACTCTTACTATATTCACTTTTTCTGATTTACTGACGTTTAAGCGCTTAGGCTACTTTAGTTATCTTAAGGAAACTTATAAAGTAATTATAAGTATTAAGATTATTATTAATAGCTTCATCTATTTTTATATTAATCTTAAGGCTATATAACTCTATTATATTGCTCTTATTAGCTGTTTTAAGTAGGTACTTCTAAGTAAATTTAAAGAGAGGTTTCTTTTTAATAAAGAGAAAGTTACTATATTTAAAGCCTTTAATTTTGTTAACATTAGTTTTATAGACTAAATTATTTAGTATAGCTTTATTTAGCTTATATTTAGTTATAATAAGGGGGAAAGATATTATAGTTATTATATACATAGAAGGATATAAAGAATAAGCTTAAAGCTTTATTTAAACAGTTAAATTCCTATACTATAGCTATAAGAACCTTTTTAGCTATATAAAGAGTTATACTATTAAGTTTATACCCCTAAGTATAGGTTTAAGCTATTATTAAGCTCTAGCTATTATAAGTATAATTAGCGTTCTATGTTGTAGAAAACGCTTTTATAACGTTGCGAATAATATTTTTACTAGTACGTTTTACCGCTCTACTACCTGCTTACTTACTCTCTTCTACTAGGGATAAGTTAAGCTGAGCGTTAATAACTAGTTATACTGAGATTTATTTATGCTTTATTAAGATTAGGTATAGGTTAAAGTGCTGCTATTAAGTTTTAGTACTATAAAAAAAAGTATAGAGTGAACTGTAATACCTACTTATATAGGTTAACCAGACTACTAACTGTTAGCACAGGTATAAGCGTATACAGGGGCGTAGTATATGCGCCTATATAGTATAAGGTTATAGATGTGGTAATGTTATGATAAAAGGTAATAATTCTGAGCATTTATGAGCATTTAATTGTATAGATAAGAATAAGGGAACAGATGTATTGTGATGAGTCTGGTTGTTGTTGTTCGCAGGTTGCATCCTCTAGTAGGGAAAAGTGAGGGGAAAGATAACCTGAAACGTAACCTGCTAAACTGCTAATTACATAAGGTGCTTACGTAGCTATACGTATTACATAATCAATATTATAGTTATAAGTTATAATAAATCAAGTATTTTTATATAAGGTTTTATACCTTAAACTTTATTAGTTTATTTTATATAGAATATTAAAGTAAGTTTAGCGTTATTATTATTATTATATTATTATTATTATTATAAAAGAATGTTATATGTTAACACTAACATTATTTAATAAATATTAAATACTAGCTATTCATTTTACTACTACTTTTTTTTTATATAAAATAAAGTTTTTATAACTTTAGTAGGTAAAATAATTATTAAAAAAAGTTATTATATTACATTTATTTTATTTTTATTTCTCTTAAAATCTTTACATTTTGTAGCACTAAGTATAGTATTTCTATATTTATACCTTAGGTTATATCTATTAAGGTTACTTAGTCCTTTCTATATCTGTACCTTGCTATATATTGTACCTTGCTATATATTGTACCTTGCTATATATTGTACCTTGCTATATATTGTACCTTGCTATATATTGTACCTTGCTATATATTGTACCTTGCTATATATTGTACCTTGCTATATATTGTACCTTGCTATATATTGTACCTTGGAACCTACCACACTTGGGCTAGCTTACCTTAGTGCGCCTAGATACGACTACGTGGCTGAGGAGATGGTGCCCTCGACGGCTCCTGGTGGTCTCCGGCAGCATCCCCGGGAAAGGTGGCCGTCTTGGAGTCGGTTGGGTTGGACTGGATGTAGAGACCACTAACTCAGTCAGACCGCGATGCAGCGGAGAGGACTGGCCAGACCCGAACAGCCAGCAGGCTCCATTGGCGGGTAGCATTTGTGCATGGGCACTTGGTGGCCGCATCGACACGGAACCGCCATCACGGACTGACCCGTTTCTAGACTCTTGCCAGGTAAGGCACGTACGCAGAGCAAATGACTGGTGTCTTCTATTTGTTTGTTTCCCTTCCAAACAGTTCCAGATAGGCATCCCAATCGGAAGGCATTCTTCTCTTCGCCTCAGATGCTGGAATGGAAGAGATGCCCCAAAGCAATGAATGCTCGCTCTCAAGATAGTTAAAGCCCATCTTGCCTCTCGGCACCATCTCACGTTTGGCGTCCATGTACACCATCATAACCAAAAGTGCAACAAGCAGCCAGCCATCCTCCAACCCAAACTCCACCCTACCTAGGTAGCCAGGCCAAGCCAAGCCACCAACCCTTTCATCCCCGTCCATACCCCTATCCCCGTCTCCGTCTCCGTCTCCGTCTCCATAAGATCTCATTATTGTTGCCTGCTTCCGTGCCCATCCCCGACAGCCCCAGATGACCCCCTACTTCGATGTCTCCCACCTGCCCTCGTCAGCCTCCTTCTACTCGGCCGTCCTCCAACCCCTCGGCCTCCGCTATATATCCACCGACACTTTGACCGCTGCCAACGCGGACGACGACGACAACGACTCCAAGACGATCATCACCACCCGTCCGAGGTGTGAGCTTGTCAGGCTTCCCGCCGCAGTCACCTACGGTTTTCGTGATCAAACATCATCCCCGCCGACCCCCGTCTTCAAGATCCGCGAGGCCCGCGATTCTTTCGAGCCCCTGAAGAAGTCCCGCGTCGTCTTCTCTGCTCCATCCCCCACCGTTGTCACCGACTTCCACTCCTATACCCTGCGTGCTAACCCTGCTCTCCTGCCCATCTCCCGCCCCGCTGCCATAACCCAAAGTGGCGATACCCACCGCGCCGTTGTCACCGACTTGGACGGTAACACCATGGAAGTTGTATATCAACCCCCTCCCAACTACCCACCCTCCTATGCTGGCTCTACCGTTCGAAAAACCCAATCAACACACGACGAAGTCAGTCGCATCCTCAACTGGAACTACGACGTTGCAAAATCTTCGCCATCACGCTCTGCCGCCGCTGCGCCTGCCAGACCCTCCGCCTCTAGAGCCATGACCTCCCAAGCCGGCCAATACCCTGGCAACGAGCCGTACACACTACTCCGCCGCAGTGTCACCACTTCCATTATCGAAACCTCCCCGTCAGCCAACAATGATTTGGCTTCCTCGCCCGCCAAGTCCGCCGCCCCGAGCAGCAGTTTGCAGACCAGTACCGTCCTCGGAGGTCTCCTGGGCGCGGCTGTCGGAGCTGCCGCCGGCGCCGCCATGACATACACCATGTTAAAGAAGGAACGTGCGCAGGCTCCGAGCCAGGAATTTGACGGTGCTGGTCCCGCTCCGGCCTTCCAGCGCCGTGCTACCTTCCCCGAGCAGTACTCGGATCAGCAGCCCGCACCGCGTTACGTCGAGGTCGAGAGAACTGTCGAGAAGATCCGCTATCCCGAAGCGTACCAGACCCTCCCCGACAACCGTGTCCCGCATCAGTACGCGGCCAAATATAGACAAGCCGGCAGCCGGGCTCGCGAAGACGTCGATGACGATGGCCGAAGTCATACGTCCCGTTATCAACTCGAGAGGGCCAGCACCGTTCACTCTCGTAGTCAGACCGCTGTTCCCAGGGCGGCTCCGCTCATGATCACCGACTACGAGCACCAAAGCAACGCTGGACTTAGCATAGCTGGCAAGTCGGCCGTGCCTCGTACCGTGGTCGACGACGCTGCAACGTATGTCTCGGCCAGAAGTGCCAAATCCCAGTCAACCGTCCGCCCGCCGCCACCCACCGTTGAGACCATTCTAGGGGGCAGGAGTACGGCTCCCAGCCGCGCGCCGACGCAGGCTCCAAGCATTGTTCCAAGCAGAGCCCCCACTCATGCTCCGAGTAGAGCTCCGACTGATGTCCGCAGCCGGGCACCCACGGCTGCTCCCAGTCGGGCCCCTACCATCGCCCCCAGCAGAGCTCCGACCAAAGCACCCAGTCATGCGCCGACATATGTGCCAAGTAAAGCGCCGAGCAGAACGCCTACCAAAGTTCCGGTTCGGGCTCCTCCAACCATTGTTCGAGCCGCCAACCAGCAACAGGTGTTTGGATATCCGCCAGCCACACGAGCACCTACATTCATGCCAGCAGCGCGTGCTCCTGCGCCGGAGAGCCGTGCTGGCAGCAGGTGGGAGGACGATGTCGTCAGTGTCGCTCCGAGTGACAGCATCAGCTGCATTGGTAGCAGAACGAGCAGACGCCAGTATCACTAAAGAAGGCGAGACGAATTGCAAGGCCTGCAAACGCGATGTTACGTGGAAACAATTATTTCGCGTTTACGCGCTAGTCCATACATGTGCGTGGTTCTAGCGAAGGCCTGGTTAAGAACTTCAAGTCGAGACCTATAAACAATTAACAGATGACTCGGCCAACAGCACGAGGACTGGAGGATGAGTCAGAGTGCGTATCTACATATATATGCTAAGTTGGGCGGTGTGGGCACGAGGGCCGCTTACATACGGCCAGGTATCGTTGCATGTAGTAGCATTTGCTGTTCTTTTGTGCGACCACTCATTTACTATTTTATTCCCTCTTGTGCGCAATGAAGGATGGTCAAACATGTGTCTGTTGAGGAGAGGGTGAGGTCTCAATTGTGCCGGTATGGAATGGTCTAGATTGTCCGTGGGCGACGGCCCGGCTGGATTTGAAAAATGGGCCATGGTTGCTTTATATTGTTCCAGTCAATAACTAACTCGCTTTGGTATCAAAGTTGTGCACAGAGAGAGGGCCGCGGTTGTGATGTAGTCTCGGGCATGACGTGCGCCTTGGTGAAGAGCCGCTGCATTCCTTCTCTACAGGCACTTTGCAACTACAATGAGGGGTATTCAAGCGTGTCAAGCTCCGATACTCGGCGCCCCGCAGGTTGCTGACCCTGGATGCCAACAGCGTTACCCAGCTTCCCCCCCTCCAATCCCTGCGGATTTATACGCCTCGAGTCAAGCGCTGGCAAAGTCCGAATTCGCATACGCACAGCAAATTACTACTTTTCTCCAGCCTTTGACTCCGTACTACCTACCACCTATCTCAACGAACACAAGCACGGGTGGGGACACACCGACGACAAATACAGCGTTTGGATACCTGGTTTTTGTCAGTCTCCTCTCTGTCCTAGCGCCGGTGGGGCCCTCTTTCTTCATCGGCCTAATCTTGACCCTGCATTGACTCATTTTATCAGCTTGGCGCGGTCAACTTTTTGCTGGCATCCAGCGCGAACCTCTGTCTCAGCAAGCCCAGTGAGTCGTCGTCTCGGTCAGATATTCATTGCCCGTTGATTCATTGTTACATGCGTTGGGTTCTAACTTCCCGGGCACTGCAGAATAGCAGACAGTAGGGGGCAACCTGCCAGCCAAAATGCCGTCCTTCGAACTAGGCCAGTCTATACCTCCTGACACTGCCCATGTAAGGACAGCTTGTTTCCGACACCTTGCAGATGGGTAAGAATGACTGACGGTTCACTAGGCAGTCAGCGTTCACCTACCAACCTGGGAGGCGAATGTAGGTTATGAAGAGGGCCAGCCATGGGTCGTGAACAAAATGACAACTGGATATCCAAGGTGGGTTTTGTTGCAAGAATACTTCGAAGCCCCGGCTCACCACCCGTGTAGATTTTTCATTCACAAGAGCATAGTGGCACTGGCAGAGGAGCTGGTGTCACAGTATGGCCGAACTGGTCAGCAGGCTATGCTGTTCCCTACTCCCCGCATTGCTAGACGGTGCCTAGACTTTGTCAAGAAGAATTCAGATCCATCCGCCTCTTCCGACGCCACTGTCATTGACTTTGGACTGAATGAGTCCAGAGACGTTTCGCCCCTGTTGCGCTCCTTGTCGCCGACTGTTTCTGCCGTCTTTTACTCTCAGGATGCATTCCCTGTCACCAAGCAGTACTGGCAACACACCGGAGATGGCGTATCAAGTCGCCGAGCCGAGTTTTGCCACGACCTGCTCAGGGAAGGTCTTCTAACCGCCATCGAGAGACCTTCGTCTCCGGTTGGCAAGGCTTGCCGTGGCCCCAGAAGATATCATCGCCCGTCGTCCATAGACGATACGAAACATCCTGCCCTGAAACCAACTTCTTCAGGTGCGCCCGAGGCACAGGAGAGTCTACGTTTTTTGGAAGAGCGTTTCGGACGCAACCTTGACCTCTCCCTCGTCGAGCGTGCAAAGTCTGCCATCAAGCGCAGAATTGCTGGCGCCGTGGCCGCTGATATGGAAGCCAGCATCACTTCGTTGCCTCCCATGGGGAAGAACACTAGAGGCCAGGAAGACCTCCAGGAGGGCGACGTGCACTTGTTTCCCTGTGGCATGAATGCCATCTTCAACGCTCACAGGGCTATGACGCGTGCCAGGGGTAACATGAAGTCCATCAACTTCGGATTTCCTTACGTGGACACCCTGAAAATCCTGCAAAAATTCGGCCCTGGCTGCGTATTCTACGGTCATGCCTCGGAGGAAGATCTAGATGATCTCGAGAAGCGCCTAGGAGATGGGGAACGATTTCTGGCGCTCTTCTGCGAGTTTCCCGGGAACCCTCTTCTGACCTGCCCTAATCTGTCCCGGATTCGAAGTCTTGCGGACAAATACGATTTCGGTGTTGTCGTGGACGAGACCATCGGCAGCTTTGTCAACGTGGATGTTTTACAGTACGCCGACATCGTCGTGAGCAGTCTGACCAAGATTTTTTCAGGTGATTGCAATGTCATGGGTGGTAGTGCCATCTTGAATCCTGGTGGCAGATACTACCAGGCTCTGAAGACTGCCTGGGCTGAAGACTTAGAAGATACGTATTGGCCCGAAGACGTTGTCTTTATGGAGCGGAACAGCAGAGACTTCGCGTCTCGCGTCGAGCGCATAAACACGAACTCAGAAGCCATCTGCGACATCCTCTCAGCCCACCCACTAGTCAAACGTGTCTATTACCCCAAGGTGAACCCGACAAGACCCAATTACGACGTGTGCAAGCTACCCGAGGGGGGTTACGGGGGGCTTCTGTCCGTAACGTTCAAGCAGAAAGAGAATGCCATGGCCTTCTTCGACTCGCTCGAGACAGCAAAGGGACCAAGCCTAGGTACCAATTTCACCCTGACGTCGCCCTACGTGCTTCTGGCGCACTACCAGGAGCTGGACTGGGCGGCCGGTCTGGGCGTTGACCCAGATCTGATCCGCGTGAGCGTCGGCCTGGAGGAAACAGACGAGTTGAAGCACATTTTCGCGCTTGCCCTCCAGGCAGCAGAAGAACAGAAGGTTGTCTAAATTTGACAACCATACCGCAAGGCTACCGGCTTTTAAACAATAACAACAACACCAGCGACATGCTAGAGTCACCGAGTCATACACTGGCCAACCTGGATGAAAATAAGAAGAATTGGGATAAGGAGTCCAAAGTTCGACTTAGTCGCCCAGTTTCGCTACTGAGAACTTATATCAGAATTGTCAAGGGTATCTCTTAGCGAAACCTATAAATCAGTGAATAGTGTAACAGGTCATCCTCCCAAATTCAGCCCATGGTTACATGATGGAGCACTCAGAATGAACGTATTCGGGCCCGTAGTCCTCGATGCCTCGCTCGATTTCATTGGCGCGTTGTTTCTCCTTGGCCTCCTTCGGAAAATACTTGCGCATGTATTTTTCCAGCTGCATGTCCAGATTGTCTACCACATTGTTCCATTAGTACGCAACATACTCAATGCTTGCAACCTTTACTGGAAGTCAGTTTTTGTGAGGGACTATCATTCTCACCTGCGGATGCTTTCATGACTGTGTCAGCTCTGCACAGTGGGCAGTTTTTCTCGTTGCGACGCTGGATCTTGACGATGCACCTGATGCAAAAAACGTGCTGACAGGCCAGCCGAACCGGCCGGTAGGCGATAGAGAAGCAAATCGGGCACAAGTAGTCGCTGATCTGCGGAACGACAGACACCAGGTCGGTCGACATCTGGGCGCATATATCCTTGGCAACGGATCCAGCCAGCAACTTGTCGGAGTGAACTTGGGTCGGAAAAGACTTGGAAACTCCAAGACAAGTCCGCTTATCAAACTCTGCGTCTGTTAGTCTTCCTTTGGCACGGAAGCTAGTGTTGACTGCATAGCAGCGAAGTGAAATATCCAGAAAGCCACGTACTTTTCAGAATCTTATAGATAGCGATCTGATTGATCTCCTGAAACTGCAGATTCTTAAGCAAGACAGCATTCAGACTCATGAAGCGCACTAGAGCCTCCCTGCTCTCGGGGATTTTGAAGGCTTTGGCCAAATTTTGTTTAGTGATCTCCGCCTGAAACCACTGTAATTGTTTTGCGGCAGTCTGACTGTCGCGAGAGCCATGATCCTGTTCATTGGTTGAGAAAAAGACTTGGGCGTCGAGGTACAACTCAAAGATAGCCCGCCACCTCGCGAGATCGCTTTTGGAGAGTCGGCTTGGCTTGGTGAGATGCGACACATCCTGACGAAGGGCAATAATCTCTGTCACCATAGCCTTCTCTTCTCTGGCCTGGAGTGCGTCGAGGTTGCTGACATCGCTCTGGAGTATGTCGAAAAATTCACTGTCAAAGACAAGGGGTACCTCGATGCGCTCATACTTCTCGAAAGGTGCCGGTTGATCCTTGATCGTAGACAGCCTGGCCTCCACGGCAGCAATGGTCACGTCAGACTCAGAGATGAGCGACTCTGATGAAGCCTCTTCCGGCGACTGAGATCCTGAGGATTGCAGCTGATCCATGTCAAAGTCGCCCTCCGAAATAGGAGACTGGAGTGCGGCAATGCGTTGAAGAAGAGCGCGAGACGAAGGGGTCAATGAGGCATCTACTGCATTGCCATTGCACATGTGGACCTCGACAGTCAGCTTGGGTCGTAGCAATTTGGAATTTCCAGCAGCTGAGAAATCGTCAACACATGTTGGTGCGGACGTCTGTTCCAGCGGCGGTTGCAAATGTTGAAAGAGGGTGAGAGCCTACCATTGAGACGGTATTTAGCGGCCAGCGGCGAATCAACAGCAGGGTCGAGGAGTTGACGCAAGGTCTCTGGGTCGAGTCCAAGATCGTTCAACTCGCCAGAAACGCGCTTGAGAACCTTTTTCAGTTGGCTATATGGGACGGCGAGATCAACCCAGTGAGGTGGGAAACCTATGAGGTACTGTCAGCCAGTCTCATTCTTCGGGACATGTATGTACGCGAAGGGGCACGTACCTTCCCGCCTGAGCGTCTCTTTGAAATCATGGGCAAACTTCATGGCTCATCAAATCACTAGTGCAAGTATACGAAAACGACAGTCTTGGCGCCGAATGAAGACATGGCTTTCCCGTGTAAGCGTTGCTGGCCTTGGGTTGTTGGTAGGAAGGCATCGAGAAGATAGACCACGGGTGGTGTTAAGGCGACGATTGCGCTATATAATGAGCAAATAGGCACGTAACGAATTTTTCTTTCTTTGTTCTTCCCCCCGACTTGCTGAGCTTTCGCAGCTGTCACGGGCAGGGACATGGGTGGCGTCAGTGACAGGTGCAAGTACAGGTACGGCGGGTACAGGCCGCTTGGGTAGATGCACCTACGCTGGGGAGTTCCGCTACCTACCCAGGCACTTTCGGTAGGTAAAGAGACGACAGCCCACGTCACCTCCCCGGGGTACCACATGTAGACCTACATGCTGGTTTAGCGCCTGCAATGGTCCGAGTTTGTGGCATTCAGTAATCCGTGGATCCGTTATCGCCAACCGCGCCTCGAACTCACCAACTCCAGAGTCTAGACCATTAAAGACAAGGCTGGGCTTGTACTCCAGTTGGTAACCCTGGATCGGGAAAAGCCACGTTTCAAACATATCCTTGCTTAGCTTCGTAGATACTAGGTAAAAGTTGCAGAAAGGTGAAAACAGCGCTGGAGCCGTATTGAGTGTAGCTAAGAAGGGGGAGCAGCACCGGACGGGTAGAGTAGCCCGGTGGAAGCGGCATAATCTTGCAACTTGTTGACGCCATGCCGTCTTTTCGAGGTTCGAGATCAGAACTATGTTAAGCTGCAACTAGGTATGATTGAGTAAAAAGAAACTGCAGAATTGCCTTCTTCTTCTTTTCGCCAGGAGATGGCGGGATTAAAAAAAAAAGAAAAAAAAAAGAAAAAAACTGCGCAGTGGCCAGTGGTCACAGCGCGACAAGTGGAGCATTAAAGTGCACGGTGCGGTGAAGCCCGCTCACAAGCTCTTTACTAAGACATGTCTCTGTCGCATGGTTATGTTGTATGTGTATCTGATTCGACAGCTAGATAATATGGAGGAACTGCAATGTATGTTTGAAAACTCATAGCTATAGGTGTGTGAAGAGACGAATACTCATATAAGACCCCCCTGGCTGCCTGAAAACTGATTTGTCCACTGCATTGAGTTCGCAGTTGAAATCCCGTGAACTGGACGCTGGATGACTCATCGGGCTCGATTGGCCGCGACATCTCGGGTTGAAGAAAACGAAGTCCTTCTCACCTCAACTCACAACCAAGCCTGCGCCCAACGTTGAGATTCATGGTACCGAGACGGCGTAGGTCTGTATAGTTCGATGATTTCTAAGTCTTGTTTTGGTCCGGCTCATCACGTCGAATTTGGAGGCTGCCTTTCATCGACCATCTTCGCTGGATCGTCTTGTACTCTCCCGATATATCAGGCGTTATAAAATCAAGACTGCCGCTCCCAACTGAAGGCGACAATCACATAGTCGTAACAAGACATGGGCGCTCAACAATCCTCCGGTCGCGACCAAACGGCCGGGACGGCGTCTCAGCCCATAAAAACATGCTACTACGAGCTACTCGCCGTCGAGCGCGATGCCACCGATGACGAGTGCGCCATCCTATTCCAATTCCAAGCCTTCCTTATACTGATTTTCTGTAGGATCAAGAAGGCCTACAGGAAGCGTGCTTTAGAGCTCCACCCAGATCGAAATTATGGCGACGTCGACAATGCCACCCGACGCTTCGCTGA
Source organism: Colletotrichum aenigma (assembly GCF_013390185.1). Taxonomy (NCBI): domain Eukaryota; kingdom Fungi; phylum Ascomycota; class Sordariomycetes; order Glomerellales; family Glomerellaceae; genus Colletotrichum; species Colletotrichum aenigma. The sequence goes on from NW_023500913.1 coordinate 1,362,460, forward strand.
GGTCCAAGCCGCCTACGAGGTTCTTTCCGACCCTCAAGAGCGAGCATGGTATGATTCGCATCGCGAAGCCATTCTGCGTGGTGCCGACCCAGAAGATGCAGATGGGCTCGGGTCCGAGTTCAATAACGTTAAGCTTACCTCCACGGATGATATCTTCTCCTTGATCCGTCGCTTCAATGCCACTGTCCCCTTCACGGACGAACCGTCCGGTTTCTTCGGCATCACAAAGGCAACGTTTGATCACCTACTGGACGAAGAAGTCGCTGCTGGAGAGTATGCGCCCGGAAATATGCCTGATTATCCTACATTTGGCATTTCCGACGATGGATATGAGGATGTCGCCAAGCCCTTTTACGGTGCTTGGGCAAGTTTCTCGACACGAAAGACATTTGCCTGGAAGGACAAGTACAGAGTGTCAGATGCGCCTGATCGTCGTGTACGCCGTCTCATGGAAAAGGAAAACAAGAAGTTACGCGACGAAGCCATTCGCGACTTCAACGATGCCGTAAGATTTCTCGTCACATTTGTACGGAAGCGCGACCCCCGATACCTTCCCAACACCCAGACTGCTGCGGAACGCCAAGAGTCTCTGCGAAATGCCGCAGCTGCTCAGGCAGCTCGCTCGCGTGCCGCCAATCTTGAAAAGCTTTCTGACGCCGTTGTTCCCGACTGGGCCCAGGCTCGGGATGATGCGGACGCCGGTGGTCATTTCCCCGAAAGCGAGGAGGGGGAATCAGAGGTCGAAGTTCTCGAGTGTGTCGTGTGCAACAAGACTTTCAAGAGCGAAAAGTCGTTTGAAGCACATGAGCGGAGCAAAAAGCACCTGAGGGCAGTTCAGCAACTTCGACGTCAAATGAGAGACGAAGATATGGATCTCAACCTCCGAGAAAGCTCCACGGTGCAAATTAAGAAAAGTGAGGCGGAAAACAAGGCAGAGCTCGAGGATCTTCAAAATCTGGAGAGTGACAATGTGCACGAGGTTGATGGGGAGGAGAGTGTGCCGGACGTCACCTTATCGACAGCGAAAGAAGCCGTCGATTCTGACGCTGCTTCGGACTCCCCAGACGATGATGAATATGCTTCCCGCGCCGAAGTAGAGCAGCGGCTTTTCTCCAACGACACGACACTGCGGCAAAGTAGACAAGAGAGCACGTGCAAGCCTGACAGTGACCAAGTTGCCAATCTCATCGGGCCCCTCTCTATTGGTGACGATGGCGACGATCGTCAACAGCCCAAGAAAATTGGAAAGGCCAAGGCTAAACGCGAGAAGAAGGCAGCTCGTGAGGCAGCGGAGGAGTCTCAGGCCGGCGTAGTAAGTTCCGACTTGTCCTTTCCCGCTCTGCATCGTCGCTAATGGACTCAAAGCACACTTGTGGTGTTTGTCAATCAACATTCTCCTCCAAAACGAAACTTTTTACCCACATTCGAGAATTGGACCACGCGACACCGACATCGAAGACTACGGGTAGAAGGAAGAAGCGATAGATTACCTAAATAGGAAGTAGTACCGCGCCATCTCCGCGTACTACGACTTGTACCCGTAGCATCTCGCTAAATTAAAATGTCCAAATCCATGCATCCAAACCGATGCTGCTAAAAGAAGCCTTTAATGTTCCCCGGCCGGCCCTGTTGCGCCTCAATGTGCTGGTCGTGGATAGACTGATGCCCAGATCACGAATGAAGAAATGTCATCCCGATACCGAAGGGGTTCGCTGACCGCCTGTGCGCCTTGCTCGCCTCAAACATCGAGGATAGTGTCTCCATCGTCATCGCTAAGGGTTTCAACCTCGTCAATCGCACTCTCTCTCTCTTTACCGCCTACTCCAGCAACAGGATCGTTGTCTGCGACATGTATCACGGCCTTGCCTTGCACATGCTTAACATTGCGTCGCCACTCGGACCAATCATCGTCATCTTTGATTAGAAACCCAATCAGCATGCTAGGATCCATTTCCCTGACATGCAATCGCCGCAGCCTCCGGGTATGGGCGGTGTCAATGTCCGCGTCAGTATATCTTGATGGATCCGAATGATAAGGAAGAGCTGGACGCGTGTGGTGGGGATCTAGATAGAACAGGAAGGAACCTTGTGCCCCTATGAAATAGTGTGAGGCAGATGGCCGGCCTCTGCGGGAGAATTAGTACCACACCAAGCTCCTGTATCCGGGACCACTCACCCGGCGATACCTACGGACTGTGGCATCTGTAGAGCAGCGATCAGAGCATCCCAGTAGACAGGTGTGATCTTGTCGATGCCCAGCCTCGTGCCCACCAGAATGAGTGTCGGATGGAATCGAGTGCCATCAGGCTTCGCAATCTTCATAAATTTGTCCTCGTAAACGTCCGGTCCATCGCCAGTAGAATATACCCTCAAAGACGGTTGCTCTTGGGCGTTGGTCAGAGACCTGCAGTCGGTGGTTAGATCATCTGTGACTTCAAACATGACCAGATGGACCACAGTCAGATACAACTTACTGGATGCAGCGGGCAGTCGCAGACGGGCCGAACCATTCCCCAGGATATTTTCCGCAAGCAACTGCGCCGTGTTGGACAAATTGATGAATCGAAAAAGACGCCCTTGGATCATCGGCAAACATGGAAAGCAGTTGACGTTCCATACTTCGTGATTCACCTCGTCGCCAATCTGGACCAACCATTTTTAGTCGACTTGATCACGCATCGGCGACACCCATTATGGAAGCCAGGGGTTTTAGGGCTGAAACGCAGAGCAGACAGGACATACCACGACCGAGATTGGTGATAGCCATCGCGTTCGCCAGAAGCATCTGACCCGACCGAATCATGCAACCCCATCCGCTGTCGGATGAAAACCCACTTTGATCAACCAACTGACTCTTGATCCGCATCGACAAGGACAACGCTGATGAAGCGCGAGGATCAGTAGACTTGGCTATAAGCTCGAATTCGGACCGATACGTCATCCAGAACTTGGACTCGAAATCATCCAAGAATGCAGCGGGCCAACCTCCATCTTGAACAGAGTAATCATCGTCGTACGCCAAAGAGGAGGAGAAACTGCTGGACACTGAATCGGGAGGAGTCTCGGGACCCAGAGCTGGGGGCACTGGTGATGGGCTATTAACGTTGGTCTGGGAACTGGCAGTGTCTGTTGTAGGCTGCGTCTGGCCACGGCTGCCCTTATCTTTACCAGCCTTGGTGCTTAGATTGTATGACCGACCCAAGCACCAGACGGGAAGGTCGACCCGGTAGTCATTTGTAGGCTCAGGATCCCAGAATATCTGCACGATTCGACGGTACCGGCCGAGATCCACAGCAGCCATCGCGGATGCCATCGAGAGTATAGGCTCGGTCCAAATGCCGAGAGGATGCTGGTGTTTGCGTCTGGGGGTCAGCAGCCGAAACAGAAGCTGAGATCGAAGACACAGGCGAGCGCGAGGTGACTGTTGACAGTGGACACTGCTTGTATTGCGCTGTCGCCAGGAGTTCTAGAGCGACGTGATGAGTTGGGCTGAGCCTCGCCGGTGGTTGATGGTTCCGTGATCGCGCGAACACGGCTGGACAGTGCTAGGTAGGAGCAAGGTGATCACCTGCTGTGTACAGAGTATATCGGAGAAGGCAGATTGGGGTAAGGCACAGAAATACGTACACTGAGGCTCGACGGGGAGGGATCTGCGGGGTAAGACAGTGCTCAGTTCGTAGATTCGCTACTAAGATCAAAGAACGTATAGGTACAGCGGATTCCACATACTTTGCCTTTGCCAGGCGACGTAGGAAAGATGGGATGTGTAGGTTGAGAAGGTCCTCCCTAAGCTGCCCAGCCGATGGGTAACAGCCACAATAAAGTGGCCCTGTGACGCATCGGCCTACCTGGTATGCTGTATGCATGGCGGGGCTTAGTGATGTGAGGTACGCTAGTCACTGTACCAACCTTACCTTTGATAGCCACATGGGGCCATGATTGGCATGTCAGCGGGTCTTCTACCTAATCGCCACCTGTATTTCGTTAACATGCTGTGGTGGCGATTGGGCGACACACGACTAATGGACGACTACGGAGCACCGAGATGGTCCTCTTTTGATCGTCTCAACGTGCCCCACTTCAACCCACCTGCACCCGTGTTATCGATAAGCGGCTCAACAACCCGTGCGTGGTCACCTTCATCCAGGCTCTATTTTTTTCTTTGCGTCAGAACCCCCCACCTACGACTCCCATCGACGGCCGAAAGTTTGGATTTCCTAGCTTCGGAAAAGGTCGACTTTCGTTTCCCGAGGCCCTCTCACGGGGCTTCTTCCACGGAAATTCTCTCAATCACAAACAAAGCCACAACTTTCCCTACCAGCAGTGGTTCACGCGTAGGTGATGCCACGTCGTGGCAAGAGAGGCGGTGCGAGAGCACTGTCAGGCAGGTCTTTTCAATTGCGACCTAGTCTAGCTACGGATCGGTATCCTGCCTCAGTCAACGCTGCTTCGACCGGTTAGTTGGAACTGTTCCCAGCTGACGGATTTATGTGCCGTAAACCAAGATTGACGCCTTTGTTCCAGGGTTTACGTTGCAGGATGAGGCCCGTAGCACCGCGCACCGTTCCTCGCCCTGGAGTGCCGATACGAGACTACGACATCAACCTGTCAAATTTGTCAGCAACGGATCTATCGAGCCCCTTAAGCAACTGGAACAAGAGATCTTGCACAAAGCCGAGGCTGCACAACTCGAAAACAAAGCGCACGACAAGTTGATCCTGCAGTCTCGAGACAACGCGACACAGCTCCACGAGACTAAGGGAACATCGCCAGGAATCGACAACGAAACCTCCATGGCGACATCTACAGACGAAATGGACCCGGATGCCACTGCTCTTCCAGATCTCAAGATCGATCTCGCCCCCAAGCCGCCTGAGCAGGCGTCCGAGTCGCTGCCGTATTTTCTTGATGTCACAGGTGACAGAGACTTGCAGCACAACGTCGCCGTTGGTGCTGAATTTCGATGCGCCTCGCCTGCCGCGTCCGACTCGAGTGAGGAGGTCATTTTGTTCAAAGGCCGTAATAAGGCTGCTCCTGAAGCTTCAGGCGGGACAGAGAAGCCATTCAACCTACATGGAATATGTACGGAGATCAAGGCCATGGAGCAGACCGTCCTACCGAGCAATAGTGATACGGAGGGCTCGGCAGATGACAGTTTCAGCCTCGAGCGCAAACAACCCCGAGGCGCAAGAGCAGCAAAACGTCTTGCCGATGAGGAATTGATTGCAGACTACATTGCTAACATGCGGGAGCATGGCGATGGCGAAGGCCTACTACCGGCAGACGCATATTCTCGACGAGACTTGGGCGGCTCCCTCAGCGAATTTGAAAGTATCGACGGGTCTCTCGATACCCTCGCAGCCCAGCAGGCAAACTCTTTGTCGGATGATAGCAGCGAGGCGCAGATAGCAACCGATGCTGATGGTTTGAACGACGACAGAATTGCCGACCACGCACCCAAAGATCACCAGGCCGGGAAAGGCAAAGTCGTATGCGGCAACAATGCAGTTCGAGAGCCTCTCCACACAGACTTGCCTAGCCTGGGTTCATTCGATGCGTCTCACGGTGAAGAGGCAATTCTACCCAGCGAAATCAGCGATCAGGAAGACGATGAGGATGACCTATTTCGTTCAGCGGCAGACCGATTTGCTGGTGAGATCGATGACTTCGACTTCATGGATTGGGATCGACCTGCTTTAAAGCGTAAGAAGGGCAAGGGCGCTAAAAATAGGATTCCAGTATTCGACATATCTGATTCGGAGCTTGAGGAGAAGATGCTGGCGGCTTGGAAGAATGACCGCGCAAAGAAGGCCGAGAGAAAGCGAGAGCGACAGGCCTTGCGCGCCCAAGGCCTACTTGGAAAGAACGTCAACCCTGAAGACTTGAGGGTGAAGTATCCCCACGGCATGGGTCTAGACCAGATTGCCGATGAACTTCGGACATTTCTCCTAGGCACCAACACCATGTAAGTCGGCAGTTGCTACCTATCCGACTTGTCTTCAACAGACCCCAAAACTGACAGCAGCGCGCAGCCTCACGTTACCCCCTATGGACAATCATGCCCGGAAAGTTATTCATGAGCTGGCGAGCAAGTTTAACATCAAATCCAAGTCAACCGGGTCAGGCGACCAACGTCGCCCCATGCTTCATCGCACCTTTAGGACTGCCAAGTTTGCAGAGGAAGTGTTTGATGCCGCTATCGCTCGTGTCGGTCGCAAGTATTTCCCCCGCAATGATACTACCCTCCGAGCCGCTGTACAAAAACAATCAGCGCGTCGTGGGGGAGGCGGCGGGCATGCAGGCGTTATCTATCGGGATGGAGAAGTCGTGGGCGGATCGGCGCCGGAACTGGGCCAGGAGAACAAGGGGCGGGCGATGCTGGAAAAAATGGGCTGGAGCAGCGGCACCGCCCTCGGTGCGCTCAATAACAAAGGCATCTTACAGCCAGTGGCCCATATCGTCAAGCGCAGCAAGGCGGGTTTGGGATAACATGCTTCGCCGGCGTTCGGGAGATGGTGTGCCCCGTATAGCGGTATCGAATGGTACACGGACCAAGCTAGGTGCACCAGACCAGCCAGCGCCAGGTCAGCGGCTTGCAAGAGTAATTTCAAAACGTTCAAAAGCCAAGGTCCAGGTGTTGTGTTCATGTGCACGAATTCATTCGTCCGAAAAACCCTATTTCTCAAGGTGTATTGTACAGCCCGCAAACCCCGTTTGACCGTGAAGACATTGCCCCCAATAAAAGCAAACCATCCGTAACGCATTAAGAGACTCCAAGGATATTGGGAACCTTGGCAGGTCTCATCATGACACCCAAATGCCAAGTAAAATCCAATGCCCGAAAAGAAAAGCAGCGCAAGCATCCCTTATTTCGTGGAAGAAGAGTACTTGGTAACGGCCTTGGTGCCTTCCGAGACGGCGTGCTTGGCCAGCTCACCGGGCAGAATAAGACGGACACTGTAGTGGTCAGACAAACGGATCCGTGTCAAGATCGGCGAATAACTCACGAGGTCTGGATCTCGCGGGACGAGATAGTAGACTTCTTGTTGTAGGCGGCCAGCTTGGAGGCCTCAGAGGCGACGCGCTCGAAGATGTCTGCGTGTATGTTAGAATGACGCGCCTGCGATGCGAAGTGTAATTTCATACCGTTGACGAACGAGTTCAGGATAGACATGGCGCGGTTGGAAATACCGGTGTCGGGGTGGACCTGCTTGAGGACTGTTTCGAGTTAGCAAATTGGAGTGCAACTTATGCGCGTGTTGTGCACGCGTCGCGAGGGAACGCAACATGGAAAGCTGAAAAGGCCTACCTTTGTAGATGTAAGAAGAGTAGGTCTCCTTGCGAGACTTGGTGCGCTTCTTCTTGTCGCCAGAAGCAGCGGTCTTCTTGCCGGCATCCTTCTTCTCAGGGGCCTTGGAGGCAGTGGAAGGGGCCTTGGAGGCGGGCTTCTTGTCGGCGGCCTTGGGGGGCATTTTGACGGTTGGTTTGGAGGAGTGGAAGTTTGGGTGGTGGTGAAAGTGGTTGAGATATGCGATGTCTGACGACGGGTTGTGAGGCTGGTTGATGAAGTGAGAGAGATGTTGTGGGATGGACAAGATTGGGGGGGTGAACTGGGTTTTTGTAGCTGGACGCGACAGGCACTAGCGGCATTACTGATTTGATGCGAGGCCAGAGTGATTTTGGGGGGAAGAGCCTCGGAGGGGGGTGGGTGGTCAGTGGGCAGCAGCTGGTGGACCAGGGGTGCCGTGCTGCGCGACAGTAACCCGGGTGTCCTTCAACAGCCAGCCTTGGGTTATGAGTGGAGACCGCGACAGCGGCTGCCGGACTAGGATACACACGCGTTCGCGCTAGAAAATACGTGCAGACAGGTAACTGTTTTTTTTTTCTTTCGTGATTCGCGTGTCACCCGGCGGTTTTACCGATCAGAACCAATCACAGCCCAGGAAACACACCCAAAAATCCCCCAGAGTACGGCGGGTAGGCAAAAGCATGGGAAAATAGAAGGGAAACGCAACCTGCGCACTGCCCAATCAGGAAATTTCTGGGGGAAAGCTGTCGCCTGCTGCCGATGCGTCTTGAGGATAAGGGACTGGATGGAGTTTGGCGTTAGTGCTCAACTCAGGACTTCAGGAGCAAAGCGCATGCTCTCATTCCCGAACAACGACTTCAGGTCCAGAATGCAGATCCACCATCTGTCGCAAAGGAGACTCCTCGGCAACACATCGTGAGGCAAGAAAAACGCACAAGCTGCGAATTAGAATCGAAATAATTTGTAGTTTACTGTGTCAACGTGCATACAAGTTGAGAGATGGGTGACGATGCATCATCAGTATAAATCATGAGCAATAGGCGTTAACTGTAATCAATCGTGCTTGCCTATCTCAGGACTCGAGAGACACATCCTGTCGCTACCCACTCCTAATGCCTGCATGGGTAGAGCGCATTCTGCCACACGACAGGCAGAGAATGGATTATTCTGTCTCTTCCGCTTCCGCTCCTGCATGGGATTTACCGCCGAACGCGATGTCGTGCTAAAGTTTCCACCATGAGGTAGGTACGCGTCACTGCCCTCAACGCGGGTGGATGGTACCTGAACCCAGTGACAGTCTGTTCGAGTGACACTAAATCCCCCGATCCAGCATTAGGTAAGGTACCTAAGTAAAGGGAGCCTCGGCGGCCAAGGCACAATAGCCATACGTGGAGACAAATCTGGATCGCGACGCGTCTTCTCCGTCGCAAAAACGCCAGAGTCCGAACCACCGCAGAAGCCAAATCGGTGGATTCCTCCAGTTTCGATTCTTAGCCCCTCTTTCCCCCCTCTTCCGAGTCCAGCATTCTCCATTGCCACAAGGCTAAGTCATTTAACACATCACGGATGCCACGCAGGGATTCGGACCCTAAGGAAGCTGTTCCTAAGGACCAAGAGAGGGCGCTGGATCTGAATCTGTTTGTCGGGACGGGCCCAAATGCGTGGGTTAGAGTAAACCAACACATTAGGCTGCAGAGGATCCAGCCAACTGGGGCGTTGGAGCATGCCGTCTCACTCGCATTCAAGGGTCTCTCTCCAGCCTTGGGCCAGAACACGCGTGTATTTACGGTAGAGGTGGCTCACGCTGCGAGAGAAGACGGGGGAATTTGTACCCCATGGATTTCATATGGAAGCACATAATGAATCTTACCACACCCCTCATAAGCATAGCTGGGTGAGTTCGCCTGCTTATTCAAGGGACAAAAACGCGGAGAACACGATGTCATACGTGCGTCCAAAGCTCAGAACGGATTCGGGAACAAAGGTTGGAGGCCGTGATTTGGCATCGACACTTGAGTCAAAAGTGGTGGGTACGGGGTGGTTTTACGACGAATCCGACCTGAATGATTGAGGCTGTCATATTGATCCCGACATTGGTTTCCTCGCGTGCTCGCATGATTGGTTTGTTTGTGAGGGCAATGGGGACACAGAGACAGACGGTGAGGGGAAAAGGAAAAATAAAACAAACCCAGAAGAGCAGAGTGAAATGCGGAAAATAGGCAATAACAGACGGAAGTGGAATCAAGAAAGAATAGTGAGTAATGGAACGAGGAGGATGGACCAGTAAAATAATTAGGAGGTACAACGAAGTAAAACCACAGCCGGACATACAAGCAACGATAACGATAATCTAAGAAGGTGTGGAAATGTCGAGAGGAGCAGGAGAGGACCCCGGGTTTTATTCCCTAGCGGAACGCAGGGCCCAGGCGGCTTTAGGGGGGCCGATACGTATCTTCCACCTTGGATGCTCCTGCAAGCTCCAAAAAAAATGATGCACCACAACATGGAATTTCTGCTTTCGGCTTAGCGCTAAATTGCGCGCTGGTGATCCGTGATTGAGCTCCTCCAACGCGAAAACTACTTAACTTACTTCACTCCCCACCATCTTCACATCTTTCTCTCATCATCTCACATTTCCATCCCCAACCCCAGCAAACCAACACGCAAGTCGCACGCCAGTGTCAATCTTCGCAACCTCAAATTTTCCCACCCTTTCACCACACCAAACTTAATCAACATGACTGGAGGCGGCAAGTCCGGCGGCAAGGCCAGCGGTTCCAAGAACGCGCAATCGTAAGCATTCCAATCCAGGACGCGCTCCGCGCACCGATTTCTTCGCGTTTGTACGCGCTATTCAACCTGTCTCTAACATCTCCTCTCAGCCGTTCCTCCAAGGCCGGTCTCGCTTTCCCCGTCGGTCGTGTCCACCGTCTTCTCCGCAAGGGCAACTACGCTCAGCGTGTTGGTGCCGGTGCCCCCGTCTACCTCGCTGCTGTCCTCGAGTACCTCGCCGCTGAGATTCTCGAGCTTGCTGGCAACGCTGCCCGCGACAACAAGAAGACCCGTATCATTCCCCGTCACCTTCAGCTCGCCATCCGCAACGATGAGGAGTTGAACAAGCTTTTGGGCCACGTCACCATCGCCCAGGGTGGTGTCTTGCCCAACATCCACCAGAGTAAGTTCGCTCCTATAGAGCATGTTCTGTATCTCTATTCTGACACCGTTCATAGACTTGCTGCCCAAGAAGACTGGCAAGACTGGCAAGAACCAGAGCCAAGAACTGTAAATGGGATTCGTGGGTTTGGTTTTCTTTCGTGCTGGTCGGCTGCTTTGGGTTGTCATGACATCGGGGTCACGGTTCAGGGTTCATGGTTGATTTTCACGTTTGGGTTGTACAATAATACCACGGCAGCGGTAGCTGTGGTTACGAATGAGAATACCTTTTGAAGATCACTTTCTGCTATTTATTGGCTTGTTTTCATGTGTGTCATGATGGCGGACAGTGAATGGTTGCCACATGCCTGGTCGGGTTGGACACGGGACATTTGTTCGTGTTTCCGCAGCCAGGCCTTCCGGCGTAGTCCTCAGCCGTGCGATATTGAAACTGCCTTAGGCTCTGAACCCCTACGTCTGCGCACGCCGGGGTATCACGGCATGCAATCTGGATTCGATGTCTTACCAACCTCGAATGTGGATTACGACGGGGTTGTTTCTGCGTGAACAATTCTGATGATTTGGCAAATAGTGCTGAATTGGGATACATGCATGCCCATACCGTCGCCGAATCCGAGAATCAATGCCTTCCTTTTTCTGCTTCCATCGCTCAAAACTTCAATTGGCGCGGGGCTAGAGGACTTATCAGCATGCCGCAATGAGGTAATAGTAGACACGCTCGAAACTTACGGTCCAAAATAGGAGCACGGAGGTTACGCTCATACTTCGATCCTGTTGAACCACTATCAGCAACCATTTCAACGAACAATCGTGTAGTCGAGGGATGACGAACCGCCGGGTGCCGTGGGATGCACGTACGGCTCTGGGTGCTTCCATCTCGCCAGTAGCTTTTCCGTCTCGGACAGAAGCTCCTTTTACGCAGCGAATTAGCTTCTGTTCCTGGCGACCTGCCGCAACCATTGCCACATTCATCTGGCAGATCACCTTGACTAACTCACCCTTTTCTGCCGCGAATCCGTCACGCCGCGGTTTGCTTCGAAGAGAGATCTGATGTACAGGGCCTGGCCCCTCCAAAGATGACGGTGGACTGCCCAATCGAGAGCGAGCTTGAGGGAACGTCGATAGAGCGACCTATGAATGAACATGTCAGCTCAATGACTCCCCAAGGAGTCTGAGCATTGAGGGGACTCACAAGGCCGCTTGGCGAGTCGACATGTCGGCGGTAGAGGTCGCGTCGTTAGGTCGGGAGGAGGGGAAGTTGATGCGTTAGCTGCGACCCGAGTAAACCGGAGCGAATTGGCAGCGTAAGAATTCGCAATGGTGACAAATGGCGCGGAGGTAATAGGATGTCCAAGCCGTGCGGCTGACAGGTATACGGCGCTCAAGGCTGGCTAGAGATGTGGGGCTGCACTGAACTGAAAACCTTTAGCCTGAGGCAGTAATTAGGTGGAAGCGCAGGGTATGCTTATTAAAAGGATGCTACAGCTAAGTATATTAGATAATAGGAGTTAAAATAGCGGTTCTTGGCTACTAAGAGTAGCCAAAATAAATAGATAATCTACTTAGTAGGAATAATCAACTTTATATAACTTTTATATAGAGTTTTACTTATCTTTAAAAAATATTATATTATATATTTAAGTTAATTTAATTAATTAGTAATTTCTTATACTAGTTAATATATTAATAAATTATTTATAATATTAAGAGATAGCTCATAAATATATAATAATACTTTTAATTAATAAAAATATCTTTTTTAAAAATAAAGAAAACTAAAACTTTTAAATTAATTAAGTTTAAGTTTTTATTATTCTTATCAGTTATAATATATTATAAATTATAAAAAGTTTTCTAAAAGTACTATTTAAGTTTATAAACTAGTTTTTTTAAAAGTTTATAATATTATTAAGATTTCTATATATTTCTAACTACTTAATATAAAGATCTTGAATTATAATTTTTTTTAAATTGTAATAAAAAGATATTTTAAATATAGAAACTTAAGCGTCTAGCTATTTACTGTAGTTTTTACTTACGTAGAGCGATAGACCTCCTAACTGTACGCCTCTTAATAATATATAAAACCTTTAGTTATATAATTATAACCTAATAACCTTATAAGTCTCTAACTACCTCTCTTAATTTTAGCTACATTTATATATATATATGTATTTATAACTTCATAATCTTTAATTTCACTTTAGTAATAATATAATTTATAATTACTTACTTACTAACTACTAAATTATTAACTTATCCTCTCTCTTACATATTACTTATACTATTAATACTGTCTCTATTACTGCTTCACTATTTACTACTAGTCTTCTTATTTAATTAAGCTAGCTAACACTTTTATCATAGCTATACTATTATTAGTAATACTCTCTCTATTTAGTATAAAGCGTATTTACTAATTCTTAGAAAGCTAATTCTACTTTAGTATTATAGAGAGCTTATTTAAACAAAAGCTACTCTATAAAGTATATAAAAACCTTATTTATTTTTAATACTAACTTTATATATTTACTATTAATTAAAATATTTTAAAAACTACCAAGTACCCCCTAAAAGGAGAATTTAAGTAAAACTAAATATTACTAGCGCTATAAAAAAGATGTAAAGCTAAGATTACTAACACTAGTGTAACTAGTAAAACTACACCTAATAATTAAACAATTATCCTTATAACTATTAATCACATATTAATATAACTAAAAGGAATAAAGTAACCATAACGTTATCTAATTAAAACAAAAACCACACTCGTATAAATTACCTATTACAGTAATTCCTACGATTAGCCAAAACGAATAAAAACTATATATTAGGTTAGTTACCATAAAAAGTATATATCAACGGAATAACAATTCCCTAAAAGTTAATAATACAGTTATTATTGACTAAAGTTAATATTAAGTTAAGATTTGAAACCAAAACAACGGAAACTAATAATCCGTAACAAACTAATAAACTATAACTACAATAATACTACGGATCTAGAATACCCGAATCGGATAAAATAAAGCCGTAATAATTAACTTTATAATAAGGTTTTTACAGTTAATTACCTATTATAGTAATTACTTAATTAAGTAATTACTAAACTAAGTAAAGGTTTGCGAGGAAAAAATGTATTATATGTACGATGGATTTTTCCACTTAGAGCAGATTTTGAGGAAGCAAGCAATTCAACAGTTTTATCCATTTAACTACTACTCATTATTACTACCTACTATTCACTATTATTATTAGTATTATTTCTTTTATATTAGTAATAACTATTTATACTGGTTATAAATGATCATTATTGAATACGAGGAATTCTGTTATAATAATCAACAAAACGAAAAGTTTCCCCCTTTTATTGTATTAAATACTACCCCTACTCTTAATAATTACCTCTATTATACACGCTTTTACAAAAAGTCAGAAGATAGATCGAAAAGTCATAAAAAGTCTGTTTCTATAGTAATTAAGTCTAGTTAAAGTTGTGAAGTTGTTATTAAAGTGACGTTAAAAGTGATGAGATTGTCTAATAGATAGCGCGCGTGGGGAAAATAAAGCTAAAGCTAGAGATAGTGATCTATAAGACTGTGATCATATACCCAGTAAGCTGTTAGCTAAAGGGGGAAGCTAGAGGTTATTATGGTATAAGTTCTAGATAAAAATTATAGTAGCTAGCTAGAGGCTATAATAGAATTCATTATATATTTAAATAAGAACTTTATAAAACTTAAAGGAGTGCTTATTATACTGCTTAAACTATAGGGCTACTTTTTAGTAATAATAGTTATATACTTTATATCTATAGAAGTTCTAAAAATACTTAGTGTTATATAAGATATAGAAATCTTATAGTTTTATATTTTTACACTGAAGTATTTAAGTTTGCTTTTTTATAATAAACTTCTTCTTATTTAATAGAGCTTTAATACTTTAAAAAGCTTATTTATATTTTTCATTTTTTTAAACTTTTAAATTCTTATAAGCAGTTATTATAAATTATAAATGTTTATAATAAATTTACTCTTTATAAAGTTAGCTTTAGCTTAATTAAAACATTTCAAATTCTAATTAAACTTTTATATTGAAACTATAGTAAATAATTTATATTCAACCTTTTTAATATATTGAAAATATCATAAATATGATATATAAATTCTTTAATACTATCAAAGAAATTTAGATTACTAATAAGAATAGTTCTATTATTTTTAAAAACGTTATCTTGATTATACCTTCTTTTTATCTCTTTCTTTATTTAATAGAGAAGTAATTTTACAACTTGTAAACCTATTTTTAAGATCAGTCTATTATACCTAAAAGTTAATAGCTTTAATTACCTTAAATATATTATTATATACTAGCGTTTTTAGATTTAGTTTTTAATTAGTTACTTTACATATAGCTATTTTAGCTATAAAGTGAATAACAAAAAGATAAGAATTAAGAAAGTTTAACTAAAATAAACTCTTTCTAATAAAGTTAAAAGAGAATAAACTATAATTACTAAATAAAGATAAATTATTTTATTAGAAATATAAACAGAAGTTATAAATTATTAAATAGTTATTAAGTAGTTACTATTATATCATGATGATAGTTAATAAATAAATATTAACTTAATTAGTTTAAAAATTAAAAGTTTTTTTCAACCTAAGAGATATAAGTAAATAAATTATTAATTATTTAATAATAATTGCTAACTATAAAATTAAGATTCTAATAACTATTTAAAAATAACTTTATAATTTAGTAACGTGGTTCATCAGTCAGCCGGCCGGACCAGTCAGCCGGACGTTTTTTTCTAAACACTCTTACGTCCAAATCACTTAAACCTTTGACGCGTAAAATCTCAACAACCATAATGCCAATCTACACCCAAGAAGACAAAGTCATTCTCGCGATTGAAGCAATCCGATCGACACGCGCTGCAGGTAATAACTTAAGCATTTCATATGCTGCAAAGACCTATGGTATCCTAAAGAGCACCTTAGCTGATAGAATGAACAACTAACTGCAATGCAAACAAGCTTAACCCTAATAATATAAACTCAATCTGATTGAAGAGAAAACACTTCTCTAATACGTTATTAAATAGGATTCCAGAGGATTTCCTTTCTGCCTCAATAGTGTAGAAGATATAGCTAATCTCCTGTTGAGAGGGTGTAATAGCAAGCCTATTAGCAAGCGATAGGCTAGGCGGTTTGTGGACTTATAGCCTGCTCTGAAAACTAAGTTTAATCGTCCATATAATTATCAAAGGGCTCTTTAAGAAGATCCTGAGGTTATATCAAAGTGGTTTGCGCTATTACCTAATGTAATAGCTAAGTATAGCATCTAAGAGGGGGACCTATATAAGTTTGATGAAACTGGCTTCATAATAGGCATGATCACCACGTTAATAGTGGTTACACGCGCTAATCAACACAGCAAAGCAAAGTCTGTCCAGCCTGGCAATTATAAATAGGCTGTAGTTATTAAATATGTTAATTTGGGCAGGTGGTGTATCCCTCTATTTGTGATCGTTAAGGGCGTATATCACCTTGCCAGTTGGACTATAGAATCAGGTTTTCTAGGCAACTGGGTGATTAAACCTACTGCTAATAGATAGACGGACAATCAGATAGGTCTTAACTAGATTAAACACTTTGACAAACACACTAAGAACTAAACGAAGGGTGTCTACCAGATGCTTATTATCAACAGCCATAAGAGCTATTTATCAGCTGAGTTTGATAATTACTGCAAGCAGAATAATATTATAACTATCAGTATGCCTGTATATTTATCGCATCTACTACAGCTATTAGATATTGCCCTTTATTCGCCTTTAAAACGCACATATAGTGATAAAATCAACTAATTCATCAGAGCCTCTATAAATCATATCACTAAGTCTGAGTTCTTTGTTGCCTTCCACCAGGCCCACAACAAGGTTTTTAATGAGGAAAACATCAGGTCTGCTTTCTAAGGCGCTGGAATTTCACTATAGGACCCAGACCATATTATCAAAAAGCTTGATATATATTTATAGACGCCTACACCTCCTATAGCCAACCCTTCAACACCTCCACCTTAGCAGTTGTAAACGCCCTCTAACCCACAACAAACCGTCTCGCAGTCTAACTTTATCAAAAGTTGCATCTCTGCTTATTAAGGAAGCTTACTGACACTAATTATTGCTGCAGTTAAGCAATTGTCAAAGGGTGTGCAGGCAATAGCGCACTTAATCACTATTTTGACTGATCGGCTTTATACCCTTGAGGATGCAAATATAGCACTTGCTAAGCGCTGGAGGGCTAAAAGAACGCAGGTCCAGCTTAGAGGGGCACTTAGTATAGAGGAATCTCAGGTTTTGCTTAAAGGGAAACAAAAAGGGAAACGTCCAGCACCTCAAGAGGACGACGAGGGGGGTCTATCAAAGAGAGCCCAGCCAGCTCAGAGACGCTGTGGTATGTGGTGAGACTGGGCATAACGTGCAAACCTGTTCCAAAGATGTCGAACCCTCAGGAGATTCTGATAGCGACAACTAATAGTTGATTTAATGCGTTATAGTTGAGAAATACTAGATGTTGTTATATATGTAGGAAAAAACGTCCGGCTGACTGGTCTGGCCGGCTGACTAGTCTGGCTGGCTGACTGATAAACCATATTAAGTATATTTAAATATATAGAAAGTTTATAATTTATATAAAGTAGTTTAATTAATTTAGATATAAAGATTAAGTATATTTAGCTATAAAGTAGTATAGCTAATCCTTTATATAAAAGTAGAATTTAAGCTAAGATTTAAGCTTTAAGCTTAAGTTTAGCTAACTATTATCTTATATTTTTTTATATATATAGTATTATTTATAGCAGCTTATTAAAATAACTAGCTTAAAACCTAGAAATTTCTTCTTAGGTTATTGTATTTACTCTTTTACATATTATTAAGATAATAGCTTCTAATTAAGTAAAGCTTTATTTATTTAAATATATAAAGTATAATCTGTTATAGAGCGTTATAATTATAATAAGGGGCTTTTATAGTTTTAAAAGTAGTAAGTATTAAGTATATTATAAATATAAATAAAGTTTCATATATAAGTATAAATAGAATATATATAAGTATAAGTAGATTATATATAATTTTATTTCTTAAGAAGTATATTATAAATCTTATAGTTTTAGTAGTAAAAGTACTATATATATATAAAGTAAACTTAAATAGTATAACTATTAACACTTTAAATGTAATCTAATTACTACTTTTAGCTAAAAATAGAAGTTTATATTTTATAAAGTATATTTACTAATTATATAAAGTATATACCTTTTTATTCCTATTAATCTTATCTCTTAAGCTAATTAGAGCCCTTATATACTTATTAAAGTAGGGCGTTCTAGCTCAAAAAGGCAGTTTTATACCCCTCTTACTATTACTCTAACAAAAAAAGATGTTTTAAGCTAGTCATCCCTATAGGCTGCTGTACCCACCCTACAGTTTCTTCCTTCTTCACACTTCGCATAATTGCACTACAATTCGTATTTATTGAACGCAAGCTAACCTCACCCACCCTTCGTGATAGCAGGCTTTTGCGCGCAGCTTAACATCCTCGCGCACGCTATTGAATAGACGACTTCGTGTGCATCTGGCGACTTCACAGAATTAATATCTTTACGCGCGTAGTCATCTGAACGTTGCGTTATGCATAATTAGCTGTGTGATTAACGCTAAAAGATTGATTAGCTATAATTAGTAAAGTTTCGCCTCGTTTGCTATATACTACCGCCTAGATAGCAACAGTCCACACTAAACTATACCTCCTATATTTAGCCGCTATAAGCAGGCTGGCCACCACCTTCAGCCGCCCTGGTGATATATTCTCCCTGATACACCACTTATAGTGCATCCTAGCTGCTGCATCAATCTGAAATCTATAATGAGAGCTATTAAACCCTTCCCAGAAGCCAGTCTTTCTACGATTTGTATAACTATATTATAGCGCCCCTCCTAGTCCTGAGGTTAGGCTTAATTACTCTATATATATCTTTCCTCGCTCGATCGTTTGCAGTAGGCCTGCTGCTGAGGCTTCTAGATAAGCTGCCTCTAAGGGTAGGATTGCTAGTGTTATAGGGTGTGGTTCCCTCTCCTGTAGCATGAGCACTATTGATGCCTATTAGAGTGCGGTCTATAATTATAAGCAACGCTTCTTTATTTGCAACTAGAGCGGTCTTTATAGATGCTATATATAGTTCCAGATTATGAGGAGAGCCTGAAGTCCTCTCTGTAGCGCTAAGCTAAATTACCTGATTAGTAAGTTGAGCGAAGAGTTTAGGGCTGCTTTAATTAGCGTGAGGGGTTTGAGATAGACCTAGTAGGATATCTAGTGTTATAGGAAGAGGTGATAGAATTAAATAGTATACTTTCCTAGGCGTTAAGTTCTAGAGGTATTATGTTTTATCTTATTATTGCCTAATCTTAATATAAGCTGATAATATATATAAGCTTTGCTAAAGATATAGAACCCTAGAGAATCTGCTATTAGAAGCATTATTTAAGTCTCTGTTAACTGGTTTTAAAGTTATTAATAGGATCTTAGTTACTAATAGCTAGTATTATTTTTATTTTATAAGGGGAGGAAGGATAGATATAGAAGAGGTAAGAGCCTAGAACGTAATATACCTTCTATTTCTGCTGTAATGCTATAATAAAAGTAGGAAAAGGGAGCCCAGCTTAGAAGGAGGTTTCCAGCAGGGCTGAGGAACCCCCCACTAGGAGCATTTAATAAGGAAGGAAACCCCCACTAGAGTGGTAGCTTTTAAGGATAGTTAGGGTGCAACCCTATATTTCTGAGCGAGGATGTTATTACTTGCTGGAGTCTAATTCAGAGTGGCAGAGGTGTAAGAGGCAAGAGGACTTATATATTTTCAAAGGAGGCTAAAAAGACTTAGAGCTGCTGTAATTCCAGCTAAAGTGTTGTTTTTATAGTTGCAACACTAATTATGCAGAAGAAATTATTATTCTATAAAGATAAGGTGAGTACCTTATGTGATGATAATAAGCTGGTGACGTATAGGCATTTTCGTCTAAGTCTAGGCAGGGTCTTTCTGCGTTAGAAGTGGTATAAGCAAGTTAGTGTAAGTAACTGTTAGCAGCACCTTCTAAGAGGATGGCTGCCTTTAGTGGCTTACCTTAAGTTGCATAGGAACCTGTGGGCAGCCTATAGGTACAGTCTGTTGCGTTAACAGCGTCCGCCCTCTAATTTTCAGCCTGAAAAAGGTAAAAAAGGGGCTTTTTACTAGAAAACCACTAAATCGCTCTAAACTTCACATATTAATAACTCTATCTAAAAACTACTAAGTACCCCCTAAAAGGAGAATTTAAGTAAAACTAAATATTACTAGCGCTATAAAAAAGATATAAAGCTAAGATTACTAATACTAGTGTAACTAGTAAAACTACACCTAATAATTAAATAATTATCCTTATAACTATTAATCACATATTAATATAACTAAAAGGAATAAAGTAACTATAACGTTATCTAATTAAAACAAAAAGCACACTTATATAAATTACCTATTATAGTAATTCTTACGATTAGCCAAAACGAATAAAAACTATATATTAGGTTAGTTACCATAAAAAGTATATATCAACGGAATAATAATTCCCTAAAAGTTAATAATACAGTTATTATTGACTAAAGTTAATATTAAGTTAAGATTTGAAACCAAAACAACGGAAACTAATAATCCGTAACAAACTAATAAACTATAACTACAATAATACTACGGATCTAGAATACCCAAATCAGATAAAACAAAGCCGTAATAATTAACTTTATAACAAGGTTTTTACAGTTCATTACCTATTATAGTAATTACTTAATTAAGTAATTACTAAACTAAGTAAAGGTTTGCGAGGAAAAAACGTATTATATATACGATGGATTTTTCCACTTAGAGCAGATTTTGAGGAAGCAAGGAATTCAACAGTTTTATCTATTCAACTACTACTACCTATTACTACTATTCACTATTATTATTAGTATTATTCACTACTATTATTAGTATTATTTCTTTTATATTAGTAATAACTATTTATACTGGTTATAAATGGTTATTATTGAATACGAGGAATTTTGTTATAATAATCAACAAAACGAAAAGTTTCCCCCTTTAATTATATTAAATACTACCCCTACTCTTAATAACATTACCTCCATTATACACGCTTTTACAGGTTATGAGCCCAGGGGTTTTGATTCCTGGGAATACGACAAAGTACCTGATTATATCACTTATTTTCACTTAATACCCGATTTAAACCTATCAAAAAAGGAGGATTTCGAATTTTATTATACCACAGAACCTGGTATTAATGAAATCCTATATCAGGAATTAAAAGAGTATCTTTTAAGAACTTTTATTCCTATTTTTTAAGTCTTAAAGGGACTATTTATCTGGAAGTAGATAACCTTTTAATAAACCTATTCCCGGTTTTTATTAAAATATAATTCCTATTATAAAAGATATTTATCTTTTATGTTAAAGGAATATATAGATTTATAAGCATCTATCAGTCTTATAATTCTTTAAAAATACGCATCTATCAGTCGTATTTTAATCTACTTATATAAATAAAATTAAGTAGTTTTGTTTTATTTTAGTATAAATAGTAATAAATATATTATTGTTAATATTAAAAAATGGACTCTTCTAATAATAAGTCCCTTTCTATTCCTAAGCTTAAGGGTAGTATAAACTATACTACTTGGGCAGTTAGGATGCAGGCTTGTCTAATTACTAAAGATTTAAGCCACGCTATTATAAAAAATCCTATTAATGATAATAGTGATAATAATAGTGATAATTCTGATGTAGAGGATAAAAATCCTACTATTAAGGAAACAAAAAAGGCTTTTAGCCTAATATTATTATATATTGAAGATGGTCCTCTTATACAAATCCAACACGCAGAAACTGCTAAATCTGCGTGGGACATATTAAAGGAAACCTACAATCCTAAAGGATTTACTTCAAACAATCCATTATTTCAGGATTTCCTAAATTATAAGTTATCCAATTATAATAATATTGAAGAATATATTAATAAGGTTAAAGAAATATCTAATGAGCTAGAAGCTCGAAAATTAGATATTCCTAAAGACCTATTATTAGCCTGGATTTTAAATGGGCTTAATAATGATATATTCGAGGGTTTTATATCTAATATTACCCAGCACCTTAGAAATAAATCAGATTCTTATACTATAACTACTTTAATTAGTAGTATTATAGATGAATCTAAGAGAATTAATTCTAAGGAAGAAGAAACAAAAATACTAGTTACTAATTATAAAACTTATAAAAAAGGGCAATATTATAAAAACAATAATAACCCTAATAATAAGTCTTATAAAGTAACTAAGGGCAAAAACAGCTGGAAAAAGACTAAAGGATTATGGTGTAATAACTGCAAAGTTACTAGCCATAATACTAATAAGTGCTTTTACTTAAATCCAGCCTTAGCCCCTGAAAATTGGGATATCTCTAAAGATCCTAATAATAAAATCAATAATAGCCCACCAAATAGGGCTCTTATTATTAGAGACTTTAATACTAAAGCCTCTATATCGGATTCTAATTCAGAATCTAATAAAACTAATAATTATGATGATAATTCATCTAATTATTCAGAAGACTTTGATACAGCTATCGAGGTAAATTCCCCTATTAATATACTTAATACTACTATAACTAATAAAAATAATAGTAGTAATATTAAGGAAAATAAGGATATATACATATATAATTTTGTATTAGATACGGCTGCAGAAGCACATATCATAACTAATAAAAATTATTTTACATCCTTAAAACCTTGTGATAAACAAGTAAGCTGGGGAAAAGCAAAAACAACTACTATTAAATTACATGGATACTGTTATATTAAATTTATAGATACTAATACTAAATTACTCCTTAAAAACTGTCTATACATGCCTCAAATTGGTATTAATCTAATAAGTCAGGGAGTTCTTAGTACTTATAATGATATAACTACTACTTTTACTAAAAACTACGCTTTTATGAAAAGAAATAATGAACTTTTAACTAAAGCTAGTAAAAAGAGAAATTGATATTATTTACCTATTAAAGTATTAGAAAATAATACTAATAATATAAATATACTAAATACTCTAACCAATGAAATGCTTATTCATAATAGGTTAGGACATATAAGTACTAACTACTTAAATAAACTAAATAATAGTACCATAGGTTTAAATCTACCTTTTAAACCTAATAATTTCACTACATGTGAAATTTGTATTAAATCTAACCTAACTAATAAAATAAATAAAATATCTAATAATGATAGGACTACTAAATACTTAGAAAAAGTCCATAGCGATCTATGTGGCCCTATAAGACCTAAAACGTATAATAATCAAAGATATTTTATAACTTTTCTAGATAATTATACTAAATATCTAGAAATTAAATTATTAGTTACTAAAGATGAAGCTTTTGAAGCTGTTAAGCTATTTAAATTAATAGCTGAGGCAAATAGCCCTAATAATGAAAAAATAACTATTTTAAGTACTGATAATGGTACTGAATACGTTAATAGTAGGTTTACAGCTAAATTAGCTGATTCTGCTATAATACATCAAAGATCTAGTCCTTATACACCAGAACAAAATGGTACTGCTGAAAGAATAAATAGAACTTTACTTAATAAAGTAAGGGCTTTATTATATAACAGTTATTTGCCCTTAGAATTCTGGGGAGATGCTATTTGTACTGCAGTTTACTTATATAATAGAACCCCTAATAGTTCTATTAATTATAAAACTCCGTACCAATTAAAATATAATAAGAAACCTAATATTTCACACTTAAGGGTTTTTGGATCTTTAGTTTATTATAAAAATACAACTAATAAACCAACTAAATTATCACCTAGAGGTATCAAAGGTATCTTGATAGGTTTTAGTATAAATTCATCTCAATATAGGGTTTTTAGCTTAGAAACTAGTAAACCCTTATGGACTAGAGATTTAGTTATTATAGAAAATAACTTTCCTTATAAGTATATTAATAATACTGAAACTAGTACTATTAACGCTGAAAATATAGATATAGACACTATATCTAATGCTTTTGAAAAAAATAGTGTTAATAATAATATTAATAACAATATTAATTCTTCTAATTCTATAGATGAATTAGCTATAGAAGAACAAGATGTTAATATTAATAATAGTAATAGTAAATTATCTACTATTACTTATTATAATAACGAGGAAGATGGATTAAATGATATGTTGATATTAAATACTAATACTGACGACCCAAATACCTATAAACAAGCTATTAATTCAGCTAATAAATTAGACTGGGAAAAAGCTATGGATAACGAAATAAACGAGTTAATAGCACAGAAAACGTGGATTTTAACTGATTTACCTAATAATAAAACCCCACTTAATACTAGGTGGGTATTTAAAAAGAAAAAAGATAAAAACGGTAACATAATTAAGTATGAAGCAAGATTAGTAGCCAAAGGCTTTAATCAAATTATAGGTATTGACTATATGGATACCTTTAGTACTACCTGTAGGCCTGAAACCTATAGATTATTAATGATTATAGCACTAAATAAAGGCTATATAATACGTCAATTTGACGTTAAAAATGCCTTTATACACGCCCCTATAGATAAAGAAATTTATCTATACCAGCCAGAAGGCTATATTAATAAAAAAGACCCTAAAAAGGTATTAAAACTATTAAAAGCTCTATATGGGCTTAAACAGAGCCCTAGATTATGGTATGAATTTTTAGCTATACAATTAGCTAAATTAGGATTTATCATATTTCCTTATGATAATGGCGTTTTCATTAATACTATAACTAAAGTTATACTATTATGCCACGTTGATGATATCTTAATATTAGGGCCTCAAAAAGAAGTAGAAGAATTAGCTATAAAAATAGCTAATTTAATGAAATTAGAACCTATGGGCGAAGTTAGTACCTTTCTAGGTCAACAAATTAATATATACTACACCAGTAGATTTAACCCTTAAGTTAACTAAGAATAAAAATCAAGCTACTAAACAAGTCATACAGATATATCAGCAGGAAGTAGGCTCTTTAATCTGGCTAGCAATAAAAACTAGGCCTGATATAGCCTTTGCAGTAAATCAAGTAGCTAGATTTATGTCAAATCCTTCTATTATCCATTTTAAAGCCTTGGATAGGATTTGGGGTTATTTGAATTATAATACCAATTATGTATTAATCTTTTACTATAATATTCCTATTGTAAGAATATTCACAGGGTTTTTCTGATTCTGATTGGGGTAATTATATACCAGAAGGAAAATCTACCTCTGGTTATATATTCTTTTTAACTAAAAATATAATGAGCTGGAATACTAGCTTACAAAAAAGCCCTGCTACTAGTACTTGTGAAGCTGAATATATGGCTTTAAAAGAAACTACTAAAGAAGCTATTTATTTAAATAATATTCTTACTTGTATTAATTATTTATTACGGTTTAATTATAACCTAACTATTCCTAGTATAATTACTGACTCTCAATCAGCCCAGTATTTAGCTGAAAACCCAGAGTTTCATAAAAGAACAAAGCATATAGATATAACCTATCACTTTGTTCGTTGGAATATTATGAATAAAAAAGTGCTTTTAACCTATACTAAGTCTAATAAAAATATTGCTGATGGCCTAACTAAGGACTTAAATACTACGCAATATAGACAATTTATTAAATATTTAGGCCTGTATAACCCTACTAACTTTTTCTAATTTTAGGAGAATTTAAGTAAAATTAACATTACTTAACTTCTGGGGGGCTCTAAAAACTACCAAGACCTAACTAAGTACACCCTATCTAAAAACTACCCCCTAAAAGGAGAATTTAAGTAAAACTCAATATTACTAGCGCTATAAAAACGATGTAAAGCTAAGATTACTAATACTAGTGTAACTAAATTTGAAACCAAAACAACGGAAACTAATAACCCGTAACAAATCTATAAACTATAACTATAATAATACTACGGATCTAGAATACCCGAATCGGATAAAACAAAGCCGTAATAATTAACTTTATAATAAGGTTTTTACAGTTAATTACCTATTATAGTAATTACTTAATTAAGTAATTACCTAACTAAGTAAAGGTTTGCGAGGGAAAAATGCATATATGATGGATTTTTCCACTTAGAACAGATTTTGAGGAAGCAAGCAATTCAACAGTTTTATCTATTTAACTACTACTTATTATTACTATCTACTATTCATTATTATTAGTATTATTTCTTTTGTATTAATAATAACTATTTATACTGGTTATAAATGGTTATTATTGAATACGAGGAATTCTATTATAATAATCAACAAAACGAAAAGTTTCCCCCTTTTATTATATTAAATACTACCCCTACTCTTCATAATAGTACCTCTATTATACACGCTTTTACACTACTAACACTGTTATTATTATTATTATTATTATTATTATTATTAATATTAGTTTTATTACTTAGATTTTTAAAAGTACTATTAGTTATAGTGATATCTTTACTTAAAATAGAATTATTACTATAGAAAAAAGATTAATTAGAAATATCTCTTGATAAACTAATGCAAATAGTATTATATTTATTATTATTAAGGATAATATTATTATTAATATCTTTAAAATAATTATGCTAGTAGTTTAGTTAAACTATATAAGTAAGTATTATAATTCACTTAATACCCTTTTTCTTAATACTTTACTTTAAACCTAACAATAGCACTTTAACCTATACTTAATCTTAATAAAATAAATCTTAGTATAACTAGTTATTAACGCTTAGCTTAATTTATCTTTAGCTATATAGAAGCAAATAAGCAAATAAGTAATAGAATAATAAAATATATTAAGAAAAGTATTATTTATAATACTATTATTTATAAAAGCGTTATTTATAATATTATAAAAATATTATCTATAATATAAATCGCTAATAGTATTTATAGCTTATATAATAAAAGCTTAGTAATAACTTAAACTTATACTTAAAGGTATAAACTTAGTAATATAACTTTTTATATAACTAAAAGGGTTCTTATAGCTATAATATAAAAACTTAACTACTACTTTAAGTAAAGCTTTAAGCATATTTTTCATATTCTCCTATATATATAATAACTTATATAATATATTTACCCCTTATTATTACTATATATAAGCTAAATAAAGCTATATTAAATGTTTTAATTTATAAAACTAAAGTTAATAAAATTAAAAGCTCTAAATATAATAGTATTCTCTATATAACTAAGAAAACTCTACTTAAATTCACTTAGAAATACTTACCTAAAATAGCTAATAAATATAAAATATCAAAGTTATATAGTTTTAAAATTAACATATAGATAGTTAAAGTTACTAGTAATAATTCTAATACTTATAACTATTTTATAAACTTATTTAAGACAGCTAAAGTCACTTAAAAGCTTAATAAGTTAAAAAGAGTAAATCTAATATTAAGAGTATAGCTAATGATAATAAAGCTCTTTATTAAAACTATATAATAAAGCAGAAGACGTTATAATAATATAATAGTATAGAGGCTTTAGGGCTTCTATGCTTAGTGGAGCTTATAGCATAGATATCTAAGTCATAGAGGAAAGTTTAATAGAAGATAGGTGTAGATTAAATATATTATAGAAGGTAGGTATAGCTTAGAAGAGTAGAAATAGAAGTAGCTAGAAGAAGACAGTTAATTTAGCTTATTGTAGTAATTAAAATTAGAGGAGTGTAGAGGTGATAATAATATCTAAGTAATTATATAACCTAAAAGTTATTCATAGAAAGCAAGGAAACTAGTTTAGTTTTTATAATTAATATTAGTTAAATTTTATAATATAAAACTAGCAACCTTTTAAAATAAATATTTATATTTATAAAAAGCTTTTTATAATAAAAAATAAAACTTTTTTCTAGAATTTTAATATCTTGAAATTATAAAGTTCTTTTTTAGTTATATATTATATATTTTATATCTATTAAATTTATAATTTATTACATAACTTTAATATATTTATATATTTAGTTTTTTGATTTTAAAATTTTTATTCTCATAGTAATATACATTACTTTATATTTTTATCTTATTAATATTAAGTTTTTATTTTATTTTCTTATTTCAGAAAACGTTTTATATTTAATAAAACTATGAAAAGTTTTATTATATATATAAAAAAAATACAAAAAACTTAATTTTATAAATAGTATAGTAAACTTAAACTATATAGTATAGTTTTTATTTTATTAATTATAATATATATAGCACGTTTTATAAATCTATTAAGTTTATATATATAAAGAGGTTTTATATCATAGATAATACTACTACTTATATATATTAATTTAATAGATTTATTTTAAAAATCTTTCTAATCTTCTTAATAACTTTAGTGACTAATCCTTTCAAAACACTTAGAGATTTTTTAACTTAATTTATAATAAAAATTTACTAATTTTTATATTTTAAAACCTAAATAAAAATAGGTATCTTTAAACTTTTCTAGCTTCAATTAAGTTTATTTATTATCTTCTTTCTTAATCTTTATTATACTTTTTTAGTTATTTACAGCTAAAATAGAGTAAAATATTATAAAAATAATACTACTAAACTTATTTTTAAGAGCTTATTTTCTTTGAAAAAACTATATAACTTAAAAGATAAAAGAAAGTAGAAAATATAAATAAAATTTAAATTAATTAGATTTATATTAATATATTCTTTTTATATTTCTATAGCTAGTTAGAAAATCAATATATAACTAATTAGGTATTTTTTTAGAGGTGTTTTCATTTCAAGTAGAGTACTTAGTATAATTAATAAGTTTTCTCTTTTAGTTTATTATAAAATTAGTAACTATTATAGCGAGATAAGTTTATAAAAGAGTATATAACATATATGCATAGCGAGTTGCGCATCATAGCGAGTTGCGCATCATAGCGAGTTGCGCATCATAGCGAGTTGCACACTTTTCACCACCTCTCTACTATTTTTATATATTAATCAAGCTACATCGTACAAAATCAATCAAAACTACTTATCATCCTCTTCTTCAGAGGTCTCCCTATGTAAAAGCGTGTATAATGGAGGTAATGTTATTAAGAGTAGGGGTAGTATTTAATATAATAAAAGGGGGAAACTTTTCGTTTTGTTGATTATTATAATAGAATTCCTCGTATTCAATAATAACCATTTATAACCAGTATAAATAGTTATTACTAATGTAAAAGAAATAATACTAATAATAATAGTGAATAATACTAATAATAATAGTGAATAGTAGTAATAGGTAGTAGTAGTTGAATAGATAAAACTGTTGAATTGCTTGCTCCCTCAAAATCTGTTCTAAGTGGAAAAATCCATCGTATATATAATACATTTTTTCCTCGCAAACCTTTACTTAGTTAGGTAATTACTTAATTAAGTAATTACTATAATAGGTAATTAACTGTAAAAACCTTGTTATAAAGTTAATTATTACGGCTTTGTTTTATCCGATTCGGATATTCTAGATCCGTAGTATTATTATAGTTATAGTTTATAGATTTGTTACGGATTATTAGTTTCCGTTGTTTTGGTTTCAAATCTTAACTTAATATTAACTTTAGTCAATAATAACTGTATTATTAACTTTTAGGGAATTGTTATTCCGTTGATATATACTTTTTATGGTAACTAACCTAATATATAGTTTTTATTCGTTTTAGCTAATCGTAAGAATTACTATAATAGGTAATTTATACGAGTGTGCTTTTTGTTTTAATTAGATAACGTTATGGTTACTTTATTCCTTTTAGTTATATTAATATGTGATTAATAGTTATAAGGATAATTGTTTAATTATTAGGTGTAGTTTTACTAGTTACACTAGTGTTAGTAATTTTAGCTTTGCATCTTTTTTACAGCGCTAGTAATATTTACTTTTACTTAAATTCTCCTTTTAGGGGGTACTTAGTAGTTTTTAGACTATTAACTATATTATGAAGTCTGAGTTCTTTATTGCCTTCTATAAGGCCTATAATAAGATCTTTATAAATGAAAATATTAAATCTGCTTTCTATAGAGCTAGTATTTTACTATAGGACCTAAATTATATAATTAAGAAACTTAATATATATATATAGATGCCTACACCTCTTGCAACTAATCCCTTAACACTATTAGCCTAGCAGTTATAAACGCCCTCTAACTAATATAAAGCGCTTTCATAGTTAAACTTTATTTAAACTTAGATCTTAGCCTATTAGGAAAGCTCTCTAACACCAATAATTAAAGCAGTTAACCAGCTAGTAAAAGGTGCATAGGTAATAGCACACTTAATCACAATTTTAATAGATCAGGTGCACACACTTCAGGATGCTAATCTAGCGCTTATTAAGCGCTAGAGAGCAAAAAAGACATACGTCCAGCTTAGAGGAGCACTTAGTATAGCAGAATCTCAGGTTATCCTAGAAGAAAAAGGCAAAAGGAAACGTCCAGCGCCTCAAGAAGGTGAAGATAGGGGTCTGTTGAAGAAGGGTCGGTCAGCTCAACAGCGTTGCGGTGTGTGCGGCAAGACAGGCCATAATATGCGAACGTGTTCTAAAGATATAGAATCATCTAGTGAATCAGATGCTAATAAGAGCTAATTGATTTTCTGCGTTCTAGTTGTAAAGACTTATATGATGTTTGAAAGATGAGGAAAAGTGTGCGGCTGACTGATATGTGCGGCTGACTGGTAAAGTACGTTATATGAAGTTATTAGTATATAAAGTTAAAAGTGATTTTAAGGAGTTTTTAAAATAAATACTATAGACACTATATATAAAGGGTTTTCTTTTTTCTTTTTAATATTATATTTAGTATCTACTAACTTAAAAACCCTTTAAATGTTATAGGCTACGCCTATTTATTACGTCTAGGTAATACTGCAGACTATTAGGAATTCTGCCCTTAGCGACTGCGTTCGCTTAATAGGCGCTTTATACCTATTTTTCTTCTATATAAGGAGTATGTTAGAAACCTCCCTTTTTTAGCTTAAATTATTATAATTAAAGCACCCCTAAGTTAAATAAACTGAAGGCTAGTCTATTATATATTTAAGTTTATTTAAACACTGATTTTATTAGTTATATAATATAATAAATAATAAGTAGAAAATAAAGCTAATTAAGCTAGAAGTAGCTAGCTTAAAATTAAGATTAATAAATAAAAAGGTGTTTAAAATAATATACATAGCTATTAATAAGCTTAATAACTAACTTAATAACTTAATAATTTTATATAAATAATAGTAGCTAATAATATTTTAGTATTAATAATATTAAACCTTATAATAACTTTATTAATATTACTATTAATATTATTACTTTTTAAGCTAGATATTACTTAAGATATAGATAGTATTTAGCGTTTAAAGTTTCTTTTTAACTTTTTTAAATTTAAAAGAAGCTATAATAAATATATTACATAAATGTAATAGATATATAATAAGATTAAAATAGATTAAGCTTTCTATTTAAGTAATGAAGAGGTGTAATATCTAATTAACTTCTACTTAAAACTTAAAATATAACTAATAGTTATAGCTTTCTATAGCTTAAGAAGTAATAATAGCTTATTTAAGCTAAACGCCTTTTTAGTATATTTAGACTATATTTATAACAACCTAAATATAGAAAATAAAGCTTTTAGAAGGCTATTAAAGCTTAAAATAAAATATAATAAAGTTTTTATTTTATTTCTTTTCTATTTTAAATATATTATTATAAAAACAGGCAGTATAATTTAGCTAAATAGTATCTACATTAATTATTTATATAGTATATTATTATATAAGCTTCTTAATTATTTAGTTAACTACTTAACCTTCTATAAATGTACTAAATATATAAGCTTTATATAGGATTCTAATATAGAAACTAAAAAATTATTAGTACTATATTTATAATATTTCACACTAGCTTATAACCTTTAGAATAAATTTATTACTTCTAAAAATAGATATAAATAGAGATACTAAAATAACAAAGTTAACATATACTTTATATAAAGGAATAAGTGAAAGCCTCAATAAGGAAGTATATTATCATTTTAAATATAATTAAGTTAGCTATTTATAAGAAACCTATTAAAAAGCTAAAACATTCAAGAATAGTTTTAAAATAATAAAAACTACTAAAGAAATAATATATTTAAACTTAAAAAAAGACTTAAAAAAAGAAGATATTTCTAACTTAAGAAATAAGCAACATTAGTATAAAATTAAGTATTAAGAACAGCAAAAAAACTAACTAGTTAGAAATAATTCTAATTAAAATATAATATAAATAAGCTTTCTATAATATTAATAGTTAGAGTCAATAAAAACATTTCTATTAATAATTTAAATAGATTATAGTAGTAATATCTATATAATAATACATTATTAATATATTTACTACCTCTATTTACTATATATTGATTATTAAATATAATAATTATAAGGTTTTATTAATAATTCAGCTTAAATTATTATAAAAGGAGTAGCTTTATTATACTTTAAAATTAGAGGCTATATATAGCAACGTTTTACCTATATACTAAAAAAGTTAAATATTGATCTTTTTTGCAAAAAACACTATAAATAGAATAAAATAGTGTTATATATAATATAGTAGAGAAATAAATATTTTATAAAAAGAATAAAAGTTATTATTATTTCATAAGAATAAAAAAAGCTTCAGAGGGTGAGAGAAATCTAAAAAGCTTCCTAACTAAATACTATTTTATTTATAGTAATCTATTAGAAAGTTAGTAAGAGTTAGCTATTTAAAGTAGTAATAGAGATATAAACTATAAACTTAAAAGATATTAAGAATGGGTTTAAAATAAAGAAACTAGAAGATTATTTTAGAAGATTATTATAATATATTTATATAGAATTTATAGAGCTTTTTAAGCTTATTAAAGTATACCTCTTATTTTAAATTACTTTAGCGTAGATTATAAAATCTATATTAAGTGTGATATTTCTAGCTAAAAAGCGTTTTTATTTTAAAGCTTTCTCTGTAATATATTAAGAAAAAAGCTATTAATATTTAAAAAGATATTTATTAATCTATTTAATAAAGGGTCTATTTAAACTAACAAGTTGTTTATTAATATATTAATCCTTTTTATTTAGAAACTAAGTAGAGGATTATAGCTCTATTATAATTACTAAGTATTAAATATAATTATAAAATAAGATTATTATTTTCTATTTTCAATCTAAAAGATGTTTTAAAAAGTTAGTTTAGTAAAATAATACATTAAACTAAACGTTATAATAGCTTTTTATAAGATTTATATAAGAAAAAGGTATTAAGAGAAGACTGCTTTTTATATATAATATAAGCTTTTTAAGTAGTTAGTCTATTTAATGAAATGAAGTAGAGCTTTAATAATATTCTAATAATATATTAATAATATGTTTTAGAAGTTTCTTAATAACTTTATAATAATATGTATTAACGATATATTAGTTTATAATAGCAGCTTTTAAGTAGACTATAAATAGAAAGTTAATAAAGTCTTTTAAGCATTTAAAAAAGCTAGTCTTAACTTTAATCTAGCGAAATATAAGTTCTCTATAAAAATAGTGAAATATATAAGGTTTATGTTTAAAATAAGTAAAAATATTATTTATAACGTAGAGAAAATATAGGTAATTATTAAATAAAAAACGCTTTTCTTTAGGTTTACTAATTATGATTAAATATTTATATTAAAATGTTTAGAGGTTATAAAACTTCTCACTCTCTTTATAAAAAAGGGAGCTTTATTTATTTCAAATAAAGAATAAAAAGATATATTTTAGACGCTTAAATACTACTTTTAGACTACGCTAATATTATATGATCATAATTTATAAGCTTTAATAATTATTAAGATAGACTATTTAAAGTTTATATTAAGAAAAATATTAACTTAAAAAGACTTATAAAAATAATAGCATTTTATTAATTTCTATTTATAGAAGCTAACCTTAGCTTAACATAATTATTCAATCTATAATAAAAAGCTATTAGTAGTAATTATATATCTAGGCGTATAAGATATAAAGTTAAAATGTTACTTTAGATTTAAGGTTTTAACTAATTATAAAAGCTTTAAAATACTTTATATAAAAGCAGTATTTAATAAAATACTAAAATTACTGAATAAAGCAGTTTTTAAGATATAACTTCTTATTAAAATACTAATTAAGCTGCTTTATAGCTATATTTAACATACTTTTATATTATAAATAAGATATTTTAAAAAGTTAAAAAGATAAATAAGAAAAAAGAAAAGTAATATAGATAATCCCTAACTCTATTTTTAAGAAAAGAAAAAGGTTAATATCTATAGAAGCTCTTATTATAATAATATTTAAGGATTAAGCTTTCTAATATACTTAAAATAAAATATAAATAGGTAATAATTAGTATTAAAAAGCTTATTTAATAATAAAAAAGAGAGATTAAAGTTTTCCCTTCTAATTAAGCTTAAAACTATAAATCGCTAAATATAGCGTTAACATTTTTACCTAATTAATATTTAAGGATTAAATCTAAATATTAAGATTAATAAATAAAGACTATTTATAGAATACCTTCTGAATATAATTAATTTAGAAGTATTATAACTTAATAATAATAAGCTATTTTAGTAAAAATAACATACTAATTATTTTAGCTTAATGATACTTCTAGCTAGAATAGTTTTTAGCTATCTATTAATTTATAAAGAACTATAATAGCTATAGTTATAAAATAATATAGTGATAAGTAAAATGCAGGCTTTTTTAGCTACTATTAATAGTAAAATAGCTATATTATAGCTTCGCTATGAACTTTATAATAGATCTCTTATACATAGTAAAGATAGGATCTAAATACCTCTAAATAACAATTAATAAACTCTTAAAAATAATAACCTTAAAAGAGATAATATTAATAAATATAAAGGTATATATAAAACGCTTTTAAGCTATTATTATTAGTTTTATAGCGTATTAAAGTTAATTATTAGTAATAGAAATAGCAACTAAATAAGCTAGGTCTAGCGATAATTTAATATGCTTATTAAAATTAAATAATATTTTGTAAAAGCGTGTATAATGGAGGTAATGTTATTAAGAGTAGGGGTAGTATTTAATATAATAAAAGGGGGAAACTTTTCGTTTTGTTGATTATTATAGTAGAATTCCTCGTATTCAATAATACCCATTTATAACCAGTATAAATAGTTATTACTAATATAAAAGAAATAATACTAATAATGATAGTGAATAGTAGGTAGTAATAATGAGTAGTAGTTAAATGGATAAAACTGTTGAATTGCTTGCTTCCTCAAAATCTGCTCTAAGTGGAAAAATCCATCGTATATATAATACGTTTTTTCCTCGCAAACCTTTACTTAGTTTAGTAATTACTTAATTAAGTAATTACTATAATAGGTAATGAACTGTAAAAACCTTGTTATAAAGTTAATTATTACGGCTTTGTTTTATCTGATTTGGGTATTCTAGATCCGTAGTATTATTGTAGTTATAGTTTATTAGTTTGTTACGGATTATTAGTTTCCGTTGTTTTGGTTTCAAATCTTAACTTAATATTAACTTTAGTCAATAATAACTGTATTATTAACTTTTAGGGAATTATTATTCCGTTGATATATACTTTTTATGGTAACTAACCTAATATATAGTTTTTATTCGTTTTGGCTAATCGTAAGAATTACTATAATAGGTAATTTATATAAGTGTGCTTTTTGTTTTAATTAGATAACGTTATAGTTACTTTATTCCTTTTAGTTATATTAATATGTGATTAATAGTTATAAGGATAATTATTTAATTATTAGGTGTAGTTTTACTAGTTACACTAGTATTAGTAATCTTAGCTTTATATCTTTTTTATAGCGCTAGTAATATTTAGTTTTACTTAAATTCTCCTTTTAGGGGGTACTTAGTAGTTTTTAGATAGAGTTATTAATATGTGAAGTTTAGAGCGATTTAGTGGTTTTCTAGTAAAAAGCCCCTTTTTTACCTTTTTCAGGCTGAAAATTAGAGGGCGGACGCTGTTAACGCAACAGACTGTACCTATAGGCTGCCCACAGGTTCCTATGCAACTTAAGGTAAGCCACTAAAGGCAGCCATCCTCTTAGAAGGTGCTGCTAACAGTTACTTACACTAACTTGCTTATACCACTTCTAACGCAGAAAGACCCTGCCTAGACTTAGACGAAAATGCCTATACGTCACCAGCTTATTATCATCACATAAGGTACTCACCTTATCTTTATAGAATAATAATTTCTTCTGCATAATTAGTGTTGCAACTATAAAAACAACACTTTAGCTGGAATTACAGCAGCTCTAAGTCTTTTTAGCCTCCTTTGAAAATATATAAGTCCTCTTGCCTCTTACACCTCTGCCACTCTGAATTAGACTCCAGCAAGTAATAACATCCTCGCTCAGAAATATAGGGTTGCACCCTAACTATCCTTAAAAGCTACCACTCTAGTGGGGGTTTCCTTCCTTATTAAATGCTCCTAGTGGGGGGTTCCTCAGCCCTGCTGGAAACCTCCTTCTAAGCTGGGCTCCCTTTTCCTACTTTTATTATAGCATTACAGCAGAAATAGAAGGTATATTACGTTCTAGGCTCTTACCTCTTCTATATCTATCCTTCCTCCCCTTATAAAATAAAAATAATACTAGCTATTAGTAACTAAGATCCTATTAATAACTTTAAAACCAGTTAACAGAGACTTAAATAATGCTTCTAATAGCAGATTCTCTAGGGTTCTATATCTTTAGCAAAGCTTATATATATTATCAGCTTATATTAAGATTAGGCAATAATAAGATAAAACATAATACCTCTAGAACTTAACGCCTAGGAAAGTATACTATTTAATTCTATCACCTCTTCCTATAACACTAGATATCCTACTAGGTCTATCTCAAACCCCTCACGCTAATTAAAGCAGCCCTAAACTCTTCGCTCAACTTACTAATCAGGTAATTTAGCTTAGCGCTACAGAGAGGACTTCAGGCTCTCCTCATAATCTGGAACTATATATAGCATCTATAAAGACCGCTCTAGTTGCAAATAAAGAAGCGTTGCTTATAATTATAGACCGCACTCTAATAGGCATCAATAGTGCTCATGCTACAGGAGAGGGAACCACACCCTATAACACTAGCAATCCTACCCTTAGAGGCAGCTTATCTAGAAGCCTCAGCAGCAGGCCTACTGCAAACGATCGAGCGAGGAAAGATATATATAGAGTAATTAAGCCTAACCTCAGGACTAGGAGGGGCGCTATAATATAGTTATACAAATCGTAGAAAGACTGGCTTCTGGGAAGGGTTTAATAGCTCTCATTATAGATTTCAGATTGATGCAGCAGCTAGGATGCACTATAAGTGGTGTATCAGGGAGAATATATCACCAGGGCGGCTGAAGGTGGTGGCCAGCCTGCTTATAGCGGCTAAATATAGGAGGTATAGTTTAGTGTGGACTGTTGCTATCTAGGCGGTAGTATATAGCAAACGAGGCGAAACTTTACTAATTATAGCTAATCAATCTTTTAGCGTTAATCACACAGCTAATTATGCATAACGCAACGTTCAGATGACTACGCGCGTAAAGATATTAATTCTGTGAAGTCGCCAGATGCACACGAAGTCGTCTATTCAATAGCGTGCGCGAGGATGTTAAGCTGCGCGCAAAAGCCTGCTATCACGAAGGGTGGGTGAGGTTAGCTTGCGTTCAATAAATACGAATTGTAGTGCAATTATGCGAAGTGTGAAGAAGGAAGAAACTGTAGGGTGGGTACAGCAGCCTATAGGGATGACTAGCTTAAAACATCTTTTTTTGTTAGAGTAATAGTAAGAGGGGTATAAAACTGCCTTTTTGAGCTAGAACGCCCTACTTTAATAAGTATATAAGGGCTCTAATTAGCTTAAGAGATAAGATTAATAGGAATAAAAAGGTATATACTTTATATAATTAGTAAATATACTTTATAAAATATAAACTTCTATTTTTAGCTAAAAGTAGTAATTAGATTACATTTAAAGTGTTAATAGTTATACTATTTAAGTTTACTTTATATATATATAGTACTTTTACTACTAAAACTATAAGATTTATAATATACTTCTTAAGAAATAAAATTATATATAATCTACTTATACTTATATATATTCTATTTATACTTATATATGAAACTTTATTTATATTTATAATATACTTAATACTTACTACTTTTAAAACTATAAAAGCCCCTTATTATAATTATAACGCTCTATAACAGATTATACTTTATATATTTAAATAAATAAAGCTTTACTTAATTAGAAGCTATTATCTTAATAATATGTAAAAGAGTAAATACAATAACCTAAGAAGAAATTTCTAGGTTTTAAGCTAGTTATTTTAATAAGCTGCTATAAATAATACTATATATATAAAAAAATATAAGATAATAGTTAGCTAAACTTAAGCTTAAAGCTTAAATCTTAGCTTAAATTCTACTTTTATATAAAGGATTAGCTATACTACTTTATAGCTAAATATACTTAATCTTTATATCTAAATTAATTAAACTACTTTATATAAATTATAAACTTTCTATATATTTAAATATACTTAATATGGTTTATCAGTCAGCCAGCCAGACTAGTCAGCCGGCCAGACCAGTCAGCCGGACGTTTTTTCCTACATATATAACAACATCTAGTATTTCTCAACTATAACGCATTAAATCAACTATTAGTTGTCGCTATCAGAATCTCCTGAGGGTTCGACATCTTTGGAACAGGTTTGCACGTTATGCCCAGTCTCACCACATACCACAGCGTCTCTGAGCTGGCTGGGCTCTCTTTGATAGACCCCCCTCGTCGTCCTCTTGAGGTGCTGGACGTTTCCCTTTTTGTTTCCCTTTAAGCAAAACCTGAGATTCCTCTATACTAAGTGCCCCTCTAAGCTGGACCTGCGTTCTTTTAGCCCTCCAGCGCTTAGCAAGTGCTATATTTGCATCCTCAAGGGTATAAAGCCGATCAGTCAAAATAGTGATTAAGTGCGCTATTGCCTGCACACCCTTTGACAATTGCTTAACTGCAGCAATAATTAGTGTCAGTAAGCTTCCTTAATAAGCAGAGATGCAACTTTTGATAAAGTTAGACTGCGAGACGGTTTGTTGTGGGTTAGAGGGCGTTTACAACTGCTAAGGTGGAGGTGTTGAAGGGTTGGCTATAGGAGGTGTAGGCGTCTATAAATATATATCAAG
Organism: Colletotrichum aenigma; assembly: GCF_013390185.1. Classification (NCBI taxonomy): domain Eukaryota; kingdom Fungi; phylum Ascomycota; class Sordariomycetes; order Glomerellales; family Glomerellaceae; genus Colletotrichum; species Colletotrichum aenigma. The sequence continues at coordinate 1,401,337 of NW_023500913.1, forward strand.
CTTTTTGATAATATGGTCTGGGTCCTATAGTGAAATTCCAGCGCCTTAGAAAGCAGACCTGATGTTTTCCTCATTAAAAACCTTGTTGTGGGCCTGGTGGAAGGCAACAAAGAACTCAGACTTAGTGATATGATTTATAGAGGCTCTGATGAATTAGTTGATTTTATCACTATATGTGCGTTTTAAAGGCGAATAAAGGGCAATATCTAATAGCTGTAGTAGATGCGATAAATATACAGGCATACTGATAGTTATAATATTATTCTGCTTGCAGTAATTATCAAACTCAGCTGATAAATAGCTCTTATGGCTGTTGATAATAAGCATCTGGTAGACACCCTTCGTTTAGTTCTTAGTGTGTTTGTCAAAGTGTTTAATCTAGTTAAGACCTATCTGATTGTCCGTCTATCTATTAGCAGTAGGTTTAATCACCCAGTTGCCTAGAAAACCTGATTCTATAGTCCAACTGGCAAGGTGATATACGCCCTTAACGATCACAAATAGAGGGATACACCACCTGCCCAAATTAACATATTTAATAACTACAGCCTATTTATAATTGCCAGGCTGGACAGACTTTGCTTTGCTGTGTTGATTAGCGCGTGTAACCACTATTAACGTGGTGATCATGCCTATTATGAAGCCAGTTTCATCAAACTTATATAGGTCCCCCTCTTAGATGCTATACTTAGCTATTACATTAGGTAATAGCGCAAACCACTTTGATATAACCTCAGGATCTTCTTAAAGAGCCCTTTGATAATTATATGGACGATTAAACTTAGTTTTCAGAGCAGGCTATAAGTCCACAAACCGCCTAGCCTATCGCTTGCTAATAGGCTTGCTATTACACCCTCTCAACAGGAGATTAGCTATATCTTCTACACTATTGAGGCAGAAAGGAAATCCTCTGGAATCCTATTTAATAACGTATTAGAGAAGTGTTTTCTCTTCAATCAGATTGAGTTTATATTATTAGGGTTAAGCTTGTTTGCATTGCAGTTAGTTGTTCATTCTATCAGCTAAGGTGCTCTTTAGGATACCATAGGTCTTTGCAGCATATGAAATGCTTAAGTTATTACCTGCAGCGCGTGTCGATCGGATTGCTTCAATCGCGAGAATGACTTTGTCTTCTTGGGTGTAGATTGGCATTATGGTTGTTGAGATTTTACGCGTCAAAGGTTTAAGTGATTTGGACGTAAGAGTGTTTAGAAAAAAACGTCCGGCTGACTGGTCCGGCCGGCTGACTGATGAACCACGTTACTAAATTATAAAGTTATTTTTAAATAGTTATTAGAATCTTAATTTTATAGTTAGCAATTATTATTAAATAATTAATAATTTATTTACTTATATCTCTTAGGTTGAAAAAAACTTTTAATTTTTAAACTAATTAAGTTAATATTTATTTATTAACTATCATCATGATATAATAGTAACTACTTAATAACTATTTAATAATTTATAACTTCTGTTTATATTTCTAATAAAATAATTTATCTTTATTTAGTAATTATAGTTTATTCTCTTTTAACTTTATTAGAAAGAGTTTATTTTAGTTAAACTTTCTTAATTCTTATCTTTTTGTTATTCACTTTATAGCTAAAATAGCTATATGTAAAGTAACTAATTAAAAACTAAATCTAAAAACGCTAGTATATAATAATATATTTAAGGTAATTAAAGCTATTAACTTTTAGGTATAATAGACTGATCTTAAAAATAGGTTTACAAGTTGTAAAATTACTTCTCTATTAAATAAAGAAAGAGATAAAAAGAAGGTATAATCAAGATAACGTTTTTAAAAATAATAGAACTATTCTTATTAGTAATCTAAATTTCTTTGATAGTATTAAAGAATTTATATATCATATTTATGATATTTTCAATATATTAAAAAGGTTGAATATAAATTATTTACTATAGTTTCAATATAAAAGTTTAATTAGAATTTGAAATGTTTTAATTAAGCTAAAGCTAACTTTATAAAGAGTAAATTTATTATAAACATTTATAATTTATAATAACTGCTTATAAGAATTTAAAAGTTTAAAAAAATGAAAAATATAAATAAGCTTTTTAAAGTATTAAAGCTCTATTAAATAAGAAGAAGTTTATTATAAAAAAGCAAACTTAAATACTTCAGTGTAAAAATATAAAACTATAAGATTTCTATATCTTATATAACACTAAGTATTTTTAGAACTTCTATAGATATAAAGTATATAACTATTATTACTAAAAAGTAGCCCTATAGTTTAAGCAGTATAATAAGCACTCCTTTAAGTTTTATAAAGTTCTTATTTAAATATATAATGAATTCTATTATAGCCTCTAGCTAGCTACTATAATTTTTATCTAGAACTTATACCATAATAACCTCTAGCTTCCCCCTTTAGCTAACAGCTTACTGGGTATATGATCACAGTCTTATAGATCACTATCTCTAGCTTTAGCTTTATTTTCCCCACGCGCGCTATCTATTAGACAATCTCATCACTTTTAACGTCACTTTAATAACAACTTCACAACTTTAACTAGACTTAATTACTATAGAAACAGACTTTTTATGACTTTTCGATCTATCTTCTGACTTTTTGTAAAAGCGTGTATAATAGAGGTAATTATTAAGAGTAGGGGTAGTATTTAATACAATAAAAGGGGGAAACTTTTCGTTTTGTTGATTATTATAACAGAATTCCTCGTATTCAATAATGATCATTTATAACCAGTATAAATAGTTATTACTAATATAAAAGAAATAATACTAATAATAATAGTGAATAGTAGGTAGTAATAATGAGTAGTAGTTAAATGGATAAAACTGTTGAATTGCTTGCTTCCTCAAAATCTGCTCTAAGTGGAAAAATCCATCGTACATATAATACATTTTTTCCTCGCAAACCTTTACTTAGTTTAGTAATTACTTAATTAAGTAATTACTATAATAGGTAATTAACTGTAAAAACCTTATTATAAAGTTAATTATTACGGCTTTATTTTATCCGATTCGGGTATTCTAGATCCGTAGTATTATTGTAGTTATAGTTTATTAGTTTGTTACGGATTATTAGTTTCCGTTGTTTTGGTTTCAAATCTTAACTTAATATTAACTTTAGTCAATAATAACTGTATTATTAACTTTTAGGGAATTGTTATTCCGTTGATATATACTTTTTATGGTAACTAACCTAATATATAGTTTTTATTCGTTTTGGCTAATCGTAGGAATTACTGTAATAGGTAATTTATACGAGTGTGGTTTTTGTTTTAATTAGATAACGTTATGGTTACTTTATTCCTTTTAGTTATATTAATATGTGATTAATAGTTATAAGGATAATTGTTTAATTATTAGGTGTAGTTTTACTAGTTACACTAGTGTTAGTAATCTTAGCTTTACATCTTTTTTATAGCGCTAGTAATATTTAGTTTTACTTAAATTCTCCTTTTAGGGGGTACTAAGTAGTTTTTAGATTTATATTATTAAGTAATATGATAGCTAAATATAGTATTAATAATGAGGATCTATATAATTTTAATAAGACTAGCTTTATAATAGGCGTTATTACTGGTTTAATAGTTATTATATATGCTGATAGATGTAGAAAAGCGAAATCTATCCAGCTTAGTAACTATAAATAGGCTATAGTTTTAAGTGTATTAACTTGAGGGGATAATATATCCTACCTTTTGTGATTATTTAAGGGTTTTATTACCTTACTAACTAGTTAATAGAATTAGGCTTTCTTAGCGACTAAGTGATTAAACTAACTACTAATAGGTAGACTAATAATAAAACTAGCTTAGATTAGATTAAGTATTGTAAAAAGCATACTTAGGCTTATATAAAAGGTGTCTATTAGATGCTTATAATTAATAGATATAAGAGCTATTTATTAGCTGAAATTAATGAATACTAGAAGCAGAATAAAATTATAACTATTAGTATAAAATCAACCTATTTATTAAATCCTCTATTAACTATATTATAAAGTCTAAGTTCTTTATTACTTTTTATAAGGCTTATAATAAGATGTTTATAAATAAAAATATTAAACCTACCTTCTATAGAGCTGGTATTTTACTATAGGACCTAAATTATATGATTAAGAAACTTAATATATATATATAAACGCCTACACCTCCTGCAACTAATCCCTTAACACTATTAGCCTAGCAGTTATAAACGCCTTCTAACTGATATAAAATGCTTTCATAATTAAACTATATTAAACTTAGATCTTAGCTTATTAAGAAAGCTCTCTAACACTAATAATTAAAGTAATTAAGTAGCTAATAAAAAGTGTGTAGGTAATAGCACACTTAATCATAATTTTAATAGATTAAGTGCGCACACTTGAGGATGTTAATATAGCGCTTACTAAGCGCCAGAGAGCAAAAAAGACATACATCCAGCTCAAAGGAGCACTTAGTATAGCAGAATCTCAGGTTATCCTAGAAGAAAAGGGTAAAGGGAAACGTCCAGCGCCTCCAGAAGGTGAAGATAGGGGTCTGTCGAAGAAGGGTCGGTCGGCTCAACAGCGTTGCGGTGTGTGCGGCAAGACAGGCCATAATGCGCAAACGTGTTCTAAAGATGTAGAATCGTCTAGTGAATCAGACGCTGATGAGAGCTAATTGATTTTCTACGTTCTGGTTGCAAAAACTTATATGATGTTTGAAAGATGAGGAAAAGTGCGCGGCTGACTGATATGCGCGGCTGACTGATATGCGCGGCTGACTGATATGCGCGGCTGACTGATATGCGCGGCTGACTGATATGCGCGGCTGACTAGTAAAGTATGTTATATATAGTTATATAAGTATTTTATATAAGGAATTATTATAATATATCACTTCTCTTATTATTATTTATATAATTAAATGCTTATAAATGCTTAAGATTATTAACTTTTATTATAATATAAGCCTATCTATAACGCTATATTATATAGGCGTATATACTACGCCCTTATATACGCTTATACCTATACTAATAATATTAACTAAATTTTATAATATAAAGCTAATAGCTTATTTCTATAATTATACTTTTATATAGAGTAAGTTTTATTAAAGCAAACTATAGTTAATATAGATTAACCCCTACTACACCTTCTAGACATTTCCTAATTAAGGCCCTTCCTCATACTCTCACATACCTCCAAGTATCCACATAACGCGTCCTAAACGCGTCAAGTAATACGGTGCCTACATCCTTAATCAACAAGAACATACTGACACTGAGAGGTAGCAGACACAGACACCATCACCACGGAAGCCTGTAAGATACCTCGTGTGGGCACCTCATGGCCGCTTCCATCTGCACAAGTCGGCGTCCGGCGCGCAAGCCCACGGGTGTCGCGAGAGATGACTCGGACGACGAACTTGGCGTCGAAGATCTTCCGTGGAAATGGCTCTACGATCGTGCCACTACGAAATCTCCCGACACACACAAGGAAAGCGACACCCCCCGGAAACGCAAGAGGACAGTCAGCGGACCGCGAATAGTTGGTGCCGGCCTCGGTACCTTTCAGTGCTTTGTTGGCGATTGTGTGCTCCTCAAAGCTGAAGGATCGAAAGAAGCCTGGGTTGCTATCATTTGCGAGTTCGTTGAGGACGACGAAGGAGAGAAGGCGGCAAACTTCATGTGGTTCTCCACGGAAAAAGAGATACGCAACAAAGAGAGGAAGAGGCTAGACTTTCTGCCTGTATGTTGTCTGTTCAGTGTATGTCAACACCGAGGCTTACTTTCATTAGAATGAGTTGTATATCTCCCCTTCATGGGACGTCAATCCCTTAGCTGCTATAAATGGCAAAGCCATTGTTCTTTCTCCGCGCAAATTTGCCCAAAAGTACCCATCCGGAAAGGTGTCTCGGTCCTCGCCTGACTACGGCAAGGTATTCATCTGCCGGCGCGGATGCAATACAAGGACAGCAGCATATACAGATGAATTTGTATGGGAGGATATCTATCAAGCCAACGACCAAGGCGTACATGACCTCATTCAGTTTGCTAAATCCCACACCAAGTCGACAAAGAGGCGTCTGGGCACAAGGGAATCGACACCAGAACAATCATATGCTCTTCCTGAAGGCACTGGCAACATAGCGACACCGAAACGGACGACCAAGCTGGATGTTTCTACGCCCCGCGGAAGTGATCGCCTTGTGACGACACCATCATCACGGAAACGGTCTGTAAAACTGCTTGCAATCATTATCGCCGATGAAACTAACTTGCTGTTCAGTGTCGTGGTGAAGAAGACTTTAGAGTTCACACCGTTGGGCACTCGAAAACTATCCCCAAACCGCCTTCAATCATCGCCATTCCAGTTAGCACGATCACAGCTTCACGTTGCATCCGTTCCATCCAATCTGCCTTGCCGAGAGAATGAGTTTGCTACGGTGTATTCTCATCTGGAAGTCGCGATTGCAGATGGGAGTGGAAGTTGCATCTACATTGCTGGTACACCAGGAACTGGTAAGACAGCGACCGTTCGTGAAGTTATATCCCGTCTCGAAGACAATGTGAGGGCGGATGAGTTGGACGACTTCATCTTCGTTGAAATCAATGGCATGAAAATCACTGATCCCCACCAATCATACAGCCTTCTCTGGGAGGCGTTAAAGGGGGAACGTGTCAGCCCATCGCAAGCCATCGACCTCCTAGAACGAGAGTTTAACAACCCCAGTCCTCGCCGCACGCCATGTGTTGTCCTAATGGACGAGCTGGACCAACTGGTGACGAGAAATCAAAGCGTCATGTACAACTTTTTCAACTGGCCAGGACTCCGGCACAGTAGGCTCATTGTTCTAGCTGTCGCCAATACCATGGACCTTCCTGAGAGAACCCTCAGCAACAAGATTAGTAGTCGCATAGGTAGGTCGTCAAGGATGCCATCCACCCATCCAAAAGCTCACATAAATGTCCAGGCCTTACACGAATCACGTTCCCGGGGTACACGCACCAGCAACTAATTCAAATTATACAGTCCAGGCTGGAGGGAGTACCTGGGGACCTGGTTTCTCCGGATGCTATTGGCTTTGCCAGTCGAAAGGTGGCCGCTGTCAGCGGTGATGCCCGGAGAGCCCTGGACATCTGTAGACGAGCCGTCGAACTCGCCGAGTCCGATTCCCGTACCGGACCCGACATGACTAGTCGAGAGGCACGTGGAACTGGCAATCAAACAACGGCAAAGGTCACTGTGGACATCATCAGAAAAGCCATTGGTGAAGCCACCACGAACCCGATACAGCAGTACTTGCGTTCGTTGGCGTTCGCACCCAAATTACTTCTGAGTGCCTTGCTGGTCAAAATCCAAAGAAACGGCACTTTTGAGACAACATTCGGCGACGTAATGGACGAGATGTATCGCATAACGAAAATTGACACTGGAGGCCTAGACCCCGGCCTTGTTGCGGCAATGGTAAGTGGCTCGTCAGGAGCCGATCTGGGCCCAAGCAGGGAAAATGCTCGGGTAATGGAAGCCATGGGACTTCGCCATGCGGCAATGGAGTTGGTTGGCGCAGGCATCATTGTCCTAGAGTCGCAGAGGGCCGAGAGACCGAGTAAGATGCGCCTTGCAGTTGGAGATGAGGAACTCAAGATGGCGTTCCGAGATGACGGTGAGGTTAAGGCCCTTGGTCTATTTTTCTAGTTCAAACACCCCCCACGCCGTTGCAATGGCACGGCGATAAGATAGCAGAAGCAGCGGGTATCTATTAATCTTTCCTTCATCGTGTGTCCCGGCCCTTCACTGTCTCTGAGTCTGTCCAATGTTGTACCATCCTATACTAATGTCCTTTGTAAGGTAAGCTCCCTCCGAACCATTTCGCACTAGTATTTGCGTCGTGCGAGCGTTGGCTGCCAAAGTACAGGATGCGTTTCAGGAGTCGCCTTTTCATCCTGCTTCCATATTTTGATTGTTTTGTCTGCCTCACCACAAATTAGACGCAGTCCAGAACGATCAAAGGTTGAGCTCATGATCCCCGCCTCGGCATCCAAGGACCCTGGCTGCGCTGTGGTATCCAGCGACTGGAAGCGATGGCCCGTCTTCCAGTCCCAGAAGCTCATCGAGCCGTTGTCGCCGCCGGAAAAGAGCACGTTTTCCTGGTTTACGCTGAGAGTATTGATGATGGCATTGTGTCCATCAAAATTCTGCATAAAGGCACCCTCGGGGCATTTCCATTGCTTGATGCTCCCTGTGCTACCAGAGGCAAAGGTAAACTCTTGAGGATGTGTAGCCAAGGCCCTGACGCCTTTTTTGTGATGGGTAAGGACACCCATGGTCTTGCCTGCAGCCAAGTCCCATAGTCTCACGGTTGCATCAAGAGAGCCAGTCATAACTTGGGGGTCGACCTCCTGGCACTTAACATCCGATACGGTTCCAGTGTGACCCGAAAGGACGTGTATGTTACTTCGAGTTCGCATATCCCATACCCTCGCGACGCCATCTCGACCTCCCGTCACCAGCACATCCAGTGTCGGGTGAAGCGAAAGAGTGTATACGCCACTCAGATGACCATGGTAGTGTCGTATGACTTTGTTGGTTTCAAGATCCCAGCATTTGACCATCTTGTCCTCACCGCAAGAAAATAGGTACGGATGGCGTGGGCTTACGGCAAGGCCGCGAACTGTCGATATATGACCCGTCAGGGTGAGGCGGAGGGATCCTGTAGCAATGTCCCAGATCTTGATGGTCCTATCGCCCGCGCCGCTCGCAAACCACTTATTTCCAGGCTCAACAGCTAAGCTTCGCACCCAGCCCAAGTGACCTGAGATGACCCTCATAAGCTTCCAAGGAGGATGCCATTCGGGCTTGCCATTCTGTGATGCCGACGATCCGGCCCGTGCAAGGCTCATGGGCTCAGAAGACAGCTGCGGAGACGAGCCATTGGATGGATTAGTGGCTTTTGTGAGCTTTGCAGACTCGGCTGGTCCCTCGAGAAGTTTTTGGACGGATCGTTGGCGTACGAGTGTTTGCTCAGCGTTGGTGTTCGGTTTGGTTCTGCGCGACTTAGAAGCGGCTGGCTGCTTGGCGGCGAGAGATGCTGGGAGCTGTTGCACGGGGGCATATTCCAGCCGGAAGCGACGTTCGGTGGGGTCCCTGTCATCAAAAGCCTCGATTGTGGTTTCGGCCAAGTCAGTCCTCTGTCGCTTTCTCGTTGGCGCGCTAAGCGAATTTGAGTAGAAGGACTTGGTCGCTTTGTGGTTTCCATCGAGCAACTCTCCAAGACTTGAGGTTGTTGGAATGCTGGACTCGGAGACAGCAACATCCATTGTGAAGACGGATCTCGGGGCTTCCGAGGACTCGGTGGTTGGAGTTCGTATCTCTGGGGGGGCCGATGGTTGTTGGAAAGGCAGAGTTTCGATTTCGGTATGAAGGACATAAGGTAGTCAGCTAGCCTCGCGGAGCGCGTCTCAGCGCACGGACTATGTGGGTTGCTGAGTCTAAAAACTACTAAGACCTAACTAAGTACCCCCTAAAAGGAGAATTTAAGTAAAAGTAAGTATTACTAGCGCTATAAAAAAGATGTAAAGCTAAGATTACTAATACTAGTGTAACTAGTAAAACTACACCTAATAATTAAACAATTATCCTTATAACTATTAATCACATATTAATATAACTAAAAGAAATAAAGTAACCATAACGTTATCTAATTAAAACAAAAAGCACACTCGTATAAATTACCTATTATAGTAATTCCTACGATTAGCTAAAACGAATAAAAACTATATATTAGGTTAGTTACCATAAAAAGTATATATTAACGGGATAACAATTCCCTAAAAGTTAATAATACAGTTATTATTAACTAAAGTTAATATTAAGTTAAGATTTGAAACCAAAACAACGGAAACTAATAATCCGTAACAAACTAATAAACTATAACTACAATAATACTATGGATCTAGAATACCCGAATCGGATAAAATAAAGCCGTAGTAATTAACTTTATAATAAGGTTTTTACAGTTAATTACCTATTATAGTAATTACCTCATTAAGTAATTACTAAACTAAGCAATAATTTACGAAGGAAAAATGTATTATATATACGGTGGATTTTCCACTTAGAGCAGATTTTGAGGAAGCAGGCAATTCAACAGTTTTATCCATTTAACTACTACTCATTATTACTACCTACTATTCACTATTATTATTAGTATTATTTCTTTTATATTAGTAATAACTATTTATACTGGTTATAAATGGTTATTATTGAATACGAGGAATTTTATTATAATAATCAACAAAACGAAAAGTTTCCCCCTTTTATTATATTAAATACTACCCCTACTCTTAATAATACTACTTCTATAATACACGCTTTTACACTGAGCCTCACATATCGACGCTTTCGTACCTGATAAATAGGTACGGTGCGATCAGAAACCAATTGCGCCTTTTTACACTGTATACCAGCACAGGCGTGTGCTCAGCCCCATCATCTGCCCGTCCACCACCGGCACCTAAGGTACCTACCTACCCACCTTAGAGGACCTTGGAGGACCTTGGAGGAAGGTGTGTGTGTATGTGTGTGTGTGTGTTTAAGCCTTCTAGAACCCCAAAGGGGTACGCGGCTGCTATCTGTCGCTCTACTCATACATTATGTAACCAAATTCCAGCGCTCAGGAGGTGCCAAAGCCTGCTGCAGTGTTGGAGGAAGGTGCACTGTGCCTAGGTACGGCACTGCAGATACCTATCACCCTAAGTATGGTTCTCAGCGTCATCCCGCCGTGATTCTAACGTAGAGTCCAGCTTTGTAACCTTTCTCTGTTATATCTCTGTTATATCTCTAACTGCAAGAACACTTCCCACTCTCAGTTGGCCGTGTCGTTGTATTCTAGCGAACCACCTTTCTAGAGGACTGGACCCGGACCATGGACGATACTCCAGATAAATTTCCACTTCATTCGGCGGCGCGTGAGTGTAGAGGTAGGACTCATTGATCGCAGTAGTTTGCTCCATCCCTGACGAGCTGGGCAGTTTCGATTGCAGAGACACTTCTCAGGGTACTTCAACTCTTTGACGCTTGCACGAAGATGTCTGAATGGCGAGGCTGATAACGTCCAGACGGACCCCAAGCTTGCTCTACGTGAGGACGATGACGGTAGGCTGCCACTACACTGGGCCGTTTTCTTCCAACTGCACCGAAATCGTCATCCTCCTCGTGCATCAACGTGGCTTTGACCCGGACATACAGGTCTGGTTCCCATCCAACTACTCCCTTAGGTTGGGGTGACAACTAGTTCACTTGACTCACATTCGTTATGCAGGATGGCAGCGGCTGGACGCCGTTAATGATTGCTGCCAGCATCAAGGATGGCGAGGACCTGGTTCACTTGCTGTTGCAGAAGGGCGCTGATGCGAACCTGAAAAGTACGTATGCATGTTATCTCCCGTCTTGCCTGCGTCTTGGCCGTAGTGGCTGATGCCCCGTTTGCGATTCACAGACCACAATGGGCAGAGCGTCCTTCACTTTGTCGCCTCCAAAAACAACTTGGATGTTGCTAAGATGCTCCTCAATCATGATCCCCCGGCGTCCACTAGAGTTCGTGACAAGCGTGGCCAATATCCTATTCACCGGGCCGCGGCCGTGGGCTCAATCCCCATGACGAGGCTGCTCATCAACAATAAAAGCCCTCTCGATGCAACCGACACTTCGGGGTATACCGCTTTACACCATGCCGTTGCTGAAGGACACGGTATGTGTAACTTGTGCCACTCTTTTATCCACTACCTAACATTTCAATTACCAGGCGACGCAGCCGTAGCATTACTGAAGGCTGGCGCAGACTATGGTAAAAAGGACCAAGATGGCTGTCTGGCCCTTGACTTGGCGCCAGATAAAGAGGTAGGTTGTGTGGTCCTAGACTATCCCCATTCCTCCGAACTGTGTCCCCAAACTAAACCGATCTTGTCGCAGGTTCGCCGTTACATCGAGCGTGCCGCCGAAGGGGAAGGCATAGACCTCTGAACCAAGGAGGCCACACTACCACCATCTGTGAAGCCATAATCAATACAGTCCAAACATAAACACGCATCGGAATCATATTCATCATTCCTATGCGGACTATTACGTGCTTAGTCCAGAATATAGCCGAATTCGTCACCTGACCGTGCGCTCTACCAAATCGCGATACATGGCCTTGACGTCTTGCACATCAGCGCGGAGCTCCTCCACCAGCTCACTTTTCTCACCTAGTACTTCTAGCGTCATTTGGTACCTGGAATTGATGTCCTCGACCTGGCCTTCCAGCTCAGCCACCCGTTTTGATGCCGCCTTACCGGATTCCATCTCTTTCATTAAAGTGGCTATTTCTGCTCTTGCCTCATCCCTCTGCCCGGATATTCGCGCAAGCTCCTCGCGCGATGTTACCTTTTCAGCCTCAAGTCGACGGATCGCGGCACTCATCCTCTCGACCAGCTGGACCGAGGGACCCGCCCCAACAGTTGATACGGACACCATATCTTGCATCATCTGCCTTGGTGAAGAGGTCGTCTCCACACCGTCGAATAGATCGTCCTTCTCGCCTGCGTGCGATGTCGGCGTAGGCAGCGAGTCTGGTGCTAAGTCAAAGGATGGGACGAATGCTGAACCTGGAAGGCTCGGCGCGCCGGATGCCAAGAATGGCGCTGAGGGAGGATGGGCAGATAATCGTCTTCCTGGAGAAGAGCCTTCGTGAACACCGTCTGTTCCACTCGTGGGGTTTGAAATTTTGCGGCTCTTTCCTGAGGCACTTTGTAGCATGAGTAGATCATTGCTCAAAGTACGGGTGGGAACAGATAGTAGAGGCGAGTCTGGCCTGCTCTGCATCCTCGATATTGAGTTCGAGAGGTGGTCTTCGAGCCATGGTCTCCGTTCAGACTCGGTCCTCTCTGCCCTCCACGCCGCGTGTTGCTTCTCCGAGTCAAGTTTTGCCCGCGCAAGCGCAGCTTCGGCGTCATCTGCTCGTTGTTGTAAAACATCGATACGAGATTGATATGCCTCAGCATCCCGCTGGTAGTTGGGGAATTTGTTCTTAAGCTCCTGTATCTCCTCATCTTGACGCTTGCATCGAGTTGCCTGTGGAGACGTCAGTATTCGCAGTCCATTGCGAGGCAAGATGTCCTGTGCAAGTTTGGAGAAAGAGGTGGGTTGAACGTTATCAATGGAGAGTGTCTTACGGTTTCTCTAGCCTTTTTTCTCATTTCGGATTCCCTTCGCAAGGCATCGTCTCTCTCCCGTTCTAGATTACCGAGTCGAGCGAGCAGGCTGGCTTCGATCCCCTGCCAATTCTCTGTAGCAATCGCATGTTGAGTCTGCAAGGTTTCCACCTGCCGCAGTAGCTTCGCCTGAGAATCGCCCACCGCGCCAGAAGAAGCCTCCTCTGCCAAAGCACGCATTGCCTCCAGCTTGCCCTCCAGGACCTGAAGCTCTGCCTTCATCTCCACTTCCGTGATGCGGGCTCGCTCCGTCGCACGTGAAGCCGTTTCTTCCGCCTCGGCGGCGCTAGCCTTCGCTCTGTCAGCAACCAAAGTCTTCTCTACCTGCAAAGCAGCTATCGTGTCTTCAAGGTCCTTTGCTCGACGTTTCTCGATAGTCAATGCTTCTTCGTTAGCTTTCGCGAATGCTGAGTCTTCCTGGTCCGTCGCCTTCTGAAGATCCGCCCGCAACTTCTCTATTGTGTTTTTATCGGCGATCGCCCCCGCACGCAAGGCATTGAGGTCGTCCTGCATGCCATTAATGCGAATTTGCAGCTCCTGATTCAAGTGCTCGAGCTCATCTACCCGGCTGGCTCTTGAGCGCAACATTTCCAAGTCCGCCGTCGTCTTTTCGTACCGCGTTTTCAACTCTGATGTCGCCTTTTCATCACTGACAATCTGGGATCTAAGCTTTCTGATGATGGTCCGGTGCTTCTGTTCAGTGGCTGCCAAATTTCGCCCTTCTTCCATGAGCAGCGCAATCTTTTCATCTCTCTCAGCCAGTTTCTGCTCCTGACTCCCAGCCTGAGCCTCTGCAGCAGACTTTCGAGCGACGTCAGTCGCCTCTTTCGCCAAGAATTGCACTTTTGCCTGCAGAGCCTCGAACTGTTCAACGTGGCGATGTATTTCTTCCTGTTGCTCCTTCGCTGCTTGCTCGCAGCTAGCTGCCAGCGACTTTACCTGGGTCTCGAGGTCGACACAATGGCTGCATTTAGTGCCGGAATTGTGTGCAATGCCGTTTGCGCTGGGCTTGGAGAGGGGCATTCCAGGCAGTCCAGCGGAAGTGCCAACAGAAGTGCTCACAGAAGCGGTGTTGTTCTGAAGTGTGCTCTCAGATTCGCCAAGTATTATACTCGGCAGGCTTTGGCTCTGCTGCAACTTTTCAATCGTAGCAAGTTCGTCGTGAACTTGGTCTGCTATCCCAGATTCCCGGCTGATTCCAGACGTCGGGTTGGACTCATGGAGGGCGGCAGGGAGAGCGGCGGAGGCGATATTCGAAGCGAAGGTAGGCTCGCTCTGAGGAGTAATAGTATCGCAACGCGCGCTCTCAACGCTCAATCTGGCACTGTGACAATCTGACGTGGCGCTGCGAGCATCTGCGGACTGAGGGTTCTTGGATGCCATGGCTTTCGCCAAGCGCTCTTGTAGGCGGTCATTCGTGCGGCTGCTGGTTGAGGATCGGGATGGCCCTATGTCAAGGAGCAGTCAGCAACCGATTTCAAAGTATCGCGGGGCAAGGCAATCGAGGCGAGATTCAGGCGAAGCGTCACCAGCCCACGAATAAGTGTGTGGCTCACCAATCTGCTGCGGCTCTCCTCTAGAAGGAGTGGCAGGGCGCTGAGGGGATTGTCCTGGCTGTTGGAGGGAGCCATTCTCGCCCTCCGCCAGGATGTTATCGAGGCGGGCCTCAACGCCAGCAACGGCTTGCTGGAGGAACGAACCCCATCGTGACGATTTAGCGGGTGCTGTCATGATGGAGCCTGATGCGGATGTGAGTATATATCACAATGATATGACTTGAACCGTCTAGGCCTGTTGGCTGTTGCGAAATGCGGCCGGCATGGACATTTCGGGTTTGAAGTACGGGCCGAAAGATGGCCAAATGAACGGGGCACACAAATCTGGACGCGACAAGTCGACCGGCGAGGCAGTGGCGCGACTCCAAGCTGTAGTTACGAAGCCGACACCGACAGACGGTTTGGGTGCTGGACTGTTTGATTGTAAGGACCGTGGTATGCAAGGGAACCGGAGCAATGTCGGGTTGGCGGGTGTCCGGTGTTGTTGGATCTTACGTGGAGTATTGCCCAGATGATTGTACCCAAGGCAAGGTGGAACGAATCGTGATTGTAGCTGGGGTGCCCTGCAGAATGCGCACCGCACCCTGAGTTAAGTTACTAGCTCGGGTACTCTGTACGTCAGGCACTTTGGTTCACGTACTGTGACGTATCTGGCATTACCTTACGACACCACCTCCTACTTACTTAGTGCATACCCCTATATCGGATAACTTCTACTTGGTGCTCATTAATACATACCCGATTATCGCATCTTGTCGATTGCCGACTCAACGTGCCTGGCTATGTAAGCCAACATGCCGTTGCTCGACGTCATCCTGCCTACCTAGCCTCGGAACTCGTCGCACAAGCCCATCAGTTGGTACTGATATTGCCACAGCTGCAGCCAACCCGAGTCGTGCTTGCGACATGCGGAACCCACCCAACTGGCAATTGGCAGCGACGGGCGCGGGCGCGGACGCGGACGCGGACCTGGCTCGGATTACCTTGTCGTCCATGGACCAGACGCTTGGACAGGTGCCAACCTGACCTCGTCTTCCTACATTTCTCAAAGTGCAGTACCTGGCAAGGTCCGTTGGTCCGCCGAACTTGTATTTTGGTCTGGCTGAATAGACACGTTACTCGTTGGAACCCCCCCGCAGACTATGTCCCGAGTTGTCCATAACCAATGACTTGGTCCTCTCTACCATCTATCCCAATCCAACTTCTCTGATCTGAACGAGTGTCCCCTCACTGAGCCGTCCGAGTCTCACCTCACGTTCCTTACCTGGACCGTTCAGGTCCTGCTCTGCCGCTGACCCCGGCCAACTTCATTTTCACTCACGTAACATCGCTTCCGGTTCGCCCGGAGTAGCACGATCTTTTCTTCCTCTTGTATTCTCGACTCATACTCTTCTTTCCCATTCTCCGACTTCTCGACCTCGAAGTCGCAGTTCCTCGCCGTCGCTCGGTGTATTTGGTTCAGCCCAGCAACTCGAACCACTGGACACTTTGACCCAGCCGTCGAAACTTCCTCGGGAAAGCCCACGTAGCCAACACAACAAAGTTGCGTCTGTGGACGATTCGACAGCTCGGGAGAGCCATTCCCCGGTCTACATAATTGTGCCCAACACTCAAACGACTCCGCTCGCCTGACCAGATTCTATCGACATACAGACTAGTCGATGGCGGCGGCACCGCTGTTCCAGGCGTTGCGCCTGTCCTACAATGACGGCACTACGGATGGCTTTTGGGGCGAGAAGACATCCACTTTGAATTTTTGCGAAGAGGTATGAGGCGACTTCCAGGCCGGACAAGCATGCCCCAACGCCGCTCTCAAATTTGGCTCACCTCTTCCAAGGACTATGTCGTGTCGTACTACTGCGCCGAAGTTTGCAATGTGAGTTGGTATTTTAATTCATGGGTCAGTTACGAGCATGTGAATTTTTCTAATGCAGAAAATCCTGCCTTACAGACATTCACGAACCTTCTCTTCATGTGGCTGGGCTTGAAGGGAATCCACAACTGTATATCACAAGACCACCCACGCATATTTCTTATAGCTTACATGGGCTACATCATCGTTGGTCTTGGATCAACTGCCTTCCACACCTCACTTAAGTGTACGGCGTTTCCCGTCCTGCTCCTCAGTGTTTATTCAGCCCCCTCTTGTTCCTGCTCACCCCATGCTCACACATCGTCAACCCTGCACTAACGACTGTCTCAGATCCCATGCAGCTTATCGACGAACTTTCCATGATTTACACCACGTGCCTCATGGTTTTTGCTACCTTTTCGTATTCAAGATCAGGTCGATTTTCCGCGTTCTTAGGCTGCGGTCTGACGCTTCTTGCCGGTTTTATTACGGTATGTCATGTACTGCGATGACCCAGCCGGCGTCCACGAGAAGTGACGGGCACTGGCTAATATCGCTACTGTTAGGTATACTATCACGTCACAAAAGACCCTGTTTTCCACCAGAGCTGCTATGCGGCGTTGACAGCTACGGTGATACTTGACCCAATGCGTCGTGCTCGACACTATTGCTGAGTCCTATACAGGTAGTATTTCGGAGCTTGTACGTGATGGAAACGCAATTGAGACCAGTTCTCGTTAAAAGGAACAGCACCAAGGCCAGCAGTGTCCTCAAGACCATGTGGATCATGGTCGCCACCGGTTTGTTGTTGGCCGATTCTTTTGAATTGGTGAATCATGCTTAACTTTGATGCATAGGGCTCGGCGTGTTTCTCAGTGGCTTTCTCATCTGGAACCTAGACAATTCTCTGTGCAGCCATATCAGGAGGTTACGGCGCCAGCTTGGGTTTCCTTGGGGTGCGTTGCTCGAGGGTCATGCCTGGTGGCATTTAATGACAGGTCTTGGTAGATCTCCCCTCCCATGGCATGTCTGTCCAGTAACTAACCTTACTTTCAGGAGGTATGCGCCGTTCACCCCGGCATTTGAGGGCAGAAGTATGTGATTGAAGTGTCTGAGCTAACTATGCGTCAGCTTATTACTACATCACGTGGGGCATATGGCTACGAAGATGCCTCGAAGGCCGAGAAGATGAGTATAGGCTGGTATGGCCAAGGTCAATATCCTCAATTCCTGTAGTGGTGAAGGCCAAAAAGGTCGAGTAAAAATAAGTCAAAGCATGCGTCCTGCGCAAACGAGAGTCGACGATGCCACGAGGACAACCCGTGGTGGTACAAAAGACCGATAGGTCCCCATTTGTGGGCTAGTAGACACACACCATAGAGCATGCAGATGAGTTTTTCCAATCGCGATCAACTGGTGGGATGATGCTTTGCGGGCGATTACCTCGTCGGCTTAAGCGGCAGGAAAGGTAGATGTGCCTGCAAGACTCCGCCGCATGCTTGATTACCTAATGGATACACTCACTCATTTGCGTTTGCCCTTGCTGAAACCCCTGTAAATGCGGGATTTTTAGGTTTTAACTACACTACTACCTTAAACATTAATTAGTATCGTCTTTTTATTATTTTCTATTATTTCTACTATTATTAATTAATTATAGATAATATATAATAATTATATAAGTTAGTATTATAAATTTAAATTAATATTATTATTAATATAATTATATATTTCTTATAATAGAACTTATTAACGCTATATTTCTAGCTATGCTTAAGCTTATAAATTATAAAATTAAATTATGCTTATTAAAATTAAATAGTTATAGGTTTAATTATTAATTAAAATAGTCTTAGATAGATAAAGTAGTACTTTTGTATTTATACTTCTTATTATACATAATATATAGATATAATAGAAAGCTATAGCTATGATTATAATATAAATTAATAATATAATATGAATGGCTTAAATTTAACTAGCATACTTTAGCTTTTATTTTTTTATTAATTTTATTATATACTAATATATTAAAATTAGAATAAAGTGATATAAACTAGTTAAATAAATAGTTTATATATATTAAATAATATTACTACTTCTTAATATAAAATAAAAAATGTTATTTAAAAAGCTTCTATTAGTTAAATTTTTTAGTATAATAACTATAATAAATATAGTTTAATATATAGAACGTACTATTTTAGTTTTATTATATTTTATTTATTGTTATAAGAGATATATTAAAGCTATGTTAATTAAAAAGTTTTAATAATGATCAGTTAATATTATTGTATAAAAAAATAATATTTAAGTTATTATATAATAAGTTAGATATCTATCTTAACAAGTTATAGATATTTCTTATTAATAAGTTTAATTTAAAAGTATTAATCTCTATAATTTTATAATACTTAAAAGTAATACAATAGTAAAAAAAAAGATTAAATATATTGCTCTATAAAGAGATAATAAAAAAGGCTTAAAATATTAACAGAATATTTATTATATTAAAGCTAATTAGGTTATTTTTATTAATAAAAATAATATTAATTACTATAATAAAATTAAAAGAATAATATAATTACTAAAAAGTTTTTAACTTTTAAAAAGAAGTATACTAAAATAAAGAGAATAATATTATATATTATTAATACTTACTCTTAATCATATTCTTTACTATATTATATATTTTAGCTATATAAACTAAAAGGCTTTCTATATTAAATTAAATATTTAGTATTATTAGTTGTAAACTTATTTTTAAAATAAAACATAGTTTTAGTTATAAATAATGTAGATTAATATTATATGATAAAGCTTTAAATAGTATATAATATTATTAATATTTATCTATTTTATTTATCTCTATATTTATTGGATTATGATTTTATGAAAGCGTTTTTTAATAACTTAAAAATATATCTATAGTATTATTTTATATATCATAAATAAATATATAATAAATATTTTTTTTCATGGTTTTGTATAAAATAGTTATTATTATTCGTTTATTTTTAGAGTTAATTATAAACTACTTTAATTATTATAAGATTAATATACTAAAAGAGAATTTCTTTAGTAATAAGAGAAATAAAACTTAAATATAAAATATTATAAAGTTATAAGCTCATAAACTTCACAATAGTTTTATTTCTAAAATATTTACTAAATAATAAATTAGACATCGTAACAGTTTAATATAGAAAGAAGAATATAATATAACTATATATTATTTAAGTTATATTTCTATTAGTTTAACTATATATATATCTCTCTATTTAAATTATATTTAAGCGTAATAATTATATAGTAATAAAATATATTAATACCTATATATTTATTAATAATATTTATTATAGGGATGATAATTAATATTCTTTTAAATATATTTAACTTAATAATATAATTAGTTATAGCTAGAAAAAAACTTACAATTATAAAAACTAAAGGGAAAACTAATAATTATAATTAAACGTAATAGATAACTATATATAATCTATATATTTATATATTTTAAGAGGTTATGAGTTTATAATATGTAAAAAAGCGTTAAATATAATAGATTTATATTATATAGTAACTATTTTTATCATTAAGTTTTAGCTCATAAGGTTTAGTAGTTGATAATAGAAATTAATCTTTTAACAACTTAGCTTATCAATAATGTTTAGTTTGAAAGTTTATGTGTATATAGCTTATTTGTTAATAATTTGTTAATAAATAATATATATTTATAGTTTATTCATAATTAATATTTTAAGAGAGGTATTAAATAAAAATAAAAATAAAAATCTAATAGTTTTATAATAGTTAGTTTATTTATAGAGATATTATTAATTTGATTAGTTATTTTATTTTATATTAATTAACTAATAAGTGTTCATATTACTATTATAAGAAATTAAGATAATACTTATTAGAAAATAGAAAAAGAGATTTATAATATAGCTTTCTATATTTATTTAATATATATATTTTATATAGTTTGAAATAATATAAAAATATACTAAGAAGCTTCATATAGTTTTTTAAAATAAACATTAGTACTATTAGTTAAAAAGACTTATAAGTTTAGTTTAATAATAATATTACGTTTAAATCAATATTTCTTATAATAATTTATTAAATAGTTTTAATAAAGTTAATAATATATTATTCTTTATATCTCTTTATATATATATATATATATAAACTAGTTAAATATACTATATATAAACTTAGTTATTAAGAATAGTAAATAAATAAATAAAATAAATCTAAATTATATATTATTAACTTTATTATTAAAGTTGTTACTCTTTGAATCTATTATTCTTAAATATTTACTTTTTATTTTTATAAAATAAGTTACTTTTTAGTCCATATTAAAAGTCTATATATAAATATACTAGTTAAATCTTTTTATAATACTTTATTTAACTTGTTAAACCTAAATATAAAAATAATAAGCTATTTTATAACTTCTATATTACTTAAAAACTATTTATTTTTATTTTTAATTATAAATATAAAATCTAATAAAATTGTAAGGGGTTTAAACTATTTTATATCTAATTCTTAAAATGAATAGATATTAATTATTTTATTTTTAATATTTATTAATAATTAATAAAAAGCTATATTTTATTTTATAATATTAAATCATATATTTCTTTATAACTATTTAAAAAATTATAAAATAAAATTAAAAGTAAATTTACTTTTAAATATAACTAATAATAATAGTAATAATAATAATAATAATATTTTATAATAAAATATAGCTAGAGAAATATTAACTTTTATTAGTAATAATATTATAACCTCTATAGATAACTTTATAAAAATAGATAATAAAACTAATAGAAGAGGTTAATAATATAGCTAGCTATAAATATTAATACTATATATATAATACATAAAGTAGTAATATATTAATCTAATTTATAAAATAAAATTTACCTCTAGCTAATAATACTTAAAGAGTATTTTTTAAGTTATTTAACTATTTAATACTATATTTAATACTATTTAATTTAATACTATTTTTTTTTATTTTTTTTAATTAGCTGAGGTTTTAATTATTTTAAGCGTTAAAGCTAATAGTTTTTAATAGTAGTATTATTTTTTATAATTTCTAATACCTATTTAGCTATAATATTTTTAGATATTTAATAATACTTAAGGTTTATATTTCTATTAATGTAATAATAATACTTATTATTACTATTTAAGTAGTAGTTATATTTAGAAATAAGTAAACATTTTTATTTATACTATAGTTTTAAAAAAGTAACTTATATTTATTACTTTTATATATAAAGTTCTATTCGTATTAAGTCAAGCTATTAAATTAATATAAATCATATATTATATTACTTAAGCTATATTTTAAATAAGATTAACTAATTTAATATAATATTATAGTTATTATTATCTAACTATACTATTTATAAAATTAATATTATAAAGTGAGATATACTAAATATAATTTAAAATATCTTAAATATAAAAGATACTATTGATTAAACTAAAATACTTTATTTAATTATAAAATATATAAAGTATTAAGATAGTAACATAAAGCGTTAAAAGAGTAATATTTGTAGTATTTTAGCTCACTATTAATAAGTAACTATAATAAATATATAATTGTATAATAAATATTTTAAATTAGTAATATTTATTATCAGTTTTAGTTATTTTTTTAATTTAATATCTTTAGTAATAATACTAATAAATCTATCTTAATATGTAAAATACTATTAATAATTAATAAGTATTACTTAAAACTTTTCTTTAAAACTATATTTTATTTAAACTTATAAAATAAATTTAAATTTTTAATAATAACTTAATAATTTTGATATAATTTATTAAGCTTTTTTGGTAGTAATTTTATAATATTACTATTAAACTATAATATAAACTTAATAATAAAATTATAAGTTTTAAATATATAAATATAAATATTAAGAATAAACTTTAACTTAAACTTAAAAAGAAATAGAACTTTAAATTTAATAAAAATCTTAAATTAATAAATTTTAAATAGTAAAGTAGATTTCCTAGAGTTAAAAAGGTTTTTAGTAGTATTAAAAATAAGCTTTTTTAGTATAAATTAATTTCTTTTTTTGAAATCTAATTTTTTAAGGTTTTTTAAGCTTATCATGTTAATTATCTTATACTAAATAAATATTTCCTCTTTTTTAACTTTATTATTAACTTTTGTTTTAATTATATTATCTTTTATATTAATATTATTTTTATTAGTTAATATTTTAGTTAGAGAGATATATAAAACTTTGTTTAAAAAAATTATATATAATTTATTTAAAAGTATATAAACTTAAGTTTTAGTTAGTTTATAAATATTACTATTTTTTTAAATATAGTTACATAAGCTTATATTTACTTTTATTAATAATAAGTTTATAAAACGTTTATTACATAAAAATATATTTTTATATTTCTTTCTAGTAATTACTAACTTTATAAATAACTTTATAAATATTAATAACTAAAACTAATTTAATTCCTTAAAAGTAATATATTTTAAGTTTAATTAAATATACTAAAGCATTATAAACTTTAGCTTGATATTTCTAAAAGTTAGCAAAAAAAGGAATAACTTCTTTATAATTATTATATAGTTAATTATACATTATGTTAAAATATATATAACGTGGTTCATCAGTCAGCCGGCCGGACCAGTCAGCCGGACGTTTTTTTCTAAACACTCTTACGTCCAAATCACTTAAACCTTTGACGCATAAAATCTCAACAACCATAATGCCAATCTACACCTAAGAAGACAAAGTCATTCTCGCGATTGAAGCGATCTGATCGACACGCGCTGCAGGTAATAACTTAAGCATTTCGCATGCTGCAAAGACCTATGGTATCCCAAAGAGCACCTTAGCTGATAGAATAAACAACTAACCGTAATATAAATAAGCTTAACCCTAATAATATAAACTTAATCTAATTAAAAAGAAAACACTTCTCTAATATATTATTAAATAGGATTCCAGAGGATTTCCTTTCTACCTTAGTAGTGTGGAAGATATAGCTAATCTCCTGCTATAAGCCTGTAATAATAAGCCTATTAGTAAGCGATAGGCTAGGCGGTTTATGGACTTACAGTCTGCTCTGAAAACTAAGTTTAATTATCTATATGATTATTAAAGGGCTCTTTAAGAAGATCCTGAGGTTATATCAAAGTGGTTTGCACTATTATGCAACATAATAGCTAAGTATGGTATCTAAGAGGGGGACCTATATAATTCTGATGAAACTGGCTTTATAATAGGTATGATCACTGCGTTAATAGTGGTTACACGCGCTGATTAATACAGCAAAGCAAAGTCTGTCCAGCCTGGCAACTGTGAATAGGCTATAGTTATTAAATGTATCAATTTGGGCGGGTGGTGCATCCCTCTGTTTATAATTGTTAAGGGTGTATATCACCTTGCTAGTTAGACTATGGAATCAGGTTTTCTAGGTAACTAGGTGATTAAACCTACTGCTAATAGATAGATAGATAATTAGATAGGTCTTAACTAGATTAAACACTTTAATAAACATACTAAAAACTAAATAAAGGGTATCTATTAGATACTTATTATTAATACCTATAAGAGCTATTTATCAGATGAATTTAATAATTACTATAAGCAGAATAATATTATAACTATCAGTATACCTATATATTTATTATATCTACTATAGCTATTAGATATTACCCTTTATTCGCCTTTAAAACATATATATAGTAATAAAATCAACTAATTCATTAGAGCCTCTATAAATCATATCACTAAGTCTGAGTTCTTTATTACCTTCCACTAAGCCTATAATAAGGTTTTTAATAAAGAAAACATTAGGTCTACTTTCTCAGGCGCTAGAACTTTACTATAGGACTTAGACTATATTATTAAAAAGCTTAATATATATTTACAGACGCCTACACCTCCTATAGCCAACCCTTTAACACCTCCACCTTAGTAGTTATAAACGCCCTCTAACCTATAATAAACTATCTCACAGTCTAACTTTATTAAAAGTTATATCTCTACTTATTAGGAAAGCTTACTAACACTAATTATTACTATAGTTAAGTAATTATTAAAGGGTGCATAGGTAATAGCATATTTAATCACTATTTTAACTGATCAGCTTCATACCCTTAAGGATATAAATATAGTATTTGCTAAGCGCTAGAGGGCTAAAAGAACGCAGGTCCAGCTTAGAGGGGCACTTAGTATAGAGGAATCTCAGGTTTTGCTTAAAGGGAAACAAAAAGGGAAACGTCCAGCACCTCAAGAGGACGACGAGGGGGGTCCATCAAAGAGAGCCCAGCCAGCTCGGAGACGCTGTGGTATGTGTGGTGAGACTGGGCATAACGCGCGAACCTGTTCCAAAGATGTCGAACCCTCAGGAGATTCTGATAGCGACAACTAGTAGTTGATTTAATACGTTGTGGTTGAGAAATACTAGATGTTGTTGTGTATGTGGGAAAAAAACGTCCGGCTGACTGGTCCGGCTGGCTGACTGATGAACTATGTTATTACATTTTTATATTATATTAGATCTTATAATATATATAATAATCTTAAACTTATAAAAACCTATAAACTAATACTGTTATATATAATAAGATCTTATTTTTAAATATATATATTATACTTTATATAATTTCTAAAACTATAGATGATATTAAAATATAAATAAATTAATATAAATAGTATTAATTACTAGTAAACTAATAAAAAATAATAAAAACGATCATACTAATTAACGTTTAGGGTAGTAGTATAGCTGAAACTTAAAAATCCTGCATTTGTAGGGGTTTCGGCAAGGGCAAACGCAAATGAGTGCTGTACATGCAGGCACCTGGCACCATCCAACAGCACTCGCAGGGTCTTCGTCTCTTCATCAACTGGACAGAACGGCCGCTATCGCGACTAACCCGGCTACCCTTTGTCTCTCCCCATAACCAGACTACATCTGACATACTCTCTCATACATGCCAAGGATTGCACCAGCCAAAATGTCGATTCCGAACCAAGCACTTGAAAAGGTAGGCATACCTAAAGCCCCTAAGAAACTCAGAACCACAGGGAAGCTCGCAGGCTCACCCCCCCTCGTCGCACGCAGTTGATCCGTGAGATCGAGAGCCAGGCCATCGCGGCCCAGCAGCAAATTGGCCAGGCGCGCACGCAAATGACAGCGAAGCAGCGGGAGATGCGAATGGTGCACCTGACCTTGGATGAGGTGGCGACTTTACCTCCCAACTCAAACGTTTTTGAGGGTGTTGGCAAGATGTACGTGGAAATCGAGGAGGAGCAAGAAATGAACTCTGCTGACTGTGCTTGCTTGGGGGCGGAAAAGGTTTGTCTCGCTACCCACTCCGCGACTGACGGAAAAACTGGAGGGTCAGATCAAGGAGAAGGAGGGTGAAGTCGAGAAGCTGGGTCAAAAGCTGCACTACCTGGAGACGACGTTTAAGAACAGCCGGCAGCACATTGACCAGATGCTCAAGGCACAGTCCTGAATGAAGGAATGCATACTTCGTTCGACCTGGTGGTGAAGGATGGCACTCAGTAATCCCAACGTGCACACCGTAGGAAGAAACGTGGGTACTGAGCAGAAGTTTCAAGACGCTGCGTTAGCTGCATTGTGTTTGGTGGGAACTTAGGCATCAGGATGGACATCGTAGCGACCTCAGGTGTCCCGGCTTCATCATCGCAGTAAATGGACCAGGCCAAGTCGAACTCGGTGGCACGACGAGCCGATCCTGCTGTCAGCCGGGCACTTGTGTCATTCAGAGCCCATTTCAAGTCCTATAGATGAATTCCATTCGACGCATGTGTTGAGGACGTTGGCGTGCTGGTGATGTGTAGCCGAGCGTTGGCCTTCTGGGGGTATTAAGACCAGGGTGGGCGTTGCATGACAGACGTGATTCAGCCTGTTGAACATTCCAGTAACCTCCACCACCTTTCATGACTGTCATCTATGCATGATGGCTGACACCTTTGGGGCAGATATAGGACAACTCAAGAGCAGTGCCCGAAAGCTGGGGGCGTCGCAAAATCACGGTGAGGCTACCTTAGTGTGGGGAGGCGGAGGCGGCAGGGTGAACTTTTGGAGCTGAAGATTGACGCAGACAAGACTCCCAGGCAGCAGGCAAGCTCAACTACCTAGGCAGATGCCAGTGATGGGTACGCGAGCCGGGCTAGCCCTGCATAGTGAGGTGACGCAGAAAGGGTGCGTATTTTGTCGAACGGGCTTAGGCAGGTATCTTTGCAAGTACATGCGCTCCCTTTGTCTCCCGTCCCGTCCCCATGCCACCATCCTCAGCAGTAGCATAGAGTGCTAGACCGCCGGCGTCGGACCAGTCACAGCAGGCGCCGACGAGAAGCCGACCGGTGGAACCACGGCGTTCCGGCCCCCAAGAAGCTCAAGCCACCCGTGGGAGATGGGCCCACACCGTCAGCAGCTGTGCAGCCCTACAGCAGGAGTCTAGAATGCTAGCGGTTAGCTTGTGTGGAGACGAAGGAGGGCATGGCGAATTAGCGTGCAACTGCGGGCGAACCGACGAATCACCAGCCAGTATAGTCAGCCCCCTGGCCAGGACACGCCGATAGTCATTCGTCCTGTCTGCCAAAGTTCGCTCTTTCACCAGTCACCTAACCCCATGGAATGGCAGGACGGTACGACTATGGTACATCGATCTCCATATCTGTGTCTGCCTGCTTACCGTTGCAGCTGTTCCAACTGCGACCCCTCCTCCTCCCCGGCCCCGGCCCCGGCCCCGACCCCGGCCACCTCTCTGGTACCCAAGGCACGCAGTTGTGAGGCCTTTCCTCCCCTCTTGTCCCTCTGAGGTCTTTCATTCTCCGCCCTAGGACAGACTGGCCAACCCAACCTGTTCATGTAAGCAGACCGGCATGTTGCGCGAAGCATCTCGTCGGCTCCTATGCCCTAAGCCAGGGAAAGCATAAAGAGCCACCAACTCACTTGCCTGCCCCCAAAACCCCCTATCCTACTCCCCTTTCCTTCCACCTTATCCGCCATCACGCGCCGCCCCCGTTCTTCACTTATGGTCCGTCGCTGACCCTGTCCCCCTCTCCATTCGACCCTATCCCCCAAAATTGTGTGTTTGCCTCGTTGGTCATCTCCAGACGTCATGAGCAGCTATTATTCAGATGACGACGAGCTGGACATTCGTGTCTCTCGTCGTCGTGCTCCTTCGCCGTCACCCGTCCATTACGTCGAGGCAAGGCCAAGACCTCGCAGCTACTACCCGAGCGCTGCGCAAACTAGTTATCTCGTACCAGAGCGCACCATAATATCTGCGCGCACTCGATCTCGCTCACGGGACCGGCGCTCCTCACCCACCAGCAGCGCAGCACCGGCACCGGTGTCGGCACCGGTTATCATAAACAACCGCATATACAATGAGCATTCGTCGGACGAAGACGATGACCACCGCCCTCAGACATACCACCGTCACCGCTCCCACTCTCGAGCTCCCTCTCACTCCCACTCTCGGTCACCATCATCCTCCTACATGACTCGCGAGGAGTACGAGGCTGAACGCGCTCGTCAGGAACTGCAAGAGCTTAGGCTCAGCCAGGACCGAGAAAAGGAAGAACGGCGTATCCAGCAAAAGTACCGAGAAGAGGCTGAGTTGCAGCGTGCCAAGCGTGACCTAGATGACATTCGTGGCAGAGAGGCTCGTGCTTCGGAGGAGAAGCGCTTCAAGACTCAAATTGAACTGCAAAAGTACGAAGAGGAGATGCGACTAGCCGAAGAAGCCAAGAAGCGGGACAAGGAAGCCTCCGACGCAGTGGAGCGGTACAAGAAAGAGGAGCAAGACCGCATCGCAAAGGAAAGGAAAGAGAAGGAAGAACGAGAAAAGGAATTTCAGAGACGACTCCAGGAAGAGCGCCAGAAGGAGCTCGACCGTCAGGCTAAGGAGAAGAAGGAGAGAGAGGACCGAGAGAGAGAATACAAGAGACGTCTCCAAGAAGATTTGACCAAGTCGGGCTTGGACGAAAGGGCAATTGCAGCGATTCTAAAGAAGGAGAAGATCCCAGAA
This sequence comes from Colletotrichum aenigma, assembly GCF_013390185.1. NCBI lineage: Eukaryota > Fungi > Ascomycota > Sordariomycetes > Glomerellales > Glomerellaceae > Colletotrichum > Colletotrichum aenigma. Next base: position 1,430,049 of record NW_023500913.1, read on the forward strand.
CCGCCAAAGCCTAAGCCCGCCCCAGTCGATCATGCCCTTGTGGCTGCTCAACGCCCGACATATACACGCATGGCCCGAAAGCATTTGTCCATCGAGACACTGAGGACATATCGTGTGGAGTGGGAGTTGGATACTGTGAGTGACCTAAAGGTCTCATTATTCTTTCGAAATGCGTCCGCTCACATCTCACAGGACCCTGATTACGTACTCATAAAGCGCTGGGTACCCGAGTGGGAGCAAGATACCCTTTGGAGGCACACTAGAGCGCTCCGTGAGAAGCGGTCATCCAAGCTAGTGCTGGAGATTGAAGACAAGAAGTCTCATCGGCATGAGCCGGAATTTGAGTGGGTCAGAAAGAAGAATGACCGTAAGAGGAGCAAGTCCCCAGCGCTGCTCATGTACCTCGCAGGAGCTAAGCCGGCATGATGTTTGGAGGTCAATGGCGAGGAGATCGATTTACCGGCGCGTTAATCATGGTATATAGTATCAAACGATGACGTCCAAGGTGTTTGTGTTTTCGTTGATTGAGGTGAGATTTCAAGCGCATTTTGTGCGCGCAAAGCTAGGGCTCTATTCTTGTCGTCAAGTCGGAGGTCCAGGTGCGCTCAGCTCTTCTAATCAATTCTTCATAAACTGTCCAGGCCAAAGCCGAGCTCATTGCCTTCCTGCTCATTCGGAGTGTGACCCCGTCTAGAAGGGAACGAGCGCCCTCTTCCGCAAGCATCTTGCGGCAAGCCTGGTACATGTTTCGGTAAATGGATGGCTGGAGTTGTATCCTTGTCTTAACGGCATCGAAGGGATTGGAAATGACGGAACAAGCAGCACCGGCCATGATGGCGGAGCTGAAGTTGACAAACGTCGCGTGAGAGGTTGTTATGTAGCTCCGTGTCGGCCGACTCTGGGATGAAATATCGCTCAGTCGCCTTTTCAATAACTCGTAAAACAATACGTACATGCCCGCGTAGGGGGCATCGCGCATAGCAGTAGCGCCGAAGCCGGCGAAGAATCCCCGGAAGCCCGTATTTCTGTAAATATCGGTCGAAGCCCCGAGGATGGATCGGTACGAATACAGATTGGACTCATACCGAACCTTAATGACGGTCAGAGGCATTAAAACGAAGCCGGCAAAAGTTCTAGCGACGGCGCCAGAAATGAGATTGGCCGATGGCGCAAGAGTCGGTAAGGACGAGGAGTGAGAAAGTCGGCTTGTAGCTTGGTCGAGGCCGAGGAGACGCGATCGGGAAACATATTGGCGGAACGAGTTGAGTGAAGTGAAATAGAGGGCTGACCCCAGACCCGTTCTCAGTGCTGAGGGAACAGTACCACGCCAGAGGGTTTGAAATTTGTTGGGCGAAGCGGCCACTTCCTTGAGATAGGAAGTTAGGGATCGATGGCCGGACTGCTGCACTCGTGTCTTGAGCAAGTCCAGAGGTTGAAGAAGGACGGCCGAGGCGACTCCTGAGCCTAATCCGGCGAAGAAGTGCCGAGCTGCGCGCAGGGTCAGCACTGGCGCTGAGGACGAAAGCCCGATAGACAAATGGGAGCAAGACTCACAAGATTTTGACCGGCGTGGAATGGTTTGTTGAGACATGAGAGTCTGAACAGATCGCGCTTGGTGGAGAAGCTACCGCTGTAGTCGTTAGTTACGCCTGCATGCGCGTTGTCACCAGCGATGGGAGTTTATTGGGAATTTCCACTGCAGTTTATAGCCATATTGTCGGGAGAAGGGTGTTGGACCATGGGTTTGACTGGCAGGAGGATACCTCGTATAGTATCGCAGGTGCGAAACCAAGGACTTTTGTTTATATAGCCGACTACTAGACAAAGTAGATGCTCACTAGCCCATTCAGGTGCCAATCGATTCAAGGTGGGGCGCCATTTGTGATGACTTTCCTCGGCATATTGGAGTAAACACCTTTGTCGGATATCCTCATATTATGCATCTAGGTCGGTTCTTTTTTTTCCCCCCCTGGGAACCGAACGCCCCATCTCCAGGGTGAACTCACACCTCCGAATGCTTCGAATGCAGAGTACCGTAGTTCAAACATCTTCTCTATAAACCCGCCTGAACACGTAGTATGATAATGCACGACATTTACTGATGCTTTCCTCAAGGCATATAGCGTGAGCTCCATGAAGTCCATGATGAAATGTTGTCTCTCCCCGGCATATCGGGCATGGCGTCCATCTTATCCTGCGCTATCCGACCCTCAGTGCGTCGCCTCTCACATCCCCAACATGAATGGAGAGAGACTGGAGAACAAGAAGGCTAACCCGCCTGCTTGGCTCCTTACAACTCCTTTGACCCTTGCCCCTTGTAGTCTCCAATGACAGACTCGAGACGGCCTGATAGCAAACGGTGGCGCTTGACAATGTCGATCCACTCGGACTGTTTGGTGACTCCTTGGTTGTTTTCCCCAAACCTAGCAAGTAACATGCCGAAGTCACCCCCAAGCCTGCCTAAGCTGCCTGAGCAATACAAGACCTGGGTCAGGATGCTGTCTCGAGCAGCTTGGTCTTTGATGACTGGAAGATATGCTGCCAAAGTCTCCAGAAGCATCTCGACAAGATGCGAAGGAAAAGTTGCCAGTGTCGGTGGCAGGGGTTGAAATGGATCTTCCGAGTCGTTGCCTGGCCCGTCCGGCAGACTCGTGGCGTTTGGGAAGATGCTCTTGAACATGGAAACGACGCCAAAGCTTTGCTCGCGAAAAATCTCGACGTAGCGCTTGAGATACTTCTCCGTCTGCTGGCCCCCAGACCAGGACTGTAAACTGGAGCCTTGCTGCCTATGCCTCTCTTCGTCGGCAAGCTCCCGCAGGGGTTGCAAAGCACCGAGGGTGGCGTCTAAGGTAGCCACACGGCAACAGAGAAATAGCAATGAAAGTGCGTTCTCCTGAGAATCACGACTGGCGGAACTCATGGGAGAAATGTCTGGGAGAACTCTTCTCAACCAGCTGACTGTCCGCAAAGAGGCAGCTAGCTTGAGCCCGGGGGACTTGAGGGCCGTGATCAGGTCGGCCGCCATCTTGACTATGGCTTCATCGGCTTGTTCAGAAACCAGATCCACCAAGGGGGAGTCTGGATACAAGGCGTGAAGTCTTCGAATATGAGCGTTTAAATCCAGAGCGGACGCGTAATTGGCTGGGACAGTGCTGATGGCCGAAGACAGCAGGGTGGGAAGTTCCAGAACATCGACCAGTCGCTCCTCATTGTGGAGCAACAGCAGGGCGCGCTTTCTCTCGACCAAATCTTCATTATCACTGGACTTGCTGTATGTGGATGAGAAGCGCAAAGCCTCTGAGTCGAGCTTAGGGATTGCATTGCGTAGGTCAGCCGTGTCAGCGACAAGAGTAGGCAGAGCGCGGGCTAGACCGGCGTGGTGCGAGGCCGAATCGATGACAGATCTGTGAGAGCGTTTGGAGACTCCTTGGAGAGAAAGAAGAAGCGACTGAGATGACTGAGCGAGTGATTGAGGCTCTGTGGAAACCAACGCTGCCGGACTCTGTTCAGCGAGATGTGTCAAATATTCAAGTTTAGCCGTCCTTGGGGTTGGGTTTGGATCAGTCCCTTGGGTCTGCCGCAGATCGAGCAGATCGAGGAGAAGATCGGCCATGGTCCAACCGTCAACGATGATAACATGTGGCTGTTTCCATCGAGATAATGCAAGCCCGTAAGATTGCACAGGATGTGGTGAGGGTAAGGGGGGTGAATAACGTGATGTCGACGGCAGCAGTGTAGTAGTTAGGCGTGGGGATACCTGTAGGTAGGTGCTTGGTGGGTGATACCTCAGGTAGGCAAAGCATACAACTAAGGTAATCATCAGAAGCCTACTCAGGACTCGTTATATGTAATTAGTGCCTACGGATACGTAGATACTCAGAATATCAAAATAACGAGTTCGACACATATGCAGCGTTTGTAAGTACCCACTTTGGTGCAACACCAAATGCATCTGTCGGCTGCACGCATACCAGCGTGGTGGGATGGAGAACGAGAGTGTTACCCGCCGACCTGCACTATGTGCTAGGATAGCTGTGTGATAGCACCACGGGGTTGATAACAACCCACGTGGTCGTTCTTCTGATCACCGCACTCATGAAGTACCTAGCTCAGGCTCTAGAGACGCTTTCTTCGCGCCAGGCCAGCTGATGTCGCTGCTGATGGATGATCAGATATCACGGGCCGAGTAGTACATGAACCTGCAACATGTCACTAAGTAGGTACCTGGGGGGGCGGCTGTACCTTAGCATATCAAGTTTGAGGCGCCTGAAAAATGCGCCTCCTGGCGCACGTCTCCCACAGCTCGAGAAGCACAGAGGTTGCGAAGTACTAGCAGAACTTTTGTCATTCAGTACGTCCCGCAAGGATTTGCACTAACTATTGAAGAGTTAACCCTCCGGCGTACAAGATAAGCAGATACTTTAGCAAGGGCCCAGCACCTGCATCGTTCCGACGTAGCGCTCCATCTGCTCAAGGGTGATCCGCCTTTTCCAGAGAAACCCCGTGTGCTAGCTAGCATCTTTACTTTTTTTCTTTTCTCTCCAAGGGTCCTCCCTCATCCAGCTTAGCTCCCCCAACAACCCGCCAAATCCTCCAGCTCCCCGCCATACCGCATCTTTCTTTAGTAGCATCAACTTCCACGCACTACCGTAGCTCACAGGACCTCAGATCAACCTCTGTCTTTCAGCCTCGTCTTTTTTGCACACCTGACAAACTCGTCGATCGACTCACCGACTGAAGGCGGCCAGCCCGAACACTCGACGTTTCTTGAAAAGCTGCTGGTATCTCTTCCGAGCACGAAATCTTCGCCCCTCTCTACATCGCCGCACGTCTTTCGGACTCTTCCCGCCATAGACAAACCGACATTCGCCCCTATAAACGTTGACGACGCCTCCAGCAGGAGCATGAGAGACCCCTTTTTCCTCGAGCCCATACCATGGCTCGTCAAGGCAACACAGCCATGGGCCGATCTTCTGTCCCTCCCATCATTGCCGCTCCACGTCCATGAGGTGCTCGCCGCTAGCTTGCTTTACTCGGTCATCTACTACCCGATATCACCCTTGGTTTCGCGCCTCATCGTCGGCCGCAAATACCTGGATCTGCCCAGGAAGAGAAGAGTGAACTGGGATGCTCACGTCGTCTCGTTCGTACAGAGTACCCTCATCAATGGATTAGCGCTTTGGGTGATGTTTGCCGACGAAGACCGCAAGAGAATGGACTGGCAGGAGCGCATCTGGGGCTACACTGGTGCAGCTGGCATGATCCAGGCTCTCGCTGCTGGATACTTCCTGTGGGATCTGGTCGTTACGAGCTGCAACATGGACGTTTTTGGCATTGGCACTCTGGCCCATGCTGTTAGTGCCCTCTTCGTCTACGCTCTTGGCTTTGTAAGTCGATCACGGTCTACAGCTGTTTCCACGCTCGTCTAACCATTACATTCAGCGACCTTTCATCAACTATTATGGCTGCGTCTTCATTCTCTGGGAGCTATCGACGCCTTTTCTCAATATCCACTGGTTTTTTGACAAGCTGGGAATGACTGGCTCTCGTGCCCAGTTATACAACGGATTGATGCTGCTCTTTACCTTCTTTTCCACGCGCCTGGTGTATGGGACTTATCAGTCGGTGAGGGTTTTCTCGGACATCTTCGCGGCCATCGATACCAACCCTGTCTTACCTGTCAGTGCCGACACTGGCGAAGTCATCACTTCGACTGTCATGAGATTTGCGACACCTACATCAACGGTACCTGCTTGGCTGGCTTTCACATACCTCATGAGCAACATTACTCTGAACAGTCTCAATTTCTACTGGTTCATTATGATGATCCGTGCAGTGCGCAAGAGATTCCAGCCGGCCAAGACAAACGAGAAGGATATGCTCAAGGAAGTATCGGCGATGAAGGCGATTTCACAGCCCACACAACCTGCAATTCGCCGACGCAAGGTATAGATACGGTGGAATGGGTAGCTAACGCCAGTCGGGTTTGCCTGGCTATGACACTTGAGGAAGGCATGCAGGCATACGGTCTAGAGAGTCGTGCGTCCGTGTAACGGTGTGCATGATTAAATCTAATGACCGGCGTACTGTACTGTCGTTTGCTGTAGTAAAGCGCGTTCTTGCTTTAGATGGGATCGAGCACGGAGTTGAGTATAAATGTACGTTTTCTCAATACTTGCGACTATCTGAAGTTCTGGACACCTGGCGACTCCTTCCTGCTTGTGGATCTCATGTTCAATCCACAGCCTCTAACCGTGCTCTCCCGCGGATTTCATGGAGTTTAGCATACGCATGCAATGTTCCCAAGGAGGTGAAAACAGTCGCTAGGGTGCAATCGGTCTGCTTGTACTGATTTCGGCAACTTATCGCTGGGGAACGACCTCATGCATGCGAGCCTTCCCACCAAGTGTGCTAGGATTGGGCATGAGAAAGCAGAGCCTGCAGGCGCAAATCACAGTTTAATGAAATGGCTCTAACATACAGGAACTTGACAATACGTCTGACAAGCCGCAAAATGGTATTAAGTACATCTATGCGAAGACGCTAGAATGACGACAGCAGACATACTTGCAGTGCACCTATGCTATGTATGGTGTGTCCAGAAAGGCAAACACAACCAGAATTTGGCACTCGCTCTGGACCAGACCAGACTGGCTATCAGGTATGTGAATGCATGTACATTTAGAAACCAAAAGGGTTGTTCGGAGCTATGCAGTCAGTCAGAATGCAAACATGGGCTTCAGCAAAGTACGTCAACTTACTTGCTTGCGAAAGGTTAGCCCGCCGTCCGGTTGGCTGGGCCATTATCTTCTTGGCATCTCCCGTAACGCCAAATCGAACCGGAGGTGGCGGCCCTGTCTTTTGTGGCTGCAACGGCTGAACAGGAGCAGCCAGCGAGCTTGCACCACCCAGACTATTGAACCCACCAAAGCCGGTCTGCTGGGGCTGGAAACCTGTTTGCTGAGAATGGAAGCCAGGAGCTCCCGTTCTCTGGGGCTCCATTGCAGGAGGCAAAAATGAGTTGATACCAGTCGCCTGGGGGTTGAATGTCTGGTTATTCCCGAATTGCCCAGGGAAACCTGTGGGCTGTGCCTGCATCGGATTGAATTGGTTTGGACGCTGAGGGTCGGCAAAAGGGCTTTGGTTGGTGGCCCCGGTCATCATCGGTTGCATGGACTGCATAAACTGCCCACCTGTTTGCTGCATGCCGGCGTTGAAGCCCATCACGCCCGGAATAGGTTGCTGCTGGGGGACAGGATACGGATTCATCTGCGACTGGGCCATCTGTTGCTGTTGCTGCATTGCGAACTGCTGCTGCAAACGTGCTTGGCTGATCTCATTCATGCTCTGACCCGGGGGCGCAACAGGCGTCTGGAAACCCGTCATCTGGGGAGCCAAGGGAGGTGGTGCAAAAGCGCTCGGCTGAGCCGACTGAGGAGCTGACAACGGCCGAGAAGGAGGCGGAGGCATCAGTATACCCTGGCTCGATGTTGCAGCAGGTGGAGTTGGTCTCTGTCGCTGCACTGGCTGCTGCGGCGGCTGCGTCGAGGTAGCGTTCGGCCGGACTGTAGCAAAGAAGGATGGAGTCGCCCCCGTTGGCTGGGGAGCTTGCGCCGGTGTCAGCGGCTGACTTGCGGTAGAGTTGTGCGCCGGAGGTTGGGCAGTCCGCTGAGGCTCCAAAGGCGTGCTTAAGAGAGATAGCTCCTGCATAGAACCGGTGAGGGCCGGCACTTGAGGAGACGGCACAGGCTGCGACACAGGCTGCTGCACAGACTGAGTAGGAGGTTGGGTAGCCGCGGGTACCGGAGGTATCGGTGATGATCCCGCGGCAGGTTCTTGTGGTTGCTTCGCAGGCTTCACGTCCCATGCGTCGTCGTCGAAACCGCTTTTTTGGCCAGGCGTAGGCCCCGGAGCCGACGACGGCGACTTTGATGAAGCATCTTCAGCCGGGCCATCCTCCTTGCGCGCGAAGGCTTTCGGATCCACGACGTCGCTTGTCTGAACAGCAGGTGCTGGCCGGCCCTTCCTTGTATTGTTACGCAAAGCGCCACCGGGTCCCGAGAAGAGACCGCCAGAGCCGCCGTCTCCTTCAGCACTAGATTTATCACCCCCTCGTACACGGCCAAACTTTTGATCAAGCGTGCGCATGACCTTGATGATGTCGCCCTCGCGAAGACCCAAGTTGCGTAGAATGGAGGCGTCCACGTCGGGAAGAACGCTCTCATCCATAGAGTCTTTGGAGAATGCCTGCGCATAACGCTCACACAGGCCTACGGCGACGTCGCACGAAAGGAAGAACTGGAACCAGTCATACTCGGGCTTCTGCGGCGGGCCAACCGATGCACCAATTCCGCCGGAGGCTGAGTCTCGTGCTGCCCCCGCTTGAGAGGCCGCTCTGGCTTTCTTGACGTTGGACAACGGCTTGTCCTCGTCTAACGAGATGCCGGTAATGCGTTCCACGTATTCAAGATCTCCCACTGACATTTTGGCTACCGGAACCGCAATCTTGACGCCGTTCATCTTGTGTAAGTTGATCTTGCCATCCTTGAGCCCAAGAAATTGCGCGTCGACACTGAAAGACTTCGATCGATCGGTCCATGTCCTGACCTTGGAAGGATCCGGCTCTGCGATGTGTTGTTAGTCTTACTGGGGACAGTTTTAGTTAGATGGGGCCCTGACATACTTGATTTTCCAGAACGGCCTTGACCGCTACCTTCGCCACGTCCGTTTTCGCGTTTACTCCGCTGCCCATAGTTATTACCATTTTCTCTTGCCATAAGACTGCTGCCTCGCTTAGGTAGAGGCATTCCTGGCCCTACCTGCTGTGAGCTGTCTCTTTGCGCCGCCTTGACAGCTTCCTTTGTCAACCGTATCTCTTCGAGGCGATTTTGCTCGACAGTCGATTTCGCAGCGTTGATTCCGGTGTTGCTGGGCGGCGGGGTAATGGAGCCTGTGATCTCAATGTAGCTGCTTGGAACGACGCCCTCTTTCCCGTTCTTGACGCGCCGGACTTGCCACCATTCCTCGCTCTTGGTGTCATCGATGATAACAACATCATCGCCAATTGCGACCGTTACTTCGTCGTCACCCTGGGCCATGAAATCATACAGAACTTGCCCTTTCTTCTGGGCTTTCCCAGCTCCAGCTAAGATGACCTCTCTCAAGCCTTCTGCCCGAACAGCTCCAGCTAGTTCGCCTAAAGCGCTGACAATCTCCTCGGCCGTATCCTTGGCACCTGCGTGAAAGTCTACACTTTTGCTTGGCCGTACAAGCTCGAGAAAGACGTGTTTCCCCTCACGAGAATAGTGCGTCATCTTGTCGGCCGTCCATTCTTGCGACGGCCCGTCCTGAGCACGCTCTGGAGCAATGAGGATGGTACCAGTTGCCAGATTGACACCGAGCGTCGTGGGCATCTTCTTGCGCTTGCCCATGACAGACACCATTTCATTGATGTTGTACATGTGGAAACCGCCGGGTGCACGGTAAGGGGGTTCCTCAACCTCCGGAGAATTGTCGTACAGATGCGTGTCTATCGATCTCTGAGACAATATGCGCGCTGGCGGAGGCGCGACTTGAGATATGGGCCGTGCTGGCAAAGCCGGACTTCTCACATGCTCCTCGTCGGAAGGCTCTGACAAAGGGGACTGTGGCGAGATCGGAGGACTCTCAGCACGGGGAGCAGGAGCGGAGCGTCCAGCAATAACTCCAGCCAATGCCGCCGCAGGATTGTTCGGTTGTGGGCTGGACGCAGAATACGCCGACTCTGGACGCTCTGAGTTGCTGTCGGGCCCAGGAGCCGGAGGCATGGAGGAGCGTGACGGCAAGGCTGGGGGCGGCGAGGGCCGAGGGGCGGCTTCTTCCGACTCGCCCATCTCGATGTAATTGGAAGGAACAAAACCATAGTCGCCGTCCAGACCAACCAAAATCCAGTCAGGGTCTGAGGTGTCGTAGACGTCGATAAGTGCATCTTCTGGGAAGGACAGTTCTTCGTCAGTTTGACGTGTATATTCATACAATGCCCGAGCCTTTGCAATAGGTTGAGCCTGCAACAACAATGTCAGCACAGCACAGAAAAGACAGGATGCCACTACCTCTTCAACGTAATTGTTTGGGATTAAACCTTCGGGCTCATCCTCATCATCAGCGCTGGCTTTCTTCTTGGCTTTCCACCAATCGTCTTCGGCATTCTTTTCTAGTATGTAAAGCACATCTCCATCACTGATGGCGAGTTCCCCTTCGGCTTGAGGCGCATAATCATATATGGCCTTACAGACCCCTGAAAAACCCATGGTGCAGGCCTGGATGGCTGAGGAAAAGCGACTAGTATGTGATGTTAAAATCGGTCGGAGTTTGTTGACAGGCGGGTAAGGCGGGAAGCATGAGGATGGGGCCAATGTGCTGTTGATCGGTTGGCAGGGCCGGCGCTGTTGTGGGAGGGTTCGCAGCTCGGTGCCGGCGACCCCGGAGATGGGGTGATTGAAACAGAGGGAGCCCGGTTGGATCGTATGCAATGTCTCCTATCGACAGAGAGGTTGTCAGTAAGTTCGCAAATACTAAACCGAGATAGGATGCTGCTGGTTCAGGAGAGACGATTAAAATTAACTCAGGTGCTGAACGACGCAGAAGCAAGATCCTCTATCGCAGCTATGTTGGATTGCCGGGAGAGAGCCAGGTTTGCTGCGAGGAGTGGAGAAGGCACGCGAAGCAGGCGAACGTAAAAACCCTTAAGGTAGCTAAGGGTATCTGGGAGGGATACAGGAGACGGGAAGATGAATATCCAGACGGGGACTCGAAGCGAAGCAACGATGCGATGATGCAGGGCTAGGCGGGTGAGGAAAGCTTACAAGTCATGAAAGAGTGTATAGAGCACCGACTCTGGATAGCGTGGTTCTATTTACTCGCGAGAGATTGTCAGCGGTGACTGGGAGTCAAGGCGGAGGTGCAGGTTGCCGGAGTTGACGATTGACGGGAGATTGTGGTATGTCGCTTGCGTTGGGCGGTGATGTAAGGAAGGCCGGGCAGGGCTGGACGTTTTGGAATCGGATCAGGCAGGGCAGCGACAGGCCGGAGAGCAAAGTAGCCCCAGAGCATGCGGGAAGTAAAATTTAGCTTACCTACCTGCAGAGGTATAGATGGCAGGAGTGGTGATGTTGGTGACAGAGGCAGCAGGCTGGTCGGCAACCGAAACCTGCCGTGATGTTGGTTGTAGTTAGTGATTACGGGATGAGATGAAGACCAACGAGACTTGGTAGGGACGGCCACCGCCACTGCCACAGCCACATGGGCGGACAGTCAAGTCATCAGAGGCCTAACCTGGGGGCTGGGATTCAGGCACCTCCCCCTTGTTTGCTTGTTTGACCGCGCTACCTACCTACCTTACCTTACCTAGGTGCCTTACCACGTTACCCATTCTTTACCTTCTGTCACCTTGCAGGTGCGTACTTACGTAGGTATCTTGTGGGTAGGTACATATCCGGGGGTAAGTCAGGTAGGTACTTTACTGCGGTACAGATGTCCTGCATGGGCACGTACCTGAGGTAGGTAAGGTGCTTTTTTTCAGTGGTGGTGGGCAGGGGGGCCGCATGTAGGTATTATGGCACTGCGGGGCCTCCTTGGCAGGGTGCTTGAAGAAATGACAGCAACAGACCGGAATCAAGGTTTATCGTTTCCGTTTCCGCTGCTCTACCCTACTGGTGCACCTATTCCATACTTGTGCCTAGAGAAGAAACTCGCGCTCGTCTCCGTCTTCATTACCTATTCCTTCCACGATCGGGGTCGGTTTTCTCCGTGGTCTGCATGCTCAATCAATACCATTTTTGGTATGCCAAATGGCCTGACCAACCATCGCGTCGCATTACCAAATATGCCACACTGCGAGGGGTAACAGAAACGGAACCTCATCATGCTGGCACCGTCACTTTGGAGGGTAATCCATGTGCTATTTCATGCCTTACAGATGCTCAACGTTCAGACCAGTGTTCCTCCTGTCAACTCACAGTACGGCCTGCTTCCTTTTCCATGTCCATCATTTTGCTGTGCTCATTGTGAGCGATCTCAAGGCCTCGTCCGTCAGCGCGCGACGGACCGCCTATGACGAGTGCCTGTCTTCGATGGTCTGGCTGCTGCCGCCCCCCTGTCCTCGGCTGACGACACCAGGGAACATTTTGGGATCCTGGCTTAAATTGTGGGCATCTACTGCCCATGGTGCTTCTTTGGATGAAGGCAGGCTGGCAGGTGAACCGACTACATCATCCCGAAAGACCGCCCTAGTGCTTGACGCGTCTAATTCAGACTTCTCGCCACCCGCGACTACAGAAGCGTTTCCGAGTCCTCCGCTGTGGTGTTCGCGCGGAGCCCCGTGCTGACCGGCTATGATGGCCTGAGCAGTACTTTGCTTGTCGGCGCTTGTCATTGAATCCGAAGACGCCCTGGCGCCGTACGCAATATATTTGCGAAGCCTGACGCCTTTGTTAGTCTCAATGCCACTTTTCGTAACGTAAGGGCCGCACTTACATGTCACGCTCTTCTATGAGCGTCTGAAATCTGAACTCCTCTCGGCGGTCCGGGACGTTCGTCTTCACCATGGTGTTGCCTGCCTTGCCGGGTAAGCTGTAGTTAGGTCCCAACCATTGCTCCTTGATTGCGTTCTCGAACCCGCTCTGCTTGACTGAGTTCTTTGCCAGCTCGCACATGTCCACGGAGCCCAACTTGTAGATTTGGGCGGCCACTGCGTATTCCTCCATCAACGGCTCTTTGGTGAAGGCAAACTGCAGAGGGTCGTCTGTGGACAGGGAGACATTTAGACCCCTGCGGAAGTATTGATAGAAAGGGTTTCTCTCGTAAGCAAGAAACAGGGCGTTGTTGCTTAGAGGCGACATGGCAATACCTATTTGCTCCAAGTAGAAGATGTACTGCAGAAGAGGGACTTTGCGCAGTAACAGTCCGTGGCTAATGCTGTGGCAGCAAAGCAAGGCAACGGCAAGATGTTCGCTATCCCCTGCCTCACCGCAGTGTGGACGGAGCGCAAATGTGTTGAAGCCACGACGCTGTCGGAGGATATTGAGCGAGGCCATATTGGAGAACAAGTAGTAGATCCAATAGCTGTATGGCGGGTTCTGTTTTGAGTCCCATACCTTCGGCACTGGGAACTTCTTGAACAGACGCCTCTCAACCTTGCTCTCATCATCGACGCTATCAAAGCCAATCACTCTCTGCAGGAAGATGTGCAGCTTTGGGTGACTTGATGGGTCCTTGGACACCTCGAACAGAGGTTCGAATACGTTCTTCACAACTTGCTCAAATGTGTCCATGAGTCCGCTTGCCTTATAAACATCATACAGACGAGGAATTTGAATGAGCCATCGAACATTGTGAGAAAAGAGCTTGTTGTCGACGACCCAGGCCGCTAATTTGTCCCACTCGTCGAGTGACTTGCCATAGATGGAAATGCGCCATTCGACCATCTGGTATTTGCTTGACTCCAGGTCAGCAATTACCTCCTTGGTGATCTCGGCCAAATAGCGTCCGTTGATGAAATTGTCTGTCTTCAAAAAGATTGTTCGGAGCCTGGACTCGCCAATTGGGTTGTACTTCAAGTTGAATTTGTCGAAGCGGTGGAAGGAATCCGTATGTGCGTGCATGTCCAAGGTATCGATGGACAGATCGTAAGCAGTAAGATTAATGCTCTGGAACACCTCTGCCAAGGTAAGATGCCGACCGTCGCGGAAGAGCACTACCTCATCCGGGCATTTTTTCATCTTGCTTTTGATGAAACGCAGAAGGTGTTTTTGGTTCATACACGCAGAGTGATGAACGTGTGTGTCGACCTTACGCACGTTGTAAAAGTCTCTGTGGGGCACTTTCTTGCTGTCCGCGGTCTCTTGGTACTCGTTGAGAAGCGCATACAGGTTGAATTTGCCTTCAAGATATTGCAGCCGACGAAATGCGAAACTCTTACTAGGACCATCCGAGGAAATACTCAAGATCTGATCAAGATCCATGTAGAATTCGCGAATAGTAGGGACACGAACGAGAGGGGCACCACTCGCCTGAGCATCCTCACTGTCGAAGACCTGGTAGACACCACTGTCATCCAGCTTGAATGTCATTGTGTCAACTGCGGGCAGTGGCAGAAGATCATTCATATCGAAATCCTCCCCAATATCTTGGCCCGGCTTTCTTTTCTTTATCGTCCGTTTTGGCTCCAGTTCCGGACCTGCCGCTGTCGACGACATGACCATACTTCCGGTTAGACTATTAGCAGAGCTGTTCATTGCGTCTGTTGATCCAGCTGCTCGTGCATGTTCAGCGCCCCAGGCTGGCTGTGGAGGTGGGGGATAGATCGCCCAAGATGCGTCGTCTTTGGGATTATCATCGGGGCCTTGGAGGGACAGTCCGATGTACCTCTTTCGAAGGTGCACAATACTTTGGATGTTCTTGGAGATAGAGCTGAGCTCAGCCGTGATATGAGGGTCTGTATCTGAGAATGCAGCAACACCAAGAGCTGCAGACTGGCTGGACATCGTCGGGTTTGCGTCAGACAGGTGACTCGTACTCACTTGAGCTCCTTCTTGCGCGATATCATGCATATCGTTCTGGAAGGGGTTATTTCGAGGAGGGGGGGCCTCCTCTCCGCCGACCGATTGCCCAGGCGGCTGTGAAGGGTCCGGCAGCATCAAGTCTTCGCGAGCCGAGGTTTTCCCCCTCAACTGCCCTTTCTCTTGGCCTAATGGCGAAGAGTCCATAGCTTGATCGATGCCTCTTGTGCCCGCGCTCGCGCCCGCGGAAACATCACGAGGGTCTGAACCCACAATTACAGGGCTCCCATGGGGCGTGGAGTGACCTTGCGACCACACACCACTGCCGGTCCGTAATTGGCCAACCTGGCTCCTCTGATAGAATAACTTGGCATCTGCTTGGCTCATCTGGCGTTCAGCAACAGGGTCGTAGAAAGCGGTGCGAGTGGGAAGGTCACGAGGAAGCATTCCGTCTTGCAGACGTGACTCATCATGACTCTTATCGTTGTGGGCAGGGCGGGTGTTCACTGATGATGCGTCGCCTTTGGTTTGCTCCTCTGAGCTTTCGGAGCCCGTGTCACCTCGGGAATCATGGGCGCCTAGATCACCCTCGGAATCCGTGTCCAGGTCATGAAGCGAGAATGTGTTGCCTCGCTTGGGTGAAGTCGAGGCAGAGGTTGGGTCTAGGGAGGAATCTTCGGTGTCTGGTCGTGTGTGATGTCAGTAAAGAAAGGCCGGCGTGGATGACTCGGGGGATGGAGGGGTGTCGATTGATCTATCCACGGTCGCTGGAGAGGGAACGACTTACCAGCGTGGAACACGACTTTCGCGTTCGGAAAGGGGAAGAGTACATACCAGCCATGACGAGACGCTGTTCAGACCGCACCGCGTTCTGTTGCAGACCTCTTCCCCCCAAGAAGAGAAATACAGGTGGAAAAAACCAAGATATTGAGCGGCAGCGATGGTCCTATCGATAAGGTCTGGGAGCACTATTGTACCGAGTACTTGCATCAAATAAATGCGGGGTCGCGGTCGGCTCCGACCTCCGACACAGGATGACGCACCGGACGGGAACTGCAGAGTGAGTCCTGAACAGTGGCGGGGTCCCGAATGTGACGACCGGGGTAAAATTGTGTCTGTACGGTGACAAGTAACTACGACGGATACCCTAATATATGTGTTCGCAGCCGAAAGGCGAACGGCAGTCGAAAAACTAAAAGCATGACCAATGTCGCACAGAGCCATAAGTAACTCGACAGCGTAGCGAAACCGAATGTTATCACCATCGTTATCCGAATGACTACACCGGAACAGGAGCAGTACCGACATTGCGGATTTTGGGTTGCCTTTCTATTTCGTCCTCATTGTGTACAATTCTATACGCTGCCCATGTCTAAGTCACGAAGTCGAAGTGTTACCAGCGCCTTTTTGCACTCTTGAGGTTTTGGCCCTTGAATCAAGGGAGTAGAGCCCTCCTGCTCCGAACACAATCACAGCCCCGATTAATGTGCCCGCCGCCAAACGATTTCCAAAAAGCCAAATGCTGAGGAGCAAGCTGACTAGCTTGCGAATATTCAGCACGATTGTGACCGTCAGTGCTGAGGAAACAGCAGCCAAGAGGTTGACGCCTCGGATACATGCGTACTGCGTCAGGACGTTTGTAACGAGGTACGCAATTTGGCTCGGAATGTGAAGCTTGGCCAGTCCCCCTTGCAAACCCTCACCAAGGGTAAATCCAGATGTTTGTCCTAGCATCGGCAGAGATAGAGGCGGGCTGTGAGCTAGACGCTGAAACTGTCGGGCGAGGGACGGCATGAAGGGTAGGAAGAGCGGCAGAGATAGCAAGTGGGAGTAGAACAGATTCTCTTTCCACTGTGGGCCGTATTTCTTATACGTCTCCTCGGTGTACAGTCCCATGATAGCTGATAGGACCTGTGCCACGAAAAGTATAATCAGACCAGTCCCGAAAGCTGGTCGTTCACTCTGCCCAGCTGACTTGGTTGTACTCTGCAATCATGTAATGTGTTACCATTCATCTCTGTATCATCTAGTTTGTCTTTGCGCCTTACCTTGGATTGAAAATCCGACCACGCAGCAGTAATTACACCAAGCGTGAGCAGAATAACAGCCACAATCTGGATACGCGAGTATTTCTTCCCGTATAGAGAGCCGGCGATCATTGTCGTTATGCTGCCCCCGGACCGCAGGATGATATGGACTGGGACAGAGAGATCGTAGCTAAAAGCGTGGTTATTTAGCACATTGATGCTGAAAAAGAGCACAATGTTGATAAGCCAGCGTCGCAGGGGCACCTTGTTCTGTCGTAAGAAGAAGGGTGGTCTCGATCGATCGAATTGCGAAACGTAGCCGGTTACGGCTACGAAGAGGAATTGTACAAACGTCAACAGTGTTCCACTCGAAGGCTCGACCCTAACAGGAACAAAATGTGAGCGACATGCAGGACCAGGCGACGAAGGAGGGAGTGACTGTGAATTGGATTTCTAATTGACACTTACTTGATGATAGCTTCCAGGGCGTAGACCTAGACGATACGAAGTCAGCAAAGGCCGAATCAATTTTGATCAATGACAGCGCACATTAGAGCAGCATCCACCGAAGATCAGGCCAAGCATGACACCGACGGCAATCCATTGAGAAAAGAGGCCGACTATGATGCGGCTGGCGCCTTGCAAGGATTTCTCGGCGTCTGATGACTGTTGCCCATTCAAGGTCAGGCCATTAGCAAACTTGTTGTATGGAGCTCGAGCGTTGACGCTGGTGTCCATCTTCTCCGACGGGAGCGATGAAGTGCCTTGCGGCTGGCCGCGTCTTCGAGTTGTCGCCGGCGAGTTCATTGAGGCTATCGGAGCCTGTTAGAATCAAATTGGAGTTGGAGTGCAGTCAGAGTGTAAAACGTGCAGCGTATCTAGGAGGCAAGACAAGACGTGACCAATGACAGCTGGACAATCGGCCCAGGTGCGAAACTCAAAGCTCGCCGTGCAGTCCTGGGCACCTCACAGCGTCCCTTAAGGCACACTACCCACCCGCCTACCTTACTTACTTACCTCCACTGTCTAATTCTAAGTACGTACACCTGCCAGCCACCCTGCCTTATCTTACTTAGATACTCACCACCTTTTTCGTTTAAATAAATAAAATAAAAAATAAAAAAAAGGAAAAAGAAAAGGAGTCGGAGCGCAATTTACTAGGGGCATACATTTACCCTCCTCTAGGTAGTGTTTTCCCGGCCTGACCTATCCGAACGTATCGCGCATCTCCAGCGTCAGGCCAAGATGTCCCACGTACCTTAGTACCTAGCTAGACACGTAACCGTAAAGATCCACGATGTCGGAGTATCGACCAGCAATTTGTCCAAGTGCTACTACATGACGGCACCATTGCCAGACGCTGAGGGACAGATCGCGGCGCGCGCTGCAAGTGATTGCGGGTTGACCCCACTTGCCTATCCTGGCTAACTCGTCCTTCACACGCGATACCACACAAAGTAGGTGATCACAGCAGTGTATCACGCTACATACCTATTATCCATCTCATCAGGAGCTTCAGTTCATGAGTCCAGATAGTAGACAATAAACGTAGCCATGTGAGAATCTCGTTGCCTTCAATTCTGTTGCGGAAATCAGGGAGGGTTCGCCAACCGTTGCATGGCCAGCGAGCCCATCTATCAGTAGTGCTTCTTTCATATCTGTCTCTCCCCAGGCGCCTTTCCGTCTCTCCTCTACCGAAGCACCTGCATGATGGCCTGCGGTGTCCAACAGTTTCTGCACTGCTGCTTTCCTCGACCTCCCAGCCCTATATGGCAATAATGGCGGTGGTGTGAGCCGACCAAGGCCGAGACACAGATGCCGGATAGCAAAGCATCGTCTCAAGTCAACCTTGTCGAAGAAACCGACGCCCTCTATCCGCGTCTGCAAAACGCCTTGCTGCGCCATGTGCCGTCCATGAGCTTCCTCGCAAAATATAGACCTCCAGTGCCTGAAATCCATTGACTGACTCTATAGTGCAGAAAAGACAAATAACTGAGGAGGAAGGTTGTTAGCTTGCGACGATATCCGAGGCAATATTGACGTCACCATCCATGGGAGATGCTTACGTTGTTCGTCGCTGCAATGGCGATGCTATCCTCGAACGGGTGCCAACTCATGTGCAGGATTTTCTTGTTGAAATCGATCTGGTCGGCATCAGTTTCCTTGCGCATTCGTTGGCCTTGGCCGCCGGCTCCAGCAGCAGGACTGCCAGCACGAGAACCTCCCTTCTTGCCGCCGTTGGTGGCGGTTGGGCTTGTAGACGAGTTGATGGGTGTCGGCACGCCGACCTTCTTCGCTTTGAATGCAGACTTGTCAGCTTGTAAAACAACTTCAACCTCCTTCTCGGGGTCGGATGGGTAGATCATGAAGTTGTTGTTGTAGCTGCCAGTCATGACGTTCTTGGCATCGCCTGAGAAGACAACCTCAAACTTGTCAAAGATGCTGTCGTTCTCGTACGTGTCGCAGAGGCGTGGGCGCAAGTGCTCGTGAATTGGAATAGTCTTCACTGGCTGGCGCTCCATATTGATATCCCAGATCTTGACCGTGAGGTAGTCGCGCGACAGAATGTAGCGGCCATCGTAGGAGAAGCGCACGTCGGAAATAGAGGATATGATTTCGGAGAAGAAAGACCTAGAGGACGGGTCTTCTTCCTGTTCAAATACTGGATTTGGGCATAAAACATGTTAGCAGCAGTAAGACTATGATCGGCAGGAAGGAGGCAGACATACGCTTGGCGTGTCTGTCACAGAGAGCGCTCTCCCGCATGTCGGCAAGCTTGATGGTCCCCTTCGAGCTCGCGTACATAAACCAATTGCAGCTCAACGGGTGGAACTCGGCAGCAGTGATAACCTCAGTCAACTCCTCCATGTTGGCTGGCTTGATGTCGACAATGTTGAAGCTTTGATCCTGAATGTTGAGGTTCCACAAGTTGATGCGGAGGTCATCGCTGCTGATGAAGGTCTCGCCATCGCTATTGACGGATATGCTGTTGATGTGATAGGCATGAGCATTTGCATAGGTTCGGCGGGGCACCGCAGCAACAACAGTGTCGTGGTGGGTAAGACGAGGCATGATGAGATCTTCCGCATTCTTGAAGCGATGGGCTGGGGTTTGTCTTGGTGCACCGCCGCCACCGGCGATATTCGCGGGCGTTAAGTCATCGGATAGGTTGTTCTCCGCGACAACCTTGAGCGACTTCTCGAAGACCTTCCACAGCTTGATGGTCTTGTCGTTCGTTGAGAGCAGGTAGTGGGAAGCATTCTGGCGGCGGCACCACTTGATCTTGTTGATCTTCTCCTCGATTTCAAGGGATTTGAGGTAGTCGAATTCGGGTTCGTGAGACTGGAATTCCGTGTGGAACTTGTATTCGCAAGTCTTTTTCTATTCGAGGTAATTAGCCTGGCTCAGGGTCAACAGCAGTTGGCTCCGACACACCGTCTCGTTTCGCTCAAACAGAACAACTCTTCCACCCTTGTCTCCTGTCGCGAGGTAATTGCCCGTGTGATCGAACTCGACCGTCGAGATAATATCAGCTAGAAGAGTACGTCGTCAGACAAACGGAACCTGGACAGAGTGGGAAAGCGGCGGCTGAGCGGTGTGGAATTGCCATGTTGGCCGCTGGAGGGCCCTTTACTACGGCTCACCTTCGGTGATGTCCTCCACATCGCCCTTGTCTCCAAAGCACCTATTGTACCATGTGAGCAATCACCCAAAGCGAGAGCGCGGCAAGTGACGAAGAGGGAATGGAAGTGGGCAAAGATGCATCTCGGATGAATGGGGAAGAAGAATACATACTGGGTGAACTTCCACGTGGGAGAGTTCGTGTCACTGTCCACCATCTTTGCTTTCCAGCTCCGGAGAGGCTTTCGTATGGTATATGGGGCTTTTCGGAATCAAGCGAGGCGGCGGGGCACGTCGAGAGCAGAGCGAGCTCTAGGCGTGTGGCAGACGGGATGCTGTCGTTCAGCGTTGGGAGCAGACTGATAGGGCTGGTACAGGCCACAAGATCGACACAAGCAGGCCCAGGAGGCGATAAGGTAGAGCAATGATTGATGGCTGTGGTCGAGTCGGGGGCGCGCAACTGGTGCAAAAACACGCAAGACGCTGACAAGAGCGAGGGGCAACTGTGGCGGGCGGGCGAACTGCGTTGCTAAAAGCCTAGAAAAGAATACGAAGTCGACGATCGGGGTTGGGCGGTCGAGCAAAACGAAGAGGAAGGGAGGAGACCAAGCTCAGGTAAGAAGGATGTAGATGGTTGGTTGCTGTGGCCTAAATTGAATTGGTTTGGCGTGATTTGGTTCGGTTCGGTATGGTTTGGACGGTGAGAAGGCGTACCCAGCCGACGTCGTTGGTAGAGTGCAGATTGGATTTGCAAAATCGACAGACGTCTGGATTTCGTCAGATGCAGCGACAGGCAGGAGCAGAAGTTAGGATTCAAAAGTCTGGCGACCTGGAAAAGGCGTAGGACGGTGCACGGTATTGACGGGAGGGGGGGTATCGCAGATGCGGGCAGTCAAGAGACAGGGTGCGGCAAGAATGCGCCAGGTTGAGGTTGGGGTACGTGTGTGGTGTGTGCGTGGGAGGTAGGTAGGTGTCTTAGGTACGTACGTACAGATAGAGGTGATGCGAAGACGCCTTAGGTAAGTAAGTAAGTAAGGAAGGAAGGAAGAAGGTAAGGTTGGGCTGGACACATGGGTGGATAATTGACGCTGCAAACCACCCAGCCTCTAGGTACATAATAAATAAGGTAGGTGAGAGCCTGAGGTACCTGAGTATAGATAGGTGGTATTGAGTAGGATGTGTCGAATTCCTACCTCCTCACCACGCGTAGGGCCGTTAGGCTCATCACTTGTTACGGTACCCTGCGGGCGGGTGTTTATTAGGAACAAAAAACAACAAAACTCCATTGGTGAACGACAGCAGCAGGGTTCGAACCTGCGCACCCGAAGGTACTAGATATCTGAATTGTTGTAATTCAAGTCTAGCGCTTTAGACCACTCAGCCATGCTGCCACATGTTGTGGAATGATTTACACTGTGCTTGAGACCGCAAATATTGAGTTCATGTATCCTTACCAAAGCTTACTAGCTAAATGCCCAATATTGTTATGGACGCAAAGCATGTATTCCTTATAGGTAGCAGTGAGTTTCTGTGTAGATTTATGGTCCCATCAGCATACAGACTACTAGCATCGCCTGTGGTGATTTAAGAGATTGGGGGCTTAACATACTATCCTTCCGTTTTGGGTCGGCTAGGCACGTGCTGCTTTGCAAAATCCAGACGCTAAACAGAGGGAGAACCTCGGTTACGTTTTCCAGCTGGCGTTCGCCCAACTGCGTCGCCTGGGAATTCATGAGACCATAAAGTCTTCCTGCCGCTTTTGTGTTACCCCTCAGGGAATTGAAAAGAAGAAGAAAGAGGGGAAGAAAATCAAAAACCCATGCTCGTTTGCAATGATCCAAGACGACCATTCAGCTGCACCTGACTCCAAAGGCAAAGGAAAGGAGCCCATCCTTTCATCGCTGCCTCCAGACGACGGCCAAGACCAACGAGACAATCAGCAAGGTCACGGCTCATCAGAAAACGGATCTTTCACTTCTCGCCTGGCCACTTCAGCTGCCAGTCTGTCTCGAAACATGTTGACAAGTCGGTGGGCCACCCTCCCCAGCGAAAGCACAGAAAAACCACAGTGGCCGGCCATCGCAGCGCAAAATCTCGCTCACCAAGAACACACGGCAACTTATCATGATGAGAATACCGTTGGGTCTGGTTCCAGGCCAACATCTCTTCAGTCGCGCCACTCATCTAGTGTGGCCGAACATCAATTCGTCGACTTTATGGACGCCCAAGCAGGTCCAGATGACGTGAGTCGACCTCGACAACCAAAGGCTCTGATCTCCTCTCAACTGTGTGTCAAATCAGCCGTAAGTGAACAAGAAGCTCGAGATGGCCAACAGGTCAGGGATCTTCTGGACGCGCCTAGCGAGCTACATATGTTCGATGACAATGACAGTTGTGAGGAGTCCTCTGTATCCACTTGCACCAAGTCGTCACTGAGAAAGGCATTGTTCGGCGCCAGCGAAGGAAAGAGCTCGAGTTGGACCATGCTTCTTGACTTTGAGCCCAACCTCTTGATGGGAGACAACCTTGCTGAAATCCAACATCATTTTGGCAATGTTGACCCGGAACAAGCAAAGGAGCTGTGGATGGACAGTTGGCGCGACGTCTTTACGAGCTACACAGACGAGGTCTGGGGAGATCTCGGTTCCCTCGTCCGAGAGGCCCAAAAGGAAGTCGAGAAGGCGCGGGAGCATGGGCAGGGACAGGGGAGAACCGATATGAAGGCGCTCCAGCGGCTCAGACAGATTCTAGCGCATGTTCGGGGACCACACGGTTAATACGACACCGAGGGAGAGGGACGTGAAAGGTCTTGGACGAGAGGGTGGCGGCGGTGAGAGGTGGTGGTTGCTGGGCCAACTCGGCATGGTCCAATGACATCATGCGGATGAATGTCCATCTTCCCCAATTGCCCGCCGACCAGCCGCCAGCGAAGCCCAACCCCCCTCAATCGTCTTGGCCCTATCTCTCACAGGCTTGCTGAGCGCATGCATGCATCCCACCCAGGAGGCATGCACAGGGCTGGGGTTGGCCGTCTCCCTGATACGATGCACACTGCCCGACGCAGCCGATCCCACCGTACGGAGGAGACCTCTGCCAGGGCTAGCTGACAAAGTACGGATATGGACCCGACCGTCAAAATCACACCAACAGGGAAGGTCCGGATGGTGCGATACCCGTGCCTAGCGACGAGCCGGTGATGCATGTGGACAGGCTTTAACGTCGTATTGGGGCAGCTAGGACCTGGAGAAATAAAACATTGCGGCTTTCCTCGCTATGGACGAAAGTAACCCGGCGCCTCCTTCTCTTGTCGCCTCCCATCTCCTTTGGGGCCTGATTCACTTCACCCCACGCTGCTTCACTTGCATTCTGCACCTACTAAGCTGTCGTACCGTAATAACCTACCTTGGATAGAAACCTTGGATACCAGCGGGGGAAACCACACAGCGATCCAACCTCAACGCCGTCGCTGGCAACTAGCACACATACAAACCTCCGACATGAAAGTCTCCATTTGGACGAAGCGGCTTATGCTGCTGTTTGCAACAGATCCATCCTTTGCGACCGCCAACCCAACTCCGACCCGAACCCAGTCTGCAGTCCCAACTGCCGCCTACCGAGCTGGCGAAGCATTGCTGTTTAGGCGCCAGGATTGCCCTGCTGGAACAAGTCTCTGCTCCAGTTCCTTGGGCGAGGATTTCGACGGCGTCTGTTGCGCGACGGGGCAGCTCTGCGCATATGATGACAGCAATAATGCAGCCTGCTGTCCCTCTGGGTATGAATGACCTCAAGCGCAAACTCTTGTTTTTATGCAAGCCATATGAGCGTTGAGAACTAACGTGCGCTATGCCGACAGAGCTGTCTGTACCGGCGCCGCTCCGACAACGGCACCGGCCGCTCCCACCGCCGTTTCATACGTGCCCAATTCTTACTTCCCGTTCCCGTTCGTCGCCACTTCCCTTGACCGAGGCGAGTGCTCCGACGCCGTTCAGCAGTGCTCCCGAAACTATGAAAGCTGCGTCACCCAGCTGGACGGCGATACAGGCTTCGGCGTCACTGTCGTCATCCCCGGTGGAGGCGGCACCACCGTCGCCGCCACCCGGGTGGACGTCGGAACCTCCGCCACGCCGATTTGCGCCAGTCTTAGTTCTCGCGCCTGCCACGGCATAGCATACGACCAATGCTCACAGACGACCACAGTGGGTGGAGTCGTGATAAATGCGGCTGCCCGGCCGACACCAGCTTCCGTGGCTGGAATGGTTGCCGGCATCGGAGTCGCCGTCTTTGGCGTCATGCGATGAACTTCACTGCAGATGAACTCGTCGTTGACATGATTTCTTGAGTTTCCTAGGGCAGGTGACATGAGATCCCTCCTCTGCTTTTCATCTGAAGGTTGTGTACTGGAGTTTCGCTGCGGACACAAGAGTAAATGATACGACAATGATACCACGATACCAAAATTTTGCTTCCACGATACCATCGCCGCACCCCTCACCACGTCACTACC
The DNA here is from genome assembly GCF_013390185.1 of Colletotrichum aenigma. Classification (NCBI taxonomy): domain Eukaryota; kingdom Fungi; phylum Ascomycota; class Sordariomycetes; order Glomerellales; family Glomerellaceae; genus Colletotrichum; species Colletotrichum aenigma. Next base: position 1,454,738 of record NW_023500913.1, read on the forward strand.
TTAGTCGTCGTTCCTTTCAACGGGTTCCCGTATTCCAAGAAACCTGCTCGTCACAGAGTCCGTCCACGCCTCAAGAATGTCGATGACAAACTCCAACATGCGGCTAAAGAAAAATAGGCTGAGGAAAGAAAGGCCAGCAATGATAGCGAAGCAGATCCAGTACATCTTGGGTGTGTAGTGTTCTACAAGGCCTGGTATCTCAACGGAGAAGTAGCTAGTCATGAAACTTATGGGCAGAAAGAAAACGCTCAGCTTAGCAAGGAGGGTGGCGCTCCTGCTTAGACGGGCGGTGGCCTGGGAGTCCTTTTGAGCCGTCAGGTTGAAGTACTAAAAGATGGAGTATCTCCGTAAGCTTTCGATAGCCGCATTGTATTGTATGGCATAATGAGAGCCTACCGTATTTGACAAAGCGTCCAGCTCATCCAAGTGCTCGTGCATTGTGTTCAGCATCAACAACTGCAACCGATCCTCGAGTCGTTCAAAGCGACCCCTTGCTGACGAAGATATCTTGACTTCATCCGATAAGCCGCCTAGTGACTCAAAGGCAGCACAGGGACATTGCTTGTGGCCGTCGCCGCATCTAGGTCTACAGATGCGCCTTATGAGGCTCTTGTAGCTCTCAAACAGGTGATGAAGCTGGCGAAGTTCCCTCCTGAGGGTGTGCAAGGGTCGAATAACATCACCGCTCTTCAACTTGCTTCTCCTACTCTGCCTATACGTCAGCTTGCAGAAACTCTCCGAGGGATGGCGGAGCATTTCTAAATCACTTACATTGCTTGCAAGAATTTTCTCTCTCTATGATCCACATGGTCAGAAAAGCGTGCAAATTTGCGCATCTTGGTTGGTACTTGCCAGACTGTGGATTCGATCGCGTGAAGCTGCCAGCACCGGTACCGCCCCTGAATAGTCCTCGAACAGGTAGAAGAACCTATATTTCAATTCTTCAGCACAGTCCAAAGGAATGAAGATGTTCAATCGTTGGAAGGGTGTACAATACAGGTTACTTGAGCCTTCTCGTGCGGCATTGCACCCGGGCCCTGCAGTAGGCAACGCTTGCCTGACTGATTTAAGTGTGATGACGTTGTTGCTGTAGTCGTCGACACCGTGTTTGGACAGTTGGCGAAGCACCGCCATGGTGTTGGACCGCATGCCTCTTAACTCTTCACCTGCCAGTTTCGCATCTCCTGGGTAGACATATGGCGGTGTCTCATGCAATGACAAGACAACGGCTGAGGAGGGTCAGAAGATGCCCGCGAGACGTCAACTTTCCGGCCACTTCAGATGCAGGACTTACAGTTCGAACAAAGCGTGAGCCATGACCAATGTTTTGGCGGAAGCAACCCTGCCTTGTCTTCCGCATGCCTAGGGTTGATTGGTCGACGGTGTAGCCAGTTTGCACCAATGCAAAGGACTAAAGACTGGTTAATGGCCCCTTTGAAGCGTCGGAGACACATGTTTCACGACATACATTGCTTTCCATGATCTATGGAGGTATAGTTCATTGTTTCCTTGACTAGGTGATAGATTTCAGTGTCTTCCGACATCTGTGTCCGGGCGTCATTTGGCGAAGCACTCTTAGCCTCCGTTGATACGGATCCAGCTTCAACATCCGCGTGGTTAACACGCTGGACCGAAGTCGTGGTTTCTGCCACAGATGCCTTCGTAGCAGACGTCATGAGAGCCCGAAGTCGCGGTGAAAAGCTATAATGAGTGCCAATGCACTCAACAGCTGGACGCTGTGTACTTGGTGACCAAACGTTGATCCACCGTATGACGCCGTCGGGTGGTTCGTGACCCAGAAGAATGCCAAAATCATCTGCGCTCAGGTCGAAGGCTATGGTGGCTTGCTGATGGCTGAACTCAACAACAAAGTTACGGGCCTTCTCACTATCCGTCTCACCCATAGCCTTGTCGTAAACATCCTTCTGGTCAAGGTCATGAAACTTGATGGGCGATTTCCTTGGCGTATGGGCTGCCATTTTTGCGTGGGGATGATGACCAGGAAGTTGTCAAGTGTCAGGCGACGCGAACGAAATGGGCGAGGACGTGGAATATCTCGGAGGGGGAAAATCTCATCGAGAGCTGTCTCTCGTCAGATCAAGCAGATATCTCCGCCCTGCCGCTGAGCATCGTGGCTAAACAAATGACCCTGTTGCGCTGTCTCGTTTGATTTGCTGAGTTTCTCCGGGATGCAGGCGACGTTGTGTTGGTTCCCGGCGGTTAAAACCGTCGGCGCCTAATTGCGATGGACAGTGTGCAAACCGCATTAGACAAAGACAGGGGAGTAAACTTAAGCAGTCTCCAGCCGCTTCGTCTGGAGAATTTTCATCACGCCATCCGAACCTCATATTTATAACAGCCGACAATCTGCTTTGCTTAATGAATACAGCTCTCTATCCGCAAGCCCTCGTCAAATCACTGACAGAGTCTACTACCAGGGCGCACAGAACACATGTTAACCTCGCCACAGCAAATGCCCCAATACCTCCCTTGGAGCCTCGACTTTATCGCCCATAGCCAGCTGAATGAAGTTCCTGGCGACTGCCTCGGCCTCTAGGAGACGTGCCAGATCCTCGTCATCCAATTTGGCACACGCTGCCCCAAGATCTTCGTTTCGCGCCAACAACAGTATAATCGCTTCCGCTCGCTCAACTACGGCTTTGCTGACCCCATTGATTGCCGCGCAATTGCTACCGAAGCTAGATGTGCTTCTTCCAAGACGAAGGTCGTAAAGGAAAACTACCTGGTCGTCTATTGGGGCAGCTAGGTCGAGACGCACGTCCATATAAGCAAAGGTTAGACCTGGCCGGTCTCGCAGGTATCCGCCTTCGAAAATCTCATGACAATGCGTAGTTATGAGTACCTTAGGCGCATCGGTACCGAGCGCAGTGAAGTGGTCAATGAGTCCTGCCATAAGCCCGGCTCCATCGTCGGCCGTAGTGCCCTTACCGAACTCGTCAATCACGACGAGACTCCGGCGAGTAGCATGCCGCATGACAAAGGCTCCTTGTCTCAAGTCAGTCCCAAAAGCGCTTTCCTTCTGTGACACGCTCTCCCGCGTCGAGATGCGAGTGAGAATCTGATCCGTAATTCCTATCGTAGCAAAACTTGCCGGGATGAAGCTTCCAATATGGGCTAGGTAGACAATAAGAGCGACTTGTTTGATGCAGACGCTCTTGCCAGAATGATTGGGCCCAGTAATGACGAGTGTCGTAGTTTCGCCATGGTGACCTCGAGGGTCACCGCAACCCCCCTCCAGCATGCAATCATTTGCGATGAATGAATGTACGGCCAGTTCTTGAAGCGGGTGGCGTCCGCCCTGGATGGATATAACATTGTCGGTTGTCATCGTTGGAGCCGTCCAACCATACTTCCGAGCCCCCCGTGCTAAAGCCACCAAACAGTCGAAGTCGCCACACGCATCCGCGGCGTGATTTAGGACGGGGGCATGTTGAAGAACCTCGCAGGCGAGGTCGTGAAGAATCTGTATCTCTAGGTCTTCGCCAAATCTTAACCAGGTCTTCTCGTTGGGTGCCAAAACATCAGTACGTACGTACCTACGATTCCCGAATAGGGGTCACCTAGTTGAGCGTCCAGTTCTGCCATGCGGCGGTTCTTGAAATAGACGCTACCCCCGGTGATGAACATAACTTCCCATCTGTCATCATAAAGCTCCTGTCCCATGTACGCGGGTGTGCCATCTTGGCGAAGAGAGACCACCGTGAAAAAGCCAAGCTGTGGCCAAAAGACGCAGCCAGTGACATATGGCCGAGCCCATTCAGGGAGTTCTTGTGACATTGATTTGCGTATATCGTTCAGAAGGGAATCCAAGCCCTGATAGTCATGCTTTAGTTTGTCAAGCTGCACGTTGACATGGGGCTTCACTGCAATCCTCGAGCTAGCCTTGACTTCGTCAAAATCGATAATAGAGTCGACTTTATCAGCGACGCCTTTGATAACACGAGCGGGAATAATAGAAAGAACCTAATAAAACATATTAGCAGGTTGAAGGGATGTCTAATCTTATAGAGAACTTACCTGTTGTACGCAAGCAAGGCCATGCGCGTGTTGCAACTGCAGCATGGCATCTCGAAGTTGAAGAACAGCAATCGAAAATCGAGTCAAAGACCACCAAACACCACGGCCAATGGCTTTTACGGTTGGGATATCTGCTCCTCTTCGTAACTGTTCCAGAGGCCTTCGTACATCCTGAATCTTCTTCAGGGCTCCGCACACACTCTCGAGTGCCTCTGCATTGTCGGACTGAAGCAGGACCGTGACAGTTTTCTGCCTCTCACGGATCGTGTCAAGATTGAGTGAAGGGCGCAAGAACATTTGCCGCAGTTTGACCTTCCCTTGAGGAGTGCTTGCGAAGGGATGAAACAGACCATAAACTGACAGGCTCTCTTTTGAGCAGGAGCCCGCTGTGGCCAAGCCGGACATCAACCTGTTCGGATAAAGTTCGGATTGGAAAACTTGGAGCGAAGAAATCGTTTCATCGGTAACCAGCATAGAATCCGAAAGGGCAAACATCTGAATCGAGGCTACCGGCACCCTTAACAGACCATCAGCAGCGTTGCCAATGCGAGCGATTTCACCCAAAACGGCCCCGGCACACCCAATCTGGCAGGTGTCAGCCCACCAGAGCTCGCCTCTTGATGAATCGAAATTTGAACCTACTGATGAAAAGCAATCGAGGTCGACGAATGAGCCAAGGCGCATGAGCTTGATATTTCGACACTCACCTTGCGCGACGTCATTCGGCGAGCGACCGGTAGCAGTGTTCACCACAATTGGCCCCGAACAAATAGGTGGCAAGTCTATCAACTTATCGATGGAGGCCTGGTGGTTGAACTCATTCGAGCCGACAGTTCGCAGGAGGTAGCGCTCAGTTCCGGGATCGTCTAATCCGTGCATTGAGCGTTGTTCCGCAGTATCGCCACGGAGGAACCTACCTTCACGGGCAACGATGTTGTGCTCTTCGAAGAAACGAACCACCTCATCGGGCATCTTCAGAGGTAACACAACCACCGTCGGCTCAACATGAACCATGAGAAAGTTGATGAAAGTAAGCAAACCGGTGCCGGGCGCGTCGCGTAGTAGATAGATAGTATCCTCAGAAGTCCTGTAGTAGGCGCATCCAAGAGCACCCTTGTCCTTGACATCAACAGCCATGACAACCTCATCGCACCAGTGTTCTGGAACAGCTGCCTCCCCGGAAGAAGGCCACTGTCCATGAGCGGGCAAGCGTGGCTGCGCCGAAAACCCGGGGTGCAGACTTCTAGTCGGAGACGATGAAAAACCATCATCAGGCAAGTGTTGTTGCAAAGCCGAAATCTGAACTGATGCGGCAGCGCGTACGCTCTGACTCGACCGGTCTCCGCGGCGTACTGAGTGAGCACCCCGTGGAGTAGGAAAAATGGGCGAAGTACGAATTGGCCCGGCAAGACTGGGACTGCGTCGCTGGCGGTGCTGAGAGGGGCCTCGCAAGATGGACGGAAGTCCTGACTTGCTGCTCGAGCTGCTCCTCAAACGAGCTTGACCGTATTGAGAGTGGAAACTAGGCGGGCCACTGGCAGACATTGCAGCACTCTTGAGGGTTTGATCGAAGGTTGATGGAGGCAGCGAGTAGAGGAGAACACGATGTTGTTGTTTGTCAAAATCAGACGCCCTCAGGGAAGAAGGATAGAAGTTTTCAACTTTGGCAGCGGTGGCCTGGAAAGGGCGTGGCAGTCACGTACTTGCCTCACTGCAACAAGGAAAAGAAAATGTGGCAGGTGCAGGTCCCCAACCATGCATCTCCGTCTCGCACGAGGAAGGTGCACCCCTTGAGGAAGTAAGCGACGGCCAGACGTTAGGGAGCCTGAGCTCATACATGCGGAAGGGCAAGGCGGTGAGTATTACAACCACATCGCAAACATCGTTCGGCCAAGAATGTCCATTCATCCGACATTACACATACATCGTCGAACAAGAACCAGGGCTAGTTCGTGACGTGCGTTTTTGTTGAATCAATTGTCCCCTAGTATCATATTTGGTGGTCTAGTCCGGTCGAGAAGAAGATCCATAATACTTCGTGGTGACCGCTTCCAGATATCTACAAACCAGACTGCTCTCATGACGAGGCAGTGGTTGCTTGGGTCTTCTTGTCGTCTTTAGCCCAATTGGCGAAGTCGCCCTTCTGTTTCCTGATATCGACGAAGCCCGGCCGGCTCTCAAGAATTCGAAAGGGGTTGCCCAAGTAATCTTTCTCAACCTCACCGCTGCCACTGAGGAACCCTGCCTCACCCTCCCTCTCGATTTTGCCAGCCCAGACGCGCCATTGAATCGGTCGAAGGTTCGGGGCACCCAGCACAAGTCCCAGTACAACGATAATGGTCGCGACTGCCGTTTCGATCGTGATGTCTGCGGGTAGCGAGGTCGTGGCTGAATCAGGTGACGAAGACAAAGGCGATACGGCTCGGAATGATTGTAGTGCCGTATGCTCCTGGGCTGAATAGCAACTGTTGCATAGGATACGACGTCAGTCATGAACGGCTGCGGAGAATGCGAGCATGGTCGAACTCACGCGTGACCCAGCAACACAAGCCCAAAGGCAGCAATAGAGCGGGAAATCCACGTCATAGTATCTTCATGCGTCGTGATGTGTATGGCGTCAAGCGAAAGCTTCCTGAGGCAGTGGGCGAAGATGGAGTCAAGGCGCAGGTCTCAGCATTTGCATTTGTATAAATCAGATAATAATAGGTAAGTAGGTATCTAGCTTACCTCGGACATGAGTCGTTATAAGGCTAAGCGAGCTATGAGCCGTGCGGCTGTAACAGAGATTATGCACTTAAGGGGGTTCAGACGCCGCTGGAAAATGTACGAATACGATGTCTTGGAACCTCGAGTTACGTTTCGACCAGGGCAGTGGCCGGCCGTTACATGATACCTTAGCCCTTCAACATCGATTGGTGAGCCACAGGCCCCCAACGCGTCGCAACGCCCATGCAGAAGCCTTGAGTTCTAAACTCGATGCGCCCTGGTGGTTCGCGGCCGCCGTGCATGAGACTGAGGAACGGATATCGGCTTCCATCAGTGGCAATGAGTAGATATGCGCCACATTTGCCACCATCTAGGCCTCGGTCAAGGATACAGGAATGCCCAACTTGCAAAGCATATTCGCAACGAGGCCCTCAACCTGGTCGCAGATGTGTAAAGTCATTTCTACTCTGCTCCGGGGGTTCGACCGGTGTCATACAATGCTAATCTCCATGTTGATCCAAACTCCACCTGTAAAACAGTCACGTGCCATCCAAGCACGAGAGAAAACTCCCCGCAACCCGTACATTTATGGTTTGCCAGCTCATTCCACGCTGGAAACGCGACATTCACCTATCACAACGTGCTGTATCGCGTTGTACTCACTCTGGCTGGTCTATCCAGTTGTTGAAGTGGCTTCCTTCAAGCTCCTCCACCCTCCAGCTGCTCTCTTGCCCCCGCAGGATCTGAAGCTGCGGATCATGCATGAGATTCTCGTCATAACCTGACAGACCATCGAGCAGGTCCTGTCTGCCGTCGCCGAAGCCAAGCGGGTTCGTCCATCTAGGCTCCAGCATGGGATCCCCATACGGATCACCATATGGATGACCTCCATGGCCCATCAAACCCGGATCAATCATGGTCTCGAGGCCGTCGTGGTGGGACATGGGTCCGTACTGGCTCATACCGTCGAAGCGGCCATCCATGGGTGGTGCGGAGTAGCCCATTGCCGGAGATGGCGTCTTTCTGATAAGAACGTCCTCGACGAAACCGGTGGCGTCTTGTCGCTGATGAACGCTCTGCTGGTAGTACTGCCCACCAAGGCCCGTCTGGCTGTACGGTGCTGGCAGAGGCTTGCCAGGGTTGCTGTAGTGATACATGGACTGAGTCTGCACTCCAAGACCCATCGGGCTGCCTGAAAGCGGGGGATAGTTGTGGAAGATTGATGCCGGCGCATCGTTGCGACCGTTTCCCGGCTTCCTGATCTGTCTGCTTCTCGAGCTTGCTCGGCTGGCACCCCATTCGAGATCTTCCAAATCACCCTCCTCGGAATCTCCCTCTCCGTCCCTTGCCTTGGGCCTCGGTTTTGATGGTGTGAACTTGTAGCCCGGGTGGGCTTTCTGGTGATTAGCTCGCTCCATCTTAGCCCACTCGTTGAATTGATCGCGGACGTGTTCAGGCTCCAAGGGCCAGCCGCTACCGCAGACCTGAGATACGACTTGGTGGTTATTTTGCGTGCAAAGACTCTTGGCCAAGTTCTGGTACGCCTTGCGATACAGCATGAATGCATTCATGGGCCGTTTGATCCTACCGGGCGTCTTGCTCTCTTCCACCTCTTTCAATCGTGTTTCCGCCGATCGCTGGACGTAGGCCTCGATGTCAGCCACGGGCACTTGAGGCTGCTCTCTCGCCAGCTCGCTCAGTGGCTTTTGGAGCCCGTCAACCTTCTTGGACGATTTGGCACGCTCCTTTTTCTTCCTAGGGGTTGATTTCTCAACGCGGCCAGTGCGGGTTGCCAGAGGCTTGCTGATAGAAGGCCCTTTGTGAACGTTGAGTCCGCTTCGGGTTGTTAGCACATCAGACGCACGGGAGGGCGTCGGCGGTGATGTGTCAGGGGTACTGTAGGGCTGTGAAAAGACTTGTGAGCTACTTCACATGCACTTGTTGCTGCGTTGATTGCGCACCTGATGGTTTAGGTCTCCGGAGAGCGGTCCATAGAGTGAGCCACCACTGGTATCATAGGCCGTGTGGTTGTACGAGTGCTTCAGTAGGTCAGTTTGGTCCATCTTCTAGCGCGTTTGACGTGGCTGCTACTTACCATCTGGCTCTCATGTCCGCGGTGGGAGTACGGAGAGGTATGATCGTATGGCATGTCTTGTTGAGGACCAGGCGTACCGTATCGAGATGGCGTTTGGTATCCACCCATATCATTTGGGTGCAGATGCTCTCTTGGAAACGATGTGGTTCCGTTCGATCGTATCATGTGATGCAGTCCGTTGGTGTAGATGTCATCGTTTGAAGGGGCTGGAGAAGGTGGGCCGTTGTGTGCCATCCCAACAAGTGAGAGAAATGGTAAATGACGAAGAGAAAAGACTGGCCCGTCAGATGATACCCAACTACTTGATAGTCGATGGAAATGTGGACAGGTATGACGAAATGAAGAAGAAGTTGATGATGGGGGTAGTCCAAGGCTTCAAATGAGCTGGGTGTTTTGCTCTTTGGTTCCCTGGAGTTACCACAACAACCCTTTTTCGTTTCTAATCCTCAAGTGGAGAGATGTTCTTCGTACTTGTGGGAGAATCAAGTGGTCGCAGGACGACCCAGGTGATGAGGGGGGGACAAGGCTCGACCAATGTGAGTGTTGCACAGCACAGTAGTCTGGTAAGGTGAATGCTTGAGGTGAAAGCAGCCGGCAGCTGTGAGATGCGAAAGGATTGAAAGTTGAAAGGGGAGCTGCACTGCAGATATCTACATTCAGCAGATGCTGAAATTATTGCAGCTTGGTGGGGGGTGTGCTTGGAGGGTGGCGTGTGCATCAAGTTGCACGAGGAAGGCAAGTGAGAAGTTCAGAGAGATGGCAACGGTTGGTAGTTCTGCTGACAAGGAGAGGCCTGTTGAGTCTCTCGCTCCGTTTCTGCTCTACTCCTGCGTCTGCTGGTGTATCTGGCCCTGGTGTCCTTCTGGGGATGAGCTGTCTGTCTTGTATTGCAGCTGCAGCTGCATGTGGATGAGGTGCAGGTGTGGCTAGTGCATGGGGATGTCCAGGTAATGTACTGAGTACGGGTGACAGCTTCAGAGTTGAGGTATGGCCAAGGGATGCAAGGTCTGGGAATGGAGTGACGAATACCTCGCAAGCAGCCGAAGAGCAGGGATCAGGCGAGTGATCTGGGACCGTTCCCCTGGGACGCAGGATGCGACGACAATGTCAAGCTTGAGATTTGACTGAACGAGCTTGCTAGGGAGCGGCGGTGAGGTGAAGACTGGCCAAGCATGAAAGGCTCTATGAATAGCCTGTCGTCTTTGTGACAAGGGGGTTTTGCTTGCTTGAGATCGAAGCTAGGTGATGGTCTTTGATGATATCGCTCAATCCAGCTCTCTCTTCCTTCTAGCTGGGTGCTCTGTAGTTGTCGATGTCAAAAGCGGACCAGGAGTCTCTTCGGTAATTCGTGTATATTGATGCTTGTCTGATCTCCCTTCAGAACTCCAATATAGTTGTTCGGTATGCTGGGTCAGTGTTGTCTTGCCGCCTTCTCTTTCTACCCTCTCGGTTCTTTCTCCTCTTCTGTCTCTTTGGGTTCCTTCTTCTTGTCGTTGGGAACCTTGGCAAGGATAGCCCCCTGCGACCTGGAGAGTAATGATGTTACAAGGTGATGGGAGTGATGGTGGTGAGGGCAAGTGGTAATCCGAGTGTTGTGAATGGTATGAGTGCGATGCTGTACCGATCACCGGTCAGGGAAGCCGGGTCCAAGAGCCAAAGCCAGGGTCAGAAGCATCCGGGAAGCGAAGTGAAGCAACGCAAGTCAAAGCCCAGGACACCTTGTCTTTGTCGTAAGAGGAGATTCATTCATTGAATCAGATGCTAGGTGGGAGGAATGAAAGAAAAGCATCTGGCTGGGCTGGGTGGTTTTATGTGTACATGTTACGCATGTGCATCTAAGGCGACCCTCTGGTTCTCTTGCCTTAGCCTCTGTCGTATGCCGTCGCTGGCTTCTCTGCGTCCGAAAGAGCATCTAGCTGATTGCCGCATTCGGATGTGGGTTTGAAAGCGGCGCCGGGCGGCCGTACACCAGCCTTACCCTACCTTAGGCAAGGCACATATCCTTAGCAAGCCCCGGCCGCTGCTCGTCTGTCTATCTGTTTGGCCGTCTTCGGTTAAGACGAATGGGTTGTGCCTCTTCTGCTGTCATGGTCCAGGCTAATATGCCGTACCATGGGAGCTGCCATGTAATACCCTGCAATGCGCCCTGCCTAGCACTCTGAACACCAAGGGAGCTGACATTCAAGAGAGTGTAGCAGCCTCGTAATAATCATAGAAACAAACCGGACTCGCAGGTCTTTGATTGCCAACGACCAACAGGGAATTCACCATGGGCAGGGATGACGGCGCCGGGGGGAGAGGGGCATCAGCCGTGTGATGTGATGCTTGCTGCCGGAGTGGGCACCTACGTGCGCCTGTTTACGGATGGATATCCATGTCTTGCTTCTCTTGTCGTTGGCAACAGGGCAGTGGCCGCTGTTGGAGCTGGTGCCTCTCGGGGCAGCACCGAGCAGCCGTGAGCTGGCCCATCCTGTGCCATCGTCATATCTTATGTTGGCGAGGGTATCTTCACGGGAATCGTGTCTGACCATGTTCCCCCACCGGTTCGCGCTGGTAACCGAAGAATGCGGCGGTGGCATTTTCTCTGTCGGCCAAGCCCAAGACTGATAGAGCGGACGGGGTCAGCATGGACGTTGTCTTTCCTCCTTCTCTTGCCCCTGCTCATGTCTCTTCTTATTCTTCGCTCACATATTCCGATTCCTTCCCTCAGCTCTATTTCCATTCAGCCCCTGACAATGTGTGTGCTATCGCCCTTCGTAACTCACCCCTCCTCCCTCAGGCCGTACCGTGTCATGGGGGTTAGCATGTGGCTCAATCTCCCCCGCCCTTGCCCTCCACCCCCGTCGTTTTGCTTGCCGTACCATGACAGAACAATCCAGGCGGGAGACAGACAAGAGACCAGACCCAAGAGGCTTTGATTGTGATTGGGGCGGAGAGCAGGAAGAGATGAGGTTCGAGCCCGGAAGCGGGCCCAGGGCCAGTGAAAGGTAGCTAGGTCTAGGGAAGCAGGCAATGCCGGGGCCCAGCCAGTGGACTGGGAAGGTGCAGGGTTAAAGCAATGCAAGGGGACGCGAGGCGAGAGGAGGCGAAGGCGACAGAGGGGGAGGCGTTGGCACAAAAAACCATTAAAAAAAAAAGCTGTTCAGTTGGTGAAGTTGGGTTAGAGAGGCTCAAGAGGAATGTTTGTTTGCTCGAATCGGTACATCGGGCTGTCTGTGCTGCCGGAATCGTTGGTGGCGCCTATCCTGATTGGTCTAGTCCAAGAACAGCCTGTGGCGCGTTCGGTTCTTTGATCCTGACAAGTTGAACTGACACCCGACACAGTGTGGGCTGTCATCGCCCCGCTCTACGCATAAGGTAAGGTAGGTAAGGTATGGCACCTACATTACATTACATTACCTTACCTTACTTACCTTACCTTGGATGCCCACTTACCTAGGTACGTGCAGGGCACTTGCACCAGCCCCAGGCCTGCAAGGGTTACGCGCCAGGTGCAGGAGCATAAGGTACCTACCTTAGGTAGGTACGGATACTGAGGTACGTGGCGGGTGCAAGGTGGTAGGTAAGCGGAGAAAGAAGACCTTCCTCGTCCATGTCCATGTCATCCCGGGCACCCATCTTCTATTCCCGTCTATGAATGCTACGCAGCAAGCAGGATCAATTCCACACAACACCTCCTTGCCGTCTCTCAACTTTTACTTGATCCACTTTACCCACTGCAACTGTTCATATTGCGCACCTACCTTACCCAACCTCATCCCTCACCAGCTAAGTAAAACCACACTTGTCCCGGCAGTCCTCCCGTCATCGCCGTCCTCGCATCGTCACCTGGCTTGCTGTCTTGCTGCTTGCCTTGGGTGTACTGAGTGCACTCAATTGGCGATAGACACACCTCACAGATGGCTGCTCTCCACCCCAACCAACAGAATGAGTTGGGTGAATCTCGCTTCCGCATCTGTGTCTAAGGTAGTGTAGGTATGCCTGCACCAAGCTGTAGTTGGGTGAAGTACTTGTGCAGTCCACCCCACATGACCTCACCAGAGACTCAGCTGTCATTCCAACACCCCCTCCGTTCTCGCCAAACCCCGGCTGCCCGCTACCAACCATCACCCCTGCTGCGAATCCGATTCCACCATTTCCCATTCATAGCCAATCTGAATAGGACGCGGCAGCGAATCAACGAGCTGTTACCCAACATTCCGCACCGCGCCATATGATGAGGGACCTCTCTCGCGTGTTTGATCCGTCCTGTAATATGAGTTGGCATACTGTTTGTCTTGCTTGCCGCCGACATTTACGTCCTAAGCTGGACCTGGGGTCCCGATTCCCGAGCCTAGAACCCATCGTCGGTGCACGTATTCCAGTTTAGGAGGGTCCTCATTGAGCCCATGGACGCTCGACAAGTCAGCTGGAGACCGAGACAAAAGAACGAACCGTACCTACCTCAGGTAAAGTAGGCACCGTCCGGCCTCTTCGGATAGCCCGTCTTGTGCCACTATCACTCCCACAACCACTGCCACCAAGGCAAGGCAGTGTGCGGGCGACAGAACCGATGGTGCCGCCTCAGGCTCGCTCGACAGCTCGTCTCCTCCGGACAATAGTGTCCTTGCACATCGTCAACCCCATTCCAGAGCCAGTAGAAGAAGCTACAAGCAAGTGCTAAGACGAGCCAGCCTGGAGCCGCCATTGCAGCCGGGACTGGACTTTGCGCGCATCCTCTGAGCCAGTCGCCTTCCTTTCCTGCGGCGCTTGCGGCTTACGTCTGCAGCTATAGCGCGCTACCTGCCCGGCCATGCCTCTGGATCTGGCACTAGACTAGACGCCGCCAAGGAGATTTTCTTCTCCAAACTTTGCTTAGCTTAACCTCTCCGACCCGGGCCTGACTCTTACCATACCTAGGAAGTAGTATGTCGCCGACCTGTCTCACTGCTATCCTTTCCGTTTTCTCTCTTTCTGTTCTTGCCTCCGCCTTTGGCTTATTCCTCTCTTCATGCAGAGCTCTTCCTCGAGGGACTGCAATATTCCCGCCCGTTCCCGTCTCGTACCATGCACGTGGTAAAGCATGGTCTTGGCTCTTCTTCCGTTCGTTGGCAACCTGTATATCAAGGCACATAAACATCGGTACGCTCGGTTTACGACCAGTCGAATGTCTCGTACAGCCCGTCTTCACATACGGTTGCCCAGAGACCCAGCCGCAGTGCGTCACCATGTATGAGGGTCGTTTGAGCTCCCACCCGACCGCCAAGTTGACGGGCCGTTTGCTGGCATCAGACATGTCCAAGGCGAATACTCAACCAACATCTCCGTAACTTCACGTCACTTACCCAAGGCCAGTAGTTTTGCCGTGGGAAAAGGCTAGTGGTCAGTCGTGACTGCCATGACACTGACGGTCGCGCTTTACGGACAAGGCAGGCAGAGGTCATCTCTCGCCGAAGGCATCTGATCGAGACATGCGACGCCAGATCTATGTCAAGCCGATCGGTCGGACACCCCATGAGAACCGGAATGTGCGCATCGACAAGTGTGATGCGTCGCGCGTTTGCCAATTTAATTCCCGCGTACAAAGTTACCGCGTTGAGATCACTGTTTAATCCAAGGTAAGTAGACCGCTGTTGATACTCTTGGTCTCTGGTCGCAGAACATAGCCTTTACGGCGGACTCGATGTGCCAAAGGCTCTTGAATAAACGTCGTGAAGGCTGTTTTGGTCATCCACACTCTATTAGATCAATCGTCATACACTTATCCAGCCACATCCTTCCACTGCCACGCGAGCTGCCATCGAACCTAATATCAACCCGTGGTCATGCCAGAAAGAATGCCCGTGCGTCCTCAGGCTGATCCCCTGTCTACACTGCCTCATAAGGACATCTCGAGACCACATGATGAAAGAGGCATTTTGCATCACTATCAACCTCTTGCTGCTGCCGCGTTCCCCATTACCCATGTGTTTTGCTCAGATGGCGGGAGTCGATCCTGGAGGCAGCGATCGCCGACCCGGCTCTGTAGACTTGATCGGAGGTGTCAAAATTTGCTGACGTGGGGACGGTGACAACGTCGATACAGGCGGAAGGACAGCAGGCAAAACAGGTGTCTTGATGCTGGGAGGTTGCGGACGGGGCAGAGGAGGTGAATGCTTCGTCGGGGAAAGCCCAGCTTCAGCTGAGGGTAGTGTGAATGATGAGTGCGCTGAGCCAGGAACGCCATGTTCACGACTGATAACCGGGGTTGCTGTCAAGCTAGACACTCCTGGCCTGGGCGATGAAGTATCTGCAGGGCCAGGAGTTGCCTCCAGTCGAGTGGGGCTCGACGGTAATCCATCGCGACCAGTTGATACGGACCCGTTAGCCATGAAGTGCGCTGCAACATCGACTGAGTCATCAGCCTTGGGTGTCGCTGGCTCATTACTGCCTGTTTTGCCTGATTCTCTCTCTCTGACCCGGTCTGACGGTTCCGATGGTCCAGCGACTGGCGTAACAACAGGAGACACTCCGTCGAAGGTTGTCTTCCCGTCTTGTGAGTTGGACTCAGGCTGGGTAGTCTTGTCCCCAGAGAAAGAGGTTGATTGCGTACTCTCATCGGTCTGAGTAACGCTCGGTCCATCCATCGGTTGTGAGCGTGATGAAATTTCGACAATGATTCCAGCAGATGGCCGAGGACTATGTGCTGTGGGGGGCTGGCTGGCAGGTGACGAGTCGGAGGGTCGACTGACCTTCAGCTTAATTGTCGTCCGTGGCCTTGCAGCCGCCTCCTCCGCGCGTCGCCGGCAAGTCTGACAGACGAAGTGGAATTCTGTTCTCTCAGCCTCGGTCTCACTTATGCCTACGCACTTGCTGTGCTGCCAGACATTGCACTTCTCGCAGGAAATACTATGCGTCCCGTCATCTACCTGGCCATAAACGCCACAAATGCAGTCGAAGATCCAGTCATCCTCTTCGTCTTCGTCATCGAGCTCCTGAAGCGCACGCTTGTTCTTCTCTATCTCAGCCTGCAGTCGACGTTCAGATACGCGACCTGAACCACTGCGGTTGTCTTCCGAAAGCTGAGAGAGTTCCCTTTCGTGCTGTGAGCGCCGGGCTTCCCGCTCTTTCAGGCGCTTTTCACGGGACAACAGCCTCGAATCTCGCTCTTTTTCGAGTTTGAGCCGTTGTTGCTCCTCTTTTCTTGCAGCAACTTGTTGAGCCTGGACCACTTGGGCCTCCTCCTTGGCCTTCTCCTCTTGCTTCTGTTGTTCAACTTTGCCAGCGATCCTGCTTGATCGTTTGGCATTCGCCATTTTCGCCAAATTAAGAAGCTCCTTCTCGCGTTGTTGCTCTTTGCGTTTCCTCGACTCTTCTTGCTTCTCCAAAATGGGCAGCAAGTGGTCTCGCAGAGAGTCTCGCAGTATCTTCTCGTTGTCGTCCTTGGTCTTGTGAAAAGAGGCGATAAGCCCTTGGACCTCTTCTAGGGTCACAGCAACACATTCCCACTTCATGCCACCGAGACCGTCGTCCTCGCGAGTAGGCGAAGGCGCTTCCGTGGATTCTTTTGGGGTTTGATCCGGTTCATCGGCAGCCTCTGCTGCAGAGACGCGGCGCCTCTTGTTAGACCGAGAGCCGTACTTGGTCGGCTTGGACTTCTTCTTCGGTGTTACTTGTCTTGGTGGAGCATCGGTGAGGCGGTATACCCTATTGTCATCGAGGACAAAGTAGGTGCGGTCATCCCTATCCCAACCCAGGGGTTCTATCCGCTGTTCAGGTATCTTAGTACGGCATACCGAGACTCGCCGAATTTCAGGCACTTACCCAGCTGGCCTGGTCAACATCCTTCTGTTCCTCCATCTTCTCCCTTACGCGTTCGGGACGCAGCATAATCCATTGTGTCATTTGTTGGAGAATCTGAATCTATTGCATGGTCAGCAATGAAGCTTGATAACTTGGCAATAGTGAGAAGCTGCCTTTCTTAAGACGTCAAAGTCAGCGAATTTTGCAGCAACCCCATCGGAACCAAACGGATTCTTTTCGGGCGCTCTAGCTAAATATTGCCTTCTGGTGTACTCGTCGAACAATTCGTGCCTGCTCCTGGTCAGCGGTCGGAAAACGCGAGGGATCTGGGTTGAAGCGTACGTCAAGCCTCTGTGCGACGATATGAACTTGAGAAGAGCCAGGCCAATGTCCTGGAGCACGGGAGCGTTTGGCTTGAGGCATTCGGTTTCGATATCCTGTGGCATCGCGGGTCAGTAATTGCAAAGTTGGTAAGCACGGTTGGGAAGGGCAGGCAGCTTACTTCGGTGTCCAGACTGTCGTCAATCTTAACGACCTTCCCGAAAAGAAAGATCCATTGACACAGGTTGGCAAATTGCCATTGGCTGCGAATGCGATGGAGTAGGGTTGGTTCCTCTCGTTCTACAACGTCGATTTCTTCAATGTTCCGTTTGCGTGACGAGACCATCTTCTGGATTGGTGTGTCGCGAGGTTAAGAGCGCCTTCTGGAAACCAGGTATATGTCTTTGTCAGTTGAGGATTACTACCCGAGGCGTCGCGTCGTGGGCATGTCGTGGCCGAGAAAGGGTTGAAACTACCAATGGCAAGACAAGGCGACGTAGAGGTTGATGGTGAAGACGTCGCGAAGAAAAAAGAAGCTTTGAAGAGACAAGGGAGTTTCCTGCGGCGCAGTGGCGCCGAGCGACTGCACGTCAGGTAAGATGCGAAAGCGCTATCCGAGTCGGCAAGAGTGGTAAGAATGCAACAGGGCGAAGGACAAGAGGAATCCGGCGTAACGTAGTTTCGCTCCTTGGGAGAAGCAATCAAAATCTGACATGGGGTCGTCATAAGGATTAGAATGCAGGTGCCGTGATGGGTGCCGTCCGGGGTGGTTTTGCAAGGCTAGAGGTGAGGTAGCGATGGCGTGTAGTTTGTACGGCGCGGTACTTCTCAGCTGCCAGGTACGCGACCGTGTAAGATTACCTACCTAAGGCACCCGAACTTAACACGACGTGCCTGCCGTCAGGACCGACCGGCGACGCGTCGGGTTAGGCGGGTTAGTTTCTGACGGGTAAGGTAGGTACCCTAAGGTTGCGTCCAGTGCGGGCCCGTGTTCTGCCGCGGACATGATAGGTACTTACATAAGGTACGCCAGGTCCCTTATGTTACTTTACATAAGCTTCATAAGGAGACTCAGCATCCCCCCCCACTACCTTGTCCATATGTACCTTAGGTAGCCGGATGTAGAATATCTATCTCCAAGCCGTTTTCCCTCACTTCGTCTGAATACTTAAAGTTCCCGTCCTATAGAACCGGCTTAAATCCCCGAAGTCCCTTGGCTTGTTCGTATTTACTCAGTTCCTTGGAATAATCTGCCTTGATACCTGGATACCTACCTATGGTTCACCTGTGCTCTGATTAAGCGTTAGGGGAGGCAGCAATTTGGCTTTAGGTGGCACCGGAATTGATCTTGCGCAAATCGCCTAGTTAGGCAGAGCTGAGCAACGACACCACATGCTTGATGCAGTTTTGAGGCTCTTAATGCCTGATGTGACTAGTCCTCGTATTGAACGTGTGTACGTTGAGTTCTGTATGTCGTTCATGCGTGTGCTGTTCTTCCAAAGGCTACCGTCTCACCTTACCTAGTCCCCCGCCAGGGGATGAGGGAGGACTCCCGATCCAGGGCTCCCGGCACCAATATTCATCGTTCAGGACAGGGCCGCCCACGCCGACACGCTGACACCCGACTGTTACGCCGTTTCGAGACCTGGTGGATACGTACAGTGAAACACGGCTTCCATGGGCACTGTCCAGCTACTTTGGCAACCCCTTGACAGTGTCCAAGTTCCTGGGACTACAGTGTATTCACAACCCCCTGGCTGGGCTCCGCCAAGGCTACTTAAGGTACCCAAAGGACCTACATCTGTACCTTACTTCTGTAACGTAGGGGTAGATTTTGGCTCACCACCAATCACAGTTTGCTCTTCGTGTCCTTGTCAGCAGCAGACGATGCCGACCATCCGCCTTAAACGCTGAAAATAGAACTACTTCGCCGAGGACGTCCCACATCGCCAAGTCTCTCTACAGTGCTCGAATTGCTGCGTGCTGACTTATTTCCTCTTGGGAACTCAGGCTCTGACCAAGGACAATTAGCAGTAACGAACAACTCGTCGTCCATCCGGCCTCGACAGCTGCCGCAATTCCATCACCCACCATCTGAACACGGCTCCGATTCGATTGAAACGGAATCGCAAAGATATTCTCGCGCTGACGATTGCGTCGGTGTTCGAAGTCCCCTAGATCCCAGACCTGCCATCATTTCAGCCTGTATTCCCGCCTTGACTCTGCTTCGACACTCGCGTTTGTCGACACCGGGAAATACCTACCCAGTTTGCGACCGACGACAACTTTTCCGACCCCGCGACCCATACCAAGGTGTTGCATTTCCGGCGCCTCGACATGGGCCTCATCGAGACCCGACAATAATACGGAACATGCGTCTTGTTCTTCCACCGTCATAGACACAACCGCACTCGCCCCTCACGACGTTGCGGACCGGTTCCGACAGCTGTGTCAAGGACGCGGTGGCTTCCGCAAACCTCAAAACTCTTTTGAACCTCGATTGGATTCGAATCATCAATTCGAGATGAATTCGCGACCAGACGATAGCACAGGCTCCGGCGGGGACCGTCTGCAGGCAGACTCCCAAACTGGGTATGAGCGAGGGCGTCAAGGCCAGACTTCAGCACCGCCGCTGTCACCCAATCGGCTCGGCCTCTCGACCTACTGGGAACAGCCGTACGTCGCCGCTCCGACAAGCTCAGGAAGCCCAGAGTCCCCCATCGACGCGTCCGCGCTTCAGTTCGCACTTCCACCCGATATAAACCAACCTCCCCCACCGCCAATCCCACGATTGAACTCACCATCTCTGGACTCGCTTGATCGTCCTTCTCCGTACTACGATGAAGGTGCAAATAACGACTACTACGAGGATAGAGTGCCTCTCACTTCAAGAGCCCAGCCCATCTCCGGGTCTTTAAGCGCCAATGCAGCGGGAGATGCTCAGCCCAGAGACAGCTTTCAGACTGTATCCGACATCGACAACACGACTTCAAGAACCCGAGATGCAAGATCTTTGGGCTATGATCTGGAGCCCGGCGGCATGGGTGCCGGACGACGCAGCTACGGAAACACGCTTAGCCCAGGAGGAGATCAGAGAAGATCTCGCTCACCGTCTACGGCTGGCGCGCTGTACAGAGCTGGCTCGATAATGCGAGCCATGTCGCAGCGTGTTGTTAACATCAGCGGCGAGGGCGAAATAATCGACCAGCGCAATTCACGCGGTCGGTCACCCTCCCCGGTGCCGGACCGTCGGCAACAGCTGCACAATTCTGCGCAGATGTTCACCGATACCTCCTATCATTCTCATTTCTCGCATGTGCCTGAAAAGACGCCAGAGGCCGCAGCCATCTTCGCAGAGCCTGCTCCTCCCCTCCAGCCGCGTGTCCCCATGAAGAACCCCCTTAAAGGAAAGTCTTTAGGCATTTTCCCTCCGGACCACCCGATACGAACCAAGTTATGCGACTTGTTGGTGCACCCATTCACCGAGCCGTTCATTCTCATCCTCATCATCTGCCAAGCTGTTCTACTGGCAATAGAATCTGCACCGGATGTCTTCGCCCACCCCCGCCCTGACCGTTGGGGTATCACGTGGATTGACTGGGCAATGTTAGTACTGTTTGCCATCTTCACTCTCGAGCTGATTGCTCGCATTCTGGTTTCCGGCTTCATCTTGAATGCTTCGGAATACAGCACAATCGATCGAAAACGGGGAGTAAGAGCGGCCGTCGTGGACCAGTACAGGAATATATTTCAACCCCAACGACAAAAGTCTGTCAAAGCTACGCGACAGATCAACCTTGGGCCCTCTGCTTTCCAGCGGTCATTTACTATCATGCAAGGCCAGACGCTACCTCAAACCGTCGAAGAACATCAGAGATTTCAGCTCGCGCGACGAGCCTTTTTGCGTCATTCTTTCAATCGCCTAGACTTCTTAGCTGTTGTCGCATTCTGGATATCCTTCGCTCTCAGTATCACAGGCATTGAGAGCCAAAAACACCTTTACGTGTTCCGCATGATCAGCTGCTTGCGGATTCTGAGGTTACTTGCTCTTACAAACGGCACAGCTGTAAGTGTCCCTTGCTTTTGAAAGTGTATGCCATACTGACATCCTGCAGATCATCCTGAGAAGTTTAAAAAAGGCGGCGCCGCTGCTCGTTCGCGTGGCCTTCCTCATAGCCTTCTTCTGGATCTTGTTTGCCATTATTGGTGTGCAGAGTTTCAAAGCCAGTTTGAGTCGCCAATGCGTCTGGCTTGACCCAACAGACCCCACGAACAAGACTAAATCTTTCACCAATGATATGCAATTCTGCGGTGGATTCCTCAATAATGTTACGGGAGACACCATGCCCTGGGTCCTGGTAGATAATGATGCCGTCTTGGACAACTTCAAGAACGGTAGCAAAGCTGGGAAAGGATTCATCTGTCCTAGAGGATCGATATGTTTACAACAGGAAAACCCGTTCAACGGAACTGTTAGCTTCGACAACATTTTCCAGTCTATCGAGATGGTTTTCGTGATCATCAGCTCAAACACATTCACCGACATCATGTACTACACAACCAACTCGGACTATCTTCCCGCGGCACTGTTCTTTGGGGCAGGTATCATGATACTCATGTTGTGGCTCGTAAACTTGCTCATTGCTGTCATCACGTCTTCCTTCCAAGTCATTCGGGAGGAGAGCAAGGCGAGCGCTTTCACTACGGAAGAGGAGCCACTGGTTCAAGAGCCAGTTGAAGAGGCACCACAGAAGGTTTCGGCACTGCGAAAGATCTACGATCAAACTTCTTTCTTGTGGATAGCAGTCATCGCTTTCGGTCTGCTGGCTCAGTGTTTTCGAAGCTCTCGGATGTCAGACAGTCGCGGTCGGTTCATTGATGCCGTCGAGGTTGTCGTCACAATCATACTGGATTTCGAGATTGCCGTACGCATTGCCGCCGGTTGGCGCACTTTCCACAAAAGCCGACGCAACATTATCGACCTAGGCCTAGCTGTTATCACGAGCATTATTCTCATTCCCCCAATCCGTAACTCGGGAGAACCTTATGCCTGGTTGACCGTTTTCCAAATCTTGCGGGTGTATCGATTGGTTCTAGCGGTGCCGATGACGAGAAAGCTCATCGTAATGGTCTTGGGAAACTCCAACGGTATTGCCAACCTGATGCTTTTCGTCTTTCTCATCACATTTCTCATGTCCATCCTGGCGGCTCAACTATTCAGGGGCGAGATACCGAAGCACAGCGATGACGGCGACCTCAACGAAGTCTCGTTTTTCACCATTTACAATTCGTTCCTCGGCATGTATCAAATCCTGTCGAGTGAGAACTGGACATCCATGCTTTACAACGTCACATCGTATTTGAACGCTTACAATACTGGCTGGATTGGGGCGATCTTTCTTATCGGGTGGTTCATCCTCGCGTTTCTAATTCTCGTCAACATGTTCATTGCTGTCATCCAGGAAAATTTTGATGTGTCTGAAGACGAGAAGCGGCTCGAGCAGGTCAAAGCTTTCTTGCAGAGGAAAGAACTTGGCAAGTCCTCAAGCAACCTGACGTTGTCGAACATCTTCACCTTTGGCAAGGTGAAGCGGAAAAAGGATCCCCTCGACTACGGTCCGGCAATGATGGAAATGTTGCTAAAGGATGCTGTCGTGCATGAATTCCTCGACGACTCCGTGGAGGGCCAGCATGATAGTCATGTCGAGGAGCAGCAGTCTCCCACGCGAGCCCAAACTGTCGCTGTCGGTGACGTGAAACCTGGCGTCATGTCATCCGTATGGGGCAAGATGACCTCCATTTTCAGCAGCAAGGATCCGAACCCATTCTACTCGAATATCCGTTTCGATGGGCCAAATGATACCCTCGATCCGCGTCAGATGGCGCGACAAGCAGTTTCCGCCACCTCTGCCCGGAGGAAGGCGCAGCGGGAGTACCTAGCGAGGCACCCAAATTACAACAACTCCTTGTTCATTTTCACTCCCAAAAACCCCATTCGCCGTTTCTGTCAAAGGATCGTTGGGCCAGGGAGAGGGAACGAGCGATTCGATGGTGTCGAGCCCAATAAGATCGCTTGGTATGCCTCGTCTGCCTTCATCTATGCTTGTATCGTTGCAATGGTTGTGATTGCATGCGTTACGACGCCACTCTATCAGAAGCAGTACCAAGCAGAACATCCTGAATTCAGCATCACCTTCTGGTATGTGTGGACAGACACGGCGTTCGCTGTCGTATTTTCTATCGAAGCTGTTATTAAAGTAATCGCCGACGGCTTTTTCTTTACGCCAAATGCGTACTACCGTAGCTCTTGGGGCTTCATCGACGGAATTGTACTCGTCACCTTGCTCGTCAACGTTGGCACGTTACTCGCCAACGACGGTGCCGTGTCTAGAGCGATTGGTGCCTTCAAGGCATTACGTGCCCTGCGCTTACTCAATGTGAGTGACAGCGCAAGGGATACATTTCATTCGCTTATCATCGTCGGCGGTTGGAAAATTCTCAGTGTAAGTATTTCGTGTCGATCCAACCATGATAAAGCTACATTAACTGACCAACGTCACACAGGCCGCTTTCGTGTCAATCTCCCTGTTGATCCCCTTCGCCATCTACGGGCTGAATCTATTCAACGGACAGATGGTTTCGTGCAACGATGGCGATGATTCGATCGTTCTTTTATCAGACTGTTTTGGTGAATTCAACAACACGCCATTCAACGACGACTGGCCAATGCTCGCCCCTAGAGTCCCATCCAACAGCTACTTCAGCTTCGATGATTTTGCGTCTTCTCTATTTGTGCTTTTCCAGATTGTCAGCCAAGAAGGCTGGACCGACGTTTCCTTCGCCTCACAGGCGGTGGTTGGGCGCGGGTATCAACCACAGGAACTCAACCGACAAGGCAACGCCATGTTCTTCGTCGTCTTTAACTTGCTTGCGACCGTATTCGTGCTGACGCTGTTCATCTCGGTGTTCATGCGCAACTACACTGAGCAGACTGGTGTCGCTTTCCTGACTGCCGAGCAACGCTCTTGGCTAGAGTTGCGCAAGCTTTTGCGGCAAATCTCACCGTCAAAGAGTTCCTACGATGAGTCAGAGAAGACTTGGAAGAAGTGGTGTCACAAGCGCGCAATTGAAAAGAGAGGCAAATGGTACACAGCCGTCACGTACGTCTTGGTCTGCCATCTTTTGCTCCTGCTCCTCGAATACCACGGCGAACCGGCCTGGTGGACCGATTCCAGAGATGGTTTGTTCTTGGCATTCACATTAGTCTACATGGCTAATATTGCCATTCGTATCATCGGTCTTGGCTGGGCTCGCTTCCGCAGGAGTTCGTGGGATCTCTATTCCCTGGTGGTCGTCACGGGGGCTTTCGTTTCCACGTCAGTCCTCATCATCAGCAGGAACAGTGATACATATGTTCAATTGCACAAATTCTTCCTGGTCGCCATCCTACTGCTTCTCATCCCTCGAAACGACGCCCTGGACCAACTTTTCAAAACGGCCGCTGCCAGTTTGACCACCATTGGTAATCTACTTGCTACATGGCTCGTTTTCTTCCTAGTATTTGCCATTGCTCTCACGCAGGCTTTCAGTCTGACTCGCTTTGGGGAGAATGAAGAGAGTAACATAAACTTCCGCAGTGTACCCAATGCTCTCATTCTTATCTTCCGAATGAGCTTCGGGGAAGGCTGGAATCAAGTTATGGAAGACTACGCTAACATTGAACCGCCACTGTGCGTGGATAATCCCGACTTTTTCGACAGCGATTGTGGCAGTAAACCATGGGCTCGCTTCTTGTTCGTGGCATGGAACATCCTCAGCATGTACATCTTTGTCAACCTCTTCGTATCCCTTATCTACGAGAGCTTCAGTTATGTGTATCAGAGGTCCAGCGGACTTGCTGCCGTTGATCGCGACGAGATTCGCCGTTTCAAAGAGGCATGGCGGAGTGTCGATCCTGCCGGTACCGGATTCATCAGCAAAGACGCTTTTCCTCGTCTCCTAGGCGAACTCTCTGGTGTATTTGAGATGCGCATCTACGATGCCGATGACTCGGTCAGACAAATTCTGGAGGATGTACGCAACGACGCCGCAACCTCCGGAGCACGACACATGTCAATCGCCTCAGCAAGCAACTACAGTGCAGGGGTCGATATTCAGCGGCTGAACAGACGTTTGGCCCAGATCGATATCAACAAAGTGCGTGAACGGCGCCGTCGGTTCAATATATTCTTCGAGGAGGTTATGGTCTCGGCAGATCCTGACAAGGGCATTTCCTTTACGTCTGTTCTAATGATTCTGGCCCACTACAATATTATCAATGACAGCAAGAGCTTGAAGTAGGTGACGTCTCATCAACTTGATAGCATGTTGAGCTAACAAGTAGGCAGGCTGGAAGAGTTCCTTCGTCGGCGAGCCCGATTGCAGCGTGTCGAGGAAGAAGTTCGTCGAAGAATTGTCCTGGGATTCTTCGACACCCTGTAGGTTTCCATTTCCCCTTAACCTGTAGATGTTCAACACGGTCAACTAATCCTCGTGCCCTTAGCTACTGGACGCGGAAGTTCAAGAAGCATATCGACCTGAGGAAATCGGCTAGAATGACAGCGATTCCTCAGCTCGATATCCCTCACATCCTTGTGGATGACGACGAGCACCGGCAAAAGTCCTCTCCTGTAGCTGGAACTGGTCAAATGAGGTCTGCACTTCTCACTGTGGAGGACGCTAACAAGTCGTCACACAAGAGTTGGACACCAGGGCCAGACATGGCATCCAACGACGCAGACTATCAACATCCGCTGAGTTTTCCACGGTCTGGCATATCAACGCCAGGTCATAATTCGACGCACTCAGCTTTCAGCTTTGAGCTTCAAGAAGGTGGACAATCATCGGCTCAAAGTAGCCGACGTGGAAGTGCGGTCAGCCCAGTCCAAAGTCCTGTCAGCCCAGCACAGGTCAGCAACATGCTGGACGATTCCATCTGGCTGGAGAGTATTCGACGCAGCGCAACGGTCAGGAAATCGGTCCGCAAGTCTGAGTGGAACCGGTGATGTTGTCAATCGAACCATGAAACCTTTGTATTCATCACTGTCGTTTATTTTGGCTCAACTTTCCCGGCATTTAATACAACAAGCGATGGCGTTCAGGTCCTGGGAAAGGAGTTCTGGGTCTAGGTGAAGCATCCAGGCCCTGCTGCGGGTTGCAACCAAGATAATGATCGAATGATAGAGAGAGCCTTCGACACGGCGCACATCAACTTTAGTCAGATGTTGTACGAAAAGGAGCCACTTAGACTGACATTGGCAATCTCAAAGCGCCCTGAGCTCATATTTCAAGTTTTCGATTTGCGCCCGGCAATCAGGTTCCATCGCATCTAGCGCAGATGGTCAGGGCTATCCGACGCAAAGATTGTCGAGATTCCCAGTCTTTTGTGGTAGCCAAACTCAGTTCATGTCTTGTACGCAGAGGTCCCTTCTTTTCAAGCATTTACCGCTTAGACGTCGCGATCAGGCTTGGGAGGTGGAGTTGAGTTTCTCGTTCATCCGATGAATGACGAGAGCATCGAGGAAACGAAACTCTTTTTAAGAGTCTGAGTCAGTCGAAAATTTTGGCCGCGCAACGGCAGGCGAAGAAAGCCGAGCCAGTACCGAAAACGAATGCTGTGTTGTGATCTTCTGGAAGTGTGATGGCTTCAATGATGTAGTGACAATACGTTTTGTCCATCGTCAATATTCTCGGCCTTGTCTTGGCAGGCCTGGAGTATGGCAGGATGTTCTGCATAACCCGAAGATTGGGAGATGGAACGAGAGTGATTCGCTTTGGATTTCTATCTCCAATCTACCTATCGTTGTCATGTGCCGTTTGGTGGCTTGTCAAGAACGGGGGTACCCAGGTTCGAAGGTATCGCAGTTTTTGAGGCTAAAATGGCGGCGGATGATGCAATCGCAGCAGATGAGTGACTTTGTTATTGCTTCCACCTCGTCTGCGACAGTTGAAATACAATGAAATGGAACTGATACGACGGGATGGGCACCGGGTTTGTTAATTTTCCGCGGGGAGTCGGGGAATTAGCCATGTCCAGGCCAATGGGAAGCAGTTCTCGTGTTCCTTCAGTCCTGTCTCATCTGTTCTGGTCTTGTCGCGGCTTCTCGATGCTCGGCTTTTTGCCGTTTCACGCTCACCGATGTTTCAAAATTGCCCCTCTCCTTGGTTTTTCCTTCTTGACTTCTCAATTCTCCCAAACCAGCCCGTGTTGGTAGGCACTAAGGAACCCAGCGAAAGAGCAAAACCTCGGACGGATGGGCCGGTTGGGCAGGGGAACTGGATGAAGACAAGAAGTCGAGGAACGGCCGTTCGTTGCCGGCCCCAGGCCCCTGTTTGCTCCACGGCTTTCTTTCCTCTTGGTGACGGGGACGACGAGCCTGCCCCTGGACAAGAGTAGGTAGGAGGGCGTACGCACCTATGTTTTGGCGGGTGATGGTCCACTGGCGATAAGGTGCTGCGATAGACTGCGATCAGGGAATGGAAGAGACCCTGGAGCGCAGTTTGACAAGTGTGACGGTGTTTGTGATTCTGTACGTAGCTCCGGCCGCCTCGTCAAGCTAATCTCAGCTGGCTCTGGGCACCATCCACCACCTGGTGCGGTCTGCTCTTTGATCTTGACCTGTTCATGTCATTTCTTTTCGGCACCCGACAATATTGATTCCATCTAAGCCTTCATGTTAATGAACAAGATGTAGTGTGTAAATTGGTGGCCTCTGTCTCCCGTAGATGATGACGACCATATTTTTGGTAACGACTGAATGGGCCGCTTTCGGGATGGTCCCGGTTCACGAAAAAGGCAGAGAGTTTCCAGAAGGCTTCGAAGCCCACATCACATTGATAGGACGTGGGCAGTTGGCACGAACGCCTCGCAGCGTTGCGTGTTGCGCAACGCAACGCAACCGCAACGTGCTCTTGCGCAAGGGTCCGCAGTGCGTTATGCAACGGCCATCGTCAAGTCTCAAATTGTCAGACACCTTGCCTTTAGTAGCGCTGGTAATGGCCGATGTGTGGCACAGTCGGGGCTGTCTTGGCCGTTGCCGGCGTCAGCCATCCGTCAGCCATCCGTCAAGCATGGCATCGGCAATTTTTTTGGCGGGTGCCCTTGAAACAGCCGTGCGTTCTTTGTCCCCAACCAAGCCTGAAAGTAGGGTGCGAATACAGACAGATAGGAGTCGCTCAGCAGAGGGTTTCAGACGTATGTGGTGATGTCTAGTGTAGGACGGGAGATGGTCCCTTGGCTTTACCTAAAGCAAGATAAGATACTTGTCTGCGCTGTCACGTCGTCAGTGGCAGTGGGTAAAACCTCTGTGCTGCTGGCAGCAAGAGGAACCAAGACGAGATTTCGTGGGATCCGTAGCTGCCTCCAGCCCCGCCCTAGCCCGCGATCCGACACAGAGTACCCTGGAAAGCGTGTTTTGGAGCCCCTGTCCTGGTGCGAGTGCAACCCCAACGACGATCACACAATGCAGCCTGCTACAGAATTCAGACTGCTCTCCTCTCCTCGCCTCTCCTCTGCTCTGCTCTGCACCGACCCCCTAGGCATTCATCTTCCTCTAGGTAGTTAGTTCTCTTTCAGTACGAGGAGACGGAACAGGTACATACCTACTGTAGATGGTCTAGATGAACGTGCTGCCTGGCAATGAACGAATCCAGGCGGCTCCTGCTGTGCATCGTTCTGGGTGCAGCTGACGCACGGCGCTGCGTGTCCGATGTTTACTCGGGAAAATAGCTCTGCCATCGTCATCATCGCGGCAAGAGAAGGGGGAATATGGCAAAAAGTTGAGATGCGGTCAGGCAAAGGGCTGGATCTCTGGACTGCCCAGGAGGCCTATTTCTGCCGACCTTGGCAATCACAAGGCTGATGGTCAACTGAGGTTCCTGTCCGTATCGTGTCCGATCTGTCGAGCCCATCGAGCAAGGCAAGGTGGTGTGTGTTGACGGCATAGCCAATGTACTAAGTATGCACATCATCTCACCTTTCGTTGGGCTTCTCCAAGATTTCCAGAGTCTATTCTGCTCCTTGTTCTAAGCAGTACTAGGCGCTACCGTCACTCGCAGCTAACCCTTTTCTCCATCCCCGATTCCCAACGTCTCCTGCCTTTCTGCGTCGTCTGAACAACACGCCATCCGCCCTTCCCAGGTTGCCATCTGCCTCGAGGTATCGGTGTCCCTGTCAGACCATCGCCCCAAAGATCCCCGCAAGCTGCAATGCAATTGCCCAAAGAGGCAGAGTCCAGAGGCTTTCACTCGCATTGATCCCGCCTGCGTCAACCCCCTGACGAACCCGCTTCTCCACGTAGTGCCTCACAACGTACTAAGGGCCTCCCACCTCCCACCTCCATACCCCTGCTCCCTTCGTTCCCTCTGCCACTTCGCTTCGTCTGCGATTGATTCCTAACCAGGGGCCATTTGCCTGTCACTGCACTATACTGCGTTTTTAATTCTTCGCCCTAAAAGTCAGTCTCGATATAACCTCTTGCAATCCGCCTCTGTCCCTTCTCTAGCCATCGGTCCGTCATTCCTGCTCAACTCGATTCAATCTCGCCGTCGGCCTCCACTCCTCCGGTGGTTGACTCCTGAACATTCCATGTCTCCTTCTTGGAGTCACCAGTCCCGCCTCTAACCGTTCTACATTCTCGTCACTCGCTCGACTACTCGTTTCCGTCACAGGCTGCGCCTTTTCTTCAAATCGCATACTCATACGCAAGTAACCTGGGCGTTTTGCTCGTTATCTCATCAAAAAACGTTCCAACGTCCCGTACGGAACCATCAACACGCTCCGCCGCCCACCTACGCTCCCCCCCCAGAAAAGAATATACCAAGAGCTGTATAAGAGAATCTTCCAACATGCAATCCTCTCGCCTCCAATCCATTACCTCTCGCTTCTCTCCGAGATCTTTGCGAACCTCCTTTCGCCGGTCATCCTCCGCTTCATCTCGTGCGAGCAGCGATCGAGGCTCGTATGCCACAACATCATCGTCTCCCGTAAGCACAATCAACAGCATTGTCTTCCGTCAACCCTCGATGCTCGATCTCGAAGAGGAACGAAGGAGCTTTGGCAGCGAGCTCAGTATTCTTGAACCCCGCCCTGCCATGTACATGGGCAGCGTGGAGGAGCGTATGGGCTCTCTCTAGGGTGGGTGAAAATCACGCCAATTGCAACGCCATATTATGAGTGGAAGTCAAATGGGAAATGGCACTTTTCTTGTCACGAGTCTCGATGTTGCGGGTTGGGCTTGGGCTAGACGAGAACCCAGGTGGTGGGCTTGGGTAAAGGCGCAAATGGAGTTCAGGTTTGATCGCAGAAGGGTTGTCCAGAGTTGACATGCCCCCCCCTTTTTTTTTTTCTTTTTCTTTTTCTTTTTCTCCTCCATTGAGGCCAGTTACAGAATTGGTTGCACAGAATTGTGAGAATCAATCCTCAGTTGAGACGACCATAGCAACGGTTTGGCTTGTAAAGGGGCGCGATCTGCACAGGGCGCAGCCGAAGAGACCTTCGTGAGATACTTTCGTCTGAAATGAAAGCGGCCAATCATTCGT
Organism: Colletotrichum aenigma; assembly: GCF_013390185.1. NCBI lineage: Eukaryota > Fungi > Ascomycota > Sordariomycetes > Glomerellales > Glomerellaceae > Colletotrichum > Colletotrichum aenigma. The sequence continues at coordinate 1,485,237 of NW_023500913.1, forward strand.
ATTTCAATGCTCTCCGCCATCGGTGAATGCCAGCCAGTGAATACAGATGTGCTGGCCCTGACGTGTTTGCAAATCACTCCGCTAGCCATGTGTCTGTTGTGTCGCAGACTCATAAGTTGGGCTAAATCACAAAAAGACCAGAACATGAATGTGGACCATTTGTTATCATGAGGCTATATGCGACATCACATCTTCCAGAACCAATACATCCCCAAGACCCTCGCTCGAGAGACTCCGAACAAAATGCCACAGGATAATGCAGTTGGTCCAAATCTGGTTCCAAGAAAGTTCTGGCTTTTGGTGGGCGGGAATACTCTATCGCCGCCTCCGACTTGGAACCGCCTGTTTACCATGACGGAGGAGCGAAACAAGGCAGAACGAGACAAGAAGATTGAGAAGAGAGAATTCCAAGACGCAGCGAAGAAGGCCAAGGCAGAGCTCGAAGCTACCAAACAGGCGTACAAAGAGGAATACGGAGGCGGCTTGGCAGGTTGGAAACAACGGAGGCGCATGGCGGAAGGAGCTGAGGTCGGCCAAAAAGAGGACGATACTGGCCGTGGGGTGCAACGGACTAACAACCCCGATGCTGGAGAGACCGGACTCGAAACGTCCGCCTAAATGCCCGCAAATTCTATGCCGATCATTTGCTGTATTATGAGCAGCTACAATAACCCAAGGAACTGGCCGAGAACAAAGTCGTCAGAATAAAGTGGTGGTACAAGGCAGTGGCACCACCGCGAACAGCTCTATGATACAAATACTATCGCTTACATTTACAACACAGAGATCAAGCTCACCTTCAATATGCTTGACACCAGCGCTCGTGGTTCCTCACAGGCTGTGACCGACAACGAATGTTCCCAGATTAAGCCGAGCTCTTGTCCCTCCTCTTGCCCATGTTGCGGGCTCTGGGTTCGACAACCCATTTGTTGAAGTTGTGCTTGCGACGGGTTTTGAAACCTCCCTTGGCCTGTATCCCAAACTATTTAGCAAACTGTAAAGTCGACGGCCAAAGATCGACAGACTACTCACCAGAGTGCCCCATGGACTTGTTGGGTGGCGATTTCCTTTGGACTTTCCACGACCACCTCCATGAGGATGGTCAACTGCAAAGCCATGTATGTCAGCAAATCTAGCAGCATGGCTTCGTCAAGAACCACAGCACGACTCACCAGAGTTCATAGCAACACCACGGACCGTCGGGCGAATGTTGAGCCAACGACTTCTTCCCGCCTTACCCAGTTGTCGGTACTGGTGATGCGGGTTGCTGGCGACTCCAATTGTCGCGCAGGCATCCTTGCTGACTCTGCGGATTTCACCACTTTGGAGGCGAACGTTGACATACTTGCCCGTCATGACCCTGGTTCCGTCGTCCTTGGTCTCCTCCTCCTTGGACACAACAATCGCGTATGTGCCCGCGCTCCGGCAAAAGACTGCCCCGCCTTTGGCTTTGGAGCCAACGTTGAAGACGACAGTTCCAATCGGTATCATATGCATGGGTAAACAATTGCCTCTCCACGCAGTCTTGGCGGCCAGAATACCGGGATCAACTACACCACCCATGGCGTCGAGAAGGTCTTGGGGAATGCCAGCACGGTAACTGTGAACAACATCGCCGGCCCGCATGCCTTCAGAAGCTACAATGTAGCTCTTCCTGCCGGTGGATTGGTTTGTTAGCAATGCAATATGAGCACTGCGGCCAGGATCATGCTCAATGCGTTCAACGAGATGCGGGCCTGGTTGCCGGCGTTCAAAGTCGACAGTGCGTATCCTCCTCTTGGCGCCACCTCCGCGATGTCTAACGGTGATTTTCCCAGAAGAGTTGCGTCCTCCCTTTCCATGTCCTTTCTTCGGAAAGGTCAGGGGTAGGAAAGGGCGGCCCTTCCACAAGTGGTCGTTGATAGGGCGCTTCAAATGTCGCACACCGGGGGTTCGTGGCTTGTAGGTGCGCATAACAGCAGAATCGTTGGTCGACTTCTCGGACGCAGTGGGACCAGCGAACGTACTCGCAGCCTGCCTAGGTTTCTCGGAAGCAGGCGTTTCTGCAGACCTTTTGACGGTGGCATATTGTCTTACGAGCAGAGCACGGAAGGCTGGCGAGCTCAGAAGACCGAAGTGGCCTCTCTGTGCCGACAGAATCATACGTGGCGCAGGCATGTTGTCGGGGATTCGGGTTCCAAGGTTTGGTGATCGCCGTCGCTTCAATGATCAAGTTCTGGTTGATATTTCAGAGGCCGGTCAGCGCGACATGGTCGCAGAAAGCGCAGGCAAGGAGTAGGTTGGGATGGCGAACAAAACGTCCAGAGACGCCAAGTGAGTGACCGATAGAACTCAGAACCCCCTCGCAGATATCGAAGGTGACTTCTCTGCGTAGCGTCGCTTTGCGTGGGCGGGATAATGGCTTCGTCTCCTCCGAGCAGACGGGCCGGGCTACAGTGCAGATTTCGAGATTTGGAGATAAATTCTGCCGGCGCCGCATGAGCTTCAGCCACGTTGTGCTGGTGGGGCCGAGTGGCGTGGCACAGCAGACTGACTAAGCGTGGCGTTGGCGGATTCAGGAGAGCTTGAGGTGACCTAAGGTACCAGACACTGGACCGCCCACCAGACTGCGCGACGAGACGCCTTGACACGACACGGTGGAGGAGCGGGGTCGCCAGTCAAGCGTGACTATCTTGCAACGCAGGGTACCTAGGTAATGAATGGTGTATGTACATAGTGCAGGTAGGCAGGTGCCTCAGGTATATATAGGTAAGGTCGGCCATTAGGTAGCGTACAGCCAATAAGGCAGTGGTTGCTCTGCGGTTGTCAGTGTTGATTGCTATTGTGACCGGGGTGCGGCCCCAGTGCTCATCCGTAGTGTCTTTTATTTTTTCCTCTCCTGTGCTGCATCCCGTCCCACCTGGCCCTCGCGCGCAGCCCCGAAGAGACGGGAGACAGGGCAGTCAGTCGCGTCGGGTTCCTGCTCGTTTCCATTGGCAGACAGCACCGCGGTCTTCCCTCCCCAGGCCACCGCTATCACTATCTCCGACCCGACTGCCTTACAGATACCTTGAACTTCGAGGATCGTCTTCATCTCGACTGCGCCAAACCAGACCCGGAGCATTCACCTTCGGTCCAAACCGCAATATCAAAAGTTCAAGTTCAAGTCAAAGTCACCGTTACCAGCTGCCCCAAACCATCCTGCTCATCATCATCATCACCATCATCATCATCACCATTCCTCTCATCAACAGCCAACGCCTCAACTCACCCTAGGCTCTCTCATCAGATACAACACGCGTCCTCATCGTTTTGGCCGTCTGTTTGTCCTTTGCCTTCCACCAAACGAGGAACCAGTCCAGCCTACTCTCCTCACCTCCAACCCGCCTCACGCGCATCACCAATTCACACCGTCCACCTATTCTGATTCACTCAGGCTGCTTACTAGCTTCCATCTGGGCAGCATATCTTGCACCGCTCTCCGCAACACACAAAGAGACTTCATTCTCCAGTGTGCACATCCATCCAGCAACTCACAGTAGCAATTGCGACAACCTCCACTCCGTTATCCGGCACCCGTCACGACAAAGACGCGACTGCCTTAACCGAGAGTCGAGAAGCCACTCCCTGTCCGTCGTTCGCGCCTCCGCTACTGTGGTGACCAGAACCCAGACCAGGGTCACCGCGAGCCGCGATCCAAAGGTACGTACCCCCAACACCCCGTTCTCAATACCCACTGCATACCACATCACGTCCTCTGTTCCCACTACCTCAGCAAAAACACACATCACAATCCATCTTTCCACCTCTTCCCACATAAACAACCTCTTTTCCCCCAAGTCCAATCTCTTAATTCACCTCCCAACTTCGAGATACCCTACCGATACCTACCCTCGATCCCTCTGGTCGCCGATTCTCTGCCAATTGGCCTCGTCGACGCGACTAATTTTCCCCCATAGCCATCCGTGTTTGGTCGACCCAGAGCAAACCTTTTGCTCGCGTTCGAGTCGCCCGTCATCATCATTCCCAAGGTGCGCATGTCTCGACCCTCGTTCCTCTCTCCGGCCACTGCCTCCACCTCCTCCTCCAAGAGTTATCCCATAACCCTTCGTGGCGCTCATCATTTCATTATCCTGTCTTTCTGCCTTGGGGCTTACCTCAGTGGCGGCTCAGTCCTCATCGACGCGTCTGGTGCTGACCATATTGACCCAGACTCTTACATCGTAAATCATCCACCATTTTCAGCAACCAGTTGACGAAATGCCTCCCGCCGTGAGTTCTACCCGCACCTGCCGCCTTCTTCCTTCTGGTAGTCTTCGAGACTCCAACTCTGGGCAGCCCCATTGCGTCGCCATCTGGCTTACCATCCCCTTTAGCAACCCCGTCCGACGCGTGCAACACGCCTCGTGTCAAACGAGAATGACGAGAACAGTGGCTCAATGCGAATGACGCGTGCCAAGGCGGCCGCGTTGAGTGTTGATGAGCTTACTGTCGCCGGAAAGCCTACGAAGAAGTCCGCGGCCACCACAAACACTGCAGCCACTGCAGGGAAGCGCAGTGCTCTCGGCGATGTGAGCAACGTCAAAAACGCAGATGCGGTTGAGAGAAAGAAGGCCACCGGCAAGGTGGGCCTCGTGTCGAAGGCTGCTCAGCCCACCGGTGTCACCAAGAACCAGTCTCGTTCGACCGCAACCAGAGCTGCCCTGCAGCCCAAGGAGGCCAACAAGAAGGCCGAGCCGAAGCGTGGCGCCCCAGGATCAGGTGTTGTCAAGCGGCGAGTCAACGCGATGGCGCAGCCAGCTCCCAAGGATGCCAATGTCGATGATGGTGAGCCCCGCCGCAAGAAGCACCACACTGCCCAGTCCGAAAAGTCGAGACCCAAACCCGAACCTGAGGCTGCTCCCGTCAAACGTTCTGCTCAAGAGCCAGAGTCATCCAACACCACGAGAGACGCCCAGGTCGACCTGGTCGAGTATCCCGAGGGAGTAAAGAATCTGGACGAGGAGGATATGGACGACCCTCTGATGGTTGCCGAATATGCCAACGAAATTTTCGAGTATCTCCGTGATCTGGAGTGCAATTCCATTCCCAACCCGAACTACATGGAGCATCAAGACGATTTGGAGTGGAAGACACGCGGGATTCTCGTCGACTGGTTGATTGAGGTTCACACTCGTTTCCACCTGCTCCCCGAGACTCTGTTCCTTGCCATCAACATCATCGACCGTTTCCTCTCTGAGAAGGTTGTACAGCTGGACCGCCTGCAGCTTGTCGGCATCACCGCCATGTTCATTGCCTCAAAGTACGAGGAGGTTCTGTCACCTCACGTCGCCAACTTCCGCCACGTCGCGGATGACGGATTCAGTGAGGCCGAGATTCTCAGTGCTGAGCGTTTTGTTCTCGGCACTTTAAACTATGACCTGAGCTACCCCAACCCCATGAACTTCCTGCGTCGCATCAGCAAGGCAGACAACTACGACATCCAGTGCCGTACTATTGGCAAGTATCTCATGGAGATCAGCCTTCTTGATCACCGTTTTATGGCTTATCGTCCGAGTCACGTTGCGGCCGGTGCTATGTACCTGGCCCGCCTGATTCTTGACCGTGGTGACTGGGTATGTTCAGACAACACTATAATTCCTCACTAGGGTTTTTTCTTTTTGTACTTACCCTTTCCCAGGACGACACCATCGCATTCTATGCTGGGTACAACGAGGAGGAGATTGAGCCGGTAGTTCGCCTCATGGTCGACTACCTTGCGCGTCCTGTCGTTCACGAAGCCTTCTTCAAGAAGTATGCCAGCAAGAAGTTTCTCAAGGGTAATTGCGCCGCGCCTGCTTTGTCTGGTTCGCAAACTAACGTGGAGTAGCCTCGATTCTTACGCGTCAATGGGCCAAGAAGAGTGCCCCGCACTTTGGTATCGTCGACACCCATCTCTCTCTGGACCAAATTTCCGCCCGGGATGGTGACTACCCCGAGGATGATGATGACTACTAGCGACATGCGCGATTTTCGAGCCTTGGAACAGGTTCTGGTTTCACAGGATACCCTGGACCAGGGCAGTTGGATGAGCATCAGCGTTTACGGCCACTGTTACGAATGCATAGATCGACGACCAGCACTTTGGTAGTGCATCAATCCATGTCGTCCTCTCGTCGCGCTCCTCCAAACTCAACAAACCTATAGCAACAATACGCGCGCGGGCTTCTGGGGCGGATGATTGGTCTTTATTACTTGTTTTGTCTGGGTCACATTGTTCAGACTCATTGTCAGATACTAGCAGCTGTTTTGTGCTGCTATTTATTGTCGGTTATACATTTTCCAGTGCATTGGGGTCTTCGTGCTCTTGTCTCACGAATGGCGCATGGAGTCAGAGGTCAAGGATATCACGAAGCGGACGGTTTGGCTGGAGTTCGTTGACCCTTGTCTTTCCAGTGGGCTGGTAAAGCATGGGATCCTTTGGTGTTGCGTTTTCAGGCGAAGCCAGCCTGTCGGCAGGGCGTCTCGCTTCATCGCATCTCAAGTTCGGAGGTGTTATGGAAGATGGCCTTGGAGGGAAGGGCCCCAATCGCAATGGGTCGTAAATGGAAGCTGGGGGATGAGCGAGGGCTATCGTGCAAAAATTGTACATACATCTGTTCGGAGAATGCTTGGTTCAGGGAAGGGTCACTAAATACATTGCGTTTTTTTTTCTTGGTTCAAGACAAGCGGGCCTTGAAGATGCGAAGGCGATCGACTCCGTCAACGGGAGAATCCGCTAATCGTCGAGCCTCGCAACCATCCATGCTCAAACGTGATCCTCGCCTTGAACGAAGTTTGTGCGCAAATGCTCTGTGTATATGTTATGCGCGACGTTGTTTTGACTCTGGACCCCTCCCGGGAACCACGCAACGCTTCAACGCACATGACACAGCAATTCCGACAACCTGGAAACATTTTGGTGGGTAGATAGGTAAACGTCTCGGCACAAGGTACTTCGAGCCTGCAAGTCGTCTAGTTGTTTGAGTGGAACTGCTGTGAGTGTTTCTATCGCGACGTGCGAGTGGCATGCACCCGCATACGGATGACAAACAAATTCTCGAACCGTTGTATATCAATTACCATTAGTTTACACTACGTTACACTACTCAACATCGGTGGTTTAACAACGAACCACATCCATGAGGCATCATTAATCCTTCCTCAAGCGCCGAGAGTGGTGCGGGTGTCGGCGCGGTACCAGTTTGCCTTAGGATCTCCGAGACAGTCGCCAAGGGTAACCATTTGCTTACCCTGGAACTTCTGAAGCATATACTCTGTAAGGTTGTACACCGTCTGCTGATGGATGTCATGGCCAATGACGAGAAAGTTGTCGCCGGGAGCGGGCTTGGCGGCTATGGCCTGGTCGACGATTGTCTTGGACTGGGCAATCTCTGTTGGGCTATCGTGAAGGTAGTCTTGGGTGTCCAGGTCGAAATAGATGACAGAGTAGCCCAGTGCAGCCATATCATCCTCGCAGCCGCACTCGGCATTGCATGAGGAGAAAGGAGGCCTGGGAGAAGACGAGGTCAGGGAAATCATCCACAATCGCAAAACACCAGCAACTTACCTCATGTAGGTAGGGAAGACACCAATGATGTTACGCAGAGCCTGCGGCAAATACGGTCAGCTTACGAATTCATCCTCATATGACGTAGAACAAACCATTTCCAGCTTGTACATCTCATCCTTGCGCTGCGCCGAAGTGATGTTGCACTGCCAAAAGAAGTCTTGTCAGTATGACAATTGGGCGGGGAGGGTATAGGTAGAGCAGTTACCAAATCAGCATGAGACCATGTATGACTGGCAATCTGATGACCCTCGCTGTACATTCTCCTATTATACTAGATGAGTAATAAGCTAACAACGAGAGGGATACCGAATTGTCTGCCTACTTGATGATGTTCGCCCAAGGCAGGGTCATATTATCGATCTCGCCCTTGGCGTTGTTGTTACCTGTGACCATGAAGGTCGCCGAAGCATTGTACCGTTTGAGGAGATCCAGAAGATCAGAGGTGTACTTGTCCGGACCATCGTCGAAAGTCAGAGCAACATCTCCTGGGTTCACACAGCTGTAAATCCCAGGACCCCCATACGCGACTTGACCAAGCTGGGGACGGGCGATGCTGGAGGTGTTTTGACCAGAAGGGACTTGGTTAGCATCGCACGCCGGCCCAAACTGGAATAGGCAGTCCGGGGCTCTGCAGTAGTCTTGAAACATTGTTAGAGTTAGGTGTCATTTCCATTTAACATCGGTGTCGTTCTCACCCGGGCCCGTTCCACAGTATCTAGCAGCAAGGTTAGCCATAAGAAGCCCCAAGGATACAGTCATCACTAACCCAGCAGCGGAGCAGCATTCGTTTGATGCGCAACTTGCGTTTCCGTTGTCGGGACCACATTGCGTGTTGCCCGCAGACCCATCACCGCCGTCTCCGCCGGCCGGTGGGCTGCCGTCCTGCGTGCAAGTGCCGAACTGGCCCTGGCAGCCGTTGGAAGTCAGGCAGTAGTCGTCAGTGCTACCACACCATCCATTCACGGAGCAGCATGGAAGGTCCGTTGGACAAGAGAATGCGGACGGGTTGCCTCCATTGCCAGTTGTTCCGCATGTGTTGTCTGGGGACACGGCTCTAGAGAGAAGAAAAGATGGCGAGGCGACAATCCCTAACGGCAGTGCCAGAGCAAGCACGAGGAACTCGAGCGTGGACGTCATCCTTTGCTAGAAAGAGCGGTAATGATGGCCAAGAAACAGAACGAATGCCAAGGCTGATGATATAGCGAGTGAAAGCTGCGATCTGGGATACTTGTCAAAATCAGCCAAGAAACGCGGCGGCTTCGCCGGCTTATATGGGTTGAGAAAAACGCCCAAAGAATAAGGAAATGTAGATCGACAGGCCGATGAGCCGGAAGAAGCTTTGAGAAGGAAGAGGATGAGGTGGTATTTTGGTCATGGCGGCGCAAAGGGGGTCAATGTTTGAGAATCTGTTAGATGCTAGGTCAAGCTTAGAATCAAGCTTAGCACGACTACCACATCGTATACGGCTGAGGCGTTCCCAGAGTTTTGAAGGGCTCCAATTCCGCAAAGACCGCTGGCGCCGTCGCCAGAGGTTGGGGCTAAAGGGAGAATCAGGATGGATGGGCGGGAACTGAGTGGGTATGGAGACGGCTAGCGGATGCTCCCTCGGAGGACCGTGTGCACAGGTCCAAGCCATGCATGACCAATGCTACTATGCCTTTTTCTTCTTTCTGTGTGTTTTCTTCTGTACGCCTGGGAGAAAGCGGACGGCTGCATCGAGACTTTGGACTATTCGGGCAAAATCGCGTTTGGATCATGAGCACAGCAAAGAATACAAAGTAGTACAGAAAACATCTCCAAGGCCGGAAGGGCGAGAACATGGCTGGCTGTTCAGAGCGCCGAGTCGTAAACCGATGAGTAAGCATATTGCAGACGTGAGACGATATGATGTTAGTTGGGCGACCGGTTGAGCGGTAAAAAATCACGGATGAGGATCAACGGCGCTGTGGGAACTTTGTGCTTTGTCTGGGCTGACGGTGGCTTCTGCAACAATCAGGCAGAGGAATTGTCAGGTGGCCAATTCGGCTTTACGGCACAAAGACGAGGTTCGGGACATGAATAATACAATGTTCCCAAGCCCGACGTAAACAGGGCTACAAGTTGCCAACTCAGCGGGTCATGAAAATGGTCGTCAGGGAGATTCATTCGTAATGGATAGCGGAGCGGAAGAGCATGCTGGGCTGTTGTCCGCACACCGGGCGGGGCCGAGCGCGCCGGGTCCGCGGGAGTAGGTATCGTTAAGTCGAAAAGCCCAATGTTCTGCGGCCGTGAAGTCGCCGGAGCGGCCCCCTCGCAGTTGGGTATGTACGGAGCCATGGCGAATCGGAGAATTCTTTGCCACCTGCGTTACCGCTCGTGGCGGGTGGTCTCAAACAAGGACCTCACAAGGAACCGCTTCTCGACTGAAAAATTCATCCCTAAATTTTTATTAAATTTTTTTCTGAAGTCTCCTCGAATAAAATCAATTTCACCTCCCAGTGGCGTATGATTGGACGGACTTACTTGCCAGGGTCTGAATGGCCATTTGCGGTTGTGTAAGGGATGATTGGGGGTTCGGCTCTTCAGTCATCAACGAAAGGGGACGGATAATGAATGCCAAGCCGATGGAAAGGGGATGACTTGGTGATAGACACGTACCTGTAGCATTGGAAGGAGGCCGAGGGAAAGGAGAAGCAGCAGCAAGGGCGCTAGATGTAGTAGTCTGGCTAATTCTTCGTCACCACCATGACTGCGCCCACGTCCATGATACCTCGAAGGGCGTAGTGTGCGAGCAGGCGATTGCGCCTCGTACGGTGAGTCGTTGCAGAGTCCGAGACAGCCGTGGCATCGTGTGTATAGTGCCGGGCTTGCTTGTTGTTGCAATAGCTCTCCGTTTAATTACCAGTATCCGTACAAAAGCATGTACATTGCTGACGTCAATGCCAAGAAGAACTACTGTAACATGAGATGACTTGAAGTCGGGAGGAATGCAGCATAGGAAGGTTTACAGACGTTCGGTGTGGGCACGTATCCGAGAGTGAGTGTGGGTGCTGTCTGTTGCGATGGCAGGCGCACGAGGGATGCTCTGTTATGCAACGTGAGCTATGCACATATTTCACTGTACATACATAGTGTCCTAATGCCTTCAGACGAAGACTCGGTCGCTCTTCCGGACGACTGATGAGACTGAGAATTGGGATCGGTCGCAGATTGAGGCAAGTGAAGCTGACGAGCCGCTTGGCACAGTCAGAAGTGACAGGATCTGTGTCTCTTCTTCTCCACGGCCAAGAGCCAAGCCACCCTGGGCCCAGGCGAGCCAACCAACCATACGAATACCTATCCGTACATTTACCTCCTTAGGTATCTATACCTCACCTGGGTTGTGGTGCCTAGGTACAGATAGGTATCTGTAGAGAGGTAGGTCGTGCTGCTAACATGGACGGCACTTTTGCGGGGCATGTGCCTAAAGCCCCCCCCTCTTCACTGGCTGCACGAAACAGGCTCCCTCAGGCGCCTTCTCAAACACGGCGACTCGACTCGACTGCCGTCTTGCCGGTCTGGGCTGTTTCTCTGGGTCAAATGTGTGGATGTCAACGGTCCTCGGGTTCCGATGGCGATGATGATAAAAATGAAGACAGCATCAGCCCAAACGGGTCGCCGGTCTAAGGGCGTACTCAGCTGCCCCCCCCCTCCCCGAGTCCAGACGACATGTCCACAGGTAGCTGGCATTGACAGTGGAGGTCCCTTCGTGTACGTGTCTACGAAATATTTCATGCGTAAAACTGATGGCAGCTCCTCAAACCCTGCATTTGCAAGTCAGCAACCACTGGAAAGTTTGGGAAGCGCATACATCCAATCAATGTACGGATGAACTTGGCACGGTAAGGCTGGGCTGGGCTGTCTGTTTGACACGCCGTGCCGCAGCAGTTGAAGGGTTGGAAAGAAGGCAGCACCTTGCCAGATTTTCTGAAGATAAAAAGGATTGGCGACGTTGCTCGAAGGCGCGAAGGCGCGGATGTACGGATGAGCCCTGCTGGCGACCTGGAGGTGTCTTAAACTACCTTAAGGTACATACATGGCCGGCACTGCCACGCGACTGCTTACTACATCTGTCGCGCAGCGTGCGGTGCGTGCCGCCGATTGTTTAAGGGTGGTCGCACTCCGAGTCTCCGACCTCCTACCTTTAGGCTCTCTGCCTCCCGTCATTCTTGCCCATCCCTTTTTGGATTGTGTGCTACATAGTATCGCATCTCTGGGCGAGTTCCGCTTGCCTTCTTGTCTCTTCCATACCACACAACAGAGGGGCCAACACTCTCTAACACGAAACATATCCCCTGCCCTGCCCTGCCCGCCCATTGCATCCTTGCTGGACCCGTGCCGAACAGCATCCTAGGCACAAAGTTCCACTGAGGTTTCTCCTCCAGGTCTCTCGACCATTGCCCGCCATCGAGCGTGTCTCGCTTTCTCTGGGCGCGCAGCAAAGGGTTCCTCTTCGCGTCTTAACTTGCACTCCTCCTCCCTCCTGCTTGAGTTCTTCCCCCCTCCGGCGCTGTGGTCCCTCCGCCATCAGCCATCCCAACATTTTCAGCTCGCCTGCACCGCACCCGCATCCGCATCCGCGCCCGCCTTGCCGCCCTCAAGCTGCACGCCTTGTCCACCCAAACATCTCGTTTGCGCTTGTGCGGATCCCTTCCCCATTCCCATCCCACTCCCATACCCAGCACTTAAACTCTCTTTCATCTTTCCCTTATTCGTACCAAAGAGACCTAGACTAAAGAGGGCCTCAGGTACCTTCCCTAACTCCCTCTGGGTTCACCTGAAGTAGCTTGGACCCCCATCCGAATGACCTTCTCGGCTTTCCTTCACTACTTCTACTCTTCATCCCCTCATGTCCACTTCCATTCCCCTCGCAAACCTCTCGCCCTCGTCGAGGCCGTCATACTACAAGATGCCCGAGTCACCCACACCGTATGAGAGGCGCTCACTGCGTTCGCCCCGTTCCCATTGGACTCCCTCCTTGATCGGCTCCTATGTGTTCGATTGGTTCGTCTTGCTCGTCGTTGCTGGCATTGGCGGTGTATTGGGAATCGTGACTCCAAACAAACGCCCCTTCTCAGTCCTCGACCCCAACATCTCGTAAGAATCCTTGGCCTCGTCTTCTCTACTTCCGCTCGTACTGACCTGCCCACAAGCTTTCCCTTCACCGAGCACGAAACCGTCCCAATGTGGCTCGCCGCTATCTGCGCCGTTCTCGTCCCCATCATCATCATCGCCATCGTCTGCCTCGTTCTTGTTCCCGGAAATACGATTCCTAAGGGCACACCAAACGCCCTCATCTGGAAGCGCAAGTTGTGGGAATTACACGTCGGCTGGCTCGGGCTCGCGTTGGCTATGTGCGGTGCTTGGTTCATCACGAATGGCATGAAGAACATGTTCGGAAAGCCTCGACCCGATCTGCTTTCCCGCTGTCGGCCTGATCTGGAAAACTTCGCCAAGTACGTTGTTGGCGGTACCAATGCCAGCATCACCGGCCTTACTGGCGCAGCTGGCTTTGGACAGCTCGTATCCGCAGACATTTGCACAAATACCGACAAGCACACACTCGACGACGGCTTCCGAAGCTACCCCTCCGGTCACTCTAGCTCTGCCGCCGCCGGTTTGATTTACCTATCGCTCTTTCTCGCCAGTAAATTTGCCGTCACCTTGCCATTTGTCGCTACCAACAGCGACGCTTCGTCACACTCGGCTTTTCCTTCTCGCCTCCAGAAATCGAGCTCTGATTACGAGGAAGTGCGATCGGGCGAGGGAGGCTCTCTCAACCCTGACACGTCAGCTGTCGCCAGAAACCTTGCCGAGCACAACAAGATCGTAACAGCTGTCCGCCGCCAGGCTGCCGCGCCCCCTATCTACCTCTTGACGATTGTCGTCCTCCCTTGGTTCGGATCCATTTTCATCGCAGGGTCTCGCTGGTTCGACTTCCGGCATCATGGCTTCGACATCTTGTTTGGCTACCTCATTGGCGTCTTCACTTCTATCTTCGCTTTTCGCTACTATCATCTTCCCATCCGCCAGGGTGCCGGATGGGCTTGGGGTCCTCGCAGCCATGACAAGGCGTGGTGGTCCGGGGTTGGCTCCTACAGCTATGCGACAGAGAAAGGCGACTTCATTCGGTCGGGCGATGAGGAGGAGGCATACATGTCGCGACCTGTTGGCCAGGCGACATCCACGCAATACGTTGGCAAGCCTGCATCAAATGATGGCTCTGGCCCTGAAAACAGGTTCTGATTGAAATTATTTTCTCATGGGTGAAAAGGCGGGCACGCGGGATCCATTGCGCTTTCCGCCCGGCATATTGGGCATGATTGGAGTTACACGGTATACCACCCGCTACATGAGCTCGGCGGCGGTATTGGTCTTTTTTTCTTTTTTTTCTTTTTTCAGGGCCCGGTGTGGCATACAGATACGACCGGTTATGGAATAGACTCGTGAATGAAAAGAATACCTACCTTACCTACCTTTGGAAGTATCGCCTACTGCATGCCGGATGTGATGACGTTGACTACCTGTGCATCGGCAAGCGCACGACGCTCTCCTACTCTCTGCGAAGCCATACACTTGCAACACATGCAAGGTTAAGCTCTTCTTTTTCAGGCATGCCGATCCTCTTGACACTAGAGGTACTCTTCCTGCGTTGCGTGGAGATGCCAATCCGAGAAGCGACTGCGCTACTGCCTCACCTGATCGGGCCACGAAGACAGGCAGTAAAATAAAGAATGAAAATACCGTTATGTCATTATCCCATGGACCAAATCTATCGACGCGAGAGAAAAACGTAAGGGCCTTATGTGAGTAGAGCCCGCCTAGTGCTTGGCCGTCAGTGGCTTATCCACGAGCCCCTCGACCGTCACGTACGCTGGAAAGGCACCGTCAGCCCCTTGACGTGATCACTGGCTCGTCATTTCAAGCTACGGTAACCCCGTCGTTGCCACCCACCGCACGATTATCGACACCCTCAAATTCGACGTCATCATCGTCATCCAGAACATCATCGTCGCGGAACCCGCTATCCACCTCCATCTTCCGCAGGCGACGGCGCATCTCGTCCTTCTTCTGGTGTTGCCATCGAATCAGCGCAGCCGAGGCGTGAACTTTGAAGCCGTACACTCGGGGGACGTAACGCTCGACACTCTTGGTGGGGATCAGGGCTGGGTAGGCCTGAAAGATGATATTGTGGAAGGAGGTGCCAAAGTATGCACCATCAATGGCCGCATGACGCGACGATTTGGGGTTGTAGATGTCTTCGCAGCGGGCACAGTAGAGCTTGACCGGCTTCAGGTTTGGGACGTCGGAGAGACCCATGGGCAGGAGCGGGTGGGAGTGGCACATGACGCGTGGGCATTTGCCAAAGTCCGCCTTCTTGTACTTCTCGAGCTTCATATTTTTCTCACGTCAGCGATGTCGTCCAGGCGGCCAAGGAGCTGTCCTCGCTGAACAGGTCCGTTAGAGTAGGCAAGCATACCATCTTAGCAAGACCCCTCGTTGTGACGATGAACCGGGCATGGACGAGGCCATACAAGTGACGGGCCGACTTCTCGATTGTCTCTCTCATTTCGTCATCGCAGTCGAGATCGAAGACATCGGTAATGAGATCGAGCGCATATTGATAGTATTGAACTTCCGTGTTCAGTCCCGTCAGGTTGAAGCGGTCTGTAAGATAGTCCTCGTCGATTTCGCAGAAGTACTCATTTCCGCGAGAAGATATGAACTATTCGAAAGCTAGCAGTTAGCAGACGTGCTCTTGCGAATGGTGGCTGCGCTGGTATTGCGACGATGGATGACGTTGATCGCGCGGCCATCCAAGTCGCGCGTGTGCGCGCAAGTATGTTGCAGTCCATGCCAACCTCATCCAGCCCTTCGACCCAACAGAAAGAACTTCTGACGCCGTCCGTTCTTTGACGGGAAAGGAGAATCGTAGGTGAGGCCACTTACCCAATCGCGCCAATAGCTCGTATAGTCGCTATCCGACTCGCTGCCAAAGTCGTCCATCATACTGAAGAAGGTGCGCTTTGTGCGTGACAAGCTTTCAGAGCATGGCCAGGCTGAGATGTTGCAGTGACTAGTCGCCGTGTCGATCTGTGGACTGGCAGTCGGTTCGGTGATGGGTGTTGAAGTGGAAATGGTTGGTCGACAGTAAAGGTCTTTCGTCGGGCGTTGATTGACGCCGGTTCTCTGAGGTGTGTTCCATGTTCCCATCTGCAGGGCAACGCGGTTAGCGGGGCCCGGTGCGGTCAGGGAGGGGGCGGGGGTTGCCATCGGTACGTACCTGCGGCTGTCTTCCTTCGACTCAATGAGTAGGATATGGCAATTTGACGATGGCTTAGATACCCTGTTGGAAAACAACTGGGAATTCAACTTTGCGCATGATAGGATAATCATCTTGATATTTGGCAGCGAGCATGCGAATATGCGAGCCCAGGCCGGATTCTCATGTATTTGGCGTTAATATTTCAACGCCCGTCGGAGCTAAAACTCGCAGCATCGCTAACCGATTGGCCTTCCGACTCCATATCATCACTCTGCTCTGCATACTTGAGCCCTAAGCCGTTCATGGCTCTATTACCAGGAACCGGAACACCCAGCCTCGTCATCATCCCAGATGAATTCTGGTCGTTCCTTATGGTTATGTTGACACCCTCCATCGCCTCACGGAGAGAGTCGCCTGTTTCGTCCATGGCCGCCAGAAAGCGTGCCAACTCTTTACACAATTCCCAATCGCCCTCCTTCATCGCTCTCGACAACAGCCGGACTGTTTGCTCCGAGGCAGAGCCAAGGTCATCCAGAGTGTGTAGAATGATCAGATAGCCTCCGGCGGTTTTGAGAGATCCTCGCTGAAGCGACTCCTCAAAAAGCTCTTGGACTGGGGGGAGATACGCGAATAGCGTCCGCCATTGCCTAACCTCGGTTTTTCTTGTGCACTGCACAACGATATCAAGATACTGCTTGAATGACGATAGCAACGATAGCACACGCGGGAGGATCGCTTCTTCTGGGGATGGTCCAGAATCCACCTCGTCATCTAGGACTTTATGGAGCAAGACCTCTAAAGCGTGTGCAAAATATTCCAGGTTTTGATACTGCTCCGATAACTTGACTGCGTCTACAGCATGGTTCTCAGTCAACAGGAAACGCAGAATGTCCGGTAAGAAGAGGTGTGTCTATTCAAATCATCAGCGTACGCGTTTTTTTCTTTTCTTTTTTGGTTAGATCATGGGTGGACAAACCCTGATGGTAAAGCGGAAGAAGGAGAAGCTGATATCCCTTCGTTGCACAAGATCTGCTTCAACGCCAAGGACGATGCCTTTCCCAAGTAGAGTCGAAAGAGGGTAAAAGTCTAACGGAACTGAGATTGTTTTCGGCAACTCTCGAGACGCCTCGCTCGATGCTGCCCGGAGCACCTCTTGCACATCAGGCCAGAGCTTGAACTCTTGGCCATCGAACACCCAGAGGGAGTTACGCAAAGACAAGTCACTGCCCGCAGACGCAAGCTCTTCGGAGCGCATGACAGTGGTGTCGAAGTGAGGCTGGTCTCTCATGCTCACGTGGAACTCCACGTTTTGAGCAATGACCTTCATGTCGTATTTGAGATGCCCTTCGTGATTTAACGATGGCTGTAGCAAAACCAGCTTAGCATCAACTAAAAACAGAACCGACGCCACTGCAACATCTTGCGACGGGTCTCCATCAATCAGTTGGCTATCTGGCAAGATCCAGCTGAGACCGCGTACTCTGGCAGGTGACCGCACAATCCCATGAAATGCGATCTGTCCTAGCTGCACCAGTCTTATGGAACCGCCGCCCGAAGGCGCAAAGATGAAGTGGTATAGTAAGTTCTCGTATGTGTAGACGAGAAGCGAATCTTCCCCCGAGGAGGCCACCAGGACTACGGGAGCTGGCAGCTGCTGGGTATGCAACACAAGTGAACTGTCCAGAGCTGTTTCTCTTGAATAGAGGCGGAGCTCGTGGGACTTGTTCGCCTCGATTGCAGCCACCAGTATATGTTGGTACCAGCACATACTGCCCCTGACCTGGAACTCATTTTCCATGGCCTCATTGACGAATGTCTTCCAACGACCACTGTTGACGCTGTAATGGGCCAGGCCGCGCCGTCCAGCTACCGCCACGTACCGACCATCTGGTGAAATGACTGTATGGCGAATGGGCCATTGCTGAAGCAAATACGACGGAGGCACTTTGGTCGTGTGCCACAGATGCGGCTCGGCCGAAATGCTCGCGAGATCTGGCAAATCGTATCCGCGGTAGATCATAACGTTCGTGTTGGTCTGCAGTACTGTGCGTAGGAGGTTGGCCGCGTTGTAACAACTGACCACGGCACTCCTGGCCATTTCTAGTACCCAGATTGCTTCGTGGCGACGATTAGTGATCAGAAGCTCGGTGCCACTACCGAGCCAAACGGCATCGCTTACGCCAGCAATCCAGTCTTCCCCGTTGGACTCAACGACGGCTTCGTGCGTGCCAAAGCTGTGACTGCCCGGTTTCCCGTAGACACTCCAGGTAGCCCACCCGCTCTCAAAACCGGCAAATAAGCAGTAGCCATCGGGAGAGTAGCTCAAAGTGGTCAGTGAGCCGCACACTGTCGACGACACAGGCAATGTATGGGCGTGGGACGGTGGTATGTTGCCAGCATAATCTCGGGCAGAATAGACACGTATACCACCGTCGGCGCATCCAACAGCAATCAAAGAAAACCGGGCGTTGACGACTGCTCGTTTGGCGTATTCCGCAGGTCCATGTGGCGTATGAAAGCAGTAGCCCTTGAATAACTTTTTTGGGTCGGTTTCCTGAGAGGCTGGCTCAGATAGCTCCTTTGAGTTCAACCGCTGCACTGCATAAACCTTGCCGTCGCTCGTAATCCAAGTCGAGAGATTCATGGGTCGGTCGTGGGTCATTTCCAAAATCGTAATCTTCTTCTCCAACCATCCCATTCGACTTATTATTTCCGTCTTTGTCTGGCTGCCACTGTGATCTGGAGTCCACCGGATGCATTGGATAGCTGCGGGCTTTCGTGTGGCCACAACCAGCTCGTCGTCCAAAGCCAGCGCGCTTTCAATGCCGGCGTCGACTTTGATGACCATCCTAAAGCGGACACTTACGTCGCGAACCCCTTGACCCTCACCGGGACCCCACAGAATTTGATCTGGCGCCGCGCTTCCGGGGCCCCCATGGTGATTTTGGCGACGTCGCTGAACATTTGCATAGCTCGGAAAATAAGGCTTGTAAACCTGAGTCTCGGAATCTGTTGCAAGGGAGTATGTGATGAGGTAGCCCAAGGTCGTCCGAACGACAAGAATGGCTGAGTCGGGTCGCAACAGTAGATCCACGTTCTCACCGTATGTCGAAAGAGAAGTTTCAGAGCGGACGACGACGGCAAGTATCACTGTAGGCTTGGATGGTGTCAGCATGGCTCGCCAAATGAAGAGGTGTCGCTGGAAGAAGCCACTACAGGGCAGGCAGACGAACCTTGGCTTGCCATATTGTTATGGACGTCGAGGTTATCACAGCGAATAGCTGACCACCACGAGAGATGCGCAGAGCAAGAACAGGGTCTTTCAGAGGAATGTTGTTGCTGAGGCGTGGCGATGAATGCCAATTATTTGGGTCATGGGCGTCGTCATCAACTGACTGAATGGCGGGTGTCATTGGTGTCAGCGGGGTGGCAAGCTCAACATCGTCATATTGCGGTGTTGATCGAGTATTCGGGTTTGACGATGGAGAGGAATCGCTTCGCGACCGGCTGTCGAAGGGGCTGGGTAGGCCATCGTGGGAGACAACTAGGTTGAATGCAGGACCAGACCTGCTGCTCGTGGCGAAAATTCTGGGGGTCCCTATGGGCCAATACATTTCGACGAGGTCCTAAGTCGATAGTTTCTGTGTTCGCTGCAGCGTTGCCGTTGCAATGGCAGTATGTCGTCGGGAGCGAATGGGTACGCGGAGGCTCGCCGGGCCGGGGTACAGGTTTCCTTTTTCGCACTCCAGACAGACACTGCTCTGATCATGGCCGCTGCTAGATTCAATCAAGAAGCCTCATTTTCTGACAGGGGCTTATGCGACATTGAAGTCCTACCATGTGCTGTGCAGCGCGAGCGAGAAACAGGGAGGGACGCGAGAAGGTGGTGTCGAGAATACGGTGAGGTCGGCGGCCGTCAAGTGTCATGGTAGGTGGTTTTGGGAGCCGACGGAGCTTGCAAGGTCGCCGCCAACGTTGGGGGCTGCCGAAACTCTGGAGCTCCCACCTGGTTGACCCCACAGTGCACCACTCCATCAGGTACCCTCCTCACCGTGTGAAGGTTTCCATATTAGGTAATCCACGTCGTGAAAGGAGCGGCAGGGTCCACTGACTTCAAACACACCTTGCTGTCGACAGCGCCTCAGCTACACTATGTCCCCAGGTGCGGTTGCGGCAAAACAAGGCAGAAGCACCCCATAAAATAGTTTGGCGAATTCAAAATTTCGCCTTGGATCGCATCTACGACAAGACTAGCGTGTGAGTGATGAGAGAGGCCCATTACAACCATCCTGCACCGAGTGCTCACTACCCAGACATATTCAAGTTTCGTGCATCGCTCATTTCGTCAACCTTGATTTGCGTAGCATACAATGGCACCTCCTCGCACACGACCAAGTCTCTCAAAAGAGAGGATGCCTACCTATTTGGCAGGACTGAAGAGTCAGCCCTACCATGACCCAGGCTCAAGCTCGAGAGGACACAGGTAAGTCTGAGAGCTACGGTGCAGTCCTCTGGGCTTCGGACATGCCTGCTAAATCACTCGTTGCTCTAGCTTGCGATCCATCGCGTGGAGTCCTCTGGGCACGTTGATCGCGACTGGATCATCAGACAAAACCCTGCGCGTCTGTAAGTACTTTTGGCACCATTGCTGAAGTACGAAAGCTGACATGTCCAACTTGACTAGGGAATCCTGAGAAGCCAAACGTACGCTTCTCTACCGACTTGAAGGGCCACTCGGCCCCAATTGAGAAAGTCGCTTTCAATCCGGTGAAGGACGCCGAATTGTGCAGTGTTAGCAACGATGGTGTTGTAAAGTTTTGGGATGTGCGATCAAAAACCTGCATCAACGAGATCAAGGGCCTGGGGGATGCGTTCACCCTTGCGTGGGCACCTGATGGCGAATCTCTAGTTGTTGGTAACAAGGTTCGGTGACCCATGGTTCTCTTCTTCTTCTTCTTTTCAAGGGAGCCATACTCACCCCAGGCAGACGGACAATATCTTCGTTCTGTCACCAACTCAGTCCACGCCCGTGGCATCTCATCAGCAGCCTGGCCAGACCAACCAAATTGCCTTCTGCTGGAGCGGCAAGAAGATCTTTCTCACAACCGGAGAGGGAAAAACCCGCATCCTTACATATCCAGACTTCCAGCCTGCGTTCCAGCTCGACTACGGGACCGAGCCTCAAGAGTTTACACTCAGTGGTCATACATCTTCGTGTCTTTCAGCTGAGATGCAGGCCACAGGGCGGTATCTTGCCACAGGTGGTTCCGACTCCATCATATCTCTCTGGGATACAGCAGACTGGATCTGCCAACGAACCATCACAAGCATGGTGGGCCCTGTGCGGTCTATCAGTAAGTTCACGAGTGTGGATAGTGGAATCCTGTGCGCTGTTCTAATTGCCACAAAGGCTTCACATTTGACGGCAACTTCTTGGTGGGGGGTAGTGACGAGGGTGAGTAGGCCTAGGCACCGGTTTGAATTAGATATTGGGGAGGCTAATCATGTCCATAGGATCCGGGCTAGACATCAGGCATGTCGAATCCGGTGATCACGTGCATACTCTCAAAACAGCCGGGCCATGCCCAGTCGTGTCCTGGGCTCCGACTCGATACTGCTTGGCTTACAGCGATTTGGGGATTCTCCGCATCATCGGTGTAGACGCCGAGAAGAAGTGAAATCACTGTGGTGGTGAATCCGGATGACAAGGGCTCGAGGGATTGGTAGCTGGGAGTAAGGGTGAAACCCAAATCAGATGTGAATAGATTGTCTCGATCGGGTAAGTCAGCAATGAGCGACCGTCCACGGACGCGAGATGGCGATGTTGAGAGTTTCGACTCGGCTGACAAGATGGGGTATTTGCGTAGCAAGAGTCAGCGCGGACGAAATTCAAGCCGAGGGGCAGTATACTTGCCGCTTCTGCAGTCATTGGCGGGTGAGGCTGTGTGGATGCGCAGCCAAGTATGAGCTTGAACGTACCATGAGAGTCCACTGCGGCAAGGCGGGGACACCATCCCGGCCCGGTGTATGGGTAGTTGTCCGGATGCGCATTTGAACGTTGCCCGCCATCCGAGGGTTCGGTTGTTCGGCGGTGACTGAAATGATGTGAAAATGTCAAGTTGATATAGAAGTTATAAATTAAGCAGTTCTCAATCACGCTACTACATACACAGTATCTATTATTTTAATACTTGTTTAGTCCCCGCTGCCTGCCTACTTCAGCGTGATATGACGTCGCTAAAGTATGGAAGTTGTGGTCAGAGACCTACCTCTGGAGGTGTTGAACGTTAGGGATGCAGGAGAAGGCACTCTTCCGCTGCCTGCTTAGCATGTGCTTTCTTTTCCGAGGTTTCTGTGAGCAAGGATGGCGAGACGGGTTGCGTTGAAAGTAATGGAATCTTGAGATGACGGGAGGTACGGTCATGTGTAGCTGAGCGTATCTCGTACACTAAGGTAGTGCAGGTGAGGAACGTAGTCGTAGGTCCCTAGATGGTTGAGATTTTGGCATTCTGTTTAGGTACAATGCGCTGCGACTACCTGTGTACATACTACTTTACCTAGGTGCCCAAGGTAAGGTACGCAGTAAGCCCGACGCTGGGGCATCCATGCTGATGCTCTCAAAGTACCCTGTCGTTATTAATCATGACCAGCTCGAATTGGAATGGCGGCTAGGTAGGCTACGCCTGTCTTGCGCTTCTCATCGCCCCCCACTGCCTGACCAAGTCCCCATCTCTACCCCCAGTCCTCTGTGCTTTTAGTCTTTTGATGCCAGTTTACAGCTGCCAGTGACCATTTCTTCCGTCAACTTGGCATTGGCGTTAGCTCAAACGTGAGATTGATGCATCCGCCCTATGCTTCTCCCGCTTCCCTCCTCAATCAGACTAGACTTTCTGCCTCTCTCTGCCTCCCTCCCCTATCTATCTACATCCCATTCGACATTACGCGCCGCATGAAGTGGCCTAACACGTGCGACGAACACGTGCGACGACCACTTGCCCATAAGCTGAGCCGCGCTGCGCAGCGCAACCGTTGTGCCTCGCGCCCGCGACCGTCTCACTATCTTGCCTGTCCGCCGCCCCCGAGGCCTGCGGTTCCCCCTCCGACCACCACCAGATAACCTATCTTCGCCTGCCCCGGATTCTCGTCGCCGCATTTCATACCCGCAGTCGATTTCGATTTCGCCTTCTCCTACTCGTTTCTATTTCCGCCTTCGCAATGTCCTCGAGTACACCCACGCCTCCGGACACGAACGGCGCCAACTCCCACAAACGTCCAAGGGGCGGGAGCCCAGGCGCCGATTCCAACGGCAAGGATCCAGCGACCGACAACACCAATGTTCCCAAACCGAAGCGCCTAGCATGTATGATTTGTCGGAAACGCAAGTTGAAGTGCGACGGTGTCAGACCGAGTTGTAGCACGTGTGCTAGGTTGGGTCATTCTTGCGCCTATGATGAAGTTCGTAGGAAAAGCGGTCCGAAGCGGGGATACGTCAAGGCTCTGGAGGAACGACTGAGTGAGTCCGTCTGTGCGATGCCATCGCCATAGGTCGAAGCCTTCCGGCCTGTTTCCGTTGCTCCCTCTTTCTTTAACTGACCAAGTTTCTTTGCGCCTATTCAAGAGCAAGTTGAAACCCTTCTCAAGACCCAAGACCCCCCCGCCGCACCCGCCGACCCCTCCAGGACGATACCCCTTGGCCTTGACACCACATCTAGCCGCACTCAGCAAGTTGCCCCGAACTCGAACTTCAACGTAGCGTCCTCAAACCTGAATGTTCCCACCGATCGCGAAGCTGAACGCTGGAGGTTCAATGGCGAGTCGCCACAAACCCAAAATGCGCCCGCTCCTCCCGTGGACGACTTCAATTTCAACTCCAACATGTCGATGGGAATGAACAACGTTGGGAGTAACTTTACCTGGGAAATGATTGGGTTGGGTTTAGAAGAGCCCCTCCCCCCGCAGGAAACGATTGACGAGCTGTTAGTGCCATACCTATCGAGAAGCTCGAGTTTTGCTGCACCCCGACTAACACTCCAATTTCAGCCATCAAATCTACTTTGAAAAGTGTCACCCTTCCGTTCCCATGATTCATAAATATAGATATCTAGCTGCCATGAACCTGTAGAAAACCCCCAATATCCTTCATATGTCCCTCCAAGACGCTGACTTCTCTAGGGCGCCCAACCAACGACCTCCAGTTGCGCTGCGGTACGCCATATGGACTTTGGCGTGCTCAATCACTGAGAAGTACATTGATCTCAAGGATCTTTTTTACCAGAGAGCTCGCAAGTATGTCGAAGCAGACTATATCAAAGGCTACGGCGAACACATGATTTCCGTGGCCCACGCACAAACACATGTGCTTTTGGCTTCCTATGAGTTCAAGATGATGTACTTCCCAAGGGCCTGGATGAGCACAGGCTCAGCCGTTCGTCTATGCCAAATGTGAGTAGAGTCTTACTGTGCTATCATGCGGAGGCTAAATGTCGGTTAGGATTGGTCTGCACAGGCTCGATGGCGCCGGCCTGGATGTGAAGCAATGCCTCCCACCACCGCGAGACTGGACGGAACGTGAGGAGAGACGGCGTACGTTCTGGATGGCGTTCTGTGAGGACCGCTACGCCAGCATTGGAACTGGATGGCCCATGACTGTTGACGAAAAGGACATCATGACCAATCTACCATCATCAGAGGAGGCCTTCGACATGAGCCGGCCTGAGCAAACTCAGTCTCTACAAGAATGTATGAGTCCGTCTGGAGCCGGAAAGCTGTCGTCTTTCGGTGGTATTGTGCTCATGGCATGCCTCTTCGGTCGGAACCTCATCCACCTCCATCGGCCTGACGTGGACGACAGAGATCACGATCTAAACGGCGAATTCTGGAAGCGTCATCGTACTATGGACAATATCTTGCTCAATACTTCGCTTTGCCTGCCAACACATCTCAAACTTCCCGCCGGTCTCGGGAACCCAAATATTGTCTTTACTAACATGAGCATCCATACGTCTACTATCTGTCTTCATCAAGCAGCAATTTTCAAAGCCGACAAGAACCGCCTGCCGGCCTCTGTGAGTGCCGAGAGCAAAGTTCGGTGCATCACCGCAGCGAACGAAATCGCGAGCATCATGAGGACCATATCGCACATGGACCTATCCGCGGTACGTGGATGTAGAAGCCCGCTATCTTGGCTAACTCATGCTGATATACTCAGATGAATCCTTTCATTTCATTCTGCCTCTACGTGGCTGCGAGAGTCTTTGTTCAATATCTCAAGAGTCGGCCGGATGACAGCCAAACAGCCGACTCACTGAGATTTCTCTTATCTGCTATGAACGCGCTCAAGAGAAGAAACCCTCTCACGGAATCTTTCCTTGTGCAGCTTGATGTTGACCTGGAGGCCTTGGCGATGCGGATACCGAAGCTGAAGTCAGCTTTCCCGCGCAGTGGCGATAGCGTGAGTTCTAACATGGAAAGTGCGTTCCTCCAATTCGCTAGCTAATGAGTACGCTGCAGCCCAATGCAAACGGCGGGACCCGTGGGCCGGTATGTGACGACCCTGAAGGGGTGCAGGGTATCATGTCCTACCGCAACGAATGCCATTTCATGAAGGTTGGGGGCGACAATGGCAACGCGGCGGCGGCACCAAGTATTGTTGAGCCCGAGCTAGACACAGATGGCGGCCCGAACTCAGCCTCCACCGGGTTCGGAGGTCAGAACTGGCTGTCGGTCGAACCGCCCATAGCATACGAGGGGAACAGACCCGGAGTCCAGTTACATGGATCAGCCCTGACTCCCAGCTCGGGTTCTCTATATGACAAATCTGGGTCGAGCAGCGGGCATATGACTGGATTCGGGCAAAGTGAAAGCAGCGGCGACAACAATATGTCTGGCTCGCCCGACGCGGAGCAGTCGAACAGAACGACACCTAATTCTAGCTCGGTCTCGGAGCAAAGAATGAACATTGCCTCGGGTGGCAGAAATTCTTTCGACGCGAGTCCCGTCGCTGGGCACCAGAACATCGACTCACAAGGCAACGGAGACGCAAATGTGAACTTTTTCAACGATGCTAGCGCTTTTGGGATCAGGGGCACAGGCTTGATGCCAAACCAGAGGTTTTCCATGCCAGCGACGCCTGGGGCAGATTTTGGAATGTCCAACGGATGGGGAGACTTACAAGGGCAGACGGGTATGACGCCAGTCGCCGAAGGGGTGTTGCGGTCATTGATGAATATGGGGCCGATGGATGCAATGGATCTTTCGTCGTGGGATGCTTCAAACTGAATGCGGGGATCTGGAAGATGTGTCTGGTTATGGTCTTGAACTGGAGGCTTTACGAGACAGGAAACGGAAACGTGTGAAGAATAATATCCTGTACGACCGGCGGCCTCGCAGCTTTGGATATGTGTGTAATTGAGGGCTGAATCTAGCTAAGCTGGTAGTGACATGGTGTTCGACTTGGTGGGTAAATTTGGATCCTGCGAGGCTTAGGAATAAACCACACGACTCTCATGACAGCAATGCGATACCAACATTTAGAAGGAAGAATTGGAATGTTTGGTGTTTTGTCAGCTACCTACGGATAGGCCGCAATACTGGACGGTACGTTCCGGGGTTGGTGGCCCAGTTCTCGTCTTGGTCCGTGCACAAGCCGCTGCCCTGCCGCAACCCCCGCTGCTGACAGGTTGAGTTGGTTGGCTAAGGTAAGTAGGTACCTTGAGGTCCGACAGCACTCCATCCACTTTTGCTCCTGGTGACACTACCATTAGCGATATGGAATGCACGACGCTTTAAAGCAGCAACATAACATCCCAATACCAATGCCTGAGTCTGCGGGCCCTTTCGACTTACGTCCAGGCAGTGCGGCCTCTCCTCAGGGTCCCCATTCCGTTCTCTCTCAGCAAGCGCAGCGGCAACAGCACGTGATCGTGCAGGAACAACTCCCACCAGCTCCGCAACTCGCCGCCCCCGTAACCCACTTGCGGTCCGGACCCCCGATCGATTTGGCCGATATCGAGACCTCCGACCCTCTTTGTCATGGTGATATGAGTGATACAAAACACGCTCGTGAGAAGCAGCAGCATCCTATCGGGCCCGTCGTGCAGACCACCTATGCACCAACGCAACCATCGCTATCCCCTCACGAACACTCTCGTGGTCACGCTCATCAGCCTCTGCCACTGCCGGATCAACACGGCTCATTCGGCATTTTAACGCCTGGTCCCGCTGTTCCAACTGCGGCGGCAGTGAGGCTAGGAGAATCACTTGTCGGCCCAAGTGGTTACATCCCTATTGACGGCACTACAGCCCCAGGCTGGAGACCTCATGGTAGTCTTCTCAGCAGTAAATGGGTCATCGACCCTCCAAATCTTGACGAGTGGCGGCAGAAGCTATTTGACGCTGACGGGCTCATTATCCTCAGCAACGACCAGCAAGTCTCTCCCCCCGCCTGAAGAGGGAAAACAAATATTAGATTTCCATGGTAGAGGGTCCCAGTGCTCATACTGGCCGCAGATTTGAGGCGTATTTCCCTCACGTAGACAATGTCTACTCCCACAGGTCGACGCAGACGTACAAGAAAAAGCCTTTCATATCTCACTATTGGGACTGTCGGCTCAAGGGTCGACCACCGGGGACCAAGAAGTCAGATGATCCGAACAAGAAGAGGAGAAATCGCGTTTCTCGGAAGTTGAACCTCTGCGATGTCAAAATCAAAATCACCGAATACTTTCCTGGGGCTACGCTGCACGATCTGGATGACGGCAGTTATGTGCCCCTTGATGGTGTCCAGACGCTCAATGGAGCGCACACGGTTCTTGCCCCCCCCGGAGAGAAACAGCTGCGTATTCTTCCGGCTACGATGAACAATCTGCCCGCTCTTGGACAAAAGTTTTGGACCATTCAGCGAGTCAACGGCCACATCAGCATCAGCGGCATCCCCGGCCCGCACAAGCATAGTCTTGCAAAGAGCGATGAGGTCAAGAAGAACAGCATTCAACGCCATCTTGTTAAACAAAATCAGGAGGCATCCAAAGTGAGAAATTCGCCGCAACCATCGTGATGGGTCAATGCGACAATAACTTACCTCACAATTTATGTACAGAGTGACGGTCTTAAGAAGGCCTCGGGTAGAGCACATTGGACGATCAAGAAGCATGAAAAGGATAGCGATCTGAAACTTTACTCAGCATGCTACTGGTATGTTGACAAAAGAAACTCTCCCCGTTTGACTCGTACATTTGCTGATGCGTCCGAACCACGTAGCCCGTTCTCTCAGCGAGTTTGGATCGCTCTCGAGGCCAAAGGACTGGCATATCAGTATTGCGAAGAAGATCCGTACAAAGCACCCGCATCACAGGAACTGCTCGAAGCCAATCCTAGGGGGGCTGTGCCTGCAATTCGCCAAGGTGATTGGGCCTGTGCCGAGAGCGCGGTGATAATGGAATATGTGAGTCCCTCTTGCGGGCCAGATCTCATTTGAGTATACAAACACGTCGTCGAGCTAACCCTTTCAGCTTGAGGAAATGGACAAGGCCATTCCGCTCCTTCCGACTGATTCGCGTCTCCGTGCGAATTGTCGTTTATGGATCGACCACGTACGTAGAAGCTGTCGCTAATTCCGTTTATCTAGGCTGACGATGATTGAAGATCAACTCTCGCCTCGTTCCTGCTTTCTACCGCTTACTCCACAACCACGACGTGGCACAGCATTCACAATACATTGAGAGACTCCAAGAATCTATCAAGGACCTAGTTCTCGCTGCCGATGAAGAGGTGATAAGCGCCCTTTTGCATATCCCACGTATATGTTTTGCGTCAGTCGTGTTCCGATCCACAAGCAATGCTAACCAATACGCAATTTTCCACAGGGTCCCTTCTTCCTCGGGAGCAGCCTCTCCCTAGTTGATATCCATTTTGCCCCCTTCGCCCTCCGCCTCTCTCGAATCCTGCAGCCGCTCCGTGGTTGGACTGCTCCGGCGCCGGGACTACGGTGGGCCAAGTGGCTAGATTCGCTCGAGAATAACGCGCATATAAGAGCTACTACGAGTGGAAAGGATCTTTACGCAGACACCGTGGAATTATTGGAGATTGCTCTGGATCCGGATGGTCATATAGGCATCTGACGTCGTTAAAGCTTCATGTCTCGGATGACGATTCCTAATCGACAAAGTTCAAAGAAGTCAATAGACGTCAAATACCACAGGCCACAATAAGATAATGAGTTGCTGCAGATTGATATCGTGGTGCTGACGTGCAATGTATGATGAAATTGCACGAGTTGAATCGTACGCCTGCCATGTGATCCTGGGCTGATACAGCTAGCCCTTCACGGATCAGTAGCCTGTGAAGGTGTAGGCGATGATCTTCTTCGCTTCAAATCATGCCATTTATCTTTGACAGTGATGACCTCGCCGAGTTGCCTTGCCCTCTCCCGCCCCTCACCCAGTTCTTCAAGAGTCTTTTGCTCCAGCACACGTCGCCCGTCCTCGTCTATCGTCCATCGCTGAGAGTCGGGTAGATAGGCCCAGGAGAAGACGGCACCGATGGCCACGAACGAGCCGAAAAGGAGAAAAATTAGGCCCTGTCGGTTCGCGGCAGTATAGGACGAGTTGATTCCATAGACAACAAGCAACGCAACGATGCTGCCAAGTTTACCGGCCGCGGCAGAGATGCCGTGGCACGTACAGCGGTAGCACGTCGGAAATATTTCAGCCGGAATGATGAATGTAAGTGTGTTTGCCCCTGGACGTGTGTCAACCGACGTGTTCTCGAAAAGAGACGGGATGGTGCTGCGGCAAGACCCAGTGACTTACCAAAGTTGAACATGAAATGACATAATGCTACGAAAACGATGGTAGCTGGCGCACCTTCAGTCCGATTGACCCCATAGTACACGCAGCCCGTGATGACGAATAGGATGGCGAGAACGAAAAAAGATATCGTCAGCCACAGACGTCTGGGGATACGGTTTGCGAATATGACGAAGCAGGCGCTTCCGGCAATGGAGGCGAGAGAGACGGTCAGCAGATATTGCTTGGCCTGCTCTAGGAGCACGTCATAAATTGTGTTGCACGGCAATGTTGCATCCGTTTGCCAAATCGGCAGGCCTGTCTTGCTCCACATCCTCGCTGTGGCATTACCATCTTCCCATTTTGAATTCCAGCACGACAACCTTTCGTCAATAGGGGTCGGTCCCGTCGTCGCCCACATGTCTGACAGGGTCCCTCTGTTATCGAGTGATAGCCCGTAAAAGGAAACATCTGTGAGAAGGGTTCATTTCTTCAGCCATTTCGCTCACGGCGTCAAAGTCCGGCTTTTGACAGTCTTGGCGCTTACCTAGAAAAAACCATGTTGCAGCGGTGCCTGCACGGTGTCAGTGATGGGGGCCTCATCGACCCGGGCAACCAAGAGTTCCTGCCTATGGGAGGTGTGCTTGCCTACCTAGGAGATAGTACCAATTTCCGTCCTCGATGAAGTATTTGTAAAGATCCTCCTTGGAGAACTGAATGGGCATAGGCTGTGCCGAGTTGGTGGTATGCATTCCATCAGCGGTAGCCATGGGATACCCAGCCGGTGCACCGGGAGGCGCACCGTACACTCTCTGCGTATTCCTTAGAGCAATACCGGGCTTGTTACGGACCTCGAGACTGTATAATCCACAGTCGAACAGGAAGAACCTAAATATGATAGCCAGGAGTGCTGGGACAGCACCTGAGCCGATGACGATGCGCCAAATCCCGTCAACCGTACGGCGACATTCTCTGTCAAACTTCATGTCAAGGCCGCATTGCATTTGTTGTAAACCCGCGCTTTGCTCCCGACCAACAAGCACCCAAAGACCAACCAACTGAGCCAAAGCTTGTCCAATAGGTTGCATCATGAAGGTCTGCAAAGAGCTATGTAAGTACAAGTTTAGCAACTATCGAACTCGTCAGAACTCACGGAAGAGATCATGGTCCCTCGCGACTGCGTGCTCGACCACTCTGAGGTTATGACTGCGCTGAGAGGGTATTCCGCGCCGATACCTGAACTGATCATTAGTTCTGGGCCTTGGGAACGGAGCAAGTATGCTGGAGGGCAGGCTGACCTATACCCATGACGAAGCGCCACTTTATGATCCAATCGAGTCAGTTTAATCTATTGAAACAGAGGGAAAGAACCTAGAAGAGAAACGAACCCATATAAAAAGTCCTAGGAAGCTCATGTCGTCGAAGCCATAGCTGCTGGTTGCCACTCCGATGGTGGACACGACAACGAGAACGAGCTCGATACCATAGAGACGGGTCCGGCCGTAGAAGTCAGCCAAGAAACCGAACAGAAGCTGCCCGATGACAGAGCCCAGGAGAGTGAAGAAGTTGATGAGCAAGCCTTGCCATCTTGAGCCGTGTGATGGCCAGTATACGAAGGCAATGGAGGCGAGAATGACATTGGTAGAAAAGAGATTGTATCTGAGTGTAAAGGACGTCAAAATGAGGACAAAGTGAGAGTTGTCTGCGACATCAGTGAGGTGACATACGAGTCTGTCAGAAAGCCAGAAGCTGCCACGCCCCAGATGCGGAGATTCCATGAGTTGAGGTCAAGTTCATATCGTAGCTGGCGTCGATCCTGGGGGACGAGTTAGTAGCGGTCCAGGTCCGTTCAGAGTACCGAAGGGGAAGCGGAGGTGAACGGACGGCGTACCTGATCATCGCGGGGGGGCAAGGCGGAGCTATTACTGCCCAAAAAGCCGCGATTCCTCCTCGCCAGAGGATCGGACAGAGCCGACATGGCTCAGTAACAGGCTACGTCGGGTCACTCTGATGCTTGGAGAGAGATGAAATGTTGCTTCGCGGAAATGGGTAAGTAAACTATGCGTACAGATCGGCAACAGGGGAGAGACGCAGGATCGGCGGGGCCTATGGACATTGAATGCGCTGCGCGAAAGGCGACCAATACAGAGAGGAACAAAGTAATAAGGGCAGGTGTTTGGTTGCAGTGCGGAACGACGTAGAGAAGGGGGGGAGAGAGGTGGTGAAAGTCAGGCGAAATGGGCAAATGGGTCGCTCTACCTTACCGGGGCAGACCCGTTTCGCTCGAGGTTGACGGGAGTTTTATAGGTACCTACCTAAGTACCTAAGGTACGGAGACTGTATTCGTACCTCCACTACCTACCTTAAGGGAAGGTAGGTAGATAGGCAAGGTACGTGGGCAGAAGGGATGGAAGGTTGGAGCTGCGATGAGAGGGCGATGAAAACAATGCAGACGGAATGACAATGGGGATTTTGAGAAACCTGCAGAAGGATAGTAAAGAAAAAACCAAACGAAAAAGGCTTAGAGTGGTTGATTATCTTACCTTGACTGAGTGCATCGCATCGCACATCTACACCCAGGTAACGCAGGTACTTACACTACCCGACCTGACCTTAGGTACGGAGGATCCGGAGGCGTGGGCAGCCTCAGATGCAATTGCAGATGGCGACCTGGCTCGCGCGCACCAGTCGTAATGCACAGTTCTGCAGCGTGAGCCATGGTCGAGGAAAAGAGTGCATGGATGGCGGCAGGGTCCAGCGAACTGGCAAGGAGCAGCGAGAGAAACGCAGCACCAGTCGCTGGCGCATGCCGCCCCTATGAGCCTTGTCATTGGCCGTCCCGACTACGCGGTTGGGCTTCATTTCCCGGGTGGACGTGCCATGATAGGACACTAGACGACGCTGGATGGGATGAGCTCCCCACGCGGGCCTTTCTCCCCCACCCAAGAACTTAAGTGTGAGCGCGACTGCGCTGCGCCGACTTGCCTTAGACCCAAGGTACCTACCTAGGTAGTAAAGTAAAGAAAGCATGGAGGCTGGAGCCATGGTATCAGGCGGCAGCTGTGAGAGAGAGTACTGCATACCTAATATACACCACGCTGTGAAGTGCTGGCACACACACTACCTTTCCTACCTTTTTTCCTACCTACCTACACTACCTACCTTCAGGCACCTTAGGTCCCGCTGAAAGGACTCTCCCGACCTTGCGACCCCGCTCCGTTGGCCTGGTCCCCTTTCTCGGTACCGGGGCCAGGAACCCACG
Source organism: Colletotrichum aenigma (assembly GCF_013390185.1). Lineage (NCBI taxonomy): Eukaryota > Fungi > Ascomycota > Sordariomycetes > Glomerellales > Glomerellaceae > Colletotrichum > Colletotrichum aenigma. The sequence continues at coordinate 1,518,137 of NW_023500913.1, forward strand.
ACACATCCACCTGCCAGACCCCGTCCGCCGACTTGTCGCCGACCATCCCTCCTCCTCATCTTTAGCTCAGGGACGCTCTGCATGTCAAACTCCTTGCCATGCCACGCCGGAATGCTGACGAGTAGCGAAGCCCGCTGCATCTACAACTCGAACGTCCCAGCGATCTGTATCGCGCACCAGGCTCAATGACATTCTGATTTCCGACGCACCCTTATCCGACGCAACGCCGTTTGAATGTCTTTCTCCCCAACCCTCCGCACTCCAAAGACACCGCCAGCTCGACCTGGGCCCTGACGACTGCGACAACATAGACGAAGCGACAAAGACGACGACGAAGGCCATTGCAGCAATAAGAGGAAATCGAATTGAGATCGTCAACACCATGTCATGACTGCGCTCCCTGCCCTTTGCAGACCGTCTTGATTTGTTGACCAGCACTGGACCTCTGAGTCTATAGGCCAAACCCTCTCAAGCATGGCCGCCTCGTCCTCCGGCTCTTCTTTTACTTCTTCCTCTCTTGGCCGCCCGCCCTCCTACGCCCAACCATACGCAAGCCCGCTTGACTCAACTTGGACCCCGACGTCCGGCGCTTCAACCATCTCAGCTCTCACCTCCGAAGCCTCGGCCCCTCACGCCTCCCTCCGTCCGCTAGATCTTGGTCCCCCGGGCTATCAAGCGACCATGTACGATCTCGCTCCCTGTGCCCTTTTGCTCCCTCCTTCTCGCTGCAGTCTCCACAGGCTCGGTTCCCTTTCACTCTCCTCTCTGACATCGCACGAACTCTTAGAACCCTCTTTGAAAATACTCCCAACGAGCGCACTGTCTACTTAGGCCCTTGGGAGGTGGTTGGCTCCGAGCAGCGCCGCGTTCTGTGGCAGTGCAGCTACCAGAGCGAGCTTCTTGAACACTTCCGTACTTCATCTCCGCCTATCCTCTCTCTCGTGCTTGCACTCAGAGTCTGACCGTCTTCTAGTTCCGTCCGATGTTCCCGCCGATGTCTTTCCACATACCCTTCACTCCCGCCATCGGCCGTACACAGACCCATGCGAACTTGAGCTGTACGTCAGCTTCCGTGAGCCCCACCGCGTAAGGTATACGACAGGCGAGGGCATGGTCATGCATGACCATTTAATGGAAGTCAAGTACGAGTTTACTACCGTCGAGAGCTCTCTGCGATTCCAGGGAGATGTCCGCCGAAAAGACCTAGTCGACTACTACGACATTGATGTGGTATGGTCCGACGTGCATGGACGAACAGACGGCTTTGGCAATATAAGGGGCATGGGGTTGGTGCAGAGACTAAAGCTGTGGAGAGACCGCTACTCTACCTATCACTCACTGACCGTGTTCGCCAACCGCGCCGGAGGCCGTCAGCATCGGGAATACGAGATACACAATTTTGAAGGCGAACTGCGCAATCGCGACAATCGGCATCGCCAGGTTCGTCTGACGGTCCGCGGTAGCCGGCGCAGCAGTGCGCCGGATAGTGGCTCGTCACGTTCCCGGTTCGCCTTCTCACATCGCATGCGGCCCCGTGTCCGTTCGGGTTCGCAGGGCGGAGGCTCCAACTCGGAAGCAAGCTCATCGCCAGGCACCCTAGACATGCGCTACTTGGGTATTCAGTTCAGCAAACGTGAAGGTATGTCTCACTCCACCGTGCTGCCTACAAATTCAGAAAAACGATGAGAGAATGGGCTGTTGAAGCAGACTCGAGCGCTGACGGCCACGCGACAGACTATCGCAGATTTCTCGAGAAATGGGTCATGGCGCACAGCTCCGACAGCGAATTCCATGGCATACCCTTTCCACCGCACCACGTTGAGCTGCCGTCTCCCCAAATCCTCCCAGGAGAGATGTCGGAACTGCCGTCACCTGACATCGGTAGTGGGCTTCAGCCGGTTGTCGAGCCACCAGACTCTTACGAGTCGGACTCGACTCCTTGAACGGTGCAACGCACAGTCTCTGTAAAACCAAGAGGTCTTGACTGGGTAGATTGCCAACATCACGATACCCAGAAGGGCTTGGAGGGCTGGCTGTGGGTAGTGGTGCCACGGAATAACCGTGTGTGTGCGTGGTGGAGTGGTATGTGCATGGAATGCATGGCTGGCGAGAGCTGCCTGCTGGGTCCCTCGTGGCCAGATAAGGTCAGAGCATGGGCAGGCTTCCAGGTTGACAGCTTTGACAGACCCACCAGGAAACCTTGAAGCCCACCCGCCAGAGTACTGGACAGGGAATAGGGCGAGGGACGGCGCGGGGTTCCGGCGGCTCCATCAGTGTCCTCCTCACTGCCATTGGACGCTAGGTAGGTAATTCAGCCGAGAGTGGGGGTGCTGTCAACGGCCCGTATCGACGTCACCATACCCAGTACCAAGGTCCCGTCTGGTGCCTTGCCTGACTGGTGACTGCACCTCACTTCTCAAGCCACCTCATGTATGGCCGTGGAAAATCAGGTAGCATTGGTCTGGTCGACTCAACGGATGGTGCCGACCCAAAGCACCTGGCTACCCAGCCGCACTTTCTGCTCTCTGCACCACCCCTCGTCCAACCTCCAAACCATCCCACTGCCGAACATCGACTGATCGACCTCGTCGCAAGGTTACCTCAGTCAACGACTGCTTCCTTGCCTCAATCGTTGGCTCGTCAGCAGCGTCGGTCCGAAAGTCGAAATCCTACCCCGGAGACAAGGACGCCGCCGCAGTCCCAAGTATAAAACCAAATTGGCAAGCAGCTTGGCTACCAGGAACCAAGACAAATCCTTTCTTCGAACAAGTTGCCCCGAACTCCAAGTCGCCATACACAGTCGGCGTTTTCCGTTATGAAGGTTATCCTGGCCATCAACGCGGGATCTAGCTCCGTCAAGATCTCCGTCTACGCGGCTGAGCCTAAACAGCCACCCCGCCAACTCGCAGAGACATCAGTCAGCGGCCTCACGGCCCCACCCGCTCAGATTTCCTATACGCGTGCCGATGTCGAGGTCAAGAAAGACGAAAAGCTCCAGGACAAGGTTGCCACCCAGGACGACGCCTTCAAAGTCCTTCTGAAGACGCTCATAGACGACCCGGAACTGTCTCAAATCAAGGGAAAAGACGACATTGCTCTGACTTGCCATCGCATCGTACATGGAGGCGATTATCCTTGCTCGCAGGTAATAACCTCGGACACGTACCACCATTTGGAGGAGCTCAGCGACCTTGCCCCCCTTCATAACGGCCCAGCTCTCAAGATTGTCAATTCCTGCGTGCAGCAGCTGCCTGATGCTGTCAACGTCGCCTGCTTCGATACCCAATTCCACTCATCGATTCCGGAACACGTTCGGACCTATCCCATCAACCAAGAAATCGCCAAGAAGAACCATCTGAGAAAATACGGCTTCCACGGCATTAGCTACTCCTTCATCACGCGATCCGTGTCTGAATTTCTCGGCAAAGATCCCAAAGATATCAACATCATTGCTTTGCATCTGGGAAGCGGAGCAAGTGCCTGCGCCATTCGCAACGGCCAAAGCTGGGATACCAGCATGGGCCTCACCCCTGTTGCCGGCTTACCGGGGGCGACAAGAAGCGGTAACGTAGACCCCAGGTCAGTGCCTATCTTCCTCAAATGCCCCGGCCTGTGAACTAGTGTCTGACTTAGACGCACTTAGTCTGGTCTTCCACTATGCGAGCGATGTTGGAAAGTTATCTCCCAACTCAACATCGGAACTACATCTTACAGAGGCCGAGGAGATCCTCAACAAGCAAGCCGGGTGGAAGTCGCTCACAGGAACTACCAATTTCGGTACCATAGCAACCTCCGACGAGCCTACCCACAAGCTCGCTTTCGACATCTTTATTGATAGGGTGTGTGGCTTCATCGGCTCATACTTCGTCACTCTCGGCGGTCAGGTCGACGCTCTCGTCTTTGCTGGCGGCATCGGTGAGAAAAGCGATAAGTTGAGGAGAGAGGTCATTGACCAGTGTGCCTGCTTGGGCTTCACGATTGACGCCGAGTTGAACGAGAAGAAGATTGAATCCACTGTGCAAGAAGTCGGAAAGCCGGACGGTAGGTCACGTACCTTGGTTTGCAAAACAGACGAGCAATTGGAGATGGCGAGGTTGTGCACCGAGAAGAGTGAGCTTTGGTCTTGACTCACAATTTTGGCGTTCGCACAAGATGTCGATTCTATTCCCGCCCCAAGTCGACAGCCAGCTAGCAAACGCGAGTGCAGTAGAGGGCAGGGGGCAGAGGAGTAGCTGTCGTGGAAAACACGAAGAAACCTCGTGATGGCTTAGCTCGCACCAGCTGATCTGAGTCAAATTGTCTCCCAGCCGGGTTATGGGGTGGGATTTGTTTGACGGGGTAGACGTACGAGATAGACGAAAGCGTGAGAAGAAAGAAAAAGAAGAAGAAACATGCAACCTGAGCCACTTCCACAATTTTCCACGCCGTGCTCACTCTTCCCGCCCCACCACCATCCTCGCGAGATCACCGATCTTCAACTCTCACCTGGGTGCCTGGCCCGTGATGACCGCTCGCAACATGAGAAACGAGTGGGAGACGGACTGAGCGACCTACCAACGACAGGCGATCGATGACATTCCAGTCGATGCCCATGGGTTTCCCATGTGTTCCTGGGCAACGCCAGTCAGTCATTCCAGCGCATGGCAAACAGAGTTAGTGCCAGTGTGAGACATCCAGCTCCGCCGGTACCTACGTTCCAACCCTCAACCAACGGTTCCCCCCTTCCCCCCACCCCTTTTCTTTTTCTTCTTCTTGTTGCTCCCCCCCGTTCCTCGGCCCGAGTGTGCATCTCGATGCGTTCAAAGGTAGAAGAAGTTCCGACGCAGACTGCCCGCTGTCTGTGAAACTACCTGAAGTTTGTCCAGTGGGTGCGCCCGCCAATTCATGTTCGTCCATGTGGGCACTCCGGGCGAATGTCTTCCGCGTAGGGCGGAATGCGTTACGAGGATGAACATCATCTCGATGCTTGTGACTCCAACCCAAACCGGTGATCCGGATAGACAATGTCGCTTTCGCCGACGTGCAACATGGGTATAGGCAGGCAATATGCTGAAGATTTGTAGTGCATCTTTCCTCAGAAGTAGCCCCCATAGGTGAGAAATCGCACAATATGATCACAAAAGACAGTGAGCATGCTTGATTAAAACTTTTTACTTTTTCATATCCGCTTGTGAGCCCCGTTCAACCACGCCTAGATGGCGAACTGGCCCGCGAATGGGCATTGTGGCTGGTGCCCCCGACATGTCGTCGATGAAAGCACAAACAGATCTCCAAATTCCATCCTCCAGAGATCTTTCCGCAATGAAGGAGGCTCGCCTTCAACACATCGCTGCTCAGCCAGTGTGCACCTGCCTCAACCACCCTAAACCTTTCCTCCCATGAGAACTAATGCCCCACCAGGAATTTCCTTCGTACACGTGTCCCAACTCCCTTGAGGGTCCGTCTCTCCGCCAAAGCGAAGAATCGCAAATGCGTCTGCCTTCAGCTGCTCATAAATCGAGGATCTGGGTATGTGTGCGAAGCCACAAGAACGCCAACCAAGAACAAAGTCCGCCCAAGAGCTTACCATCTCATGAAATAATTCCCACCAAACGCCATCGTTTTTGTTGCCATTCCCACCGCGTGTATGTGCAGGTGCGCCGTTCGTATGCTTCGCGACCTCTATCCGATATCCCATGAACAGTCGATATAATGAAATAAGAGAAATGTACGGAAAACGAGGTGTGTTTCCTGAGTTGAAAGAAAGTCCGTGTTGTATGCCTACCCTAGGCGCAACCTTTGCTTCGTGAATCGTGTTGAACAAGCAGTGACAGGGACTGAGTCAAAGGTTCGTGGATATTAAAGAGTCGAAACTGGCCAACGCCAAGTGTGATCACTCCGAAAAAATCAAGGCAGCAACCAACTAAGCGCCCTCCTGGCAAGCTACCGCCATGGCGAGGGCATCCAGCCCACTGCTGGGGGTTCTAGTTGCAGTAGGGCGGCTGAGAAGAGGCAGGTTCAAGCCACGCATATCCCAGGCGCCATTAGCACCAGGGGAAGGCAAAGGAGCTTGGCCAGGAGGATATCCATATGACTCGGTGTCCCACATGGGTTGATCGCGGGAGGAACGACTGCAGACATTTCTGGAAGACGACGAAGAGCGACGACCGGAAGCCGAAAGGGCGCCGAGTGATGAGCGCGCAGCAGCCTTGGCCGCCGAAGCCGAAGTACGCGACTTGTCCTTATAGTGAGTCTCCAAATGTTGCTTCATGTTGTCCGCCCTAGTGAATTTCTTTGAACAGCCGTAAAAAGTGCATTGAACCGCCTTTTCAGCGGTGTGGATCTTAGAATGCCTGGAGGCGTGTCCGGAGGTGGTAAATGTCTTCTCACAGCCGTGAGAATCGCGATAGCGACACGGGTACCTCTTGCCCGGACGTTCAGGCATCGGCGACGTCGCTGAGCTTTCGTCCTCGTATGAATTTGCGCGGCTGTTGTTGGCGTAAGCAGGACGCTTTTCAAACTCGTCGTACATTGTCTGGCCGGAAGCGAAGGCACTGGCTCGCGCAAGGTCGTAAGAGGTCGGCGTCAGAGGGGACATGGGGTCGCTACTGGCGTTCGAGTCGTAGGAATCTGACCGGAGAAGCTCTGGGGTATGGGGCGACGAAGAGTTGCTGCGCGGCGCAGGGTGGAAAGGCTGTGAGATGATGTGATTCGCAGTGCGATAGCTTAGGCGCTGAGGGGCACTTGACGGCTCATCGTTGAGAAGGGAGACCTGGCGGCCGGTTGCGTCTCGAACATGCATTTTTGATCAATTTGTGATCATACACCGGTGGGAAAGGGAAGATGTTGTTTGGCGTTGTGCTGGACAAGATGGATTGTGGGCGGGAGAGGCGACGATGATGATGTTCACGACGGTGTAAACAATAGTCGACCAAACAGTTGACGATTGAAGATTTGTCCTGGATGGCAGATGACAGCTGAGTATAGGTTGAGTGGAATTGGTCGATGTTTTGAGCGGTGTTGAGGACGTAGGCTGGCAGACGCAGGGCGTAGTGGGAAATGAGGCGCAGGCTGAGTATTATACCAAGCAGCAGTTCCTTTGGAGAGAGGAAGCTCGGAAGGTCAGCGGGTTGGGGGGGTGGGCCGAAGCGAGGTGTCTGGCACAGCGTCCAAGGGCCGGTCGGCATGGATGGGATGTAAGGTATGGGTAGAATAGGAAGTAGGCGTGGTAGATGGAAAAGGGTGGTGGGTAATGGAGTGGGAGTTGTTTTGGAGGAGGGGGGGATTTTGGGCATGGGCATGGGCATGGGAAAGGAGAATTGCGCACCTTTGGTCGCTCCGGGAAGCCGCCAAAGGTACGTGGGCTGAGGTACCCGGCCTGAGATGCACTCGTAGCTGTCCAAGGTTCGACGCCATTAAGGTACTTTGAACCTTGATACGGTGAAAAAAAGGTGCAAAGGCAAGGATGACAGGGATTGGGGAACATTGGGACCACTGGAAGGAGGGTCCGGCCAAGGCGTCTCTTCTGCAAAGCGCCCCCCTGGGCCCCGCTGACCCCTCCCCCTGCCCACAATTCCACACCACGACCTCACTCTCACTTCACTCTCACGACACTGTGAGCGACGTCCTGCTTCTTAATCGCACCCCTGGTTCCAACACCCATTCCCTGCAGGGTAGCTCCCCGACTTCTCGCGACGGGCGGCTACGTACCCCGGGGTGGGGAAGAGTTGGCTTGGGCCTGGACTTGAGCACTAGTCGCAGTACTTCACATATTATCTTATTATTATTATTATTATTTTGGCCAGAAATAAAGCCCTTTTTTTTCTTTTTTTTTTTTTTTTTTTTTTTTCTCCCTCCCTGATTTCTCCTCCCATCGGTTGTGGCATTGCTTCGTTCGCAGCATGGGAAAAGAGAGCAGAGGCATGTACGCACGAGCAAAACCTCGCCGCACATCAGCACTATTCTAGATCTCTTGATATAAACAATTCATCGCGCACAGCAGAGAAAGAGAGAGGAAAGCTGGTGGAGGAAGGGAGCTGCGGAATGAGGGCTTGGACTTAAACCCAGAATATGATACTGGGCGGGCCGTTTGAGAGGCTCCCAAGTTCTCTCGCTCCTGATAATCCGTTTTGTGTCTCAACTCGTCCCCGTCTTCTGGGTTTCCTTGGGTACCACAGTAGCCAGCTCATCGCGATCTGTGTGTTCCAAGGCCAAGCAAGGTCCGATTGCTCTTCGGTACGTATCCATCTCCGTCTCTACAACCTCCCCCGAGCTATACCTAGCTACCTTCCTTACTTACCTCACGTTGGGTATTGCATGCAGCCTGGCAACACTAACATGGACCGCTCCCGGGTTCCGCCCGTCCTGTTGCTGCGTGCCTGGCACCCCTGGTCGTTCTATTCAGTTCTGGCCCGGCCCTTCGTCGATTTCGATGTCGGATTGCGCATCCATCTGCCTACTTTCTTGCTTTCTTGCTGGCTTTACTTGCTTGGTTGATGGCCGTCACTTGCTTCTTTTGGCCATATCCCCACCACTCTGAAGCGGTCGGAAACCCTCTGTCTTCTTCCTGCGAGCGTCTTACTGCGTAGGAGCTGAAGCTCCGAAATCAAGCCACCCGTGCCATGCGACCACGTTTCGACTCAAACATTGTCACCTCGCTGGCTGGCTAGGTGCCTTTCGTTCTGACGGGCCCGCGGTGTTCCGATTCTGCCAGATGCCAAATCCCAGTCTCACTGCCCTCAGCCTCTTCTGCCCGCCCTAGACTTCAATATCGGCTTTCGTAGGCACAAATAAAGAGCCGTGCCCGTTCAAAGTCGCATTGTTATGCTTCAGCTTGGCTTTGCAGCTACCAAGCATATCACTGGGCCCTGAGTCCAGCCCTTTTCGACGCTATTTTCAGGGTCTCTGCGAACGCTTCCCGAGTGCTTGGGACAATCTTGACAGCCCCAAAAGACATCTTCCATAGCGCATGCCGTACTTGTCGCATCAGCGGCAGAGGCAAGCCGAAATCTAACCGATGTGTATCTCTCAACCTTTGCGCGTTATTTGCTGTGGATCGACCCGCACATTGTCGGCCTTGGGAGAGACAGGTGTTGTGCGTCCGGCTGTCGGTATCGAGGGAACAGACGTAGATCGCGATCGTACAAGATGAGGGTAGGGGAAAGAAAAAAAAGAAAAAAAGGGGACATCCGGCGCGCGCCCACCTGACTCGGCCGTAGGGTGTACTACTACTGCCTGGACAAGAAAGACCCTGCACGAGCCAAAGGGCCCGCGGGTGTGACGTCAGTGGCCGGTCAGGGCTGTGACACTGGCAGAAGTTCCGACTAAGCTGTCTTGAAGCAAGCATGCCAGGCAGGGCAGCGCCGATTGTGCGGCTTCAAAGTCTCTCTCAAATGAAGACACCTCGCCCACTAAGGGTCGCCTGCGCTTGTGCCCAAACCGCTACGGGTGGTCCTCGGGCGGTCCTCGGTTCTAAAGGGACAACATGTTAATACCAACAATGTGCAGAGGGCGTTTTTCCGTTGCTATTGTTGATTGTGCCTTGCGCAAACTCAAAGATCGCGCAAAAGGGCCGCAAGAAAAAGGTAAGGTGGGTAAAGTGTAGGTGTAAGGTAGGAAAAGACTGATGATACCCAAGCTTGGTAAGACTCAACCCGCAACCCGGGTCGAGCGAGGCAGTCGCAGGGTACCCGACCTGCCCGCACCCAATTCAGGTTCCCTATCCGTACCCGGTGAGACGAAAAATACAATGGGAGAAGGAGGGTCAGAGGTGCCTTGCTTTGACACACACCCCTTCCTGGCCCAGCCCCTCACCCCCGTCCCTACGCACGCCCTGCAGGGCGCCACAGAGCCCTTCTGAGAGGGAAAATTTCCTCCTGCGAATGTCGTCATAGGCGGGCGCCTAGTTCACGCGCTACGGGGCACGTCTGAGTATCAGTCTCCGCCCGGTACGGCTGGCACCGTTTACAAGTTCAGCTCACCTCAGCTCAACTCAAACCAGCTCAGCAACCGGCGTCAACTCCGAAGCCTAGCGAGTTTGTTTTGCTGTCGCATTTTCCTTGGGTTGCGAGAGTCGTTTCAACGAACGGATCGCATGGCCGTGATTGTCTCTGCGCTTTGGATTTGCAGCCATAACGAGCCATACCGAGCCCTCCGCAACTCCATGCCTTGAGAACTTTAACGTCGCCGTAAAGCTTAACATCAACCTCAAAGTGCATACACCCAAGAGTTGTGCTACCGTATCATCCGCGCGCTGGACTCAAGAGAAGACGAAGGTTGAAGTGTCTTTCGCAACTATCTCGGCCACTCCTACTCAGTTGTACGGCCGGCACCAGATGTACCCCAGCGCAAATCGCAGCGAGATATGAGCGGCGGTGAGAAACAAGGCCGAGGTCTTGGTATCGGACACGCATGGATGCTTCCATGTCCACATGGCTAGCAAGCATAAGCAAGCTGGTCGGAGATGTTTGCTCACTGTCACTAAGGGACAGGCAGAAGGACGAAGAGGCGACGAAGACCCTTGGAAGCGCGCCAGTGTTTAACAACGACCGCCAAAAACGGGCCAGAGCTATGGGGTAACGGGACGAAAAAAGAATGACGCGAGTCGACGATATCAAGGCAGGGAACAGTAAACGGAAAGACTCCCGACGTGGTGGAGAATGGGTCATTCTGTGGCGTCAAAGGGTCATCCAGCAGGCTTTGCATGCTCACTGGCCATTCCGAGAAGAGGAATAATCGTCCGCGATCGAGATCTCTCTCTGTGGCTTGTGCTCGCTGTGCTCCTCTGAATTTGGGTCGACGAAGGCACTACGGGGGCCTAAGGCATGTCAGTCCCTTTTGGGCAGTACATGGGCCTTACCGTTGCAAGTGTCATCTGTGATTGGCACACACCGTGAAACCATCGAGATGGATGGCACGTGTCTTGCTTACCTGGCGCGGTTAGTCTGTGACGGGGTCCCTGTAGAAGCACTTTGCCGTTTGGGTGATGCTAACTCACGTCCGTCTCGTCAGGTACGAACACCCTCAACACCGAAAAGCTGAGAGGGTCCGTTCAGTATTGCGGAAGGGCTACTCATGGGTCTGGCTGGCATGGCTGGCCGTTATCAGGACGGTAGCAATTTTGCACCAGATTCAATTTCCCGTGTAAGAGCGAGCGACCGGCCCTAAGAGATGAAATGCCATCTTCTGAGGCAATGCAGGGCGAGAGAGAGGGACAATGGGCAATAGACCATTGGCATGAAGTCGACAAGGGATATCAGTCGACCACTAAAGTTAATCTCATCGCCCAATTGTGTCTGCCCTGGTGACCGTCCGCATTGCTCCGGGCAGGCAACCTTCTTTTTCGCCGTCACAAATCCGCGTATGGCGGCATGGTATTCTTCACAAATGCATATCCAACCATTCGTCCATCTCAAAACTCTGTCACAAACCTTGGCCTCACTAGTCCTTTCCCCCACCACCGATTTTCGTCTTGTCCGGACTTTGGTACATTAGTCGGCACAGCTTACGCATGGCATAGGGGCGATTTTGTAAGGTGGGCGTGAGCGTGGGCGTCATGGACGACGATTGTCGCCCTCATCGCTCATGATGCGCGTGTTTGGCCGCCGTATGCCATGTTGTTGGGGTGTGATTTAGCACGATGAGTTGGGGTCCCAGAAGGACATGACGGTCGGTGGCCAGTGTTTCCGAGAACCCAATGATGCCTCCTTATCCGAGTCCTTCCGATTATGAACCACGCGCGAGTAAGTCGCCGTGGTCAGAGTAAGGAGGACGAGCAAGCGCGGTGCGGCATCGAGTCGAGCCCATGTACACCAAGTCACACCAGCCAACCGTCGATAAGCTTTGTTGTGTGTTCCTCCAGGCGTAAGTAGAAAAGCCACAGGTGAAGAGTGATGCCGCCGTGTTGTTGCGGTGCGTCAGAATTCCATCATTGCAGACACGGAACGAGAGTGAGGGATGCATGGCCTCGCTTGCGGAGTTTTCTCCGGGCGAAATGGCTGTATCTGTACGATATCAGTGTGGCGGCACCCTCGCACGCGGTGTGGTGTGGTGCGATGCACGTACCAGGAACTGCGAACGGCTGCTGCGTCTTCCGTCAGGCAATTACCTACCAAGTAACGAGCTCACTTGAGGCACGAGCAGAGTTGGAAAGTCCTTGAGGGACGGGGACCCTGGAAGCAGGTCCCTGAGTGAGGGCAGTTTAGTTTCTGGGGTCCATACTTGCGGCCGGCCTGTCTAACGATAGGTAACGAGTCGGGTGTAGAGTGAGGCACCCTCGACGCCACGAACCAGTGGCACCAGTGAACGAACTGATGGGACGTGGACAGAAACCCCCTTCGGCACAACCAACGTCAGGCGGCTGAGTTGGCACCCATTTCCAGGCGAGCGATGCTGCACCAGAACCCTTCGCGCAGCTTGTGCGTATCAAGTGCTGTCCTCAGCTTCATTCCTTGCTGCGTATTCAGGTGCTTGGTAAATGGCCAGCATGGTTAGCTCGCATTGCGACGAAACGGCGAAATGAGGCCCATGGCGATTGGTGTGGTCCCCTGGCTCGTTGTCCAGGTGCCTATCCCATCCGCCATCAGGTAATTTGAGTTGCCTTACCTAAGACAGCTTACCCGACTGTCTGTCTGAGTCTGACAGAGGACCTTGAGGCTTGAGGCTTGAGGCTTGAGGCTTGAGAGTGTGGAGGGGCAACCCCAGAGCTCTAGCTCATTCGGACTTTTGTTGGTCGGGCGCACGAATACTCGATGACTTTAATAAACCCCAACGGCATCTCATCACCTATGCCTCGGGGCGGGGAGAGGGCAGGTGGGCACCCTGGGGCAATATTCTCTTCGCTAGTCCTTCGACTTCCCCCGCCCCCCCCCCCTTTGCTCTTGAGAGGAGGGGTTTCCTTTTCGCTTGTCTCTCCCCTTGTCTGGCTGCGGCGACATAAGCAAAGCGCGTCGCAGAGTCGAAGGGTCCTGTGGCCGGTGTCCTCACCAGCCTACGTTGAGATCTCACAATCGGCAGTAAATCGACGTCGTTTGCTGCGCCCACTCCCCCAAAATGGAGTGGCTCAGTCACACTCCACCGTGCTTTTCGCTGGTGTTGGCGTTAGTTTGGCGCGTGTGCCGTGCTGTGTTTGGCTGGGCTGTTCCCCCAGTCCCGTCCCGAAGACCCCCAATTGGGACAGCCATGGTGAGTCCGTATGAAGACCGTCTATCACACTTGCCTTGGTTATTGCGCACACGCCCCTGCTTCTACACTAGCTGTGCTGCCGACCCTTCTCCTCATTTTCTTCTTCTGCCCGCCCGCCTGCCGTCCCCTTGGTTCCCTTGGTCCCCTCCGGGAGGTATCCGACGGCAGCTTGTGCTCCAGAAATGTACTTACCCCAAGGGTACTGACGGTACTCCACCGGCTCCTGCGAAGGCGGAGAGGCCCACCACCATGTGGGAAGGAGCAGCAGGTACTCGTCCCTAGGTCATCGCCGATTCCTATGGTGCATCGTTGATTTCCTCGATTTCCAGGGTCCTAGCTCTACTACGCAGTAGTGTAGCGAGTATCGCAGTACCGTTCAATCAAATCAAACACGGAACACACCCCGATTCCGTTTTCCGTCAATCATGCGCCGGCGTCCAGCGCTTTTCTTCCTCAGACCAGAATCTCCATCGCCTGGGAATCCCATTGCTTTGTTTTTTGCTTCCGTTTTGTGTCCTTTTTTTTCCTTTTTTTTTTTTTTTTTTTTTTTTTCCCCTCCCTCACCTCACCTTTTCTTTGGTTGTGGCTTGCCCCCCCACCCCCTCTTACTGCCACCGTTATCCTAGTCGTCACTGGCCTTCGGCATCCTTGTTCTCATGCCATTTCCAGTTTCCTCTCAATGACCCCTCTACGACACAAAAGCAATCCCAGGACCAGGACATCCATCCTTACGTCCTGAACTACGTACGAATCAATACTTGGTAAGTACGCAGCAGCCTGACGAGGGAGTAAGTACCCCCCTCATGCCCTGATGCATGCGTGGCTCTGTATCCTCTGGCATTCTTCATCAGCTCACCACTGACACCACCACCACCGCTGCTCAAGGAACCTCGAGTTTTATTCCCGCCCGCCCGCTCGGCCTTCTCTCTCTTCTCAACCGCTCATACTCAGGGCATCTGCATCGCATTTTGCAGTACGAGACCTGTGCGGGACCGATTCCCCTTGGCGTCCTGCACACTCCCCACCCCCATTTCAACTTTCCCATTCTTCACCTTTTGGCGCATCCGTACCGGACCCCTCACTCTGCCAGTCTCCCTCTGTCGCACTCCCTCTCTTTCTCTTCTCCACTCCATCAGATCGACGATCACGACCCTTACGGTAGGTAGGGTATCCAGGCTTCGACGTCGTCGTCAACGGAACTCAGCTCAGCCAGCCCACATTTGCACACTACCTACTCAGACCCTGAAAATAACGTCCCACTAGCCGCAGAATATTCCGCCTGATCACTGATCGCCGATCACCGATCACGATTGACAGGTACACAGCACGCAGCAAGCACTCGTCTTCCCGGAGTGATTAGTCCGGCTGCTGCCATCACTTCGCATTTCAGCTAGACAGTGGTCCTTTTGCCAGCTGTCGTTCTTCTTTCCTTTTCTCTTGCTGTTGCAACCAGTCGACTTTGCCGATCGATTGACAGAACAAATCAAGAACATGACCGTTTTATCTTTGATTTCGCACTTTGAGCACACGTCGAAGCTTCTCGCTCGCCGAGCACAACACAACCAACTGTTTTGTGATGGATATGCTTTACGCTATGCTCAGGTGTTTCTCGTTGCCGCCGCTGAGGTAAACACCTTAAATCTACTATGCGATTACTGTCGTCCCGTTTCCTCCGCTCTCATCCCCGTTTTCCGTTGCCCGCTCCCTCGCTTGGAGCGGGCCCTTGGCCCGAGGCCTGGCCGTTTGGCCCGGTTTGCTCGCGCTCGCTGACGTAGTTGCGCAATTCAGAGTGCATTTGGTCCCCGGAAAGAAAAATGTGAAGAAAAAAAAAAGGAAGAAAAAAAGGGGGCGGCAAAGAGGGGCTCGCGCTCCGTGATTTTTGACAGGCATCTTCGCAGGTACCGTAGTAACGACCCCCGGGCCGCAACTGAGGTATCTATGCAGACAAGTTGAGCGGCACAATACATGACTCTCCAAGAGGTGAACGGATACCGTGGTACAGCTTGGCTAGGCCTGGACGAGTCCGCAACCGAGTCTTTCCCACATGCAAGCTGCGAAGCGGCTTCATCTCCTCGTTGAAAGGAAGAACATCGCTGAAATCATACGATTCAATAGTCTCTGCAAGAACCAGGAGCCGGCCGTCGCTCAAAGCCCGAAACCGGCAGCTTAAAGTACAGTTGTCTAAAGTCCATTGTTAATGGTTTCGACCTGCTGTTCGGATCTCCCAGCTCAATCCCGCCCGGTCCGAATTCATCTCGGCAGATAGTCTTGTTCTTCATATCCCATTTTCTCAGCTTGCTTTTCTCCTCATCTCCCTGCCATGTGTTAGCTCTTCTCCCCTCCTTTGCACAGATGCCAGTTGTCGGCAGACCTGCAACGCCGTTGCAAAACGGTCAAAATCAGTTGCTCCCCGCCGCCCTATCGTCCGTTCGTCATGCTCAGCGATAGGATTGCCTGAGTCGGCACCAAGCAGTGTACATCGAAGTACTGCCCGTCTTTTGCTGTGTACGCAGTAGAAGGGTGCTCCACAGTTGCCTCAGCAGGGGCAGCCTACGGATATGGATATCGCAGCATGACTAGGCATGTACAATATGCAACATCATCCTCACGTCATTGGCTTTACCATCCCGACGTCTTCCTGCGTATCTGAGGACAGGTAGGGCACGGGTAGACCCCACCAAAGTGATAGTCTGCTGACTGTGCCCCAAAGCCCGCGCTCTCTCCTTCCGCTCGGAATCAATCACGATAGCCGGCACCCTGCGACGCGAAGCGCACTGCTCAACCTCAACTCAACTGATCAATTATTGTGTCAAATGCGGTACACCTCCGAACATATTCTTCATCATACGTCTTCCACCCTTGCGCCGTCCCGTGGCGCATAAGAACAAATGCTCGGCGCGTGCATGCGATTCCTGCGCTAGGTCTCTCTGTTACTAAGTGACCCCTCCCGTGCCTGCTCAACGGGCAAAGTACGGATACCTGCATCGGTATCGAGTCCGATAGCATTCAACCAACGAGAGCCTATCGCTTTACCCAACCCCCTGAGGCAAGGAAGGCCGCTTGTCCTCGTCTCCGGTACGTGCCCTGCTTTTTGGACGAGGACCCTTGCCCACCGCTGTGGTCACCCTTGCATCCCCTGAGGTATCTGAGGTCAGTCCTCTGGGTCTTCCTTACTAGGATCCACTAGTAACGGGGACATCCCCTGCGGGTATCAGGACGATCTTTTGGTCCCTGAAGTTCTGGACCTTCTGTCGACATGGGTGCAAGCTGCAGCCACAAAGTCAAATACCGGAGCTGCCATCAAAGCGAGCTGCGAAAGCATGGCATTTTGGGGTCTGCCGCTGCAAAAGAAGACGTCCATGTTGTCTACCATAGTAAGGAAGGCCCCGAGCCACAGCGTGAAGGAGCAACGCCTGTTGATCATGGTGCTTCTTTCGTTCAGGGCTCTGGGCGCATCGATGACATACTTCAGGGTCTCGGCAGAAACCCCTCCCCTTTTCTTTTTTTTTCATCGGCCGCCGCCTGCTTCCATTTCTTCTCGGCGAGGCGGGGACAATCCACTTGATGACCTAAGGTATCCCCACTCCTCACTCTCGTCTGCTCCCCCTGTCCGTCCTGCATGTGCCCCCTCGTGCCCATCGAATACAATCCCGTAACTTCGCACCTTATACGTCATCGTGCCATAAGAATGCAGTCCGGCCCCGCTGCTCGTTCGACCGCGGAGGGAAATCGCCGAAAACCCTACTGCGTACTGTTGCTGGCCCGCCCGTCGACGGAGGGCGAACCCCACCTGAAGGATCGCCGTTTCCCCGGGCACAAGGCCACTGCCGTAGAGAGACAGAGGCAGAGACTCGTCGGCCGAATGTGAGCCAGAGCGCAGTCTAGACGCAACCGCGGGAGTATCCAGTATCAAGCAAATCAACATGTAGGTCCTATGCAGGTGTCTCGCGTACATGACCTGTCTAGACAAACTCTGGGTGTTACAACCTCGATCTAACGCATTGCGGTCGCCCGGAATCCAGTCCGGTGCACCCAAGGCCAATCGAATACGACAAGGAAAGAAGGAATCGCAGCCGGACAAAGCTATAAGTGAAGGGCTTGAGAGTCCTGTTTCATGGCTACCCCGGATCTGTAATGCTCGCAAGGACGACAGTTCGGCGCCGTCGCAACGCGTGACGGCTTGAGCTGGCGACCAGTGCGCTGGTGACGGGGCTGTTTCTTCTTCTTTACCCTTCGCGCCTGACTTTTGCATGTTCCTTGGGTTTGCCCTTTTCACTTCGGCCATGCTGTCTTCACAGACCCCTTCATAGAATTTTAAACATCGTCTCGTGCGCAATTGCCTTCAGACGCTTGCTGGGAACGCAATGCCCCCTCTCCCAGATGGAGGGCAACAAGCTTCTCCGCATACCGAAATAGCTAAACCCTCGGTGGATAGCAACCAGGATGGTATCCTCATCCCCATAATAGAACTAGAACATTGACTGCACTGCGTAGACCTAGAGAGCTGGACCAACAAGATCGTGGCAAGCAATTGCAAGCTTCCCCTCACGTTGGCCCCAACCATAACAGGAATAGACCAAGGGTTAATAAACGCCACCACGGCCCTCAGTATAGTTAAACTTTCAACCTGCCGACGTTTTCCAAGTCTCTCTTCTTTCCCTGCTACGGAGGGGCCAGCGTCAACGCGTTTTGGTGTGATAAGGTGATGACCTCCAAGATGGGACAAAAAAGATTCACTCAGCGGCCAGAGTGGCATGACCGCACGGAAGCATACATCACAAGAAGACAACAAGTAGCTACGTACATGACAGCTTCCTGATGCTGCACAGGCAGCGCTAGAAAACGTTTGACCAGCCTTTTGGCTATTACCGTTACAAAGAATCTTACATCTCAACTTTGGAAATAGGTGCCGAGAGGAGACAACCCATACGTCTTTGGCAGGGACGTCATGTCCTCCAAACCTACGTGCAACGGTAAAGCTCCCGTTCCATTTCTCCATGTCGAACGGCCCCCTTCCGAATAGCAAACCTCCAAGAACGCCGCACGCCGACCGTGCCGGCCCAGCCAAACCTGCCGCGGACCCCGTTGCCAGCACACCCCTCTAAATGCCGGGATCAGTCTTTCGGGTAAGAGATAGACTTCATGGACATGCTTGGTGTTTTACCTTCCACGTTGCTATGGCTTGACTTCTCAGCCGCTCCGCGGAGGTGGAGGTCCCATTTTACCTGCACCAGTATCAACCTTTTTGCTGGGAGGCAGGTCGGGCTTCTTGAAGCCTCCATTGGACGAGCCAGCAACTTGCGTGAAGGTTCCTCCCTTGAACCATCGGTCCTCCTCGGCCTTCCGCTTTCGACTGAGTTCAGCCTGGACTTTGGGATCGACGAGCTCTAGACCCTGCACAGGAGTGAATGCCAGTGACGACGCTGTGCCCGTAGGCGCACCAAGCGTCGTGCCGACACCTGACGTCCTGAGACCCTTGCCACGCAGGTCGATGTTGGAGTTTGCTTGCCCGAACCCTCGAAGGGAGGATGCTGCCCCGTTCAGCGAAGTTGCGCCGCCCCAACCCTTGTTCTTGGCACTGAGCTTTGCCCTCGTCCGCTGGTCGATTTGCAGGTTGCGAATTCTGCCGTCGTTGGCTTGGCCGATCATACCAAGTCCTGCAGTGCCCTCTCCCGTGCCATAACCGACTTCTCTCTCCTCTTTACCAAATGCCATCCTGTTCTGCGCCTTGCGTAGCTCCGTCATGGCCGTAGCCTCCTTGGCCTTTCTAGCTCTTCTCCCTCCACGCTTGCGCGATGGTTTATCGTCAGGGACCGGAAGCGCTCGGGGGCCCTTGTTTGGAGGTGGTTCCGTAAGCTTCTCTAGTCGCTCGAGACAATGACCCTTGAGCTCTTCGCCAGTCGAGCCGTCGGGACTAGAGTGAACTCGGTCTACACGAGCAGCGAGTAGAAGCTTTGCTGCGACAATGCGCATGGCCTGTTTCTTGAGGTCGTTGGGAATGCCTTGAATAATAGGAGAGTGATAGAGAAATCCCTGTTGACGAATGCCAATGTTGGTAGCCAGACCGGCTGCACCGGCTCCTTTCTTCGACCCCCAGGCGGCAATATTGCATGCGGGCGTCTTGGACAGACCCGTCAGCCCTCCAGCAGCATTCAATAGCTGCGCAGCAGTCAAAGATCCGATCATCGCAGTCAAATTCGGCGCGAAAAGGTTCATGCGCGACTGAACGTATTCTGTAAGAGTCTTCTTCGCCCTGTCCAAGGACAACACCATCTCGCATGCTCTCTGCACTCGCATGAGTTCATCTAGCGACATTTCACGACCTTTGGTCGTCGTGGCCTCCACCGTCACGATCATCAGGGATGGACCATCGAGTACCGAACGAAGCGACGCCTTAAGAGGGTTGTCTGTAGAATGCTGCAAAGTCTTGATGTTCTCCGAATCCAGGGGACCATTTCCTAAGATGGCCACGACCTTGGCGTACTCTAGCGGGTTGGTGATGAGCGTTTCGAGTTCGGGGAACCGGATCGAGTAGTGATCTCTAATGAATTTGTGGACGAGAACGATTTCGCTATCGATCAGCGTTGACAAACTATTCGATTGTGTCAGGAGATGGTATTCGGGGTGATCTTCGATATTGCCGATGAGCTGAGTCGGAGTAGGTTGCGACTGATAGTGTGCGATTCTCTGCAGCATTCGAGGTACGAAGTCAGGGCTAGTTCTCCGAAGACGAGATGTAAACACTGCTTCGATAGAGCCAGACGTGTTCAGTGGGTGTTTACTAACCTCTATAACGGGTTCCAGGGTCTGCATGAGACTGGCAACACTGCGAACATCGCTCACGCCGCCTAATTGCATCTTCTCGACCTTGGACTTGGCATCCTCAGCGTCCTCGACAGTGTCGACGGTGCCTTTACTCACGCCAACCATGACATCGTCATCTGCATCAGCTTCGCTATCATCTGCGTCTAAGTCCATGTCGTTTGACGAGCTGTGATTGACCGTCTGGGGCGCAAGGTCGAGACCCAGTGCATTATTGCCATCTTGCTGAGTCTCGTCGGCCTCCGAGCCAGAGTCAGCGAAATCGTTGAAAAGCTCCTCTGCAAGGGTAGCCATGGTGAAAGATGTCGTCGCGTTCGCCGCGTTCGTCGCGCGTCTTCGTTTGCAAGTCAGCACGCGTACTGAGAGTCTGGCGCCGTGAAAATGATGAATTTGTTGTGACGAAAAGTTATCTCCTGTGAGCCTTGCAAGGCTACGTTACCTAGAGGCGAACTCGTGCCTGTGCCACCTACCTTGAGTGATCGGGCCCACTTTAGTTTGGGCAGGTGCAGGAGTTTGATGCAGGGAAGGTAATCACAACCACCAACAACCTAACCCCTAACTTAGGTGCCTTAACAGACTGGGGAGATGCACTTACCTTCCTCAATATTGCAGCAGTAGATAGATAGCTGGTCGATGGATATGTTAGCAATAGTTCCGCTCCAACGACATCATACAGTCGACAGCCTCTTACAAATTTGAAATCTTCAATCAGTTCTGTCAGGTATTGCTGGCAGACGCGGTCCAGAACCCACCAGCCACTTCGTTATCGGGGTGGCTGATTATCCGATAAGAATGAGTGTGCTTTTTCATTGCCTGCCTGCAGGTTGGTTCAACCTTGGCCAAACTGCAACAACAACGTGTGGAGCAACAAGCTCAACGACAGCCAGTTCTCGGGATTTTCAGGAGCACACGCTTCTGACATTAATCAGAATTCACGGCTACGCGTACCAAGCAACACCATTGATTCGACAATTTTGCCTGTAGTCACCAGAATACTCGCAAGCGAAGCCTCCTGGGCACCCGTCAAAATCATGGAGGCATCTAGAGGACCTCCAAAGGTCAAGAACAAGGCTCCCGCGCCGGTGCAAATATCCGCGGAGCAACTCCTGCGCGAGGCGGTTGACCGTCAGGAGGTCGCGTTGCAAGCCCCTACCCAACGTTTTGCCGACTTGGAGGAGCTCCACGAATTCCAGGGACGAAAGCGGAGGGAGTTTGAAGATTATGTCCGGCGCAACCGAGTGAACCTCAATAATTGGATGCGATATGCGCAGTGGGAGCTGGAACAGAAGGAGTTTCGTCGTGCGCGGTCCATTTTCGAAAGAGCACTGGATGTACATCCTAATTCCGTTCCATTGTGGATAAGATACTGCGAATCAGAAAGTACGTACGAGCCCGCCAGATCTTGCTCGCATGGGACAATATCACTAACGGTTTGGCAGTGAAAAATGGCGACATTTCTCATGCTCGAAATCTGTTCGACAGAGCCGTCGCTCGGCTCCCACGCGTTGACAAGCTGTGGTACAAATACGTTTACATGGAGGAGATGCTGGGCGAGATCCCAAAGACCCGTAGCGTGTTCGACCGTTGGATGCAGTGGCAACCCGACGAAGCCGCCTGGAGCGCGTACATCAAGCTAGAAAAGCGATATGGAGAATACGACCGAGCCCGCGACATCTTCGAGAAGTTCACACAGGTTCATCCGGAGCCTAGAAACTGGATCAAGTGGGCACGGTTCGAGGAAGAGTTCGGGACCAGCGACATGGTGCGAGAAGTATACGGGATAGCCGTCGAGGCTTTGGGAGACGAGTTCGTCGACGAGAAATTGTTCGTCAGCTATGCTCGCTTCGAAGCGAAGATGAAAGAGTATGAAAGGGCCAGGGCGATTTACAAATACGCCATGGACCGACTCCCCCGCTCAAAGTCCATGGCCCTGCACAAAGCGTACACCACGTTTGAGAAGCAGTTCGGGGACAGAGATGGCGTTGAAGACGTCGTGCTCTCGAAACGTCGCGTCTTCTATGAGAACCAAGTAAAGGAAAACCCAAAGAACTACGATACTTGGTTTGACTACACGAGGCTTGAGGAGACAGCGGGCGACTTGGATAGGGTGCGAGATGTGTATGAGAGAGCCGTCGCCCAGGTGCCGCCTGCGCAGGAGAAGCGATTTTGGAGGCGTTATATCTACCTCTGGATCAACTACGCCATGTTTGAGGAGCTTCAGGCGAAAGATGTTGAGCGAGCTCGGCAGATTTACAAAGTGTGCTTGGAGCTCATACCTCATAAGAAGTTCACCTTTGCTAAGATCTGGCTCCTCAAAGCCCAGTTCGAAATCCGACAGGGCGAGCTCACAAACGCTCGGAAAACGCTTGGCCAAGCAATCGGCATGTGTCCAAAAGACAAGCTGTTCAGGGGATACATTGAGCTAGAACTCAAGCTCTTTGAATTTTTGCGGTGCCGGACACTGTACGAAAAGCACATTGAGTGGAACCCGGCCAATTGCCAGACATGGATCAAGTTTGCCGAGCTCGAGCGAGGCCTCGATGACTTAGACCGGACGAGGGCTATTTTTGAGCTGGCCGTCAACCAGATGGTCCTAGACATGCCCGAGCTCCTGTGGAAGGCGTACATTGACTTTGAGGAAGAGGAAGGTGAGTACGATCGTACGAGAGAGCTCTATGAGCGTCTCCTCGAGAAGACGGATCATGTCAAGGTCTGGATCAGTTATGCCCACTTCGAGCTTAACATTCCGGAAGATGAGGAAGCGGAGGAGGAGGAAGCGCCGATTAGCGATGTAGCGAAGGCGAGAGCGCGCAAGGTGTTCGAGCGTGCGCACAAGAGCATGCGAGAGAAGGACCTCAAGGAGGAGAGCGTGACACTTCTCAATGCCTGGTTGTCGTTTGAGCGAATGCACGGCGCTGAGGACAATGTGGGAAAAGTGCAAAATTTGATGCCGCGCAAGACGAAGCGCAGAAGACGTCTGGAGGATGACAGCTTCGAGGAGTACATCGACTACGTCTTCCCGGCAGACGACAAACAATCACAAAACTTGTCAAACTTGCTGGCCATGGCGCAGGCCTGGAAGCAACAAGGGGCAGACGCCACGACGTGAAAGCTGGCTAGGGGAGATTTCGACAATGTATCATACCTGTGCCAACGATATCATTAGTCAAGATAAACTTCAAATCGTTGGCTCTACCAAAGACGGGTTCGGACAAAGTATGTCTCGTCTCATGTATTTGCCTAATCAATTCAAAGTTCAGACCACGGGAATACCCATCTGCCAGTCTTATTTTGTGAAGCCCGTGTAAGAAGCTAGTAAGACGCGGCGTGCTCGAGGTCGGACTGCTACGAGCGAACCATCTATCTAGAGCCACTATCACTCTTTGGCTACGAAAACCGTTGGATTCATCGAGATGCTACAGATGCATTACCCAGTCATATGACAATGTGTGGCCAATCAAAACCTCAGTGTTGGAATGGGGCATGTATGAAGGATCACAACGGCAGGCACTCAAACAGATGGGACCCACCATGCATGATGTCATTGCCAGTCTAACTCCTCAGCTGCACCCTGTGCGACACCATGACGACGCCGCACTAAACACCTCAAGGCCGGCTGTCGCGAGCCCTCCGAGTGCTAGATACCCCTGGATTTCTTACCGTGATGTATGTCACATCTGCTGGTATTCGAACTGGCGAGAAAGACTTTCAAACCATATCTCTTGGCTGCCTTGGACTTCTTTCTGCTGGCGTGTCGCGGTTCGAGCAGAAGAAGACCACCAACGGCGCATATATCATTGTAGCGTGACACGAATTCGGTCTAGGCAATTTCATACCGAGTCCGCCCGCCCCTCATTGGTGAGAGCTCCCGACCGATGTGCCGGGCAGAGGAAGCGGAAAGCACACACCATGATATCTGGGCATGCTGCAGAAGCAGGCCATGCCTCACGCCGATCAGGCAATTCTTCGCGGGGCCGCGCCAACTTCGCATCCAGAAGACGCGGGATGGGATGTCTCGGAGGTGACCGTTTATCAAACAGCCACCAAATCGCTTGCTTTCACACGGTACTTAGCAGTGGACGAAATTGACAAAGGATTCGGCGGGTGCATGTCGTGTCTCATGGCTCAATCGGAAACTACATAACCATCCCTGTATACAGCATAAACCAAAGAAGCCAGCCCTAGCAGAAAAGACAGAGAAAGAGAGAGAGCTGAGAGCGAAACAAAAATAGAGAAATAAAAAGACAGATAGAGAGAGCATGGGAATGACCCATCGCAAATCAATCCATGTAGATTGGGCTGGCTGGGAACCAAAGTTTCCCCCACAACCCCGTTCCCAAGAATGCGCGTGTTGGCTTGAGTAACTGTGAGCTGAAAGCCGTCTTTTCCGTCATATCATCATCCCGCATTTCCCCAATCTTTCGCACGTCGTCATCCCTCACCGCCGCTCTGCGCTAGTGAAAATGTCCGGTTTGTCTCAGGAACAGGGGTCAGCTCCCGCAGCGTTCTAGGCTCTGTTCGCTCCGCAAGTCAGTGTGAAACCTCGCCACACTCCTCCTAACCAGCACAGCTGGCCCCAATCGGACCCTGGCGATCGGTCTCGATCGTGTTTTCGAAGGGGCCATTCATGTCTTCGTTTTGCCCGAACCCCATGTCGGAAGATTCTCCCGACTGGTACGACAGCCACCCGTGGGGACTGACGAGAGGAGAAGCGCGGCCAGCGCCGCAACGCCTGGCAGTTGTTGGCCGATTAATGACGGCGACGGTCTGTCACGTTGAAATGATAATCAGTTATAGCTCGTAGTACAACAAAAATTCCATGTGTAGATTCTGCAACAAAGGGGAGAAGGGGAATCCATCTATCTGAGTGAACGCAATGCAAGGCAGCTGAGGTTTCGTGGAAAGCCAGTTCTACATCTGTTGCTCACACCCAAAAAATTCTCCTGTCTTCCTTGACGCGCAACTGGTGTGTCATCATGTCTTGTGCTCATGTCGTTAAGTCGTCGTATAATTTTGATACCATTTTGAAAGTCGTAAGAATGTTGTGTGTCGTTGGCAAGTGGTGTGCGGAGGCGTGGAAGCTGCTCATGGGAAGGCAACGCGGATGCCCGATCGATTGATCGACATTGCAGCCCTGTGCCTGTACTGGGCAGTTTTCTCATGGATTTCCCTCACCTCCTGTCGTAACCAACAGGAGGCGCTGGCAAAGGACCTGCAGAATAAGGGTTCCCGTTCATGTAGACAGATCCGTAGTCATAACGATCTGTCCGCGGAGAAGACGAAGTATACCAGTCGTCGGCCCTGCCGCGTCTTCCGCCATCACTGCCGTTGAGCCGTCTCTGCCTCTCAATTCGTTTTTGGTGTCGAACGGCTTTCTCATGTTGAAATTGCTTGCACTCGTGCGTCATCTCCTTGGCTTCCTTGAGCTCAGACCAGGCACCCTTGATACCAAGAGCTGCGATTCCGACAGAGGCGGCATCTTGCAGCATTGCCTTTGTCTTGAGCTTCTTGGCTTCTTCTGGACTCAGCCGACCCTCCCTCACAGCCTTCTGCCGTGCATTGCGTTTTTCCATACTCTGATAGACCCCATGTGCTGCGTGTATGGTGGCAACGGCCGCAAGGCCTGTTGTGATCACTTGCTTACCTCTCATCTTTCTTGCCCGCTTCTCATCATCATCAGAATCCCCGAGGTCGGAGTCTGAGCTTGCGTCCGATCGTGCTCCCCTGCGACGGGAGCGGTCCCGACGCCGGCCGCTCGTGTAAGACGATCTATCGTCATCGTATCCATCACGCGTACTACGGGCGTAGCCCCTGTCGTAACCGTCATCATACTCGTCGGAATACTTGCGGCTCAGGCCGCGGCGGGAGCTTCGATCCTCGTAGTAACTGTCGTCCCGAGCATGTTTGTCTCTCTCTCTGTCGTCGGGATCGCTGCCAAGGCCGATCTTGGCGAGCTTCTTCCGAGCTGAGTCCACAACGCTGCGGCTTCTGCTTCTGTGACGTCTGCCGTCGCGGCTGGACGCTCGGCTGTCGTAAGAATCGGCGCTACGGCCGCGGCTACGAGAGCGAACGTTCTCAATGGCCTTCTTTGCGCCGAAAGCACCTAGTCCGGCCGTGGCCAGAGCTGCCAGCCCTGGTCCGCCGCCCCCGCCGTCGGAACGAGCGCGAGATCGAGACCTGCTTCGGCCGGTCCTGCGATCTTCTTCGATATTACGCTTGGATCCGTTGATAACGCGGTTGCCTACGAGACCGCCAATGACAGACTCGGCCAAGCCCAGCTTACTCTGCTTCTCTCCGCTCTGCGCGGCATCAATGGTAGCCGCACCAG
This sequence comes from Colletotrichum aenigma, assembly GCF_013390185.1. Taxonomy (NCBI): domain Eukaryota; kingdom Fungi; phylum Ascomycota; class Sordariomycetes; order Glomerellales; family Glomerellaceae; genus Colletotrichum; species Colletotrichum aenigma. The sequence continues at coordinate 1,544,448 of NW_023500913.1, forward strand.
CAGCGGCAGTGAGAATACGCTTGGTCTTCTCGCCCTTCCAGCCACCGGGCTCCTTGGCGACACGGAAAGCCTCGGTGGCTCCAGCAATTAGAGATGCCATGGCGGCCTTTTGCATCTTGTTCGCAGCCTCTCCACCGGGACCGCGCGACTTGGACCGAGAACCTCTAGAGTCTGGGCTGCCACGGCGGCTTCTCGTGTCGCTGCGGCGGTCATCGTGGTGACCACCACCGGCAGCGCCCGTGAGAGCCTTGACAGCGACTCCCAGACCAGAGGCTGCTAGGGCGTTCTCGAGAAAGGACTTTGATCCTTTCTTCTCCTTCTCACCGCCTTCATCATCGGAGTAGTACTCCGTGACTTTACCATCGCGGCCACGATGCAAGACGTACGTGGCGTTTCGCTCCTCCTTTTCCTTGTGCTTGTTGTAGAATTCAGCACCCTGGTAGCCAGCGAGTGCGCCGGCGGCACCAATAGCAGCGGATGTCAGGTAGTTGCGCTCAACGTCGCCGCCATGGTCTTTGGCCTCCTTCCGATCGTAGAGCTCCTTGCCACCGAAAGCCAAAGCAGCACCGGCCACAGCGGCTAGAATCTTCTCTTGCTGATTGAGAACACGCTCGCGTGATCTCTTTTCCTCCTCGTAATAAAGGCTGCCAGCCTTCCTGCTGCGGCGGTCATAATCGCGGTCGTAGTAGCCACGGTCCCGATCATCGTGACCCCGGTAATCGTCGTAATATCCAGGTTCGGCTGAACGGGTTCTCCTTGCGTCTCTGTATCCTGGGGGAGGGAAGTCCCGGCGAACCTCCTCGACCGAGAGGTCACTATTTTCCCGAGCCCTGGGAACCAGTTCGCGAGACTCGTAAACCCTCAGGTAGGGGTCTTCGGCGTAGCGGGGGTCGACTCTCTCCTCACGTCGCTCCTCGCGGACATAGCGGCGAGTGCGGTGAGGTTCGTAATCGTAACTCATGCCGTCAGAGAGGGTAAGGTGAAGGAGCCAAGAAGGCCCGTCAAAAAGGTTGGTTGTGTTGGCGCAGGGTATAAGATGGGTCTGGTGGGAGTTGTACGAAGTTGAGTTGCAGGATCGATCACGAACCGGGTGGACGTCAGTGCTGATGGAAGATATGTCGGTATGTTTGCCTTGTGTGTCAGGCTGCCGCTTTGACAGTCCTTTTGCGTTTATGAAGTGTTGAAGACAGAAGAACGAACAGGCGAGTCACGGAGAGTAGAGGTTAGGTAGGGAGGAGGGGAGCCTAAGAAATGATGACCGCAGACCGGGGGGAACCAGGGCTGGAAGAGGTGGAAGTGGTGGAAGTGGGTGGGGAGGCAAGGGTCCAGCAGGACGGGAAGGAAAGGCAAATCAGGCGTGGAATGCTGAACAGTTCAGGCAGAGCAGCCAGCCAGAAACACGCAGACCGGGCAGGGCAGGGAGGGCATGGCAGGGCAGGACGGGCAGGGTTGGGACACTGTGGGTGACCGCCTTTGGACATGGATGCAAGTGCTTGACGACTCAGCATTGCAACTTGCAGCAGGCACTGTACGGAGTGTGCGGGATCCAGATCAGTGCAGCACAGCTGGAGCATGGTTGGATACCGGCTCGTCGCTGAGGGAGGGAATACGGCCGCCCATCTAAACGAAGCAGCCAGGCAGTCTATTTGCAGAGTCATTTGATTTCAACACTTGTTGGGCCAAGCCAGGCAAAATGGATGGCCCCGAGACCGAAAATAGTGTACTTTTTTCCCGTGGTGCTTAGTTTTACTTTTTCTGGTTATTTTCATTCATGCCGGTGTTGGCCCCATGCCCTGATTGACTGCTTGGGTATCAAGCGGGACGCCAGCCTGGCTAGTGTGCAACGACGCTGGCTTAGTGCCCATCTAAGTGGCTGCGAAGACGGGTGTTCCATGCGACAGGCCGAAGGACGTCGGCGCAAGGCGAAGGCGATGCGTGGTTTACCGAGTCTTGGTTGTGAGCAAGTGGAGGTGATGGACGGTCAAAGAAGACAGACAGACTCTGGAGGCCCAAACCTGCAGCAAACGTCTCTGCGCGCACATTTGCTTATGCCGCTGGCCTTGCCTTAGGTTGTACGCAGTAGAGTAGGAGGCCCCCCAGTATTCCTGGCGGTGCAGCTGGGACACGCAGCGCCCTCCACCTTCTTGCACGACGTGCGCAGAACGGTGGCTTCCATGTGACATAGTGAGTCCCGTCGGTGGAAGATGATATCATAATGGGAGGCTCGCCAGCCACTCAGGTGTCGCCGCCGTCCCGCGAATGAGCCTAACAAATGGGCCGAGCGCCGGCAGAGAGGCTAGCAAGTTACCTTAGGTACCTACCTTACTGAGACCTCAACAGAAGGCCATCAGCCAATCCAATCTGACGGGACACTGGACAGCATCAGTCGGGTGAGTCTGTGACAGCTCCGCCCCCAGTGGGCTTGACATGGGCAATTCGGAGTGCCCGTTGCTGGCACTCACTTGTCCGTTGACATGCCGGCTAGGACATCCGTTTCCCTTTGACACAACATGTCTGCTGATGATTGCGCGGTAATGAGTGATCTGTAAATACTCCGTACAGGGCCCCAGATAGATTGCAAGCAACGTGGGCGCCGAGCAGGAACGGAAGCACAGCCAGAGTACTCCGAAGTCATCCAACTAAAGGTAAAGGGCCTTCACATTCAGCTGCCTCAAGGTACGTACATGTGCGAAAACTGGACACCGTTGAGGGGTGGCGGGGAAGCCTGCCTCAACTCAGTGACGTAATGGCCTCCGTTCGTTCACGGTCCTTTTCGAGGCTGATTGGAACCGCACCGTGGCGCACACCTCGCTCGTGGCGGTTGGTATGGTCATCCGACTGACTGACCGACAACCTCAGTGTGGCTCACATTGCACATTGCCATCATTACTAGTATAAGTGGTGTGGCTGAGCCTGGAGGAATTGCTGATGGGACAGGTGCATGGAGGCCCGAGGGAGGAAACGGTCGCGGGCGAGCGGGCGAGGAGTCGAGGAGTCGGTTGTCGAGGTGTCGAGGTATCCGTACCTCTCAAGAAAACAAGGTCCTTTGTCAAATTGATCCCCTCGCTACAAACGGTGCCAGCCAATGAGCGTGGTGCACCTATGATACGACCAATGGTGGGACCGCCTGGCTACACTTCCTAAGGTGCCGAAGGTACGTCGGCCACCAAGCAGGTATCTTAAGGCAATCCCGTAGTGTAGTCACTGGGCTTCACCCGTCAACCGCATCCCTCCACCGCCCTTATTCATGTCTCCCAGCCTCCCAAATCCCCCGTCAACTCATTTCACGATCTTGGCCGGCAAACACGCAACCTGGCGCCAATCATCCCCCCTGCCCTCTCCCGCCCTCAAGTGATCCAACACCACAATGCCATCACCCGTGTTTCTGTTGGATGCAATCATGGACGCTGTGCAATGCAGCCAATGGCGACATGATTCGACCGGACACAATGGCACACGCAAGCAAAAGGCGAAATCGATACATCAACGTCACTCCAGCAAGCTGGTCTGCTGCCTTGCTTTTTATTTCTCCGATCCCATTGTGCTCCCGCAGCTTCTGCGCGCATGCTGCTCTGGCGATACCGCTGCTGGTGATTGGCCATGTTGGAGCTGATGCTCATGAGGATGCTGGTGCTGCTCAATGGGCCCCGGGCTGAGCTGAGCTGGCTAGCTGCAAGACCTGCAACTGCAAGGGCAGCATCTCGACCCAACCTCCGCTTTCCAAGGCAGACCGGGGCCCTCACCAAGATTTTTCCCACCTTGTCCCCTCACAGAACCCGACGCGCAACTCACAACTCGCTTCCACAAACCACTGTCGCCATGCCAATGCGTCCCAATTCGTTCTGGCCTGGTCGTACCCGGCCCAGCTTCACCGCGTACGGCGTCATTTCTGTGTTTGACCGCATCAACAGGTTTTCTGCTATTTGGTATTTAAACAATGGGCCTGGCCGGCTGATCCTGTGATCCCTTTCCTTTTGATTCTCTCTTCACACAGTCGTGTTTGCTACAGCCAGTGATACCCTTTCTCGACCGGTCGTTTCGTGCCGTCCTTTCCAACATCAAAGAAAACCCCGTGATACCCCGGAAAAGAACAACCCTACTTACTACCAGCAAAATGAAGACCGCCATCCTCTCCCTGGGCCTTGCTGCCAACCTCGTTGCCGCCGCCGGCCTCCGTCCTCGGGACCCCGAGTAAGTCACCTTGCCCCCTTCCCTCCCGTCCCGTCCCGTCCCCACTTCGCTCGGGAACCTCCCCAAGCGGAAGCCCGCACGTATGTACCTACGGCATCTAACACGGCGTGTCTAGGTCCGACCTTGCCGCCTTCAATTCCGCCGCCGACGCCCTCATCTCCCAGTACATCCCCCAACCCGAGTGGGAGGCCCTGACTTCGGCCGTCGGCTCAGCTGCGAGCGCTGCCGGCGTCACCGCCGACGTCAAGGATGTCATCTACTCGGCTCTCAAAGCCACTGAGGCACCCTCCTGGTTCGCCAGCGTTGTCCCAACGGCTTACAGCAGCCAGTACCAGGTATGTCGAGTAGTGCTGCTCTTTCTCTCTCAAGCATCCCCACCCCTCCCTAGATCATGTGAACACTGACTGACTCCTCAAAAGGCCCTCGAGACCGCCATCGACTCGCTGAGGCCAACGGTCACTGTCACAGTTCCTCGCCCGACTGTGATCGCAATTACCACGACCGACGAGAATGGAGGCACCATCGTCGCGACCACCACCGTCACCCCCAGCCAAACCACCATTACCACCGACGTCGTGCCTACTCCCAGCGTCAGTGTCGTCACCGGCACCGACTCTGCGGGCAACTCCTACACTTCCACCATCATTGGCTCCAACGGCACCGCCACCGGGTCCGCGGCCACTACCGCGTAAGTTCTTGTCCTTCCACGCCTGTCACAGTCATCGCCTCCCACTAACACCGCCTCAAAGCACCGAGACCGTCACAGAGACGACTGCCACTGGCTCCGCTTCCGCCTCTGAGACCGAGTCGGCCAGCGGCACCGGCACCGGCACCGAGACTGCGGCTTCCGGCACTGCCTCCGGAACCGCCTCCGGCACTGATGCGCCATCCAATGCTGCCCCGACCGCCATGGCCAACGGTCTTGCCGGTGTGGTTGCTGTCGTCGGTCTTGTTATGGCCCTCTAATGGCCCTCTAAATCGACAACGCTAAACCACCGAGCATGCGAACGCATGAACAATGAATGGGAGACGGCATATAGGAAACAAAAGGGCTTGGAGTTTCGGTACATAATTCTTCGTCTCATTTGACTTCTTTGGCATCTTCGAAAGATGAGGGCCGATGGCAGTCTCTAGGCTGTCTTGTATGACATTCAGTAATGAGTAATATGATCTGACGACGGAAACAAAATGCTCCTGATGCATACCAGCTGGACCTTCCCAGTAATTTCTTCCACTACTCTTTCATCATCCATCTCGACTTGGGGGGCTTTGAGGGGCTCTGTGTGGCCCAGTCAGCAATCACGGAAATGAATGTACAGTAGTCCGTCCTAGAACACGACCGAGAGTAAATGGCGGTCCCAGACACGAGTCAACGGGAAGTTTTGAACACGCCGAAATCGAGGAGCTTTGAGCAACTAATCAACTCGCGTAAACGCCGAACACTCCATGTTTATTCCTTTTCTTTTTTTTTCCTTCTTTTTTTTTCTTCCAGTTTTGCGCTATTCGTACATAAAGGCCACCTCTCTACAGCTTGTGGAGTTGTTACCTTCGTTCCCGTGCTATGCTGATGAGCGAGAAGAGAGAGATGAGGAGAGGGAGAGAGAAAAATCTAGAACCTGAACCACTACCTCCAATCCCTCTTTGACCGCTCGAATGCAATTCATGTCCCTTGATTTGCCAAAATCATGCAGAAGCTATGTGCAGTAAAAAGAAACTTTTTTCTTCGTCTATCGGCAATAGGCGAGGGGAGACAAGTGTCCTCCTTGAGGCAAAAGAAACCGAGAAATGAAAGCAGGCCGCTGACGTCCGTTGTGTCGAGCCCATGCCCAGTACGCCGGAGAAGAGAGTCTCATCATAGTGTGTTTCCGTCAGGAATGTATGGCGAGGATGGCCATATCCTAACGCAAGGTATTGCTTCTTGCCCACCTGAATTATTCCGCCCTCTCATTATTTCTGAACCAAGCCCTCGCGAGCTTGTCGCCAAGCATCCTGCAAGGAGCCTTTCCGCAAATTTCCCGATCGTAAGAAGACAACCAACTTTTCCAACCGTCTGTCATCAGAGACACCAAGATCGGGCAGGCTCAAACCTGCTACCAAGAAACGTGATGGACTCAACGATACTCGGGAATGGACAGTATACCACGATCTCGTGGCGGATGATCTCAATCCCGTCGTGTGTAGCAGGTATTGATAGAGAAGATTCCCCGACTGCGTAATTCATCAAACATCTCTGCCTTGTGTCTCTGACCCAACTCGCCTCTCAAGGCTTGCCAATCCCGGCAACGAGCTTTCTTGCTTCTTCATAACGAGATTCGACATCGTCCAGGGGCCAGTTGCTTTTCTCATTTCCCAAGAGAATTGTTTCGTAGTAAGCAATCAAATTTTTGAGGCCAGTTGTGCTGACCGTGTCTCCCGTTGCGTCCGCCATTGCACAAGCCCGAAACTCCTCAAACATCTCCAAATCAAAATGCCGAGCCAAGAAATGAGACCAGAACCGGTAAAGGGATATCATATCGTTACCACCGGGAACGCCGCAAGCGGTGTCGGAGGTATTGCTAGGGATATCTTCAGCAAGAACGCCTGCACCGACGCCGGGCAAGACGTCCCGCCTCTTGCACAGTGTGCGTGTGCGAAACTCAGGATACGGGATGTCGTTGATAGATTCCATTGAGCGCATCACCAAATGCGCGCGCTGTGATGGGCTAGGAAGAGTGCTGCTGCTGCTTGTGCTGCTGCCGTCCATCGCATCACTACCACGAGCCTCATCGACCTCTTCTTCCAACTAGGACTGAAGGACTTCGGCAGGCTGTGCGTGGTTTCCGTTGGTCAATGTGGCGCTGCCTTGAGTCTCGGCGGTGCCATTCATATTGGGCTGACCCTTTGTCTCTGCATCAGCAGAGGCCGAGCCCTCAGCCGAGCCGCTGGGTTGAAATTCAGGAACATGAGCTGAGAGCTGACCATTGGGGTGGCCGGCGGCTGCAGCATCGGTGGGATAAGGCATGTATCCGTTTTCAACACCGTTTGTGTATCCGGTGGGGGAGGTGACGGGGTAGTCACCCATCATGCCTGGGGTGTATTGGGCAGAGTGAAAGGAGCGGTAGTAAAAGTATTGAGGTCCCGCGTTGCGCGCAGCTTCCACACGCTGGTCCAGGGCTGGGTAGACGAACTTTTGCCAGTGTGTGCGAGAACGGACGCGCTCAACGTGGTCGTCTCCGATAACGTAGTCCAGCTGTGCGCACTCGCAGGCAATCATGCGGAGCGCGTCCGGATGCGCACCCATCTCGCGTACTCTCCCAAAGCCAAGCACGAGGTCAAACGGGACAAAACCCTGGCCGTCCATGTGCTTGCGCAGGAAATCATCCTTGAGAAGATTCTCCAGGGAGAAATAATACTCAAGTTGAGGAATGGCAATGTGTCTGAGGTGTTCATACCATCCAAAAGCCGACTGCGGAGTAGGCATGGTTTGGTAGTCCCAGGAAGGCTGACCCATGTTGGCCTGAACTTGGCGAGCGCGGTTGGCGTTGGAGCCGCCAACTCCACGGAAAGGTCCTGAACCGTTAGATTGGCCGCGGCCGCCACGACCTCCTCGAGACTGAGAACCGCCATAGGATGGAGCAAAGTTGCTACCCTGGTGCAGAGGGGGGCTAGCATACTGGCGGGGAGGCCCCTGAGAGCTGAAAGAGTTGCCGTTGCTCATATATGAAGACTGTTGAGCGTGCATGGGAACGTTGCCTGGATGTCCGCCACGGCCACGGAAGTTACCGCGGCCTCTGTCGCCGCGACCCTCGCCTCGGACAGGTCCTGCCTGTTCCTGGTTCGTAATTAGTACATGGCAAAAGTTTTACCGGTCGAACACCATGGAATTTGGACTTACGTTTGTTGCATTCGACTGTGAGTCCTTACTACGCTCGCCGGAAGCAGGTGTGGAAGCCTTGCGCTGCTCCTTGGTGACGTCCATGGAAGCTCGCTTCGCGGCAGCAGGAGGCTGTGAGTTGGTTCTGGCAGGGGCGTTACCATCTCTGGCACGCTCTCGGGCTTCACCTCCGGTTTTGGAGGGGGCTGTCGCGGACTTGTCGGCGGCGGCGCCAGCAGCACCGTGGCCTCCTCTAGAGGTGGTATCGCGGCCGCCACGAGCACCGCCTCTTCCTCCGCGAGCACCTCTTGTCGAGGGAATAGGAGTGGAAAACTGCACACTAGGCACGAAATCGATGCGCTCCCACTTGTCCTTGGACCGTCCCTTGGAACCGGACTCATCTTCAGCCTCTTGGCGCTCCGCTTTCTCGGCGGGCTTGCGCTTCTCTTCCTTGACGGCCTCCTTAACGGCCGTCTCCGGGGTGGGCCACGAGGTAACGTCGTTGACAGGCGGAGGAAGTTCGGTGACTCGGTTATCCCTCTCGATCAGCCTGGAGCCACGAGCGCCGGTTCTCCTAGCAGTAGCGTCGTCAACCTTGCGCTGAGCCTTGGTGCCGTTGACGGCACCGTTTGTAGCGTCAGAGCTCTCAGTGATCTTGCTCTTCTTCTTAGACTCCTGGCTGTTGGGCCAAGTGTCGGCAGTGGGCGCAGCAGCAGAGTCTGATCGAGAGGGGGCGGGTTGGGCGGGCAGGGTGATGGTGGTCTTCGCGGCTTGGGTCTCTTTCCTTTGTGTCCAGATGTTGACCGAAGGAAGCGGCGCCTCAACCAACTCGACCTTGGGCAGTTCCTTCTCTTGCTCTGCGGCCTTGTCCTTCTTGGACTCTTCGCTCGACTCTTTACCAGCCTTGCCCTTTCTTGGCTTCCTAGAGCCCTTCTTCGGCTCGGCTTCGTCGGTCACGCGAGTGGATGCACTTGCTGACCTGACGCTCTTGTCACTTCGACGGGTTGAGCTCTCGGTGGCGGCATCCTCATCGTCACGTCGCGAATCGGCGACGGAGGCCGCGGTAGATGTGGTGTTGTTAACCTCGGCTGGTGCGGAGGTAGAGTCCTGCTTAGCGGCCAGCTGGGCCTTGAGGGTCGTATTTCTCGACATCTCTTCGTCAGCGTTGGCGGTCTTGACGGCGTTGGGCTCAGCGTTGGGTTGTTCGCCGTTTGCTGAGTCCTTGACGTTCTCGGTGCTCTGGGTGGCCGAAGGCTGACCCTTGGCGGCTTGAGCGTAAGAAAATTGAGCAGCCATTGTGTCTCGTGGTAAGGCTGGCTCAGAAATGGGCATGCCTTGGAAGACTGTTGGGGGAATATCGGACCAGGACAGATGATCTATAGATCGAATCCTGCCAGGCCCCAGAAAGATAGCCTCTGAATGGCTTATGCGTTGGTGAACCGAGGTCTACCAGCAACTCCTCGAGCGGAGACAGACCAGAGAAGGCGAACCAACCTCCCCGTGTAGTCTGAAGAAAGGGTGTCGAACGACAGACCGAGGTGTCGTTAGCGGAGATATTGGTGTCGATTGACGTCGTGAACAGGTCGCGATTTACTGTTGGCGAGAGAGATTGTTAGGACAAGGTGCTTTTTCTGATCCAGGCAAGGCGAAAGATGCTGCCGACAAGAGAGAGTGGATGCGGGGAGGGCAGGAAACGAGCCTCCGACAGAGCCAGGCAGACGAAACTGTACTCAGTGCGAAGGCGCGGGGGCTGGAGAAAGGTATGGAGGGGTCGTGAACAAGCGGTGGTAATCGTACCGAGTAAGAGACTGTTGGGTAGAAGTCAACGGAATTTGGTGGGCTCAAGGGGAAGAAAGCAAGTCGTCCTCGGGTTGCCGCGATCGAAGAAAAATTGGCTGCGAAGAACGGGTAAACTCAAAGCTTCGATTGGAGGAGGGCTTGTCGGACTGAGGGGTTATCTCGCTGTCAGTTGTGTACGCAGATGGGTAGGTAGGTAGGATATGCAGCGGACAGGAGGACAGCGCAGCAGGTCCAAGGGAACAAGAGACCACGAAAAATACCGAGAGTGGTAGGTTTGTGGAGGAGAGGGAGGGGAGATTTTGTGCGCCTGTCTGTGGAAGGGGGAGGAAAAGGTTACAAGAATAAAATCTGAGGCCCGAGTTTTTTTTTTGTGAATGAATTTTTTTTCCTCTCGGGAAAGCCACTACCTACCAGGTTGGCACTTGAGGTAAAGGTGGAGGCAGCTTGTCGACCTGACTTTTTTTTATTTTTTTTTTATTTTTTTTTTTAGCGGGGAGGTGGGAGGGGAACACAGAGGGTAGTGAACGGTGCCAACAGTGACAGCGACTTGGACTTTTTGACCGTGACAGACGGACAGAAATGACTGACTGACTGAGTGACTGGCCTGTGGTATCAGCCTGGCTTGGGCGGGAAGGGACCTAATACCGACCTGGGAGCGGAGAAATAGATTTTTCCCTGGTACTACACGCCCACGGGGAAGTCAGGAGTGCGGAAGAGCATGGTCAGGTCAGGCAATGTAATTAATTCACCGTATTGAATTCCTGGACAAACAGACGGACTCAGGTCAGGTCATCAGGGAACCTGGAAGGCCGGGGGAAATGGAACCTACCTAAGGTAGGTAGGTAGGTACCTACCTTACCTGCCCGGGGACCACACCTACCTACCACCTGAGGTACCTAACCGCAGTCACTCCGGCGGGCGGAAGCCTCTGAGGGTGACTGCCCGGGCACACGGAGGTCCAGGCCAGCGCTGAGGTTTACCTGCATACTACCTCCTCTCAGGTGCCTACCTAGGTAGGTAGGTAGGTAGGTAGGTAGGTAGGTAAGGTGCGCCGCCCTTGGGGGCGCATTTGGGGTGCATACCTACCTAGGTACATGGTCGGGTAGGTAAGGTAAGTAGGTAAGGTATGCCCTGTACTTAAGGTACGCCTCAGGCTGCCCTGCTATCGCCCCTCCTCCCTTTCTCCTACCTACCCCTCGCTGCGCTGGAGGGAAGTTGGTGAAATATTTCTGCAATTCCCTACCTACTGTTGCCCGTCCCTATTTGCTCAGTCTCGTACCTCTCTCTGCATCCTGCCCATCCTCCGACGGACGGCTGTGACCTTCTTCTGCATGAGTCCACAAAGTTTCCTCTGGCTTCGCGGCGGCCGTGGTGGGGATGCGCGATATAAGTCGCGATGGCTTGTCTCCCAAGGCTTTTCCCTCTCCTCATCTGTCCCGTTTGTGTGGCCCCCAGCTCGCGGCCTATTCGCTCGTGTGCCGTATGGAGATGCGATGCAAGTGCTACCAGACTTACAGATGCAAAGCACCGCACCGCACCGCATCGCAACGCAATGCGCCAACCGAGCGGGCAGATGGGGTTTCGACAAAAATAAAAACGGGCCCTGTCTTGCCTTACCTTACGGATGCGTTGCTGGCTGTCCTCCCCCTCGGTTCCTGCTGGCGTCATGGGGCATCTATCTACTCATGATCTTGTTGTCGGCCTACTCCCGACCGCCGGACGCCAACGGAAGATGAAAAGCACATCTCTTCGTTGCGGGATCGTGATGCCTGAGAAGAGTTCGCCCTCATTTTTGCTTCATACCATGCCAAATTGTACCGACTTCATATGCATTGCTGCAGCCCCCGACTGGTTGTGTAGATGATACCCCAGTCAAGTGACGGGTCGGAACCTGGTTCGAAAATACGTACCTTCTTCGGAGGAAATGCAGATCCAGAAGCCCGTTGAACAAATCCAAATCCCCTCGGCCGCCACACGCCAACAACATCTCAGGGCTGAGGGCTGGATTTGTGTCCACCCTAAAGCGGCATACCCTGACCAGCCTCGGATCCCGTCATCCATAAATCCATTTACCGCGCCATCTATTCGTCCATCCTCCACTCGACACTCGACATGGCCGAAAATACTGGGTGGGAAGAAGAGGAGAAGGGAGGATAACCGCGGCTATGGGACCCTGGCCTGGCACACTGCATCAATTATTATTATTATTTTGTCCTTCTTTTCACTTTCCTTTCTTACCCGACTCCAGCACCCGCCCGACTCCGTTCATCGCACTTAAATTACCTAAAACCGTCTCGTCCCTGATGTGATTAACTGATGCCCTCTGTCATGAATTGCGAATGTGCTCGTTTGGTTCTGTTGTCAGCAGCACCTCAAGACCGCAGACATAGTCAAGCACATAGTACTCAGCGTGTCTGCAACACAGCCACATTAAGCGGACCCAGAAGTTCACGACGGCCATAACTCATGAATAGCTGCAAACCGAGGTATAATATATAGTAAGGTATAGATATAGAAAAGGACTAAGTAACCCTAATAGATATAACCTAAGGTGTGAATATAGAAGTATTATACTTAGTACTAGAAAATATAGAGGTTTTTAAGAGAAATAAAGATAAAGTAAATAAAATATAAATAACTTTTCTTCTACTATAGTAGTTTTAGTTACTAAAGTTATAAAAAGTCTATTTTATATAAAGAGAGTAATAGTAAAATAAATAGTTAATATTTTCTATTTATTAAATAATACAATAATAAACTAATAATTTAATAGTTTTAATAATATTTCTAATTTAGAAAATACTATGTATATTAGCTTTTTAGGAATTATTAAAAAATATAAAGACTATAATTAGAAGTATAAAAGTTTTTTATAAATATTATTAAGTTTAATATTAAAAATACTATTAATACATTTACTTTTAATATTAATTTCTAAAAATAAACTAAATTATAATAAATAAACTAAGAAATATAAGCTCTCTTTTATATTTATAGAAATTACTAATAAAAGAAGATAAATCAAATAGAGTATAAATTTACTAAAGTTCTTTAAAGTAATAAGTATACTACTTATAGAGCTACTTTACTAAGGATTTTATTAATTACTTAGATTATATAAAGAAAGTAGGATAAAAAGCTAAGGGATAAAGTAGTATACTAAGACTAATATAAGAAATTTAAATAAATAATAGGCCACTTATACCCCAGGGTGGGGGGAGGGTGAATGGCTGCAAACCGCCACTATAGCCGCAGCAGAAGCCCTGTCTAGACCCCGTGCCGTGCTTCTCCAGTGCTTTCCTTGTTGGATGGACCCTGGCTTTGAAGGATCGGCTTGCCGGCCGTCCAAGCAGGAAGAGGAGTGCTTCACTAAATGTGCGAAAAGACATGGGTGTCTTGAGGCGCCCGCATTATCTAAGGTAATTTGCAAACGAGACCTGCAACTTCGAGTATCTCGGACATGGTCGACACAAGCACCCGACATCCTATGCCAGCTAAAGCAAAACGTCTTCCTGACTAGCCATTCCCGTCTCCAAGTTTCCCAGTAACCACCCAGCTCGCTCGCCCCCTTTTAGTTCCTTGCACAGTCTACTTGTAGTCATTGGACAACGTATCTGGCAACGTACAAGTTACCGATGGCCATCTAATCCGAGAGACAACCTTCTCTGCCTCAGCTCAGTATTTCAGCAACAACTGACGCTAGCCCGTTGCTTCCGCTGACTGGTGCAAGGAGTCCCGCTTCGGCCTTCCAGACACCTCTTGAGAAAGCGCGCAGAGAAGGCGGGACGGGTGTTGGAAGTCAAAGGATCCTTCCTTTCGGGACAGAATGTGCGGTGGTCCGCACAGCGTCGTCGTTGCGGAAAGCCGGCCGGTCCCACCACACTTCGGCCAACTAGGCGGCATCATGAAGAGGGCAAGGACAAGAAGATGGACAAAGCAGGAGAAGAGCAAAAGCCGCAGTCACAGCTTGATTTATGCAGTTAATTCTGAATGTACCCGTAAATCCGTCGTTTTAGCTCTGCGTTTCTCTGCCGGTGCCGTTAAAAGACACAGCACGGCACATGCGCCTCCAGACGCGTCCCGACAACGAAGCTAGCCCATCGCCCAAGGCTATTCGTATATCTTATCGGCACAGCTCCAACATTTCTCCTCACATGTTCGTTCTCCACAACCAGATCCCTGTGGATTTGGGAATGGGATAGACTGACTCGGCCCCCGAACGTTCCTGGACGTGCCGAATTTGCCCGGCTACTGAAATTCCCACCCACGCCTATTTGATTGTATCTGCAGCATCTACGGGAAGATGTTGGGATGCCGACATCAACACCAATTTTCTTCTGCCTGGTTGGGGGGATCCCTCCCGACTTCTCGGCATTTACCAAACTGCAGCCATCTGTCGATTATTGTCGTGCCACCATAGGTTTGCGAGGAACTTTCCCAGGAAAGAAGGCACATAAACGACTACCGCGCTACGAGTCTCTATAACTCGTAGGCTCACTATATCCGTCCGTAGTTTTTATATTATGACATTGAGATACGGGATGGGCAAGCTTGCTGTCCTCAGGCGCAAGTCCGAACGGTGAAACCTGGGAGCTAGACCCGCGGTGGCTAGAAACATCAAATACAACAACCGAGTTGAACTTGTGTTCGCCATAATGCATGCCACGAAATTTGCAGAAATGCGCCAGACATCAACCTGTTATTCATCGCGTAAGTTGAATTATTTATCCATTGATCGGAGAGTTTTCGATTGCAGCTGACAGCCCAAGCGCGCACTATAGAACTACGCGGTATTGCAAATCATTTAGTGGTCAGGACCTTTTTCAGCCCGACATCCATGCCGCTGCCCTCCTCGCCCCAAACGTGGTGGCAAGGCGCAAGCCACTGGAGCCCATTGGAAAATAACTGACTAAATACCACAACAAACAGGCCAGCTGAATCAGCGCCGAGATCAAGGTCAGGAAAGTGCTGTGCAGCTATTATGGATCGTTAGTGAAGTCAGCAGTGGAGTAAGGCGCGGTAGAAACTTACACCCAGTGAGAAGTAGAGAGAAAGCCCCAAGGATCCAAAGTAGGCCGCGGTGAAGGGCAGGCGAGGACCGGAGATAAGATGCTTCGCATAAGCCGTTAGGCCCATCATGGCCGCAAAGGACGCCAGGAACAAAAGAGAGCCAAGAGTCCATCTAAGAAGTTGAATCATGTTAGCAACCCATGGACATATTTTAAATACCATCAAAAACAGATCCAATTCTTGATAAAGCACTAGTCACGCCGTCCTGACACCGGGTGAGGTGCTCGAAGACCTAGTTCGCCATGCGAGATCATCTGGCATAGAAGGCGGGAAGATGCAGAGTCGTGAAAACCCCCCACCAGGCGATGTTGTGTCCCGATCCAACCACCTCACGTCGATCTGCCGCGCCGGCAGCTAGCCAGGCTGTGCAGACACACGTGGGGTTTGAGGGGCCCGGATGGCAGATCAGGGAAATGTCGAGGCTGGAAACTTACAGAATTACAAACTTGCGCGGCCGCAACGACAGCACTGGGAACAGGGCGAAGCAGATGACGAAGCAGGCAAGTGCACCCAAGTTGCAGGCTCCAAATATGAGCAAACGGTCCCATCGACTCACTAGGAAACACAGCTACGTCAGTTTATCTGGTAAGAAGGAACAGAAGGACGCATGGAACTATAACCTAGCACCCAGCCTGTTCACATGGCAAACCAAGACACGAGTACAGGGCTATGGTGTACACTAGCTGCAGGGGAGTTCGAGCTTGGCCCAAGCTGTGCAAGGAGGAGGTATGGAGATGGTGACTCACGCGTTGCGAACCCTTCTTCCTCTTCTCTCCTGCTAGCAGCAGGCAGAGGTGCGCCGGCTCCCTCGGTGGTTGGAAGTTGTATGTAGCTGTTGTTTCCGAAAGGATTCAGCGACTTGATGGACGACATGAGGCCGCTCTGTTGCGCCGTATTCACAGGCACGTCCTGATCACGTCGTGACCAGCCGAGGGAGTTGATCGAATCCCTAAATGATGAGGAAGCCATGGTTGGAAGGTTGCTCAGAGTCGCAAAAGACAAGCGATGACGCAAATGGTGCAGGTAGCGTCCGCTCAATCAGTCTCGGATAGACAGACAGGTGGGCGCAAAACGGCGGGGTGTTTCTTCGACTTCGAACACAGTATGTGGTCAAGTGACGGGTTTTCGAATACCAGAACGTGTTCGATAGTCGTTTCGAATGTCGATTGTAATTGGGCGAAGGGCGGCGTCGGGGTCGTCTCCGTTGCTGCTGCTGGAGGGGGGGAGTAGACGAGTGGGATAGCGCGACAGCTGGACGGTCGGGAAGCTTTCTCCACAGTCAGAATGGCCAGCTTGATTGATATACTGGGCAGTAGCAGAAGGGAGGGTCGGAGAGCGCGTACGACGGACTGCAGGATGACCACCTGTTCGAGTTATGATGCGACGTAGGCTGAATTCTGGAAGCCTAGTGTCCGCGCGTACCGCACCGCGTCGTCGTCGCAACGCAGGTCGAAGACGAGAGCGGCAACGTTGGAATCGAAATGGGGGGTTGGAAAGGAGTTGATGCAGCAGCTGGAACCCACGGGGAGGAAAGGCAAGCAAAGGTTGGAAGGTAGATAGATGTCTGCACCCGGGAGAGGAAGAATGGTAAGCTTGGGAGTGTGTCAGAATGCTGCGCAGGCGGACACCTGTAGTTGGAGGTTCCCGGTGTTGCGAGTTCAGGAGGCCAATCAACGGCAGCAGCCTTCCGCAGCTCGGCCTCGCGGTACGTATCTCGCTTTCCCCAATGAGACTGGACGCCACTCAAAGACGTTATCGGGTCTCTCTGGGCTCTAAGTGCTCTAATCCATCGCACATGATTGGCAGCCTGTTTCACCCTCACCACCCTCCAAGGTCCACTGGCGGTTGCATCCTTTACAGACTCAAGCGGGCTGGGAAGACGGACTGGTGACAGTGATCCCCCGTCGCAGCTCCGACATTTGCTGGCAGCCGTGCATACCTTGCGTACCGTAATACTGTGGAAGAAAGCAGACCAGACATAGATTTGAGTTCGGTGCCCGGCATGGAATGATACATGGCGATAGGCCTGGCCTTGGAGTGTGGGCGAGTGCAACCCCCTCCTCAAAGCATACTATCGATACATCACGTATCCGTACCATCGACCGACTTTTCTCTCAAGGGCGGCATTGTTAGAGATAATCATTCAAGGCGGTGAAGCTTGAACGTGCCGCGCCCGCTTTTGACCGCCCACGAGTCTTCCGCTTTTTACATGATGCCATCGATGGTTTTGCTGTACACGAGTACACAAGCTCTCCAAGTCAACCAAGGTCAATTGTACAGGATATCGTCCTGTCAGCAGCGGTGTCCGAGGCTGCATGGCATGGGTAAGGTGTTTTCTGGCGGAGGAAACTGGTTTCTGAAGGGGCAATGTGAATGAGACAGAATCCCATAATCGAGTCCAAGGCATTTTAAGGCGTTTCTTGCTTCCCGGGTTCCTGGCCGACACGTCTGAGAGCTGTGGATAGGCCCGTCCTGGCGAATTCGTGATGTGTTTGATTGTGGCCGGCCTAGACACTTTGAACGGCATGACCACTTAGTCTTGGCCGATCATTAAGCAGGTCCCGATGGGCGTCGCGAGTCGCCGCGGCCGGCGCGGGAACAGTTGGTGTCTTAATGTCTTAGCTGGCTGACTGGGGGGATCACGGGGTCCGGCCGGTCGCCTCCTTCGCCCCCCTCCCCTCCCCCGGGTGCCCTCCATCAAGTCCCGATTGCGCCCAAGAAGCAGCGAAAAGGCTCCGGCGAGAAATGGTGAGGTGTGCCACCCCCGGATTATGGGACGAGTCAGGAGATGTTGGTGAAGTGACAGGCTTCGACCAGATGATGTAGTGGCTATTAGTAGAAACCAGCATTGATATAAATGCTAGCGCGATTCCCTTCAGCGACCGAGGGAGAGGATGAGGAAAGAAGAGACAATCTCCCGAAAAACACCACTTCTTCGACAGAGAGCAACGACGACCCGACCGGGCAGCAGGCAAAGAGAAGGTACGTTCGTTCAAGAAATGATTCAGAGAAGGGCAAGGATTGCAGAGTTGTCGTTGACACGATTCAAAGCATCAGGAAGACACATCAACTCCAGCCACTCACCAGATATTGATCCAATGCCTCCGGGGTTCTGGACTTTATGCACAGACCACCACACCGCATCGAGTGCTAAGGTACATAAGTAGCCCAGTACAGTCCACCTTACCTAGCTAAGGTACCTACCTAAGGTACCTAGGCAGCGAGAGACAGACCGAGCGACTTACACGCTGCGCGACGCTGGGAGCCAGAGAGTGACGGAATCAACTGAAGCGCTGGCAAGCTGGGCTGGAACAAGATCACCACGTCAGAAAAAAAGTCAAGAAGCTCTGAAGACGCCACGACGGTGCACTTGGAGTTGACTTTGGACCAACGTTAATTGAGCGAACTGTCCTGTCCGACACAGCCGCCGGGTCAGGTCCCAACCTCCTCCCGCCTCTTCTTGGAGACGTCGCTCCGGCGTCCCGTCACCATCGGCGTCGCCTTCACCTCCACATCTACCTGCCTGGCCTTAGGTTCTCCACTGCAGGCCAACCTGTATGCCCGTCGGGCCAAAGACCAGCAAACTCAATTTCAGCGGCAGTCCCGTCTCCTGTAAGATCAACATCAACGTCAACACCAAAACTGCCGCCGCCCCGGAAGACACAGCTTGCGCAGCGCAGACAACATCAATAAAAATAACACCCGGCAGGAATCACCACACGCGCACTGCATCTCTGACCCGGATTCCGACCCCGATCTCAAACCCCATTTATTACGTCCCGTCACCGAATTGAGGAGCGCCTATCACAAACAGCCCCCAACGTCCAACCAAGTACGTACTTATTTCTCCCGTGTCTTCCAGTCTTCCATGCAGTCGTTGCCCTCGGAGACTTGACGCAAGGCTGGCCAAGTATCTCCCTCCCGTCGAAGCAGATAGCTCTGCTCTGCCCTGCCCTGCCCTGCCTTTTGCCCTGCCTTTTGCCCTCCCTTTTGCCCTCCACTGCACTGCAAAGTACATACGGATAGCTCGTCGTACGCTGGAACCGCAACCCCAGTCCATGCTCACCCATCCATCCTTCGCTCCCCCTACCGTCACGACTCAGCCTCAGAGCCGCTTGTTCCGCCAACCATCTATTATACTTGGCCATGTACTCTGGCTTCTGTTCGGCTTGAGTGGTCTTTCTCTCCTTCTCCCCGTTTCTCCCATACCCCTTCAGAAGACGCGATATCTGACTGGTCGCAAGACTGCTGCTGGATCCGTGGTCGCACGCCCCACGGTGTTGCCCGCGCATTAACACCATCTCGTCCCAAGTACGTCGCCCACCGTCCAAATTCCTGCCGAGTCCAAGTACATGAGCTGACGTCGAGCTAGGGCAGAGGAGAGACACCGACTTCACATCGAGACGGCTGACTTGGACTGCCTCGCCTTAAACCCGACCCGTCCGAACCGGCGGTCACGAACCAGTCTCGTTGCTCACTCACCTTTACGTACCTACTTTACCACGCCATACTCGACTTGCCTTGCGCAGTCTCCCGTCCGCTACTCACAACTCGACACCTCTTCTCACTCTCATCGCCTCAGTTTGAGTATCGGCGTCCGTCAAGTTAAGGTGCCCCTGCAAACCCAAGACTACCTGCGACCTTTTCGCTCGTACTTGTGCGACACTGCGCAGCAGCCGAGCCAAAGCGTTTGCTACCTCGAAAGGACAACAGCCGCGGCGTACATACACCTTTACCCACCACCGCATTATTACCCGTAGACAGCAAGGTAAGTCAAGTCAGCATCCGTGTTGCTTTCGCTCTGCTCTCGCCTGTTTTCTGCGACTCATTCCTGTCTATTCCTTGCCCCCCATCCCCGGTATTGTCATACCTCTTTGCCCACCATTCCCTCCCCAAGTCCTGGATCCCAGGTGTGTTGTCGCATCGCATCCCAGCAAACCCTCGCTGGTCCCTTCCCCTCTGCGAACCCCTGTCTCTGGGCCTTGATCACTCACGGCCAGTTCCATCTCACATTCCAGAGCAGTCGTGACGCAGGAGACCGCCTGGACACACTGGCTTGAGGATTTTGTGTGACGGGGAAAGCCAGAAAGTGAGAGAGACAGAGAGGGAGCGCGGCGCCCCATTTCCCCTCACCCCACCCCCAAGTACTGCGACTGCGACCCTACCCACCTAGGTTCCCGAAGGTACCTTAGGTACCTTACCCTGCCTTGCCTTGCTGTATACACAGAGTACGGGCGAGGTCAAGGTACCCGACCTCAGCACCCCTCGCTCGCTCACTCGCTAGGTCACTCGCCCGCCTGCCCGCCCCTCTCTGCCTCGGCGACGGTGTCCCGCAAACCACCTCATCCATTGCTTGACACTACCTACCTACACACGATCCAACCCAAAAAGTGCCAACTAACTATTCGCCAGACCAGACCAACCCAGCCCCGAGGCAGCTACACCAACACACCTTACCTACACATACTACCTACCTACCTGACCTACCTAAGGTACCTACGTACAAACCCTCGGGTCCCCGACACCGCACTTCCGTCGCAACCACTTCCAGCCAACTTTCCCTCCTTCTCCCTTCGTCTGTCTCACTCTCTCTCTCAGGTGCAACAACCAAACGCCGTCTCTTCTTATTTGTTCTGTTTCACCAGCGAAACAAGCGGCGATCACCTTTTTTAACATCTTGACGCCCGTTGCGACTGACCGACAGGCAGTGACCAACATCTCCCTCGCCTCGATCTGACTCTCCGTCTCTCTCCCTAGCGCCCACACTCGCACTGTCTTCTCTCACCCGCCTTCTCGACTGTCACCTAGCTGGAAATCGCTCGCGCACCCTACCAGGTCTGCTCTATTTAGGCCGCCGTCCCCGCATCTTTTGCAACGCTTCGCTGAATCACCGTGTGACAAGAAGCGACTGTCGACTGCAAATACAGTACGTTTTCAACCGTTTTACTTCTACCCAGTCGGTGAGTCAGTCCTGCTTTTGGCGCGCCCGCTCTCATTGCCTACTTTACTCCGCTTGCCTCGGTGGCGTTCGGGGCTGTCCACTGTCTGTGTGGAGAACATCCGCATGTCCAACCGCTAGGTTCGTGTCAGTCGGAAACGAAGACAACGACCCGCGTAACTGCGCAACTGCGCAGCCTGGGTTCACGCATATATGTGTCTGCACTTACGCC
Source organism: Colletotrichum aenigma (assembly GCF_013390185.1). Lineage (NCBI taxonomy): Eukaryota > Fungi > Ascomycota > Sordariomycetes > Glomerellales > Glomerellaceae > Colletotrichum > Colletotrichum aenigma. Next base: position 1,565,532 of record NW_023500913.1, read on the forward strand.
TCTGGATTGCACCGCTAACCTTCCGACCCCTTGCAGCTGTCGAAGTTACCCTTGGTTCTTCCCATCTCGACGACCTGCATAGCCTCCACGGCCGGCTCAGCCTCTCTGCTCCACGACAGGCGGTGTGAGCAGCTCCAGGTACCACGAGGCCTCCGACAATCACGGAACCGACACGCTTGAATCACGATAATTCAACACTGCGCTTGGAGAGAACAAGACACGAAATGGCACAACACGGCTTCGGCCAGTTTAACGGTGGCCACGGCGGAGCTGGCGGCGGAAGCATCGATCCCAATGATCTTGCCATGGGCGGCAACTTTGGATCATCCTACTCCAATAACTTCAACTCGAACTCTGCAAACAACTCCAACGGCTTCTCGAGTGGCTCTGCCCTTTTCGGCGACGACGAGCTTCTCGATGGTCTTGGTAGTCCGACGGACACCCAGCCTGGCATCCACGGCCACGGCCAAGATTTCGGCGGCATGTCAGATATGGGTATGGGCTTCAACCAGACGATTTACGGCTCTCACCATGGCATGGATCAGAATCATATCAACGGTTACTCCAACACCCCCGATGGCGACCCTATTCAGAGCCCATTCGTTCACAGTTACAATAACTCGCAGTTTCGTCAGCTACACCACCCCCAGTCTCTCGGTACATCGCTACACTCGCCAATTTCTTACTCGGGCTCGCCTTTGACCGGATCAGACATGGAGCGCCGATGCCAATTATCTCAACGCTAAGAACAGGGCCAGAATGGCCCAAGCAATGCAGCGGAAGAGCTCTTCCAACACCCGAAGCCCAATGACGCCTAAGTCGACCATGCACTCCGTGCCTGAAACCACTGGCTTTGGTTCACAGTCAATCCGAACCCAAGGCTTGCATGAGAAGTCGCCATCTGCCGGCCAGTGGATGCAGACACCAACTGGAAGCATGGCGGCATCTTACGGCTCGGGCTTTTCGTCGCCCATTCAGCCCGGCTTGGCTCAACTGAACGAAGTAATGATGAAAGGGGGCACTTCCATGCCCGCAAAGCTTGGTGTTCAGCCCGCTGCTGTGTCTTCACAGGAAATGAAGCGCAAGCGGCGCCGTGAGTCCCACAACCTAGTGGAGCGAAGGAGACGAGACAATATCAATGAAAGAATCCAAGACCTCAGCAGACTGGTGCCTGCGCACCGTCTGGAAGATGAGAAGATTCGCAAGATGATTCAGAACGGTACGCCGCTCTCGCCCACCCTCACAGGCATCTCGAATCCCTCTCAAGCTACCTCGGGTCTTGCTGGTCCCGGTGCACGTCGCGCAGCTGGTGGCACGACTGGCAATATTACGACCGGCCTGCCCATTGAGGACAAGGACAAGGGCCCCAATAAGGGCGATATTCTCAACGGCGCTGTCAGTTGGACCAGAGATCTGATGTGGATGTTGCATTTGAAGCTTCAGCAGCAGGAGGAGCTCATGAACGCAATTGCGGAACTCGGCGGCCACTTCCCGTTCGAGCTTACAGAAGACGAGAAGCGCATGCAAACGGAATTGATGGAGGCAATTTCGAAGAACGATGACTTGGGGTACTCACGCGCAAGCGGCTCTGGGCTGAGGGTTCCCCATCATACCGACTACCGCGGCGAACCTCTCAACGGTTCCACCAATCCCGATGGCCTTCCTGTCAGCCCACGGGACGATGCCGGTGCTGTCCTAACCAACGACCTGGGAGCCGGGAGCGAGTTCTGGAACGACCCAGACGACGACGAAGGTGGACCTGTATCGCTGAACTTCAAGGAAGAGGACGAGTTCGGTATGGATTTGACACAATAGTGTCGTGGGTGGCATCTTGGAACGACGGCGTTTGAACGACAGCTTTTTTTCTTTTTTTGCTGCTGGCGAAGCCTATAGCTGGCTTAAGCTAGATGCCGTTTTGTGATTCGTTCTCATACTTTTATATTTGTGTGGGCTTCGCACCCTTCGGTCGGTCAATAGGGGTTTGGATCATAGGCAGCGGCGTTGGCAGGATCTGCGGTTACGTAGGCAACGGCGGAAAGCGCGCGGAGGGGCAACAACATGACGCGGATTTGCCAAAGGTATGCGTTGGTTCTTTTACGCTCTGTTTCCTTGCCTTTTCTTTCCTGGGTTTACCGAGCATTTATCTACTGGCAGTCGTGATACCTCTGGGGGGTTCGGTTGGGCATTTGCAAGATTTATATTCTCTTCATCTTGCGGGCGGTCTCGCGTCTCATTCCAGGCAGCTCGTTTCTTTTATTTCGCAAGCATCATCTCTCTCTATCTCTCCTCTTAATGCTAAGGTATTCTTTATATGCCTACGTTTGTCAATCCGGTCTGTTTTGTATCTACCATGCTCGGCGTGACGTCCCGACCTCTCCACGTAAGTGGCATGTGTGTTACCTTACATTTTCCTCCTGCATCCATACAATGATACCCTCTTTTTATATTTCCATAATAAAGCTAGTGACTTTTCGCACTTGGCTCCACCCATCACGGGCTTCGTAGTTGTGTAGGACTTCTGTATAGGCGTTTGCCGACGGCCGCCCAAGACTTCCCTCGCAGACGAGACGATGTCAGGGTCGAACATCAGACCCGGAATGGTCTCTACCAATGCCGCACACAAAGAAGATGCTCGCTCATCGCTGTCAACAGGTTCCAAGCCTCCTTACGTTTCATGTCCTCCTGCAATGCGATTCTCTCGAGCGCCGTCTGCCCATTAAAATATTTCCAAAAGTCTTGCCACGCCTTGGCGACTTTTGGATCCTTGAAGCGCTTGCCGATGGCCGAAAGGTAGAGCGAGTCTTTGCCCGTGGCCTTCTTGGCGTCGACAATGATGTACGGCACCATGCGCGCCAGATGCGGCGCGTCATTGGTTGACGGGTGGTCCATCACCGTCGGCAGCACCTTGCGGGCATGCGCCGTGGCCTTCTCGGCAGCTTCGCGCTGCGTCTTCTCCGCGATGCGCTCCAGCCGGGCCTTTTCGGCCACCTGCTCGCTCATCGTCGGCACGTGCGCCCCTGCCGCCCCGTCGGTCTCGGACTGCTCGTCGACGGAGTTCAAGATGCCAGAACTACTGCTGCGCGCCCCGCTGCTGGTGCTGAGAGAGCTGGTGTCGTCGGCCTTGCGCAGCTCATCACTCTCGAGCTTGTGTTCGACCTCGTATATTATCTCGGGCCAGACGATGACGTATGCGAAGGTGCAGAGCTGGGTGACCCAAGCACCACGCATCAGCCATGCCAGCATGGCCAAGTACGTTGGGCGATGCGCCTTGCTAGGGCAGAAATGCTTGTACGGCCGCGGCGCGTAGGACAGTTCGGCGAGGAAGTTGGTTAGTGGCGGCGCCAGGGGGAATGTCTTTTGCCACTCTGAACTAGCCCTGGGGAGGTTGCGAGTGTCACAGTTCGGAGACATGATGTAGATATCACGAGCGTGCAGAGGCGGGATTGCAATGGCGCGGCGCCAAAAGATGAAGTGTTGTGCGTACTTACGCACTTGGCTCAGCGTCAGTACGTTACTTTGACCGACTTGATAGAAGCTATGTTCCGATCAGAGACTTGCAAAAAGAATGCTACGAGGCATTGGGCGGGGGTCGACTCACGACTGTGTTGGCTTTGACAAACGAGCAAACTCGACCATGGCGACTGTGCTGGGGTCTGGGTCTGCCTGGAGCTCAGCAATGATTTTCTTCTCATCCCCCATGAGAAGCAATGCGAAGTTGCGATCCAGGAAGCCGGGCTCGTCCAGGGTGTCTTCCCCTGTAAAGGAGTTGGCTGTTGTCAGCCAGAGACCTCTGGACTCCTTCTGACCGATTTGGTGGAGGTCGGTAACGTAGAATGGCACTGGAATCTGAACGGAGGGTGTGATGGGCCCAGCCGCCGTGTCGAGTTGCAGAGCCGCAATCTTGTTTTGAGATACGGCTTCATAAATGTCCTGGACGGAGGCGGCGAGAGACGAGGTTGCTAATATCTCGCTCCACAAGGAGCTCATCTTGCGTTCTACAGCACGGCGTCAGCATCGATGCCACAAAAACAATTGCCATTCAACTTACTGTCTTCGCGGCCCTTATCTTTTAATGCAGAAATGCGTTTTGACTCTTTCCACACGAACTCACTGTGTTGTTGGCAGTATTTGTAGGCCTTGTTCACTTTCTTAATAATGTTCAGATACAGAGTGTCGATGAGCTCCTTGGCCTCCTGCTTCCTCGGGTTGAGAATAAAGACCAGGTTGAACATGGTCATGGAAGCGCGTTTGTCATCCGCCTCCTCCGGCTGGAGCTTTTCATCGTCTCTTGGTTCTGTCTGAGATGCGTCGGCGCCAGTGGGCGTTTCGTCATTGTCCTCGTTTGGTTCATAGTCAACCAAGACGGCCGACTCCTCCGTCCGCACAGATTTGGCCCTCTCCGGCTTCCCTTTCTTCTTTTTCTTTTTCTTCCAGCTACCACTTTCGGGCACGTGGATGGGATAAGAGACGCAGTACAGTGGGTCGAGAGACAGCTGGAAGAGTTTCTTGTGATAGGCTCTTCCGGGGGTTAAGATACTGGCGAGATCTTTCGTAGGAAAGCCAGCCACATGCTCCCAGGGCACGATCTGAGTGCCTTCGTCGGTGATCAGGTGATCATCTCCCGCGGTCCATTGCTGCAGATCGTCCGCGTTTGCATCCGCGTCAAGCGAGGCGGGTTGATTTAGACGCTCAAGCAGAATGTCATCGCTATCCGCGGCGGTATCTGCCGGCTCGTGGCTCTTTGATTGATTTGGGGGCAGAACCTGGGGCGGGTAGTGAAAGACGAAATTGGGGCCATCACGAGATCGGTTGATGACGAGCGCCACGGCTAGAAAGTTGGACGGGTTCGGGAGCACGGGCTGCGCCATGTCGGCAAAAATCGGTGTCACGGGGACAATGGCTCGTTTGGAGGGATATTCAAACGGCTCTAAGCTGTCAATGATGAGCACCGTGGGAGTGGTCCAGCAGGCATCGTCATATTCCAGCCGCGTGGTTGGAACGGGCGGACACCAAGGGATTCGACGCTAGATAAGGCGGCAAGCAGGCAATCTACATCCCATCCTCCCAAAATGCAGCTCGTCGGCAGGGTTGCAACGAGTAAATGGTGCGCAGGGTCGTTGGCTGGGCGCGATCCGATGTTTGTACGTAACGACGGAAGGATGTATGTTGAGGGACAATTGTACGTGCGACAGTATCTAATTGGGACGCGCCGCCGTGAATGGACGGGTGAGCAAGAGCGGAAACGCGCGCGGCCAATAGACGAGAGGCTGCTGCTTGGCGGCGAGGGCGGAAGCGCAGGATGGTCTAAGCGCATGTGGCTGAACGCCGTTTCGATGTTAGAGTGGGGTTGAGGCTCCCAAGGTTTCGGCGGTGGGCAGCAGTGGTAGCATGCTCCAGCTGGTACTTTCGAGGAAGTTTATTCGTGTGCCCAGGCGGAAACACTGTCAAAGGGTCTTCCAATGCGGGTCTGAACCCAGAGCCGTCACATGTCTCGGAAGTCCCCCCTCCAAAAAGCCCCCATCTCCAAGTATCCACGCATACCATCGAGCTAGGCTGTATCGCAGGATTTCCTTATCTCCTTCCTGTCATACACTGGCCTAAGCTCCTAGACGAGCGCAGCGACATATGGACTGCATCGAGGAGAGACACATGTAGTCGGTGAGCGTGCTAGGGCGGGCAGTGGTGACAGGTGACAGGTGACAGGACGAGACCTGCTCGGCTACAACAATGACGACAGAACGACATGGGAGCTCCAACTTTTGGGGGTCATTTACGATCCAGCAGGTCGGGGGAGACAGCGGCCAATGCCGAGGGAGGACATGGCCAAGTGGCTGTCTAATTCGTTCAGTCCCGGGCGATCCAGGCTCTCGTGGTTGGTTGTCGCACTGCATGCAAGAACAGGTAGCAGCAGCTGCAAGGCCCTGGAAAATAGCCAGAACTAACACTTCCGGCAGCTTTGGTGGCGGCGGGGGGGGGACCGTTCCAATAAAGAAAAAAGCACACTCTCGCACACGAGCAAACGAGAGAAAGCAATGGGGGAGAGCAGAGAGAGAAAGAAGCTCTTGGACCCCGCCTCGCCCCCGCCTCGTCCACCCGCTTGTCTCTCTCACCCGACGACAGACTGACGCTCGTGCCACGCGTCCAGCGCAAAGGCCAACAAATACGGGATCGTTGAATCAATTGCGCCCCTGGTAAGCACATCTGGCTCTGGCGCTGGCGTTGGGGTCGCTGCAACACACATGAAAGACACTAGGTAAGGTAGGCAGTTGGTACCACTCGGGTGACAGAATAAACGACCGGTTTTTGAGCGCATCCTTTTACCTTTGCTATACCACTACGCTCAACTTTAGAAAAATAATACTTATACGAATCAAATTACTCCTTAGAGAGTAAATTATTTTCTGAGTATTCTTCGATATTTTTTCTATCCCTCGTTAGGGGAGGCGTAAGTGTTAAAGTTAGGGGTGGTTCAGGAAACGGTCGTTTATTCTGTCACCCGAGTGGGTACCTACGAACACTGCAACGGGTCAAGAAATCCAACCCCGCCCCCCCCCCCCCCCCCCCCCCCCGCGCCTACGGGCAGTAGAGTCCCTTAATTGAAAATGTGGCGGTCCCAGTGGCTTTCACATGTCCTGCCTATTGCCTTTTCATCTCTCAGCATCTCTGTAACTCTACCGAACCTGCTACCTTAGTATCAGCCATTCCCTGGCTGACTGGCTGGCTGCCTGCGTTATTATCTGCTTCCTTTCCTTGACCGACGACCAAAGGAGGATAGCCACTGCCCACCGCCAAAAACCACACCCCCAACGAGAACTCATCTTCATTAAACTACCTGGCTTAGCGACGACTTTTTTTTTCGACCTTCGGCTCCGCAACGAGGAAGGCAACAGGTCGTGTGCTCCGCTTGACTCGATTCGCGCCAAAGACGACAACTGGTTCTCGACTTTAATACTGAAAGTCCTGCCCCTTCCCTGTCAACTTGTCCACCAATTTACTCCCCAGTCTCAATATTCTCTCCCCCCTCTCTCCCCTTATTCGACTCTTCACGCCCCCATCAATTCGGATTGTTGGCACATTTTCTGTCAATCTGGCCCTTACCATATCCGCCTCCTGTCGGCTCCTCCCTCGAATCATCGACCTCCCTTGCGACCCCTTGCCTATCTCAGACCGCCTCAACACCCCTATTCGCAATCTGTCGTTGAACTTAACGCAACCTGGCTCGACTTTGACGATTTGCATAGCTGTCGTAGACCATCACCCTCGAAGACCGGTCACCTTGTAGCCATTGCCCTCCCGCTATTGTCTGGGCTCTCGACATTTACCTTTCTTCCCATCACCAACACCCTTGACGGTCCAGCCATGACCCAAGGTGCGAGCAACGGCCACCCGAACGGGTTGACGTCTGCCCACGTTCCATTCCTCCCCCTCCCCTACGACAGCGAAGACTCTCAGCAATCCGCCACTCGTTTGATCCTGACTGTTCGACCAGACTGGGACACCGCCGATGACAAGATCGAGTTTGTTCGCTTCACCGACGGCATCACCAACACCTTGCTCAAAGCCATCAATAAGCGAAAAGGGTGGTCAACGGAGGAGGTGGACAGGGAGGCTATACTGTTGCGAGCCTATGGCAATGGAACCGCCGTTCTCATTGATCGCGAGCGCGAGGCTCAGAACCATGAGCTTCTCATGAAGTATGGCTTGGCACCCGAGCTGCTTGCTCGCTTCAAGAATGGCATGCTCTATCGCTTCGTCAAAGGCAGCGTAACCGCCCCCGAGGACCTCAGGAAGCCATCCATCTACACCGCCGTCGCCAGAAGATTGGCTCAATGGCACGCCACTGTCCCTTGCCTGACGCACCCGACATCGAAGAACGGCATCGCCAGGGGAAATGGGGACCACAGCCACCTAGACCGGGACGAGATGATTGAGAATGCCGCGCCCGGAAAGCCAACGCCGAATGTCTGGACCGTAATGCAGAAATGGATATTGGCCTTGCCCACGGATACATTAGAACAGAGACAGAGACAGGACAAGTTACAGCACGAGCTGGAATGGCTTGTAAATGAATTCAGCCAGCGCCCTGGATTGGGGGTCGATGGGGTAAGAAATACTCACCTGAATCGCTCTGTGGAATATTGTTGGCTAACCAGTCCCGGCTCACAGCTTGTGTTTGCCCACTGCGACCTTTTGAGCGGGAACGTCATAGTGTTACCGACGACCTACGCTGCGAGTGGCGCTAAGGATCAAGTCTCGGTCACGTTCATCGACTACGAGTACGCAACCCCGTCGCCAGCTGCATTCGACATCGCCAACCACTTCGCCGAATGGGGCGGTTTTGACTGCGACTACAGCGCGCTGCCTAGCCGTAGCGAGCGTCGTGAATTCATGGATGAGTATGTCCGCGCCTACTTCAAGATTTTGCCTGGCAAGAACATCATCGACTTGGAGACGGAAGTAAAGAAACTCAACGACGAGGTAGACCTGTTCCGTGGCGTACCAGGCTTTTACTGGGGCATCTGGGCGCTTATCCAAGCTGTCATCTCGGAGATCGACTTCGACTACGCATCTTACGCCGAGACACGTCTCGCAGAGTATTGGGCCTGGAAGGAAGAAAGGGATGGCAGCAGAGCCGCAGCCAACAAGGAAAAGCCTCTGCGCGAGCGACGATGGGAACAAATGGAGTAAGTAATGATGAAGGGCTTCCTGTCACGAGGAGGCTTTGATGACGGGCATCAGCGAAGAACAACGCCAAAAAACGAAGTTTCTTTAGGCAAGGATTTCTGTATATAAACTTCAACTGCGAAACAGAAATGGATCGACGGGAGCGAAGCATGATATCGACACGGGCCGGCGTCATTCAACATGAGCTCGACGAAGGCCTCGAATGAGCTCCGGGGCGTTTCGGGACTAGATGGAATCTAAGTAATAATTATCCTCCCATTGTTAGTACACATGAGCATGACAGAAGAAGAGAGTATGAGCCAGACGAGTCCCAGTATTTTTTCCCCCACATCTCGAGTGGATGCAAACCAAAAAACATACCTTTTGCTGCTCTGTCCAGGGTTCATCCGTATCGAAGGGCGAGAACTTGGGCTTCTCGACCTGACGTAGGTGTGCACGACTTGAGCAGATGGGTGGGGGGTAAGAAAAGAGGGGGAAAGGTGGACGCCCAAGAGAAACAAAAACCGAAAACTGGCAGCGATACATCTCAGGAGACAAAAGATAGCAAGTACTTGCACATCGGTGCAAAGAAACAACAAGTGATTCAATATTTGGGCTTGACGTAGGCAGATTGTAGGCACATGTGAATTCAACCCACCCATCACCTATTTCAGCCTCTGCACTGACCACCTTGGAGACGGCACTAGATGATTAGATCTTGGTCTGGGCTTCGCACATACTCTCTATGCCTCTACCGTCCTTCATCATTGCGCCTCATAACCCACGACGGAATGGCGTGCAAGGTTTTCAGGCTGATGTTGGCCGGCGGAGAAGAGAGTAACAACTTCCCGCACTCAAGTGCGCATCGCTCCCCGTCTCTCTCAACATAAGGACGATGGGGGCTGTCACACCCGCCGCCTCGTCACAATGGATACTCCTGACTGCCCAACCTAGGTAAAAGCACTGACAAAGGTAGTTTTGCTCAAAGCTGAGTGTAATGGCTTTTGATATAGCAGCATCGATCATAACAGACACGTAGGCAGACTTGGTCTGACATAGGCCACACTTCCCCATCGAGATACGCTGGCGACGATAGCCGAGTGGAAAGGTAGATGACAAGTACACACGAGAGGCAGCCGACGGTTAGTCAGTCGAATCAGATCGAGCCGAGTCGTGTCGTGGGAGGAGGATAGGGGGCCGAGGAGGTAAAATACTAAGAAGCAAGATGAGATTGAACGAGGAAGAGATGGACCGGGAAGCCTGGGAATGGGGCAGCGGTTCCGGCTTTTCCATCCCATCCAAGGCAGAGGTTTCGTTTCGGAGGCATGAGCCGCTTGGCCAACCGTGCTGCTCCTGACGCGCGTGGTACGAGCATATCGAAACAGCGGGCCGATGGACAGCTCTGAAATCGAATTCTGTCACCGTCTCATGAGGAGGAGGAGGATCTGAGGTTGGCGAAGTCGGCCTGACTTGATCACGTCGGGCGTCGGAGAACGACTGTCGCCGACTCAAGCACTACTGCTATGCATGGGGAGATGAATACATCTTGCACGGAGAAGGCTTGATTGAGTAATTTTGCTTTGGTTTAACATGCTCTTACTCCGTACCAAATCCAAGGATCAGGATTCTGGCCACTGGGCCAAGGACGAATGGGACTCGCGAGGAGGATGAACTCCTCCCCACCGAACCGAACCGAAGCCAGGAATTGGTTCTGAGGGTAATTCAATTGCGGTAGGGGGGGATGTCGATTCAAGGTGTGCTTGCTATGGACCCAGAACCGGGTAATCTGTATCTGGGCGGTATAAATCCGGCTGACAGGACAGGTGCTCAAGTACGTGGTTGCTGCAGGGAGAAGACTCAAATATCATCGACTGGGATTCGAGCGGCTAGGAGAAGTCCCGTCATGAAGTATGGCATGGGTAGTGATGGACGGATGGGCGAGGCGCTCTTGGTTTGGTGTTCTTCCTTTCTTCCATCCATCTGCGTGCATGTGCTGTCGATTTTGTTACTTTAAACACGCAACTTCGACTCCGCTGCTGTTGGGAGCGTCTTGACTTTCTGGCCAGACGCACCGCTCATGCAGCGCGGCGAACGAGCAACGGGCACGCGTACCAATCTTTCATGGTACATCCATGATGTAGATGCAGTTCATGCCGCGAACATTTGAGTATTTGCGAACTCTCCGTGTCCATAGTCGCTCGCAGCCTTCACTGCGCGACTTGGAACCCCTCACAACATGGGTAGCATTCCCCTCTCGTCTCTGCCGTGGCCAACATCTGGGAGATCGCCTCAGGTACTCATATTCTGGATGAAAGTTTTCGGCTGTCTTGATGGTGTTAGATGACCCGAGACGCACGAACGCGAGCCGGCAACCATGCTGTACATGGAATTCGAAGTGCTAATGCCGCCTGTCCTATCTTCCGTCCGTCTCGAAGGCCGATGACTATTTGACTTCCATCCCAGGGCTAAGAAGGTGTGATGGTCCATGGAGAGGGAGGGATAGGAAGAGCCCATACAGCATTGGCCAACCGCCGCTCCCACCTCGATCTTTGGCCACTGCCCGACCCCATTCGCCGTGTGACAGTGATGCAGGCATCGCGCGCGTCTCGCTGCTTTAAGCACCCTTCAATCAGCTGGGTAGCTGTAGCTGTGGCTCCCCCTCAACCTCGCCTGCACAGCTATCTGCAGGTTGTAACGGTGACTCGGCACATGCTTGTTTCTGCCGGGACTGGCCCCCAGCATCGAACCACGGACTCTGTGGCCCACGTGGAGCATTGGTCCGTGTGGGCGTGGGCTTATGTGGACATGGGTGTGAATTTGTAAGGAGGGTGTGGTTATTCCGGTGCTATCTAGGTACGGGGTCTGGTTGCGGCAGCACGCCACACAGCAAGGCACAGTGGTTCGGAGGGAGATGGGATACTGCGTATGAATCTCGCTCTCTGCAGTGGCGGAGAGCTATTGCTGAGGTACGCAGTGGAAAAGTGAGCGGACGAGCAAGGCAGAATGTCGCCATCCAGTGTACATGGAAGGATTCCCCTGTAGTTGCGTGATGCTTCGAGAACCGTTCCAGCCCGAGTGAAAACCAAGCATGCAAGGCCCAAGTAGCGCAAGCATGCGCATTGGGGGAACAAAGCCGAGACTGCCGGTCCACGGATGGGCAAAGCTGACTATATAAATGCCGTTCTTGTGCAGGCAAGTCAGGAGGAGATCCCCATTTATATAACAATTATCCAGCTGAAGCCTCACACGAAGAGGAGGGGCGGCATGCCGTGTGTTTGCTGGTATGCTGCCACTGCAAGTGACAGACGTCAGCAGTCGACCAACGAGCAGATGGACTGGCTCGAGACGAAGCACAGCGAACAGACATTGAGGCCAGGCGTCCATTTGACCTGACCTCGTCTGGTGTTTTCCGGTCGAGCCTTGTCTGGCCTGAGCAGCATCTCAGCGGCCGGCGGTCGGAAGACTGCGCAGGCGGCCCCACGTAGACGCCAAGCCAGCGCCCTCGCCCAGGCTCATGGACCCCATGAACATTGTCAGACGGGGGATTTGAGTGCTCTGGTTTGTTTTTTCTACGGTGCTCAGTCGTCCAAAAACGAATTTCTCTGCTTGCTCCTCCCAGTGCCTCCACTTCTCGGGACGGGAAATAAAGCGGTAAAAACTCGAGCCGGCCAGGAGTCCCTACCGATGAAGGACGAGGGTAGTAGCTGAGAGGGCGCGCGCTGAAGGGCTGGAAGTTAGGCTTGGTAGTTGCCAACGACGATTGAGTGCGTCTGCGGCCGCTGACCACCCTCCTTTTCAAAATCCAACGGTCGTTGCTTCCCTTCCACTCGCCTCGAACCCCCGCAGTCCACGGTGGCTTGAGAACTCGTTGATGTAGTACCGCCGTAGCCATCATTGGAACAAACAGCCGTTGGACTTGAGGCGTAGGAATTGCACGGAGGGTACAGAGAGTTATGAGAAGAGCTACCAAGTGACATCCTAACCAGCCAAGCAAGTGGCTAATGTAACGAGGTAGGGGAGAAGCTGGGATGAGCCGGGGGTGTGGGATGCCAGATGACAGGGTCTGGAGGCGTGTGTGAGAATACCGCGTACAGTAAGGATACCTGCCCTGTGGACCATGCATGACCTGTGCGAGTTGACTGTTGGAGGGTGGTACGGTCCAAAAATGGGGGCCTGTGGTAATATGACGGGCGAGGTAGGGCCGAAGCGAGAGGGCATGGGGGTAGCTGATAAGAGGCGGAAGGCGTACAGGGCCTGCGTGTTGTCCGAGTTCCAAGAGCCTGGCGGCTCGCGTCGCCTCAAAGACAGCTCGTCAGTCGCGTCATAAGCCGACAGACACTCATCATGGGCCGGCTCAGGCAAGTTTGGCTGGAGACCGAGATCGTCGTATGTGAGAGGGGTGAAAAAGACTCTGGATACAGCGAGTGGAGGAAAACAAGAGACGAGCCGACTGAGAGGCTGGGCCAAGAAACAGACGGCGACGCAGAACGATGCGAGGCGAGGCGAGGCAAGCCTTAGGCCCGGTTGAATGATTTGTCTGCGGGTGCGAGGATCGGACGCGCAGACACGGAGTACGACGACTGTACATTGAGAACCTTGGATAAACGTCGGTCGGATGGCGGCCGAGCTCCCCACAGGACGCCGCAAATGTTTGAGAGGATTTGAGGGATTGAATGTACTCTGCATGTAGAAAGAGAGACGGACAGAGGATTGAGGGGCGGTCACTAGAATCGAGAGAAGTTGAGTGGTTCATCAGCTCCATGCCCTGGCTGCTCGAGAAGGTAACGGTAACGATGCCGGCAGGCATTTGAAGCGGCAAACTTACCAACACTTGCCTCTGTCGACAGTTACATCCGCAACGGCCCCGGTATTCGAACCCAGTTGCCAACCAGCACCGCACCTCGAACTTGGGACCGATGAGCCCATCTTGCCGGGAATATCGAAATGGGGTTGCTTGCTTGCGCCAGTGGCTCGCGGGAGAGGTGCATGCTCAAGGATTTCCCGTGGCAAGATAAACAATCGTGAGCCGGTAATGCTTGTGTATTTGCATTCGGGGATGAAGATGGAAGGTAAAAAGCGAAAGAAGAGAAGCAACGGCTGCAGGCATGTCTGGCTTCTTTTTGGTTAGTATACGCAGCATAGCTACCTGCGTGCCTGCTTTGCCTGCACCTTGGCTCAGCTAGGTTGAGGCGAAGTACCGTGGTATTCGTAGTTGCCATGGGTGGGAGTAGCTTGGTTGGACAGACCAACACACCGACCAACCGGCAAAGAGCAGACTTGTAGCCAAGACACTGTGCGAATTATGTAGCCCGCTCTGTGGGGATGAACCATGACGGAAGACGCAGGTCGCGAACAAGGCGCGCGATATTGCGAGACCCTCAACGGAGCTAAGGCCGTGAAGCGACGGCCGATTACTGGTAGAAAGCAGACAGGTCCGGAGGGCAGAATGACAAGACCAAGGGGGGGGGGGGGGGGGGGGGGGGGGGGGGACATAGGGCCAGCGTTCCCCAAAACGGATGAACCCGGTACCCTTTTCTTGCATACCTAAGGTATAAGTATGGACCTTAGCGGGTGTATTCGTATTGCGTAAGTAGGTTCTGAAGTTACTTACACGGAAGTGAGAACGGACAGAGCCACTTTATTACGCAGTAAGGTATCCGTACTGACTGACTGGAGGAAGGAACAGAGGCATGGAGCCTGGAGGTCAGGTAGGTAGGTGCCTACGTATTGTGTCCGTCCGGACCTTCCCTCCCTCCTCCCTCGCAGCCCGTCTGGTCTGCCCAGATCCTGGCCGGACCTGTCGCCGCTCCAGGAACCTCATCCATCCATGCCCTTCCTTACCTACGTATCTACCTTACCTTCCCATCCGCCTCAGCAGCTCAGGCTCAGGCTCAGGCTCAAGCTGTTTAGTAGGGGACCTTGTCTTTCCACCATCCCGTCCCCCTCAACCTTCATCCCGGCCTCAATCCACGTCCCAATCCTAATCCCAGTCCCAGTCCCCGTCCGCGTCCGTCCCCCTTCCACACATTCCACCCACTGCATGCCATGCCATGCCATGTTACTTGCTACATGCTGCCTACGACTTTACCAACAGGCCATCGCCATTGTCCACTAGCAAGTACGAAGCTCGCTGTCGTCTATCTAATCATCGCCGTTAGCCACGCGCCCCACTTCCCCAAATCAACCCTGCCCATTATTAATAAAAGAGCTATCACCCCAATGAGGGAGGAGCCCAGCAGAATGTTCATCGGGTGCGGTGCGGTCCTGCTATTCAATGCAACCACGGCGAACCACCACATCGCTGGAGCGAATTTCGGGTCTTATTTAATTTCACAAAATTTCTTCTTCCTCTCTTCCTGTCATGACTTGACTGTGCTGCATCCAATCTTCGTCTTGGTGATAGAAAGCGTCCCGATAACAGAGAGCACTGTGGAGGACAAAGCTTGAATCGGAAACAAGACCGGAGACCGCATATCATTCATACCTTGCCTTGCCTTACCTTACCCTACCTCACTCGCCAACGCCGACGCACTTTCTCAACTGACGATTGAACACCGGGAACTAGGGGACCTGGAAACCGGGCCTGGTCCGATTCGGTTCCGACCCCCTTGCCCTACCCAGCAAGCGCCGGTATTATTGCTGTATGGTTTCGTTTTCGACCCCTTCAGCATCCATACCTACACACTTCACCTCACTTCCCTTAACCCTGAGCAAGAACCCCCGGCGAGAGGGAGGCAAATTTTGGACTGGACAGACCCAAAAGGCAAATCATTCATCTGCCCGAGAAAGGGATCTGCGCGTACTGGGAACAAGCAGGCGAGAATTTCGAGCCGCGGGCGTGGTGGGCTTTAGGGATAAGCCATGAACCCGACCATCTGCTGTTCTGGCCATTTTGACCTCGTACAAAGTCAACAACAGCAGCAGCAACACCAACAGCCACAGCTACAGCAGCAAAGACACCACGACCTTCGACCAGCTCGCAGCCGCAAGCCTCCCCGACTTAGGACGCAAATCCTGTTCGCAGTGCCTGCACACCCAGCAACGGCTGAAGCGAGATCATGAAATCTGTGTCCAAAGCTGCCAGTTGATGCAATCACGCAAAGCGCGGCGACGTGTAATCCAGCCATTTTTTCCGACGCCAGCGAGACTGAGAGTTTCTTGCACTGCCGTAAATTCTAACTGCCAGTCAGCCCTGTCCTGCCTTGACATCGAGCACTTACGTAGTGTCTTCGTCGTCGGCTGGAGGAGGACGCCTTCGAGGCCCGGGAGGAATGGCGGCCGATCCTCACAATCTCCCCGACCCGGCCGTCGATACAGCCATCCGGCAGCTTCTTGATCAGCAAGCAGAGATTCAAGCAAAACTTGCCGCCTTGTTGCCCGCCAAGTATGGCCCAAATGTCAAGCTGGAGCTTGATATGCTCCGCCATAAGCTACGCGTGTTGCAGACATACTCCGGTCATCACCGTAAGTTCCATTCCCCAAGCCTTTATGGACCTGAATGGACCGAATATTAAACAAATTTCATTAGAAATCTCGAGCAGTATACCAGTCGTCTCCGAGTTGGAAGAGGCAAGATCTTTGCAGTATCGATGCGAATGCATTGAGACTGCTTGCTTGGAGCAGGGTAGGTGTCTGCTTGAGTGCATCCCCCAAATACCCTTTTCTGTCAAATGCCTAATTTTCTCGCAGGCCACGATCTCTCAGACCCAAGTATGATGGAGGCGCTCAGGCGGTCGCTGTACGATGAGGCACCCGCAGGCTATGCGGCCTGGTTCGATCGCAATCTGGCAAATTATGACCCAGTCGTTCGCGGTTGGAGGATGAGGGATAGTTTGTCACCATCGTCGCGAGCTCCGTCTTACAAATGCTGGGATGAGCGCTGCATACATTACATATACGGCTTCTACAACAAAGAGGATCGAGATGCCCACGCGCGAGAACACAGCATTCATGTCCATAGGGACTCAGGCATGTCTGTTGGCAACACCCCGCCCATTCCTTTTCCCGAATACTCGACGACGAGATCTTGGGGACCCGAGGCTAGCAAACAACTACTCCCTTTACAACTGCCAAATCCCTCAAGCGGTGCACAACTAGCATCCCTGACGACTGCGGGTCAGCCGAGAGACCGTCGCGATACCTTACAGTCCTACTCGCTTATCAGCGATCCCTCGGGGCCTGGAAGAGGTTCTGTGGATTCCGAAGTCGACCCTTTACTTCCACCTTTGAAGCGCAGCAGGGTGGGACAATCTCGGTTGCAGTCCATTGGTGAGCTCAGGCTACTCCAGGACTCCGGGCCTTGTTTGCGCTGCATGGTGACGAAACAGCCAGTAAGAACACGAGGCCCTGGAGACGCCGGGTGTAAGTTTACTGACGGTTGACAGTGCGATTCCAGTGAGCCTTGCTACTATTGTACCGATCAACCAATGAGTCCGAGCAGCGAGTTTTGGCGAGTTATTGGCTGTCATCGCGGGCCATTGGAGGCCTTTTCCGACATAATGCTTTCAGGTCAGTTGTTTGCATGCCGAAATCCTGCAGCTGAACTTAACACCCCGTAGCTCCCGTGTCACCCAGGCAAACCCAAACTCCGATAACGTCTCCGCTTGCGCAGAGGAGGAGTATGAACGAACACCTCGAAAATATCTATCGAATACCTCCTGACATACTCCACGCCGTGAAAGAAAATCTGGACTTCGACGACGGCTTTTGGTGGACAGAAGAGCTTGCCAGTCTATCACTGACAAATCCTACCCTTTCCAACTACTCTCGAGAAGCAGTTGAGCGTCCACCGCCGATCTTGAGCGTTCTGACGGCAAGCTGGAATGGAGGTGGAACATCGTACAACTTTCTCCACCTCCTTAAAACCAGCGGCTTGATTGCAGCGACAAGAGAGATGGAAGAGGCAGCGTTCCCGGTTTTGTACCGAGCAAAACTCCTGTTGCGGGAAGTCATCTTCTGGGATCTCCAGCAACCCGAACCATCCATCCGGATAGAAGGCGGGCCGCCTCATCGAGCTTTGTTTGCGGACGAGATCGACCACGACGCACACTATCGCTTGCTTTATAACTACATGGCACAGTTCCTCCAAGCGTTCGAAGGGGTGACGATGAGGAAAGGCCCTCAAGACGCAAAGACGTGGCTGGCCACTTTCATATCTCTATGTATATTCAGCGTTGTACGAACGATCTTCATTGACATGACGTCCTTTCTGCCTAGGCGTCATGCAGTGCAAACGCCAACTACGTGGAGAGGAAGTACCGGCGCACAAGCAATGCACAGCGTCTACAAGCTTCTAGTTACCATCTTTGTCGGCTCGGGGCCGATGCTTTTGGACGAGCAAGCTTACAGCATGGATGAGCGCGACAGAATGGTGGTGGAGGCCCTGTTGATGATTGTACGCAAAGATCTGTGGGCGCAGCACGGATTTTCGTCTTCCGCGGATTTCTTGATGCGCCTTGGAGATGGCGATACGGAAGGCACGGCCGTTTTTAATGGATTTCTCAGGCAAAGGATTCCTGCAAGAGCCAGTTCTCTTGTACTGCCGCCAATGGTCAAGCCCGGAGACGAACCAAGGCGACCGATGCACGATCCCCGAGCGCTAGGCGACCCCTGGATCCCGAACCCGGCCCCACTCCCGGAAAGAGACTTATTTGCCGGAGGAGGGCTGGATTACATGACATCTCCACAGGCAATGGACCCTTTGGGCCGTCGACATACAGTTGGGGAGAGCCCAACGTTTCCTCGTGGACCCATGAGGCCCTTGGAGTCACCAGTCGCAGGCGGAAGAGGACGTCCAACATATCAACGACCGCCACTGCGTCGAGTCTATTGCATCAAATGTAACGAATACCCGGAGGGATTTCGTGGTGAGCATGAGCTACGAAGACACACCGACGCGAAGCATGCTGCCCTGGTAAAGCGCTGGGTGTGTACCGAGCCAGACAATTACAGCTCGGCTTTACCTCAGCCAGTGGTTCCCTTGTCGAAGTGTAAGGCTTGCGTCACGCAAAAGCGTTACGGGGCTTATTATAACGCGGCAGCGCATCTTCGCAGAGCTCATTTCAATCCGCACAGAGGTGGAAAGGCCAGCGGTGACTGGCCGCCTATGACCATTTTGAAGGACTGGATGCGAGAAGTGCGGCAATCCGTCGACATCCAAGACAACGACGAGTCCAGTGGAGGTGAAGAGGGGGACTACAAACCGCCGCCGGAATACTTTACACAGGCGCCGCCCCCGCCCGCGCCAATCCGCTCCCCGAACTTTGGCCCTGCTATGATAGCAGCAGCTCCGCCGTCTATCCCGATGCTGATCGCACCGGCAGAGCCCATGGTACCCTCGCAACTGAGTAGTCCTTCAACAAAGACTCTCGACAATCGAACGCGATGTCCTCATCCTGATTGTGGAAGAGTGTTCAAGGATCTAGCAGCACATATGCTTACTCATCAGGAGGAGCGGCCGGAGAAATGTCCGATAGAGACTTGCGAATATCATATCAAGGGCTTCGCCCGGAAGTATGACAAGAATCGGCATGCCCTAACACACTATAAGGGCACCATGATATGCCCCTTTTGTCCCGGAGTGGGTACTGCGTACGAAAAAGCGTTCAACCGAGCCGACGTGTTCAAACGACACTTGACATCCGTCCATAACGTGGAACAGACACCACCCAACAGTCGGAAACTAATCATTAGTGGATCCGGCAATGTCCGCGGCGATGGCGCTCAATGTTCCATCTGCCAAGGCTTCTTCGGCACAGCCCAGGAATTTTATGAGCATTTGGATGATTGCGTTCTTAACGTTATTGTACCCTCGTCGGCCAAGACACCCCGAGACTCGTCGCTGCTTCCCTCAACATCGTCTGGCATTGAGGACAGAGAGAGGATGGGCGATAGCGATACCATAAACGTAAAACCGATGTCGCCTCCTGGCGAGAAGATGGATATCAACCCATAGCGCCGGTTGGGATTTGGGTAGATCAGTTGATTTTATTCATGTGTCGTGTAAAGGCTGGGATCGTCGTTTCCCAAATACCCCTAGTTTTTGCAGTACTTTTGGATTTAGCGTAACATCTAATGATACGACATCAAAGGGCCAAAACGGCCTGAAGAATTGAAAAACCATTTACTGTTCTCAAGAGGTCTGTCGATGAGTGACTGATTTGCAGCGCATACAAAAACCTTCGGAGCCATTGGTATTCGGTTATGGCCGTCTCGTTCAAAATTGCACATAAATCACACAGAAAGCGCGTGCATGTCGGTGTCATTGAATATCATTCATTTGCATGCGCTGGCTTTGCGCCGACCCCATCTTTACTGAGAAAGCAGCCGGTTCCCGGCACATGATTTCATGCATTACACCTATATCATCCGTATGTACGCACATCTCCAAACTAACGTTAATCCGTCTCTTCGTGTCTCGTTGATTCCACTTCGGTCCTCCCCGCCCCCTTTGCACATAAGAAATAAGGAAAAGAGTGAGTAAAGAACAAACA
The DNA here is from genome assembly GCF_013390185.1 of Colletotrichum aenigma. Lineage (NCBI taxonomy): Eukaryota > Fungi > Ascomycota > Sordariomycetes > Glomerellales > Glomerellaceae > Colletotrichum > Colletotrichum aenigma. Next base: position 1,585,688 of record NW_023500913.1, read on the forward strand.
TGTTCTTTGCGTAGATTCGACAGCTGTGACCCCGAGCCCCAAACAATTATGCTGCAATGCCGACAGAAATGAGCCCCGTGCCGGATTTGGGCTTCCTCGCGTACCCGCTCAACATCCTCCACCCGGCACCGCAGCTTCTGCCCTCTTCGACAATGGCTGAGACGCCCTCAACACTCTTGCCGGCCTCTCTCATGGCTGCGCCCTCCGTCACCATGTCGGCAAGCCGCAGCTCACCGCTGACCTTTTCCATCTCGCAGCGCAGCAGCCAGCGCTCCCAGCTCCAACCGCCAACAATGCCCGTCACGTTGGCAATTCCGTCGGTGCTGCCTGTGACCATGGCTTCCATCGTCACCGTCCGCACCTCCTGGCCCGTCGGGCTAACCCGGGCGGGCAGCGAGGGAAGGGGCTTTCCCTGCTGCTGTGAAGGGCGACGCGCGCCTACGGGCAGGCACATCCACGCCCGGCGGACCTCGTCGAAGCCTGCGCGTGAGAGCCGCCCGAGAAACATTTTTGTAGGGTTGGGATCGTAGCCCAACGTTTTGAGGTCGAAGCCAAACTCGACGCTCTTAGCCAAGCCTAGAGGGCCGGCATTCATAATGTCCGAGTCGAGGACAGAAAACTCAAGATAGCCGCCTGGCTTGAGGACACGCAGGCATTCCTTCAGGCACGTCTCCCATTCGTCTTCACCATTCTCGCCAACGAACTTGAGGATGCTGTGCAACTCACGCGCCGAGATGAGGTCGAATTGGTCGTCTTTGAAGGGCAGGCGAGTAAGCCTCTCGACGGCCACTTGGCGGTGATTGGGGGGGCCTCGGACGTTGGAGTTGGACAGCTGGCGGATTGTCTTGGTTGTGACAGTGTAAATTTTGGTGTTGGGATATTGCAGCGCGCAGTGCCATGCCCAGTCACACGTAGACTGTCCCCCAAGATCGAGAACTCGAGCTCTGTCGCGGGCAACACCATCACGACCAGGCGCCATGCGCGAGACGCGAGCGAGACGCTTAGCAACAGGAGCTGAGATCAGCTTCCCACCGTTCAACATTCTGATGGCGGCAACATGCCATGCAGAGATGGCCATCTGGGACATGGCTTCGTGTTCCTTTTCACGCTTGATCTTTTCGGGGTCATCAATGAGAACGTCATCGCCACGGGCGACGTTGGCACTGAGACGTTTCTTGGCTGACTGGGGGACGACACTGAGTTGGTACTTTCCCAGAAGTTGATTGCGGTGAAACTCCCGGAGGCAGACACGCTGAGCCTGCAGTGCTTCAAAGCGTGGAAGTTGGTGGACGAAGACGTCTTGTCTGCTGGAGCGGATGACGTAGTCCTGGAAAGCACGGTAGTACGCGGACTCCTGCCTCAGAAGCTTGGATGGCAGACGGCAGGGAATGTTGGTCTTGGCCACAAACTCGGAAAAGCGAACAGTTTTCTTCATAGGAACAGTGACGGTTTCTGGTTCTGGCAGGTTCTCGGCGTCTTCGTCCACAACCTCAGGTATGGTATCAAGATTTTTGTTGTTGTCTTCCCCATCGCTTTCGGCTTCGACTGGCTTTAGGTATGCGCGCTGAGCCATGAGCCACATCTCAGTCCGGTCGAGATTGGAGAGAGCAACCTCTTGCTGCTTGCGGGCGTACTCCGGGTCATAGACGGTGACAATCTCAGTTGGCGCATCATCAAGCTCCGGCGAAGCTGGCTCGGCCAATGTGTTCGACTTAGTTGAGAAGATCGTCGGGACGATTGGCTTAGCGGTGGGCATGTCGTCTTCGTCAGGGACTTCGTTCCTGACCTCCACAACCTGCTCAACGATCAGATTGGGTGAGGGCAGAGAGTTGCGGTAGAACTGCTCGACAGACTCATCGCTCTCATTGGCGATAAGCCTGGGCTGTGCAATCGGCAGAGGGGGGACGGAGGCGTTCATGTTCCATGGGCAGCGGTAGAACTGCTCTGCCGTGGTGGATGTGGGAGGCATCATCTCCTCGGGCGATCTGGAAGGCATGTGCCAAGTAGTTCTGGTTCGTGGAGAAAGACCGGAAAAAAAGCCCCCTGGAGAGGGAATGTCGAGCTTGGTGAGATCGGCGAGAGACCGGCGATGGGTGCTGGGTGAGAGCGCAGCCACGCGTTGTGGCCGCGGGCGAAGATTCGTAACGATTCTCAGAGGCTGTTGGCGCATTTCGGATACTGGTTCTTGTGGGAGCTCAATCACTTGTTCGGTGAGCTCACCCTCGTGCTCATGCAAGCTATCGTTATCCCCAGAAAGGGCATGTAGTGTCGCCAGGGCTCCAGGTTGAAGTCGAACGCCAGACCAATCTTCCTCATTCTTGTCTCCACCTTCACTGCCGATGATAGGAGTCGGAGGCGCCGACATGTGTGCTAGTTGTTCAGAGCTCAGACTTCCATCTAGTGACGGCGGTGCAGAGATGGTGGGGACCTCTTGCGACTGCTGAGTCTGCATGAAAGACACCACGGCAGGAGACATCTCGACTCGGGTCGGCGGCGTGGGCGGCACTGGGGATGCGAGAGCTTTCTTGAGGCCCGCAGACCAATCTTCGGTGGATGCATTTCGACCGGCAGGAATGACGAGAGGAGGTAAAGCCCTGCGAACCCCGCCTGCGGACTGCTTCGGGACCTCGTTGCGGATCGAATTGCGTCTCCTAATTGACGACTTACGCGAGGGCATTCTTCGAAGCGCGGGTTGCACATCTTCATCACTGACATCATATAGATCGTCGAACTCTGTGACGTCCGTCATGACGCTTGCTCGGTTGTTCCAGGGGTTCGAGTTTGTAGATGGAGGGCTTCCCTCGTCGTTTGAGGTCGTTGACGGCGAGGACGGCAAGATGGGTGCAGAGAGAAAGTGGAAGCCACGTGGAGTGGGAAAGTGATCACTCAGCGGTGACAGCCAGGCTTCAATATTGAGCTTTGAGGCCGGATCTCGAAGTCCCCTGTTGTCGGTGGCATACTGACGAACCTCAGTCTCCTCGGTCTCCTCCTCCATTATAGTATTAAGCGACCTCCCTGCCATTCGAGCCTGCGAAGGTGAAGGAGGTCTATATGTTGATGGTTGTAACTGATCGCTTTCAGCCATCTTCCCTTATGCAGTCAGATATCCTGATATAGACTTGCGGGTCGATGTACTGTAACGGTATAAATATAGGCAAAATGCGACGTTTGGTAATACCAGACAATCGGTTGACGACCTGCGCCGCTTTGGAAATGAAGAGAGAAAAACGAAAATAACGACAGGCCGCTTCAGTCAATGAAGCTCTCAAGTTTGTGACAACAATGGGGCGGTGGTGAAAGTGATGAGAGAAGGGGAGGAAAGGATAGGAGGCCCGACGGTTGGCCATCGCCGAGTGATATAGTCTCGTGAGAGACCTTGTTCTTCACTGCTGGAGGCGGCTAATTAAGATGGTGTCCGCACGAGTGGGCTGCGAAGCACGCTGCCTTGGCTTCCACGCACACGCCCATGATGGGGCAGTAGCATGGCCAAATGCGACCACGACGGAGGGACAGCGCAGCATTTTCGAAGCAATGCGTTTACTGCGTAGCATCACATGCAGCACACCTGCTAGAAGAGGCTGCAGTGACCCGAAATGGACGTGTTGCCGGCGCATGAGAGGGCGAGAAGGCGGTGATGGGAAGACGAGAGAGCCCATCTCCATCCGAAAGGGCTACTGCATCGGGCCACGAGCAATGTTTCGACCCAATCAGTAAGCTCGAAGACGTGTCTAATTTTGGATCACAGAGGCCGACCATGGGATGGGTGAGCAGCGACTGGCTGGCGCGCGCGAATTCAAGAGGCGGGAGGTGGGAGCCATCCTTACTGGAGATGCACGACTGTCGAGTCACCGGCCAATGACGATGCTGGATATCAACCCGGCGCTTAGATGCGACGGGGATTGGAGGCAGGCCACTCGGCCAACCGCGAGCCATGAATTGAAGGGCCTCTAACCTGGCCTTGCGGAGAACAAACTATTGACTGGCGCATGGATTTCGTTGAGACTGGTTATGCAAGAATTTGATGAACTTTCGGTCCTGACTTCTGTATTCGATTTTCGCGTCGGCAGCAGCATACACGTCTTTTTGATGTTAATGTTGCGTGATACATTCGCCATAGCGTGCTTAGCTACGACGTTGGCCTGGTGGTATGAGGAATTAAAAGACGGCGGCCTGAGATCGAGCGGCCGGCTCGACGCAACCGAGGGCATCAGACAAGCGTAGAGGTTTACTTTGACGGTTGCGATGGTTACCCCACTCGGCGTTGTCTGTGGCTGGAGTTCAAGCCACGTCACTTAGGTAATCAACGTAAGGTGGTCTGCTGTGGCAGTTCATGCATGCCCCGCCATCGATCAACCCCGCAGTCGGCCGTCCTTGGAAGAGACTTGAGAGGCACGCGTCTACTTCCGTCCTCGACCCCGTGCTTCACTTCGCGAGCACTTTCTTTCTCTACATCTCCGTTTCCTGCTCTGCTTCGGCCCTTTCTTGCGTTATGGCCGACAATGACAAGTCAGAGACCTCAGGCGAGCCTCAAGGTCGCCACGTAATCTACTGCGGCGGTAAGTAACAGGCGCATTGTAATGTCACTCGAGGCGCGAATTCTGACCTGCTTTACCCCACGTCTAGTTTGCACTCTCCCCCCAGAGGTACGCTTCAGAACGATGGCAACCCTTAGGGCGTCCGACGTACTCATCCCAATTGACTAATATAGTACTGCGAATATGGAGGCACCGTGAAGAAGTGCCAGGAGTGGCTCCAAAAGAACCAACCCGAGCTGTATCAGAGAATCTGGTCTGCAGGTACAAATACCACACCACCAGTCTAGCGACATAGTACGATACTTACGACGAATTATTACAGAGGCCCTCGAGGCAGCAACAGCATCCCTATCCGTAGACGCCCAGAAGCGAGCTGCTAAAGATGCCCAAAAGAAAACTGCCAAGGCCGAGGCCGCCGAGGCGAAGCAAGCCGATAAGCTCGCCAAGAGTACGGTCACGATCAAGAGAATTGAACGCAACAAGAGAAAGTTCGTCACGTCCGTGTCTGGCTTGGAACATTTTGGACTAGAGAACAAAAAGGTCGCCAAGGAGTTTGGGAAGAAGTTTGCTACCGGCTCTTCCGTAACCAAAACTCCGAGCGGTAGTGAGGAGATTGTCGTGCAGGGCGACGTCAGCGACGAGATTGAGGAGTTTTTGCTGGAGAAGTACAAGGAGATACCCGAGGACAACATTGAACTGGTGGAGGATAAGAAGAAGAAGTCGAGCTCGTAATGAGTCGTACCATCGGAGGGCGTACAATGTCAATTGACTATTCCTGAGTGTCATTTCTCACAGTCGTTATTCCCACGCAACTCCCTCAAGCTCAACGCCCTTTGTTCCTGCCAGGTACGCCATGAAGACATCTTCAACGCCAGAGTAAAACAATAAAGGTACCCGACGAACCATCATCTAGGGGGTGGACATCTATGCTCTCTTCCGCAACACCCTGGTTGACCCTGCTGTGGACGCTGGTGCTAACTTTGGAGCTGCTGGCTTTCTGGTCGTCGCGGCGCCAACACCCTTCCTGATTGCACCCATGACAGTCCGTTTCGTAGTGGTGGGCGCCGCAGCCGCCGTCTTTTTGACAACAGTTCCCGTGCTACCCTCGCTGGAGTCGCTCACTCGCTTGCCTGTCCGCGTCGCCGGTCGAGATGGTGCTTTGGCCGCTGTTGTCGTGTTGGCCCGCTTGGTTCGTGTAGTCGCAGGAGCTGACGCGTTTACAGGGGCCGATGCGTTCGAGCTGTTCGTAGAGGATGCCAACGCCCGCTGGGCGGCTGGGCGGCTGGTCTTTTTTGCCTTTTCTACCATGTTAGACAGTGCTGAACGAGCACTATTGTGCTGCTTGACTGGAGATGACGGTGGTCGGCCAACATGAGATTTCGATGGAGACGATAGAGGTCGGTCGCGGATCAGGGATCGAGTATTGGACGATGTTGGCGACAGAATCTGAGATGAGCTCAAAGCAGTCGCGGAAGGGCCTGCCCGGTGCTTCTTTTTGGGGTTTACGATCCGCTCATTCTCCTTATCTCCGCCTGTCATGGCATCGCTGTTTTCATGGTTTAGCGTACATCAATCAGCACAGCCGAAGAATGAAATACCAACCTCAATCGCTTTGTGGATCGCGCTGGAAGTGCGAGCTTCTGGGGACTTGACCGTGGAGGGAAGTCCTTCTCTGGCACTGGAGGTGGGCGCGAAGATGCTTCAAGACGCTTTTGCTGTTCGGCGGCTCTAGCTACCAAGTCGGCCATGGTCATCTTCAGCATAGATCGGGGTACGCGATTGACACGCATCTGAATGCGTGATCGCAGAGTCTGGGCCTGCTGGTTGTACTGTGCGCGTAGTCTTCTGGCGCGATCCGTGACTGTTTTTGCCGTTAAACACGCGCTCATTGACTTGTCATTGGAGTCTTGAACATACTTTCCAGTTGCAAGTTGTCAATAATCGCCTGCTTCTGTTCCAGCGTGATTCCAAGCCTCTGCCTCTTGCTTGGACTGCTGCTCAACATAGGGGGGGTGCCCGTTTTGGTAGGTATCGTCTGTTTTTGCATTGTAGTAGACTGATCAATATCGTCTGAGGATCTCTTCTTTGATCGTGCGGGAGGCATATTGGTAGTATGTGCGCGAGAGGGTTTTGCGCGATGGTAGTAGGCGATGAGATAACAGCCCGGTCGCGACGAAAGCGTGGGAGATGCTGAGCTAAAGATGACGGGGGCGGAAGCCGTGTTGTGAGTGGCTAGCGCTCCGGGAAGTAAACAAACTCAACAGGCAGCGTCTTACATAATCGTACCCGGACGGGACTCCCTTAGTGGTGCCGGGATATTCTGGCCTGTTGTGGTGGTTGTCACCCTGTGTAGATCCCTCCTTCGATGCTTGCCGACAACGACGAACAACTTCGGCAAGTATTTAGGTGATGTATGAAGGACTCATTTGTCTATAGCATAAACGAAGGCTTACACTACGTATTTGGGATTTCAATTTGCGAGTGTTGGCGAGGCTTTGAGGGGTGATCAGCGGTAGCCCCTGTAGAAGAGGACTTTCGCACATGAGGGTGAACGGGGTTTTGACAGCACTGACGACCAATCTGGGTGCTTGGTGTCTAGGTCGGTAGTGTTGCTATGTTTCGAGCCAGGTACTTATAAGAAAGGCAAGCCAGCTGCACCTTCCAGGTACCCAGTACATGGACGCAACCAGTATCGCCAGGCTGAACTGCCTTACGCAGGAGCTCTCCCACCCGCCCACCTTACACCAAGCTCGCCCTCAGCCATCCGAAGCTGCACCATTCACCAACACATTCACCACAACACTTTTTCACAAGTTTTCCCACCGACTCGAATCTGTCGGTCGCCACGACTTGATCCTTCAAATCCCTCCGTACACCATCTTCATTTGATAGCCGGCTATTCGCACCACCGTCAAGATGGTCCTGGAAGCGGTGATGGTCGTCGTTGACAACAGCGAAAGCAGTCGCAACGGGGACTACCAGCCCACAAGATTCGATTCCCAAGCCGACGCCGTCAATGTAATTTTTCAGACAATTACCAACGGCAACCCCGAATCCTCTGTCGGCCTCATGAGCATGGGGGGCAAGGGACCCGAGGTGTTGGTCACTCTCACGACAGACCAGGGCAAGATCCTCGACGGCTTGCACCGCACCAAGACCAAGATCAAGGGCTCATCACACCTCGCAACGGGCATCCAAGTCGCTGGTGTAAGTGCATCTGAATGATTCACCTTCTCAATGCTCTGACCCGGCCTTTCCCCGCTAACCTCCGTGCCTCTTGCAGCTCGCCCTCAAGCACCGTCAGAACAAGTCCCAAAGGCAACGGATAATCGTCTTCGTTTGCTCGCCTATCGAGGAGGAAGAGAAGAAGCTGGTGCAGTTGGCGAAGAAGATGAAGAAGGGCAACATCTCGGTCGATTTCGTGCTCTTCGGTGACCTCGACGATGACGACACCCAGAAGAAGCTGCAAGCATTCAACGAAAGTGTCAAGGGTGGCGAAGGTTCCCACCTTGTCGTCATCCCCCCAAGCAGCAAGTTGCTCAGCGACCAGCTCATCTCTAGCCCTATCCTGCTGGGTGACGCCGCAGGTGGTAGTGGTAGCGGTGGTATGGAGAGCGGCGGAGGCGGAAACTTTGGAGAGTTCGACTTCGATCCGGCTATGGACCCGGAACTTGCCCTCGCCCTGCGTATGAGTATGGAGGACGAGAAGGCAAGACAGGAGAAGAAGGCGCGCGAGGAGGCCGATGCGGCGGGCAAGGGATCGCTGGATGATATCAAGGAGGAAGGCGAGAATGCCTCCCTGCTCAACAAGGACGGAGGCGAGTCGAGCAAGAAGAACGACAAGAAAGACGATGACAGGATGGATACCTCGTAATCGGAACTGAGGCCTCCCTGATCGATGGTTTGTTTGCGTCATCACCATGAGTGTGTAAAATAGAATACTGGCTTGGTCCCAATAGAAGGTCCTGGTACTCCGCAAACGCCATTACATGATAATTCCCTTCCCGGTTCAAGAATGAAAAGCTCATAACCCTCGTCACACAAGCCGCCTGTCTAGTCACAATCTATCGATTGTTGATCTCTCTAATGTATGATAGGAGCTTCCGCTCAAACATCTCGCAACGAATAGGCATCTCCAGCTGGTAGAAGGGGTTTTTCATGACGTAGTCGCTGTAGAGATCGTATATCCTTCGTAATATCACATCAATGTTGGTTTGCGTTGTGTCGGTGAAGAGCAGGAACTTGGTGCCCGTCATGGTAGTGAAACACTGCAACCTGAAGTTCTCCGTCTCCATGACTTCGAGCCCTGACGGCGGCTCCGGGCGGCTGGGAATTCCTCCCGCTGCTGCTGTAGCAGCTGCGGCTGCTGCCTGCTGGTTCTTCAGGGGGTGAAGCCTGGCGGTGATGGCATGGATGCTGTAGCCATGTCAGCTTCATTGGGGTAGATGGATGTTGCCTGGCCCTGCTCACCCGTGGAAGGTGCCTGCAAGCACAAGATAGTCATTTGTGCTTAGCTGGTTGAGGCCGCCATCGTGGAGGGTTCGGTTGTAAATCAAACCGCCTGCTTTGTTGATGACGATGAGCGCGAATACGGTCCTGTGTCTAGGTCAGTCAACTCCTCCAGGACACGACGCGGGACGGCACGTACATGACTATCGGTCCGATCAGCTCACAGCTGGCGACTCTTCTGATGAAATGAGGTTTCTGACCTGGCCTCTTCTCATCGATGTTGATCTATCTCACTTTTCGCCAATCCCGTGGTCAACTCGACACCTCAGTTGGCCTTTGCTAAGGTGGCTACTGCCACACAGCGGCCACCTACTACAGCCACACCCATGAATTGGCATTCACCCCTGCGGCCGCGGCTGCACTAGCCCCGAAGGCCGGTGGACCAAACCGAAAGCAAGCAACACACATGGAGCACTACTCCGACTACCTGCCAGTGGAGTCATTCTTAACTCTCATCAAGCCTTCAGCCTCACGCAATCACACTACACGCTACAGCCAATGCTTCCGCGCCGACGTTTCTGATTCTACGACATACTAATTTCGAACGTTTATCCCGTCACCGCCCGCAGCATTGCCTACTATACGCGTCTCTTCCCGCCTGTGGTCGCGATCGACGATTAAGCCAAACACCACCATCCTCACGATACGCCCAACATGTCCCATCACGCACCCACGTCGCGCCCGAAGCCTCCGCCGCCCGGCAGCGAGGAAGCGTCGAGCGTTCTGAACCTCGGCGAATTCCAACACGTGGACACTCTCACGCTGTCAGAAGCTTCCCTTGTCATCAATGCGCTGGTTGCCAAGCGGAAGATGGATCGCAAGAACATCAACGAGACCGAGTGAGCAATGCGCCTGCCGTTCAGCACGGCCTTTCCGTCCATCGAAACACCGAATTGGGCCTTGAGATAATGCAATCACTAATGCGCTTGCCAGGATGCTGACCCAGACTTTGAACTACCTCGATGCCTTTTCCCGTTTCCGTCAAAAGGAGAACGTGGAAGCCGTTGAGCGACTGCTGAGCGCCCACAAGCAGCTGGCCAAATTTGAGCGGGCGCAAATAGGTACGCAAAATGTCCCGTCATCGTGCGACATGGACAGCCTCCCGACTTACCATTCTTGCAGGCTCGCTGTGCTGCGAAACCGCCGAGGAGGCCAAGACCCTTATCCCGTCCCTCCAGGACAAGATCAGCGATGACGACCTGCAAATACTCCTCGACGAGATTAGCAAGCTACAGAGCAGATGACGCACTAGTAGCGACCGCACTACCAATCCCGGATTGCTGTGGCCTTGGAGCAATGAATGGCCCGGCCAGTAGGCACGCGACTCGGGACTAGACACTTTGTCTGCTTCGCCCTGGTAGAGACGTCCAGAGACACGGACGCGAGAGAGGAGAGGAAGATGATCAAATGGCGGGGAAAGAATAAATAAAATTGGGACAGGACCGGGAATTTTTCTGCATAAGAAAACCATGCTGCATTTGTTTTGGCGTAAACTGGAGGGGACCAGATTGTTTTAGTACGTACGTGTCGAATACCTAAATACCCTACGATTTGACCAGTCATGAGCACGCGCGCGCATTCGCCTTGCTGGATGCCACGAGCTATGTTTACTCTCGCGCAGTATGCGCAGGCGACGATGAAAAGGTACGCGTTTTACGACTAGAGACGATCGATTATTAGTAGGCCTACTTAAGGACCCTGCGAGGCTGGTCTCCTGGCTAGCTTAGTTCCCAAACTGATTCCTCAAACTTCATCTGCGAATTGATTCTGACAAAAACCGGCCCGCCCAGGCGAGTGAGTAAGAAAAGCAATTCCTGGGTATCGTTAACGCCGGCAAAATTCCAAACCATCCTTACCCCTGACAGGCCGTCAACGTCGTTAGCCCCCGTCTTAGTGATGGGCGTCCTCGTGCCTTTGCTCAGGCAGTTGACTCCCACTCTTTCCAGCTGTTCACGTACGTCTTGCGAGATCGCTCCTCCTTTGTAGCATTCAACGTACCCGTAAGGTAGCTGGGCGTAGTCTCAGCAACCGGATACAGGTTTGTTGCGTTGGGACGGTAGGGCTTGTATTTCTGGATACCACTGCGGCTGCTGTGGATCTCGACGACCTTGGGGAGTCCCGGAGAAGCCAACTCGGCAATGGCTGCCTGCTGCGGGGGGCCTTGGAGCTCAGGGGTTGCTGTGCCCAGTCGAGACACGAAGTCAGGGCTGGCGGTAACGGATCTAGCAACAACCGCAGACGCTGGAGGTGCAGGAGCTGGGAGAGAGGCAGTCTCACGAGACATGGGGCTGACGGGGTGATTCATCATTCTGCTGTTGGAGCTCATGTCGCTGACCCGGTTGAAACGACTCTGGGGCTCTTCGTATCGTCCTGCGAGGTGTCAGTCAAGGAACTTGAACGTCATCAATATCAAAAACCTACCTCCGAAAGATGCAAAGACGTCATCAGGCCTGGTCGCATCACTGGTCTCGTTCGCGTGGCTTCCTTGATGGGGTCCATCAGGCTGTGAGGGGCTGGCTGGCTCGGTATGACCATCCTCCTCGGTAGCACCGCCGCCCTCGATTCCATGCTTGTCGAGGGAGTTGATGGAATCCTTATTCCTCAGCTTCCTTCTCTGCTTGCCGCACATGAAGTAGAGAACGATAACGATCAGCACGATTGCAGCAGCACCAGCAATGATACCACCCTTGGCAGCAGCTGATAGCTGGGAATTCGACTCTTTGGTTGCAAGTGCGGTAGCTGAAATGACTGGGACAGAGGCCTGAGTGGCGGTGATGCTGGGATTCGCGGTGACAATTGTGGGTGAAGGCAGAGTCAGGCTGTCTGAGAAGTAACCACCTCCAGTAGTTGGCTGGATATTGAAATAGGTAGTGACGCCGACTTGCTTCTCGGGCAGGGTCTTCGCTGGAATGATGGGGGTCGACGAGGCCAAGACGGGCGGGGCGACAGCTGCGATGGTCGTCGTCTTCTTGTCGTTGACTTCACCACTGCGCGTGCAGACTTTGCTGCCGCAAGGGCTGGAGGTGCAGCAACCCTTGAAACCGCCAGGGCATTCAAAGAGATCCTCCCCGGCCAGGCAGGCGTTGCGCACGTCGCGTGCCTTTTGCTGGGCCTGAGGCGGCGAAGTGAGGGCAAGCCGCATGTTGGTTGCTGCTATTCTTGTGAATGGAGGTGAGCGAATAGTTACAAGTAACGAGAAGAAATTGATGTTGGTAAAAGTATGAGAACACCTCGTGCCACCATCACAGAGCGACGGTAGCGAAGTGGAAATGGGTGAAGTGGTGATGGATCCAAGTTACCTGGGCCAAAAGAGTGACGATCGGGTTGCCAACGTGTTGGAAAAAGCCGCCGAGGCGTGATTCAACAGCGCCTGGAGGCGGCTTAGCTGGATTTTTTTCAGGTGGGTAGCGAAATGGAAGGGGTCAGGCGCGCGGAAGGGGAGGATTGAACGGCGGTAGGTTGGTGTCGTCACCCAGATATGAAAGGAAGGCACGATGGGATAGTGTCACTTGCCCCTTACCTACCTTCCCTGACTGAAGGAGTCCTTGTCCAGCTTGTGCTTCTTATCGTCCTAGGTAGGAACTGTCCACCCTCGGCCGCGATTTGACAATCACATCAGACCCGATTGATTATTCGCCGCCTCGTATATTCACTTGTTCACCTCGAGCATTCACTGGCCATGCCTCTGCTTCCTCATCACCTCCATTTGGGGAACCTGTGCCAAGATAGGACGGATCATCGGGTCAACACTGCAAGAATCAACTTTAGTGGTTTTCGTCCCGTCTATAGCGGTTTGAGGGCTGGATTTCATGTTCATGGCGTTGACGTTGACGATGTTGGCCCTCTCACTTGGCCGTGTTCAGAGTAAGAAATATGTTTGTTGCCGGATCAATGCTTTTGTGGTTGACGAGGTCAACTCGCTTCAACACTCAACGACGTAAGGGCGGTAGTCATGGACGGAAACAGACTGTAGGACAAACTTGGAGGCTAAATGCACCACGCCCGTTGCGTCCTCTACGTCTCGAGATACCTGAGACACTGTCCGAAGCCACGAAGTTTGCCAGCATCTGGACCCCGTTGTCTTCGCCGGCCTTAGATGTGAGTCAGGCGATCTCAAGTTGTTAGCGAACTGCAACGCTGCGGGAACTGAGACATTCAATGATCAAAGATGATAACCACCAAACTCCTTCTATTGATGCCACCCAGCTATGGGAACCTCTTGGACGCCGTCCGCACACCGAGTCGCCGCACTGCCGTATGCGTGCGAGTACTGAACAACATTAATAACTTTTGGTTTCTCTTTTGCTCCGCAAACCCGTTCGCATTCAACCTCGCCTAGAGCTTCTCCAACAAGAGCTTGCTGCCGAGATTACCGACAGGCTTGTCACCACCTTTCTTGCCCTTCTTTGCTCCCTTCTCGCTCTTCTCGGCCTCCTTCTGGGCCCTGGCCTCCCGGTCCGCCTTTTGCTCCGCAGACTCCTCCGTTGCGGCCCTCTGGAGGTCCTTCTTGTGGGCCTTCAGCATCTTCTTCAACTCGGAGGCGTGGCTGAAGTCCTCGGCCTCAAGCATGTTGAGAACAACAAAGGAACTCGGCCCCGTGGCCCAATCAAGAATGTAATCCTTGATCACCGGGTATAAGATATCGGAAAACTTCAATGGTGGATCAACAGCCTCGACTTTACCGGTCTCTTTGTTGAACTTGCCACCAGCGATCAAAGTCTTGACCAGACGACCTCCAAATGGTGTGCGGGAGACATGGACCGGGGTAACAATGCCGTCCTCCTCCATGGGCTCCGCGCTGGGATCACCCGCGGCAACAGCCGCAACAGCCTCGAGGGCCTTCGTCTTATCGCCCTCGGCAGATAGCAGTACGTCAGCAACAAGTTGGCAACCAAAGGGGTCTGCAACTAATGTCTGTGCTGAGGACACCACGGCCTCAATGAGAGCCGGAGAAATGGCAACCACCAACTCCTTTCTCCTCATATCGGCATCCTTCTTACTGGTGGTCTGGCGAATCTCGTGCACCTCCTTCAGAATTGCAAGATCCTCGTTCATGCTAGCAGGGAAGATTGCTCTGGACTGGCCCTCAAGCAGATACAAGAGCGTCGCCCTAGCAAAGGGGTTTGTCGTGGAAACGATGATGTTTTCCGTCGCTCTGTCATTGTCATCGCCAATCAGCTCAGGAAAGATAGCCTTCTGTGTCATTTTCGTGTCATCGATAACATCGAAGGCAGTCAAAATCACGATGTGAGCAAAGGGGTCACCCGACATAAGGACAAAGTTATCCTTGAAAGCCTTCAGCAGGTTCCTACGGTCCTTGGATGAGCCGTGGGCCAAGAGAAGAGCCACCAGTCTAGATCCCGAGCGAGTAAATGCCATGTTTTTCAACAGGTCACCAGTCTCGTCGTCCTTGATCATCTCGAGGAACATGGTAAAATCGTCGGTGCCGGGCTTGATGTTCAGGAAGTATTGCAGCATAGCGTCGTGCAGCATAGTGAAGCCCGTCATCTTCTTCTGCACCAAAGAGTTGATCATGTCGTGGAGACTTTTCAAGATGGGACCGCGCTTGCTAGATTTCTCCTCGAGAATCTCGGACAGATCAGATGTCGGCTTCTCATCCTTATTGCGCTCCAGCAAAGCGAATTCTGGGCCGTACCATTCTCTCAGGATGATGGCCTTCTGCTCCTTCGTAGCGATTTGACGGTAGATGTCGTCCAGGATCCAAGAGGCCTCAGGGTGATTGATCAGCTTCCGCACCTTGCCGTAAAACTCTGGAACGATAATCTCCTTGATCTCAGCGTCGGCCTGCACGATCAGCTTGGCGATAAGGAACTTGGCGTATCTGCTCTCGGCGAGCTGGGCGTACGTTCCCTGTAGCTCCTTCGTGATCTGTTTCCTTTGCGCGGCTGTCGCGTACTTGATCGCAGTCTGAACAGCACGGGTCGCGTCGTGCTTCAAGACAAACTCTTTAATTCGTCCAGTGATGATGCTGAAGAGCTCATCGACGAGTTGCTTCCTCTCCTCAGAGGGCACGTGGGACTTCCTCCTCAATCGCTCCCAAATCTTCTTGGTTCGTTGTACTTCATCGGCCAGGGGCTTCGCGGCCTTGCGCTCGAGGGCGAGTTTCTTCTGGATGGCATGGGACTCCTTCGAAGTTTGTCCTGTGTGATGTTTGTAAGTACAAGTCGCAATCGCAGAGGTCCCGACTTATGTGGCCTACCTTTCTCAAACTGCTTGCTCTTGTCGAAGTTGGCGCCTTCCTTCTTGCCATTCGCCTGAGCCTGCTTCGCCCTCTCGCGGGGGTTGAGCTTGACTCCGCCATCGTCAGAGTCTGAAGACTCTGCAGCATCCTCCATCTCGTCGTCCTCGGGGGTCTCAACGGGCGCAGCCTTCTTCTCGAACTTGGTCTTTTTCGATTTGCTGTCAGAGGCGCCCTTGAAAGCGGGAGCAGTCTTGCGCTTGCTGCCTGCCTTGACACCGTTGGCAGCCATTGTGTTGTGCGAGTGTTGTGCTGGGAACAGAAGCAATCGCAAAGTATGAGCTCTCTGTCTCGGAAAACAATGGGACGGACGGGCTGGCGGATGGTGCTTACAGCGCCCATCAAAGTGCTGGAAATCTGAAATTTTTATTTGAATTGCCGGGCGGTCAGCACTGCGCTAAGCTCAAGTCAATCATCAACCCCACTACCATGCATGTACGTACCTCCACTAAGAAAGCAGCTTCGTGCTACTACTAACTATTATCGTACCTCTCAAAGACGTAACATTGCCAACTGTGCGCCAGGTCACCTCGATCCCTCCCCAGCAACATCCATAGACTGATCCTTGGTTGCAGTATAAATCATGGGTCGCGAAGAGCAGGTCGAAGAGCGCGAGGTGCTCGATTCCATCTTTCCAGATGAGATCACAGGTTCGATTACCCCACCATTGAGCATGGCACATTCGCCGCACATGTCGCTAAACCCAGGTGCCAGATGTCTCGGAGACCGAATACAGAATATCAATCGCCCTTGATGTCCTCGGCGACGAAGAGCCGCCCACCATGCTCTTGCAGGTGCGATATCCAGAAGCCTACCCCGATGAGGCGCCGATGCTCGACCTGCAGTCCACTCCAAACGCAGCCCCGCACGAGTGGTTCAACGTCTCACAAGACAAGGAGCGCCTTCTCCGAGGGCTGGAAGAGACGATACAGGAGAACCTCGGCATGGCAATGGTCTTTACCCTAGTCACGACCTTGAAGGAAGCTGCCGAGAACCTCGTCGAGGAGCGCAAGCAGGCCAAGGACAAGGAGCACGAAGAGGCTGTCCTCGCCGCCGAGCGCGAGGAAAACAAGAAGTTCCAGGGCACCCCAGTGACGCCTGAGACCTTCCTCAAGTGGCGTGCCGATTTCATCAAGGAGATGGAGGAACTACGGCAGAAGGAAGATGAGGAGCGTCTCGCGGAGCTGAAGAAGGCCAAGGTCAAGGAGCCAGTGAAGCTGACAGGGAAGCAGCTTTGGGAGAGTGGTCTGGCCGGCAAGGTTGATGACGATGACGATGAGGGCGGTTTGACTGAGAGTGTCGAAAAGCTCAAGGTGGAAGCTGCGTGAGGGGGCACGTCTGTTCCTACAAATGGGGGGAGGGTGCATTACACTGGCGTTTTGGGTTCATAGTGTGGGATCTAAGGAGGACTGAAGCGGTTCGGGTAGTAGACCTCATCTATATGCCTCATTGAAGATTTTCCTCTAGAAAAGGAGTAGACACGATCCTATCAATGTCATTTTCGTTGCCAGACTCCAAACGCCGCACTTTGATATCCCTCGTTCCCCAGGTATCTATCTAATCATTGACTTCTGTGTAGAGCGACGTTTCCGTAATTTACTCTTCCATAGCCTCATCGCCATCGCTGACAGCATCCTCCCAACCGTCATCATCTTCCTCGTCTGCCGGGGGGTCGCCTAGCTCCTGGTTGATTGCGGCGAACAACTCTTTGGCGTGTTCACCCAGACGCTCATCCTCATAATCCTGAGCGGCGTACAGGTTCATGCAACGCATCAGCCAGCGACGCGAGGTGCTCCATGTGACTTTCCATTCCTCCTCGTCCTTGCTCTCCAGCTTCTTTTCTCTCTGCTTCTCGCCGAAGATAAAGAGTGCCCAGCCGCCAAGGTACCAGGCTTCGACACTTTGATCGTCGTCACCGACGAGCCTCTCCAGCACATCAATGGCTTCCTGTTCCATTTCCACCTCGAGTAGCAAACGCACCAAACTAATGCGCGTGGAGAAGTCGGGCACGTTGGGGTCCAGGGGGTGCAAGTCAGTCCACAGCTCCAGACTCCGCTTCAGAGCCTCCTTCGCTTCGTCCGTTTTTTCCTGGGATATCCGCACATTGGCAACAGTCTGCCATGTTTCCGCCAGATCGGGTGCCACCAACAGCGCCTCTGTGACGAGCGCTTCGCACTTCTGCTCCGCATCGGCCTCCCATGATAAATCCGTCATGTACACTTCAGCAACGGCACATAGTGTTCCGCCCAGCTTCTTCTTCTTCTCCTCGAGCTGCGCCTCCTGTTCCTCGTTGCGCTTCGGTAGGTCCACCAACGTCTGAATCTGGCCCCTGAGCGACGATGCTCCACGCTCGAACCACTTCACGCTGTCCTGGCCGCCGTCTTCGCTGAGTTGCGCCAGCCAGAGAAACTTCTCGGGCCCGCCGCCTATGCGCTCATCCAGAGAACCGTCTTGATCGAGCTCAACGGCCTTTATGAAATAGGCTCTCGCATCGTCAATCTCGCCCATCTCAATGCTGATCTGTCCCAGAAGATTGATGGCCGCCAGCTCATAGTCTCCACCTGAGCCGGTGCCATCGAGCGCTTTCTTTCCAGCCGCGACTGCTTTCTCAACATCGCCTTCTTGGAGCTTTGCGACTGCCTCGGCGAGGAGTAGTCCGGGGTTGACAGGCTGCTTTTCGATTCTCTTCTTCGACTTTTTGTTTGGGCGAGTTGGCGCCATTTTTGGTATTGTTGTTCTCTTGGACCGAGTCAATGAAATTGGAGGAGGGGATACGACGTGTCCAAGTGTCCAGGATCAAAGAAAGAAATCGTGTGAATGATGGATGAGAAGTGAGTTGAGCGAGCATGCATTGGGGCTGGTGGTGGGTTCCAACTGGGCCTGTCGAAAAATTCTTATCACACAATCTTATCGATAGCAAGTGGGATGGCAAGCTAGGTAAGTAACCAACCATACTACACCGAAGCTTCACCGGTGACCGACGTTGACATTATTACCTCATCTCAAATGAAATACTTTTGTTCACAGAGTTCTGGCCAGCAGAAATCACCGAAAGCCGCTGCTTCACTTCCTGGATCTTCATTGGGACTATTGACCTTCGCGAGGAAGCCTAATGACTAGATACAGTTCTCACCTAAGCCTCCCCAAGTTCTCTGAGAAATATTTCAAGCACAACATCCGCCCGCCCAATACATACCAGCCTGGTCCAGATTTTTATGACGCCGTCGCTTGAAATCATGTAAACCGGACTCCTTTCCCAACCCACATTCATTTTGCTCAGTAACCAGCGGTTTGGAGTATTCCGCCGGTGTGGATCTATATATCGTGTGTACTAACTGAGTGATCCCCGTGTTGAAGAAAATAATTAAAGAACTAAAGCAAGAAATGCACAGTGGAGTGAGATGTACTGCTAACGAGCCCGTCCTTCCGCTGATGAGCTCCGGCTCGAAGGGCCTCGTTCATCGACGAGCTCTGCCGAGGTGCCGAGGAGATCGACCTGCTGGTCCGACCCAGGGTCCACTCGACTGATGCTGTGTTGTGCAACCACACCGTAACTTGTTGGTCGCTCAGTGCTTGGCGTTCTACGAATATTGAATTCTTCCATGGATGATCCGTTGGATGAAAGACGTTTCTGGTG
The DNA here is from genome assembly GCF_013390185.1 of Colletotrichum aenigma. Taxonomy (NCBI): domain Eukaryota; kingdom Fungi; phylum Ascomycota; class Sordariomycetes; order Glomerellales; family Glomerellaceae; genus Colletotrichum; species Colletotrichum aenigma. The sequence goes on from NW_023500913.1 coordinate 1,604,628, forward strand.
AGAATTTGAACGCTCAAAAGGAAGACGACCGGGGTTTGGAGACGAGGCTAAGCTGCCCGGCGTATGCATCTTGCCATCAGACGGACCTGATAGAGGCCCCGTGGGTGACGTTGGCGGGATCAGGTTGAACGATGGCGTGGGTGAGTGTCCACGGAGCACGGCCGAATCCCTTTTCGAGCTTTTTCTTGGAATTTCAGGAATGTCTGATTCCGTCGACTGGCGCCTGTGTTTCTGAGACGCCTGTCGGCTTGCCTTGGACGCCACTCGACTTGGGAGCTTGAAACTGCCCGAACTCGCGATCCCGGGAAGCATAGGCGGTGCGTCAGAAACCTTCGGAATGCTAACCGTCTCGATTTCCGAGTCCGATGACACAACTGAAACCCCATCATCGTTGAGTAGGTTTTCCGAATTTTCGGCATTCTCCACGTTATCGGCATGCTTCTGAGTCGCCTTGTTCTTGGGTTCGTCGTCATCTGACTCGATCGGCCCGTTCCTGAGGACCCCCATGGCCACAGGTATACCTTCCGGCGGAGGTTCAGCCTCGTACTCAGCATCGGCTGCTGCGCGCATAGCAGGTGGCATCCTTGAGCTACGTACGACCTCAAAACCTTTGCCCTTCTCCTTGGTTTTGCCTCCAAAGAAATTGCGGAACCACCCAGCAGCCGAGGACATCGGACCAGTAGGGTCGGCTGGACCGGTTCCAAGCTTGCGGCCCACCCCTTCTGAATTCAGCGCCGGGCCTCTGACGCCGTAGTAAAAGTCGACCTCCCTCGTCGAATAGTCTGCCCTCGGCGTCAAGTTAATAGCCTGAGGGGCCGGTGTGGGTCCTCTTGAAAGCTGGGCCTCAAGATCCGCAGTCGTATCCCCTAAATATGTGCCTGCTTGGCTATACCGACGCGACTCAGCCACTGAATGCCGGTTCAGCGAGGTGGATGAGCCATTGAGTGTATCTCCGCGACGTCGCGGAGGCCGGTAATAAGGGTCAGCGGATTCCACCGTCACGGCAGCTGGTGGCCGGGTTGCAGCAGCAGGTGACGGTAAAAATGAGAAGGTGCTGACTTCACCCGGAGTTGTCGGAGTAAAATTGCTGCCACTGTCGAAGTTCCGAACCTGTCCGGTGTAGGGATCGATGCTGTCAAGGGCGGAAGAGCTGCGATGCTGGCTTCTGAGTAGAAATCCACTGCCTGCCGACTCACTCCGTAGCCTACCCCCACGCATCACATAGCCGGTCTTCGACGCTTCGTCTGCGTCAAGCATGCCGGTAGTTGACAGTTGACTTGCTCGGGAAGGCCCATTGTTTCGTCGAGAAGTGCGCCGCTGCAACTGCCGCATGCCGAAAATCTTGGATAAGCCGCCTCGCTGTAAACCCCGGGTGTCATCACCGCCAGCACCAAGAAGTCGTGCGGTGACTTCGATGATTGTCTGGAGGGCGTTGAGCATAAATCCTAGAACCAAAACACACGCGTGGATGAGCAAGATGGTGTACCCAATCCACCCCTTTGGCCCTTCTGTCACCCCCATTTGAGGAACGAACGCTACCATCAGCATAACGGTAGCGAAACGAAGAACGGAGAAAAGGGTGTGGTATGCATTCATCGATGTTGGAGATTGGAAAGGACGAAATGCGTGGAGGGTCAAAATGTAGATGACCTCGCATATAGCAAGAATGACGATCTGCGCAATGCCGACTGGCTGCACGGCTCCGATAGTGATGCCACGAATGAACGTCAGAATAACCGGTATCAGTGCAAATGCCGCAGCTTCGTCTGAGTATGTGTTGTAGAGAGGTCCGTAAAGGAGTACCGTAGGCAGATCGTCAAACAGAACTGCTCTCGGCCGGGTCTTGAAAATCAAGTACAGCAGCCATGCGGCGAAGCAGATCAAGATGATTAGAGTGATGACAGCCAACGCAACGGCAAATTCTTGGGACTGGCCGGCGACAACGAGCTGGAACGTCGAGAGGGCGACAATTGGTAGTAGCAGGTAGTTGAATACGACCCGGACGATATTGCCGACTGAGAACGGAATGTTCTTGGCGCGGAGATCCTCCTCGGGAGTGTTGCTGATAAGTCGAAATACCCAACGGAAGAAGAAGCCAAGCTGAATCAGAACAAAAAGGGCTCCCACAATGACGCATACCCAAACCATTGTACCGGCCCAGATGTCCTCGACATCGGACATACCAATCATTTGTGCATATCGGTGAAGTCCATATGTGGCATTCGTCACATAGATACCATCCTGGATCGCCTGCCAGCCTGGCGATTTGCTCACGAAACTTTCGTTGAACATCAGTGCCGACCAGCCTACCTGGCTTACAACTGGCTGGTAGAATCCGGGATAGTTAATAGACAAGCCACCAGTAAGCGCAACAAACTGAATGTACTGAAGACAATCCCCGAAACCCGGTGTCACCAAGCGCAACAAATCCTCGTCTCGGCCATAGTTTGTCGTCCAGTGGAAAATATCTGTCGAGCCCCAGGGGCTAAAGACGGATGCGAACATGGTTGCAAACCCGACGAAGAGGAGAACGACGAGTGGCAGGTAACGCAAAAGTGCTGAAAGGCTGCCTAGATCAGGAGTTACGATTGCCGATACGCAGCTGATCTGCGTGGCGGCTGTGTTGCCGTACAGGACTAGAAACGTCGAAGCGAACGACGAAAAGGCGTAAGAAGAGTTAAAGTCCTGAGTCAGGTTTACCGACGGCAAATTACCCCACGGGCTCTCGCTGATGTCTAGTTAGCTTGGTTGGAAATTGACATACACGAAGGCAGCTTACACAGTCTTAAAGACAGGGGCCAGGGGGCAGGACCCGTTGACAAGACTGTCGTTACAAAACGCGCTTCTGTTGTAGAATGGCTGATAGCTTAACACGTTTACCCTGGTCTGAAGAGTCGTGAGATTTTTTTCGTCGGGTCTTTCAAGTATTTTGCCAAATGTACTTGAGGGGTCATTCCACGAGGGGTCATTTGGACTAGGGACTGTGTCGTTAGTCTTGACAGTATACGAGCCTGTGACATTTCCCCAGACAATTATTTGAAGATTGTGCGCGGGATCTTGGTTGTCGAACCGAGCGTCAACATAGAGGGCGTTCCATTGCAAATTAGGGACGCCAGTCTCGGTCTCGGCCTGTGTGTAGGAGCTGCCAAGACAGTTGTCGAAAGGGATCAAGACGGCAGCGGCTGGTTGAATAAGTAGGCAGGCAAAAGTGATGAGAAGCATGCCAAGAATGCTAGAGGCGGCGCTGGGGAAGCTTGAGTGCGGCGGTCGTGGCCGTGGTCGCCGACGGCCCGAGTCCATGGCGGAAAGGGATGGAAGATATCGGTGTTCTCGGGAAAACGAGCGAGCAGTCTGATTCGGGGTCGGCAGCGGACGTGAAGATGTCATAGCCTGGAGTGGTAGCGAAGGGGCGAGTTTTCCGTGTCCATAGCAAGGAGAGGCTTCATGTCTTGGTGCACGAGGAGCGTCTGGCTGGTGTTGTGGAGGGGCTTTGCGATGGGTTCGCATGTTTCGAACCAGCTTATGAAGTCGCAATGGACGAGTGTTGTTGACGCTGAAGCCGGATGGGACAGAATGGACGACAGGCACACACAGGAAAGAAGAGAAGAGAAACACAAGATTGTGTTCTAGAATCTCGGCATCTTGGGGCCCCGCTGTAGTCGCCTCGCCTCGCCTGGCCTCCAGTCTTGTCGGTATGTTCGGTTCGTTCGCTCGACGCAGTTGAGCTTTGGGATCGACCGTACTGTTCGGTTCGCAGAGTCGACAATTCTGGATGGATGGAGAAGTCGTTTCGATAGGGTGTCGGAGAAACAGCGTAAGATGAGAGGAGAGGAATCCGAGGAGAGGCGAGCGAGGGAGAAACGGCAGACGGGTGTGTGAGAGTGTCTGACTGAGTAAAGCGAGGTGTGGTGGTGGTGGTGCAGACGCAAGCACAGCCAGGAAAGATTGGACGGGATGATGTTGCGCGGGTACGAATAGGTAAGGTACCTTAGGTTAGGTAGGTGGGTGGGCGAGATGCAAGGAAGGCAGACGGGCAAAAGATGGGTAAAGGTAGGGGAATGGGAAGACAGCAGCTAAGGAAGGTAACAAAAAGTATCCCCATGCCCATCCCCTGCCAATGCCAACGCCAACGCCAGGGTGCCGTGTGCTGTGCTGCCAGGCGTGTGTTGTGCTGTGCACCGGAGCACCAGCTAAGGTAAGGTAAGGTAAGGTAAGGTACCTACGAACACCTAGCGAGTAGCGGATCGTTGGCCCAGAAAGTTGCGTCGCGGAAACGAAACCACTCCAAGGCCCCCCCCAGTGGCTGAGCATCCCATCCCGTCCACACCAGTCTGGTCTCTTTGGATCCCTCGTCCCTTGTCAAGTCGTCCTTCTTTGGGTCTCCGCGGCTCCCTCTTCCTCGGTGCAGACGGGAAGGACAGGGCATGGACCAGCATCCCCTCCGATACCGAGAACCGATCAGTGCGCTGGCGCGAGGCCATTGGATTGTCAGGAGGTACCTTATTCTACCTTACCTACTACATAGTAAGGTAAGGTACGCCGCGATGGATGGAATCTGCTGTTGCCTGCTCACCAGCGCAGCACCGTCCTCCACTTCCTTCGCCCACGTCCTTCCCTCACTGCTCCCCGCCCCCCTGGCCAGAAAAGCCACTGGTCCAAGGGACCCCCGGCCGAGTCCAAAGTTGCCGGTTGGACGCTCGTTGGGCCCCCCCAGTCAGATGTGCGGTCTCCACTCAGTAAGGCGCAGCCGAGCCCCGTCGTTGCCCGTCTGGTCCATTTCAATTCAGGTCATGTCAGGTAAGAATTCCTCAACCAGCATCAGGTCAGGCCTAGTGTTGTCGACACTTGCTCTGCGAACTAGACCCCTTCTTTTGGTCTTGTCGTTAACCTAGGTATCCGTACCTACCCACGGCCGTCTGTCAGTGCAGACTGTCCGGGGGACGGCGTAACATTGAAGAGGGCCCGACTGCTGGGGCGGGATGGACGCATGGCAAGAAGAGAAGGGGGCAAGGGGGAGAAAAGAAAAAGAAACAAAGTCCATTTGCTCAAATTGGCTAAAGGTAGGTAGGTACCTATGCCCGTCTAAAACCCCCCAGCACTGGCACTCTATGACGTGCCGCTGGGAAGCACCCGTATTCCGCATCATGCTCCAGTAAGAGGCAAGTACGCAGATTCCTATTCGTACCACTCTCGCCAGCTGGTGTGAGACCCGAAACTGAGACTCTTGTCTCTGGCTAAAATAACGCTTAATGCCATCGCAATGCGCCTGTACCGGCCGTGTCTCATATGGCGAGTACGCCAAACTCCCCCAAGTGTGCGCGGCTTTGTCCCGCCCACGCCTTAACCGACGAACCGTCGTCTAAGTTATTCTAAAGAACCTTGGTCTTGGGATACCAACTGCGCATCGCGCAGTCTCCAATTGAACGGAGATGAGGACCAGCGCGCATGGACCAGCACTTGCCGCGATCACAGCTGAGCCAGACAGTGGCAGGACAAACTATGACGACTTCAGACGAAACCCCGGCCACCACTCATCAGTCATCTTTTTTTTTTGTCCGGTGCCATGACAAAACACCGCAGCGGCACAGATAGTAATGGCAACCGCGATAGTCCCGCATCGAGATCGCCCTGCCCCCAATAATTTTTTTATTTTATTTTTGAAGACTTTTTCCAAGGCATCCGGCCACCAAGCCGCGATGGCGTCGCAAAGTGATCGACCGACCCGCGTCAATGTGTGCAAAGACCCAGAAACAGGCGCCGACATGCAACAGTATTCAATTGTGATTGCCAGATTCTCCATGTATATAATACCGGCTTTGTTATACCCCCATCCGCACAGCTGGGCACCTCATCCATACGAACCCAGGCCCCGGCAACCAATGTGCTCAAACACCGTATCAAGTGCCTGGTTTACACCGATAGCATTCCACGTTGAATTACGCTTCTCGCGCAGGTATCGTTGCAACAACCATCTTACGTAGTCTGCACAGTCTCCCCGAGGACAAAAGGGCCCGTCCAGCTCCAGCCAGTGGACATATGCCGTGCCTCAGGAGACATCTCCTGTCATCATCCCACGTTGATAGCGAACTCGCTGGCTCACCCAATCACCTCACCGGCATCCGCAGCAAGAGACATACCAGAGTACTTAAGGATCTTATTCCTAGCCGACCTTCACATCAGTAATACGAACCGCTCTCCCAGCACAACCCAATCCCCGTGTCAGCTCTCGCTCAAGTCCCTGCCTTAGCCGGCTATTTTCAGCGTCAAATGGAACTCCGCCGGCACTGCAGGGTCGCGGAAGTCTTCCCCGCGCATGCCACTCATTGCTATTCGTACGTAGTCCTAATGTCATCCCAGGATAGGACGCATGCACGCATATGATTCTTGAACCATGAACTCGATAACTAATGTACAGCCGCCCCGCCCGCCAGACCTCCATCTTCCCCAATGTCGTCCCCCGTCCCCAGCGACGAATGCCGTGGGAGAGTAACATTTGATCCCTTTATCTCAGTCTGGGTGGAGAATATCACCTTACTTACAATTACAAGTATGGTCCATCCCTTTTAACCATTTCTCATGGTTGCAGTTGCCCCGCAAGCCAAATGACGAAATCGGAGCAGGGAAACCAACAGCAACAATCCATGACCGAGTCGAGTTCCATTCGCATACACGGAGCCGACTGCCGAGCGATGTTCCGTAGTCCATGGTCGCCCTGTTAAGATGTCGTTGGAAACGTCTACCCATGTCCACATATGGACTTTATTTTCTCAATTGATGATTTGATGCACTGCGTGCCCGCCAAAGGTGTGACGCCTTTTAACTCACATGGGGGTTCCGACGACGACGCAAGATGGGCACGTGAGAAGGAACAATAAATAATAATAATAAAATGAAAAAAAAGAATGAAAAAGCACCACGCGTTATTATCCAACACATGTGCAACGCCTTTTCTACCGGTGTCTTCCTTCCCATGGCCAGCCTCTACTCTCGAAAAGGTTGAATTTAGTAGGAACGCCAGAGAAGAGCCCCGAGGAAATACGGATCCCACACCACCGGGCCCTCTCACATGCGCCGTTCCGGCAAGCCACATCGCCCGGCCACAGGCTTTTTTCTCCCAGAGGCTGGTTAGGTACGCGCCGCTATTGGAGAACCAGGCTCCGGAGTAATGCAGAGAAAGGAGCTCTTTGGCTACTGCGCCCCTCGGCGGAATTGTCCACGCCGGTCATCATCGTAAATACGATGCGCACTCTCCAAAACCCCTACCTTCTGCCAGTCTTTAAGAGATGCGTCACGGGTCGCTAGCTTGGCTTGACCTTTACACTTAGTGGCAGTAGATGAACGGCATGCAGCAAGCCGTGGGAATACGATACGGCAACGCGGAGATGGCGTGCGAGCGTGTTACTGGGCCGATGCATGTTGCCAATCTTAGCTCCTGCTCTTCAGGCGGTGATACGTGACTCCCGCTGGGTACTGTGGTTTCACTTGCGGCTGTATATGCCCATTCACATGTGGCCACGATTCTCTGTGGAGTATCTGTGCTGTCTTGCTGAGTGCTGTCGTCCCGGCTGTTGTCGTCCTGGTCGTCCGGAGCGGGTCGGTAAACCGGTGCGCAAATATCGAATGTCAAGTGTTTTGGTGTGAGTGCCTGCACGTAGATCCTTCCTCTGTATGAGTCCATTGGTCGAGTCGAACTGAATGCACCATGGTTCTCATGTCGCGTGTATTGAAATGTATTTGAATAGCAGTGGGCCAAACCACCTCATGGGGAAGTATAAGAGCAGAGAAAACACGACGACGACATTGTTGAAAGACTTCAACCTACAAAAATGCATTTAATATGCGGCCAAGGGATAACCTCACAATCAGCATATAAAGTACGGTAGCTCTTATTTGGCATGCTATCTGTCTTCCCCTTATATAAGGGGATTTGCAACTCTACCAGTACGCATCGAATAATTTATTCCGTGCAGTATCTCCATCCGACGTACGTGTTCCATGAAATCATCGTCAGACAGCCGTTCTATGCATCCCCACAAAGCAAATCGCCCAGGTTAATTTCGAGGTCGAGCTCCACTGCATACTTGTCAAACGCCCATTCAGCCACGATCTCCTGAAGTCTGTTACTTAAATCATCCATTTCTGCCGGCTGTAGATCAAATGCCGGCGACTCTGGTATGTCCCTGGAGACATACAGATCCCAAGGGAAAGCTTTTGTGGCCTGTTTTCGCAGTTGGCTTAGATCGATCATGAGAGATTTCAACTGCAAGTATAACTCTTCGGAGGCTCTTTCAAAGGGCAGAAACTCAGACTTCATCCTCTTGTGAGTCTTGTTCCTTGTTCTAGACCTCGATGCCAGTCTCTTCCTCAGATATCCACGCGGTGATATCTCCAACGTAGTTGTTGTCGACCCTCGGATAAGGGGCCTCCCTCTTTCCTCGAACGTCGTATCTTCGATTGGGGGTTCGAAAGCGTCTTTCTGACGGCGGAGAACCTTCATCCTTGATACAGCACGGCTAATGCCTCTCTCTTTGGGACTCAGGCTGACAGAACGGTCCAAGTCCTTGTGAATGATGCTGTGAGACCTGGGACGAAGAGCGTTCAACCTCTCAATGGCACCAGCAATGTCCCTCTCTGTTGGACTGGGGCTGTTATGCCGCAAATACCAGGTGATCTCTGGTACAGCATCATAATTATCATCGAAATCTCCATGAGGACTACAACCTGCAGCGGCGTGTAGGAACTCTCCGGGCTGTGAGCTTTTCATGCTCTTGGTGGCATTGAAAGCAAGCTTGCTTTGACTAAGTTCATTTCTCTTGCGATCCCCAACGCTTGGTTGTCCTTGAGCACCTCGGGGCCGGTTACTTCGAGCAGAGCTTCGTTCTTGTCTACCGACCTCTGCACGAGTAGGTACACGAAATGGCTTGTGCAGAGGACGCGAAGAAGACGGAGGAGTTCCAAAGAAATTGTCTTGGCCACGAATCGTAGATGGATGTGGTGTTTGTGCGCGGCGCCAGTGTAAACCCAAATCCCTCGCAATATCGTCTGGAAGATCATCGAATGCGTGTCTCAGTCCGGGTCGCTGGAATTGCTCTTCATCTCCGAGAATTCGCGGCACGCCTATGTGGCTTGGGTTCTGCGGAAAACCATGTGGGGCGTCGAACGTTCTCAACCCGGACGACTCGAAGTCATCTGTCTCATGTGCATGTTCCCTCTGCATAGCAAGTGCCTGGTGGCGTTGAGAACGTTGACCAAGGGCATTTTCTCGGTTTTCGGGAACCAGCTTGGTCATGCTCTCCGTCTCATGCACGACATTCTCAACGTTGGGGATGTGAGTCGACTCTTTGAGGACCGGGGCAGTGGTATTGTCTTCACTCTGCTCAATGTCGGCCGAATTTTTCGAATGATCGCTATGAATCCCTCCACTTTTCTTCGCTGCTTTTTTGGCTAGAGACCACGGGTTTGGCTTCTCCCGCTGGCTTTGCTCCATTCTCTGCGTGTTCAGGAGCTCGGAAATGTCTGAGAGCAGCGGATCAAGAAACATTTCTCGTGTATCTTCCACCGGGCTCGCAGTGTTACTTCTTGCCATGTCGACGTCCCAACTCGACCGGAGGAAAGACTGAGTCAGCCCAGAATCACTAGAGGATTCTAGAGAATCTTGCCGTGATATGTGTGCCTCGCTGCTGTTGGTTTGAGACGCCTTCTCATTGGCCAAGGATAGAGTGTCATCCGCTAGGTGAGTGGTATATTTCAAGGCACTTCTGTCTCGATGGTCATGATAGCCGCATGCTTTGTTGGCAAACGGGGCAGAACTTCCAACCGCAGAAGTCCTGGCTGAAGGGGGACTTGCGAGCTGTCTGTTAATGATATCGCTGGCCTTCTCAGCGGGTGTGGCCTCTAGGTTGTACAGATGTCCTAATAGCCGTCTCTGAATTAGCAATCATACTTCTTTGTCATTGTGTGAGATTAATTCCATACCACCCCGGCGAGAGCTTGATGACTCAACTACAACATTTTGCTCGGGTATGTCCGCCTGACCATCGCAGTTCTGATACAAATCCTGGCACATGTCTTCAAACAACTCCAAAAGCTTCGGCTCGTTCGCAAAGAGAACCTCGTCTTTGTTCGTGGCCACGTTCGGGTCGTAGCTGCCAAGTATACACTCAATGTTGAGTCTGATGAATGGAGTCTTGAGGTTCTCTGATGAAGCCCCGACATGTTTGCGTAAATGCTGTTTGTATATCCCAACGAGCTTCTTCATGGTACCTCTGGCGGTTGTCACGGGACGAGCATCAACCGAGAAGAAGTATCCTTTTCCCGCTATCGCAGCTGGTTTCGCGCCGGGCTTCGGCATGAAAGCCTCAAGGCGGAGAATAGAGGCCGGAGTGTCTGGCCTGCTCCGCGTCGCCCCGCCCTCCAAAGTGTTGCCACTATATGTCTTCTAGACACATTGAGAAACGAGCTCGTTGCCGAAGACTTGGAGAACTGCTTCCCTGACGTCGGCCCCAGCAGTGGGAGCATAAGACCAAGAGAGTTTGTGGTTGCTTTGAATCTTCAACGAGAGTCTGATCCGAGGTCTTGTCAGAGCATATGTGAAAAGCAATTCTTTGATCTGGCTGTGGGCTCTCTTGCTTTCCTTGATAGCCTGCTGCCGCCGAACAGGAAACCCGGCAAAGATATCGGAGGCGTCGACTGTCGTTCCAACGGGACCGGCAACGGGCTTCTGGGCCAAGATTCCTCCCCCATTAGGATTGAGCGTGAGAAGGTTCGCAACAGGATCCTCGGCCGTCCTGGTTGTGATGGTGAGTTTCGACATGATGTTTGTGCTTGCGAGTGCGTCGCCACGGAATCCAAGCGTCTGGCCGCCCTTAGACTGAAGCTCCTCAAAAGTCCGAAGCTTGCTGGTGTGTGATCGCCGGCCAAGGGCATCGAAGTCTTCGGAATCGATGCCAAGTCCATTATCTCGGACCTGGATCTTGTCGACGGCATTGGCCGAGACGGTGATTTCGATGCTAGTTGCGCCGGCGTCGATGGAGTTGTCAACGAGCTCCTTGACGAGCGATACAGGGGTCACGATGACAACGGAAGAGCCTAGACGGCGTACAGTCGTCAGAGGAAGCCGAGTAATTGGCATGGTGATCGAAAACGAAGGAGAGAGGTCTAATTGATCGAAATGGTGTACATGGACGAGAAGCTAACCCCAAGCGGGTTCGCTCTCGATTGGTATTGTGAAAGCCAGGGTTTTCGATCGCAGATCGCGCCTGGGAGATGCACGATAAGTGAAAAGATCAATTGCAGTGAAACATGGGAGTTTCTGCAGTTGGCCCATAGAGAGAGGGCATTAGGAGGGAGGGGAAAGAAGAGGGAAAGGCAGGAACCATGTAAGTGAAGCAAGTCGAGTACTCTTTCCAAGAAGGGAAATGGCGAATGGGCACTGCCAACTTCAAGCCTCTGCACCTGGCACCAGCCGGGATGACCGCGGCCTGACCTTGCTTCCCATCCCGCTGGAGACGGATGCAGCTTGCAGCTCCCTTGCTGCGCATGTTTCCTCCACTTGCTGCAGGGTTCACACCTAGCAAGATCCAAGAGAGCGCCAAAGCCCCGCAGCTGTTTCTTCCCAGGCACGCAACACCTCAAACCGCATGCCCCGCATCGCAAGGTCCCGTTCCGCCTTCTCGTTCCCTCCCGCCCTGAGAGCACGCACCCGAACACCGAGCAGTCAGCCGGCCCGCCCAATTCATAAGCACCCAGACGTCGGTAGCTCCCAGCTGTCATCACCCCTCCCTTCCGCATCATCCACCCCGCCATAGAAGCTACCTTGCTTCCTTCTCTTAACCACGCAATCCGGTACATTCGACTTGAACACCACCACCAACACCACCAACACCACCAACACCACCAACACCACCAACACCACCAACACCACCACCACCACCACACCTGTCTGCATACTATACCCACGGCATCTCTTAAACCCATCTTCTCGAACACTTCCTGACCAAAATGTCCGGCATCAAGGGACCGTCCCCCCAGGAGCACGACGGCAGCGCCCTGCGCATTGGTATTGTCCACGCCCGCTGGAACCCGACCATCATCGAGCCCCTCGTTCAGGGCGCCAAGGAGAAGCTGCTCGGCTGCGGTGTCAAGGAGTCCAACATCGTCGTTCAGTCTGTCCCGGGATCCTGGGAGCTCCCCTTCGCTGTGCAGAGGTAAGCTCAAGCCCTTGCCCCCTCCCCTACCCAAGGATCCCTCTTCGGTCGCATTGAGCCTGCGCGAAATGTATGTGCGAAAACATTGTCCAACCCAATAGGGCCTGCCGCTGATATGCTTCTTCCCTCAAGGCTTTTCTCCGCCTCCCAAGTCCAGTCAGCCCAAGCTGGCTCCGGTTCCTCCGCCGGTGACCTCCTCGGCGCCTCAACCACAGACCTGACTTCCCTCCCCACCGAAACATCTGGCGGCCCCTTCGACGCCATCATCGCCGTCGGCGTCCTCATCAAGGGCGAGACCATGCATTTCGAGTACATCGCCGACGCTGTGTCTCACGGCCTTATGCGCGTGCAGCTCGACACCGGTGTACCGGTCATCTTTGGCGTTCTCACCGTCCTGAACGACGAGCAGGCTCAGGCCCGCGCTGGTATCACTTCCGGTGGCCACAACCACGGCGAGGATTGGGGTCTTGCTGCGGTCGAATTGGGCGTCAAGCGTAAGGCTTGGACCGCGGGCAAGATTGAGTAAGCCTGGCTCTTTTTGTTGCATGCACCTCTTTGAGCGGACACTATTGTAGACGACGGATACCAGCTTAGGAAGAAGAAGAAGAAAAAAAGAGGAGGAAAAAACAAGGCACAAATTCCCAAAAGGGGTATTCGCTACCACACATCATGGGCAGAAATCCACCCAACACATTACCTGTTAGGCCAAGAGAAATATTGCTACCTCACTTCGATCTGATTGACAGGGACGTGGCATCAATCATAGACGGCGCCGACCGCATTGAGTCCCGCGATCGAGAAGAGATATGTGCCTCGGGGTTTCTCCAACATTACTAGATTATTGCACCAAGAGCTGTCTATCATGACTTTGAGTATTGAACAATCCGAGCCTTTCCATCTGCTCTTTCACTCCCACAACGACGCCTGAAAAAGATGATCCCTTAAAAAGTATACACAGGGTAAGGTGTGTCTCGAGAGGCTCACACGTCTCAAAAATGGCAAAACCCTAGGCACAGTCCCGTATGAGGAGCGTGGCTTGCGGTTATGTCGTATATGTCCAGTCTTTTTGTTTTTCCATGCTCCCACCCATGAAGCCTCGGTCTCGTCCTCCTTTTTCTCTTGCATTTCCCCATGTCCGTTACGAAATTAAAGCTCCGATTTCGCTGCCAATGCTCTTCTTCGTCTTCCACAGAGAGCGCTTCTTCTCCTTCTTGGCCTTCATGGCGGCCCATCCTTCCTCGTCATCATCGTCAGAGTTGCTGCTCGACTTCTGCAGCGTGGTCTTGGTCTCCTGCTGGTGTTGCTGGTGCTGCATCACCTTGGGCGGTTCGTCCCAGCCCCTAGCGCCCGACATTACGGACATGCGCCGACCTGAGTCCAAGGGTGCGGGAGCCTGCGTCACTGGCCTGTAACGCCCTGGTAAGCCCACGTTGCTTCGCTCCGAGGGTGCTATCGAGGGGGCATACCCAAGGCCTGGGGCGTGAATGCTGGGCGCATACCCGCCGCCGCCGCCCATGCCTCCGTGAATGGATGGGGTGTAGCCACCTCCGGGTTGGATCCACGAAGCCGAGCTGGGTTGCACCATGCTCATGGTTCTGGAGCGGGAATCGAGTCCGGGGGGCTCGAGCATAGAGTCGCCAAAGTAGGACTGTCGCTGGCTGTCGTTCATCGACGGCGTCATGACATGGCTCATCGGCCTCGCCATGCCATTGTTCATGTTCATCTGGTTTGGCGTAGCCATCATCTGCATGAACTGCATCTGCATCTGCATAAACTGCTGCATCTGCTGAGTCATTTGGATCTGAGCCTGGTCTCCTGGAGTGAGCATCATCTGGGGCATCTGGGGCATTTGAGGCATCTGCTGCATCTGGGGCATTCCGCCCATGCCCATGCCACCCATCTGGCCCATGCCGCCGTTCATACCGTTCATGTTGCTGTACATCATCTGCGGCGGGACTGCTGCGGCAGGGTCGACAGGGGCACCAGTGAAAGGATTGACATTTTGTGCCTCAATGTTGGGGCTGCCTCTACGCAGGGCCCGAGATCGCTCCTCGCTGGCAATAACTCCAACAAGGCCGCCCATGGGAACAGCCGGGGCCGCGCCAGGAGCCGGCGAGCCACCACCGAAAGTCAGAGATTCGCGTGGGGGTGCGTTGATCAGGCCGGCACCCAGGAAAGGATCCTGCGGCAGCTTCCGTGCAAAGGCGGGGAGATGGCCACCGCTAGTTCCTCTTGGACCGGTGCCCTCACCCATGCTTGACCCGGGGCGCTGAGGCTGAGGGGGCTGAGACTGGACCGAAGATCTCAGGTCAGGGTTCGATGCCATGTTCATGAGGCGAGTGGGTGGCTTGTTCTTGTTCGGGAACCCGTGGGCGGCCAAGATGGCGAGTGGCACTTCTTCGTCCTCCTCTTCGGATGCGTCTGACTTGCCGGTCAATGGGCCCGGGGGAATGGCGAGGTTGGGGGTGCTGAGGGACATTGACAGGCTGGGACGAGCAGCATGTTCGGATGGAAGGTTTGGCTGCTCGCCAGTCACCTTCATCATTTGTTGTCGATAGACCGCCATGTGCGCCTCCTGCTTCCTCCTCTGCTTGGCAGCCAACTTCGCCTTCTCCATGTCGTCTTCATCATCTTCGTACTGGTCGTCATCGTCATCTCGGCTTTCGTTGGATGCCTTCACGGTTTCGCTGGCGCTGTCCCGACGTTCCTTGTCTTTGCGGTATTTCTCGAACTCGGCGGGAGTCATGACCTTGTTTCGAGGCGGGCTCGGTTTGCTGCCGCTGCCGGAGCTGTAGTGGTGCGTGGGCTTGGGCGGGCGAGCCGTGCTGTTTTCAAACATGTTCTCCTCCTCCTTTTTACTGTCCGTCTCATCCCATCCTGTCGAGAATGTGTCTTCATTTCTGCGGAACCTTCCTTGTGGAGACGGGTTGCTGGGTTGACTGTTGCCAAGGAAGCGGCTGGCAGCCAGTGAGTCCTTCAACAAGTTCGCGTCTTCATCCTCCACGATATCAGACGGTACGTTGTTGCGGAAGGCGAGCGGTGAGCCATGACGAGGAACTGGTGGCGGTGGTACGGATGTGCGGTCAGTATTGGTGGGAGAGCCGGGGCCGGAGCGAAACATGTTGTCGTCGTGTAGAAGGTTATCGTTGGAGTGCTGGCTGCTCCATGAGTAAGGGGAGGCCTCAACTTTGATGGACTTGTCAATCTTGATGGGTGAAGGTTGAGGTTGGTTGACACGGTTAGTGGTGAGGGAGCGAGGTCCCATGTTGGACTTGTCGTTTCCGTTTAGCGTCATTTGGCTAGCTCTTTTGTCGAATCCGGACCCCTTGAACATATTACCAAAGTCACTGCCAAAATTGAGGTTAAATTCCTCCTCGCTAAGCTTAGGAGGAGTGGCTGTGCTGGCTGTGGAAGCTGTGAGGCCTCTAGGTCTGCGGCTGGAGTCGTCCTCCAGTGCCTGGGCGGGCAAGGGCGGCGGAGGCAGAGGATGTTCGTCAACGGAAGAGACGGAGGCTTGGTTCTTCTTCTGACCGCCAAAGGAAAAGGTCCTGCCGGCTTTGCTGAGGAATCCGCCGGAACTATGCTTTGGAGGAGGAGGCGGCAGGTCGGTATGAGATTTCCTAATCGAATTTCTCCATTCTTCCTGAGGGCCTTGGGCACCGAGGTCAGCCGAAGACGGTGTGGTCGAGACGTTGCTGTGGCGCGACGAGGTGTCTGTCGAAGTTGTTTTCGTGGTATTGGATGACCCACTTCCCCTTAAGCTGAGTCAGTCGACGTTAGACACAATCCTTGCCTTGGCCCTGAAATGAATTGCAGACTAGGGGGGAGAGAGAGGACCACCAGCCGATGGCCAACAGCCCAGGAATTGACCGCTGGGTCCGAGACATGCCGCTATTGAATGCATGCCAGGCACAGTTACTATTTTTTTTTTTTCCGTCCCCTTCTCTTTCCTTTCCCTCTTCCCTTTCCTTCGCTCGGACTCTTTTGTTTCTTCACTCTCTCCGTCACCCACGCCTTGTTGCTTCTTGCCAGGGCCGAGAATGTGTGTCTGGAAATGGAATGGGGCAAGGAGACGGGGTGGATGCACATACCGATTGTTCTTCACGTCTGCAAACATGTTGTCCTCCAAAGACAGGTCGTTGTAGTGTTTGGGCGGAATCGCTGTTGTTGCGGCCTTGAGCAGTCTGTGTCCGCCGTCAAACGACTTATTGCCCCCAACCTCGGTTCTCTCCAGTACTCGGAAGGAGGATTGTTGTTGCTGCTGATCCCCTGTTGTTACCGGCCCATTTTGGAGGAACTCCTCGGAGTTGACGGTCGATCGCCGCCTGCCAAAAGCGACGGAGAATCTAGGCATAGAGAGCGACGACAAATCGTAGATCCCCGGCGGGATTTTAATCGGCGCGCATCTACGCGCGGGGGTCGATAGGAGACGGAGGGCCGTTCAGGATGGAACTCCTCGGGTGGTTGCCCTTCGCTCGCTTGGGAGTCGGAACCGTTGCCAACAAAAATAAAATAAAATAAATCGCGATACGAGGCGGGTCAGCTGAAAGGGGATGACGACAGAAAAGCTGAGACTCGGGTCGGCTTTGTTGTGGCTCGTGTCAGTGGGCGCTGCGGAGCGTGATACGGTAGGGTGATAAGCGAGAAGATGCTGCGCGGGCGAAGAAACCCAAGTGTCAGCTATGAATGCAAAGGGCCTTGTGTTCTTGTGAATGTCTGTCCACCGGTCTTGATTGTCTCGCTCTGCCGGATTGGATGTATGGAGGTGAGGCAGGAGAGGTGTTGTGAGAGTGTATGCGGATGAAATTGTGTCTCTGCGACCCAGCGTGGGCCCAGGAAACGGGGAGTGAAGGTGGTAGGTATTTCGGCAGGGTGGCCACCGACAGCCTTAGCGATGGACCAGACCCGACAGTGGTTGATTCTTCCGCGTGCGCTTCGTGATTGACTGTCGCGAATCGAAAGGGGGAAACGACAAATATGTAACGGGTCGTGGTCCAAAGGGCTAGAGGGCTGAAAGCCGTGGTGAAATGAGGAATGACGAGAGGAATGGGCCAACGACTTACCGAAGGGGGTCTGCAACGAGCCAACACAGGTCGTAGGACGAAACGAAGAGTCGGCGGAACGACAAGACGAGATGAGCCGGTGACGGGTTGGATATTAGTCTATACTGCGCGCAAAGAGCGTGTGCGATGATGCGATAGGAAGCGATGCGATGCGATGCCAGGGCGTAAAATCAAAAGGCGTATGATCTCATCCAGAACCTTTTTTTTTTTTTTTTTTTATCCAGAAGCAAATAAAAAAAAAAGATGCAACAAGGTGAGAGAGAGTTGGGCCCAGACCGGAGCGGACTACAAGGCCAGAGACGAGGATAAGCAAGTAAGCACGCGGGCTTGATTAGGGGATGTGGGATGGAAATGGGGTAATTAGGATATGAAGAACGAATGAAAGGGATAAGAACAGTTCGAGTCGTGGGCCGGATGGGCGCGATACGAAGGGGTATGCAGCAAATGATGACAGCAACAACGAGGGTCGACGAAGCAGACGACGGGAGGTTGGAGCGAACGAGGGGGAATGTGGAAAGGAGGAGGAGGAGCAAGAGGAGGCGATCCGATCAGTAAGTACAGATAGGCACAGCAAGGAACAGAAAGAGGGTATCCGTACGCAGTACTATGTACATGGGCCGTAGTAAAGTGGACTTCAAGGTCAGCTAAGGCAGGCCGAGCATCAGCAGGGGATGTCGGGAAGAGGATGGGGCACGGGGGTGCGGTGGATGATGGATGGGTTGTTGGAGGGGGGAAGAGAAGGAGGAGGAGGAGAAGAAGAAGTCTTCCTGTCTGTCTGTTGACCCTGACTCTCGGCGTCGCGTCTCTCTGTTGACTTGAGGCTTGAGGCTTGAGGCTTCAGCCTGGCCAAGTCAATCTGATCTGATCTTCTTCTGCTCACGTTGACACGATAGGTACGAGTGAATGCTCTGTCAACGCACTTCCATTTGAGGGTAGAGAGATCAAGCAATCAATACTTCAGTAGTTGTTGCTCTGGAGAAGACGTGCCAGGCCAACAGGGCAGGGCAGGGCCTTCTGTCGACGTCCACGTTCTCCAAAGACCAGAACCATCCACCAATGACCACTACTTCGTGGCCGGCCCGCCGACAACATGCATTCTCATGCGCCTTGAGGTGTGCCTCTGCCTGCCTCTGTCCTTTTTTTCTTAGTGTCTGTCCTTCCTTGGTACGCAATGCTAAAAAATCATTGGGTCCAGGGGCTCAGGGTCAGGGGGGGAGGGGGGTGTGGGTGGAGAATGGTGGACAAGGAGAGGGATGCTTGAAAGTTGACGGCATGGCATGGATGGAGGCATGGTAAGGCACCTAGGTATGGTATGGGATGGCCCGGAGACAATCAGCCAGCCAGCCCAACCACACGGTGGGCCGGGCGATGCGGTCGGTGGTTTGCAGCTGCTATGCTGAACTCTGATCATGAGCGCAGACTATCCGTACTATGCAGTAGATGAGCAACAGACAGAGACAGAGCGTGGAAGACCGGACGGCTTCTTGACTTGCTTGCTTCTTTGCCTTGGGTTGCCTCTTCAAGCTCCCCGTCCTCCGCCTCCCGTCGGCACAGCGTCGTCCAAAGTTCCGGAGGTTTTCGCCATTGTCTTTCCCTCTAGCTCGGAAAATTCGTGGGCTGGGTGACATCTCGGGCCATGAACCCTTTGGCGGGGAGACTCATTCGGCCTAGTCTCGTCGTGTGCTGCTGGAACAATCACTCATTTCCCCTTTACCTTGCCACCACCAATGGTACCAATAAGTAGGACTGGACTGCTCCTTACTGCGTAAGATACCCTTCCCAAGGTATGTTGCACGGCGTCGTCCGCCCTCAAGGTTCCCGCCACCAGCGCCGTGCGGTATTCGTACTTTAGCATGCAGCCCCGCCATCTCGTTCCATGCGGTGCTGCTTGCTGCACCAGGCCACCCTGCCCAGCCTCCCGTCCTGCAAGCTTTCCCGCCTCCGTTCTTTGGCCCTGCTGCGAAAACCTGTTGACATCGGCTGAACCCTGCAGCCGGAGATGTTCAGACACCACCAGCAAGCTTTACGACTAACTTGTGTTGTCGAGCGATCGGGCAAATTGAACTTTGAATGGAAGAGCAAATCCCAGCGGACTGCCTCACGTTCTGACTGTGTGTGCGTGTGTGCGGCGTAGGGCGAGCATCCTGGTCGGTCAATAGGGAAGGAAGCCTGGACGACCTCGTACCGGCGGCAACGTCGGTCGCGAGGCCGGGCGTTGTGAAATTGGACCTCGGAGCCGCCGCCGCCGCCTTCAACGAATACATACTTACCCTTACCCGTACTCCGTAAAGACCCAAAATTGTAGGTACGGATTGACGCTGAAGACTCACATAAACTAGCCAAATCCAACGGCGGCCAGTGACAACCGCGTCCGTTGAGCAGTGTGCCATGTCTCATAGTTTCTTTTCTTTTGCTCGGTTGGGCTGCACGCCTTGCCTATGGTGCCTGTGGCTGCGAACGAAGCCATGTGCCGGGAAATGAATGGCTGGTTGCGTGTGAACGCCAGGCCAGCCTGCGACCTTGGATCACCGCCACCCTTTGAGGCTTGTTGCTGTTGCTATTGCTGATGTCTGTCTGCTGTGGTCGTGACAGAATGGCGAAATGTTTAGACGCGATTAGACCTCAGCTCGGCCGTTCTCAGCGCTCGCAGAAACTCGGGATCTGGGGCGCGCCGTTGACGCAAGACCAACTGTCGATTGAACGGCGGGAGTTCAGCCAGGGCCGAGCGGGCCTGCATGGAAGTTAGGTAATTCCCCTGTCTCCGCGCTCCGTGGGCAATTTTCTAGGTATCATGTAAGTACAAATGCAGCCTTTTGGCCTTTAGGCTGCGTTGACCGAAGATGCCCAGCCCGAGAAGCACGGCGGGAGAAGGAGGAGGCACAAACGGAGCGGGCTTGGTTGCTTCTTCTGTCCTGTGCAATCTGTTCTTCCCGGCTGTAGCCCTGGTGATCTCGATCTGGAGGCAGCAGAGGCCATGAACCAGTCAGTGGTTTTCGGCGACGGTTTATTCCCATCAAGAGCCTCACAGAGAGTGACTCAGGGAAGTACCCAATACAACCAACCAACTTTGCAGGCCGCCCGCCCACCGCAGAGAAGCCAGCTAGTTCGGTCAGACGCGACACGCGAATCAAAAGAGAGCACAGGACGATGGCTCCAGGGGGGCTCTAGCGCAGCGCTGCCTGCTCGCAGCCCCAGAAGGACTCGCCGATAATCCTGGAGCTTGAATAGTGGCACCTGTTTGTTCCATGCGTGAAGTGGACCAGAAGCTCACAACTGCAACGCTCGCCTGGCTGTGCCTAAGTAAGGTATCAGGAAGGCGTGGTGTTGTTACATGCAAAGCAACAGAGGCAATGACGCATTGGACCTCCAGATGTTAGCAGGTGGATGAATCATAAGGTAGTGCGTGCTTGCTGCGGGTTCCATGTTTTTGCACGAACTTGACTCGGAAAGTGGCTATTGATCAGTGATATATGATGTGACGCGATGCGATGCGATGCGATGCGATGCGATACGATGGCTACAGTACTATGAGTGCGTTCCCTGAGGTCCAGTGCCTTATGTAACTCGCCTTGCGGGCACGGCAAGCATGTGGGAAGGAACGACGCGGCGACTGGACCACACTGCCTTCCATGGATCGCTGAGCAAGCAGGTGGCCAAGCAGCCTGGACCTCCGGCTTCATCGCGCGCTAAAAGACACTGTACCTGGAACGAAACAGCACACACAACTCTCCACCCTGGCACTTCCAGTCCATCAGGTGGGCTTTGCCGCCGACCCATTCCAGATTTCTATTTTCCGCACACACTGCCTCGTATCGCATATTTGGACCATCTCAACGGATATCCCCCAACCCAGAAAAAAAACCTGCAAGAAGCAAAGTGATTGACGCCGCTCCAGAGTCTGACAGGAAGCCAAGCCCGGCGCCTCGACAAACTGCCGACCTCCTCCAACTCAGCCTGAGTACCTTAGCTTAGGTCGCGGTGATTTGGGCGGGAGTCACGGTCTTTTCCACAGAAAAGTGGTCCAAGTAAGGTAGGTACCTAAACAAACTGAGGTCGTGGTGCGTACGGATAAGTGACTGCAGTCTGCACCAACGTGACTCTGCAATGCATCCACCCGTACGATGCCACTGGCTAGGGTTTCTGGGCGTCTCGTCTGTTCTGTTCACGTGTCGTGTTGCGTTGCGAACCCCAGCTACAGTCCGGTCGCATCCTCCTCATCCGTCACCCTTCGACCCGACCATGGCATTTCTCTGGGACCGCGTCCAAGGAAGACATGCAACCAAACACCGCAACTTGGAAGCCATAACAATGGCATCCTCGTCAATATCAGACAGGCCTGAAGCCCCGTACGATGGATAGATACATACCGTAGGTATCCTCCAGCTAAACCGCGCTGCCTACCTACTTTGGGTTTGGCTGGCCGCATCGGCTGGTCTACCGCCCCAGCGTTTGGACAATAATTCCCATTGCACCCGACCCCATCTGGACTCGCGAGGTGTGCAATGGACGGTCAAACGGTCTCCAATTGCTGCCCCATCGCAGCCTGTCGATGGTGCCGGACCTCTCGCGTCCGTCTTTGGCGCTCTCGTGCGCTTCTGCTGGCAGGGGCCGGAGATCACAGATCTGACGATGGTGCGCGGATGGTGCGCGGATGGCTCGTGAATGGACCGGAACCCCTGGTGATGCTCTGAGCTATCGTCTTGTGCCTGAGCCTAGAGCTCGAGGTGTGCAAGTGTGGTACAAATCGAGCATGGAGTTGCTTGGGTAGCGCTTCGGACCCCTGCTAGAAGGAATGGGGCCGACGCAAAATTGTTGACAGGCTCATATACGGATAGCTAAGCTTGTTGGTGTATCCGTACGGACAGGTATTGTCGATTATGTGAATGTTGCCTCTGACTTTTGCACTCAAGGCCTGCAGCATTTGCAACGTGGCGAGTGCTTGCAATCGCGCACCAAACCTTTGCTTAAGCCCCTTACGGATACTTGGTTCACGTACAGAGAGTCCCAAGACCGCAGCTCGTCTCAGCATATCACGAATGAATGCCACACGGCCCGAGTGGGATCATTGATTCCCGCGGAACAGTCCGGAGCCCGGAAGTTCTTGGTACGGGACGGGAATGGATCGTGCTGGGCTTGAGGGAGTGAGATGCGCTAAAGAATACGTAGAGCTTGGGTTTTCTGACCTCTTAAACATTTTCGCGCAATAGATCCATCCGTTAGCAGAATGTGCCTCCTACGGGGCGACGCCGTTCGCAAAACCATTCCTCATTCCCCTTGTCTCTCTGTCAATACTGTCGTGGCCTGGTAGGCTGGTCCGGTGCGAATGAATAGCGTCTTGGGGGGAAACCTCCGCTGTTGCCTGTCCTTCAGTCAAGTAACTGGGTTCCATGGGTATACATGGGCAGAATGCTCCGAATCGTCCGCTTCACTTGACATCGGTATTTCCCGTGGCAGTTCAGTTGATCGTTTGCCCACGAACACGGGCGGCCCTCCGGAACATCCGCATGTATTTCACAACTTCATCTGCTGTGCTCTGGAGCACGTCGGAGCCTGATGCATCCTTCGCCTCGCCCATTCCGGGCCGTCTGTTGAACCTGTCGTGTCCACTGAGCTGATTGATTTGGACCTGGACGGCGCATCTACTATGCAGTATGGATCAAGGCTGCCCAATGAGCAGCTGGTAAAGACAGTTCCAGATTTTCTCGGTCGGAGGCCCGTCTACGGCCCGGGCAGCGGCCCCAGCCCGGCCGCTCCAACTTCGCTGGCGGACGAGCCAATCGCGGGGCTCCCCCGCTACCCCTCAGGACCGCCGATTATTTTTTTTTCCCCCTTCCTCACGTTGAGCAATCCAACCCGGAAGTATCTCCCAGTACGACGACACACAACGCCGCGGAGCCACCGAGTAACCCTAGGCCCAAGACCCAAGAAGCCGGAGAGACAGTCACAAAGGCCTAGATTTATCCTACATTCTTAGTCAAAGACTCAAATCGATTGTCGTCGTACTCCGCATCTCACCAATTCGTCTTGGCCATCAGTTGTTATTGGTGCCCCTACACAAACCACCCTCTCCTCAGCCTCGTCTACTTCACCATGGCTGCGAACGACGCCCAGACTTGCCGCATCTCCATTCTGTGTTCGGGGAGCGGGACAAATCTGCAGGCCATTATTGATGCTGTTCAGAATGGCCAGATTTCCAATAGCAAGATCATCAAAGTCATTGTCAATCGTGCAAAGGCTTTCTCAGTGCAAAGGGCAAAGGACGCCGGCATCCCTCACGATTACTTCAATCTCGTCTCTCAAGGTTTCGTGGCGAAGGGCGAGAAGGACGAGGCCAAGCTGAAAGCGGGCCGCGCTCGCTACGATGCCGAGTTGGCTCAGAAAGTCCTTGGGGACAAGCCCGATCTTGTCGTTCTCGCGGGCTGGATGCAGTACGTGAATAACCATCTCCGAGGAGGCTGTATTGCGGAGCGATGCTGACTAGTCCTCCAGCGTCTTCAGCGAGCCATTTCTGGACCCGCTCGCCGCGGCTGGCATTCCGGTGATAAACCTTCGTATGTTACCTCTCGACATCAGGTATTTAACGTTTGCTGACCATGGCGATAGACCCAGCGCTGCCCGGTACGTTACTTCTCGTTTGTTGTCATCTTGACGGACTGGCGTAGCGGCGGTCGGGTGCTTGCTAACGTCTTCCTAAAGGCCGTTACGATGGCGCCAACGCGTACGTCACTTGGCACCTTTCAATTACACATCGCAAACAAACTGACTCTCTCTCAGTATTGGCAGGGCATACGAAGATTTCAAGGCTGGTAAATTGGAGAACAACCGAACGGGTGCCATGTAAGAACCCCGAGTGGTGCCCCAAAGAGACCCCAGCTGTTGACCAAGATCTCGAAGGATTCACTATGTGATCGCCCAGGTTGATCGTGGTGAGCCTATCCTGGTTCAAGAGGTTGAAGTCCTCCGAACCGACAAATTGGAAGACCTGGAGAAGAGGTAGTGTACTCCCACAACAACGTCCTCAACCATTCCATTCGACTCACTAGCAGCAGGATGCACGATGTTGAGCATGACATCATCGTCAAGGCCACAGCTCAAGTCTCGGAAGAAGTTTTGGCCAAGAAGCAGCAGAAAAAGCAGTAAAGTCAGCTATCCGCGCCGAAGGCAGGGGAGAGCCGAGAAGGGTGTTGCGAACAAGCGTCCCATCAAGACTGAAAAACGGGCAGGTAGGCCAGTGCGCACGAGGCGCATTAGCAGTATTGTGGAAGTGCCCTTCATTTACCTCTGTCTTTCTTGCGGGTTGGTTCAGATATGAGATGGATGTATTTCTGGTCATCACAAGGTCCACACTCCGCCGATGAGCAAAGCTACTTCCTTGGTCGCACATCATGATTGTGTTGCCTCTGTTCTGACATACCAGCCAGTCAAGTCCTCGACTGGTCTTTGGGTTAGTAATTTAAGCACAAGGTCAGCTTGAAAGGGAGGGAGAGTTGACATCGGCCAGGTTCATTCAATCAGGCAAAGACCCAATGACACAGGAACATATCGTATGAATGATAGGAGAGGAGGCCAACGTAGAAGCACAAACAACGTGGACTTCAGCAGATAGAGATCGTCGCCTGTCTGCTTCACTCGATGAGAACTGGCATGCGGCAATGAAAGCAGTGGTCAAGCCAAGGGACAATCGTGATCACTGTAGAAGATGAAATCAATACCCAGCTGTCTCCTGGTTGCGATGCATCGCTGTAGATGGAGGGAAGCGACATCGATTGCCGGAGACCTGAAGGTGGATGGTTGAAGGCATCCATGCGTTTGTGAATGCAGCGGGCAATGGCGATGGAAGTAATGAGGATGATGACAATAATGACATGAAGAATAACGACGACAGCAAGGGCTCCAAGCATGACAAGTTGCCAAAATATACAATTTGGGACCGCAGTGACTATCTCACACGGCCACAGCAACGAGACAATCAAAAGCAACATTAGCCGCCATCCAAGCCCATGCTGCCGATGATGTAGTTCAAGCTCGATCGGCTCGGAATCCCATCTCGCATGTGAGGGAAGCAGCAACCAATGCCGAGGCGAATCACCGTGCGGGTCGGATGAGAAAGACCAGTCGGTTTTGTCTGCGAGGGAATCGGAGCCGGTTGAGGGGCATTAGCAAATGACGACTTCGCCAAAAGTTGCTGAAAGGAGTTGTCGAATGGACTTGCGGCTCTGCCGTTTTCTGCAGGTTTGCGAGCAGGGGGACCACAGAAAAAAAAAAAAACCGACGTCGACATCTGTAGGAGCCGACTAGAGCCAATGGCAGGTGCAGAATAGACAGAATAGAGTATCCAAGCCGAGATGGGGCTTGGAGACGACGAAGGGGTTTCTTTGGCTAGGTACCTAGGTAGGTTGACAAAGTCACGGGTGACAAGTTGCAAGGTTGGTTGCATTTGTTCTATGAAACATTGGTTGGCCATTTTGACCTGGAAGAAACGACTCCAGTCATTCGAGACTCTTGGATTTGCACGTCAATTCACTCTACGCGATGCCGACGAGCTGCGCCTCGCACAAGAGTGTCAGGAGGGGGTAAAGGGGAGGGAAAAAGAGGAGCAAAAGCAAACAATTGTCGTTTGATCCAATCTTGGCGTCGAGTAGAGCTTCCGTTTCTTCAGATCTGTGCATTCAGAATTCGGACTACTTAGTCAGGTCGGCTTCCTCATTACAGGCAGACGAGCAGTGATGGAGGGACCGTTCTCAAGGCTCGCCTTACAACCGCAGCCGGGGCGTCAAGCAGGTTATGCGATGAAGTCACGAAACCCGGCAGCCCAAAGGTCCAACCCAGTCTGTCTAGCAGAGAGAGAGAGAGAGAGAGAGAGAGAGAGACAGGGAGAGGGAGGCGAGATTTCTAATGCTTTCGAGGAGGGGCTTTACACACAGGCTCTCCAGTGGACATTGCGGAGAGCCGACACCGGCTGAAATGGCAACTTGGCGCGAGGTGAGGGTCCCGGACGGTGGACTTCCCATTTGCTCTAGCTGCTGGATCTGGAAACTAATTTGCTTGAGTGGGAATGGTGTGTGGGTGCGCGGGCAAACCTTGAGTGTGTGGACATGTTGAGCAGATATTACCGCGAAAGACGGTGCGGTAGGCACTCTCTCTTGGCAATCATGTTGGGCAGACAGCTTTCTAAAGAAACAGAGAGAACGAAGATACAAGAAAAAAAAAGAAGAAGAAAAAAACAGAGGCAGCACGCGTAGAAACCTAGGTAGGCAGAGTAGATAGGCAGAGAGAGCTACCCATGGCGCAGCGACAGCTTAAAACGCCTGCAGCCCACCCCTTCGATACAACATTAGTCGGGTCTGCTAGAGCCCGTGGCGTCGAGCTCCCCAAGCGTCCCTTGCCGTCGAATCACAGCCCCACGGGAAGGTTGGGAAGCTCCAGACGAGGCGAGCTCTGAGTCCCGTCCTTTGCTCGGCGCACGGCGTACGGAGTAAGGTAACGAAGGAAGGGATCTTAGGTATGTGCCATACCATACCTTACCGTGCCGTACCGTACCTCACCATGCATGCATGCATATTGGACCTGAAAGTCTTGGCTCTCGTCTCTGCTTCTCCTCAGACCCTCTGGGCCCATCTTCATCATCGCGGCGCGTCTCCCCCACGAGGTTATCAATCTCATCTATTAGCCTCGCCTCTCCCTCATCTAGCGCCCGGTTAGAATTTCTCTTTTCTCTCTTCCTCTCTCTTCTTCCTTCTCTTTTCCTCCTCCTCTTATCCACCCCCAATTTCGCTCCAGTCGCCGCCGCCTCCAATCCGTCGTCATACTACTACTTACTCACTGCCACTGCCACTGCCACTGCCACTGCCACTGCCACTGCCACTGCCACTGCCACTACCACTACGCACCTGTTGGCTCCCTACTTGCTCAATTGCTGTCGCCGCCAACATGAGCTCGCCCCAGCAGCAGCCTCATGGCTCCGGCAGCCCTCGAGTGGGTTCCTTCAAGCGTCCTTCCGTCCTCAACCCCGACCACGATCCCTATCCCTTGACCACAAGAGGCAGCGGCGCCTTGGTCACTCTCATCAGGAACCGCTCCTCGGCCACTCTGCGCGAATCTCTCAAGAGCCCGGCCTACCATCAGCTGGGCCACGATGAGGACGATCACGAGGGCCAGTCGCTGCTGGGCTTCCTCCACAGGGACTCGGACGACGACCACCGCCGCTCCGCCGCCGAGGAGCGCCGACTGAGCGAGATCATCTTTGGCCCTCAGATGAGGAGTATGCGCCTTATCGGAAACAGCAACCCGCGCTATCAATGGGAACGCTACTGGAAGACCGAGGCCGAGCTCCAGGCCATGTCAAAGCCTATGTGAGTGTGTGCCATGGCTGCCTACCTACAGACCTACCTACCTTACCGTACCTTACCTCGCGATGCTCATGTCTGCCGCCAATGCACCTTGCCCACGTCCAAACACCACCAATTCGTAGAGACACAAAACCGTCCGTATCGAATCGAATGCTGACTGACGCCTCCGGCAACTGCCCAAAGACGCGAATATTACGAGAGAAACAATGACCTCATTCGCATGTACCTCTACATCGACCAGCTTCTGGATTCCTCAGTACCCCACGATCTGCTCAACGAGTACCACCAAGCTCTGGACGCCTCAGCATTTCGCCCGGTTGACGTGCCCCAAACCATCACCGAGGAGTCGCCAACTCCTACCTCCCCTCCGTCGCGCGGTGGCCCCGGCTATGGCAGCACTGCTTCAGTCCAAAACAGCAGCACGGAGCACAGCAGTTCGGCAAACAGCATTCAGCAAAAGGTAAAACGCACGCCAAAGGACATTTTTCGGCCCACCGAGTCCACCCCACTCCTAACGCTCAACGGCCACGACGAGGAGGAAGGTTTAGCCGAAGACGCAGACGCCCCCAAGCCCGAAATTCCCTGGCTCGAGGATGCCGATGTCGACAGCAGTGACCCCATCGTCACCCTCGCCATTTGGGTCAATTTCATTGCCAACGGCATCTTGCTGTTGGGGAAGATCATTGTCGTCTTCTCTGTCCCCTCCGTCTCCGTTCTCGCCAGCTTGGTCGACGCCGTTCTCGATTTCCTCAGCACCGCCATCGTGTGGACCACAACTAGACTCATTGCTGCCAGCCAAAATGACCAGCACTCGTACCCTGTTGGTAGACGACGGTGAGTCTCAATATTCTTTTCTATACCATAATTACCCCTTCTTTGTCATCACCCTCGTTCGCCTCCGCGTTACATCCCGCGAGACGTGTGCTGACTCGTTCCAGTCTCGAGCCTCTTGGCGTTCTGGTCTTCTCCATCGTCATGGTCACATCGTTCTGCCAGGTCGCTCTTGAAGCCATCCAACGCCTCATGTCGCCTGAACACGACATCATCCAATTGTAAGTCGCATCCACTGCTACGGTTCTCCAGCTCCGCTCCGCCGTTGTGCGACCGCTAACCATTCGGGAATACACAGAGGCATTCCGGCCATCGCCATCATGGTTGGGACCGTCGTCATCAAGGGCCTGTGCTGGCTCTGGTGCCGTGTGATCAAGAACTCCAGCGTTCGAGCCCTGTGAGTTGTGTTGCCGCCCCCTCCTTTGTCGCAACGTTGTTTACGTTGCCGACTCCTGATCGGCACATCTTTGAACTGGGGTTACTAACAATATACGCAGGGCGGACGATGCCATGACCGATGTCATTTTCAACACTGGCTCCATCCTTTTCCCCATCGTCGGCTTCTATGCCAAGATATGGTGGCTGGATGCTCTCGGCGGTCTTTTGCTTTCCGCTGTCGTAATTTTCAATTGGAGCCAAACTTCAATGCACCACGTTCGCAACCTGACGGGTTTCTCGGCCACTTCGGATGAAAGAAACCTCTGTGCGTACATGATTTCTCTTTGCTCTCTATTCCCTGCTACCCCTGTCGTTTCGTCTCCCCACAGTTGCTATAATTGGACCCTGCTATACCTCACCCATGCCAACCCCCTAAGCTTCCCGTTTGTTTGTTGCTCATTCCCTCCGCGCGTTTCCTTTGCAGCCATCCACTGCTGCAGCTGGATCTCGGGCATGTGGGCGGCGGCAATGCTACTGACCTTCAGACTTCATGGTCGTTCTGTCGGTGGCCAGGGCTGACCTAAGACAACAGTGCTCTACCTTACCATGCGCTTCGCAACGTCCATCAGGCAGATCCAAAACTTGCGCGCCTACCATGCCGGCGACAAGCTCTTCGTCGAAGTTGACATTGTCCTCTCGGCCAACATGCCGCTCAAGGACAGCCACGATCTCAGTGAGGTTTTGACCTACTTCCTGGAGTCGGTTCCCATTGTTGACCGGGCCTTTGTGCACGTCGACTACGCCACGTACAACGTCGACACACATATCACGCAATAATTCATATTGGATCTGGCGATGGTGTACGCCGACTACATGTCCAGTGCAGATCATTCCGGGAACGGTAGCCAAGCAGGGGGATGGTGGTAGCGGCCCGGGAGATGTGGTTCAACACAGAACAAGACACAGAAAAGGACGGACGGGACGGAAAAGAATAAAAAGGCAGCATCTCGGGTGGATCATGGATATTCTCCGGCGACTAAGTCTCGTCGACTTGAAATCG
This sequence comes from Colletotrichum aenigma, assembly GCF_013390185.1. Taxonomy (NCBI): domain Eukaryota; kingdom Fungi; phylum Ascomycota; class Sordariomycetes; order Glomerellales; family Glomerellaceae; genus Colletotrichum; species Colletotrichum aenigma. The sequence goes on from NW_023500913.1 coordinate 1,634,515, forward strand.
GAGGTTTGTTTAAAGGTGTCTCATTTTTCATGTTTTGTTTTAGCATTATGCATGGCCTTTCACTGGCCAAGGTGTGATCGGTTGGCAAGGGTCTGGCCGGCGCGTAATGTTTTGGAGACCCATCGTATCCTTTCCCGGCATACAACAAGTTCCAGGTGCATGATCCAGGAGCAAAGAGCGAGAGAGAGAGAGAGAGAGAGAGAAAGACGAGGCGCAAGCCGAAAATAACCTCTCACAGACGAGCCGGAATCTCATAGGGCAAAAAAGGCAGGGTGTCATTGTTTATCAGCGTGCGTATTTGTGGCGCACATGTACAATAGTAGTGTAGGATTGAAGGAATTCATGGAAAACAAAACACCCGGGCATGTGAGGAGCGTGTATCAGCAGCATCAAAGGCTTGAACACCAACCAACAAGAAACCAGGGGCGAGACGCTTGCTAGTTACTAGTTGGCTTTGAGCGGTCAACAACGCCGTCATGTCGAGACCTCCGTGTCCCACCGCCTTCTTCCTCCCGCCCCTCATCCTCAGAACTTAGTATGGAATGCCGTTGGTCAAGAGCTGGAATTGATCGTACACGCCAGTCGAATAGCTGTTGGCGCTTCTTCGGATCAAGTCCTTAACAAAGTCAGCCGCCTCGCGCTCGCTGCGCTCTAGCACGAAACGCTCCTTGAAGTGCTGTACACTCTCAGGCTTGAAGCACGGCAGACCAGAGTCCATCATCAGAAGCACAATCTGACTGAGCTTCTCGCAGTGCTGACGAGATGCAAGGAAGGCCTTGACACAGAGCTCCTCGAACCACTTGAAGGATTGGTGGTGAGGGCTGCCACCCATGACCGCCAGCATCTCCTGCGTCAGTTTGAACGGCGCGCGCTCGAACTTGATACCACCCGGAGCGATGTCAAAGCAGAAGCCGAAATCGATGTGCAGTATGTGGCCCGCGTCGTCGATCATGATGTTTCCGTTGTGCCTGTCCTTGAACTGCAGTAGGAAGGAGATGATGGAATAGGCCGCCATACTCTTTACAAAGTTGCTGCGGGCTTGCTGGAAGCGAAGCGAGTCTTCGTTGCCGTACTTGGAGATGAAGTAGTCGTACAAGCCGTTGACAGCCTCTCGCCCAAGCATATCTCGAGAGACAGAGTTGGGCAACACATCAATGACACCACAACCTGGGGCCGTCGCCGTGACACGGTATGGGTTGACATACACATCCAGGCCAACGTTGTGAAAGATGCCTCGGAAAGCAGCGATCATCTGCAGGGCGAGAACATCCTGTCTGCAGTCATCGCCGACCTTGAAGATGGCAGACTGCCACACCTCAATCGTGTTTTCTTGGGGCTGCTGGTTCTTCTTGTTCGCCTCTTCGAGCATGTCGTTGACTTCTTCGAGACCACCCATGGCTTTCTTGATGCGGAAAGTAGCCATGTACGGCGCCTTGGCGTGACTCTGGAGAGGCTTGCCCGACTTACGATCGATTCCGATGACAACGCCATCGGGGTTACTGGGGAGGTACACACCGACCTCGACCTTGATTTTGCGCAGCTCTTCCTCGATCTTCTGTGCTTTCTCCGGCTTTGGTTTTCCGACGTAAGGCTTCAACTTACCCGAAATGCCAGTGACCTCGTCGAAGAAGGAGAACTCGCGTTCGTAGAAGGTCCGATCAACGTCAGAGAAGCTTGAAATCATCTTCTCCATGACTTTGTCGAGAGTGGGCTTAATTGCATCGGGCTATGAAGTGGTCAGCGCTACATTTTGCTCCATATGTTGAGTGTAACCTACGATTGTGGCGTCGTCATCCTTGTACGCGTTGGCCTTCATGTTCCAAATGATCTGATGCGCGAATAACTGCGAGAATTGGGCGGTCTCGAGAATGTACCGTTCCACATAGCCCAAGGCGTCGTACCGTAAGGTCTGGACAATTTGTGGCACGTAGAAGAAGGTGACATCGCTGGAGTGGCTCTCCAAAGCCCTCATTGCATACTGGATCAAGAACGGGTGGTTCCGATAGGCAGGAAGAAAGTAGGTGGCGGCTGTGATTGGGTTCACGGGCGACCAGAACAGCAGATACTACGATGGTTAGCAGGAGACCATGTGATGGAGCGTGGAAAGAGACATACTTTTAGTTGGAAATTGACATCACTTGGCAAAGAACCGCCGAGAAGGATGGGCAAGCCCTCAGGTTCCGAGATGGCCTTCTGGGGGAAGTTGATTAAGAGCCATCTCACTTCGCGCTGAATACGGGGGTATGGGAATCGGGTAACGAGTTCAATGGCAATGGCGGGGTCTTCGGCCCATGCGACCTTGATCAGGGGGGTGAGGGAGGTCTGAAACTGTCAGTATGAAAACGTCGATACACAGTTGTGTACGCACCTCGATTGCAGCCTTTGTAGTTGACGCCTGCGCCTTTCCAGTCTCACCCAGAGGATGCACCCATACCGCCAATCGAGTCAGCTCGCTCTCCAGGAGCAGCACGAGCAATTGCTCTTTTGCCTGGAGCGACTTGATGCTGTCCACAGCGTGAGAGCCAATGAAAGCAACGCTCTTTAAAGCGGCCACGATATCAGTCAAGAGGCGAAGTTCCGTCTTGAGCTGAAGTATGTTGCTGCCAAAAGACCACCTCGGCGCGAACCTGAACCAGCTGAGGGCAGCCGATAGGCACTTCTCCTTCAGCCTCCACTGCGCGATGGCGCCAATTGTGGTACAGACATGCAACACCTTGAGTCCGAATAACACAAGCTGAAATCTGAGTTCTCGCGCCATCGGATGAGGTGTCGACGTCCGTATAGAATCTAGAGTCACGTCGAGGAGACGCAAGAAGATTCGTTGAACATCTGGACTGCCCAGTCGGGTTGCGTTGAAGTGGCTTCCAAAAAATTGCAGTAAGCGCATGTGTGGCGAGAGCAAGTTGTGCACTTGCTGCTTACGCTTCGCCAGAGCCTCCAGATCACTTGGCGCAAATTCCTCCTTGAGGAAGAATGGATCGGGATGCCTGTACTAAGGTGAGTGAAAAGATGTGGTAATGGGTAAGCCGACTTACGACATTGAAGGGTTGAAGAGGCCAAGCCCTTTATGAATGGTGCCCTCCCACTGCTGGGCGATCTCCGTGAGAAGTCTTGGCTCAAGGCGAGGGTTCTCGTTAATGACCCCTAACCAAAGAGAAACGCCCAGCTTGATTGATTGTTTTGTAAACATAGCAAATGGAATGCTGACGAGGTAGTGTGCGACAGCGGACTCATCACGGTCGCTGCGGCAGAGCAAGGCAGCAGCCCGGCGCAAGATGTCGCGAACCTCATTCAACGCTGTGTTCTTCTTGCTCTTGATTCGAGCCTCTACATGTGCCAGCGCAGTCGCGGCGTTGGCGCTTTCGCTGGCGGAGGAAACCGATGACTGCAAGAAAGACGCCCTACGATTCAATTGCATGAAGTTAACGAGCTCGTTACCGCGATCCGGCAGCGTCTCTCCGTATCGGTACTCTTGGCGAGTCGTGTACTGAGCAACGAAGTCGGAGCCAGTATTGATGTTGCAATCTCCGACGCGGTCAAGAGACTGCAGTCTTTGATCCGTCGAGGGTATGAGAGATCCGAGCTCGATCGCAAATGAACGGCCAAGGGAAATATGGCCATAGGCGCCTTCGTCATCAAATTCCGATAAGTATGTCTGAAGAAGCCCCTTGATGTCGAGAGGAGCAATGCTAATTACGCTAGACACCCATTGTTTTGCTTTGCGATTCAAAATGTCCAAAGTGTGGCGTCTGAAGCTGTAGTCGTCGGACAGCTCAACAGACACGTCCCCAAGGCTGGACGTGAATTTTGACCGTGGGGCATAGAGGTCCGTTTCTGCCTCGAGGCAACTTGACCACATCAATGACAGGAGCTCCAGAAGAGCGAAGAGAGAGGATCTATGGCACAACGCCGATGGCACTTGGCTGACGATACGGTCAGCGCAACTGAAGGCTGCTTGCTGAACGCGCTCGATCCGGTAGCAGCAGCCGCAGAAGATTGCAACGAGCTGACTGGCAGCGTATTGGGCTGAAAAGGTGGCATCGGCACCGCCCAGAGTCTTGCGTAGATACTTGTCTACCACTGCGGCGGCAATGCCCTCCATGGTACTGCTAACTTCCCCTTTACGCATGCTGGGTTCCAGGAAGTATGAGAGAGCTTTTGTGCAGTCTCCGGCATCAGCTCGAAGGCTCTCAACCAAATAGGCTGCCTGCAGGAAGATCACCTTGCGGTAACTCAAACCCTTAATCTCTGTGGTCTTGCTAGGGATCAATTCGGTGAGTTGTCTCTTCTGCATCGTCTCCCTGTCGTTGCTCATCCCTCGACGCAAGACGGTGTTTAGCTCGATGTCACTCTCGATCTGCTCGCCTCGTTGTTCGGCGACGAGTGGTGGCGAATGTACAGCCATAACCCGCAGCTCGTTGAGATATCTCTTGCCCATGTCGGTCTGTGTCGTAAAGCCATGGACAACAATGTTGAACCACGCATCTCTGACTAAGGAGTGCGAATCATCGTCGGTGACAGAGGTGAAGGCAAGATCGTTAGTGGACATGAGGACAGCTAGTGGGTGCAACAGCTCGGCTATCTCGCGAGCGGCTAGCTGCACATCGGCCTCCTTGGTATGGTTGGACTGATGTACATCGCCCATAGAGATGATGCTCTCTAGCAAGTACTCCCAGTAAATTTCGTACAGAGGTGAGTCTTTGTACAAGTTTGCCGATATATACGTCCTCGCCTTCATCACAGCCACCAGGAGGAAGTCCTTGTGATCGACGACCCCAATGTGGCAAATTCGGGAGAACACCTTTAACAGCGATCGGAATTCAAGCTGTCCACCTTGCAGCGCGAGGGCGGCGGCGCCGATGATGATCTGAGCGTCGACGCTGCTATTCACCTTGTCGATCTTCTGCAACAACATCGTTTGCGCCAAAGCAGTGATCTTCTCATCGTTACAAGCTGTTGCAATGCCACAGATGGCTTGGACGACGTTTCCATAGACCATAGCTGTTTCTTCCTCGCCGGTGATTGCAAGAGAGATGCTGCTACCAGTTGACTGCCTGTTGGGGTAAATGGCATTGGCACCGTCTATACTCAAGTCGCCGTTGGTGCCGTTAGCCATGGATCTGTCGGAACCGGGACTTAACACGTTCCCGAGAGTGTAGAGAGTTGTAATGACGGCATCGTGAGAAAGCATTTTCAATACGTAAGCCAGACTCTTAGAAGCAACGGCAACAGTGCGGGCATGGGGTGCGCTTTGGACGATGAATCGAGGCAAAAGCCTGCTTGCGGTTGTAGCGTAAGTCGGTGAGACCTTGCACGCCAACGCGATAGATCTCAGAACAGTCGCCGCCAAGGCTTCGTCCGCCATCTGAAGGGGGTCGGCAAGTGTCTCTTCTAGCCATCCGATGAGGTTGTCGACGTCAGCTACCTCCTCATTTATGAGCGCGCAGTTGAGATAGCTAACGAGAGTGGCTGACTTTACAGCAAAGGCAAGTCTTTGCTGCCATGACGACCCGAGTTGAAGATAATCAGCGGTCGCCTCCAAGTAGTTCATTTGTTCCATAGCAATGGCGGTGTACATATCGAGAGACCGGTAGTCAGCATCCGGGCTTCGAGGCGAGCCTGGCCTGTAGGCACCGTCTCCTGACATGAGCAGGTCGAGGATATGAGTGCCTCGCAAGAGAGATGCATCGGTGACAAGGAGCGACGTGCCAGCAACTAGAAGCCACATGTAGCTACGCTGTAAGAGAACAGCTCCCAGGGGCCGTCCGGCAGCAGAATAGTGACGAAGGTAACGTTTCCACTCTTTGGCATGTCGGTCTGCAGATTGCGAGTTTCGGATCGTCGAGAAAGCCGTCTCAACAGCAGTCAAGAATGGCTGCTGCAGGATGTCCCTGAATCGTGTAATCAGAGAGTATCTGCCACCGGCTCTCCAAAAGTCCGCCTGCGCCGAGGCTGCATCAAGGAAGCCCAACAGCGACACGGCAATCGTCGCTGTTCTAATGGCGTCCTCCAAATTCGGGTCCTCGTCGTCTGCCCCTGGGGGTACAACGCGGCCCGCAACATGATCGCAGGCATTCACGAAAGCCCATATGTTGTCTGAGACCTCTTCATGTAAGTCGTCGTACTGGGAACCGAGAGAGAGTAGCGCAGCCGTGACATGGAAAGCGAGTGCTTCGGTCGGGGATGGCTCGACCTTGCGGAAGAAGGGCGACGGCGAGAAAACCTGGATGTGTGCCTCGAGAACGTATGGGGTCAACTGGTGGACGAGTTTTTGGGCGCTCTGGCTTGTTTGGATGGCAGGGGCGGCTTTGCACAACGACAGCAGAACCTCGAATTCGCGGATCGTCTACAGAATAAGGGGGTACGTGTTAGCTGCGGATCTTGAGGAACAACGGCACAATGACCAAGGCCTAGTACCATGGGCTGTCTCCCCAGCGACGTGGAAGCCTGTTTTGCCGAGTAGCCATTGACTCCCTTGCCAGAGGACTGGGTGGCCTTGCATAGTTTGTCGAGATCGGACCGATCAAAGGATGTTTTGGAGCTGGCAGCGGACAGAGACGCGATCTTCTCGAGCGCTCGCTGCCGAATGTCGCGGGTCATTTTCGCTGCCGTAAAGGGTGCAAGACCCTTTAAAGAGGGTGTACCGTCACCGGCTGGACGTGATAAATAGTATTCGTTAATTAATGAAGCTTTTCGTGGTAGCGGTATCCAGGAAGGTATGATCCTTTGCCTGCCTTGCTGCAACTGCGCGGTGACGATGGCTACACCTGACGTGCTTCCCCCCAAATAATATCCCGTTCATCTGAAAGCCACTCATCCCTGCACCTACCTCCCCTGGCGCCCGCCAATTACTGTTGTACACTAGGCGCAGGCAAGATGTCGGTGCTGAGCCAGCTCATTTCCGTCCAGTCTTAGTCAGCAATAAAACTACCAGCTACCCCTGCCATTACCAGCTTGCAGCTCCCACCTCCACCTGGCAAGGCTGCCAGCTTGACGCGTGCGTAGTCCACTACAATTGACCTCAATCATCATCGTCGCAGCCTTGACCTCCATCATAGCAAAGACATTCCCCGCATTCCCAACGAACCGACGGGCATACACGTACGCCTTGGACGAAACGAGATACCTTCACGAACAGTAACGAATCCTCTTTCTCTCTTTCCTTCCTAACGATAATACCGCAACGATGGCTGCCATGTTCAGCCAAAATCCCCTGATGAACGGGCCCAACTACTCCTTCTCCGATGCCCCGAAGAGCGTCAACGGTGAATTCAGAGAGCACCGCTTCAACCCGTAAGAAAGCTCCCTCATTCTAAAACTCCTCCCTTACAGACGTTTGGACTTTCTGAGGGCTAATCAATTCCGCAAACAGGTACACCGACAATGGCGGCTCGACCCTGGCCATCGCCGGTGCCGACTACGCCATCATGGCCGGCGACACCCGTAGCACCTCAGGCTATAGCATCAACTCCAGATACACCCCCAAAGTCTTCAAGATCGGCGGAACGACCTCATCACAAGAAGACGCTACCATTCTGCTCTCCGTCGTTGGCTTCGCCGCCGACGGCGAAGCTCTCAAGGACCGTCTCGACACCATCTGCAAGATCTACCGTTACCGTCACGGTAAGCCCATGAGTGTCACCGCCTGCGCAAAGCGCCTCTCCACCATCCTCTACCAGAAGCGCTTCTTCCCATACTACGTCTACGCAATTCTCGGCGGCCTCGACGAGGATGGCGTTGGCGCTGTCTTCTCTTACGATCCCGTCGGAAGTTACGAGCGCGAGCAAAGCCGTGCTGGCGGTGCTGCCGCCAGCTTGATCACCCCCTTCCTCGACAACCAGGTCAACTTCAAGAACCAGTACGTCCCGGGTAGCGGTGTGGGCCACGAGCTGCAGGAGCGTCCTCGCGTTCCCTTGGAGCGGAAGGAGGCCGAGATACTTGTCAAGGATGCGTTTGACGGAGCTGTGGAGAGACACATCGAGGTCGGTGATCATTTGCAGATGATGATTATTACCAAGAATGGAGTCGAGGAGGTTCTTCTGCCCTTGAAGAAGGATTAAGGTCGCCTGAACTCGGGACCGGGGTAGTTGTACAACACGAGGCAGGTAGCAATTTCAGACAGCATCATCGCCGGTTCAGCTGACCAAACATCACCAATGGATCAATCAAGTGCCCTTTTGTCCTTCCCAAAGCAGTATTCAACGTTCGCCTTGTCGAATGACGTGGCAGTTCCCCTGATCATCAATCTCGAGTCGGCCAGTGAAGTGGAAACATAGAGATTGAGTCGCATACCGGGCTGTTTGTGACTTTTCATGGAGGGAGGCGCCAGCCTTGGGTGGGCTTCTACCAGGCGCCAACATGCCGAATGGCGTTGAGCAACGCAACTGCCTATTCAGCACTGTCTATGGTTCATATGCAATCCCCCAGCTTGTCGGAGGCGACTACGAATACGATGGATTTGCTGCATAATCCGCAGTCCGGTCAGAAACCCTAACATCGATTGAACGGCAGACTGAGGTAGCGGGCAGAGCCTTTGCAGTCGACGAAAATTGCTCGTATTAGTTTCCATTCTAGGCAATGTCGTCGTTCTCACGGGCGACGGCAGCCTAGGCCCATGTCCGCTACAGATTTAAATTCACAGCTCAACACTAGGGGCCCATAGGCGATGCCTCGCAGTCTGGATTCCGTCTTCTATTGGATGCGTTCCGTCGTCCCTGTCAGATGACGGGCTGTCCCGAATAAGCGAGGCTCTTGGGTCACAGACGAATCAAGGCGTCCATAAACGGTCTCGGTTGACGTCTCGGTAGCTCACGGGGAGGGCTGTTGACGAAGGCGAGACATGTCGTTGCCGGGTTTTCGGAAGGTCCATGTGCGCCACAGACGATGCTCCTGAGGATCACGGTCGACTTGTCACTTTGCTCAGGGGTCAACAACGATTCCGGAGGCTTAGCTGAACCAGTCAAGTCGGCAGGTATCCGCATATAGTCGTAGAACATGAGGTTAGTTGCCACAGCCAATAACGGTGCTCCCGCTCAACAGGGCCCTGGCGTTCAGGAATCCCGACGGCTCATTCGCGGTTCGAACGAGAATGGGGAGTCACAACTAGGGTCTAGTCTGACGACAGCCCAACATTCGGACTAGGCGAATGTGTCTCCGCCGGAGGGTTGATGGGGATGTGGTGAGCAGCTTTCCATCATTGCCACGACCGCGCGATGCAGAGTTGCGGACTGCAGACCGCTCCAGATACCCGGAAAAACGAAACGCAGCTGACAAGTAACTGGAAAAAGAAGCCTAAACATGCTACTGCAGTAAGCTTGTTCAAGCAGGACGTATACTTCCCGAGGAACGCGATCTTCATCGAAACTTCCTCAAAGAACCCAACAAAGCCACAGCACCGCCGCATCTTTCGGTAGTAGTTGAAACCAGGTGGTCTGCTATGTGTTTGCCACCCGGCGGCGGCGACGGGACGAAAAGACAGGATGGCCCTGACCAGCTGAACTTCATCCCCCCCCTGCCCCCCTTGTTGCGACGGTGGCATGGCGGTTTTGCGTTGGAATCCTCGCGGGGCTGGACGAGCTTCTGCTTGATCAGTGCGTAAGGGCATCTGACAAGTCAAGCCGCCGCACCAATGTCCGATCGCCGGCTCGCGCCGGCAGCGGGGATGATGCCGACTTGGTTGCAAGACGAAGGTGTGTGTGTCTCTCTGTGGGCAGCGGCAGATCAGGGGATTCGCCCCCGTCAGGCTCTCTAGGCGACTTATACGGCTCAGTCTTACGTATGCCTGGTGCCAAGCATTGAAGAGTTGTAGAAACATACCGCAGAAACACACTGGCCGGTTGTCGCACATCGTCGTCAGATGTGCATGAGATTTGCAGAGGATCATCACTTACTATGGCTAGACGTGGCTGAAGAAGCTCAGAGTGTGGCTTGCCAGGACATGGTTCCAATGCTTGTGGAGGTCAGCCGGATGATTGGGCATCTGGCACCCAAGTCCCTAACTCAGGTTACCCCCCAAAGTTAGACGTCGACTCATTCCTCACTGGTAATAGCTAAAGCAACTGGTTGGCCTTCACGAACGTGGGTGATGGTCTCGGACGCATGGATCACCCGGCGAGTGACATTGCAGAACGTTCTTGACGCCGACGTTGGTATGTCGCCACCGAAAGGTTTCGCCGGAAGGAGTCCTGCGCGAGGCTGTCAAAAGTCGACGCCGGACGACGACGCGAGTGGACTGCTGGCTGGACAGCGATCGTTGAGGCGGCAATGTATGGGTGTATCATCAGACCAAGCCATGGCAGTTGACGACCAGAAGCACATGTTCGGTGCACTAGGCAGGATGTGGTTTGAGATGCGAACGAGCCCAAGCAGGGCTTTCGAACGCAAACCTAACCACCTAGCGCTGTCTCTGCTCAAATCAGATAACAACTGGATGTCACTTCTACGTCCGCGAGCACGTAAGCGGCACGTAATTATCGGGTGCACTACCTAGTATGCCACCAACGAGAAGCGGTTTCAACACCTGTAAGGTGATCATAAACGCGGGAAACCATCTCCTGACGCCTCGGGTATTGTGCAAATCCGTATTGATCTTACATAGCGTGCTCTCGAAGTTGCAAAAATGTTCATTCGCCGCTTGGAGGCTCTCGGGCACTTGCCATATGAATCCTCTTGCATGCGCTGGCACACATCAACTAGAGTGCATTAGCCAGCCCAGCAACCCAGCAGCAGGGGGGGGGGGACTATAGACAGCCAGGATTACTAGTGAGACGACCTCAATGTCGTCATAACGGTCTCATGGGTGACGCAAATGCGAGAAAAACCTACGCCGCAAAGTACGGACAAACATACAGGTACTCAACCATTTAATTTTCTTCGGTGTCGGTCGGCCGAGTATGATAGAAGGCTAGTGAGTGCATTGTAACATGGACGGTGCTGCTATTCTAGTGCCGCAAGATGCAACTGGGCCGTTGAATGGATATAATTAAGTTGCGTGAGAGGGTGCAAAAAAAAAAAAAAAAAAAAAAAAAGAAGGGAGGCCAGTTCCAACTGCCATTAGAGTTCGAATAAGGAGGGTTGACAGACAGATTTGGGCCTTGTCTCCTGGCTGGGATGGCAGGCTGAAGACCAAGACCCTGGGCGTCTGTTGCAACATGGGCGGGATGAAGGCTGGCAGGAGTTTCCAAGCATGATCTCAAGGCAAGATCATAATGATGCGAAAGCAGTGCAGGCAGTGACGAGTCTTGAAGGATGCGATGAAGATCTCGGGCACATAGGTTAATGATCGGCGCCGGTCAAGGAAGGCTTGGTCAGTGTGGCAAATTGTCCGACCGGCAAGCCGCATCCCTGGGCGGCGCATGCATGGTCGCGGTGGTTCGGCGGCTTCCTGGTCAGTGGAGAGCCGGCAACATGGGCGGGCTTCACCCAGGAGCGGATTCCATGATTTCGGCGAGCCACATATCCGAATGAAGTGGCTGTTGGTTTGGAGTTGGCTTCTCCACGGAGTAAAAGATCCGGTCGTTGCAAGCTTGAATAGGCAAGTTGAAGTCGAGGATGCTCATTGGATCCAGATTATGTATTTTTTTTGGGCAGATGGTACGGATACGGGCGAGGGTCCATGTGTAGCTCGAGCGTTGAGGTTCAGGATTGTCAGGAACAGGGTTTCAAGGACGGCTTCGCGGTTCTGACGGGTGCAGAGAAGGGATTTGCCACAGAGAATTCGAGATGGCGGGCGGCAGAGGGAGGCACAGGGAACCAGGGATTCCATGGTGGGATGAATTGGAGGGGAGGCGGGGGGGGGGGAACGATTGACGGAGCGAGGCTGCGAGAAAGTTTGAGCGCTAGGCACTACTTCCGTGGAAGGCGGCAGGGGTTTGCAATATTCGGAGTGGATGTCAAAGGAAAAAAATCGAAAAGTTTGGAGATTCCCATGTTTCTGTGTCTGGACGTCGTCAAAAACTGGTGCTGCCAGGTCAGGGTCCACTGGCGTCAAGGTCACTACTGGCTGCATGCAAAGGAGGGGGGGAACTGATCAGGGGACCGGCGACGGTGCTTCGGGATCAGGTACGTCGTCGGTACACGAATCGATACTTTGGGCCATCAATTGGCAATTACAGTGACGACAGTGCGGTGTCAGTGGGGGGAATGGACGGGAGGGTTCAGGGAAGACGAGGCGAGCAGCGGGCAGGTACGTAGTCAGAACCCTATGTATGTACATTCGTACCTTAGGGTATCCGTCGTGTCAAGGAAATGGCCAAGTCGAGGCAAGGCAAGGCAGGGCGAAGGCAGGCCAAGACAGGGCCAGGAAAAGCAGGGCAAGGCGAGACAATGCAAGACAGGACGGACACAGACAAGTTGCGCTGAAGCCGGAGTGAATGCCGGTTTCCAATAGGAACATTGGGATAGACGTCGCCCAACGGCACGGGAGACGCACATGTTCATGCTGAGGTAGGTGGCAGACGAATAATTACCCACCCTACAACACTAAGGTACTGCGTAAAGTAACCACCAACACCTTTGTACTCTGTAGGTACGGAGACTGCGCGCGATACGGTCTTCATCTATGATCGTGGGGCGTCTTGTGGGGTCCAGATGCCAGACCTGAAGTGCCCTGGATTTCCCACTGTGAAAAACCGACTCGTACCTGGGTTCCCTGCCCTGCACCGGCCTGGATGTGAAAAGTGTGGGGTCCACTCAGACTCGGGTGCGAATTAGCAGCATTAGATGGCCCGCGGCGGGAGCACCGCATTTCTTGTCTTCCGCCCCGGTCTTCGCTTGCTCCAACTCGCTGCCCTTCCCTCACCTCACCTGGCCCCCCGTGTGCCGCCCGACAACCTTCCATCCTCCTCCTTCTCCTCCTCCTCCTCCTTCTCTTCTCAGGTACAGAGTAGGTTGGTTCTGCTCTTCGGCCCAGCCACTCACCTTACACGGAACAAACACAAGCAGACCACCACCCACAAAATCACGTCCAGGCACACAGGCACAGGCAATACCCTCGGCCGTCCTCCCAAAATTGCGGGACATGACTCCACGTACTTTTGCCTTCACCGGTTGCCGCCGTTCGCGAGGCATCCCGGAACGAAACAATTCTGGCCTTGGGACCCCTCACCCTCATCAGACCACCTGTGGGCGAAGGGCCAATGATAGGCCGCCCGCGCCAGAAATTTCTCTAGATATGCCAGATGGGTTCTGGGTAAGGGGAGAACGGTCTAGACCACCGGCCCCCCCGCACCCACCACGACACTCACGGTCCCTGAAGTACCAGCCATGCGGCTGACAGCTTGACATACCGCCGCAGCATAGGTAGTCACAAGTCCTAGCCCGAGCCTGGCCCTTTGCCGCTCTCCTGCTCCTGCAGTACGCGGCGAGACGAGCCTCTAATCTTATTTCGCCTGCCACCTCCTGCAGCATTGCGACCCTGACACTCCCGCCCATCGAGACATTGTTGCCAGATCGCACCTTGCCGAACCACGCCATCCCACCACGTCCAGCTTGCTTGCTCGCTTGCTTACGGCGGGGTACGATGGATGCAGTCTTTGCTCCCTCCGCCTGGTCCGACTTTTGCAGGCCTACCACGCGCTATTCGTAAATGGCCCTCCGCTTGCTTCCAGCAACACAATAGGCCCCTTGTTTGGGCCTGACAGGAACAACGGTAGTGTCATGGCCTGGGCCAGTCCATTGTCCGTCTGAGACGACGGACGGAAAGCCCATGCGTGTCCCGAGCCGCGTATCCGCCATAGTTTTTTTCCCACCCAGTTCAGAACAAAAGTCATGTTGGCTGGTATGTTCAAATACGTCATGACTCCAAAGGGGGCGTCAGGGAGCACAATGAGGCATTGGGTATGGCGGTTTCGCTGTGGACGACTGGGCGTACTATTCCAAATTGCCGAGAGACCAACGGTCGACGGAGACGGGCGGAAGGTCGAAAGACAGAGAGACATGAGACCTCTTCCAATGCCTATCGACCACCCACGAAGTACATGCAGACCTCGCGTGTTTCTGGCGGATAAGATCGCGCTCATCATCAATTCCGGCCTGGGAGTCTGCATCATTCCGTTCATTGGCTTTCCGAAGCGCATAGCCGCCCCCGGATTCTCAATGTCGGGAGCCCAAGCAGAAGCCAATACCAGACGCCCAGCCCAGGCGAGCTCAGCTCTGATCACATCACGCCAGAGACTCTGGGTCGATCAGGCAAGGTACGGATAGCTAAAGCCTAAAATGAGGCTTGGGCCTACTACCAGGGGTGCAGTGAGAGGAGATGAAATGTTTGTGCCACCATCGGCATCCCAGGGCTTCCTTTTACAGACGTATCACTTTGCTTGATTCCTGCGTCGCAGCTATGCAAAAGCACCCGAGGAGCCCAATTGGAAAAAGCAATGACGAGCAGATGATGATCTGTTGAAGGGTCCTCTGTTCCATGCCCACTCCCAGGGGGCACGATGGTCTATTGATAGATCAGGTGCATATCTTTACCCGTTGACGGTCGCAAGACGAAGTGAGGGCGATTTTGACGATCCATCGAATGACGGCAATGAACGGCAACTATGACTTATTGGTACGCAACCAAAACAAGCAGTATCAGCAACATTTGAATTGGCACCTTGCATTGCAATTGCGGGTAGCTTGCTTGCAGGTACCTTTCCTTGTACAAGTCATGTACCTCGAGCAGTACCTTACCTTGAATGTACGTACCGGGAGGCGAATCCGGCTGGATTCGATGTGGCTGGGAGGCTGCCGGAGAAGAGAGAGCAATCCCCAACAGCCAAGCAAGCAAACTCCATGTCTATGCGTCTTCTTTTTTCTGTTTCTGTCCCGTTGGCCTCCATCGAATTGGGGGTAAGAATCAGTACTCGACAGCAACTGGCTTGTCTCTTTAGGTACTCGGTCGGCTTGCACTACACGCACCCAAGCAAATTGGATCCCGACATTGAAAATGGCCCTGCGGGTCGAGTGGCAAACCACAAGACTGGGTCGCTCTCCATCGAGGGCGTCCACCTGTTCCGTTCTGCTCGATTCGACCTGGTCTCGCGACTCACTCTCTTTCTCCGTCTCCGTCCTGTTTCTTCTGTTTTGCTGCCCACCGGACACCGACCGAGTCTTCTGGTCTTCCTCTTCTCGTACTCAAGCAGTACGACATTCCGTCTCCGTTCCCGTCAACACTGGCTGGCTGTATAATGTCTGAAGTTATATCAAAAGAAACCTTACCGACCACTCTCTGGACAAGTCGCAAAGAGCCTTGCCTACTTTAGTTCGTGGCCCGGTCAAGTGGGAGGGCCACCCGACCATATCTGTGTCCCTTGCACATCTGAGAGCGGCAGCCAAGAACCGAAGAAAAAAAATCCCATCTTTTCTTCATCCAATTTGCTGCTCCTCGCTCCAGAACGGGCACCTGGCCATGCACATCAGTTCGTTCCCACCCTCAAGGATGTCCCCTTACCCGCAGCTCTCAATCCGCCTCTTCTATCATCACCCCTCGCTGCTCCTTCTTGGACCCCGTTCCACCTAGGTTGAACTGGCATGGCTGCAGCTTCCATCCGCCAAAATCGTCTCAGAGCTCTCCTCGAGCGGCTTTCGCGTCTGCGTCTGTTTCGGCACTTACACCTCGTTGATCTTAAACCCACCCCTCGCCGAACGCCACTTAACCCACTGCCTGGCCCGATTGCTCTCATCTCGTCTTGCCAGTCCACTGTCCCTCTCACTCCCTTCTCCTTAAACAGCTCGGTGTGGAACGGCACTGCCATCTCGGCCTCTTCCTGGCGGTTACCATCCGGGGGCGACGTGGACGCATACAAGCTACTACAGTACGCTGTCGCAGAAGACGTCGCCGCCTTTACCCCAGCGCGGTACTACCAGTCCGCTTCGCTCCTCCAAATACGCCTCCCGTTTCTCCCGGCTCGTCCTCGATAGCCCCCGGTCTTGAATCCTAGGACTGTCCGGTACCATCTACATAACGACTACTCATTTGAGGTCCGCGCCAAGGAGGGGGGGGAAAAAAAAAACCTTTCTCTTGGCCCATCGAAGAGCCTTGTTGCCAAAGTTGCCCGTCCAGACCCCGATATTGCTAATCAGTTGGTAAACTGGACTTCCCGGCATCTCCATTGTCTGCACTAGCCAGATCCTCGAACTTGGGTATTGGCCACCTTCCAACCGGTAACTCGTCATCTTCCCTGCGCTATCTTCTTTGGTTGTCTGCAACTGTCCGGGTCTCATGATGGCTCTTGCCCTTTTCCCTCCATAAATATCATTGGACGTCTGAGGTCAAGCCAGCCTTTGTGTTGTCTCCGTCACTTGACAATGGTAGTAGGTCTCTAACGGTCACGCCAGGAAACACTTCGCCAGACATCCCCCTGAGCTATTCTGAATGTCATTCGATCGGCACGCTCTTCACCTTACGCCTACCTTAGCTCTTCGCGTCTTCTTTCGCTCCCTCTCAGACTGCTCTCTGCGCATACTCTTGACTCGTTGAGCCCGAGTCCGGCAGTCTCCTCAGGTTGACATTGCTCGGCTTGATCCCTCGCCTCGCGTGCACTCTTCCAGCATCGGACACGTTATCCGCGAACTCTGCCGGCAAAGCTACGCTTGCCTCAGCTCCACGAAGTTCAGGTAAGAGACAGCCCCCGTTTAGTGGCGATTGCACCACCCAGACAGCTGCACATCTCCACACGATATGCATGCCTGGAATTCCCTAATCTAGCCCCTCGCGTCTCGTTTCCTCGTCCCGTCCTTTCGTCGGCAGCTCCCCCGTTACCCCAGCACCCAAGGCTACGCCGTGCCCCCTGCGTCGGGCTCTTCTCTGCATCGGCATTGGCCGCCCACACGAGCTGATCACCTTCCAGGAATTTCCATTGAGCCACATTTTCACAACTCTTCATCCTGAGCAGGGTTTACTGCCACATATACCCTGGGGCGCTCGGAAGCGTGACTTTTTATGACGGAGAAAACCCCCCCCCCCCTTTCTCCTAAAGGCTGTGCAAACTAGCCACATTGGCCACAACGTGGGCAGTCACTCATCTTCTGCAAATAGCTCAATCTCTTCTGTGGCGCTTCGAAGCACACATCCATCATATCTTTGTAATTCTCCTGCCGGGATCGCCTTAGTCAGAGTTGTCAACTTAGCAGCCAGAGGCTTGAACTAGTGCTTCGCGGAAGGTATAAACTACATAACGGACCTGCTTCTGGCGCCGTTTGGCACCGTTCGTGGGTTTCGGCGAGCTTGCTAACTTGGGCGAGACAGCTTGTGGGCGGCGTATACTCAAGTCCCAGGTTGCACCAACCACCTTACAAATGGGAGATGTTCAACCCCCACCCACTGCCACCGAGTATCCAGTCGTGGAATCTCACCAAGGCCTGAACGCTGTAGGTGCCTCGCCATATCTTCTTGATGAACAGTCAAGAATGGAAGCTCAAGGTGCAACTCTGCCGCAGTATCAGCAGCATCAACAGTACGGACCCCCGCAGCATGCCTTTTCATCCCAGCTCGACATGGCACAGCAACCCGCTCCTGGCCGCCCCGGGGCTTTCAACATGAACGGCATGGCGAACGCGCTTCCTCAAGGTTCCATGAGACACGGGCAATATTTGCCTGCTGGCCAGCAGCAACACCAACAGCAGCAACGATTCAGCCCTGCGGCGTCCTCACCGTCCATGATGCCCCAAATGCCTCAAATGGCTCCCCAGTATCCCGGCCAAGCAGCAATGCCGATGGGCAACCCGCACTACTACATGCCTCAGCACCATCAAATGCAGCATTACTATGCAAGTCAACTGTCCCCGACGCAGCAGCAGGCTCGACCAAACATGGGCTTCTACCCGAACCAGATGGTCATGAACCATCCGCAGAACAGCCACATACCCCAAGGATACTACTATCCGCCGGGTCCCTACCCTCACCAGGGGCAGGCCATGCCTAACCACATGGTCGCGGCGCAGTACCTTTCGACAACGAACACTGCACACGCCGATCCGAGAATTGTGCCGCCCATCAACGGCGTTGATCAATCTAATGTCAACGTCTCTCCAAACCACAAACTCGGCGGTCAGTCAACTCCGAAAGACTCGCAATTGCGTCTTGGTGCTCACATTTGCATAGAGGAAGGAGAGGGAAGATCTGGCATCGTTCGAGGGCCACCGAGAAAGCCGCGACAAAGCGGTAAGAGTTCACACTGTCCTCCGCCAGGCAAGGCAGAAAGTCATTGACAAAACATAGGCCATGCGATTTGGATCGGAAATCTGCCGCCCCAGACAGACCTCATGAGCCTAGTACACCACGTCTGCAAGGAAGCGAATGGACTCGAATCCTTGTTTTTAATCTCAAAGAGCAACTGCGCTTTCGCAAACTTTAAGGACGAAACAACATGCGTTACGGCGCAGCAGAAACTCCACGATTCGAAATTCCAGTCTGTCCGGTTGGTCAGTAGACTCAGGAAGAGCACGGTAGAAGGCGCGACTGGGGTAACGGCACCGACTGGTCCATCGGCGTCATCGGGATCCCAGACTCCGCACGATGTTCCTGTGCAGCCGACAGTGGTAGAAGCCTCGACTGAAGCGGCAGCTCCTGAGGCGGTCGAGACCAAACCGGCTACATCGGTCGATGCAGCACCTCAAAAGGACAAGTTCTTCGTTCTGAAGAGTCTGACTGTCGAGGACCTAGAGCTAAGCGTGAGGACCGGTATCTGGGCCACCCAATCCCACAATGAGGAGACTCTGAACGGGGCTTTCCAGGTGAGCAGAAAGTCGGGAACGCGGAAGGGTGCACTTGACTGACAATCTAGCAGTCTGTGGACAATGTATACCTTGTGTTCTCTGCAAACAAGTCAGGGGAGTATTTCGGTTACGCGAGGATGACATCGTCTATCAATGAAGACCCGGCGGCCGCGATCGAGTTCGCTCCGAAGGCACAGTCTGCGAACGATACCGACCTACCGAAGGCCATCCCAACCGAAGCCACCGATTATGCGCCGAAGGGCAGGATCATCGACGACTCGGCCAGGGGAACAATCTTTTGGGAAGCAGAGCGCGAAGATGGTGAGAGCGGCGACGAAGAGGAGGAGCAAAGCGACGTGAGCAGCAGAAAGAGTTGGAATCAGGAAGGAGATGGCACGACCAACAAGGCATGGGGCAAGCCGTTCAAGCTGGAATGGTTGTCGACCGCGCGATTGCCCTTTTATCGGACACGTGGGCTCCGGAACCCGTGGAACTCGAACCGAGAAGTCAAGATTGCGCGGGACGGTACGGAGTTGGAGCCATCCGTTGGACGAAGACTAATCGGTCTGTTCAATCGTGTTCAGAGCCCTCCGAACCCCGGGGCAGTACCAGCTGCCATGCGACCTGGGATGGCGATGATTGCAGGATATCCGCCGATGAGGCCGCAGTTCCAGCAGTGATTTGAGCCGATTGAGCCATCTCTTGCTTGAACGAATTCGTCGGGCGGTAGATGTGGTTCTCACTCAGAATTTCCTGAAAGAAAGACTTACCTTGGATCGGATATTTATGGTTGACGATGATGGTTTTGAGCATGCTTCAACGACGAGCGCATATGCGGGCCATGACGAGCGCAGAGATGGGACTTTTGGCTATACGATATTGGTCTTCAATGTACCTAATCCGACTGTCTAATTCTACGAGCAGGTACAATGTACACTAGGCATGGCCCGAGTCACGAAAAGAGAGGAGCATTTTGCTGAGACGGACAACTACAGAGACATGAAGGCGCGGCGTGAGCCGGCTTCAAGGCCAGGTCAGCAGGCTGGTGCCCGTCCCTACGCTTCATTATCAGCCTTTTCCCAACTGATTTTCCCTGGTGATATGAATGACTTGCTGCGCTACCAGAAAGAATAAAAATTGAGATGATGAGGTTGTGCGCTGCGCAGTCCCAAGACATGTCGTCGATCGACTGTGGCACTCAGGAGTGGCGACATCCACATTGTGGCTTGACCCTAGACGTCGGGAAGGGATGAACCCGGGGTCAAAGAGTCGAAATGCAAGGACAAAGTTTAATTGGAGAGGCCGCCGCTGGCATGGAGGGCACGTACCAGAAATGTCGCGATGTTGACCGTCAATTGTCCAGGTCGGCTTGCCGCTCAAGATGCGGGCCCTGTAGCAAGCGCTGCTGCGGGGAGATTTGGAGAGCCGTCGGACGCCGTGTTCGACCTGGACATGCTGCTAGGGTCAATCTGGTCTGGCTTCCGTGGCCGCTTGTGTGTGCAGCGAGGTTCGCGAATCGCAGCGCCGGTGCACCGTTACATCGTGACGGAGGAAGAGTTTCGAATGATTTCAGGGCCAAGGCGGGCTTATGCCAAACATTGACATTGACTCTCGGCTTTCGTCAGAGCATATGTGTGTGTGTGTGTACGCAGTATGTGACACACTTATTGGAAACGGGCCACTCATACCTTTCGTTGCTGGAGTAGGTGTTGGGTATTTGGGGTCCCGTTTTCCTCAACTCAAGCCTCAGTCATCAGCCTGCATTGTCTGCGCCGGACGTTCCGTCCCAATGGTCGCACTAAGTAAACGCCCATGATCGAATTGAAACCAGCTGAGCGGCGTCACGAGACGACTGAAAGGAGATGTAAGGTCTAGACCCCTCATCTCCGGAGGACATCTCTCTCGGATGGGCAGAGGAAGACGTGGAGAGGGTGAGAGATGGAAATCGCCCAGTCCAGGCCTCAGCAGTACAGGGGTCCGTCCAAGAGAGCCCGTCTGATCCAGGAACTGGATATATGATTGGTCAGATACTTCTTCATGGACAGGTCGCACAGCGGCAGTTAAGCGGGGCCCCGGCCTAACGCCGAAACTCTAAATCCTGGGTGGGCGACGAAAGGCAGGAAACATTCTCCCGGGATCTATCTGTTTAGGTCGGGTACATATAGCATCAATCAGAATGCGCTGTTGATGAACTACAGAGCAGAACCGAGTGCTGAACGACCAAGCGTAAATGATGAAATGATGCGGACTTTGCCAATTGTGTTACTTTTAGTGGCATTTTCTTGCCAGGTGAGCCTTGATGCGAGAACCACGGTTGTGGAAGGTGCTGGAAGCTTCCACATGCTTCCACACGTAGAAGCACCTCGAAGCGTCTCGTGAAGCCATCGCCATATGCTTACCCGATAGAATCCTACCAGCAGGTTTCCATACACATTCGCGTCTCTTCCGTAGCACCCGAGCTGTTTCCAGAATGACCTGGCGATGATGACATGCTACCTTTCAGCGATGATTCCGGAACTGTGTCGAAGGCTTGGTAGTGCCTGCCTCAAGTGTATAAATCGACCGACTTGATCCCCATCTAGAGGACCTTTTTCTCCATCAGAATAACAACAACAAACAACAACAACAACAACAACAACAACAACAACTTCCAAACACCCTGCGACTCAATTCGCTTACAACTCAAAACCCAAACAAAATTCCAAGTGCAACTCTTTCACATCACAACCTACCCAACACGATCAAAATGGCCGCTTTCTTCCCCCGCAACTTCTACAACTCTGACGCCTCCTTCACTCCTCTCTTCCGTCTTCTGGAGGACTTCGACAACTATTCCCGCCAGGGCGGTCAGAACGGCACCACCCGCGGCACCCACCGCAACCACGTCCCGACCTTCCAGCCCAAGTTCGATGTCCGCGAGGTCGAGGATGCCTATGAGCTTCACGGCGAGCTCCCCGGCTTGAAGAAGGAGGACGTCTCCATCGAATTCACCGACCCCCACACCCTCCATATTCGGGGCCGCGTCGAGCGCTCCTACACCGCGGGTACTCCCCCCGCTGGTCTCCTCCAGCAGAGCAATGAGATGAGCGGTGCCATCACCGACGGCCAGGAACGCCCCCGCTCCGCGCACCAGGCCACTGTTGAGGACGATGACAACGAAACCAACTCCACCGCCCAGCCCACACCGGCCACTACTGTCGCCGAGGTGGACAAGAGCGGCAAGCAGCAGCAGAAGCAAGAAGGCCCGGTCGACAACGCCAAGTACTGGGTCTCGGAGCGCAGCATCGGCGAGTTCAGCAGGGTCTTCAACTTCCCTGGCCAGGTCTCGACCGACAACGTCTCTGCCAAGTTCACGGACGGAATCCTCACGATCCGTGTGCCCAAGGCTCCCAAGCATGAGACCCGCCGCATCCAGATTGCTTAAGCAAGCCCTTCGACTCGACCAAAAACACTCTTCCTTACGAACACTTTACGATTCTTGTACAATGGTAACAATCATGACGGCTAGAAATTCCGGGGTTTCGGAAACGAGATTGCATTAATGATCCTACAGCATGGCTTGGTGTTTCGGTCCTTCTTCATAGCACCAAACTGATGGAAGCGCTCTTTACTGGCTTGTAGATAGCAACTGAAATCAAACTTATTTTTTTTTAACGAAACCTGAAAGGTTCAAATCGAGAGATTGCAGGAGACGTGACCGTTGGATGGGGACGGGAAGGTCTAGACGGCGGAGTGCAATAGACCAGTTCTAATGACAAACAACACCACAAGCAGGCGATGCTGCCTGAATTCGTGTAAGCAGATGAATTATTGACTTTGCTCCAAATCTAAACTTCCGTCAGTGGCCAACGATATTAGCGTGGTGGAGACGCTAAAGCCAGGCAACAAGTGGGGCCGATTCTTGACTGAAGCCGGAGAGCGCACGTGAGTTGGTGTGGCACTTTCCTTGCCACTTCCTCGACGCGTCTTAAAACCCGCGTCGCCCACACAACATAAGCTCAGCGCCGCGAAGGACCCTTATCTCACCTCCGACATCGTGGTCTACACACACGTCAATCGATTCAAGCGCAGTCCAGGTCTTCCCAAGTCACAATGGCCGAAGCCGACGGATATGATGAAAGCAATATGGGCGACGAGAGCCAAATGACTGGCCCTGGCGCGCCCACGCCACTGACCGCTCTTGAGGTATATCCTTACTGTGAGGCATTGCCGACTCAAAGATATTGACTCTTGGTAATTAGGGAATCGCCGGGTTGACCAAGCGCGACATTCAGCTTGTTGTTGATGGCGGTTACAACACCGTGGAGTCCGTCGCGTACACCCCACGTCGAGTCTTGGAGCAGATCAAGGGTATCTCGGAGCAAAAAGCCACCAAGATCCTTGCTGAAGGTTGGAATTCTCATAGGGAAATGTGCGAAGTATTAATTCTGACATATCTGTAGCCTCTAAGCTTGTACCAATGGGTTTCACTACTGCCACAGAAATGCACCAACGCCGAAGTGAGCTCATCTCTATCACTACGGGTTCCAAGCAGCTGGATACACTTCTTGCCGGTGGTATCGAGACCGGGTCGGTGACAGAGCTGTTCGGAGAGTTCCGTACAGGAAAGAGTCAGATCTGCCATACCCTGGCAGTAACTTGCCAGCTTCCATTCGACATGGGGGGTGGTGAAGGCAAATGCTTATACATCGACACTGAAGGCACGTTCCGACCCGTCCGTCTGCTGGCCGTCGCCAACAGGTTCGGCCTCTCCGGAGAAGAGGTGCTGGACAATGTGGCGTACGCGCGCGCCTACAACTCGGATCACCAGCTGCAACTTCTCCAGCAGGCGTCTGCAATGATGTGCGAGACGCGATTCTCGCTCCTCATTGTCGACAGCGCGACTGCTCTGTACAGAACCGATTTCTTGGGCCGTGGCGAGTTGTCGTCCAGACAGACTCACCTTGCGAAATTTATGCGCACCCTGCAGCGTCTTGCCGATGAATTTGGAATCGCTGTGGTCATCACCAACCAGGTCGTTGCGCAGGTTGACGGTGGACCGAGCGCCATGTTCAACCCTGACCCGAAGAAGCCCATTGGCGGTAACATTATCGCGCATGCCAGTACCACAAGAATCAGCTTGAGGAAGGGCCGTGGTGAGACTCGTGTCGCCAAGATTTATGACAGTCCTTGCCTGCCGGAGAGTGACTGTCTCTTCGCGATCAATGAGGATGGCATTGGAGACCCAAGTCCCAAGGACCTGGAGAAGGACTGAGTACTGTCTGTTTAGCAGTTGGCAGTTGTATCAGTATGGATCTGGGCCACGATTCGGTTACGCGCACATGAGTGAGGTTTTGTTAACTCCCCAGTTGGCAGGAGGTGGCATGCATGGTTGTTGGCGTTGGACGGCATATTGTTTTCCTGGAGTTGTGGTGATTCTGCTATTACTCGACAGGAGAGTATCGAGATGTACCATTTGCTAGGTAGACGAGATTTATGGCACAAAATACGTAAACAGAACAAAGTTCGAAGTCATTCTCGACGCGCAAGTATCCTATCGTGACATAAAGACTTTCATGGATATGTCCAAAAGGCGGACAAGCTTCAACGTTGCACTGTGCATTGACAAACCGCACTGTCCAACGACACTGTAAAACAGCTGGTTGCTGTTTTGGGACTAGCCCCACCAACGCGCTTGGAGCCTGGCAAAGTGAAATTCCAACATCTCGAATCGCGACGAACTTTTGCTGCAGCATCAGATTGTTTGATGCGCCGAGCCCGACTCGCGACTCCAGCGGCCTCTTTCTTTCCCCCGAAGGTGTGAGAGGTCTTGATGAATTAGGTCCGCGCGAAGAAAGATGGATTCCGCAGACACGCAATACCTCTACCGAGAGACTCGTCTCAACCTCGAAGCGGCTTCTACGTCGTCTATCGTCAATATCCGCGTTCCCTCGCTGACATCCAACGGCAGAGGCGCAACTCGCAGACTGACCAACGGGAACAGCGGCAAGAATGTGAGCGAAGATGAGGTGGCTTTCCGACTTAAGAACCTCGCTGCTGCCTCGTCGGTCTACCACAGAAAATGGCACGATGCACCGCGCAGCTTCCTCTGGAGGTTGCTCGAGGACGGCTTGGTATTGAGCCTTCGTGTGGTCGATACCTGTCGCCAAGAAAAGGCGGCGGATGCGCCCCTTACGCTCACCTTCAGATTCTCGGTACCGGTCCAACCGTCCTGCATCGCCTTCGCCGACCCCCGCGAACACGATGCGCTCTCGATGTTCGTCCTCGACGAGTCTAACTCTCTCTACACATTTACTCTACGACCCGATTTTTTCAGGAAGCGCTCCGCGATTGAGACTGGTCCAGGCGATGCTTGCAAGGCTTACCAGCCAAAGGTCTTCGGCCTGAAGCATCCGCACCGAATGGTCGCAGCAAGCCCCGATCAGGTTGTCATTTCCCTCTACGATGGTGGCCTTGTGAGGCTCGATAAGAACAAGGCTCAAGACTGTATGTGCCACCCCATTGTGCTGTTGATATTCCTCATCCTGACATCCTACAGCCGCCAGCAACCCGTGGAAAGAGACGATCTATAATTCCCAAGGTTGGGCGCAGGGAATCCGCAACTTCCTCCCTTTCAAGCAGAACAACTCTATTCGATACCACAACATGTCCATGGACGCCAGCGCGGCCACATCGATACAGGTCACGGACCTGGGCTTGGATGATGCTGCCTTCCTGTTTACTGTCTGCCTCGACCACCGCATGCGGATTTGGAACTTGCGGACCGGACAAATCCTTTTCACCGGAGACATCCTGAACGCTGACCGCAACCCTCAAGAGATGGGCAAGTGGCAGATTGATCCATCTCAATCAAATCTGCTGCAGCTCGTTGGCGATGGTGCCGGTAAGAGGATGTGTGCTACCTATTCGCCTATCGGTGCCGGAGAGTTCAAGTTCTGGAATATCAAGGCTCATGATACCGAGACCGTCTACGTAGAGGATGCATTCCCTGAGACACACTTGGTCCCGTCTTCACCGTCATTGTCGGATGTCTGGACCCTCGCAGATTTCGTTCTTTCCAGCCCGTCGGATGGTGGTGTTCAGTTGTGGACGTTGTGGAAGAATAACATGACCTACCGGGTCCAGGAGTTGGAGCTCGATATGGACAATATTGGAGATTCTTGGGAGACTGAGTGGAACTCCGTGCACATCGATACGACATATCCAGCAGCGCAGGTCTCGGGCCCGTCGGACCCAACAGATACAACTGAGAAATGGCTGGAGCTGATCTTAGCACCTGGCCGTTTCACAAGAGCTACCTTGGAGACGGCCCTTTCAATTTACGAGAAGGGGCTGGGAGCCCAAAAAGACAGCGGATCGAGGGGGCAAAGGGGCTTGGCGGAGTCTATCTGTTCCGTTCTCGCTTCTACAGCATCTCTGGATCGCAACTCAGCCGGTGGCATGGACTATGAGCAATTCCGTGCGAGCAGCGAAATCCAATGGCGGAGATTCTACAGACTGCTGATTGAGCTAGACAAGCAGCGTGGCGAGGCGGTCTCTCTGATTCTCGATTCGGACACAGATATGACCTGGGTAGTTTGTGCCGATGCTGTGTCTGCCATCAGAGAATGCAGCTCACTCGAACGATTATACTATAACCTTTCGCGCCCAGACGAAGGATCAGAGCGGACAGCGACTCTAATTTCCACGGGAATCAACTTTGTTGACACAATTTCTGACAATATCCTGCAAGTCTGCAACGCGGCGCTGCGCCCTGAAATTTTTGAGGAGACGCCGAGGACGGATTACGAGCGGATTCAGTACATGTTCGACACCACCGCCATGTGGCGAAGTGTAAGCGAGGAGGATTGCGCGCAGGTCATTGAAAGCCTGGGGCAAAACTACAGCGGTGTGACGATGGAGCTGTACAACAGCCTCGCTGCCTTGATCGCCGCCAGCGTAGAGTCAGGAAGCCGCAAGACCCGGCAGCCTCTCACTGACTTTGGAAGAAAACTGATTGTCAAGGCTGTTCAGGAAACAATCGAGCTCCAGTGGAAGGTTGTCTTCAGTCAGATCTTACTATTGGTTCACATGGAATTCGACTGGGAGCAAGAGGAGGACATGCTATCCAAGCGATTCGATATTGGCAACGTGTTTCGCCAGTTGCTCGAGTCCCTCCGCAGGTTAGAGCTGCTTAGGTGGCTTTCCAAAACCGAGATCACAGTTCCAATTGGAAACAAGCACGAACGCAACGGCTCCTTCTCTGGCTCGCCAAGCGCCACCAAGCGATCTGGCGAGGAGACCCAAACCATCACCGCTTTGGAGGGCAATGTAGGACACCTCCTGGGCTTCGTCGATGGCAAGAACGAGCTTTTGGCCTCGAGCATCACAGATATTGTCAACGATTTGTGCGCATCAAACAGCGACATTGAGGTGTCACCTACCCTCATTCAATGCTCCTTGATCAGGAGAGAACGGGCCGATTTGGCCCTGGAGCTAAACCCCTTCTGCAGCCAAACGCCTTTCGCCATTTATATCCAGGGCCGAGTCTCCCTTGCCCTCAAAGATTTTGCATCAGCCGCTATTCATTTCCGCAAGGCGGCCATTGGAATGAGTACGCTTGCGGCGTTCTTCTTACCTCGTTCTTTGCTGACATGTACATTAGGTGTGAAGGATGTTGATGTCGACCGCCATAGCAGTGGTCTCCTGGACGACACGGAATGGAACCTGCTCAACAAGGGCCCTGCCCGTTATTATTGTCACACCGTGGCCCTGTTTGAGAAGGCCAAGGCGTACTCTTATGTTATCGAGTTTGCCGGTCTGGCTATTCAGTACTCTCACGCCAGCCCCGAAGCTGCATTGGTGCGAAGCGAGATGCTTAGTCGCCAGTTCAACGCAGCCACAGTGCTCTCGCGCTTCGATGTTGCTCACGCCAGCCTACTTGCCATGAAGGACAAGGCAATGCAGCACTCGTCCCTGCGCAAGCTGGTGGACAAGATGTGCGAATCTTATCACAACAAGGAACTAATGTCGCTACCCTTCCCTGGGCTGTCAGACTCCATCGATGAGATTTTGTCCCAGAGATGCAAGTCGACGATGGATGTACTGAGCGGCATCCCTTACCACCAAATACTCTACTCCTGGAGGATCAAGCACAACGACTATCGTGGCGCGGCCACGGTCTTATTGGATCGCATTCAGAAGCTGCAGTTCGCCGGCGAGGGTGACAAGTTCATTGGGGAGGACATCCTGGACACACCCATAACGAAGCAGTACCTGCTGCTCATCAACGCCTTGAGCTGCGTTGACCCGAAGCAAGCCTGGATCTTCTCAGAGGAATTGCCGCCTCCCAACTCGAGGGACGGCAACTTCCAAGGCAAGCGCAAGGTCGTCACGCTGCCAGACTTACGCAAACAGTACCAGGACGAGCTGGACAGAATCGCTGCCATCCAGAACAACCAGTTCGGATTCGAGGCGGACGACGCTATGGACATTTTGTAAATGGATGAATGACAAAAGGCAGACCCACAAGGCACGGCGATGGCGGCAGAGAGCATGTACAAATAACCAGAATCTTTCCGGATAAGAAGACTTCGGATACAGCAGATACCTCACGAATTGCATGGATTGGGCTTTGGTATTTTCGATGGAAGAGAAATAATTTCATTTTTCGTCTCAGTCAGACCCAGCTTCTTTACCCCAAACGCCGTGACATATGCTAAAAGTGCGTGACCACCGCTGGTTATTATCATACTTGCAGCATTGCAACACAGTTCTACGCTTGCGAGGGCTGTGGCATCAGCTTGGGGTTCTCGGGGGCAGCAGCCATGATCATAGTTTGACCTTGGGCTGCGTCCGGTGCTTGGCGGTAGAGAATGATTTCGGACTGTTTGAAATATCTTCGAGCATCTTCCAGAGGTTAGCAGAGGATTGGCCTGCTGCAGCATGCGCGCGGTCTCCTTACCTTCGTCAATGAGAACCAAGCTGAGGTAGTACCTGGTCGAAAACTTCTTGTTTACATCGCGGAATGTAGGGGTCAAGTCGAAGCCTCCAAGGAAGAGACGAATAGGGATAGTCTCTCCTCTGGACGGGGATCCGTCCATGATCTGCAAGCAACAGTCAACATCTATCCGCATATCTTGGAAATAGAGCCACTCACCTCGAAGCGCACCAAGGTCTCACTTTCGTTGTACTGGTTCGGCGCTGCGCCCGTCGTCTCCCTCCTGATAATGGACAGTTCCATATGTTTGATCTTGAGTCGGACGAGAAGGAAGTATATACGGCCAACAATGACGTCCTTAAGATGGTACTTGCTCTTGGAGTACTCAAACTCAATGTGCAGACAGTCCTCAATGCCGACGTCCATTTTGATGGATGAGTTCATCTCAGGGGGTATGCGGTACGAATAGACCCAGATATCCTTCTCGCGGATGACGTCGGCCATGCGGCGAGAGACCGTGACGCGGACGAAGTAGCGGAGCTTGACATTGATGCCATTGTACGACTCATACTGCTTCTCGACGTTTTTGAAGTTAAAGTCGAAGGTTTGAGGGTGCTGCAGCTCGCCTGGCGCCGCGAGCTCCTGGACGAGGGAGAGGAATTCGTAATGGTTACCACGGTCGAAGAACATTTCTATCGAAGAGATGTGAGTTTCGAATGTTCCAATGACGCGCAAACATGCGCAATCAGCAGAATCACCAGTTACATACCTATCGTGCCGATGAATTGGACCTTGATGCCGGTATGCTCTAGTCGCTTGCCGTCCTTGGGTCTGATGGTCACGGCGCCCTTGACAGACTCGCCGTCCATGTACAAAGGCGCTTTCTCGCGCCTGTTCTTGTCGAGCTTGACATCGACCATGGACCGCTCGTCGGCGTCCTCTAGCACGATGTCGATGTCGACGGGGGTCGAGAAGAAGTACGACATCTTGGCTTCGGTGGTTACCCGGATCCCGCGCGATTACTCCGTTTCGGGGATGCCTGATGGCTGGGATATATGCGGGCAAGCCAATTGTGGTGACCTCCTGCTCGGATCGGTTTCGTGGTTGATATGGCCGGGGCGATCGAACTCGGTGGTGGTCTTGGAGGAATAGCGTTGCTGACGTACGTGCATTCAATATCGCTGCTGCTGCTGCTGCTGCTGCTATTGCGCCGACCCATCCAGCTATCGGAGGTGGGCTGGGAGGAGCTCCCGGGCGTGGCCTCTCTCATTGGACAGATGCCACACGTGACAGTGCCAGGCAGTCAACATTGCTAGAGAGGCTAGTCTGGTCAAGATGTGGCTGAAGCTGGCCGGCTGCCCCACCAAAGGAGCGCAATGTGGCGTCGCCTCATAGTCCAAGTTGCACTCTTTACGTTGACGCTCGAGCCAGGTAAGTTGGGGAAGTCGCTCCCACTCGACTCACGTGCATGCGAGCCCTACCTTCCGAAAATAATCCCACAGCGAAATTCGACTTACGCCCGGCAAACTCTTTGGAGATCCGACCCTCAACGCCCAACGATACCCTCACAGACCAGTCGCCAATCGCCCAGCCGACAACCCCCCCGACGTCAAGATGAAGTACATTCACTCCCAGGAGTCCCTTGACATCCCCCAGGATGGTATGTGAACACCGTTGTCGTTGTCGTCGACAGAACGACTCCCGAGAAAAAGCCACGCAAACAAATACACAACCGTCGAACTCCACGGCCAATATGTGTGGCCCTGCGAGCTCCGCCGGATTCTGAAATTTGGGACACGAAATACTCTCTCCGCATCCGCTTATTCTATCTCTACGTCTCTTCAATGCCGGCCATGCTCTGCGCTCGTGCGCTGGGGAAATGCGACGTCAGGAAGAGCGATAATGGGATCGGCGGGGACGGAGAGGGTGTTTGGGTTGAAAAGTTTTAGACTGTGGATGAGCTCGAAAGGAGCAGTAGTGGCAGGCAATTGAATGCGTGCTGACTTGGATTCTCCAACAGTCAAGGTTCACATCAAGTCCCGCGTCGTCACCGTCGAGGGCCCCCGTGGTAAGTCTTACACATGCATCTTTTTCACCCTCTTTCGCGTTGTTGGCCAGCCACAGAGCAGCCGAAGTGATTCCGTCACGCAGCTAGAGAGGGTATCTGTCTTCTTGAGGAAGCCATGGGCTGACCAGATCAACAGGCAAGCTGGTGAAGGATCTCAGCCACTTGGCTGTCAACTTCTCCCAGCCCCAGAAGGGCACCATCAACATTGAGATCCACCACGGCTCAAGAAAGAACGTTGCCACTCTCCGCACCGTCCGCACCCTCATCAACAACCTGGTTGTCGGTGTCACCAAGGGCTACAAGTACAAGATGCGCTACGTCTACGCCCATTTCCCCATCAACGTCAACGTTGAGAAGAACTCCGAGACTGGCCTGTACGAGGTTGAGATCCGGTATGTATCAATGCACCCTTTCATATAGGCATTGTCGTACTGACTCTCAATTAGCAACTTCATTGGTGAGAAGCTCGTCCGCCGCGTTGTGATGCGCGCCGGTGTCGACGTCGAGGTCTCCAAGGCCCAGAAGGATGAGCTCGTCCTCTCTGGCAACTCTCTCGAGGCCGTCTCCCAGTCTGCTGCCGACATCCAGCAGATCTGCAAGGTCCGCAACAAGGATATCCGTAAGGTATGTTGTAACTTGAGTTGAACCCTCAGAAACCCCAGCATGCTAATACTGATCTAGTTCCTTGACGGTATGTACGTCTCTGAGAAGGGCAACATTGTCGAGGACCAGTAAACGCGACATTATCACGCAATGTGTGATGGTCTAGTGTTTTCGAGACCCTCGGTCTCTGCGGGAAATAAAAAAACTTCTGGGTTCTGGTCTGGGTTCTTATGACAAGGAGTGGCCGGGGTTCAATCATTTGCAGGCACAGCATAGCACCCAAAAAGATGGTGTCGTGTGAGTGTAGCACAGGGCTATACCATCAAAAAGCAAGAAGACGCACCAGCTCGCTTATGAGCGGTTTACTAAAATACTGCCTTTTTCAAGTCTATATGCATGAAACGAATTGGCGTTTATTGGTGAAAGGATACCTCTTCAAAAGCCACATGCCCTTCCCTCGCTTCGTATCTGGTGCTTGGTGACGAGAAGGTATTCTGCGCGAGCGCAGGCTGACTGGGCCACGAAGAGTTCGTTTTTGGCATTCGCCAGAGGCTAGGCGATGCGGGAAAGCATTCCGCTCTTTTGTAGGACACAATGTTATCGCAGACTTTGGCCCCAGTTTCGTATATTCATCTGAACATGGCTTCCAAACTCAAGTTCAAAGCAAACAATATGGCCTTCGCAAAAAGTTTAAAGTCAATTCAGTATGACGGAAACCTTTCGCCTGATGCATTACGGTGGCTTGTCAGCTTACGAGCTTACCACCAAAAGTTTCGTCTATAACACTTGAATCGTTCTGACATCGTACATGCTATGCTTGGGCTATGTGTGTGTGGTATGGAACGCGCCAAGAAAAACTTCGGAATCGCTCGAAAGGAGAGAGCCGCCATGTCCAAGAGATCTTCTCTCACACCCCTTTTCGTCGTCGTCTTCGTCTCCTTCGTCTCCAAACCCATCATTCCACCCCGTTTCGTCGTAATCGTCCCAATCTCGCGTTCGTCTCTGAAATCAGCGTTCCTCTTCGTCGCCGAATGTTTCATCTCTCATGCTGTGATGTTGTTGTCTTGTGCCCTTCTGGTGTCACACTCAACAACCTAAAGCCAAATTGTGATTTGTTCCCCCTTAAACGCCGGTTGAAAGTAGAGAAATAATACCAATTTTTGTACGTCCGAAGCATGTTCAAGCCTCAAAAACAAAGCCGGTCAAAGAGACATTCGAAAGCACATGCATCTTGGCGAGTCTCGAGAAGAACTCAGTTTTCTACCGCCGTGAGTGCCGCGTAGTGCGGGTGCCACGCGTGTGGCCCGTTCGGTGAGTTCTTCCCCCAGAGCTTGAACTGCCTAGGTAGGAGGTCAGATTCGATCTAGTCCGAGAATCCCATGAAGACTCACTGGGACTTGTCCCCGTGTAGGAGTAATACGAGTCGGTGTATGTTGATCGCTCGGGCTTGCGTGCGGGTTTGTCCTTCTTCATGTTCAACAGAGCCGCCATGGTTGCGGCCGCGGCGCCGAGACCCAACCACTTGGCGCCCTCCTTCTTCTCTTCCTTGCGACGAGAGGCAGATGCGGGGCGGCCCCCGCCGAACCAACCGCCGTGAGATGGGCGATGAGAGTGAGCCGAAGGCATGCGGCTGCCATGACGCGAATATCTCTCTTCGACAACCTCGACACGCTCGCGACTGCGTTCCTTCTTCTTGCCACCAAAGATGAGGCCCCAGAGACCACGGGCAATGCAGCAGAAGCAGAGCAGCATGAGCAGGCCGAGACCAGCGAGCGTGCCGATGACGATGCCCGCAATGGCGCCGCCGCTCAAGCCACCGCCAGTACCTTCATCGGCGATTGGTACCGCGGTTCCGGTTCCCGTTGCCGTCTGGGATGCGAACGTGCCAGTGGCCCCGGTGCTGGTGACCCTGTAAGGAGCAGAGAACTGTGTCGTGATAGGAACGCCGTTAGAGGTGATTGTTGTGATGTCCCAGCCCTTCTGGGCGCATTGGCCAGAGTAGGCGCAGTACTGGTTAGAGGCACAGCAAATGCTGCCGCACGCCGTCTCTCCGTCGTTCTGAGGAACGCAAGTCGCGCCGGTGCTGCCTCCTCCCGACGCCTTTGTCGTCTCGGGCCAATTGGTGGTGACTGTGCTCGTGAAAGTGTTCGTCTCTGTCCATGTTGTAGTGTAGATGCCATAGCCTCCGCCGCCATTGACTGTGCTACAGCCAGCAATGTTGTTAACGGTGTAGCACTGCTCGCCAGAGCCGCAGCAGTACTGAGAATCAGCGCCACATCGCTGGACACAGTCGCGTTTCATGAACTTATCACCAAGCTCGTAAAAGAGGTTGTTGGCGATGTTTTGCAAAGGATACGGATGGGCGAGAATCGGAGTGGGGGCGGAGGCCAAAAGAACAAGGCCGGCGGCGACCCAAGAGGCCGCGCCCGATTGCTTGTTCCGGCCCATTCTGACGGAAGGCGCAACGCGGCGTGGTCGTGGGCCAGGAATGTGAAGAGCCGGAGAAAAAAAACCGGCAGGAGGAAACACTGGCAAATCGCGGCCGACGTTTGCAGCGGGATGTGTCGCGGAGCTTGTCTTGTCTCGTCGCCGCGAGGGCTACGGTGGATGGGTGTGTAGGTAGGCAAGCAGGAGGAATGATCAAGAGAAATAATGAGGTATTAATGGCTGGGTAAAGAAGAGCGTGGAATGTGAGAAGAGCGAGTGAGCTGGCCGGCCTAGTCTGTTAGTGTGCAGACCGCAAAGTGTAAGCCAGCAGCTGCTGTATTATCGACAGGGTCGCTCTCGACGGTTGCAATGTTTTTTGAGAGTTTTGCTAGAGGGGAAAAGACCAAGAAATCGGGAAAAGAACAAAATCTGCAGGCAAGGTGACTTTAAGAGAGGGTAGCGGACAAACTGGAGCGTAGTATTACTTGGTTTGGGCAGAGAGTCTTTTTTCGCGGGATTCCCAACCTCCTCCTCTCTTGGGGCCAAGTCCAACCTCTTCGATTTTCCGCTGCTGTCACCACACCCGCATCCACACTGACACTGACACTGGCACCCACAATACTACCTACCCTCGAATGATACGAAATGTCGCAGGGATCTGGTCTCACCGATTAGCTGTCCAGTCTGCAGTCTGCAGCGCAGGGCGGAGGCTCTGGAGCAAGGCTTCTCTGCGTCTCTCTCTCTCTTTCTCCCTTGTGATTGCTCGATTTCGTCGCAGCTGCTGGCAGACAAATTCTGGCGCTGTTCCTGAAGATCGGGCACCGGGAGGTGAGTCTTGAATTGAAAAGGCGAGGGTATTAAAGTGGTTCCATGGCGCTGGTGCGGGGAGATGCCTGTGTGAGCTGGCAAACGAATGGCCTTCACTTTTGTGACTGGTCCGGCTCAGAGCGCCTGGCCTCCACTGTTTACCTGCAGGGGTCGATCCGTCCACTGGGCGACGACGATGGGGACGGGGGCGCTGGGCAATCGATAGGAAAAGAGCGCAGGAAAAAGAGGTGACGACGGGAGCCAGTTCCAACTTCCCGTCCGGCGCCCTGTGTTTCCCTGCTCTAGCGGCGTGTTCCCTGCCGTTTCTCACCCTTACACCGAGTTAAGTTGCACCTTCCTTCCTTGGCAGCACTCTTCTCTGTAGAATCGGGCGATGTAAGCTTGCTCATTCGCTGCCACCAGTTCAGACGTCTTAATGTGAGGCATCGCCTGCTTCGCGAAAGAGATATGCTGCGGCGTGGCACGCTCTCCCACCTTGCTGTCACTACCTTACAGCACTAAGCCCCTAGGCCCTCAGCCGTGCAAACAGCATCTGTGAGGCGCATAAGGCAGGCGAGGCAGATGGCGGTGCAGTGACAGCCGCTATAATTACCTTGTCGCTGTAGTAGTGACATCGCGTTGACATCTTACTAGCCGACTGTCCGTGGGCTCCGGATTGTGCAAGGCCGACGGGATGTGTTGTACGGCGCATCGTCTACGCGAGCACTCCCACTTCGAATCGACGACGTATCTGTATGTTCCTGGCTAGAGCCGCCCCCCGCGTTATCCTGGGACCGCCTCTAGAGAGGTCTCCTGCATGGCGTGGGCCATTCCAATCATGGGGAAACTGTGCAGCGCATGCCGATTTGATGAAGTTGACTGTGACAGCGGAGGAGTGCTGCCCCTGAATAAAATTGGGAGGCTGGAAGTCGGGGCAAACGACATCATGGTTGCTATTTGGAGCCTGGAGGTGTGAAGAGGCACATAGGCGAGAAGCCAAGCTCCGTGAGAGTGGACAGGCTGGGCACGACCGAACAAAGGTCTCCAAGGTGGATGGTGCACCGCCGCACCTGCCCCAGCAGCTGGCTTCCTATGGAGCTGTATGACTGGCCACTTGTAAGCTTTGGTGGATCCTAGGAAGCTCTCATCTGTGGCTGACTTAGAACTGGACCTCGAGCCAATCAAGCGCGGTCGCTGACGCTGTGACTTGCAGCAGGGAAAGTGCACCCAAAAGTGGGCGTGCGCGGCTGCGGCTGCGGCTCGAGTGTGCTTGCTACGTTCATCAGACAGCTCCCACCTGCGACGACTACCTATCGAAGCACGCCGATTCCATCTACACAGTTCATCCTCAACTCCCTCGGCGACGCACCTCCATCCATTTAGAAGCCGCCAGGGTCGCTCTCTCTCACCCACCGCCCCAAATGTCGCTCGATCCTCCCACGTACCTGGCCTCGCTGCAAAGCAACATTCGCCAGCGGCCAATCCCCTGGGATGGCGCTGTTAGGGCAGGCACCATCACCGAGGACCACCTGGCCCGCATCCGCGCCGTCGACAAGGCGAAGAAGCCCGAGGCAAGGAAGGACATTGTAGAAGGCGATCTCGATGGCTACCGCTCACTCTTTGTTGGGGAGCCCGGCAAGTCCAGCGTGCTGGAGTCTGCTGGAAAGCAGGCGAACGTCGTTCAATTCGTCCTCGTCCTGCTAGCCGACCTTTTGCCTAGTACGTCATGCGCAACTGTTCCCTATCAAGCCGCCTTCCTAGCAACCAACTCCTCTGCCCTAAGAATCGTATGCTCCGAGATTGATTGCGGCGCTTTAATCTTCATATCACGCGGACAAGATCGAACCTGAGCTAACCTGATCGACCTCGTTTCACAGGCGTACCGTCACTCGCAAAGGCTCTTATTAAGAATACAGACCCCTACAAACACTTCCTACCGTTGCTCGCGCACTCCAACAATACCGAGGACCCAATCCCGTTGCTCACGTCGACTGCTCTGACCAAGCTGATGTCTCTCGCGCTCGACGAATCCCAGGCGACACGCAACGCCATTCCCGTCCTGCTCACATATCTCTCGGGCCTTGCCAAGAGCTCCGATGCGGGTCTTCAAGATATCGCAGTCCAGGAGTATTCCTCGCTACTTTTCGGACGTGTGTCGCGGCAACAGTTCTGGAACCAAAGAAGCGAGACAATTTCTCCTCTGATCGACATTCTTAAGACTGCTGCGGGCATTGGAAGCAACGGCAGTTCTTCCGCAAGCATATGGAGTGGTAATGCTCCTTCGAGATCCACCGGCTTTGAGGGTTCGCTCGGTGGCGGAGTTGGGCTTCAGCTATTATATCATGTTCTGTTGGTTGTCTGGCAACTGAGCTTTGAGGCTGAAGACATTGGTGACGACCTGAACGAGTACGGTGCCCGGGAAATCCATGACTATCTCTAAGCTAACGGTTGGCAGCGAGTACGACATCGTCTTGTTGTACACTCAGCTTCTTCGCCTGTCTCCGAAGGAGAAGACAACACGTTTGATTGTGTCGACGCTTCACAATTTGCTCGAAAAGAACCAGAAATCACTCCTCCCTACCGCAGTGCTTGCAAGGCTGCCTGCACTCCTCGAGAATCTCAGCGGCCGTCACTTGACCGACCCCGACCTCTTGGAAGATCTCCAAAAATTAAAGGAGCTTCTCGAGGAGTATACCAAGACGAAGACTACCTTTGACGAATACGTTGCAGAAGTTGAATCTGGTCATCTTCGGTGGTCCCCGCCTCACCGAAGCCAGGTTTTCTGGGCCGAGAATGCGCGCAAGATTCTCGAGCATGAGAACGGGCACGTCCCCCGCAAACTTGCCGATATCATGAAGAGGCCATGGGACAACGACAAGCAGGTGTTGGCCATTGCTTGCAATGATGTCGGAGCTTTGGTCAAGGAGGTTCCGGAAAAGAGGTACCAGCTGGAGAAGCTCGGCCTGAAGACCAGGGTCATGGAGCTCATGGGGGACGCAGACGAACACGTTCGGTGGGAGAGCTTGAAGGCGTTGGGGGGCTGGTTGAAGTACAGCTTTGACGGCTAAACATGGTTCCAGCACAACTGGGACCATGGGCCAAAGCACGTGTGAGTATAAATCGATGGGCGGGCAGCATTATCCAGGCAGTTAGAGTGGATCAGGAGTCATTTCGAGTGTGCCATGCTTTTATTTCTCGCAGCCCGACTGCTGCCAGCCGCCGTGCCGACGGTCTCGGCCGAGAAAGTGATGTGCTTCTTCTTTGCCCCCGCATCACGCCACGAGGTTGACAGCACACCACGCGACGGCGTGTAGTAATTTGAACAGAGCATTATGACGATGTACCAAGACTTGATGATGATGGTGATTATCGTGATTATCGGCGGGGGTGACGGTGCTGGTGGTGCGTATGTGTGTGTGTGGCCTTCCTTCGCCTTTCGCCAGTCGCTTTTCCTGTTTTCCGCAACGTGAGATTTATGTGTGGGGGTCAGTTGCGCACCTGATGAGCAAAATCCGCCCGGCGGATTATGGCCCGAGTGGCCCAGCATGACATTTTCCCAACGTCAAGACTTTGCCGATTTGGCCCCGTCTGGGACCCCCGTCCGGCCCCCGTCTCGCGGCCTTTGCCAGCCCAATGGGAGGGATCAGTGGAGCTATTCTAAGGCACAGCTCCTCGCGTGCGCCAGAGATGCTCCTGTAACTCCGATGGGACCCCGCGGCGTTATGTACTCCGGACCTTATCATACGGGCGGTACGTGCCCCGGCGGGTCGACCACCCCACCGCGTAGTGGACGTCAACCCCTCAATAATTAGCGGTTCTAGATTCTAGAATGTGGGAACAACCCAGCGAAACCACGGTGACCCAAGCTCTGCCCCGCTAAAAGAGCTGACCTGAGTTCAGGGTCCATACCTTACCATAGCTTCCGAGGGTCGCATGTTCCGTCGCAGCTTTCAGTGAACCCTCCCGCCCTCAACAGAACCTTCACGAAAACACACCCGCTCAAAAATACACATAATCCGTCCACACCGCTCCCTCCTCGGCCGTCTGCTTTCTTCCAAATCACATACACACACGACCATCCAACATACACAAACAAGATGGCGCCCAAAGCTATTGTTGCACCCTCGATCCTGGCGGCCGACTTTGCCGACCTCGGCGCATGCTGCTCACGCACAATTTCTCAAGGAGCCGACTGGCTTCATGTTGACATTATGTAAACACACCCCGCCAGAACCAAACCAGCCGAGAGCGTCGCGAGATCCAAAATACCAGACGCACGTCTGTCTTCGAACGACGCTCGAGAGCTTCAGGTCCGACAGAGCTGATCTGTGCCACAGGGATGGACACTTCGTGCCCAACATCACGTTTGGGCCGGGTGTCGTGAGCAAGATCCGCGGCCATGTCACCAAGCCCTCTGAGAAGGACGGCAAGGGAACCTTCGATTGCCACATGATGATCTCAGAAGTGAGTCTCAAGTCAAGCTCTGATGGTGACAATGGTCACCAGGCAGCCAAAATACTGCAGCAGTCAACTAACGAGCTATGATTCCCTCCAGCCTAAGAAGTGGGTTAAGGAGTTCAAGGACGCCGGCTGCGATCTTTACTGCTTCCACTACGAAGCCGCCTTCTCCTCCAACGCCGAGAGGCCCGAGGACAAATCCGACGAGACGACGAATCCCAAGGCTCTGATCCGCTACATTCACGAGCAAGGTCTTCATGCTGGTATCGCGATCAAGCCTGCAACGCCTGTTGACGTTCTCTGGGATATTCTTGAGAGCGAGGACCCTCTCGAGAGACCCGAAGTGAGTTTCCTTTGGTCCCGCCGATGCGCATGTTACACGACATAGGGTCTCCGTTCAGGTCAATACTAACTCGTCAAACCACAGATGGTCCTCGTCATGACGGTCGAGCCCGGCTTCGGCGGGCAAAAGTTTATGGCCTCTGAGCTGCCCAAGGTTCAAGCCCTGCGCGAAAAGTACCCAGACCTCAACATTGAGGTCGATGGTGGTCTCGGAGCCGGCACCATTGACCAGGCAGCCGATGCTGGTGCGAACGTCATTGTGGCAGGTAGCGCTGTGTTTGGCGCAAAGGACCCGTCAGAGGTCATTTCAATGTTGAAGTCGGCCGTGGAGAAGAGGATTGGCAAGCTCTGAAAATGGCATGTGGCGGGCTACCAGATGATGTTTATGACTTTGATGTGTGCGCTTCTTTTGTTGGTTGATTTATATTTGCGCGGGGACAAAAAGGAAGCAAGCCATGCGTTTTTATGTGCGGTACATATTACAACTAAGTCGGACAACGCGCTCCCCTAGTGGAAATGCGTTGGTCTTCTTAATCCTAATTATATACAACTAGACAATTTTTTTCTTTCACTTCTTTTGCGCCAGCGCTTTGTCCAAGGCGGCAACGAAGCTCTTGGTTTCTTCCACTATAACGGCGTCAGCTCTGATTCTGCAGTAAGAGAACATTGGCGAAGACTTACAGCTGTTGTAATGGACCATACTGACCCTGACGATACCATCCGATGGATCTAGACCAAGCACATCTTTCAATAGACGATAAGAGTAGAAGTGGCCCCATCTGAATCCAAAGTCTGTTTCCTTCTCGACGGTCTCGACCAACTCTCGCGCGCCCCAGTTCTTCACTCTGAAGCTGATCGTTGGGACACGGCGCTCGGTGCCTGCATCTGACTCGCCATAGATGGTTACATCCCCCCGGCCGTTGAGATACTCTAGGAGGGTCGACTGAAGCTGCCTTTCCTGCTCAATCTTCCCCTTCCAGCCGTCCGAATTCGGCGTACCGAGATACTCTAGAACCTTCGGCACGGCGGAAACCAGCTCGTAGCTGCCACCCGCCAAACCTAGCTTGCCCTCGAGCGTATCGCCCTGGTTGAAGAAGTGTCCCAACGACCGCATATGGGTATTCTGCGCCTTACGACTGGCGTACAACATGGCCGTGTGCGGGCCGTAGACCTTGTACCAGGAGAAGGCGTAAAAGTCAACATCGAGGGCCTTGACATCGATGGGCCGGTGCGGAGCATACGCCACGCCGTCGACGCAGACGAGACCCCTTGGCGTGCTTTCGTGGACCAAGGATGCGATGGCTCCCACATCGTTGATTGTGCCGAGAATGTTGCTCGCATGGGTGCAGGTTACCAGGCGAGTCTTGTCTGAGAGCAGAGGCTTGAGATTGTCAACAGTGAGCTTGGGGTTGGGCGAGTTGTCTGGCTTCCACCACTTGAGAGCCAGATCCTGGTGGGCGGCGAGATCGACCCAGGATGCAATGTTGGCCTCGTGATCAACTCCGGAGACGACGATCTCATCGCCTTTGCTGAAGGAGAAGGTGTGAGAGAGGTTCCTGAACAGCTGAGTGGTCGAAGCGCCGAAGACTGCTTGGTCAGTTGAGATACAGAGGGTGGGATTGGACATTGTTACCAATTTCATCGGGGGATGCATTAATGTACTTAGCCCCGGCCTGGTAGCCGTCACCGTAGAGAGCAGTGGAGCGCTGGCCAACTTTGTATGAGGCTCCTAGCTGAACATTGGTCTGAGAGAGATAGTCGCGGATCCTGCGTCGCGTCAGTGGGTTGCGTGTATGGCGGCTACAGGGTCCAAGAACGTACGAGTCTATGACAGTCCCAAGAGTCTGACTTCCACCGGCGTTATCAAAGAAGACTTGGTCCTGGCCGAGGGCAGGGAACTTGGCTCTCGTGGCCGCGATGTCGATTTGTGCAGACATTGTCATGTTCGACTTCCAAGGCTTAGCTTTGTGTCCAGAGTATTAGAACAATAAGTTCTTGCAATGAGGTGTTTGTAAAGTAGAGGAGTTGCTGTGCGTGAGAGATAAGACGTTGG
This sequence comes from Colletotrichum aenigma, assembly GCF_013390185.1. NCBI lineage: Eukaryota > Fungi > Ascomycota > Sordariomycetes > Glomerellales > Glomerellaceae > Colletotrichum > Colletotrichum aenigma. Next base: position 1,675,891 of record NW_023500913.1, read on the forward strand.
ATGGATGACTCGGACTCGACAAGTTTAGCTCTTAAAGAATGGGACACTTGCAGTAGCTCTATCGGATTACAAGCGGGGTTGAGCTGTCTTTTAAATTGAAGCAAGCACGCGGAGAAGCTGGGTCAAGATGCCGGCGAACTGCCCAATCGAGACACTAATGACCAAGAAGACGCACCTGGAGCCGCAATCGACGCCAATGAATGGGGACGCATGACACCAAGAGGACGGGCGGCGGGGTGCTGAGGGACGCGGGGGTCCATCGGCGGTTGGCAACGGCTCGCCGATGGGTCCGCTGCGGTCTTCAAAGCGCGGGCTCCGTCCCAACCCCGCGTGCTCGGATGCCACACCATACTCACGCTGGCTGAAGTTGGCCGGCTCTTCATGATGCGATAGTCCTTCTCAGCCTGTTTTGAACTCCCCAGCGCCTAAGAGTAGTACCTTATGCTGCAGGCGACGGCATTGGCTACTTACTCACAAGTCAAGGCTGGCGGTTTGCATTGTTACTCGACAACGAAGCACCCGGCGCTTGGGGTGTCATGCAAGTTCCTGGAGGCATTTGAATGAAAACAAGATCCCCCTCAAATGTGCGTCCCGTCTGCGCTTATCTGCATTGCCAATTGTGTGACCGGGTCGCATTTCACCCTTCTTCGTTGAGAAGACTCTGACCACCAGACTGAGCAGCGGTGTAATTAAGAAACCTAGCAGGGCGCACCCAACGTCACGGTGGTGGACGGGAGGGCGCATTGCGGTGCTCTGCAGGGGCCAACACCGAGCCATGGGACGATTTGCCGCGAAAACAGCTGCTAGAATGGGCAACAAAAAAAACTTTATGTGGGACCTCAGCCCACGTCCGATCGAAGCTCTCGACCCAGATATGGTCTGGGAAGTTGCCAACAATTTTTTTTTCTTTTATCTCTCCTCCTCCGCGCAGAGCAACACCTCCCTTCCCTCACAGATCCATTGATTTCCCATAATGAAGCGCAAGGCTGAATCGCGGATTGACGACAAGAAGAAGTCCAAGAAGAAGTCCAAGACGAGTGAGCGAACCAGCACCTTTCTGTCAAGAAATGACGTCGCACTAACACCGAGTCCTACAACAGCTCTCTCGGCCGACGTCGCAAAGTCACGATTCCGCAAGGGCCTCTTCGACTCCAACGTCCTCGAGTCCTACACCGACGAGTACGCCAAGTCGAGCCCGTACAAACACTCCGTAATCACCGGCCTTGTCGACGACAAGCTCCTGCGCTCCGTCCGCGACGAGATCCGCGAAAACGTCTCCTTCACCCCCAAAGAGACCGACATCTACAAGATCCACCAGTCTGGCGACCTCGCCAACCTCGACGGCCTCGACGATGAGGCTCTAGCCAAGCTCCCCTCTCTCCTCTCTCTGCGCGATGCCATCTACTCCGAGACTTTCCGCAACTATGTCTCCCACATCACAGGCTGCGGCCCATTGAGCGGTCGCAAGACCGACATGGCCATCAACGTTTACACACCTGGCTGCTACCTCCTCTGCCACGACGACGTGATTGGCAGCCGCAAGGTCAGCTATATCCTGTACCTCACCGACCCAGACAAGCCATGGAAGGCCGAGTGGGGCGGTGCTCTCCGTCTGTTCCCTGTCGACGAGCTCGAAGGCAAGGACGGCGAGGTTGCCAAGACGCCTGCGCCGGATCACACCAAGGTCATACCGCCGGCCTGGAACCAGCTTTCCTTTTTCGCCGTGCAGCCGGGTGAGTCCTTCCACGACGTGGAGGAGGTCTACCACGCCGAATCCAAGGCTCAGCTCGAGGAAGATGGTGGCCGCATCCGCATGGCCATCTCTGGCTGGTTCCACATCCCCCAGATTGGCGAGGACGGATATGTAGAGGGTGCCGAGGAGAAGCAGGTCAAGAACTCGGGTCTCATGCAGTTGCAGGGCAACCCTGACCAGCACGACACCCCGCGCCCGCGGCCCGTCAAGATCAACGAGCCCGGCTCGGATCTGGCAGCTGGCTTTGACGAGGCAGGCCTTGAGTTTTTACTCAGGTACATTAACCCACAGTACCTAACGCCGGACACGCTGGAACAGATCACAGAGCATTTTGAAGAGAATTCGAGCATCACGCTCTCCAACATTCTGTCAAAGAAGTTCAGTGCCCGGTTGAGGGAGTACATTGAGTCTCAGGAGAAGGCTGTGCTTCCAGAAGACAGCAGCAAGATCGAGAAGAGGTCGGCGTGGCGCGTCGCCCGTCCTCCGCACAAGCACCGCTATCTCTACCAACAGCCTGCAGGCGCTGACGAGCTACGCAGCTCGCAGGAGGAGAACCCCTTGACAGAGCTCCTCGATAACCTCCTCCCCTCGCGTCAGTTCCGCGAGTGGCTACAGGTTGCTACCGGCACGGTCGTTGAAAGCCACGAATTCCTCGCTCGTCGATTCCGTCACGGTCTGGATTACACGCTCGCTACAGGGCACGAGGGCAAGCCGCGTCTGGAGTTCAACCTCGGCATTACCCCGTCAAAGGGTTGGGGGGATGATGATGAAGAGGAGGAGGAGGAGAAGCAGGCTGGGGAGGAAGAGGTAGAGAAGTCAAATGGCAAGTCCAAGAAGGATAAAAAGGGCAAGGGCAAAGCTAAGGCCAAGGCCAAGCCGGAGCCTGAGCCGGAAGAGGAGCTTGAGGTTGGTGGTCACGAGGTCTATATGGCCGGCGACGATGGCGAGGAGGAAGAGGATGCGGCGATCTACAAGTCAAGCGGCGACGATGACAATATCCTCTTCTTCCAGGCTGCGGCGTGGAACAAGCTCACGCTGGTGCTTCGCGATAGCGGTACTCTGCGCTTCGTCAAGTACGTTGGACGTGCTGCCAAGGGCGATCGCTGGGATATCTCGGGTTCCATTGGCATCGACGCCGACGACCTCGAGGCTCAAATCAATGCCGAGTCCGATGACGAGGATTCGGAGGAGGACGAGTGGGACGGTTTCTCTGACCCTCCTGCCGGAGAGTCGAGCGAGAGCGACTAAATCATTCCCAATTGTAACGACATGTAAAAGAAAACGACATTGCTTCCCCGTTTCCAGATTATGTAGGAATTTGCCGGTAGACCAAAAGTAATGAATGACAACATGATTTCTGGATTCTTTCTACTCATTGCAACCCAAAGCTCGCAGAGCCATGCTACGGAAAAAGACAGCGCCAAAAAAGCCGCCAATCAAACACGCCAGGTTGCAGCCATGTAAATGCTTCATTTTGCAAACGTGCGTATTGCTCGACTGAAAGAAGACGAACAGGAAAAAGACAAATTTCGCTACCCTTGATCATGCTCCCCGAACGCCCTCTTCATCTAATCATGCAAAAAGCAACACGATAAACGACAATGCAGAATTTCAACGATGCACCCCACAACGCTCTCTCTCTCCCTCTAGGCATATTTCCGAATCTCTAAAATTTCTTCAGATCCTTCTCCGGCACCGTCCTGACGAAGGCATGCTTGAGGAAATGCAACCAAACCTTATTGTGCTTCTTTTTCTTCTTGCCGCCTTTCTTGCCCTTCTTTCCTTTCTTCTTCTTCTTCTTCTCCGTCTCTACGTCTTCGTCTACGTCGTCAGAATCATATTCCTCGTCATCGTTCTCCTCTGTGTCTTCTTCGCTGTCGTCTTCAAAATCTTCTGCAAGGACCTTGCCTTTGGCGCTCTCCTGACCGATGCGGTGAGCCAACTTGACGTAGCTCCGCACGGTCAGATCTGACAGGCCGTAGATCTTGTCCGTGAAGGTGCTGTACTCAACCTCGAACTCGAAGGGATTCGGCTTGGGCTTACTGGACTTGGGATCCTTGTCTTTATGGATGCCGTCGCGCCACTTGCTGCCTGATGCGCCGTCGTCGTGCGTCATATCGTTGTTGATGTAGGTCAGGTTCGCAAAGTACTGGGTATACCCAAGGAACGTCAGGGGCTGAGGGTCGTAAGCCGGGCCTGGCCCTGTTCCTGCAGGTGGTGGCTCGGGAACGACCAGGTTGGGATCCTCGCCCATGTCCGGCTTCTTGTCTTTGCCCTTCTTTCCCTTCTTTCCTTTCTTGCCCTTCTTCTTCTTCTTTGCAGCCTCCATATCACGCTTCAGTTCCTCGTGTATCGGATCATCGTCGGTCGGCAGCTGGATCGCCGGCAGCGCATCGGTGAAAGAATCGGTCCAAACCGCCGCATTTTCAAGCCCAGAGATGTTGTACTCCATGACCCGAATGGTGGGGAAGTAGTTGGGCACAATGCTGGGTCCGATGAGGGAAAGATGGTATCGCTCGGCGTACTTGCCGCCCAGGTCCTTGGACGGCTTCTTCTTGCCTTTCTTCTTCTTCTTCTTCTTCTCTGGCTCCACGGCGTCGGCCTCATCGAGCAGGGCCTTGGACACGTTCGGAAGTTTCGACCAGCCTTCTCGCAACTCTTGGAGGTAGTCCGCTGCAGACTGAATTTCAAGTTCGTCCTCGAAAGCTTCTCGACCAACATCATCGTCAACGGCGAAGCCGCTGAGGACATCGATGTCCATATCCTTAGTATCATGCACAATGAAGTGGTCGATGTTCATGTGACCATACAGAGACCCGACGACAACGTCACGGTATTGTCGCATCCATAAGTTGTACTTCTGCCAGCATGTCTCGTCCCAGTTCTTCTTGCTGTCGGTGCGGGCCGGGGGCACATGGCCCATCAGGATCGCCTTCATGCCACGCTCGCGGAGGAATTGCAGCTGCACGCGGAGCCATTCCATCTGCTTGAAGCCAGGCTCTGAGGGCTGCTGGCAGTCATCGACGCCCGCATTTCGGTCAAAAAAATATAGCGTATTTAAGCTGAAGACCGCCAGCTTATTGGGGATGACCTCAACGTAGAACCAGCCACCAAAACCAAACGAGTGACGCTGCTCCTCCGGAATGAAACGCTTCCAGATCTCCGAGTAATATCCCAGCCACTTGTTAGGGCCCGGTCGCAGGATATTGTGCGGCAGAATGTCGTTGTTTCCAAAGGTGGGAATAACCGGTACGGTCATGCGCGTGGCATCGGTCGGGTGAGCGAATGTTTCGACGAATTTGTCGGCGATCAATCGATTCGTGCCAAGCACCTGGCTGGCATTTCGAGGAATTTCTTCATCGCTGTCGTGGCGCGCTGAGTCGCCAGTCCAAATGACGAAGTCGATGTCGTCGGCGATGTTCTTGGCAATCCAGTCGAAAGTCGCGTCTACAAGGGAGATGGGGGAGTCGCAGTCTGAGGTTTCTGCGCCGTAGTAGCCTGAAGGCCCGCTGCCCCTGTGGCAAGCTATATCTTCTTGTGTTGAGGTGTGGGCTTTATAGAACTGATCTGGGTGGAAATCTGTAGGATCGCCGCACGGCAGCTGTTAGCCATTTCTGTCCCAATGGCGAGCATTTGGGTGTGCTCGGGTTGCATTTCACGTACCTGTAATGTGCAGAAACTTCCCGCTCAAGCGGCGAGGCTCTTCCTGAGTTCTTGCAAGCGCAGACGCAGAGCCAATGACTTTTTGCGGCCCGCTGACGACGGGCGTTGCAGTGACGCCATGCAGGAACTGCTGCTGGAGCAGGGCGAGGTGCAGAGGCAGCAAGCCCACTATTGCGGGTAGAGACCGCATTGCTGGGAGGCAGGCCCACGGCGCGCAGTGCCTGGGTAGGTCTTTTTTTCTGGGTAGCTTTGACGTGTAGTGTAGGTAGGCGCGCAACGTTCAGCCGAAGAGAGAGGACGAAAATCTGAGCTTGAGAGCGACAGGTCGCGTGGGAGCGAGCGGGAGCGAAGGGAGAATCGGGATTTGCGGTATGATTGACGGGGGAGCGATTCAAGGTTATTAAATCATGGTTTTCCTTCCCCGAGCTTCTTTTGTCCCCGTAGAAAATAGGTAGATGAAGAGCAAGTGCGGTCTGTAAATGGTCCGAACAGGGACTTGACTTGTTTTCTGGCTTGGCCGTGACCTGGGTCACTTTCAGGGCTCCGGGGCTGGGTGAGGCGGGCGCAGGGACCAGGGACGCTACCTGGGAAGCTGAGAATGCTGGGTGGTGGTACCTACCTACGTAACTTGTAAGGGTGTGTCCGGCAGTATTGCTTGTATCTTTCGTCCCTTTTTTTTTCTTTCCTTCTTTTCTTTCCTCCTTGCCTTCCCTCCCCTTCCTCTGCACCAGAACAAGGGCGCAAGAAAAGACAAAAAAGGGCCAGGGGTCCACGTCAGAGTTACAGCTCTTGGGGAGGTCCTGGCTCGCTATGCTGCGTCTGGAATGGTGGTGGGAAGACCCTAAAATAAAAAACCAGTTGAACTCGAGGGGTGATCCTCCCGTCGCCCGCTCGTAGGCTTTTAATCTGACGGCCGGAGAAGGCAGTGATGATGTTTTTGTGGCTGACCGTCGTTTGGCACTGTTGCTGCTGACCGCCTGTGACTGGGAATATGGTTGTCAGCGAGGCGGAAGAGAGCGTCACAAGCGCCATCGTCTAAGACTCAGACGCCAGGCGGGAAGGGCGTCGTCCCATGCTTTTTAATGTGCTGCCAGTCCGATCCTTCCGGCCAATCCAGGTTGCGCATCGTCGCATGCCGTCGCCGTCGTCTGCCACGCTTGCAAAAAAAAAAGGTCGCAAGACGCAACACGCAGGACATGGCCCTTCCCCGCCCACCACCACCACATCGTGGTGCACGTCGCCGGAAACATGACAAAACATAGCCATCAAGGTCCATGGCACCCCTCACTGAACAACGCAATGCTGCTTCGTCGAAGTCTACTAGTCGCATCACATCTCCACGCTCAGCATCTCGCGCCCACTTAACTGACACGCTGATATCCATCCACAAGGCTGAGAACTCTATGTTGGGGAAAGCAGCCAATCGAGTCGCAGCACGCCAACACGTGTGTTCACTCGACGACAACCTCTGGGGCCGTAATCCCTCCAGAACTCAAAGGCAACACGGCACACAAGCCCACAAGTGTTCTGTGTGTCTTGTGCCCGGCATCCATCGATTCGACGTCTGAGTCGACCAAAAAGACAGGCCTGTAGGTGTGCTGATGGTCTCGGCACCTCTGACCGGGCCCTCGTGGCCTTGCGCCTTTGCCGCCCCATCCCACGCGTCGTGTGGTCGTAAGATCAGAAATGCGACCGTATGCTTCTTTGGATTGTGCAAAAAACCCGCATCGCCGCATCCTGGGGTAAGCTAGTTGGCGCGAGTCAAACGGCACTTGCTCGTCCCCGTCGCTTGATCTGCCCGCTCCCCCATCTTGGGGCCGCGTGATGTCTCCACCACCAACCAATCCATGATCTTCAGAGGCTGTAGTCTATATTCGTGCTTGAAAGTGCCAAGGTAGTTCTTCATGCTCCCGCGTCCGAAGAGACGCCGTTGCAAAGTTCAATATAGCAGAGTTGGGCTTGTGCTATCCCTCGGCTGACAACTGACGTCATGTCCCGTCAACATGCTTCGCCTCTGCTGGCTGACCCTTTCTGGAAGAATGCATAGAATATGTCCACGGCGCAACCAATGTGTGGTTGACAGTGGAGGATGCCAAAGTTACAAGGGCTGGCAGACAGTTCCCAACCGCATTGCGTCGTCTTGCCCGAAACACAGCTCCGTTGTTGCTGTGCCTCATCTCAAAGTTGGTCAGTTGACTGAATGCCAATCAGGTTCGATTCGTCGAATCTTGAGGGGTCCTGTCACGGTACAACCAACACAACGAATACGCACCAACCAACACCAACACCGCCCACAACCCACCTGCACTTGCTTGCACTTGCACTTGCACTCGCACTTGCATCTGCACCATCCAAGCCAACGCCGAATTGGAGCCGGACCTAGGGCCCTCGCATCTTCCGGCTGGGCTTGGCTTGGCAAAGGACGGCCTGTCACCGAGTGTCAACTATCCGCGGCTTCCCAGCTCGCATCGGCATCGACTTTCGGAAGGGTGTTCAGATCAGATCGAAAAACGGCTGCTAGTGGGCAAGCGTAGCCGGACAGGAGAGAATTCAAATGTCGAAGGAGAACGAAACTCGGCTCGGATGCCTTCAACTCAACTCTCAGAAGGGGCACGGTGAAGCAGTCACTGCACCGTCCCCACTTCAGCTAATGCAGCCAGGGGAACCCAAAACTAAGCCGGATCCGCCTTAGCGTCCGAGCTCCATCAGCCAAGCACCAAAAGATTTTCTGCGCTCGTCTGGCCTTTCCCTTTTTTCCTCTTTTCAACATACATTCACGCAACACGATCCTGTCGACTCACGCTGCTAACCTCTGCCATGTTTGTCGCATACCAGGCTATCGTTGCTAGATCATACAGCCGCTCGTTTGAGGGTCGCCATCGCTTTTCTCTTCCGTGATGGCCTCCCATGGTTTTTCGCGGCCACATGTAACAAGAATATAGCTAGTCCGAGCCTTGTGAAACTCTTGTTGGTCATCACGCCTTTGATCTTATCAGATTCCGAAATCTTGTTTTGTTTTTAACTGCGTTGGCGCTTTGGCTCCTAGACTACGTCGGATACTCCTACCCGAGGCAAACAAATGACGATGAGACCGAGGCCAAGACCCTCGGCTCGAGGAAACGTGTCGTGACAATTACCGGGATATCTTGTTGAAAGTTTTTGTTAATGATACAGGTCGAGATAGCGCGCACTTTCTCACGCCGGCGCAGGTGTAGGTCCCTTGAAGTACTTGCTTGGGACAAGAGGCATCTTCGCCACTGTTGCTGCCCTCTTCTTACCGCGTACCACCACGTCCAGCTCCGTGCCGGACTTGTGCTGTCCCTCCTTGACGTATCCCATGGCAATGTTCTTGCCCAGTGTCGGGCTAGGTGAGCCACTGGTGATGACGCCCACCTTCTCGCCGTCCTTGGTGAAGATCTCGGCACCCTCGCGAGCGGGAGCGCCGGCGACGAGGAAGCCTACACGGCGTCTCTCGATGCCAGAGCCACCCTTGCTCTTAGGCACGAGCTGCTTGGTGATGACCTCGGCGCCGTGGAAGCCGCCCTTGGTCCTCCTCTCCTTGGGAATGATCCAAGAGAGGCTACCCTCCACCGGCGTCGTGGTGTCGTCGATGTCGTGGCCGTACAAGCACATGCCGGCCTCCAGGCGCAAGCTATCACGCGCACCGAGACCGGCGAGCTGAAGCCTCTCGGGACCGGCGACCTCGAGAAGGGTCTCGGCCAGCGGTTGCGCTTCGCCGTTGGTCGACTTGAAGGAGATCTCGAAGCCGTCCTCTCCAGTGTATCCTCCTCGGCTGATCATGGCCTTCTCGGAAGTCGTCTTCCACTCGCCGTTGACCTTGTATCTCAGCTTGGCGAAACCGGTATTGCCAAAGTACAGCTGCTCCAGGTTCAGACCGTCCGCGGGGTCAATAACCTCCTGGAGGACCTCGGCCGCTTGGGGGCCCTGGAGGGCAACCAGACCATAGCCCTCAAGAACCTCCCACCAGAAGTCGTTGCTCTCAGGCTTCTGCAGGTCGGCCGTCTGCTCGGTGAGGTATTTGAAGATCTTCTCGCGAGTACCAGCGTTGGAAACTACCGCATACTCATTCTCGCCGAGGCGGGTGATCATGGTGTCGTCAACAATGCCGCCGGTCTTCGGCCACAGGAACGTGCTGAGCTTGCTGGAGTTGATCTCCATATCCGAGACGCTCGAGGGAGTCACGGTCTCGAGGAATGACGCGGCTTTGGGGCCGGTGAAGCGGTGCTGGACCATGTGGCTGACGTCAAAGAGGGAGGCGTGGTTGCGGGTGAAGTGGTGGGACTCGGCGAGACTCAAACCGGTGTACTGCACGGGCATGTGGTGGCCTCCAAAGATGACCATCTTGCCGCCGTGGGCAAGGTGGAAATCGTACAGAGGGGTTTTGTCCTGCTTTGAGAAGGCCTCGAGCTTCTGCTTCCAGTTCTTGCGCGCCTCCGCCGAATAGAAGCGTGTGGGCGCTGGCATCGGGGCCGGGGCCGAGGTGGAGTTTGCTCCGGCGGCGGTGGCCGCAAGGGCGAGAGGCCTGCCATTGCGGCAGGGAGATGCCAAAAACGGCCTCGCCGTCCTGGCGGCTGCGATCAAGCGTAATCTGGTCATATTGGTTGTCAATTGACTGGTTTTGGAGAATCGAGGGAAAGTTCCTGGAGAGGAGAATGCGGACGAGGAGGGGTCGAAGGGGTGGGAGCTTGTAGAGGTCCTATGAGGTAGGAAGACCGATAAGAATGCGATAGGGACGGTAAGCGGGTCCACCCGTCTCGGATGGCGGACCGAGCTGCGGCAGCCATCCGAAGATGCGAGTTTGCCAAGGCGATGTCGGAATGGTGCCGTGGATGAGCCATCCATCAGCCCGAACAGTAGAATTTGTCGACTGTCTCATTCCTCGCTTGTCTGTGATGAACTTCTTTCCATCTAAGACTTGCAGGTGAATATGGACAGAAACCCATGAGAAATCGCTGTTGGACGCTCTCGCCACCTTGGGTGCTTTCATTCTGTTGTTTGTGTAGTAATCTTCCAACATAATACACGAATCACAAGTTCGTTCGAAAGTTGTTCGCTGTATGATTGTCCTCTTGCTTGTTTCCTCCACCCCGATCCCCACGTTCAGTAAATGCCCGTAGTGGAGGCGGTTTTGCCGCTGGACGCGGCTCCGACAATGCTCCACTCCCGGGGCCGTACACAGCTGCCGTTCCACCGTTCGAAGCGGAAGTGGTCCGTTATCATTTGGACTGGCTTATCAACATTCAGTGCGAGCACACCACGACCATTCCCCACCCTCAATAAATACTACCCTGTTTCTTTTGAGCGCCTCTGCGCAGTTTCCGCTTTGTAGGAGGTCCTGAATCACCCCTTGATGATATACACTCGATACCCGGGCCACAAGTCAAGGCTAGTCTTGCTCGCAGTACCCAGACATTGATGAAGTCCCGGTCAGTTTTCGGGGACGTAGGTAAGAGACTCGGCATCACGTGGGAACGTCGCAAGCGAACCGGGCTTTCACCGTGTTTGGGCGGTTGTTACCTTGTTGAAACGAAACAAAATGAAGCCAGACTAATGGCAACACAATTCATCTTGACAATCGATTGTTGTTCGGCATTCCTACGAAAGAGACGAACACTTGAGGGGGAAAGAAGGCGAAACAGGGGGACACGCGAGAGACGCGACCACATGCACTTGCTCGGGCTATGCGAGCTAATGCAAGCGTGCGACACCAAGGAGCTTGACTGGCTTGGCGGATCGTGTTCTTGGTCCAGCGTCGAAAAGCGGAACAGAATTTTGATCAAAAGATGAGTTGAATAGGGTTGGCCGAGGCATAGTGGCATGGAGATGAGCAGGCCGGACATGCCAGAGTCTCGCCAGCAGCAGCCACATGGAGCCACATCAGGAACTACAGGGAGCATCGCAGGCTCGTGAGGTGCCGGGATTGCGTGGGCACTCGCCACAGTCCGTAGGATGATCTGGAGCTTTCAGACATCTGCTCCGCCAAAAAAAAAAAAAAAAAAAAATAAAAAAAAAATCGAGTTCGTCTTCGATCGCAAAGCAAAAGCCTCGATGGCCACGGCCACACTGGGCATCGAACGGGGGACAGGGGCCATGCAGCCACACCTCCGAACCGTTTCCAGCACTACCGTACCTACCTACCCACCGTACCTAAGGTACCTAAAGAAGCGGCTGAGACTGCCGTTGACCAAACACCCCCCCGCAAAAGCACTGGGGCCGACTCGACCGTCCAACACGCTGGAGCAATCTTACGGTGCCGCCGCACAGCGTAAGGTAGCATTTGTACCTTGGGCAAGGTACTGGACGGTAGGTAGGTACCTAGGTAGTAACTGCAAACGCTGCATAGTGCTCCGAGCAGCCCCTCTTAGCGGTCTTAGCCTCCTCCGTCTGCTGAGGTCCATGGGTAAGGCAGCGCCCGTCAGCGTTCAAAGGTTGGTTCCGCCCCCGCTGATTTGCCCGTTGCATGCTGATGCGGGCTTGAGTCTCCTCTCGGTCGTGGTGGTGCTAGATACGTTTGTCCCGCGACCAGCCAATCGCCGCACGCCAGCATTGTCCCGTCGTCGCGCTCTCTGTCTCTGTCTCTGAGGTGGTCCCTTTAGCTCCGTCCGCTCCATATCAAATTTCACGTCAGGCTCATTTCGACTGCAGCGGGCTCGACAAGCTGCATCGGCATCGTGATCTCTTCGCTTTTTGGTCCTCTTTTGCCCATATTTTTTTTTCTCCCATCCTCTCTCCCTCTGTCTCTCTGGTCACTCCCTCCCCCTGCCACCGAAACTATTGCCGCACCCCCCCCGCTCTCTCTACCTTCTCGCGCTGCCGCACGGAAAGGCAAGATTGCATTCGGCCTAGCTTCGTCCGGTTCCCAAACTGCGACCTATCGTGCTCCTTCTCTCTCGCCGTCGTCCTCCGTTCTCCTACCCAACCGACACGGATACGGTTGCCTCATGCCATCCTAATTTCCGTTCAATTCAATCTCGAACGGTCGACTCGCAGGGCCATCCGCCTCTGTCGCTTTTCCATTGCATGCTGCTGTGCCTCTTTTGGATGAGGCTCCACGGGTAGCTGCAGTGCTGAGCGACAGACCGAGGCGCGCCGGCCGACCAAGCCCGTATTGGGAACCCATCGCCTACCTCTCCGGGGCTCCTCTCAACCGATATACAATCAGGCAAAATGTCCACCGAACCCTCCCCTCGCGCTGTGCGATTTTCCAACGGCGACGACGACTTGCGCCCAGACAAGATCATGCCCCAGCGTCCTCTCCCCATCGCCGTCGACTCTGACAACTCTGCCTCCTCTGCCGAATCCCAACCCGATGACCCCCACGCCCTCGAGCGTCAGGATGAAGTTGGCTCCCTCGCCAGATACTCCGAGGGCCACGTCGGTTCCGTGGCAAACCTAGTCCAAGCTGCCGTCGCAAACGGTGGCACCACCCGAAGTCTACGAAGCAACGCCAGCGATAGCGACGGCACATATGCCAACGGCACTGCCTCTACCAAGACTCAAAGACCCAGTGCCCCCGCGAGAACTCCTTCCAATACCTATGCCCCGGCTGCCCATCGTAGGCCACAACCCATAGCCCCTCCGTCCTTCGTCGAAACCGTTCGAGCATCATCCAGAGGTCGACCTCGTCCCAGCGAGAGGTTCCGCCAGCAGGAGAGAGCATACGTCCAGAGACTGCGCCAGGATCACGGTGATGGATATCCTTTCGACGGCTACACCAATGGAATGAGCCAAGGCGGGGATTCCGACTCCGAGGGAGAGACACCCTCTTCCGAAGGACCCTTCGATGACAGATACGACCAGGAAACCATAATGTTTTATGGGAATGACGACTTGCAACCAACCGATGAGGACCTCAAAGATCCCATGAACAAGGAAAGACTGGAATGGCATGGCATGTTAGAGGCTGTCCTGACCGGAGATGTTGTCAGGCAGGAGAAGAAGAGATTGATTGGATCCAACGAGACGGCAGTGGGGAAAAGCGGGCAAAAGGCAGAGCTTTGGCTAGGAATTCGCTCAAAGGTGTGCGGACGGCACTTGCCCGTGCAAAGGCGAATGGTAGAGGAGGCTCGCGCATCCCTGGACCGCACCCTGGACGAGATCATCAACTTTTCCGTCAAGGGTGAGAGCGAGGCGGGAAAGCCGCCGTACGAACAAGTGAAGGATGTGGTGAAGAAGATCGACAAGTGCGAGAGCCTGTATCCCTCATGGACCTCACTAGCAGCCGAGCATCAGTCCGCAAACTCACCACTCTTCCACGAGGCATCAGAATCCATCGTCTCATGGTACAACACCAACGAACTCATCAACACAGAACTCGCCATTCTCAAGAAGTGGGTCGGCAACGAAGAGTTGGACTTCACTCGGACACGCCAACGCTCCCCTGTCGGCAACGGCATCACGGACGAGTCCTCATTCCTAGATCGTTTGATGAAGGAAGACGGTCTGAAGTCTCTCTACGACGAGGAATTTGACGATGAGAAGAACAAAGATGCTCATAAGGGCATGTTGCCGGGCATCTCGACCGTCATCAATAAATCCAAGGAGACGCTGATCCGCAATTTCGCCGCCTTCCAGAAGCGGCACCTTCCTCCCTACATTGAGGAGCTGCTTACCTTGATCAGCTTCCCGTCCCGCCTGATTGAGGAGATCATCAAGATGCGACTTGCTTACGCTAAGAAGGTCAAGGAGTCAGCTCAGCAAAACCCGATGATGCAAGACCAGATGATTGGACAATTCCAGCTACTTCTGAAGTTGGCCATACGGATCAAACTGGAGTGCCTTGCTGTAACACAGCCAGAACCCGGTTGGGAGCTGCCACCCTGCATCGACGAATCCTTTGACCAAGTCGTTCTGGATGCCTTGAAGTACTACTTCAAAATGCTCAACTGGAAGCTCAGTGGCAACAAGAACACCTTCAAGGAAGCCGAGCTGTTGTTCCAGGAATGGGACTTTGCCAATGAGATCGGTAGCCATCTTCTGGGTGGAGACGTCGAAGTTGCTGAGCAATTCAGTTCCTTGACATTCAAGGCCATCAACCGTCTCAGTGTGACATTCGAGAAGGAACTGCAGGTCAAGCCAAAGGAAAGCACTTCCGAGATGAGCAAGCGATACAAGCAGTGCCTGGACTCCGTCCGAGTAAGGCAGCGAATGTTGCAGCGTTTCTCCAGGATGCTGAGCGAAAACTACGAAAACGCATCAGACTTCAGCATTGCCTTTGCTCCGGAAAAGCTGCAAGAGTTTTACGACCGGCTGATCTCTTCGGGTCATTTCCAAGTCTTCACAGACCTTTACGAGCAAGAAGGCATCTTCGTGATGGCTTCGGCCTCTCTTATCGAGAGGCATGATGCCATCCATTCCATCCTGGGTCTCAGCTCCCCGGAACAGTTTGCCGAGGATCCTACCGACCCATATCTCTTGATCTTGCGGCCTGAAAGTAACCCGCATTGGTTCGGCGATGTGGTGCCTCTCACAGTCAGGGAACGCAATATCGACTTGAAAAAGGGGCACATGAGACTGGTAGCCACTGGTGCTCAGGCTAGGCTCGTCAATGCCAGAAAGGCTTTCATCGACGCCGTGGACATGCACGTCGACCTCGTCGTTGAGCAGCGGTCAAACCTACACAAGGTCAACACCCGTCTTATGGAGATCAGACGCGTTGCTTACAAGCTGTCCAACAACTTCATGGACAGCGTCGAGATCATCCGCAAGCAGACTGAAGGCAGAGAAGTCCAAGAACTCATCCAGACTTGCTTCGTCTTTGCAACTGAATTCGGCCAGCGGTCGCTTCTTGTCATGGACAGCAACCGGAAACAGATGAACAACCTGAAACTCACCAAGCTCGCCCTGGACTGGGTTAGCTTCATTTGCGATGACTGTATCGCATCGGATCGAAAGACGTTCCGATGGGCGGTTTTGGCTCTTGAGTTCGCCATGGGAATGACGCGAGGAAGACACATCCTGGCCCTGGGCGAGGATGAGTATGCAAGACTTCGTGCTAAAGTGGCGGGTTGCATGGCTCTTCTCATCTCTCACTTTGATATCATGGGAGCGAGGTCGAATTTGGCCGCCCAGGCAGAAAAGGAGCGCATCGAGGCTTTGGTGGGACAGTTCAAGCGTCTCGATAAAAATCGGATGCTCGACGACCAGGAAGCCTCCAAGGCAATTACGGAACAACGATTGGAGGAGATCGACAAAGTAGACGAGATCAGGAAGGCAAAGGAAGCCGAAAGGCAGGCGCTTGGCCGCGTGCTCGAGGGAAACAACGAAGTGGATCGATCCCTGGCCTACCTCTCATCATCAGCGACAAATATTACGATGCGCTGGCAGCAGGGCCATTTCGTCGGCGGTGGTACTTTCGGCAATGTCTACGCTGCCATGAACCTCGATTCTGGCCACTTGATGGCCGTCAAGGAGATTCGTCTACAGGACCCCAAGTTGATCCCGACTATTGCCGAGCAGATCAAGGACGAGATGGGCGTTTTGGAGGTTCTCGACCATCCAAACGTCGTCTCGTATTATGGTATCGAAGTCCACCGAGACAGAGTCTATATCTTCATGGAGTTCTGTCAAGGGGGCTCTCTTGCAAATTTGCTGGAGCACGGCCGTATTGAGGATGAACAGGTCACTATGGTTTACGCGTTGCAGCTACTCGAGGGTCTCGCGTACCTCCACGAGAGCGGCATAGCCCACCGTGACATCAAACCAGAAAGTAAGTCGATCGCTTACTGCAAAACAGCACATGCTAATGGATACAGATATCCTCCTCGATCACAACGGCATTATCAAGTACGTCGACTTTGGCGCCGCCAAGGTCATTGCAAGGCAAGGCAAAACGCTCGTACAGGATATTACCGCCACGAAACCTAACAAGTCGATGACGGGAACACCAATGTACATGTCTCCCGAGGTTATCAAGGGCGAGAATCCAGGCAGAGCTGGCGCTGTCGACATCTGGTCTCTGGGCTGTGTGATCTTGGAGATGGCCACAGGCCGTCGTCCTTGGGCCAATCTCGACAACGAATGGGCCATCATGTACAACATTGCCCAGGGAAACCCGCCCCAATTGCCCTCAACCGACCAACTCAGCCCACAGGGCATCGACTTCCTCGGGAGGTGCTTTACCAGGGACCCCAAGAAGCGGGCTTCTGCTGTGGAGCTTCTCCAGCACGAATGGATCATGACGATCAAGAGCCAGGTCGTGGAGCCGCCTACGCCTAGTGATGCAAGTAGCTCAGCTCAGTCGACACCTAGCTCTAGGAGCAACACCAACGACGGTTTCTACTAGGAACAGAGATCGCCGCTCGGCATTGACCTCCCGTCTGTCGAGGAAGCGGAAACTACGACGGATGATTCTATTCCAGAAGCCAATACCGCAATATTGGCGGCCTAGGCATACATTTTTTCTTCTACAACAACAGCACACGATCATTTTTTTCCATCGTACCGGGCAACCCCCAGAAATAGCATCAGCGAAGCGTTTGGAGTCATTTCCTCGAGGGTCTTTGTGCTTTTTCTGGACATGGGGTTCAAAGGTAGTACACAGCAACAAGGACAGCAACAGTCGGTCGTTGATGGGAGAGAAAGGAGGGCTCGTCTCTATTGTTTCTCCATGATGAACACACGAACATGAATGGAAAGTAAGGAAAGGCGAAGATACGATAGGCAGATCGACCATGAGTATGGCTAGGACATGACGCCACGTCATGTCATATAATTCAATACAATACCCCCATGAAGGCACTTGCTTGCCTGGACTTGAATTTATTCGGATGGACGTGAACCCATGCGGGAGTTGAATCCGTACGGTTTCTCGTCTGCCTTTGGCAGATATGGTTTCAAAGGTCTTTCCCCCCAGACCTGGTAGAACATCACCTAGGCAACGGCAGCCTCCGTTACAGCAAACTCGTCCTTGTCCGAGTCCAGCACCGCCGTGGCGTCCATGGGCAACGTGACCATCGGCGCAGTGTGCCCGAAATCCACATTCATCAGGATGGGAAACCTTTTCGCGGCCAGACGGCCATGGCAGAGCAGCCCCTTGAACACGGCCGCATACTCCTCCCTGGCCCGGGTGGAGTCGTACCCGTAGGGCCGCCCGATCACCAGGCCGGCGATCTCGTCAAAAACGCCCCGGGCAGCCAGGTCTGCGACGGCCTGTCTGACCTTGCCCAGCGGGCTCCCCTTGGTCAGGTCGCCTTCGGCCATGGCGGACTCGAGGAAGAGGATCCTGCCGTTCCAGTCCGGGGATATCTGCGGGATGCCCTGGATGCGCGCCACGACGGTCAGGCAGCCGCCAAAGAGCCGGCCCTCTGCGCGCCCCGGACGGAGCCAGGTCCAGGCGGGGGAGGGGAGGACCTGCCGGGGTGCTGGTGCTGTTGCGGCCTGGGAGGAGGAGGAGGAGAAGGAGAGGAAGTAGGGCGGGAGCAGCGGGGCGTACACCCTTGAGCGGGGAACGGGGCCGAAGGGTCTGTCAGGGTGGGAGGTCGCGGCGAGGAGGTTTGCGAGGTGGAAGTCCTGGAGGTAGCCGTCGTCATCTGTTCCTTCTGTGCTGTGCATTTTCCCAACGTCAGGGAAGGCGGCGATGGATGCGGGAGTCGATCTGACGGCCTCGCCGAGCTCTGTCACTGGGCAAGGACCGTAGAACGTCCGTAGGCCGGTCAGGGCGTGGAGAGACCAGTGCAGCACCGTGTTGTCGGAGTATCCGACGACGATCTTGGGGTTCCTCTTGACCAGCTCGTGGAGCTCCGTGTCTTGGACCAGGTAGGGAATGAGCTCCGTCATGGTAGACCCGCCGATGGTGCAGAAGACGGCGTCGATGGAGGAGTCGCTGAAGGCGGCGCGGAGCTCGGCCAGGCGGTTTCTGATGCAGGCGACGATCGGCTCGCCGTCGGTTGAGACCAGGTCGGCATCTTCGCCTTCGTTGATGAAGAAAGCTGTGACGGAGTAGCCGAGGGACTCGAGGAGGGCTATGGAGCGGGCGACGGCTGTGGGTATGAGATTGTTGATGCGGGAGGACGGCGAGACGAAGGCGATTTTGGCATTGGGGTGTAGGGCCTTTGGGATAATTGTCGGAGGCATCTTGGCAGTCAGTTCGAGTGAAATGCTTTTTGGCTGTCAGAGACGATGCAGGATAAGTGGCATGTGGTTGACCGCAAGGTCTGGGACGATCACACATGTGACGGGGTCCATATGAAAAGAGGAGTCAATTGAATTAGAAAGGTGCTGATTTTAAGCAATGCCGCCCGCGTCAACGGTTCACGGTAGTTTGCTCACCAAAGTCTCTAGTCTTCCTGGGAGTGGCTCTTTCAGCCTGCGACGAGTGAACTACAAGTTGCGCAATCTGCATCTTATGGAGTCTTGTTAAGGCAGAAAGTCTATCCCGCACACAGATCGTTATGCCGAAGGGGCTATCGGAAAACCGGGTCGGGTACGGCCCCATATCCCGGCCCGACCTTAACGGCGTCCGGCCCGGAGGCCCGCAATTGACCTCTCTCGCAGTACAAATCGGACCTACAACGCGTCCGACGGTACCTTAGTCTGGTGATGGCCATAGCCTTTGAGTACCCTTTAATCGCCTATCACCTTCCATATATCTCCTTGCAGATATCCGTATCTAGATTCCTGTCCTGCCTTTCGTACATGCATGGTGGCTTAGCGCCTCTTGAGATCTTGGTGACTTTTGAGAACAGTGACTCTCGTCGGCGAGCAAAGCTTCTTCTGTTTATTATGACACACACCACAGAGTCAAAAGCTTCATGTGCCGTGGCCTGCGACACCACTATGGCTTCTACCTGCGTTGTAACAGACCGTGCAATCTAAGCATAACGCCACGAAAAACCTTGGCATTCGAACGTAGGCTGGAACATGATGCGGATTCTTAGAGATCCACAGTTTCAGCCCCAGGCGAGTCTTTTATTCTCATGATTTAGGCTTCGAGGTGCATCGAAGGGAAATCTTTAGAAGTGTCGTAGTGTAGAGCATCATTTCATTCGACCGAACCGAGTCCGAACCGAACCACATGTAATAGTTCGGTCATACAGGGGCGTACCACTCGGACTGCGCCTCCTTGGCCAACACAAAGGGTGGTTGACTGAGGGGTAACGCTGTTGGATGTTATTGGAGGAGATCATGACTGTTACTTTCCTACGTGCTTGCATTGCCTTGGAGGAGGGTCTCCCCATGCCTCATCAGGGTCTCGCGCGCCAAAACCACCTAATTTCCGTAGACAGTGAGACCATGCTCGATCAGCCAGTCCATGCCCTCTTTTCTCCAGTCATCCGTCTCGACCTCGGTTCCATTAATTCCGAAGACGAGGTCGCTCCCAGAGCCACTGACGGTCTCGTAGATAGGCCAAGAAGCTAGCTCAGGGGCGCCATTGGGATCAAGGCCAGCGAAGAAATTGATCCAGGCCGAGTTCATTGTCTTGGCAAGACTTGTGGCCTTTTCAGTGTACGCGGTGTCATTGCCACCGAATGGGTTTACATCATAGCCGTCGCCATTGAGGTTGCAGAATACAAAAGCGACCTGTATGCCTTTAGCTTCATGTCCATTTCATGTCCATGTCCGAGGTTCTTGTGCCTCTTCGGAGCTTTCAGGGCGGGAAGCTTAATTCGGTCGAACCCACCTCTACAAAATGAGTAGAGCCGATGAAAGGCGGGTTCCCATTGACCGTGACATCGAAGCGATAGGCATACGAAGGCACATTGTGTGTGGACCAGAAGATGTTGGCCCTCCTCCTCGTGAACTGGAAGGTCCTGCAAGAAAACCGTCAGTGGGACCTTTTGGAGACGGGTCGGGGTTGTGCATACAAATCTCCAAAGAACGCCCCGGTGCGGCGTTGCTGCAAGCCCCGCAACACAGCAATTTCCTCACCAGGTTCAATGATGTGTGGCCACGTTTGCAGGCTGGGGATACCTTGGGCTTGGTCGTTGGGGTAGAGTTTCAAGACTTCCTCAATCAGCTCATCGGCCGACTGGCCGGTAGTCTCCTGGACGCCGCCAGGGATGAAGGTGCCAACTGCATATCGGAAGTCATCATCTGTGTTGACTGTTCCGCCATTGGGTCCACGGCCCTGTCCGAAGGCAGAGCCCTCGTCTGTGTTGCAGCCGATGAGGATGGGGACCTTGACAAAGTCGCCACGTTCAAGCTGGCTGGAGGCGTAGTCCGCAATGAAGTCGCCATCGAGCACAGGCGGAAAAGGGAATGCCGTAACGTTCAAGACAGCGTTGAAATCTTCAAGGGAGGCGGTGCGAAGACACTCAAGCGACTCCTGAGTCCCGACGGTGGAGGCACAAGATGAAATGTTGGTCACAAGGTTGTCCCAGCTGGCTTGATACGCATCTGTGTTGTTGAAGCCGCCTGCCCACCGAGGGATAACGCCGCCGAACCCGGACTCAGCAATGGCGCCTCTAAAGAGGCCATCGTCTCGCCCTATGTAAAGTTAGCCCTATCCAAATCTTCTTGGTTGATCTGCCGGAAGCGAACCGTTGTAAGCCAAGACCTGGGCGGAAACGCTCTCAGCGCCAGAACTCTCGCCAAAGATGGTGACCTTATCCGAAGCTCCGCCAAAGCTCGCAATGTTCTCATTCACCCAGTGTAAAGCCAATCGTTGATCACGGCTGTGGCTCGATTAGAATTCGTCTTGAAAAGGCGGTGTTGAGAATGACATACAAACCCAGGTTTGTGGCGTTAGCATCTACGGCTTCTTTGCCGCCGGGAAAACCGAATACGGAGAGGCGATAGTTCAAGCTGACGCCGATGACTGGAGTACCCTGCTTGACACTGTTCTCGACGATGAAAGAGAGGTTGTAGCGTCTATCGGCGGAGCCACCCATGTACTGTTTTGTGTTAGTGATGAGCGCAGCGGCACAGTGTTGTAGGTGGCAAGGTATATCGTACTAAACCGCCTCCGTGAATCCAGACCGCGACGGGCAGCTGTGCGTCAGGAGATAAACCAGCCGGCCGGATGACGTTAAGGTACAGACAATCTTCCGACTGCTGATACCCGATCATGTCACCGCCGTAGCCAATGCAGTGTGGAGGGTACTCAGTGGCAGAACGAGTGCCATCCCATGCGGAGTCTAGGCTCTCAGAGATGGTGAACCGTTCAGGGGTCTGTAAAGACCATGTTAGATTGATGCTTCAAAGCCGCAGGATCCGCTTGTCCATCACCTTTGCGTAGGGAATCCCGAGGAAGAAGTCCTGATTGTATTCAGCACTGTGGATGCCGGCATAGGAGCCATTCTTGACAGCCACCACCGGGGCCTCATCCCTGTAGCGAATGGAAGCAGAGAAGGCCGGAAGAAGGTAGAGGCAAGATGCCAACAGGTAGGCGGTAAAAACCATGGTCAGAAGCGTGGAGAAGACACTCTTCAGACGTAGAAGTCGATGGGGTTTGCCGCCGGGGAGGGGTGGTTCTGAGAATACGGATAGGGACAGGCCACCAGGGCCGTCGTTACTCTTCTTATAGCTCGATCGATCCATGACGGACATGCTGTGACAAGCATCATTTACTTCCCTCCCGTCGCATCAGCAAGATGCCAAGAAAACGTCAACTAGGATATATCGGACCGAGTGGCATCGGGTCTGTTTACACGACGAGGGGCCTGGGACCTCGAGGAGAAGTGGGCGGTGACAGGCACCGATAGAGGTAGTCAGGCCGGCAGGCAAGGTGCCGTCAAGCGATGAAGTGCATCCTTTTTTCGAGGCATCCCGAGAGGGATTAATAGGGCAAGAAACAACTCCCCGCAAGCAAGAGGGGCCACTTGGTGTGCAATGACGGTGGAACTTCGGCGGTAGTTGAGGAGCGAAGGGGAAGAAGCCAATCGCAAGCACAACAAGGCTAGTAAGGAGTGGTTATGATGGCCTCTTTTGGTGTTATGGGCATGGGTTGACGAGGTAGGGAGTGGATGCCCGGCTGTCATGAGCGGTAGTGAGGCGACGGTTTGGGGAGAAGACATGGAGGCCGATGCGGGGAAACATGGGGTTGGTATGGGGTTTGGGGAATGAAGAAGTGCTGCAGAGCCACACACACCAGAAAAACGTACCGGGCGCGTGGTCATTCTTCCGAATGAATTAGTCAGGTAGGGTAGGCCTCTTCGCTCCCTGTTTCCTTGACCTCCAGGGACTGCGTGCGGTGTTAATGGAACCGCCCAGTCCCAGGTCGGAGCGGGAGCGACGCCGGTCTCGGTGTTCCGCGTCCCGCTGGTCCAGGTCGGGAGGCGTCGGTGCGTGCCCGACAGACACCTTCTTTTTCTTTGCTCGGACGGTCAGTCCAAATGTGGTCGGTCTACTATGTACTTAGTGCTGGAGAGAAGTCTCACCCACATTCCTCGTCGCCCGTCTGCTCAGCCAGCAAAACCATGAACCATGGGTGAGCCATGTGGAAGGCTGGAAATGCGAAAGGAGGGAATGCCGGTGTCTTCCATTGTCTCGCAAGGAAGGTCGTTGCAGATCGCTACCTTTTCCCCACACGAGCCAGATGACGGTTTGGGC
The DNA here is from genome assembly GCF_013390185.1 of Colletotrichum aenigma. NCBI lineage: Eukaryota > Fungi > Ascomycota > Sordariomycetes > Glomerellales > Glomerellaceae > Colletotrichum > Colletotrichum aenigma. Next base: position 1,698,818 of record NW_023500913.1, read on the forward strand.
ACGGATAAAGTGGGTAAGGGGAGCCCCCGTCCGTCGGTGCAGTGTCATTGGCGAATTCCAGCCCCAACAAACGGTGGGGATCCGACTTTCCTTTCCCGTCGCCAATTGTGAACTCTGCTGCAACCTCACCTACCTTACCTTACCTACATAAAGGTATGGAAGGTACTACTCTGTACACTACCGACCGACGGCTGCCCACCGGCTGAAGATACCAAGTACGTGCGTGACCAGATCCCAGGCTCGCACCATACGAGGCTGCTTTCTTCAATAACGGACCGTAGCCGACCAAAGTACGATTGAATGTTTTCTTTTTATTCTCGACCTCTCACTCTGGCTTTGCTTTGCCCGACGCTCGATGCTCGATGCTCGATGCTGGAACACGAAACGCCCGCCATCCTTTCACTTCCCCCTCTTTCTTGCAAACACGCATCAATGTCCTTGTATGGTACCCTGATCCGCCGAATGCATGCTCCCGTCCCCTCCCACCACCGTGTCCAACGCCCGGATTCCCGTCCCCGAACCAGTCCGCAATGTAGTGATCCCATACCTCCAGCTCTTTCTGTTCCCGTCTTCCTCCTCCTGGTTCCCTCGCGGGTATCCATCCCGGTTCCCCCTCCGCGTCTTTCTCCTCCCAGCCACAAACAAACAGCGCCACCGCCAGCAGGACATCAGCCGTATGTATATCATTACATTAATTGAGAAATTGTTTCTGTGGTGTTGTAGGTATCGTCAGAAAGGAAAACGTTGCTGATTAAAAATGAAAGGCTTGCGTATACCAAGGGACGCGCCAGGTATGATGTCTGCCAGTCGCTGAGATCCCATGCGAACACACAAAGTAGAAACGCCGATTTTATAAACAGCTCAACCAGACATCGCTGAGCTGACGACATTCAGTTGCCCGAGTCGCCATCTACTCTCTTTGGAAGTCTTGAGCAGTTATGTTGCTAAACGCGTAATGCCTCGATCTTGTTTGCTCCGGCGAAGGCTTGATCGCCATTGAAGAAGCATCTGACCAATTGTACTCGGCGTTGCCGCCCTCGTACGAAGAGTAAAATGCCGGTCCCATAGCGTTGTGCGGGAACGACGGTGTTACTGGCTGGCTGCCGCAACTCTGGGCGACGTAGGCCGGCACGTTCGTCTGGAGTCCGAATTCGTTGTCGAAGGTGCCAAAGCTGGGAGTGTGTATGGGTTCGTCGGGCACCTGGTACTCGTACGAGAAGAGAGAGCCCGGCATGTTTGTCATCAGCCCCGGGGTGTCAGGTGGCGTCCTCATCGTCGGGTCCATCGCGTACTGGGGAACCGTCAGATTGGTCTGTACGCTGTAGCTCTTGTCATCCTCGGAAGACATGGACGAGACTGTTGCCTCGCGCATGTTCTGCTGCTGAGTGGGCACCACTGGCGTGTTAGGAGTTGGAGGCGCCACCGAGCTTCTGGACACTGGTGAGTGGGCTGCCATTTGCAGGAGAAGGTTTTCCTGGTTCCGATCAAAGCACAGTGGTGATCGCGGCCCCGCGCTAGTTGCTTTTTGGATCCCTCTTGGGAAATTGCCTGTGGCCGACGCAACACGTCGCATCGGGCTCGGTGCTTCTATGCGTCTAGACATCTCAATCCCCGTCTTGGGACCCGAGAGATTGTATGACTGGCTGCGCATACAGCTGACGAGCTGAGCGGGACGCTTGGAATTTCTTCGGCTTGCAATGTCAATCGTGGGGGGCGGCTTGAATCGGAAATCGGTGGTGGGGATTTCTGGTGGGGAATGGGCCATGGATTCCGGGGAAAATTGGTCAAATCCGTTGACACCCTCACTCTGCATCTGCTCCTGCTTGATGTCCATGTGGAGAGAGTCCGCCATCATGTAATGAGATGCCATGCCATGCATGTCAGTGGACCCGGACAGGTGTTGGTACGATGAGGCGCTCGTGGCATCGGCAATCTCTGGCATGAACTGAGGTATTGAGATCGTCAAGCATGGCGCTTGTGAGGTGGCCTCGGAAGGTAGAGACGTCGCAAAGTCGCACGTGTCAGGGAAGAAGTTGTCGGTGGTCAGGGAGTAGCTGATGTTGATTTCTTGGGCCGGGCAATTGGGCGACTCCGGGGAGGTGTATTCTGCTTCGGTCTCTTCCGCTGTCGCGTGCAACATTTCCTCCATTTCCGTCTCGGGTTCGGCTTCCTCGACAGGCGGGCTCGCTGTGACCGAAGTTGTTTCCTCTGATGCCTTCACAGGGGGGAAAGGCGCGGCGGATGGACGGAGATCTTCCTCTTGATCGTTGGAAGCGTAGTACTCCTTGACAGTGTCGGCAGTGGTGTCTCTCGTCTCGGCATCTTGTTCCGACTTTTGACGCTCCTTCTCCTCATTCATTGCGTGCCTTTTCTCCTGCTTCGCTTTTGCCCTTCGGTTTTGGAACCAATTCTGTGACTAGTTAGTTGAAGGTATCTCGCACGGAGGAAGGGCAGTCAAGTACGTTGATTCTTGCGACATCCACTCCCATCTGCTCAGCAAGTTGTTTCTTCGTACTGCTGTTGGGCTTGTTGTTTGCCTGAAACACGCTCTCGAGCTTTTCGACCTCGTCCTTGGCCAGTCTGGGCTTCGTTTCCGTTGCCTTTCCACCAACACCCGGCATCATATGTGAGCCCATCATATTCATATGATTGTACATTTCATTGTGCTCAAAGTTTGGATTTTGATAGTAAAAGTTGGCCGCACAATGCGTGTAGACCGCCGGCGCCGCATACTCGTACTGGTTGAAGTTCTGGTAGTAACTCATTGTTGCTGTCGGGTCGATGTCGATCAAAGCCTGATTGGTGAACAGTCCAAGGGACGTTCGGACGATGTGATAACGGAAGGGGTAGCGAGTGTGGTGAGCAAAGGTGTAGCGAGCACAGGAGGTATCATCGGCTTGTGCGTGTTGATTATGAGATAACGAAAGACGAAGGAGACCCGGAAAGGAGACGCGGGCGGTGCCAGGCTATGGAGCAGAGTGAAAGAGTGACTGGGGGTTAGAGATGGCCGAGGGCCTGGTGATAAAAGAAGATATCAAGAGGCAACGTGGGTGTGATGGAGGCACGGGACTCGGAAGTAGAGATCGAGGGGAGCTTGTCCGCTTTAAGATTGAATGAGGAGGGACAGACGATATAAAGAAGGGTGAGGCAGATCCGGGAAGGGATGAGACAAGAAGGTCTGCTCAAGTCTCCCAAGGCTTGAGGGCGAGATGATGGATCTGTCCAGGCAAGGGCTCGGGAAGGGCACAGACGAGGCTTGAGGAAAGGGTCAAAAAAACAATTACAAGAGGAGCGAGGAGGGGGGTGGTCAAAGAAGTATCATTTGTCTTCTCGACCCATCACGCACACACAAACTCCAGGAGTAGGCGCGGGTGTGGGTTCAGAGCGGCAAGAGGGGAGAGAGGTTCCTCAACCCACTGGGTACTTGCTAGAATCGAGGAGATCATCTTCGGGTGGAGGTGTCGGGAGACCAAGGGAGCAAGGGGGCGTAACCTTTCTGTCTGTCGAGCCCTCATGGCCGGGGCCTGAGAGGAGGGAAGAGAAAGGGGACAGAGGCCGCGAGGGTTGTTCTCCAGGGACCAGGGGCAAGAAGGGACCGGGGTTGACAAGCCAAGGAGACATGGTCAGCAGTGGAGGATATGACAGGGTCCGAGCATTACCAGTGAAGTGCTATGCAGATGCAGCGTGCAGACTGTGCAAACAAAGCTACTACACTAAGTTTATGCAATGCCGGACGACTAGGTTTTCTCGACGGGGACGCAGGGTAGGTACGGATAGTCGAAGACAGGACGATGAAGTCCCGGAAGCACAAGCAGGCTGAGGAAGAGTGTGCAGCTACATACAGCTAGACGCCGCCGAGTGCGTAGGGAAAGTGAAGTGTTCGTATGCAGGCAGGTGTGTAGGTATGTCAAAGGCCGAGCCAGCGAGCGGGAGGAGGGGCTTGAGCAAAAGAACCGGACAGGTTCCTGCCTGCTTCCGCGTCCATGTCAGAACCAGAGTCAGCCGAGGGGGGACAACGGGTGGTGAGTGACTTTGGGTGACTCGCTACCTGTTGTTGTCTGTGTGCCGCGGTGGCAGTAGGTACTGCGTGGGTATGTGTGTGGGAGCGAGTGAGCGTGCGCGTGTGTGTGCGTGTGTGTGGTGGTGGTAGTGGTGGTGGTGCATGGATGCGCGTGTTCGATGAGCTGGACTGCGACCTCGAGGCCGAACTCCAGCCGGACGTGGGTGGTTATGCTCCAGTCCAGCACAGCACAGCTCAGAGGATGGGGGATGGTTGCACCCACCTGAATAAACCTGAAGGACAAGTGAGAGTGAACCCTTCACATCCACAGAGGCATCCACACGTCCCCAAGGCTAAGCATGCCATCCCATGGCATCCCACACCCCCGGCGTCGAGTCCCGGATCCTTGTCCTTGAAGCGTCTTTGCGTCCCTGGGTTTGGACGACGCCCCCCTGTCAACCGGTGGCACACTAAAAAAGTTTGGGCTCAAGTCCCCTGTTGTGGGCTGAAGATAGCCCGGTAGGCGTCAACGAGGCCTCTGGCAGATAGATGATGGGAAAGTAGAGCAGAGGGGCAAGTACCGTCAGTGAGTGACAGATACAGACAGTGCATCGTATGGTGGCTAGGCTGGACGACAGGGCGGTGTTTTGACTGACGGACAAAAGGGGTGAGGGCGAGACATTGCAGGTTGACAAGTCACGACGGCGCCGGCCGGGCGAAGGGCAGCAACCGACAGAGCGGGCAGTGATTAAACTGGGTAGTGGGACAAGGCGAGGGCGAAGCAGCAGCCTTGCCATGACGATATCATGGGGGGGAGTCTAAAGGCAAGGCAGTACTGTGTGGAATATTCGTAACAAGGGACGGAATGTGAGTCGATAGAATTGAAGCAGGAGGGGCAACAAGGGGAAGGTCGCACACGATAGAGACAGGTACGGATATTCGTAGGGCATGAGAAGCCCAGAGCGACGATCGCAATGGCATCATCTGATTCGGGGAAGCGGAGAGAGGCTCACTCAGGGCAGCTGAAGTCTGTGCGACGGGGTTGTAGTAATTGAGCAGCAGCATCATGTCTCTTGGTTCTGAGAGCGGACGGGACGGCGAGGGCCAATTTGCGGCGGAGGACTTGGGCGGACGGCGGACAGAACGATGGGCTTGGCGGGCTGGCGAACAGATGTTTGCTGAAGCTAACAGAGCGAGGGGCCGAAATGTTTTGAAAGGGCTGTTCTAAGGCCAAAGTAAAGTCAGTGGTTGCCGCCGCGGGTTGACATGTCGGGTCCTGTCTACCTACCTACCTTAGCTTACTTACCTTAGTGCCGACTACAGCTCATTATCCGTACCTGCCTAAGGGCAGGTGAGATAGGCAGGTACCTCGCGGTAGGTAGATAGGCGACTTCTAAGATGAGGTTGCCGTTGGCTGACTGACGTGCTGGCAGAGGATCTGAGCATGGTAAAGGATTCGGCGACTGCTGTACGTAAAAGTAAGGTGGAGGATGTGAAGCCCGTGGTCGAGTACGCAGTAGAGATCACAAGTGGGTAATGTCAGATAAGGACATAGGTAGGTAAGGAGGTATGTGACCTCAGGCACCTTCGCGGAGAGCGTCGAAAACGAGGTAAGGTGGTAGCTACCACCTGCCTTACCTACCTGCCTACTTAGCCATTGGAGCACACGTGTTGTCGGTCAGAGGTCACACTGTGGAGAGACGGTGAGGAAATTATGGTGGTGCCAGACAGTGTGGAATAGATTGACACAGCCCCCAATCACACGGACCAGGCGTTGGTCGTCGTCCGGTGAATCGTGGTGCTTTTAGACATTCCACGTCTGTTTGTCCGTGTTTATTAGACGGACTTGTTCGGATGGATTCCCTACCGAGTGTGGACACGGACTGGTCGGTCAAGAAGACGCTTTTGCGACCAGTGCGTCCCGTCCACGGGTCATGGCCTCATCAGCTTGTACGAGTCTCAATCTCAGACTGACAGATAGAGAGCACTGATGTTCGGTTAAGGTACCTACCTAGTTTAGGGACGAATAACCCAACCCACATTGTAATACGCATCTTGGAGTCTTGGACTCGGCACCTGGAGAGACTGTGACGCTTCAATCTTGTCAAATCTTCCATTTGTAACTTCCAGAATGGAATTAACTTCTTTTCCTCTACCTTGATGGCCAGCCACAAACAGTACTAAGGTGGACATCATCTTCAATTGAGTTTGCAGAAAAAAACGCTTATTTGACGTACCCGAAAAACGAAACAAAGCCCCAAAAAACAAAACACCTCTCTGTTCTTTGTTCTTAATGCCGGGGCGGATCGAGCCATCCATCACGTCACTGAGGTGCAACTGCCACCGTTGGCCATTCCATTCCATTCACCGTCACCGTCACCGCCATCGTCATCTCTCGCAAGATGAACAGCCCCAGATAGCTTCTTCATCTACACCCACGACTGCCGCTCTGGGCAAGCCGCCTCTCGCTCACCATCGCCTGCACCACCTCCACCACCTGCAACTTTCTTCTTCCTCATCCAGCCTCATCCTTGGCTTCCCCACGACCACCACTCGCGTTGCAAATCTCTCTGCACCGCTGCTGCTGATCCTGATCTTGTCACTTCCTGTCTCGGAATGCCGCAACTTCCGATCGGCCTTGGGATTTTACTTCCACGGGTTCACGGGAACTACCCAACTGTCAGTCTCTACGCTGCCATTGCAAGTCTCAGTCTACGGATACGCATGTTCGTCACTCAGATAACCACCACCGCTTGCACCCACCCACCATGCTTTGGACTCACGGCAACCACACCCATCGCCCAACCGCCAGCTGTGCCACTGTCGCCGTCACCTCGTCCCGTCCGCCCAGCCGTCATCTGCCCTTCCCGCCCGCCTTACCACCGCACCAGATCAAAGCAAAACCACCAAGCTGGATCACATCAGCTACGGATACGTATCTGGGCCTTGCTCGCTTGCTAGGACATGGCCCCAGTTCGTCTCAACGCCTAACCTACTTGCACTGGTCGACCTTCCCGCCTTATCGAATCCCTTCCAACCCAATGCCGCACGCTGTCGGCTACCACTTCACCTTGCAGCGCGCGCTTCCAGCCGCCGTATGGTAGCTACCGATATCCCTCCATCGTGTGTGCCCCAGGCGCCGTGCCGTCCAGATACATGACGGCCCATGCTGCCACGCGACGAATGGAGCAACCATTGCGATCACTGCCCTCGCCGGCTGTTGTTCATGTCCGCCATATGTTGTGGGAAGGGCCAGGTCTGGACGGAAAGGATGCGCACACGACGATGAATTGGGACAAGTTCTGCCCATCCTTCACGCTCTCCGACCATCTCCGCTCTCACACCCCAGCCTGCCTGACCAAAACTGGACGCGTGCGATTCGTGGGCGCAACCGGCCCCTGTCGCCCTGTCTCCTGCCCCTGGAGCTTGGCCGCGCTAACGCACCTCAACGACGCCAAAAAAGAGGAAAAGAAAACGACGACTTTTTTTCTCCCCCCCGCTGTGATCAACTGACAAGTTGGTGGGGTGCTTTACGGTCCTACGACTTCCCGATTCTCCTCAGCGAGTCCCAAAACGTAACGCTGTGATGCAAGTTCGGGCCAGCCACTGCGTCGTCCGCCTTGAAGAGGGAGGGATACCTACTACGTATGTCGAATGGCCAGCCTTCGCGGCCGTTTCCCACTCTTCGCCATGGCTTGCCTGCAACGATCACCATGATCCCCGTCGACGATGACCTGCTACGACAAAACGGGCATCGTCGTCACCACTCGTCGGCTCTTCTTTTGCCTGCTTTGCAACACAAGGCCCAAACAGGCCCAGCCGTAGCTGGAGGTCGCCCAGAAGGAGACGGCTGGCCCCTTTACGGCGCTCTCGAGGTACGCAGTAAGGTACCTGCCGCTGTTCCCGCAGGCTAGCTCAATGGGCCCCCCACCTGGCTTCCGCGTGTCTCACTCGGCGTTGCGTTGGCTCGCAAGCAAGTCAAACTTTGACGACGCCTTTTCAGGCTGAGACCTCCCTGGCCTTTGCCTTGGGAGACCACTCATTATGTGAATCTTGGACTTGCATCTGGCCTCCAGTCGTTACCGCTGCCGCTGCTACGACCAAGGAGATCCGGTCCGTCAACAGGTGCTGATGCCTCGTTTCTTCGCGCAGAGCCGAGCAACCTTCTGCATTAACAAAGATGCAGCACCTTAGCCTGAGCACGCTTCACAAATCGTTTTCACCCAAATCCACTCGCACTGTCTGCCGGCGGCGAGTTCACTCCATAAGTGAATGCACCGTCTGCCGTGCAAAGAGCACAAGTGGAGCCAGAGGAAATGTGGGTGGGGTTGGCCTCCGACGCTCCGAACGCTCCTTCGAAGTTCGCCGTGCAGCCATCGCTCCGCCGTATGCACGGATCGCAGGGCCAGAAAACCTCGACAACAGGTCGCACCGCAGCACGTACATCCAATGCTTCTCCCACACCATTGTTCTGCAACAATCGGGCTCTATCGAGCCATAGGCGATGATACACACGTTCAGCTCGCCCATGTCTGCTTTCCGAGATCTTTGCAGCCCTTTGGTCAGCCCAAGAAGCGCTCGAGCTGCCAGCACACCGATGCCTCTCGGCCGTATCATGAGCATTTGCCGAGAGAGCTTGTGCGGTCTGGCTTCTGCTTGGAGAGGCACAGAAACGCCTTCAAATGTGCTGCCAGGAGTGGGAACTGCTTGACAATGATTCTGAGCCGGCAGGGACCCTATCATGGCTGTGACATCGGAAGAGCGCGACAGAGCCTGGAGCAGTAGTAACGGATTTCATGCCACATCCAGTCTTAGCGTCCTCAGGTCACGATACCTATGCGCGCATCCCCGCCTCTCCGGGGACCTCACGACTAGTCAGCTATGTACTTCTGTTTCTAAGCCGCAAGACTGCGTTACCAGTGCTGGGCTTGACAACTGGATTTCCGTCTGCAAGAACACTACGGATAGTCCAGGGCAATAAAGGATTGACAGAGTCCCCTCGAGCTAAGCCGTCAGTCTTGCAGAGTCGTACAACAGCACGGGGAACTGCTGCTATTCCCGGAAGCTCATTTCCAGAGCTGCCCCCGATTCGCAGAACTGACAGGTCCATCATTGCCCGTGCTGCGCATGACAAACATCTTACGGCGGGAAGCCGTTCCGCTTAAACCTGACAAGAGCAAGAGTAAGCGTCAGTGGTCTGGGACGGAGTGCGCATTGACTGCACCCAAGTGGCTTGCGATCTGTCATGCAGCCCGCGGAAGTCTGCCGCCTAGTCACGCAATACCGGATTGAACGACTCGGTGACCACACCCTGCCGCCAATTCTCCGTGGTCAATGTCCTTTCGAGGTAGTACTGGACAGTGTCAAGGTCAACACGCACAGTCTCGCTTGAGGCGTCAGCTCCACAATACGACAGCATGGTGAACTTTAGCTACTCCTCCCGAGCACGAGATGAAATCCAACCCGCCAATTTGCGATCCCAACGGCATCTTCCGGTATCTCGATATGCCACCACCGGAAGATCAGGTTTCCGGCGATGGGCGCTCACCAGCGTCCGTGGCATCGAAAACCGACTTGAAGGCATAATCTAGTGTGACATCGCGCCACCCGGGCGTCTGTTTGAAAAGCGGCTGATCCCAGACGCTGGTGGTTGCTGCCCATGCTGTCAATTGGCTTGCCCGTCGGCGTTACAGTGCTAAAAGCCAGACAAGGTCGCCAGACCTGGACCAACCCCAAGGTTCGTCTGTTGGATTTTCTTAAGATGTGCATTATAGGACCCCCCCCCCCCCCCCCCCCCCGGCCCCCTGCCAGGAAACAATCGTTCTCGCTTTGCGGCATCGACGCCGAAAGCGCAAAATCGCCGTCCTCCATCCGCAGCAGGCTCTGGAGATGAGAAGCAAGGGAGATGATAGATACGCTGGACTGGAGTGGCGGCGTCTCAGCATGGATCCTCAGTTAAACAGGAAACCCCATCGTCATGTCGAGTGTTATCACAGTTCAGCCGCTTTCGTTTTGTTCAGCTGGGCGGTCCAGGCTCGTACACCCCGCATGATCTTGCCGATGGCAGCACGTCTGCGGCACCTTGAGAATCCCGGCCAAAACTCCGAAGGAATACATCCTAGCAGCACACATCACATCCTGCGCATGCCGACTCCTCGCCTATAGAGTTCCGGCGGCGAATTTCAGAGTGGGCTTCGGTGAGTTTGGTAGGAGAGAGCAGCCGTCCATTTGAGAAGCGTGGTCTATGTTTGACGCCTTCACAATGGTTATCGGATGGCGATCCAGCGGCATTCTACACTACATTCAAGTCTAGACCGGCTCCAGTGCGCGTATGGGACACCTTGAAAGCCATCGACTGACCCAGACCTTCTGTGCCCATCACCTTTTGTGAGTCGGCCAACAAGTCTCAATGAAGGTGATATAGCGAGGATCAGTTGCGGTCTGTCGCTTCGTTCTCGACCCTTGCTCATGTGGACCACGCAACGCTTGAATCAACGCTTGATTGGCCCTGATGTTGGGGGGGGGGGGGGGGGGGGAATATGAGCCAGCAGGGTAAGGACGATGTCCCCGGGTAGTGACGTGGGGTGTTTCTCGGACCGTCGCTCATCCGTAGGCGTTGTAACCCCACCAGCGAAGCCGCCTCAAGAACTTTCGGTATGGGCGCGAAATCGCACAGCACGGTAGCATTCATGTATGGTTGACTGTGCCGTCAAACTGTGGTCGCCATAGCAAGTACTGCTCAGAACTCGGAGGTGTTCTGTGATCGTTATGTAAGCATCGGCATCAGTCTCTGTGGCTTCAATGAAATGTCCACGCGGAGTCGCGGCGTGTCACAGCGCTAAGCTGCCCATAAAGGCTTTTCTTTTTCTCAAAATCCAAACGGGGCCGTTGGTTCTACGTGCCGAAGTCTCTGGATCGACGCAAGAGAGGAGCGGCCTGGAGCGTTACTTGGGAGCTCTTCAAAGACCGAGTGCGCCAAAGAAACTAAATCAGCCAAAGGAGCCGTTGTCTCAGTGGTCGCAGATGCTTGGCACAGTTGACAAGCCTGATTGGACAACGTACGATAGCTCGCGTATACCTCGATACAGAAGATTATCCCACTGAGCCGGGTCGAGGCGAATATCTCGGAGTCGCGTAGCTATCTTCTTCATGCTTCCCTCCGTACTAGTTGATGGCGACTACCAACATGTTCCAGGTCTGACATGGACATTCAGGAAGCGGCGAACGACACTCCCTGAGTCATTGAGGACGCCCGCGGGGGTGGGGGAGGAGACATGAAGGATATCCAAACCCGAGTCAAAAATATCCATGTATACGCAGTATATATTCTTCGCAGTGAACTAGGGAAAGGCGCAGGCGGCAGAGCTGTTCGTCAGATGGATTTCTACCTCGTGGAGTGCCTCTCATCAAGATTTACAGTGGGTTTGCGGCGTCATTAGCGCATATCGTCTCCTTGACTTGCTTGTACGTACATGGCGAAGGCGGGAGCGGGATCTCTTCTGTTACCAGCCCCATGGTACCCTAAGCCTGCCTTCATGGACGATGGACCCCGAACCAGAAGACATCGTATGTATGTCAGGCTTGCGCGATCAACCCTGGCTGCTCAACCGACTTTGACGACACAGAGAATCCATCCCCGGAGATGATGTTGGCAAAACCCAGCACACCACCGCAGGGCTCAGCGGACTGGGATTGGGGACTGGGCCGGAGGCTACCGCTTCTATTTTGGTGTCTCGTCTCCAACTCGGCCAACAGGCCGCCGCCAGATCGCCATCTCGCGAGCAGCGATTCGTACCGGGGCCGGGATGCATGCTAAGCAACGTAGGTATCATTTGCCTTTCTCTTTGACCAACGACGATGTCGTCGAGACAAGAACAAACCTGCGAAATGCGACGAATGGACACTGGCGCGGCATTCTGGAATGCGGGAAGCGGGCGGGCGGTCCGACTACCTGGTACAATGCCAGAAGCACTCCAGAGTCAAGACCAACAACGCCGGTCGCTGCGGCGGAGTAACACCAGCAAGAAAACTACGGACCATCCGAACAACACGCCATCCATCTTCGTGATGTCTAGGGACGGGATGGCGGACACGGGGGCTTGCTGAATTAGTCATGACCCTGGGCTGGCAAATCTGCACAGGGGAGATGAGTCTGTTGTTGACGTACATGCGCAAGGCACGATGCAACGAAAAGGGGCCATTGGCGCCGTACGTACCGTACGGATATAGATACAGACACCCAGCCAAGAAAGGGACATGTGACAGATGGCCGTGCTTGATGAGCTGGATGGATGGTGGATGGCATTTTCACCCAACCGCTCAAGTCGGTCGTTGTTCTTTCTTTCTGGACGTGCAGGTGCGTGTCACCAAGGGCATTGATTTCAACAAACGGCAATGACAATATACGAGGTACGGTACAGAGTACGGAACGGATTCAGCGTGGCTTGGATCCTTGGGGATGTTGCAACCTGAAGACAGGCCACCACCCACCACCACCAACGAGGCCAACGCCAACAACAACAACAACGACAGCAGCAGCAGTGCACAAGGATGATGGGGGCATGGCATCCTCATCAAGATTCAGAAGGTGGAAACGGCGGCAAACGGGGAGAATGAGATTGGGATCAAAATCGGGCCCCGGCGGCCACGTGCGGCGCCGACCGTGACGACTGATGAGATGGACGAGATGCCGACCCTGCCCCTGCGTGTGGAGCACGCACTGGAGAGAGACTGAGAGAGAGGGCAGGCACAGACCTCATAGCTGAGAGGGCAAGTTTTAGTGTTGTAAGTATTCGTTTCTGCCGACAAGGGGCCACCGCTGTTGGTTTTCCATCGAGGCCCCTGCCCGCAAGCCTCGGGCCCATGCTTCCCTCATTAAACTCACGTCAAGGGTCCTCGTCACGGCCGTAAAAGGAAAATGTCGAGAGACGACGCGTGCTGCACCCGCTGTTGACCGGGCTGGCGCGCGCGTCCGTCCCCACCCAACCCAGGTGACCCATCTTCTACGACTGCACAATTTCCTTCTCGCTCGCTTGGGTTTGGCACAGCCTCCCCGACATGGTCATCTCGAGTCAGGCTGTGTCCGGCTCCGCTGCCGAGTGAGTCCCGACGGAGCACAACCTACGGCCGCCGCGCGAAGCGAAGTGGCACGGAGGGGGAGGGAGGGAGGACATCATGGTATCATGCAAGGCACCAAAACATCAACCCCCCCATCTACGGATATCGCCAGACCATCCGTGAAACCGTAGCGAAAGAGTCAAGGACGACGAAACAGCAGCGGTCGCCGTCGCCGTCGCCACGGTAAGTACGGATAGATGGTGTAGAAACGAACACCACGGGCTGTCGCTCATGAGTAGGTGGTTTTTCCACCCCTTCTATCTCCCTGACAGCCAGCCTCGTTTTCCCAACCGTCCAATCGACCCGGCTGTCTGGCTCCTGGCGCTGTGAGTCCGGTCTGTTGTCAGTCTGTCGGACTCTACCTTAGCCCGCCCCTAAACCGAGCCACATGGGAGCCTCCGCCCAACACAACCCAGCCCAAGCCAGCCCAGCCCAAGCCAGCCCAGCCCAGCCCGGCCCGGCCATATGGGAATATCCCCCGCGGCCTCATCGTCTAGGCAAGCGTCGCGGCGCGCTGCGGGCTTGATAACTACATGATTAACAATCTCCGTTTCACCATGATGGAGATTGGCACACGACTGCCAGTCCAGATGGAGATGCCTTCTCCGAACTTGAAGGCGTGGCGGTGTCTGTCGTTGGCGCAACCACCGCTGCCTCCACCACCGCCTGCGGCTGCACGCAGCTACGGATAAGGTAGTTTGCCCAAAATGTGTGTACCTGCAGCCTCCCACAACTGCCGGTGGCATTCATTGCCCCTGACAGGGCTGTTCAGCCACATTCAAGCCGCGTTACCGGGAAAATATCACTTTTGCCTCTTGCAATAATCGTACCTCTTATCATACCTAACCTACCAAATCGTCCCTCGCGGCCTGCGCCCGGTATGGGTTAGTCTCACGGGCTGTTTCTGCATGCTTCCCCCGTGCGGGAGTTGGCGTATGCCGTGATACGTGTCGAAATAGCAGCGTCGGGCGCCTACCGACAATGAAGGCGCAGCCAGCTAGGGAACCAACAATCGCTGACTCTAGAAGGCCGTCGGGACCAAGTGGTGAGATCCAATGATGTAACAAGAAAGGCGTTGGAGATGACCAAAGAAAGAAAGAAAGAAAAAAAAAAAACCAGCTCTGTGACGTGGATGAATACTTTCCGCTGCTGTCCAACCTCCGCCAATGAAGATGAACAACTCGGGGTCAGCCCGACTTTTCGTGTGACCCAGACCGTTACACACATCGCCGGTTGGGACCCAAGGGGGAGTGAGGATCTCTAGGATATACTGCAAGATGCTGATTATAGATGTCACTTGGCTCATCTCTCATACCACGCGTGTTCGTCTGCGTGCACGTTGCTGGCCTGCATGTAACCGGACCGTCAGTCAGGGCAAACTGCGTGCTGACAAGCAAAACAGTCGTACGCTCGGGGCCTTGCAGCAGCGCAGCTTGCGGTCACCCTCCCTTAACTCGTCAACCCGCTTTCTCTCTTTAACTTTTTTCTCTCTTGTGCCAATACCGATGTCGTCCTGCGGTTATGCAAAGTTGCGCCACAACCATGGTGTCGGTACCGTGTAGTTTCTGCACAAGTTGGACAACAGGCATCCGGAAGGATTCGGCAACTTGGTAAAGTTCCTTATACGACTCTGCTGTGAAACGCATCCAATCCTTGGAGGGGACGCTTGCTTTTGCCCCTTGTCTCTCATCGTGAGCGGCGATTGGGCTGGCTGGTTGGTAAATGTTGCTTTTAGGGTCATCCGGACTCAGATACGTGAGACTAGTTGATCTCCTTCTCGGCGAAGGGGAGAATCGGGCTAAACCAGCGGGTTGTCTTGTCTGATCCTGCGAAGGCCCGTCGGCTCGGGTTCTGGGTTCAAGGTATGGTTCATGCACTGTATGATGTAAACGGGACACCAATCTCGCAGTTGTCATGTGAATCAACTTTCGAGACAATCAAATGAAAGTTGGTGCATCACAGACTCGGCCGGAGCAAGATATTCTTGGACACTGAGGTTGCACGCCATGGACACACAACAGGCGGCGTGTGTCGTCTCCGGACCGAAGAGACACATGTCTTGGGCCCGCGGCCTTCTCAACCTACCCCAGACCGGGTTCATTCGGAAGGTGCCTTGCAGTTTTCGTTACACTGTTGTCTGTTCCTGAGTAGACATTGGGTTCCTTCAAGATCCTTCTGGCTGGTGAAGCAATTGCCATCCTGGGATCTGCGGAAGGGTGCTTGCTTGACGCTCGCTTCTTTGTATGAAGTTCCATGATGTCTTTCCAGGAGCAGGTGAAAGGAGAAGTCAACCCAGAGGTAGACTATTGTCTCTGGGCCATCTCACCATCGGTCCAGTTGGCTCCAGACACGCCCACCCCTTAACAACCTAGTTCGTCCAGATCTATCGAATGAGAGGGGCACCACGAGCAATAGCATTCGAACGCTGTAATCTATTGTAGAGAAGTCTATTCTAGTCTATCGGTTCATTAGCAGAGCCTCCATTCCTCAGGCAGCTGATACCTCCGACACCAGGGCATTGGAGAACTCCAAGGTGATGGAACCCCCCTTGACTTCGATGAGCCTGACTGAGTCCAGGTCTTGGACGATCCAGTCCGGCTCGGCGCTGGCAACCTGCTCAACGGTGTGGCTTGTGACGAGGCCAAGCACCTTGCATCCAGCGTCCTTGCCGGCCTTGATGCCTGCCGGACTGTCCTCAAAGACAAGAACCTGCTTAGACGCGTCTTGCAGACCGAGCTTTTCGCGGCCGATCTTGTAGCAGGTTGGGTCCGGCTTGCCGTTCTCGACGGACTCGGCGGTTACGAGGTGCTCGGGCTTGGGCAGGCCGAGGGCCTCGAGCCATCCGCCAACGAGGGGCTCAGTTCCCGACGTGACAATAGCCCAGGGAGCCTTCTCCTTGATTAGGGCATCCAGCAGTGCCCTCGCTCCCGGGATCTCGACGGCGTCCTTGCCGTACAGTTTCGGAAGTCGGCCCTCCATCTCACGGGTGTCTGCGATGGAAAGTTAGCCTTTTGTTCTTGTGCCTGACAAGCCCCTTGCTTGCCCGGTGGCTCGGACGACAACCTGAGTTTGTGCGGGTAAAGGAGCGGTGGGCGGATGGGACAGGACGGTGGAGTGGGAAGCAAGGGGACCGAGCAGAGGAGATCTGAGGACTCACATTCCCAGTTTGCTTTTTCAGGGGCCAAAATCTTCAAGATGTCGATACTCCGGCGGCCGTGAGACGTTTCGAGGATAACCTCGGGTGCGACACCTATTTCGTTGCCGACTCTGCAAGGGAGAAAAGGGGGTTCATGTGTTAGTGGAGTTCTTCTAACCCGGGGGAGACGAGAGGGGAGAGTTGATGCAAGGGGCAGCTGGTTGATGACGATGATATTTGGCTACTTACGTTTGCCAGTGCTTGACGACGGCCTCAGTTGAGTCGATGATAGTGCCGTCCATATCGAATAGAAAACCATCAAAGGTGATGCGTTGCGGAGGGGCTGTGTACGACATGTTGAGAGCTTCGGAGTTGTCAATGTAAAGATCATGGGCTCTGAGCAGCACGAAAACTTACTCAAGTATGCGAGAGACGTGTAAAACTGACAATCTAGTTTTATTGACAAGCCTGAACGCTCGTTCGCCAGAGTCTTTGCGTCTCAAATATATGCAGAGTGGTACAGGTGCAGGGCTTTCAGTCGATAAGTAAGTTGATATGGAGCCAGTTGGAGTTGATGAGGCAGGATGACTCTTTGTGTGACATGGAAAACGACCAGTGCAAGTCGGCGTCGACAAGTCTGGTAATCCGCTGCAAGAGTCACACGCTCTTACACCTTTTTTTAGCAGGCAGGAATCGTGCTTACAGCGGACATGCCCGCCGAAGATTGCCTTGTCAGCGCTTGCGGTCCACTAGTCCCAGCACGTTGATCGTACCCGCAACGAACTGCACGGGCTGAACGGCAGCCCCTCGGGTTGACGGGGCTTCCGTAATAGGACTAGCTCAGGGCGGTGAGAGGCTCTGGTGGGGGTCTGATAGAGATAACGAGCGGTGAGACACGGCAGAAACCGACCTCCCACTAAATTTTTGAAAGCACTGGGCCACCGCAAAGCCGGTATGTAGGAAATTTCGTCGCGACCCGGCAGCAATTACAACGTCCTCCGACGCAACATCTTGTCGACTTTCTGCGCGGACAGCTTTCAAGATGGCCGGATCAATCAACAAGCCCAAGAGTACGTTGAAAGTCTCTAATCTTGACAGATTGCATCTAACAATATCGCAGAGCCAAAGTCCAAGAGGACGCCCGTCCGCCTTCGCCACAAGATCGAGAAGGCGTCGGCGGCCAAGCAGAGGAAACAGAGAAAGCTCGCCAAGAAGAACCCCGAATGGCGCTCCAAGCTCAAGAAGGACCCGGGAATTCCCAACCTGTTCCCTTACAAGGAAAAGATTCTCGAGGAGATTGAGGAGAAGAAGCTACGCAAGGCCGAGGAGGCGCAAAAGCGTCGCGAGCTAGCCAAGGCGGCCAAGACCGGCGTCGCTACCGCTGAAGATGCAGATGCGACCGGGATGGCCGAGGATGGTGAGGAGGACGACGACGACATGATGGTCGAGGACGACGACGAGGACGTGGACGAGTCGAACCCCATGGCTGCGCTGCTCGCCAGCGCCAGAGCCGCCGCCCAGAGCTACGAGAAGGACCTGCGCGACGTCGACGCTGACGAGATGGACGATGACGAGGATTCAGACGACTCGGACGCCCCGGCCGAGATTGCTGTTGGCAATGCGACTTCCCGCAAGGCTTTTGACAAGGTCTTCAAGAACGTTGTCGAACAAGCCGACGTCATCCTCTACGTTCTCGACGCCCGCGACCCGGAATCCACCCGCTCCCGCGACGTTGAGCGCAGTGTCATGGCCGCCGCCAACGGCGGCAAGCGTCTGATTCTGATCGTCAACAAGATCGATCTTGTGCCCCCCAAGACCCTCCAGGCATGGCTCATCCACCTGCGCCGCTACTTCCCGACTCTGCCCCTGCGCGCGTCCAACCCGGCGCCTAATGCGCAGACCTTCAACCACAAGGAGCTCACCGTGCAAAAAACTTCTGCAGACCTCTTCCGTGCTCTCAAGTCGTACGCTGCGACGAGACAGCTCAAGCGCGCCGTGTCGGTTGGTGTCATTGGCTATCCCAATGTCGGCAAGTCTTCCGTCATCAACGCCCTCCTGGGCCGCCTCAGTGGCGCTCGCGGCTCTTCCAAGGCCTGCCCCGCCGGCGCCGAGGCCGGTGTCACGACGAGCATCCGCGCTGTTAAGATCGACAGCAAGCTTACCCTCCTCGATTCCCCCGGTATTGTCTTCCCCTCCGCCTCTAACGCTTCCTCGTCTGGCCTCGTGTCGCTCAAGAACTCAACCGACGCCCACGCCCACCTCGTCCTCCTTAACGCCGTGCCCCCCAAGAACATCGACGACCCGGTTCCCGCCGTCACACTGCTACTGCGCCGTCTCTCCGCGACCCCCGACCTGCTGCAGAAGCTGACGGATGTGTACGACCTGCCTCCTCTCATGCCCAGCCGCACCGATGGCGACCTTACGACCGACTTTCTGGTGCAGGTTGCTCGCAAGCGCGGACGTCTTGGCCGCGGTGGTGTTCCCAACATCGCCGCTGCTGCCATGACTGTGGTTACGGACTGGCGTGACGGACGCATCCAGGGTTGGGTTGAGGCACCTGTGCTCGCTGTCCAGGGCGACGCCAAGGATGCCGCTGCCACTGCTTCTGTTGCCGATGACGCTGCTGCTCCTGACCAGAAGACTATCGTCACGGAATGGGCCAAGGAGTTCAACATTGACGACCTCTTCGCGGATCTAGGCGCGGCTGCTACTGCTGGAGACGATGCCATGGAGCAGTAGGCCTTGGTTGGTATAATGAGTAGATCTTGGGTGTGGGCGGAGCATGATATCAAAAGAGTATAGATGCGTTGTGGTTTTCTTCATCATGGCCTAGCTGTCTCGTCTATTTACCCGGCGTTTGGGGCGGTTTAGGGGAAAAGAATAAAAAGGGGCAGTGACCATCAAAACACGTTGGCCCTCATTCACATATGCTCATCCGCCTTTAAAAGCTGCCTCCGGGTTCAAATGACTGTTGTGATGTTCGTACTAGCCATTTGTCGTTCTAGATTAAGAGCGGCCACTGGAAAAGGGCGAGGTCGGAGCCCGCCCACGGGCAGAATCATTCAACTCTTCATTTCTCAGCATGGAATTGCCTGTTCTGGTATGACCTCTGCAACTGGTGGACATGGTGACATCCTCTGAATTTCACTTGTAATTAGAAAAGCCAAATCCAGGAGGCTTTTCACCTGTCTGCTTTCCGCCCATGATTCATTCCCTGGACGCCCTCCACCCATCCACGTTATTGTGAGAGATAAGCATGGGTTGCTGGCCCGTCTTCATCAGGGGGTGAGATCGGATTCTAACCCTAGTTAGCTTATTTGACACCAAGAGGATGTTGCTTTCCGTAATCCACCATCTTCACAAGATGCCGCGCTCTGCCCTTGACGGTTTCCATAACACTATTCTAGCCGAGCAGTAGCACTTTGTTCGATTCCAAAATTGAGGCTACTGCCTGTTTTCGAGCAGAGGAGCGTCAAACCGGAGTTTCAGGCCACGCAGAAGTGGTGAATGGGATGAGCGATTGGGTTAAGAGACACAGCACTGCGCTGTTTGGATTCAAAAGTAAGAAATCAACGTTGGTCCACATTCTCGCTTGCATGGAAAACAAACGTCTGCCGTGTGGGTAGTAGGCAGTTGTGTGACTGGCGTCAAGGCGCAGACAGTTTACCTTGACTGGCACAGGGTGGTTGCCGAGATTCAAGTCACAAAATTCAAAACATGAGGGCTATGCATTTTCTCGAGCCTTTATCAGCGGCGCCATGCCGTCTTCTACGTTACATTACGAAATAGAAAACACCGTTAACTTTTCCTATGCCACTCTTAACCATTTCAGAGCTCATGCGCTGACAAGCTCCATCTTGACACCTCTCTTGCCGGTGGCTTCGTCCTTCTCATCAGTGACCTTGACCTTGACCTTCTGGAAGAGATCCACCTTCAGCTTGCGGCTACCCGATGTCGTGAGCGTGTAGTTCTCCGCATCGTAGACACTGTCAGGTTCCGTCTCCGCAAGGTCCCGGAGCCGAATGAGTCCCTCGATACCGAACCTCGGCACAAGAACCACGAAGCCGTTGCTGAACACCTTCATCACGAACGCCTCTTCCTCGGCGACCTTGCCCTTGAGCGCCTGGCCGACGTAGTACGCGATACTGGCGCGGCCCGCAAGCTGTGCATTGCGGTGGCGGACATTGATGTTCTTGCAGACTGCCTCCAGACGTCCGCGACTACGGACAGCCGGGTGGATGGCCTCGTAGCCGATAGCGGCTGCGAGCTGGCGATGAGCCACAAGATCGGCGTAACGACGGATGGGAGAGGTGAAATGGGTGTAGATCTCGGAGGCGAGACCGTAGTGGCGGAACTCAGGGTAAGCCTGGGTTCCGGAACAGAAGTACTCGGCGCTCATCATGCAACGAGTGGCCATGATACGAACAAGGGTGTTGAAGAAGGGGTTGGCTGGGTCGACGCAAGTATCGAGGGAATCGGCAAGGGCCTTGCTAGAGTCGACACGGAGCTCGAGCCCCTTCTTCACACGTAGCTGGTCTGCAAGCTCGTCAAAATTGGTCTTGGGGGGAGCACCGTGACGACGAAGGATAGCAGTCTGAGGGAAGGCCTCATGGATCTTGGTAGCTACACTGACGTTTGCGAGCAACATGAACTCTTCGACCAGAGACATGGTGTCGAGGTGCTGCTTCGTTTTGACGTCGATGGGATCTGATGTCTCGGACTCCATCTGCACCTTGACCTCGGGAGAAGACAGGCTGAGGGCACCGGCATCCATACGCTTCTGCTTCAGCTTCTTGGACAGTGCAAGAAGCGTTCTGATGCTGTTCGTAAGGTCGTCCTGCTGGGAGCCGTCATCGATACGAAGTTGTGCCGCCTCATAGCTGAAGGCTTCCTTGGACTGGATCACCGACTTGGTGAACCGAACGCTGACGACATCTGCGTTCGAGTTCATCTCCCAGATACAGGAGAAGGCGTAGCGCTCGACGTACGGCTTCAGCGAGCAGAGGTCAGTGCCGAGAAGCATGGGTAACATGTCAATACGCTTATCCACAAGGTATACGGTTGTACCACGTAAGCTAGCCTCTGTGTCCATGGCGTTTCCGGGTTTGACGAAGTGAGATACGTCGGCAATGTGCACGCCCACCTCGAAGTTACCGTTGGGAAGTGGCCTGGCGTGGAGAGCATCGTCGATATCTTGGCAACCGATGGGATCAATACTGCAGATGAGGAGTTTGCGAAGATCCTCTCTGTCCCTCCAGCCCGGATCTTCCGTGCTCTGAGGAACCCTCCAGTCATGACCCTCCTTTGGCAGGCAGTCCAGAACGGTTTTGGGGAACGGGCGGTACTGAACGTCGTACTCCAGGAGAAGGGCTTCCGTCTCTGCCGCCTTGGTCTCGAGCTCACCCAGGGAACGAACAAAGTGGCCGACAGGATGTCTTGAGTCGCGCTCCCAGGCATCGATTGTGACCAACAGACGCTTGCCGAGGAGCTCAGAGACTTGTCTTGAGCGCAGCTTGATCTTGGGAATGCGCTTGTCCATGGGAATGAGGAAGACGTTGTCCTGCTTACGGCCCTGGCCGCCGCTCTTGCTTGCTGATGACGGATCGATATGTCCGACGTACTGACGCCAGTTACGCTTAATGATGCCGACAACCTTTGCTGTTGGTTGTGCCCGGCCCTCGGTGCTCTTGCTCTGTGTCTTCTTGACCTCCTCTTGCAGCGCCTTGCGCTCCTTCTCAGATACAAAGTCCTGAGCTTCTTCGGCATCGGCATTCTCGTCGCGGGTAATGGCCTCTTCCTCAATGATTTTTGTGGAAGGTTCCTTCCACTGGTCCTTGGGCAGAACCTCGACGACTACGACGTCACCGTTGACTGCGCGGTTGATGTTCTCTCTTCCCAGCACAATAAGAGGCTTTGGGAACGCGGGGACGCTGATAGAACCTTCCAGATAGTTGTAAGGAGAGACATTGAAGTTACCCTGGTGCATCAATCCAGCCTTGACACCAGTCATCATCTTGGACATGCTGTAGTATTCCGCGTACAAAGGCCCGCTGGGCTTCTTGGAAAAGTCAGAGTTTCGCGACTCGGCGACCATGTCCAGCAGTCTGTCGCTATCTTCAAGGCCTCCAACGTATTCACGCAGAGACATGGCAGCGACACCCTCTGTCTTAGCCTTCTTCAAGCAATCTTGGTCGTCACTGAGCATGACAACGGCAGGGACGCTCTTGGCTTTGGCTTGCGCCAGGTGGTCGGCGTACCACTTGACAGCCTTGCGTACAGCACGGTCATTTCGGTCGTTAACGGTCTCGTTAGGCTCGCGATTGACGTATGTCTCCAAGCGGAAGTCGTTGAAGAAGACGTAGAAGCGCTTGTCCTCGCTCTTGGTCAGGCCGACGAGACGGTTGTATAGCGGTAGCGAGCGATTGCGCAGCTCCTCGAGAACAGTCTGCAGAATGATGACATCGTAAAATGCAGAGCCTTGTTCGAAGAGATCCATAGCGTTCAGGAGCGCATTGGTGTCTGGGACGATATAGTGCCCCTGAGGGAACGCCTTAGTCCCGGCGGGCTTGTCCGAGAGGACGAATGGTTGGACTGGGTGATCTTATCAGCGTACAGCTCATGTCGATGCAGACATGTCTCACTTACTGTTGTTGGCCGCATCTCTGGGGGCCGTCTGCAGGCAGCTCCGGCAAAGCTTAGATGAGCAGGGGATATCTTGACGCAGGTAGACCTCCCTCACAATCTTCTGAACCTTGCCTTTCCTCGTAGAACGGACATAGACCTTGCTGGAGATGTTTGCGGCAAAGGGATCCGCCTCAAACGAGCGCTTGAGACTCGTCATGATGTACTTCCCCTATGGAAATCTTGACGCTGAGGTGAGTTGGTGGTGCAGGCGATGAGTATGTCGTCGCCCCTTCCTGTTGAGGCTGATGGTGATGAAAATTGATGGAGGTGAGGCGCGGGGCGGCTGACAAACGAATCAGAGGCGCGCGTTGTGGCGCTTGCAAGCTCTTATCGGGAAGCCATCCTTATCGCCAGCACTGTTACACCTATCGATAACACTACCCACAGGCACCTTAGGTACCTACCTTACGTCAGTCACCTACCGCTACTTCACAAAGAATCCCTTCGCCTCGCCTTCCATTCCGAATAACGCCTACTGCTGTGCTTCCCCAGATTGATATCGTGATGCATCTCGCCGCCGGAGCTGAGCGAGACAGAGGCTATTCTGGTACAACGTCATCCCATAAATGCGTGCCTCATCGAGAGTCCAGGTCATATCTGATGGGAGCCCGGATGTGGCTGACCCGAGCAGCTAGCCAAGGCCCCTCCCACGGCAGAATTGATGGAAGAACGCGTTGAACAGGCGCGTCTTTGCATTCATTCATACGTCTGAAGGAACCAGGCGGCGAGCCGATCCCGCCGCCGCCGCCAATGCAAGACAAGCTCGGAATCGGGTTCTCTCATGCCTGGGGAGACGCGAGACAAGTCGCAGTGTCATCAGAATCCTCGACGTCAACGCAAATGCTATTGGTACTTCCCCGGAATCCCGAGTCTGCCATCCCCGACAGAACCGTCGCACGGCATCGCTCCCGAACATCTGTTTCTCCCTTCTCCCCGGTTCCCGTCCTGCACAGCGCATCGCGCGCGCGCAGAAAGCGCGTACCGCTTCACAGTACTACCACAGAGAAACCTCGCCGTCGCACAGAGAAAAAACGAACGAGGCTTTACTTCATCCCATCACGTCGAGAAACAACCTCCCGTTTCGTAGAACCCCCACCCAACAAGTCCGTCCGCACGAGGCATGCAGCCCGTACAACGTGCAGCGTTTCCCTTTGAACCTTTAGAGGGAACTGTGGCGGTGAATGGACGAAATGTGGGCATATCAGCCACGCTTACTTATCATCAGGCGCTTCTTATTAATTGGCTTATGTGGTAATGATATG
Organism: Colletotrichum aenigma; assembly: GCF_013390185.1. Taxonomy (NCBI): domain Eukaryota; kingdom Fungi; phylum Ascomycota; class Sordariomycetes; order Glomerellales; family Glomerellaceae; genus Colletotrichum; species Colletotrichum aenigma. The sequence continues at coordinate 1,723,017 of NW_023500913.1, forward strand.
ATCTGCGAAAAGGATTTCACCCTGCTGATGTTGCCATTGCTCGCTTCTTGCTTGCCTGGATCGGCCGCCCCCAGTTCCATGGCCAAGGCAGCAGGTAGTCTGCAAGAACCTGGAAACAGGCATAGCGGAGGTGGCACTCTCATACCTTGGTCAGCGGCGTGGCCTGCTGTGGTCCGTTCCTTTCCCATCTCACAAGCAAGCACATAACGGAAACGAGCCACGTTCCGCTCGGGATCAGGCTGACTCTTGACATGATCGGTAACTCGTGGCTGGCTAGTCTGAGAAACGGACTTGGACTGCGTAAACGAAGGTTCCAGCTGTAAGAGATGAGACATCAGCCCAAAACGCTTATAATTTTTTCTCTTGCAACGAACTGGGAGTCGACGACGTTGAAAAAACTACTTTTGACTCTGAAGCAATGGCACTCGGCCATCAGGCCTCGAGGTGCCGTCCCTCTCGGCCGGAAGCCGGGCTTCCTGCATTGCAGAGCCAAAACTAGGGTTCTGTGGGCTGGCTGGGGACCCTGAAAAGCTTAGGGATATCTGTGTCTGCAATGTCAAAGACTAACATCAGTCGAGGAGATGACGGGAGGCCCGAGAGCCGTTGCATTCGCCGCAAACCGAGTCAGCGCATTGAATAGATCAACTGCTAAACGACATGATGGTGCACTGCCTCTAGATGCCCGTCGTCTGAAATAGGGTGCAAGGGAGGAAGATGAAGACGAAACTGAATAGGCAAGGCTTGGTCCTGACGCAAATGCATCCGTGCGGAGGCGGGAGCTAAATTATGGAGGTTGGCCAAACTTGATTGTTTTACCATTGTTGATTAGGATAGGCACCTCTCACAATGCACTACGAATGGAAGACAAAGGAAGAGAGCGTATTGCAGCCAATGGCGGATCAAGTGTAGCAAAACGGCTCTAGCAAGGTCCATCGCTGTCGTGAAGTGGTATTCCGTCAACCGGTAGTTGCTCGGACATGGCAACCGAACGAAAGGTGTTTGTATGCCGAGGAATCCAAAGGCCTCCTCTTCCGTGAGGCAGCGCAATCACAGGGCAAGAAGTGAAACATAAAATGGACGACGTTGGAGATATCGAATCCATGGTAAAGTGTACTCCACAACGTAGAAATGCGCGCATCAGAGCAAAGAATGGACAACTTTCTCTGCTTGTGGTCGCGCACCGCACCTCGCAGCACTACGATGGCGCCGGCAGTCGAGCGAGGGGCGGGACAAGGAATGACTTACATATGTACAGTGGGCGGGTGGTGTTGGTGTTCACATGGGGTTATTGTTGGTGGTGGCTGCCCCGTTCTCCACAGCGGGCGGTAAGACACGCGCCGGTGTACATTAGCCGCTACTGTACTGCTTTCTTGCTGCGAACAAGAGGCGACTGAGATCGGAAGAGCTTCGTTCTGATGGGTTCCTAAAAAGAAACGAGATGGACGATGCTCTTCTGCAAGTTGGGTTGGGTTGGGTCGGGGTGGACGTGGAGGGGGGGGCCTACCCACCACCGCGAGATGGAGGGAGGGGAGGGGCAGGACGAGAGTGATGGGTGAGATTCCAGGGGCGGGAAGGGTCCAACAAGGTGCAAAGCACGGGAGGGGAGGAGGAGGACGAGTAGCAGGCCGAGGAGGAGACGAGGGAAGGGAACAAGAGCATGGCAGTTTGGAGGGAGCCTGGGAAGGTGGGAGGGAGGATGGAAGAATCAATGGGACATGACATGGGGAATGGATGGCACCGCACCGATGAGTGTTTGGTTTGCTGCAGGAGCGGGTAAGCAAGGATCCAAGGGTAGCTCCCGCACCGTGGAAAAAAGAAACACAGCGGGCCAGTCCCAGTCCCAGTCCCAGTCCCAGTCCCCAGTCCTGCTACCCCGGTTCCTCAGCTTTCCTAGGTATCCGTACGGATACCGAACCAAGTCTGCCACTCTTTCTTTCATCTTCAAAGTCCGTACAGAGCACAGAATACAGAGTACTGCGTACGGGAGGCGCTTGCCATCCATATCTTGGCTGGAGATATCCTTCTTCTGGCAACATCGACAATATCCAAGCCACAACAACAATGACCAGGATTCAACTTTCAAGCTCCCTTCTGCCCATCGCTCTACCATCACCACCACCACGTCAATTCCAGCCTGGTGCGCAACCAAACGCACAACACCCCAATCTACTCATACCAGCCAGCCGGGAGGATGCACAGCAGCCGCCCACGGACTCTGCCTAGAACCGCAGACACCCCGACACCACTGTCAGACACCCCAGCCTGCGCTCAGCGGCTCAATGTGAAGGACGACTCCCCTGGCGGCCGGGGGCGCGCCCCTTCCCATCTTTGTCTTCCCATTCTCCAGACCATTGGGTACCGTTGCGGCGGCATCCTCTTGAGTGACAGCCAACCATCACCGCCCTCTGGGTAGCAGCAGCACCTACCTGGCAGCATGCCCGTCCCGGACACCCACCACTTTCACAACCAGCAGCGTGGCCATCCGTTCCCATCGCATCGCCGCCGAAGCAAGGGCCACCAGTGCAGCATCAGCAAGGGCAGGATAACACGGGACAGCCTGGCCAGGGCGCCATGCGAATCGCAAATACATCCATGGATAGCACGTACGAAGACCCAATCCGCCTGCTTGGCGCCTCGAGAGCACGTATGCCCCGTACGGATACTACGAAGACGAAACGGATCCCGCTGCTGCTGACCGGCTGCGAATCCACGGGAACATCAGCCAGCTTCGGCGGCTCTCCGCCGCCCGCAACACACGTTGAGCATACATAGTACATACCATCTGCACACCCGTGGAAGCAAGCCACTGGCCTGGTCTGGCCTGGCCTGGCACGGCTCGCTCGGAGAGAAACGAGATGTTGGAGGTGTGGGCACATACACACTACACCCCCGATCTCACTCCCAACTCTCTTCGTCTCTTGTCTCGACCGTGGAAACTCTCTTCCGCCTGTCTCTTTCCTCATCGCACAACAGCTCGACCTGGTCAGCAGGAAGTCGTCCCAAGCCGTGGGCAAGGAACACGACTCTTCTTCCTTTTTCTTACTCTCTCCCACACCTCCACACCACTTTATCCTGCCTTTTCCTGGGCTGGCCAGGTCACCCCCAGTCAACCAACCGCAGAGCCATGCTATGCCATGTCATGCCATGCACATGCTGTGCGTAGAGGAAAAGCACTGCTTTTTAGTGGTGGGCCGTCGTTGAACCCATGATTTGCAGCGTGGCCAGTGCGCCACCGTGATTGAGACGTCCCAAACCAATCATCCTGGCCTCTTCGGGAGAACCAACAGCCAAGATGTCCTCCAGGCTGCCCCTCCATCAACCGCTTTCCGTACTTACCCTCCCCGCCAACTTCGCAGTCGTTGTTGTCCACCCCCCCTCCGTCGTCCATACTGTCTCTCCAGGCCATCTCTCGACTAACTTAGCGGTCCACCAGCCAAGCTCAACCTTGCACACCATCTTCTCTGGCCAGCTTCACGCTTGCCTCCCACACTTTCTGCGCGGCCTGGCTGCTTTAGCCTGGATGCACTGGATGGATGGCCCAGATGCCATTTCGCCCATATTCGGTCACCTGTTTCTTATTCCCAGCCTCGTTTATCTTTCTCGCGCCTTCTTATCAGATCGAGCCGTAGGAGGGGCAGACGCGTGGCTCAGCTCTGTAGCGCGATTGCGACGCGCCTCAGACGACATTGGGGCGAGAGAGACAGAGATGGAGAAGGAAGGCATAGTCAACATGACCAGATACGAAACGAGCGAGGAAACCAGACTGGAACCACATCGTGTTTTCGCGATTGATCGGTCTTTTCTTAAATCCGAGGCATCCCCGTTTAGGAAGACCCGTCATGTCGAATCCTCCGCGCCGTCGATGCCAAGAAACACACATCCTGGCTTGAAGCCGAGTCGGCTGAAACGCTTCTTCGTCCGTCGACATCTTCTTCGCTGGCTCGCCCGCCAGTACAGCAAGCATGCTGCAGAGACACGAGTAATAGGAAGCTTCTCGACCGCTGCGTGTTATTCTTTTTGGCCTCTTGCTTTTCGAATATGCCGTCGTTGAGCAGAGGCCGAGACGAAGCTAGTGAAGCACCGTTTGTGCAAGTGCCATCTTGCGATCTAGATGCCGGCGCTGTTCCAACTTGGTTGAGCGTCATAAGGATACAACCAAGTAGGTCGGCTGCATGGTTCATTTCCCTCGCAGCCATTATCGATGACGGGCTCCCAGTTAGCACCGAGTTTCAGCTGTGGCGCTTTCTCATATTGTCCAGGCCAGGATCTTTGCGGGTGGGCCAATCAGCTTCGGCTGATGTCGACTTGAGAAACGTCGGTGAGGCCAGCCAGCGGCGGAGACCCATGCGACTGGCAAGTCAAAAAAGCGCACTTAGCCGTCGCATGCTCCGCTGTCGCCTGATGAGGGACGATGCACGTCGAGAAGCTTTTGCGGCCAATGCAAGATCAACTCAAAGGCAATGTGATTGCAGAGGATTCCTGTGCCGGCCCCCCCTTCCTCTTTCGCTTGCACTGCGGCTGGGAGAGCGGCCATCTCCAACAAGTCGGGTCCGCACAGCACCTCCACATTGGCCAGTACGATTGGGCCGTCGGCAATCGTAGGCACATATGTGACTTCCCATGGGTTAGATCCGTGGCACCATGTCAGTCTTTTGCAATATTGTGTCCTGTTTCCCAGTCTTCACCCGTGAGCTGGAACCTTGTCGGTTGTTTATGGACCGGCCGAGGTGACAGCTGGAGTCTAAAATGCTCGGTGCGAGAAGAAGAAGACCGCGGCAGGACAATATCGTGCCATTCCAGGAGCCTTGCTATAACGAGACCCCGGTCATGCCCGAACGTAAGAACATTGTCCATTTTGCTTGGCTGCAGTGTTTCGCGTCTGGCCTTGTACCACCTTACCATTACGGCGAGCTCATCGCCGGCTTCACCCTTTCCTCCCTGATTATGTGACTACTGGAGATCGCAATGGCAGGATGTTATGACAAGGTCAGTTGCGCCGACACAGAGCCGGCCTGCGAGGGTTGGAAGAGTTTGAAGGAGCTGGGGAGTCGTGGAGTCGGGTCGCAGTTTTGCGGTCCTGCATCAGTACGCCGTTCAACAAGAAGCATTACCCTCCGGAGACGAGATGCTATGGCTTTTTAGTAAGCAATGCTTTCTTGACGTCGCGACGAGAATGACGAAGTGTCTCTGGCCTAGCCCGACTCGAGGCGTTGATGGGCCGCCCCTAAAGGTCTTAGAGATGCCCGCGTGATATGTTGGAACGGGGGGTCATTATTCCTCGTTTTATCAGAAACGGTCCTCTGGCGGCGGCAGGCAGCTCTACACGAGAGGGAAGCCGCGGATATTGGAGGAAATAGCGGCTGCAGGCTGACCTCATCTGTGTCAGAGTCAGAGCCATCCATGTAGGGCAGCGGCCTCATCAACTCCGGTTCCCTACGCACCTCGTTGGGCTTTCATCACCCGGCGTGGCCGCCCGCCGTTCTGCCCCGATTCCTCACTCCAGCGCATGAGCATCATTGTACTTGCCCTTGGTTCGTGGGCTTCCCTTCTGGTTGATGCAAGAAGTCTCTCTGCCCGCTGCTTCGAGGGTTGTGGTAGTATCATCCACGCGCAGCGGTTTGAGTCTAAATTAGCATTCGTCTGTGGCAATTAAGTGAGGAACACGCGAGTCGCGCGCGAGAGGCCGGCTCGCATGTCATCTCTCTCTGTCTCGCGTACGAGGGCGCGAAGACGAGGCCGTCGTTTTTGCTAGAGGCAGACGCCCTGCGAGAGCCACGACGTTCGGCTAACAGAAGGAACTTGGCGGAGACAATTCCCTGATCCTGATCCCGTCCGTTTCGATCGCCTTTGACAGTGCATGTGGACATTGTTCGACAGGGGTTGTTGTCGATAGCGCGTGCGCCATTACGGGGGGTCCTCCTCCAGCCGATGGCAGCTCAGGCTAGAGCGATTGGTCGATCATATTCCTGGCGACAAGAACGGTGTCTGTGCGAAAGACGCGCCAAGAACAACGTTGACCGGGGGCATGCCCAGTGAGCGAGTCAGTCGAGAAAAGATTGTCGGGGATTTTACCGCTCCACTCCGCGGCCCTGCTCACGTCTTCATGCCTTGTCAGCTGGAGTATTCATACAAAGCGAATATCAAGCAAGACACACAGCCTTAGCGGCGAGGGCAATTCACCAGTTCCAACCGCGTCGAGCAAGGACGGGCCCTCTTTCACCAACAAGTTTCGTTATTGTGAATCGAGCGCTGTACATGTCGTTGCACGCAGCCCAAAACGGGGCATGCCGAAGGAGTTGTCCTGGCTTCAGCGCCAGCCGCCGGCATGCCAGAGACACTTGCCGAACTTTGACGCTTCTGTTGGTCGGTCTGGGGTTGGGTGCATTCTTAGAGGGGAAGCTATGTGTCAAGAACAGATCCGTCTCCTCTCGGGACGAAGTTTCCGTGTCAGTAATTCGCCAACAGCACCATGGCATGGACCAGCGAAGCCTGTCCAGAAGTATCGGTCAGCAAACTAGAAGGCACCTACCCATGAGACTTGCAGAGAAAGTGCATGCTTTCGCTGCTTTAGAGGAGTGCCAGAACATTCATCCTGTGTTTTTTGACGTGGGTCTGAATTTGCCAAACGGCAGCCTTGCAGAAACTGTTACAAGCAACAGGAAGACCCCGAGGGGGCGGACGCTGATCTCGACCTTCCACCGACCGTTTGCGCCAGCTGCGATTATTTCCATATCAGGCCTTGTGCATTTCGCTGGCTCAGACAGTTAACACTATCCCGGGTTGGCCATGTCGCCGACGGGTAGAGTGATATAGATTGTTGAAAGGGTTGATGAGACAAGGGCGCCCATATCCAGACCGAATCAGGTTGATTTTCCGTTGCAAGATGTTGCGCAATCGGCAAAATCTGCACGTTGGTGAGCGGTAGTTTGAAAGCAACGTAGTTTTCAGCCGTTGACTCTTCGGGACCGCGAATCATTCACTTTTGGGACGCCAGGTAAAGCAGCTTGCTTGCTTAGACCGAAGCTAGCGTTGTAGCAAGTCCCTTGGATGGAAGTTCTCACATTACTGGCCGTAGCCAGTAATGTATGATATCGATTCTGCTGCCATGGAGAGTTGAATTGGCATGTAGAGACGAAGAGGGAGCCTTGTCGGTTAAAGGTCATCCACAGATCGCCGTCATCTCGTGTACAGAGCAACGCGCACGTAAAAGCGGCGTGCAAACGTGCGGCTAGAAGCTTTGGATTGACTGTTTGACTGTGAACAATTTGGGAAGCTTGTCGTCCCTCAAGGCCCATTCTGAGAAACAATCCTAAAAGAAAAAGAAGAGGGAAAAAAAAAAGGGGCATTCGGTCACTGTTCAAGACGTCGCATGTCGACATACCAGTTTGGCGTCGGGCCAGATGCCACGGTAGATCCTGCCGTCTTTCGTATGAGAACTGGACGACATCTACCTGGAGTGCCTGTGTCCAGATGCACTGAAATATGGAGGAGGCACTCTCCAGCTGGCATATGATGGCAGCATGCCCCTTGCTAAGCCAATCAGCACAGGAACGCTTGGGATCATGGATGTGAGGTACGGGTGATGGCGGTGGTAGGTATGTTGAAGTGGTGGGCATGTCTGGCCCGCTGCCGCCTGATGCTGCTCCGGGGTTTAATGTCGAGTGATCGTTCCCGCACCCCATCTACGCAAGTTGGGGTGCCACTCTGCCGCAGCAGTGTGGCCCGCTTCCTTTTTCTCATGCAGTGTCGTGAGACTGGAACAGGGGACGGTTCTCCTTGAGGCCCCTGTCGGGGCACCGATTAGGTTAAGTGGAAGTCCAGACGGGCCGCAGACAGCGAAATTCAAGGTCAGTCTTAGAGAGAAGAATCCCGCCGTGGCCGAGGGCAAATGCGTGCCCGGGGTCTAAGTCGCGACACTCATGTCGAGTCCCCAGGTGTGATTATCGGAGCGGGCCTCGGTTGGCGTCATCCAAGACTCGTGGCCGTCGGGCAAAATCCACTTTGGGCTCGTTTTGCAGCATTGTCTTCCCAGGATTCTCGAGGTAGCATTTACGTGCAGAGTTTGAAGCAAATGAGCAAGAGGCAAGACGCAGGATCGCCGTGGTGGAAGTTGAGAAGGAAGAACATAGGCTGTCAGGTCCGTGGGCTTTCTCAGCAGACAGCAAGCCGGAAGTCGATCAGGCGGGCAAGAAACAGCCTGTACCTAGGGATCTTCGTACGGGGCCAACGGTGAGCTTTGCCGTCCACATCTGTTACTGCTTATGTGAAGTCTTTGTGGAGGCTGCTGCCAATTCGTGAAGGCTGTCCAGTAGAGAAGCTTGGTTGGGCTCAGATGTGAGATTGGCGCCAGATGCTGGTCCAGGGTAACGCAGGAGGAGGGGGGATGAAAGTTTTGTGTGTTGAGAAGTCTAGGCCTTTCCAGGGCCTCGGACAAACCATTGACAAACCCTTCGGTAGCAGGAATGTCGCCGAAGCGTTCGTAGCACGAGAGAGAAGGCCGCGAGTAGACGAAGATGAAGGGGGTGGTGGCGGTGTTGAGTACAACGTCGAGGCGAACGTTCATTGGCAGACTTGGTTGTCACATCCGGATATCAGTGGCCGAACGAGAACGGGTGCCCTGTGACAGTTGCGTTGCAATGAGAGCCTCGCCTGACACACAGTTCGTATTTGGTCAGAATTACCAGCTCTTGAAGCCTTTGGTAATACGTGGGCACCCGACTTTGAGGTGATTGCGGAAGTGCAGTATCGGCGTTGAGGCATTACGTTGCCGTTGATGCCCATATGCTTTCCATGACGAGAGGTACATGATACCTGGCCACCGCGTCAGATCTGGACGTGGCGCTGGCGCTGGCGCTGGCGCTGGTACTGTTGCTGGTGCTGGCGTTGGTGTTGGCGTTGGTCTTGCGCGTTCTCCACACTGCGCTTTTAATAACCCTGGAAAAAGGATGACGGCGAGCGCGTTCATGACTTGAACTGGATCGCGAGTTTGGCCGGTCGGTGGAAGCGCGGATGCCAGGTAAGGAGGAGGATGCAACATTGGAAGTATCTTGTCTTGTGCCGACGCCCGGCCAGGCAGGCAGGCAGAGTCATGGTGAGTGAGATTCTTTGCGATGCCGAGCGTGGAGTAAGGTAGGGTCGTGTCGTCGTCGTCTTCGTTCATCGGACATATTGCCATGTTGCTTGCCTGTCCGCGGCATGTTCTGAAGGCTTGCCTGCCTGCCTGCCAGTTCCCTGGTCTCCGATCAAAGCTACCCCCCACCCCCAGCCCATGGCCATGACCATGACCAGGCAAGGTAGGTACGGATAGGCTGGGTTCTCGACATTGGCCATGGACAAGATGGCTTGCATCTGTCAGTCACGTTCTGTGACCGCGAATGTGACGGCGCCCCTCCCAGCCGGCTTATTACATATGTGTGAATGGCTGCTGCAGAGAACAGACCGCCGCTGTCGTCGCGGTCGTCGTGTAAGACTGCGGCCGTCAGACCGAGCCCGATCGGTGCTAGCGGGTGAGAGTAATGGCAATAATTCCGCCAAACCGGCGGGGGGGGTTAGGAAATTCGACGTCAAGCTGCTTAGCTCACAGCTTCTTGCGTCTGTCTGCTGCTTTGCTTAAGGTCGGCAGGTTTGCTTTGGTTTGGTGCAGCTGTTGCAATTGCACTCTCACTTTCATTTGCACTTCGAGGTGAAGTGCAAGGCAAGGCAAGGCAAGGCAAGGCAAGGCAAGGCAAGGCAAGGCAAGGCATGGCAAGTACGGATACTAGACACGCCCTACCCTGCGCCTGCCCTGTCCTGTCGGTCGCCGCCTTCCACGCGCACCACGACACTCCCTGGCGCGGTCGCCGTCGGTCGCAGTGTCCGTGCCCTTGCCCAGATGGAAGGTCCCCACATTTTGACTCCTCCTCTCTTTTGCGCCAGCTGCATATCACGGCGTGTTATGAGCTGGGAATACGCTACCGTACCTAGGTGCCATCGTGGTTAGGTAGTCATGCTGCTTGATCCATTGGTTGATGGCTCGGAACCTAGGTACCTCGTGCTTCTTCTGCAAGCAACACTGCGACTAAGGTCATGGAAGGTATCCTCCCCGCTGCCGTTACCTGACCTTGGCCTTCCACTTCTGACTCCTGCAGTCAGTCACTTGCATCTAAGGCACTTTCCGCATCCTGGTAAGGTACCTATCTGACAATGCACGTCTTTTGCCCACTTCATTCCGAGCAGACCAGACCAGACCTCGTCCACATTGGACTCACTCAGATCATGACAGCGCTCCAGTCAGTCTCCGAGGAGAAAAAAAGTCGATGTTCTCACAGTCTCTGGTCTTGGCTGGCTTCTCGTAACCGTGTGACAAGGGTATACCCTGGCTCCATCTTCTGTCCGTTTTGTCGTTGTTTTCCACTTCCCTGCTGCTTTCCATGAGGATGAGCAAGAGAGAGGGGAGAACGGTTTTTTTTTTTTCCCTTCATTTTTCCTGATCATGCCTCCCCCCCCCCCCCCCCCATATCTCGTCTTGGACGCTGTCTCGACTGTCTCCTGTCTGCTGCCGCTGCCAACTTCTCTAATTCCACCACCCTCAACCCCGTGCTGCCTAAAAAAGAGTAGTGTGCTCGCCACACCCGAGGCACGTCTTCTGCCCCGCCGCCGCCGCCGCCGCCGCCGTCTACCATCAACATCTATTCTGGCTGGCTCTTGCATGCAAGCCGTCTTTCTCGTTTTCTGGGATTCGTCTGGTCCATGTCCCTGTCGCCGTCATTCTCAGTCACACTTCCCACCACTCCCAGACTTTCCCAGTCCCCAATCCCAATCTCAATCCTAGCAACAGGAGGCCCTGTCCCGGTCAAGTCCATCCACCCACACCTACCTACGTACCCACCCTCTCAACCGTCCATCCATCCACCAATTCATTCCAGTCAGTCCCAGCCTTTTCTCCCCTCCCCTCCCCTCCCCTCCTCCGTCTGCGTCGCGCTGCGCCGGGACATCTGCACCTGCAACCTGCCTGCACCTCCTCTGCGCATGCGCATGCGCCAGCCCGGTCAAGTACTCGGCAAGGTACCTACTGCGTAGCGCGAGAACCAGCCCAGCCCGGTAGCTCTAGTGTTAGCTCCAGCTGTGGCATCGACATGACCCAGCTCCAGGCCCCTACCAACGACTCTCGCATTGCACCTGATAACGACCCTGTTTGCTGCGCGCTATCCGACGCCGCCATCACCAGTCGCAATCTCGAGTGTCGCGGGGTCCAGCTCCTCGTCGACTCGACTCCAGCTTCATAGATCAGACATCAAAGATCTGTACTCCAGAACACGTTCAAACATCCCGGCGTAAAGCTGCACCTGCTCTGTTCTGCTCTGCTCGCTGGCCCCTCGCCGTCGACGCCCTGGGACAGGCAGGGACTTTCGAAAAAGTCGGAAACACAGGAGCGGCGCATATCCAACAACCCAACCGTAGAACCAGCCTGCTTCTGCTGATTCATTCAGCCAAAGCCATCGTCTCCAGCGCATCGTCATCGTACCTGACTTGAAAGGCGACGTTTTTCTCTTCTGCAAGATACCCCGTCGGTAGTCTCCAGTTTGCACATACTATTTGCGGACTCGCATTTTCTCACACGCCCCCTCTCACTCTTAACACACTCTCGCGCAAACCCTTGGTTGTCGAGCACAGAAGTCGCCCAGAAAGGCATACGGCTGCAAGTTGACAAGCGCAAGCATCCGACCACGCCGCCGCCTCGCTGTCGCTGTCGCTGTCGCTGCTCCGTGCTGTCTCTCTTCCTCTGCTGCTTGCTTACCTATCCATCCTCACGCAGTCACGTAGTCACGCAGTCCTTGCCCATGTTCCTTCGCTTTTGCCTCAGTCTGCCAAGCATCAGGTACCTGCGGACTCTGCCCGCCGACCCCAACCGCCAAAAGTACAAAGTACTTGCCCAAGTACTTTCTTCACCCACCCGACGGCAAGATACAACACACCTCATCCACCCTCCCTACCTACCAGCCGACCCTGCCTTGCCGTTCTCAGTCGCCCACTTCTCTCCGTCCATCCATCATCGACCTTATCCTTACCACGCAGCATCTTTGCGAACACCAGCCAACCATCCGTCATCTTCCCTCCTTCACCACCACGCGCTCGCGCATCTCCACTGGCGACGACCTCTACATTCCTCGCCCACACTCGTCCCTCGCCGTCGCCAACTAGAGGGGCACTCATCAACTGTTTTTTTGTGTTTTTGTCTTCTCCCTCTCTGCCTCTTCGCTTTGACTGAGCCTGTCTCTGTCTCTTCACTTGCCGCGCGACAAGTACCCGCCCGAGGCAGCAATCTCGCCACACGATTCTTCGCATCTTACATAGCAGGCCTCACACAGGCCCTCTTCGCGAAGGAATCTTCCCGCCGCATACCCCACGGCCAGGACACAGACCCTGCCCATACTCTATTGAGTTCTACGGCTTGGTTGTACCGGCGCTGCAACTCAACTCTTTGCATTTTCATCTTGAATTCAAACTTTTCTTAGCTATACACCCCTCATCCCCCCCCCCCTTCACTGCCTGCCTTGCGGCAAGAAGAGCGAACGAGACGGAGAGGCACGAAAGCTTCCATTCGACTTCTTCCCAGGCCGCTCCCCCTACCTGTTATTACTCGACACCTCCCGCCAGGGACATATCAGAGGTTTGCGCCAACCATATGCACGCATAACCTTGCCCTGCATCGCCCAGCGCACCACCCCCAGACTCAGTGTCGCCCTTGACCGCGACCCGGCCGGAAGGCAATCCAACTATATCAAGACACGTCGTCGTAGACCTTCTTTCCTCAATCTTGCTGCTGCTGCTGGGAGACGTTTTGCGCGCTCAATGTACTCCACTCAGCCGAACGGAGCTGATAGTGCGACAATCAATCCGGCTGCCCTCAACTCACCTGGTATGTTGCTTATTTGCTCTTAATAGCCCCCCCCCTCCCCAGTTTCACTTCCCCCCCGCCCTCTACCCAGCCTCAGCCTGCCTGCCTTGCCGCTAGCCGTCATCGCATTCCACAGCGAGGCCCTGTTCGTCGGTGTCGGTAACAGGTAATACCGGCGCAGTCGCTTACGTCTCTCTCTGTCTTGCACCATGGCTGCGCCAGTCTCTGCGTTGCTATCCCGCAATGACTTGTATGTGCTGACGCCTCCGATTATTAACAAGACCTCCTAAACGCCAGCCTCCGCGGTATCAAAAGAAGTCGATCCCCCGACAGTTTCCTCGAAAGAGCTCCTGCAGGCGGTGCCGGTATGTTTTCTTAATCTTAGCGATCAACCCCAGAATGCTTGTGCTGTTCATCAAGCGCGCGTGTCACCTCCAGGCTCCTTCCCGCAGCGCGCAACGCAATACAAGCTAACATCTCGTGCGTCCTCGCAAGGTGACTCCAACCCGAGAAAACGTGGAAAATCTTTGAAGGGGAAAACCTCCGAGACTGCCGGTCAGGCCCCCGTTAGCAACATGCCTCAAACCATCCCACCACCGCAAACTCCCCAAAACCAGGCCGCGCCGTTGCCAGGAGGGCAAGCCGTTGCCTACGCGCCTGCGCAAGCCTCCCCCCCGCCGAAGACTACTCCGACGAAGACCACGCTGAAGGCCCTACCAACCGTGAGAGACCACACCACCGACCAGCTGAACGCCGCCGGTGACGAATACCTCCCGAGAGAGATCGATGAATTTGGAGAGAAGAAGGTGATGCCCAACGGGCAGCTTTTGGGCGGTCGTGAATACAAATGCCGGACATTCTTGGTCCCTAACCGTGGCGACAAGCTCTTCATGTTGGCCACGGAGTGCGCAAGAGTACTGGGATATCGTGATTCGTACTTGCTGTTCAACAAGAACAGATCGCTCTACAAAATCATCGCCAGCCAGCCCGAAAAGGACGACCTTGTCAGCCAGGAGATTTTACCGTTTTCGTATCGGTCACGACAGATTGCCATCGTCACGGCACGATCCATGTTCAGGCAATTCGGCAGTCGCGTCATTACCAATGGCCGAAGAGTCCGCGACGACTATTGGGAAACCAAGGCACGAAAGCAAGGCTTCACCGAAGCCGACCTCGCTGGTGAGAAGCGTCCCGGGGCCGCCAAGGCCAGAGAAGCTGCCGCCGAGGCGCAAAACCAGGTCATGATGGGAGGTCCGCACGGAGAAATCGTTTACAGCAACACTCCCAGCCAGTTCCCCGGCGCCCCCCAACCCCAGATCGTCCAACCAGGTATGCTTGGAGCGCCAACCGGAACAACGACCAGAATGCCCGTGATAACACTAGGATCAGAGCTCAGTGACAACCGCCCTCGCGATTACAGCGGCATCCTCAAAGGCGGTCCCCGCCAGGAAATTACCGGCCCGGCTTACCAGGACCAAACACGCCCTGCCCAGATTGGAGAGGTTCACGCCCAGGCGCACCACGCTGCTGAGTACAACCGTTCGCTCAATCAGCAACGTGACATGCGTGGAGACTATCTTCAGGGCATTTGGAGGAGACCCCATGAGCAACCCCAGTCCTCCAACCTGGCGCAAGCTGTATCTACGAGCGACGCGGCAGCCCCGACGACGCGTGCAACGCAGTCACCCCACACATCTGCCAGTGGCATGCCACAGTCTGGTATTGTGCCTAACCAAAGCCCGCAAATGATGATGACGGCCCCACCTTACTCCCAGTCGATACACGCGCAGAATCCGATCAGTCAGGCTCCGATGAGAGGTATGGCCCAACCATCTTCCCAAAAGAACAACAAGCCAACGACTTTGCCTGCAGCAGGGAGTGCGAGCAATATGCCGCAGGGGGCTCAGGGCTACCACTATCCTGCGTCCGGCCAAATGTGGCCCCAGACACAACAAACGCCTCAGCACAACTACTCGGGCTACACGACGCAGAATCAGCAGTCGCATCAGCAATCACCAGCGCCTCAGCTTCGGCACGCGACGAGCAGTGTCCAGCCAGCGATGCAATTTCCTGGCATGCCGGGTATGGGCCAGAACTACGGTGCGGGTCAGGCAATGTACCCCACAGACCAGACTCCTCGCCAGTACATGCCTCAACCGAACCAAGGTTCTCCAGCGGTTACGCAGGCGTGGTCGAATCAACAGACACCTGCACAGTGGTGGACAAACCAACCCCAATGAACTTAAGAAACACGACGTTATCGTCTTCTTGCCCTCTTGTGCTCTTCATTTTGTCAGTATTCTGGCAACAATCCTTAGTTTCGTTTCTCTTATATACGCGGCGGCGACTCCTGACTTTCGCCGGTTTGGCAGGCTTTTCTGCTGCCCTCTGAAGGATACCCAAGCATACAGTTAGGTGGAGGCTATGTGCTTTTGGGCCGCCGGCCTGTCAGTCTTCGTACAGCATTTTGGCCGAGAAGGGATGAATAGAGGAGTCGCAGGGGATCCGGGAACACATCATCTCAGGTCAGGAGGGGAATTGATTATCACTGTACTGCGTTCTCTGTTGGTTTCTTTCTGGTATCTGCATCATGGGAGGATGCATTTCTGTTTGCAACATTGGTTGGCCTTGTATTCGATTTCTTTTGACTTTATTACCACTCGACAACATGTTTTTGTCTCTTGTCTCCCCGACTTTTTGTTATTTTTGGTTTCCTCGCCGTGGGCACGCGGGCAATTTCGACTTCAATTTGATACCATCGTCTTCTTGTCGCCGACTCGCTTCGCGCACTGTGTTAGTTAGTCCCTCTCATCCTCTCGAATACGATACCATACGAACACACCGTCCACGCGTCGTTTCTCCTGCCGCGCGGCTGAGGCAGCGGAGGTTGACTCAGCAGCAAGTTTAGTTGCAGACTACGACTTGTGCGCACTGAGGGCATTCTCATGACATCGGCCGCCATCACTCAGCGCCAGCCATAGTAGGCAGGCTTGACAAGGGAGATCACGATCTTTTGCCTAGTCGAGCACTTGCAGCAATTTCAAGTCGAGATTTAGCTTTGAGGGACAGCAACTAGCACCTCCAACTTGACGAATGGCAGTTCCCCCAGCTCTATGGGTGGGAGGTTACCACTCTGGCCCGTGCCGAACGACCGGGAACTTCCCCGACTTGGCTTCAAGGTTGTCACGAAAGCGAAGAACCGCGGAGGCGACAAAGCTAAGGGGATAAGTCGCGGTATAGTTTTAAGGTTTGCTCGTGGTCTGGGGTGTATCCTTGTTCCCAGGGTAGCAGGATCGCATTTGCTCTTGAGCAGTCGACATGGACGAGGACCCCTTTCCATCTGCACGTCGGCAGCCAAATCATACTGGCCTTGTTTTATCTTTGTGTCGGCCGACACACCGCAGCAGCATTGGAGGAAGTTGCGCTGTGTACTTGGTGATGAGACTTGATATTCGTCGTCACGCTTTGGGGGTCCTATTGAGGGGGGGTCGGCAAGAAGCGCCACGATATGCGGCATTTGGTAACAGTTGTTTTCGTTATTTCCCACATCTACTTTTTCTCTCGTGGGGGAATTTCATGGCATGGATGGAAACGGGTCTTGTTGGTTGCATGGAGCTGCGTCGATCGAAGACTTGGTTTTGTTTTCAAAGCTCTTGACACTTCTGTTTTATGACCTATTCTGTCGCAACTACTACGGCTATGTACTTGAAGATGGTGAAAGAAGACGGGTTCTTGGACCTCCGCGGAGGTTTTGTAGTCTCGAATTAATGCAAACGAGTGGTCGTTTTGTTTTCCTGATCTCACTGTCCCCTTCTCTAAGTCCTTGCCCGAGGTTTCGAAAAGACTTGTTTGCGAATGCGCATGCGAGCACTATTCCAACCGACTTTTTCCACAACACAGAAATATGCCATTGTCTTCTGTAGAAGAACCATCCGCCGTAGCAACTATTTTTATGAAGCATCTGTGCTCACCTGATTCTGTGTCGGTAACAGCCTGCTCCGGTGGCTGGGGAGCTTTCTCCTCCTCGCATGTGCCATCTGGTCGTTTGAGTTTGTGGTCTGTCCAAACCAGAAAGGCTCGTTATCGGGACGAAAGCCCGTTTGTGAGACGGGGATGATAGTGTTTGGCGCCCGGCCCCGGTGGGGTATCTGTAATAAACATCGTCTTTTGGCTTCTTCCCATTCTTCGATGGTTCAGGATAGAAAGGGGACGAAAAAGCGTGTTTTTTTAAACCACCTCCCCTCCACACCCACGTCCAATCTTTTTCTTATTTCTTGTTTCCTTTACCCTTGCGGCTTTCTTTAAGCTCCCCCCGTCACTTTCTGCTTTCCTCTTTCGTCTTCCCACCCTCCCCGACTGTGGCACCAAGGGGCTTTGCCTCCCTGCCCTCCCTCCTTCTCTCTGCCCCCCTTCCCCTCTCTGGCACCTCGTTCTTCTCGCTCCCTCTCTCCTGCCCTCACCGCGCTTGACCTCCGTTCGAACCCCCCCGTGTCTCGTACATGTTCGGGCTTGGGCGGTCCAGGTCGATTGCAGTATGCCCCATGAAACTCTCGGCCGAAGCCTGAAGGCCGAAAGGGCGAAATCGGAGTGGTGGAAGAATACAGACTACAGACAGGTGGATCTTGCTCTCGGCGAACAGTAGCGTCGCGAACTGGTTTTCCTTCTTCTTCTTTGTCTGTTTTGATCAGAAGCTGGGAGAGAAAGAGAGATAGGCTCTGTAGATTCGTAAAAAGTCGAGATACTCGGGAACGTCCCGGCATATTCGGATCCGCCACCGGCGGGAGAGTCGGGAAAGACGGGGCGCGGGACATAATGTGGCGCGCTTCCACACGGCATGGGCGGGCTTACATCGGACGGGAGAAAGGAGGCAACTTATTCATCGCATATAGAAAAGTCTAGTCTCTGCCTGGGTGAGAGGGGAAAGCATCGTCGCATTGGAGAAGTAAGCCAGCAGATATTGCGATAGGGTCGTCAGAATTCCCAAGAGGATCTGGCGGCATGCAAGGAATAGGGCTGGGAACTGCGAGGACGACGAAGATTTGGCGCTGAGACATGCAGAAACGATGATCTGTCTAGTCTTCGGAGCCGACCGGAAATCGTATTTCGTCCATTGAATTCCAGACCGCTGACGAAGGTTTGAGTCTGTTTGTAGCGGTGAAGACTTGCTCCTACTCGTAATTAGGGCCCGGGAGACAGAACGGGTGACACGGACACAGGTGTGGAGAGACACAGAGAGACAGAGACCAAAAGAGGTTTATGACGGGTTTGTGTGGGATGTTTCGTCTCGTCTGAATCCGCCATTGGGGGTTAAATATAATGAATGGGAGGGGAGGGGGGGCGGTAGTGTGTGTATGCCCTGAACATGTGGCCAGCCCCATCGCCGGAGGAACTCTTGGGGGAGAGTAGGGCGCGTGGGAAAAGGAAAAACCACAAGAGATGTACGAAAAGGGAGTCGAAAGGAGAAGGTCGAGGCGAACTGTGGAAGAAGAAAAGGTGAATTTCAGGCTGAATGAAACGAAACAATGGATTGGCTTTTTTTTTTTTTTTTTTTTTTTTTTTTTGGGGGAGGAAAACCAAACGTTCGGAAAGGCAACGAACAGGCGGCGCCAATCAGAAGTTGGGTTGCCTGCCTTTTTTGTTTTAATACAACGGCTTTCTTCTAGGTCGTCATCGTCCCATGTGCGTTACTCGCTGGTTGTCTTTCAGTCTGCAAGAAAAAAAGACACGAGACTGAGCATGAACGAGACCGGAGTTCGGTTGTGGGGTAGTCTGTTGTTAAGCTACTTTGTTTTCATATTCCTTTTTGACTCGTTTTCCTTGAACGTTATTGTTGTTGTAGGTAAGCTAGGAACGGAGCTCAGCAGGGGGTGGGGTTGTCCTCTGGGAACTGGTCACTTGGCAAGTTTACCATCTTTCAAGCGGAGCTGACATGGCTATTGAGAAAGTTTATCAGGACTCCGGGAACCCAGGTGATAGCGATGTTGTTTTTTGGAAGGGGGTCCGCGAGAGCCCGGGATCGGGTATAGACAGAGAGGTGTGAAAGGCAACAGGCAAGAGAGAAACAAAGATCATTCGACTGGGCGAGTGGCCAAGCAGGATCGGGTGGAAGCGTAGGAGAGAGATAACAGGAAGTAAATGAACAGATCGTGAATGTGGCAGATATGAGTGCTTCATTTCCGCTTCAAGGACTTTTGACAAATACATACGAAAGGCCGTCTATATGAACGTGCGGACGCCATCGCCCACGTACTCCGCATGCTTCGCCAATACCGTATGCAGCTCCAGCTGGCTTCAGAGTGAGGCACCGATAATGCCTCCGCCGGTCTGTGGCGGTCATCGCGTACTAATCACTCTCGTCGCCGTCAATCGCCTCGTCGACATCCTCCTCATCGCCCTCCTCCTTCTCCTCCAAAGCGTCTTGCGTCTCCTCGCCGCTGCCTTCACCCTCATCCTCGTCCTCGTCTTCTTCTTCCTCTGCTTCCTCGTCTTCGTCTTCGTCTTCGTCCTCGTTGGCCTCCTCTTCGGGCTCCGTCTCGGCGTCGTCAGCCTCGTCGACGGTCATGGAAGACTCGTCAACGCGGGCCTTCTTCGCCCTAGGGGCGTCACCGTCGGCAGAAGCAGTGCTGATGATGCTATCATCTGCAGATGCGGCGGCGGCTGCAGCCCCAGCGACTCCTGCCGCAGCGCCTGCTGCTGCGCCGCCCTTCTTGGCAGCGACCTTTTGGCGGTATGAGGAGCGCTTCGCAGATTGTATCTGGTTGAATTCTGGACAGACAATTAGCGGCTGAGCCTCGAGCATATGCCGGAAGGTGTCAGGTAGTATCAGGCAGGCTGAGCCTCGGATGGTTGGTGAAGTGATGGTCGTTTTGGTATCGTGAGTTGGAATCTCGGGTTTGACTCACTCGCAAACTCCTGCTCCAAAGGCTCTCGCAGAAACCCAAACTCAATGTCTTCAAGAGCTTTGAACACATCTTCAGCACTAACCGTCTTTTTGTTGGCATTGACAGTATTTTGATTAGCGCTTCAGTCACACAAAGTCAGCCTTCAGATCCTTCCACGATAACAAGCCCATGTCGGGGGCACATTTGCTTCACGGGACACATCTTTCAAGAACATTCATCAAAGGGGGTTGTCTCGGTGAACGCACTGTGCTGCAAGGTAGTTGATGAAGACTGTGGCGCTCTTGCTCATTGCCAAGACAGCATTGGCCTGGATCTGAGATTGTGGAGGTAGCACACCCTTGGCCAGTCTTGTGATGATGGACTTGGGTAAGTTAAGGTCCTGATGATGTATGTGTAAGCTTAGTATTCATTCTTCTGCATGTGTCTGTCTCTTCCTCCCCCGTGTACCGAGATACACGTGAATAATGAGCACATACTTCAATGGTCAGAGAATCCTTGTCAGCCTTCTCCTTCGGTGCCTTCTCAGAGTCCTTCTTGTCAGATCCAGCGTTCAAGACCGTCGTCATCGTGAGAGGTGTTGATGAAGACACCTTGGCTGACTCGGGTGTCGACTTCGCTCCGGCAGCGGCACTGGAGGGCGCCGCAGAGACAGGAGCGGTGGAAGCGGCGGCGGCGGGAGTTGCGGGAGCAGCGGGAGTCGGTCCCGTGGTCGGGGTGGTGGCCGGGTCCTCGTCCATTACGGCGAATCGGGCGGTGGAGACGTCGCTCCTACGGCTGGCGTCGCTTTTGCGCGGAGGCATTTTGTGTCAGTTTGTCTGTGTGGGTGAACTTTGCGGGTTGTGGGTGAGAGAGGTGTTGTACGGTGGTAGGGTGGCGGTTGTGTGACCGGAGAAAAAGACCAGGCACGGATTGAGTTTGCGATGCACGCGGGCAGCTCGTTTCTGCGAGATGATGTCGCGCGGGAGGTGCGGTGAGAGAAGGTGGCGTAGGCGTAAACGCGGGCGTGGATTGGTGAGAAGTTGAAGTTTTTCACCCACGGACGGGCTGAGTGCTGCTCTGGGCTGCTTCTCAGGGGAGACCAGGGTCAGGTTGGGTGTCTTTGCGGGATGCGCCGTGGTTGTCGTGAGCCAGCGTCGGGTTGGGAGGTGGACTTGTGAGTTTGTTGGCAATTGAAAGAGACGGAGCTTCAATTCAACTCAAATCCCATGGCCGTCGATCGCTTCCGCAGGCGGAGGGCGTGAGAATGTCACTCAGGCAAGGAAAGGGGAGGTCGAGGGAGGCTCTGGTCGTGAGAGTAAGGTAAGGTAAGGTATGATGGTATGGTAAGGTATGGTGTGGTGGTGGGTGGAGACTGCAACGGGAGTGAGAGCCAATGTGAACTGCAACAACTGCACCCGGCTGCTGCGACTGCGCTCGCCCGTCGTCGGCCAACGTATCCGTACAACCAACCTAGCGAGTTGACGACTCGCCGGCGCGTCGTGCGTTGCAAGGTAGACGCGACTTTTCGAGTACCTAGGAAAGGTAGTGAGTGCCCCACTATCCCAGAGCATACCGCAGTAGGTATGGACGCGTTAAGTGCATTTCGATCTCCCTTTGCCCCAGGCCCATCTTGATTACTCATCTCACTGAACAACATCACCTCTTACTTCACTACTGATTTCACCGCATAGTTGCTGCCCAACATCTTTTCGTATTCAAACGACTGTCTTCTTTTCAGATACGAATAATCGCACTAGTCTTTATCCAAGGAACTGTTGGATCCCATCCCACGATGGAAGCCCTCAATGATTTTCATGATTTCGGGAAAACGACAATCTCATGTGCTTCACTTAACCATCTCATCTTTACCTCCTGCACCTGTCGCACTTAACGACAACGAGAAGCATCTTCGCGAACCTCAAGGCTGCGAAGCGAGGAGCGCGGGATACCCTCTTCATCATGTGCCCCTTATCCGACCCACCGTGAATATCGCTGCTGTCCGCATGTCCTTGAGAAAATGGCATCTTGTCCCGCATGGTCGAAGCTCTTCCGGACGAACCAACCTGAAGCCGCCCGTCGGCGTCGCACCCCGCTCTCGCAGACAATAGTCGCCAAGAAGTCGCGAACTCGCATGTGAGAGAACTTTTATCGTGGATGCATCAGGCAAAGGCTGGATCACGCCAGCCCACCTCTTTCCCCCCAAAGAGACTTATTTGATCGAGGACATCTGTCAAAAGAAGTCAAACCCCGAAGAAAAGCAAACTCAACCTCGGAGGCACCTGTCAACTACTACACCCCCACACATATGCATGCCCCGATCTGGACCTGCATCGAGTATCTAATCGAATGGCTCTAAAAGGCTGACACTCTTGGATCGACAGGCCTCTTGGACTAGGGCAACGATTTGCCGTCCACAATTCCTCATCTGCCTTGCTGCCCAGCCATCCACAGACTGAGCTTGGCGAACTTAGTGTTCCCGAGGAAGTCGCTCTCTCTCTCTCTCTCTCTTTCTACAACTCCAAAGTGAACCCTTGTCTACCCCGCCCCGTCGCCCCTTCGCCAACCTCCGCTGTCATTCGCGCACCCATCCGACGACGAAGCGCGGTGTTTCACATCGGGCCCGTCATCGCATCCCTTATGCTGGGATGGCATCTGTGGCAGGCGTGGCTTGCCGCCCCTTCTTCTCCCGTGCGTGCGTGGGACCAACAACGCGGAAACCTTGGTCACGATACCAAGAGAGAATTGCCTTTCCTCACGAACGCTGGGCAACGTCGGAGCCATCCACCATCGTGCCTTCCCCCCACCTTCTCAGTGAGCTGTTTGTTTCACTAATAATGGATGTAGCGGTGTGCTCAGCGCCATGGCTGGCGTCGGGAGGCGTTTGTGCTTACTTGGGACGACAGGTCGTCGTGTCGACCCCTCACGGTACGCAACAAGTTCCTCATTGGGACGGAGCTAAGAATGACTTGCATGCCGTGATCGCCACAATGATGCTATACCATGCCTGCACGAGGATGAGATGGTTCGCTGGGCTAGGGTCAAAGTTATTCTGGTCACTGACGTGGCACGGTTGACATCGCATGGGTAGAAGAAGATGGTTTGTATAGATTGTATTCTTTGCGATCGGGCTCTTTCATCCAACTTGTGTGTGCCCTAGTGTGATGAAGTTAAGGAAAATTGGCCGCCTTTGCAGCTTCTGTGATGAGTCCATTCGTAGGGGTATTTCCGTCCATCACCAATCCGATGTTGGTGTTTCGAAGTTCATGGCTCCGTAAGACAAAGGAAAATGAGATGCCGTCAAGGGCATCTACGTGTCTTCTCCATGGACTCAGTCCATGCAGTGCACTGCCGAATGCTCATTCAGTTAAGAAGAACATTTGAGAGGAGTGCTGTGTATGTGTGCCTCGCGCCCAGCAGAGGCTCCTGGCTAAGACGGTTCATCGAAGGCATCGAAAACCCAAAAGTTCAACGGCGGCGGCGGTGGCAACAGGTGTTGCCCCGTCTCGTTCTTGAATAAGGCAAAAGCCGTTCCCGGGTAACCTCCACCTCACTCGTGTGGTACCAAGTCGCACACACAAAGTATTGTGATATGTTTGCCATCCATCGGTTTGTGAAACAAGTGCTCACAAGATAGCACCCCGCACTTTCCAGGCCTGCGGGAATAGCGCAAGAGCTGAAACGAGTGTGGGTTGTGGTTGCGTGCGGTGCGTATTGGTAGCCGCAATCGTTTGCAGGGTTTCGCGCAAAAAGTTAGGTAGTAAGACACGGCACTTCGCCAGGGGTGTGACTTCTCGGCGAAGGCAAGAATTCGAATCGGAGCTTCAGCCTACGGCAATGCCAATCTCAGATTGCCGGAGATAGGGTCGGGGGGAAAGGCCACCCATGCGTACGTCCTCGTCGAGAGACAGCCGCGGAGGGATCGAGGAGTCGGAGTAGATCCGCTGGTGCCTACCATCAGAGTGCGCAGATGAAGGCATGTGGGCGTAATGGTCGATGGAGCCTCGTGGTGAGAGCTCAACGTCGGTTTGGTAGCCGAACCAGTGGTCTCGTAGGCTGCCGACGCTGGCACTGCTGCGGGAGCTGCGGTGTCTGCCGTGACCATTGCGGGGTGAGAGTGGTGGCAATTTGGACAGCCTCGAGTTTTGGCGCTTCGGTGAAGGGAGGAAGGCGGCGTCTCCCTCGATTGTGTCGTCAGTCAGACCGACGCGAGCATTGGGCGCCCGAGCGAGGACGGGAGTGTTCGGAACATCCATACTCTTTTTGTCCATACTGCGCTTGTGATACGGAGACCGAGGGGAAATCTCGGACGAGGCACGAGACTGGTTCGAGTGGTGGTGAGTCTGGTAGACGATAACGCTGGGCGGCTTGCGGACAGTGGGAGCCGGATCGTGCTTGTCAATGACGATTGTCGTCGATTTCTCAATGGCTCGGTTGGCCTTCCAAGACTCAATCTCCTCGTCGTCAATGGGCGTACACCCGCGTTGACTGAATGGGCCCCGTCTGCGCCAAGGGGCGAGAGGGAGCCGGCCGTAGCGGTAGCGGTAGCATAGGCAAATGGTGAGAACGATGAGCGCAACTCCGAGTACCGAGAGTACGGTACTGAGGGCGATGACGAGGCTTCGGTCGCCCTCGAAGTTCTGTGCGTTGCCAGCCATGACACCTTGCTGGTCCGTCAACGAGGTTGAGCTTGGTGCAGCCGGCGCCGGAGAGACTGGAGGTCTGCTACCGGCATCAGTTGGTTGAGCAGGCGGCAATGTCTGGACAGGTGGATTTGTCGTGGGAGGCGAAGGCGGCGGCGGCGGCGGCGGCAGTACAACGATAGACGTGGATGAACTTTGCGGAGGAACGAAGGTAGGAGTTGATGAACTCTGCGGTGGCGGCCTTGACGGTGGTGAACTCGGCTGAGGGAAACTCGGCACAGAGAAAACGGGTGTTGAGCTAAAGCGAGGAGGAGGTTTAGGAACAGGTAGGGTCGCTCGGGGGAGGCTGGGTGTTGAAAAGGAAGAAATAACGGAAGCCACCGGTCGTGAAGTAGAAAGTACAGGAACAAGTAGAGACGTCGTCGGAGATGGTCTGATCTGTGAAGAAGTTGTCGGAGGGGGCGCCTGGGGAGTGGTCTGCGGAGGAGGGGGTGGTGGTGGAGGAGGCGGCGGCGGCGGCTCCTCAGGAGGTGGAGGAGGCGGAGGAGGCTCTTGCTGAGGGGGCTCCTCTGGCGGCGGGGGAGGTGGTGGTGGTTCCTCAGCTGTCACGCCTGTGAGTTGAGTTAGCATCAAGGTTCGATACACGCAAATGAGATGAAAGACGTTAGGAAATGTCCAGAGGAATCCGAAGAGTGGGTGATGTAGTAAAGATGTGTTTGTTCTGAGGCGATCGGAGGTCGTCCACTGAGGTGAGAGCAACATAAAACACAGGTGTAGCGGCCGCTTGAGAGTAAACATTGAAAGCTCTGTGCTCTGTGCTGTGCTGTGCTGTGTGTTGGATACTGGGTGCTCTTTCCAAGACCGCACCTTCTGTTCCCCCGCCACCTCTGGCTTCTTCCAAGCCGTTGTTGATGGCTCCGTCGGTAGGTGCGTCAACTCGGCCCGGTCCAAGTACGGCGGGCAAGGCTTCGGTGTTGGCGCCGGGTGCAAGCTCCAGCTCTGGGTTTACAGACGGACCTTGGTCTCTGTTTTTACCCTTTCCTTTCCCTTTCCCTTTTCCCTTGCCCTTCCCCTTGCCAAGTCGTTCATCTTCATCGTTAATGGTGCTGTCGATACCCTCGTCCGCGTTGAGCAAGGATGCTCTGCTTGGAGTCGAGCGACTCGCGAGCCATGCCGTAACCAAGAGATATCTCATTGTCGACATATTAGCATTCGTGCCTCCGTGTGTTGTATGGGCCAGCCCGGTAACATCTCCGTTTTCTCGAATATCACTGCACACAAGATTACGTTCCAGCGTGGCAAGTAAACGCCTATACCATGGGCAAGTCCCCAACGTCGAGTACTGGACTCTCCCTTGTCGAGGGAGGCGAAATAAGACCACTTGGGCGAGAGAAGGAGAAGGAAATAGAAATAAACAGCTAGGAAATAAGAAGGAGAGGGTAACAAACGGTTCAGGCGGGTTGACCTTGGGACCAGGTCAGGATGAGGATTTGGGTGAAGTGAGTGAGGTTCCACAACTCCAAGCAGGACACTTGGAGCCGGTTGGTGCTGGAGACCTTCAGAAGAAAAAGGAAAGGAAAGGGCTGGAGACGAGAGAGGAGGCTCGCGCAGAGAGACCAAAGGGGAGAGTGGTGGACGAGACCCTGGGTTATGTACGAAGTGCAGCTGCGCGGTGTAGAAAAGATGTGAAAGGGTACATCCATGGTTCCTTGGATGCGGCACTTGCGGCAGCACTAACATGGGGAGGACGTGTACCATAGTACCTCAGCAAGTAGGTACTGTGGTGTGGTGTGGTGTGTGTGTGTGTGTGGTGGTGGGAGGTGGCACCTTGGACCACTCCGCAGCCGTCCATCCAACCACTTGCTGCGTACCTAGGCAGGGTAGACAGACGATCCAGGCATGTACATAGTATGTGCACTTGTACACTCACAATGGCGCCCTATTTTGTATGGCCTTGGCTTGGGCTGCAGATGGCGGCGTGGACAGCCAGCAAGAGGGAAACATGACAGGGCAGGGTACAGAGTACGAATTCTCTGTAGGGATAAGCTGTACACCCGTGCACCCGCTTTGGAGGACGGCATGTGAGTTGTGAGTTGAATAATCCCGCAGGAGACATATTCGGCGGACGCATCCAGGGGCTCCCATGGTGCAGGCCCTCAGAATAGGGTAGCGAGTATGAGGAAGAAACAGAGTGCCAGAAGAGAGCTCTTACAGACGGAGAAACAGAGGCCTTCTCTCGGTCTGGCAGATTCTGAAGCGGAGCGGGCGGTGGGCGGCAGCAGTGGGTGGGTGGTGGGGGCAACATGATGATGGTGGTGGTGGTGGTGGTGGTTAGTTGCGGGTTCCTGTCCCTGTTCCTGTTCCTGTTACTGTTCCTGGTTCTGTCCCCAGGCGTGTCGTGTCTGTGGTCATTGGAAGAGAAAGTGGTCCGTGGTTAGAGGAAGTGAGAAACGAACGAACCGCACTGCACTGCACGAAGCGAGTTCAAGGCAGTGGAGACGTGGATCCAAAGCGGGCCATCGGAGGTTGAGATGTGTCGGGGTTCTTGACCAGGGGGGGGGGGGGGGGGGGGGGGGGGCAGGGGGGGTGGAAGCTGTGCGAAGCTGCTTGGTCTTGTCACAGTTGGTGTGCTGTTGAAAGAATCCGCCGCCCGCCCGCCTCTATCCGTAAGAGTTGAGCAACACACCTACGCCGTAAGCAGCCCGTGGAAAAGTCTGGCTTTGCGCCACTCAGGCTCAGGCTCAGGCACAGGCACAGGCACAGGCCACAGGACACAAGAACAGGGGTGCAAGTTGGAGAAAGAGGGGGTGAGGAGGGGAATAGCGTTTTGCTGCACCTGAGCTGCTACGGGAGGCAATTGGCAGACGGATCATGTTTCTAATTTTCGACTTGGTCGCCGTTTGGCGTTTTAGTCCCACGATACAGCTGCCGCCTGGATGCCGATGACGAGAACGAGGTGAGGTGGACGACAAGCACTCGAGTCAAATGAAGAGCCTAACCAGACATCATTCTAGACGGCAGCCATGTTTCGCCCAGCAGAACTCTTGTTTGCCTTATCTTCAACCCTGAATGAGGCCGAATTGGTGATGTGAGGCTGTTCAGGCTGGAAGATACTTGGTTACAGCGCAATGGCATGGCCTGGATGGTGCCATGTGGTCTTTTGCTGATTTCTGACGGCATGTTGAAGGCCGCTCCTACGCAAGGCACAGAGATGGCGTTTAAACAGATCAGCCAATGACAGGCCCTAATCCCCCCTTCTCCGGACAGAGCTAAAGCAGGGCCAGAACGTGAAGCAGGCTGCTGGTGGAGGAGGAGGAGGTGGTGGTGGTGATGGACATGCAAGACAGCAGCCCAAAAAGCAATGGTTGCGCCAGCAGCAACGTGAAAAAGATAGATCTCATGCAGATTTCTATGCGCAGGTGCAGCCAAGGACAGACCATGCAGCATGCAACAACGTGTATCCGTAAGGTAAGGCCCATCAAGTCCCATCCCAACCTGACCCAACCCAACTTGCAGTGCGCCGCCGCTCGGTCCGGCGACGGCAGCATTGGATGATGCTAATTCGGGCTCAATGGCACATTGGCCTGCATGCGCACAGTTTGGTCCATCTGTTGAAAGACTCCATTGTGTGTGTTGGAGGCCGAGACGGGAACACAGAGAAAACGACGAATTCCAGGAAGCGGTGCCGAGGAACAAAACAAGAGTCTTGGCCTGAGTAACCTTACTCGGACGATAAACGTTCCTGACAGGCCTTGCCGCGAAGGATGAAAAAAAAAAAAAAAAAAAAAAAAAAAAAAAAAGGAGGGAAGGACGGTCAGGACGCCCTGGCCGGCAAACGGCGCAAGAGCCATGTCTGTCTGCCTCTAAAACATCTCAAGTATGGAAAAGCGCAAGGCAAAAAAAAAAAAAGGCAACGCAGTCAGTCACCAGTGGGAGGCTGGGATGTTGTACCCCTGCTCGACTTATCTGAAGGGTAAGGTATCTTTGCTGGGAACTCCCTGCGTAGGGGTACCTTACTCAGCTTCCCGTCCACTCCGTTTTCTCATCCGTAGGTTCCTTGCCCTTCCAGGCGCGGGCTTCGACTTCCACTTCTACTTCGATGAACACTACCAACTACGTACTTCGTATCCAACGTCTGACCTCACTCGCCCACCGACCGCAAAGCCACATTCCATTCCACGATCCGTCCATACCCAATACCTACCACAGACCTCGCACTCGTCAACTTGCGGTGAGGTCGTCGTCTTCAACGCCCGTGTCATCCATCGCCCGCCCGCCAAATACGTACCTCACCCTGCCTTACCTGTGGCACGCCCTCTTTCTTGCCTTTGTGCCGGGCCATTTATTCACAAATCCAACACCAGCGCAATGGAATCGTCTTCGCCACCGACCGCAAGGTGAGCATGGCCGGGAACATCCCGTGATGGCCAAAAGCCGCTGGACGACTGACTACCTGCCCGCTCGATCCATGGCACGCAACGGTGCAGATGGCGGCTCCGATTGTAACAACGGCGACTGCAACCGCAACTGCAACCCCTCGCCTTGACCTCGCCCCTCACTGGAACCAACGCTCTCCGCCTGCAGGACAACGCAAAGCAACATGAACCTCTCGTTTTGCGCGAATCCCTTCCTCGGCCCCTCGCTTCCATGCAAGCAATTTGTCTGTCGCCAGGGCCCTTGTCTGGTTCCCCGCAGCACGTTTCCTTGCCTGCTGTCCTGTCTGCCGCAACGCACGCACAACCACCACACAACCCATCAGGCACATCGCAGCCATCTGACGAGACACGACATCATGACAGCTCGTGCTGTCTGTCCTGCAGAGTCTGTCCGGATACACACATCAGAGGCTGTACCGCGCTTGTCCTGCAATGCAGTGAAGCGGCATGCATTGGGCTGTCTACTACGCCCGCCCATTGCCAATTCCGGTGTTGCAAAACCCGAGAACAATGACACCAAAGCTAGAGACCAACCACTGAATTTCCCTCGATGCTTTCTTTACACCCAGGCTATGGCGAACTGGACGTCGCGATCGCTTCAGGAACTCAATTGCGAAGCTGTGCAGTACCTAGACTTGTGAACGGTCAACTATCGCGCCGGTCGCTACTCGACTTGGGGCGCCTAACTCAAGTAGCCTGGGTCCCCCACGTCTTGTTCCCGAAGCGGTGAGCGAGTCAAGGAAGGGCTGGCACACACCAGACGACACTACGAATAGACGCCAGCCATACACACCACACACGAACCCGCCCGAGGGCTGGGTCTGGGCTCGGGAGCTGCCCTGGAACGGGATGGGATGGCATGGCCTAGCAGCCATGTCTACAAGCGTCGTGGTGTGGACGTTGATTGTGTGTGTGTGCGTGTGTGTGTAGCTTGCGACCGTTTCGCTGCGCCGGCTCGATGGATTTCCGACTCGTTTTTAGCATCAGTATGCTTGATCCTGTCAGCAAGCCTCGATAACCGTTCGGTTTCCCTCCGTCACCACCAGCGCCAGCACCGGCACGACCTCACTGTTAGGCGAGGGGGACAGAGAGACGACGGGCAAAGAAAAAGCAAAAAACAACGCATCGCGGGGAAATCAGCACATCGCTGCACGGCGCCACTCTGAGAGGCGCAACGCAGCATGTATGCAGTCCAATTAGACATGCCGTCCTCGCCCCAAGGAGCTGCGCTGAAACAACTCTCCGCTCCTCGGCGTGGTGGTAACTGATTGGCCGCGCTTCAACGCTATCAGGTCTCTCATCGGGTCTCATGCAAGGGGCATGGCAGATGGGCCATCTATCAACCACGACACTGGACTACCAAACTGAGTCTGGCCTGGGGAGTTCACAGTCGGGCCCCGACTTGGAGTCCTCACGAGTTGCGAATCCCGGCCAGAACCGGACAACATCTCAATCGAGCAATAGTCCGGTCCCACGACGCGCACACTTCCTCCACCATGGATCGTCTTGAACTTGATAGTTCGCAAGCAAGCCCGGCGTGGCGTACCAGGGCAAGCCAGAAGTCGGGTCGGTAGATGGACTAACGAATGAAGATGGAGATGATGACCGCTAGCTAATCTGTCACTTGCTTTCTCTGGTCTTGCACTGCAGACCACCGAGTTGCCAATCTGGGCTGAAGCTGGCGATGGCAAAGCCGGGAAGATGCGACCATGACCACTGTCGATACCTGGGCGCTGGCGGTTGATAGTGTGCGCGACATGCGGCACTGTGACCGTGCTGGTAAAGTCTCCGGCACACGTACAGTGCGTATCAGCCCGAAGCACAAGGATCGGAAGCTTCCCGCTGAGTCTCGGAGTATTATCCTCGAGGAGAATTATGAAGATCGATCCCGAACTGAGCTAAGCGACTTGTTGCGCGACCCAGGGCCGGTCCATCTTTGCACTCTGGCAAGCGACCAAGGAAAGCGAGGACCATCTCGTTTGTCTGTTCTGTTTCGGTTCAGTTCGAGCTGCCCACGGGTACAAACGGAACGGTTCGATGGCCGTCTGCCTTTGTGTGGTTCTGAAGGCTCATCACAATCAAGGAATAACCAGCTGATGGCAGCGGCAGCAGCGGTCAGATGCTCCTTTCTCAGACTTGTCTCCAAGGTGGTTTCTTTTTTCGCCGCCCCGTCGTCAGTTCTCGTTCGTTACGTCGAGGCCTATTGTCTTAGCTCTGAATCCCCGGGCAGTCCTCTCATCTCATGCCTTCTTTACCCCTGGTACCTTGCATACCACATGCATCGCGCACTGACTGACGCTTAAGTCGAGGGTCTATCCATGATACCCTCCCCCACTGGGCTCGTCTCCCGCACCGAGATCAAACAAGTGGATTGGCTGGTTTTGTGCCGTTGAAGCTGGCTTGCAGCGAATTTTCTTTTGCAAAAGGTCTCACCAGTACCTGCTTTTCGATCTGCGCTCACGAGAAGACGAATGCCATGGACTTGTCGAGCTGGGAGGAACAAGTCTGCTGAAACTATCGCACACTAGCACACACATACGCTGCTGAAGATGGGGGAGAAGGGACAGGTGATCAGTTCGTTAAAACGATTCAACGTCGAAGGAAGACGCCACCGAGCACATCGGAGAGATGGACCAAGCCACAATTGGAGCCGGCCAGCGGTAACCGGTGCGCTACACGACACTAGAAGCGGTAGGAGCCCCTCACCACGAAAGCCTTGGGTACGGTGAACGGTGAGCGTTAAAGACATGGCTCCCTAGGTACCTAGGCGGGTGCGTGCGCACTGATGCGTCCGCTCAAGGTCACCGTTGGAAGACAACTTCTGTCACCTAGGTTGTTCGGCCGAAACCTCGTCGATGGATTCACTCTCAGTCGAGGTTCCATGAGATATCATGAGAGCCTACGGGCCGTCCTCCCTTCAGCTCAAGTCTGGTCAGACCGAAGCCGGTCTTCGTACTTGCCTCCCGGTTTAGTCTGGTCCTTCAGAGCCTTGCTGAGTTGCCTCACAGCAGACCAGACACCGGCCAACAGGAGGGTTTCGAGTACATGACAATCCACCATCACGACTGGTCGATTTGGCGCCTGGTGTCACCTCGCCCACGCTAGCCAAGGGATTTTCCCCTCCTCCCGCGACAAGGCCGTTCACGGATAACCTCCTTGCCTCAATCAGCCCTGGAAAATTATCGATAAACCAAACACGCCATCGATAGCAAGTGCCCTGCCCCTCCCCTCATTCCTGGCGACCCCCTCTGGCCGTCAAGTTTCATCCAGAGGACCTCACATCCATCAACATGTGCCTCACTGCCCCTCCCGCGCGCGCGGCGAGCTCCATGCTGGGCCTTCCTGCCTGGGACCAGTACAAATCCTTCTGTGCGCTGTAACGATAGCGGCGCATCGGATCACCACCACCCGAGCAAACGAATGCTACCCGGCCATGGCAGCCAAATCCACTCCTGAGCTCTTCATACGCAGTGGACTTGTGCATATGTCAGATGTCCGCCCGCGCCGTCAGGCACACTCCAAATACCTAATTACCATGGGGACCCTACGTTGAAACCGGTGTCCACCTCCAGCCGAGCGAGTGAGTATTCGAGGCACTTGCAAATTTGTTGTGTTGCGGCAGAGTGCGGAGATCCCGTTGTCAGTCCCATCGTAAATAGCCCCCAATACCTGGTCCGTCGCTGTCGTCACATCATGGCTCACCCATGCTCGGATCGACGCTCCTCGCTTGATTGATTGTTCTGTTCTCTGCCCTGTGGACCCCGTGCCGACTTCGTGTTCCCCGATCCACAGACACGCCGTGAAAGAATCGCTCTCGGGCTGTCAAGTACTGGGAACGGCCCCGTTGCTTGCTGCCTCTTCTAGCGGCTTTTCTGAAGCAATCTGCTGACCATTTTGCGGCTTGGGCAAGTGGAGGGTCAGACTCATGGTGTGCAGTAACTCCAATTCACCGCTCTTTCACCGGGAATCGATTCGCTGTCATCGTCACAGGCTCCGTCTGGCTTCCTCGCTCCCTGCATTAGGTTCCCCTCGTTCGGCCATCATGATCATCCATGGTCCAGCCCGGCAAAGAGGATGCGCACTGCAAGTTACTGCAAGGCACCGAGCAGTCACCATTTTTTTTTTTTTCCCCCTGCTGACGACAGCGCCAGCAAGACTATTTCGTGACAATTGTGAGGCCTGGAGTCACCCCTCCAACCCTCTCCATGCGCACGCAACGCAATGACTTGCAGCACATGCAGACGCGCAGGGGTAGAGTGCATGGCGAACGGCGTCCGCTCCCCCAGCGGCGTCCATTATGCTTTGCATCAATACTCCTTACAGATCGACATATACCTCGTGCTCTTGAACCAACACATATACCGGTTGTTTGAATTCTAATAGATGAGGTATCTTCTTCCTTACTTCGCCGCCTTGTATCACAAACGTGGATGCTGTTAGTTCAACAGTGCCCTTCACCGCCTCATCATCTGTGCTCATGGCGCTTTCTACGACAATGACCGCCACCCGTCGACAGAACTGACGCCAGCAACGACAACGGCGTGGCCCACGGACAGGCAGGCGCACTTTCAATCGCGTCGAACCAAACTACGGGCTACCGCCAGCTACCGCCGGGATGGTAGCGAGACCGGTGTTTCTAATCTGGCCACCGGCTGGAACTCGAACATTGCTTGCTTCTAGCTTCCGGCCGGTCGTACTCACGCAGTGGCTTGCTCTGACAGCGCACATCACACTGCCTGCTATTTTTGATCAAAACTTCGCTCGTGCACCCGTGTTGATTTAATCGTTCTCACCACACAAAATTCCATAGCCAGATCTGTCGCTCTCTTCCGTGCTCACCGTCTGCTGTGAACCACAAAAGGCTCGACCTCGACCGTGCACTCCGCGATCGAACGGAACGGCCAATGCGACCCGTTGATTCGCCGGGGAGGTGCCCTTACCGCCGGTGAGAAGTCTTTGTCTCGGTACGGAAGCTCTCCACGTGTCTCTCCGACTTTCAACCAACATCCCGGGCAGGCTAAGGCGCGGGCGCTTGCGAAGGGCAGGCGATCTAACGCAGATGGGTCCCATGAGATGCGTTGTCTCAGTGCGACTTATGTGCGCAACGACGAGCGACAAAGTGAGGGCATCATGACTCGAACTGCCCTGGATTTAGAAATGATGTGTTGTTCCTGCATATGACTCGGATCGCCAAGTAGGACGGGATACTCCTGGCTCTTTGTCTTTTTTTCTTTTTCTTTCGCAAAGCCAGGAACAAGGTTGTGATGTGGGGAACATCAGATGCTTGCAGATGGTAGAGTGGAATTCAAAACGCGGGCTGAAAAGATGTCATCTGGACTAGCCTTTCCGTGTTTCTGGCAAGTAAGTGGCTGGCTTGACCAAACCTCCGCGGTATCCAAACCAATTTTTTCCGGATGTCACATTGTCAAGAGGCGATGACACCTATAATGGAATCTAACATTTGGCTGCACACTTAATACGGCGTTTTAATGTTTGATATTTGCCATCGCAACAGACAAAGCTACCGAACCGGCGGCACCTACGTCTGAGAGTTCACCCTCCTTCTATCCAGATCTCGGGTGTAGTCCAAGCCGATCACCGGCTCTTGGAGGCATCGTGGACTTTTGTCCCGACTTCAGTCAATCCGCAGAGCGCACGGTAGTTGAAGGTTGATGATCTCAAGCCAAACTGTCCATGTTTGAATGTAGATTAACGCAGTGATACTCATATGTCACGTTTCCCGCCGGGCTGGGGGCGGAAAATCACTAGAGGAATCTGACGTCAACTCTTTCACCCTCCCAAGCACAACGAGCTCATGGAAGAAATCCGCTTTCCTCGTATCAAATGCCAGAGTCACGGTTGCGGAAACCACGCTCCGCAATAGGTGCTTCGGAAGCTTGTCATCAGTATGACTATATATTGAGGTATCGCGGAGCTCGCCGTTGATTCCCGAAGATGAGAAAAGTGTCTTCGATGTCGGGGGGGAAAAAAAAAAAGAAATGACTCGATACTGTGATGATCGCGCCTGGTAATGTTTCGATGTACGAAGAAGGAAAAACACAAATACCCTACAGACCCAACTTGCCCGGGATGCAAGTGTCCGAGGTGTGGCCAATGGCGAGGTCTCGCGGACGCCCGTTATGAATCAAGATGTCAGTAACATTCTCGACGGCAGCTTGAGCGAACGGTAAAGGGGAGTGTTGCCGGCGGGTCGGCCCCGCGGCTTTCCTGCTCCCAGGCTTGCTCGATCCCTGGTTGCGCCCAAGATAATTCCGAGCAAACAAATCGTCGAGTTCGTCCATATGTCGTTTTGGTGGACGAAACCAGATGGCTAAGCTTCCAATCCACCTTCTCGTTTTCGTTAAGTTTATTGACGGAAGCCAAAGATCCCGCCTCCATGCTGCTGTTGACTTTTGTTTTTGTTCCTCCCCAACTTAGCACCCAGCTACGTCGTCCGTCCGAGAAAATCCCTGCTACGGAACCGTCCACAAAATGATCCCTCGCTGACTCTTTTGCGCCTGGGCCACCGCCCAAACGTGAAATCAATGCTTTGTGAACTTCAGCCAAAGCCGCTTGCTTTTTTTTTTGGCTCCGCAAAGTAAAGACGACGTCTGGTTCAACTTGACAGTTCGAAACACTGGTCTCGCCGTGCCATCCTTCTTTGGCGTTTCATATCCAGCGGCGCAGCTCCTCACTGTGGTGGTCTGCTTAGGCGTGTCGTCCTGTCGTCTCAAGATTTTCCTCGATCTGGGAGTACAAAAAGACCTTGCACAGCTGACGATGCGGTGATGGCTGCGCCCACAGAGGATCGGCTAGTCAACGGCTGAAGATCCGGGGCCGACATATGACGTCTCATGGGCGTCTAAATGTCACCGCCTCGGCTTGTCTGCTATCGACTGCCGACATTTCCAGGGTTTAGGTTGCGTTTCTGATCACATGGCTATTCCAATAGCATCCATCAGTCCAGCTCAAATTGACCTGTTGAGCAGTGACAATGCCTGTGATATTCTTGTCATGAACGATAAGATTGTGCACATATTGCTCTACGGCAACTGAACGGGTTATGATGGATAATCTCAGGAACATGTGTAAGGAACACCCCGCCACTCATGATTACTGTGATTTATGCAAAGAGGAGGCCGTCGCGGACGGGAGCCATGGTGGAATGGCTCGGGCGAAAAAGAGACAAAGGGCATCCCCGCCCATCTGAGGAGGGGAAAGAACGGGAACGTGTAGACAAGTTCAGAGACATGACTATAATAGAAGGAACTTTATTAAATCTCAAGGCAGAACCAAGCTGACCTGTTCTATCAGGCATGCGTTTCTTGGCAACGTATATACATGCCTGTCTCGTAGAGGCGTCAGAGCCCGCGAATCTAAGATCACAACACGTCTGCGAAAACCTTGAAGAAGCCCGAGATTTGAGACACAACAAGGCGTGTTCTCGAACAGTCAAACCTGGAGAGGTGAATGATGAGGTGATTCGTAAACGGTGGCGAGCTCTGGGGATGCCGACGACGAAGCATGGGAAAAAGGCGTATGAAACCTTCCCACTTCTCTTCGTAAGATGTGATGAAAAGACAACAATCTTGGAACTATCATGTCGCCATTATACTACAGTATGCCCTAGGGAGCAGTAAATCTTCAAACTATCGAGGGCACCACCAGCTCGCCATCAGCGGGGGGGGGGGGGGGGGGGGGGGGGGAGTCACCGGCTCCGAGTCCAAGGCCCAGATGACCCGGCCGAGAGTGGGACACTCTGCCCCTTGCGATTGAAAGTACCCGTCGTCAAATCATCGTGTCATAGTGGCTGCGAGAGTCTATTCCTGTCCTTCTGCATGCATATGCTTCATGTGTGGGCGGCAGAGGTTGGGGAAGAACAGACCATGTGAGAATAGGAAGGGGCTCGAGCTTTACATTTCTGCACGATCCAGTTCTCTTTTTTGCGAAGATGTTTTGCCCTCGAGACAGGTATGAGGGGGGAAAACACCGTGTTTGTTCAACCCTCGGTATGGGTCTTGGTCGTTTCACCTGTCCATGAGATGAGGAAGGTCCAAGATGTGGATTCCGGTTTGACAGATACAAAGCTCCAAACGCCGAGAAAAATAGATTGACGGGTTGATGGGAAACCTCGGGCGGGCAACTCATCCCGAGCAGAGTGTTTTAGGGCTGGACCGGGGGCGTCGTGATGGCTGTGCGGGCTGGGATGCAGGCGAATGTGGACAGAGAGAGGCACATACACGACTATCCAAGTCAATTGCCTAGGCTGTTAAACGGGATGTGTTTCTCGGGATGATTGGTTTACCGACCTAAAGCTTTGCCCCCGCCCATGGGTTCTGATTCAGCTGTCTGAGATGCGTGGGCTGTGTTAGTCAGAAGATGGTTACGGATGTCGTGTCACAGGTCCGGCGATGCGTCGGCTCTATCGGCCCCGAGCCGTGGGATAGAATGAATCATTGACACGTCGGAAGCCGGTTGAGTTTTGGTCATGGATCATTGCGAGTCTGGCAAGCGCGACAGGTGTCACTCAGCCAAGGCCATGTGAAGTTCGACAACTAGCTCTGCTGGCATCCTTCAACGCCAGGCCGGCTAAGGCTGATGAGCATCAAGTAGGAATCTTTCGACGGGCTCAACCGCCACAGACTTATGGATATCGCGCCAAGTCGTCCAAGAAGGCCGTGTAAACAAGGAGTGTTCGGCTGCTGGAACCGACGGAGGTGTGCCGAATGAGCGATTCATGCGGCGAGCCCCTCTTCACGTCCCTAGACGGAGCTAGAGAAGGCGCGATGAGGAAGCAGAGGATGAGGAAGTAATTCGCGTCGCCCGGATGCAGTGTAATACCGGGAACACAATGAACAGACTGTCCTGCACAAGTACAGAGACCCATCTGCTCTGGAAGAGAAATATTGGTTAACCGGTTGGCAAGATGTCCCCCTTAGAGACGTATCAGCGGCTAAACTGAAAAGAACAGATACTACACTTGATCTTAGCCTGAGGCTAAAGAAGCTGGTGAAGAAGAAAAGAAGAGTTTCGGAAGATGAGAGGGATAAGTCACAGACTTATATATATTTGGGACAGGGACAGTTGAGGCCTTATCATGAGCATTCTTGAGGCCAATCTCTTATGCAGCCAAGTACTGAGGCCAAATCGAAGGCAAACCCGAACAAGAGGCATTGAGAGCGCATAATTCAGATTATAAAGATTGAAAGTAGCTGCGACTTATGCGATCAAGGTATCAAGGCAATTGCGGCTCCAGAGATGCCCAAGTGTGTTTGGGATTCTCTGTAAACTGAGAATGGGCCAATGCGTGACTTGAAAAGATGTCGCTATATGAAAAGTAAATCATTCAAGAGGTGTTCAAGGTCTAGAACCTACGACCGTCCGGCATTAAGAACTGGCCTTTGCCATTGCTGTATGTGGAATACAGGCACATCGTGAAGTGGTCGTCGCTGTTGTTAGTGTTGATGACGAGGTGGGGTTCTTCGTGCCCCTCCATTTTAGCCCCGGCCGCTTCCCGCGCTCCACACGGGCCACAAACGCGCTGGAGATGCACTGTAATTAATACCTTTGCGACGCGTGACGCCACACACACATTCCCGCCCGGGGCTGGCGCAATCATTTTCTCTGTGCTTGTCCGTCCGCCCCATGTCATTCTCGTAAGGTACACAATTAATCTGCTCGCGCTGCAAATTCACTTACTCCACGATCCGTCAGGCGTACAGAACTCTGCTTAAGTTCAATGTCTTTTTAAAGAGCACTTTTTCAAAAGTTTATTATCTCAATACCCCTTCCATGAATTCATGTCTTCCTCCAAGCTGTTCCCGCCCTCAGCCGCGTCGCGTCAAAGATCGGGAATCCTCACACCCAGTTCCGATGGCTCTTTGAACTCCAAGCATGGAACCACGCCGCAGCCCAAGCCAAGTGTGCAGAGGAAGCGTAGTGCCTCTCATGCAATGGGCGACTTGCTCAAGGCCACCATTGCTATAAAGGCAAGTTGCAGTCTGCGTGGGTTGCGTATCGTCGCGTCGTGTAAATGGCTGACTGTCGCGTGTAGGCGCACCCGTCGAGCATGACGTCGAAGCCATGTACCTTGCAACCGCTTATGCTGCTTCCTCGCGAATATCTCCCTCTATCATGCCTCAACTTTAGCGCACCCCATGGCGAATTGCCTCCCAGCCAATTTTACGAGTCACATATCAAGATCCTTGACCTCGAAGACCGAGTCGCCGACAGACCGAGCCTACTGATTGCACGAAACGATGCATCCAAAGCCCTCTACGCGATTGAACGCGCTGCCACTGCTGGAAATGCGTTGTACGCGATTTTCAAGCTCAGTTCACGGGCGGACCTATTGGCGCTGGCCGAGAACGCAACTGTAACAGGAAAACACATCGCGCACATGCGGCAGGCAGAGGAGGCGCGGCAGACCCAGTTGCTCCAGGCACAACATGAGCTGCCGACTACGACTCCCGGGATACACAAAGGGCATAAAGAGAAGAGGATGGCGATCGAGGCGCTGCAGTCAATTGTGCGCAAGAGAGGCCGCTCGCAGTCCGTGTCGACCTTTGACGAAGCTACGAGGGCGGAGAAGAGGACCAGGTCCGATGACGACAATGCCTCGCGGCCGCAGACGCCCAGCGTTCTGAACCCAAGCATGATTCCAGTCCAGATGGTGGAGACGAAGCCGGAGCCTGCCGAGTGGATTGGGACACACCTGGACGCTGTCGAAGCGATCCCGCAGCCGGTTAGGGAGCTCAACGCCACGCAGACGGCCGGCGAGATCATGGAGAACGTCAGGACGCAATACATGGAAGCACTTTACAAGTCGATGGTAGGCGAAGTCCTTGGACGCCACTCGACGGATACATTGCTGACCTGCCACAGGGATCTCTGGCGTATTTTGCAAAGGGGCCGTTATCTCGAGCGCGTGCCGCATTCCATCTCGACTGCGACGGTACCATGAATATGAACGACCTCATAGACTTTCTCAAGAGTCTGGTCATGACTACGGTTCAAATTGACAAGAAGTACCGTGAGACAGTACCTGAAATAATTTCCAAGATGAAGACCCACGTCGACAGCTCTGATGAAGGAGGCAAGTCCAAGAAAAGAAGAACCAAAAAGATGAAACTGGGCAAAGACGGCATGTACCCTGGCGAGGATGACCACGTCCGCAAGTGGTGGGACTCGAGCAAACCGGAGCTTCAAAACGACGATGCAACCATTACTCCGGCTCAGATCAAGTCTCATGTTTCCCTTCTCAGGACCCGTGAGACGCAGCTGCAAATGATCCTTATTCTTGAGATCCTTGCCTTGGAACCGCTGCGAGCAGCTGACGGAGAGGGAGAGAGTCAGTTACCAGGCTTGCCGATGGAGGAGGCCGAGAACGCTCCTGAGGCGCAGCCCAAGAAGCGCAGCAAGCATAACTTCCTCGTGCTGGCCGATGTTCACGCCGACCGCTTGTGCATCTGGCAGTCGACAGCCTCTGATGACACGAGACTTCTTGAGGATTCTCAGGTGTCTGTGGCTGCTGACGGCGCACCGGCTCAGAAGGCGTCCGCTGATCCGTTAAAGGACTTCTGTACCGATATCATTATGCCCTTGTAAGTACTCGTGGAACAGCATCACCGATTGCTATGCTAACGCCCGTAGCTTCGCGGCCCGACTGCCTGGTATTTGTGACTCGATCAATCGCAAGCTTGGTGGCCCCATCATTATAGCTCCACCAAAACCCAAGACAAAGCCCTCATCCAGCAAGTCGGATGCGAAGCCTGGTGCAGCTGCGAAGCGGCCAACTCTGAAGGCTGCGTCGAAGAATATCGAGAAGGCCTTGTTCAAAGAACAGTCTCGTCGTAGCGTTTCCAGGGGCCCTAGCAATGCGATTGCGTTGTTGAGATCCGCAACCGCAGCCAATCTCCCGGGACTCAAGCGCGAGAATAGCGACATTGATCGACGGCCCTCAGTCGAAAGGATTGGCCTACTTTCTAGGAGTAACAGCTTGACCGCCTTGGATGATGCCAAGGCACAAAAGAAGGCTATGGTGGAGGCCGAGCTCAAGGATGCCATCACAGCTCTCAGAAAGCCCAACCGTGAGCTAGCGGGCAAGGCCATAGTGGAGGACGCAGAGAAACGAACCTCGGGTGGTTTGTCTTCGATTAAGAGTACGCTCTGTCCTCTGCTAGCTGATTCTCTACACTGCTGACTCTTCCCAGAGTCCAAGAAACCGACAAGACATCCTCTATTTGATACAGTTCAGGTTAAGGTTACACCAGCGAATCACCGCTTCCGAGATGCCTTGGCGGAATCGAAAAATGCTAGTAATATGTCGATACCGATGTCGAGCATTCCCCCCTCTAGCGCGTCGAGAATTCCCTCGACTGGGCCGCGAAGAGGTCATATCAATGTTTTGGGCAGCACACCGTCTTCGGCCATTCAGGCCACACCAGTCAAGCGTGGTGGCATATTTGCAGGACCTTCGCGTGATGATGAGTACGCCATTCCGCCCTCATCGCCGCTGATGATGAGGAAGCCTGCGAGGTCTCAACATTTGAGCGTGCCCGCCAGTGTGATTCGTGAGCGGCCTGATCCAGTACGATCGCAGTCGCCGGACGTTGGCCTGCCGGCGACGCCATGCAAACAAAGAACCAGAGATGTAATAGGCGATGAGGTGGCGGCGACTCCAATGGCCAATGCAGCGACGACTATCCCGCCACCATCGCCGCCGCCGCAAGAGAAGCCGAAGTCGATATACGAAAGACTAGGATGGGATGATGACTTTGACGACTTGTTATGATTTGCATTTGCATTTGCATTCTTAGGCGTGTATGAAATTATCAGGCAAACAGATACCAAGTGGGTTTGAAACTTTTTGCCAGGTCGTGGATGGAATGGGAAAGAAAGATGGATCGGATCAGCTTGACGAACAAACATGACATACCATAGCATCACTTGGAGCCAAGGATTTTGCATTCGGGTAGCATTGCATTGCATTTCCCCCGAGAGGATGGCACGTAGCAATCATCGGGGTTAGATTAGGGTTAAAAGGAAAACGGATTCGCTGCTCTCAATCGAAAATGCCCGTTCCTCGTCTGGTTATACCGTCTTTTGTTCCTCCGGTCGCTTCTCTACGAACATGATGGGCAGATCTCTCACGTCTACGTGCTCTTGAGACCCAAGGTCAATGACCCTGACGGCTTCAATGCCCACGATGCCCTCCTTCAGGGGTAAGAACTTGATCTCCACGACGTGGCATGCGCCAGGAGCGAGAGGGCCAACACGAGAGTCGGCGGTCAGGCAAACAACCTCTGTCGATTCGACGACGGAGTTCCGCTGCATCGCGTGAAGTACGTTCTCGTCAAGCACCGCGTCGGCGAGCTCCTTGGCATCGGATGCCGTCTTGCCCCGACCGCTGGTTGAGGGCGGGCGCATGAGTCGTACCTCGTTGCGTCTGCGCTTCGGGATCGCGACGAGCGCCAGCTTTCGTGGAGGGGCCGCCGGGACGTTGGCCTTCTCTGCGCTACGGTTTACAACGAAGACCGTCCATGAGAAGACCTCGCCAGTGTAAATGGGACCTTCAGGACCGCAAAAGGTCATGGTGATGCCCAGCTCCGGCAGAGGTGCTTCGATTGAGCGTGTCGCTGCTTCGAGAGACGGGAGGGAGTCGGGTCTGCTAACTGCCGGTGCGACCAGGGACTGCGCCGCCTCTATTCCGTTGATGGAGAGCTGGGAAGGCCGGTGTGAACGCTGGATGGGCTGCATCGGTTGCATTGCCGCGTTGAAGCCTGGGTTAACGGGGAGGGTGAAATCGAGGGTTGTGGACCACTTCATGGTTAGGCGGGGAGTACAGAGGCCAGGTTGTCTCTGGACGATGGCCTCGATGTGAATGTCGAGATCGCGGCTTGGGTTCTTGGATGACGGAAGATCGAGCTGCTGTGGTGGCGAGAGGCGGTAGAGGAAGGTTACGTGGTCGTGTGGCACGCAAGACATGGGAAGAGAAAGACC
Source organism: Colletotrichum aenigma (assembly GCF_013390185.1). Taxonomy (NCBI): domain Eukaryota; kingdom Fungi; phylum Ascomycota; class Sordariomycetes; order Glomerellales; family Glomerellaceae; genus Colletotrichum; species Colletotrichum aenigma. The sequence goes on from NW_023500913.1 coordinate 1,765,852, forward strand.
AGAGGTGTCTGAAGCATTGAGGTCCTCGACCATGCCGCCATCTGCGACCGAGAGGCGAATGCTTGTCAGCTCGACGGGGCAGTCGAAGTAAGATGTGAAGTCAACTTCGAGGAGGGCGATGAGTGCTGGAGAAGTGGGCATTGTGTTTGGACGGGAGAATCGCACGCGAGTATGAACTGCCGGGAAGATGCGCACACGAACGCTGTTGAGGGCGCGAAGGGGTTGCGTCTGGTCCTTGGGCTGAGTGACTGGGGCAACTCGGGAGACGCGCAGGGCTGAAAGTCGTGGAACGACGCCGCCCAAGCCCGGATCACTGCTGAATGGTTCCAGGAGATTGAGACCCGAAGGTACTCCGGACTGAAGATACGCACCGCCATTCTTGCGGCCTGCTGTGCGTTCCGGCGTGGAGGTCCCCGGCGCGGCTGTCGAGGCGGGCTTGAGGCCGGCGGAGGCGCTGAACACCGCAAAGGGGCCCTGGAGGCGGATACGAGGGCGAGATAGGAAGACAGGGAGCTTCCAGACGGCGTAGATATGCAATGGCCTGTTTCTGGCCTCTGCTTTGTTATCGGTCTCGGTCTCGTCCTTGCTACTGTTCTCGCTTCCCTCGTCAGGTTCATCAACGACGATGAACGGATCCGAAGTGTCCTCGATTGTGCCTTGGAAAATGATGTCTGTCGACGGGTGGTCCCGATCTGCGGCGTGACTGTTGACGATTTGGGTTTCGAGTGAGATGGCTAGCCGATTGAAGTGAGATCGCAATGTCTTTTCGTCGACAAGAGGTGCCCTAAGCACGAGAAGCACATCGACCGTTTCGTCTTGAACAAGTTATTATTCCAAGTCCTTTGAAGTCTGTAAAAAGAGAAACACACCGAAAAAGAGATTTTCCCTTCGCTCAATGGAGTCAAATAGAGCTTGGGTGTCGTCAACGTCCTTGAAAGCTTCCTCCAGATTCAAATTGGTTGCCTTAGGAATGATGTATGTGAGAAAGGCGTTTTCGATGAATTCTTCCACCTCGGGAGGCTCTCGCCTGTGTTCATTCGTAGCCATGCCGGGCTACCTTGTGTGCTGTGAGACGTAGCTTCTCATGCTCAATCGTGGAATGTTGGTGAGGGTCAGTTTCACAACTGTGTCCGCATAAAGAGGTATAGGAGACGCCCGGACAGGCTGCTTAGTCAAGCTCAGGTGTTGAACGGCAGTAGCTTCACGATTTACTTCTTACGATTAGAAGAGAGACAGTCGGTTGAGGTGTTGCCTCGCAAGTATCGTTGCAGTGCGGTAAAGGGTCTCGGTGAAAGCTCCGATGTATCGAGGTGAGGTGTTGGCAGCCGGTCTCATTGAGAGCGTTGATTGGCTCTGAATGGGATTGGAGGTCCCCTGTTTGGCTTACCTCAGCGGGGACACGGAGCATGCTGGCGGGCAGTGGATCCCTCACCCTCCAAGCTACCCCAGTCCGTGCCCCGAACCAAATTGCGCATTCCGTGCATTCGCAAATTGTTCGCAGCCTTTTCTCGCGTACCTGCCGCGTGACGACCTACTTGATCTTCTCCTCGAGACGCTAGCCAGATCATCTCCAAACCCATTCCTTCATCAAAATCGACACAAGAAACTGTCGAGCTTCGCACCGATCTTGTACGGATCAGCCACGGACGATAATTTCGCCATGAACGGCTCCGGTAGCCCGTACGGCCAGCCGCCCGCGGCGTGGCAGGAGCATCGCACGCCTGACGGCAGAGCCTACTATTACAACCCCGCGACGAAGGTCACGCAATGGACCAAACCCGAGGACATGATGACGCCTGCTGAGGTATTAGAATTGACCTGCGACACGTGTGACTATCGCTAATTGATCTACAGAGAGCGCTTGCCAATCAGCCGTGGAAGGAGTATACTGCTGAAGGCGGTCGCAAGTACTGGTACAACACCGAGACGAAGACGAGCTCATGGGAGATGCCCGAGGCGTATAAGGCCGCTTTGGGAGCTACCAATGGTCCGGCCATATCTGCGTACGCAAACCAACCACCCCCATGCACGTCGCTAGCTAACAAGCGCAGGCCCACGAATGATCGAGGTTACGACCGAGGAGGACCTTCTGGTGGGTACTCCAACTCCGGATATGACTCTTACCGTGGCGACCATCGCGATCGTGACCGTGATCGTGAAACATTCCCCGAATCGCGCCAGTTGACGTATGGAAACGACACAAACGCAAAGGCGTTCGTTCCCGCCAGCAATGAGCCCGAATTTGCTACGCAGGAGGAAGCCGAAGCTGCTTTCACTAAGCTGCTGAAGCGTAGTGGTGTACAAACCGACTGGACATGGGAGCAGACGCTGCGAGCCATTGCGAAGGACCCTCAGTATCGGGCGATCAAGGATCCGAAGGATCGCAAGGCAGCGTTCGAGAAGTACTGCGATGACATGATCGTCCAAGACAAGGAGCGCGCAAAGGAGAGACTGACGAAGCTTCGTACTGACTTCGAGACCATGCTTAAGCGTCATCCCGAGATCAAGCACTACACCCGGTGGAAGACGGCACGACCCATGATCGAAGGCGAGACCATTTTCCGGTCTACCAATAGCGAATCCGAGCGCCGTCAGCTCTTCGAGGAGTACATCATCGAACTCAAGAAGGCGCACACGGAGAACCAGGCCGCCATGCGCAAGACCGCTATGGACGGCTTGATTGATTTGCTGCCAAAGCTCAACCTGGAGCCTTACACACGCTGGTCGGACGCCCAAGGCCTTATTTCATCCACGGCACCTTTCCAAAATGATGAGAAGTACATGACCCTGAGCAAGTTTGACATCCTGATTGCATTCCAAAACCACATGAAGGCTTTGGAACGTGCTTTCAACGACTCTAAGCAGGAGCAGAAGAACAAGAAGTTCCGTAAAGAGCGCAAGGCTCGTGACGCCTTCCTTTCGCTCCTTAATGAGCTCAGGAGAGACGGCAAGATCAATGCCGGCACAAAGTGGCGCCTGATTCACCCCCTCATTGAGAACGACGATCGCTACAAGAACATAGCCGGCCAGGGCGGCTCTACACCCCAGGAACTATTTTGGGACCTCGTTGAAGAGGAGGAAAAAGCCATCCGCGGTGCCAAGAATGACGTGGGGGATGTCCTTGAAGTACGTTGCCCGTGTCTTCCGTTTTTGTGTGCGGCCCACTAACCCTTTCATAGGATGAGCAGTTTGATGTCACCCCCAAGACTACTTTTGAGGAGTTCCACGCCGTTATCAAGAAGAATCGACGAACTGCTAACATTGATCGTGAAACGCTTATGGTTATTTTCGAACGGGTAAGGCTGTCTCAACCCAATCGTTTATCGCCGCAGCTGATGTTTGTGCAGATCAAGGAGAGACGGTCCTCCAAGCGGTCCGAGGAGGAGCGCCAGTCCGAGCGACAACAGCGGAGAGCGGCCGATGATCTCCGGGCATACTTTAAACGTATGGATCCCCCCATCACATTGGATGACACGTACGAGAAGGTCAAATCTCGCCTTGCGGATATCCCTGCCTTCCTGGCAGTCACCTCGGAAGAGGCGCGCATCGCAGCCTTTGACAGGCACATGAAACGACTCCGTGAGAAGGAGGAAGAGGCTGATCGCGACCGCCGCCGGCGCCGTGGCCGCGACTCTAGCGAACGCGATCTGTACCGTGAGAGACCCCGATCTAGAGGTGAGCGATCTCATCGTAGCAGTGGCCGTGCTACTAGGCGAAGTCGTAGCCCAGAGCCAGACGCGTACGAGGCGGATAGGCGTAAAGCCATTGCAGAGCGCGAGCGCAACCACCGCAAGTCGACCATGGCCGAGAGCCTTCTTTCGGATCGCGACCGCCGCTTATCGCCACCTCCCCGCCGCGAGAGGGAGCGTGAGCGTGAGCGGGACAGAGATCGCGAGCGCGACCGAGACCGTGACTATGATCGTCATCGTTCCCGCCGCGATGATGATGGCCACTACGACCGCGAAAGGAGGGACAGGGAAGAGGAGCGCGAGAGACTTTACCGACGACGAATGGGATCGTACGATGAGCTCCCTTATGGGGACGAGCGCCCATCTGGATCTCGGCGTCGCCGCGAGGAAGATGAGGATGACCGTCGCGATTCCAGAGATTCAAAGGTACGTCGCCTGTGTTGGGCAAGCATGTTCTTGGAACGACTCGCTAACCTTGGTTCAGAGAGTGAGGAGAGAAAGAACACCCCGTGAGCGCACCCCCCAACGTGATACACGCACCAAAAACAGGACTCCGCCCCCGGCCGCAGCTCCCGCTGCTGCGAGCAGCAACGAAGACAAGGGCAAGAATAACAAGGACGACGCTGGGGTCCACTCTGGCTCCGAGGAAGGCGAAATCGAGGAAGATTGAGCCAGTCACGACGAGGGTCGGAGGAGGAATTAACCAGCGTGAGAAGTGACTTTCGAGTACGTATCGGAAATCACCAGCCGTCAGTGAGAGCGTGATGACTGCTGCGCCTACAGACACACCTGTTCTTCCCTGCATTTCCCGGCGCGCTGTTCGTCGGGTGGCATTTCTCTTCTGCCGTACGCCCTTCGCGTGTTTCATCCGTTACCACCATCAGGAGTGGGCATTCCCGGCATTTGTTTAGTCTGTATGTATATCTCTTGTTTGACCTAACTGCAGGTGCGCACTTCTCGGGTAGTATAAAAAACGTACTTAGCTTTTTTAACAACGGTCTTTTGTTCCCTCTTATTTTGCTACGTGATATATGTGTTCTAAATATGCACGAGTCTTGCCACAGCACATTGCTGATGACAAGATTGACGGCAGTCATCCTGCTTGATCCATTGTCCCTCAATCTACAGAGTCTGGGTGTCCCAAATGAATGTGCCGGCCGAGGAAGAAGTGGCTCGGACCCGAATGAGGGATTTCCCTACGCAGCGGGATCAACCCACGTCATTCTCCGTAGGACCAGACAACAGGGGATAGACTGCCGTCGCCGTTGTTAGCCTTCGGCGTCATCGTCCTCGGACGCGCCGGCCTCCTCTAAACCCAAACCGTGATTCTGACCGCCGGAAGCGCGCCTCCCCAGCTGCCGCTTATGCCCTTTTTGAACGCCCTTAACGCCTGTGTCAAAGAATGCATTGTGACGCAGAGGGAAAAAAACATCCTTGTGGATGCCCTCTTCAACTCGTCTTGTCTCCGTCGTCCAGGAAGAACTACATGCGCAGTTAGTAAATGTGTTCGAGCCACGCTCTTTTACGATAAAACTTACGTAGTTGCCACCCAGCTTCTGCTCCTGGTCGAGCTGAGAGTTCAGCTTGTTGATACGGGGACGGTAGTTGGTGGGATCGCGACGGAAGGTGACATCAAGGTTCTTGAGGAAAGTGTTGCAGCCGGTCAGCAAAGACTGGGGCTTGTTCGCATGCGCATCGATACCGGGCTTGCCGTCGAAGACAATGACTCGGTCGGCGAGATAAGTGGCCATGATGAAATCGTGCTCGACGATGAAGGCGGTCTTCTTGGCGTGCATGATGAAACGCTTGATGACACGAGAAGCAATGATACGCTGCTCGGAATCGAGGTAGGCAGAAGGCTCGTCGATGAGGTAGATGTCGGCAGGCATACCCAGAGACAGAACGATGGCGACACGCTGCAATTCACCACCGGACAAGTTCTTGACTTCCTGGTCAATGAAGTCATCCAGCTTCAGGGGCTTGACGACATCGGTCTGGAACTGAGGGGACAGGAAAGCGGCCCTGATCTTCTTGAAGAAGAGTTGACGAACAGTGCCCTCGAATTTGGGAGTGATGGTCTGGGGCTTCATGGAGATCTTCATCTCAGGGACTGAGGCCTTGTTATCGGGCTTGAGTGCGCCCGCAAGCATGCGGCAGAAGGTGGTCTTTCCGGTTCCGTTCTCTCCCATCATGACAATGATCTCAGAGTCAGTGAAGTCGCCAGAGTCGATTTTCAGCTTGAAGTTGCCCAATGTCTTCTCCATCTTGGGATACTTAAAGGCACGGGACTTCTCAGCAGCGAACTCATCGGCAGCCTCGGCCATCTTGAAGGTCAAGGATTCGTCGCGGAAACGCAGGTTCTCGGTGGGGATGTGGCCGTCGAGGAAGATGTTGATACCTTCACGCACGGACTGAGGAAGGGTGACGACACCGTAAACAGCAGGACGACCGTACAGAACGCAGATGAAGTCGGAGAGGTAGTCCAGGACAGACAAATCGTGCTCGACGACGATGACGTAGTCGTCGTCACGGAGGAGAGAGCGGATGATACGGGCGGCGGCCAATCTCTGCTTGACATCGAGGTAGGAAGACGGCTCGTCGAACATGTAAACGTCGGCCTTGCGAACACAGACGGTTCCGATGGCAAAACGCTGCAGTTCTCCACCAGACAGGAGGTTGATCTCACGGTCCATAATATGGTTGAGCTCAAGAACGTCGCAAACCTCCTTCTTGTTGTCGAGGGAGCTCTGGGCGTCGATCAAAGCCTTGACGGATTTCTGGGGGCCCTTGACGGCACGGGGAATCTGGTCGACGTATTGCGGCTTGACGACAGCCTTGAGGTCATCCTCCAAGAGCTTGGTGAAGTAGTCTGTAAAAAGGGGTCAGCATGTGATAGGCCAAGTTTCTGGAGCTCGGTTCACGCACTCTGGAGCTCAGAACCACGGAAGTACTTGATGACATCTTCCCAGTCAGGAGGGTTATCGTAGCGACCCAAGTTGGGCTTAAGTTTGCCGGAGAGAATCTTCAGAGCGGTACTCTTTCCAATACCGTTGGTACCGACGAGACCCAGCACATTTCCTGGTCGGGGCATGGGCAGACGATGAAGCTTGAAGCTGTTGGCGGAATAACGGTGGGTGACCTGGGTCTCGAGGTTCGTGGGCAGGTTGATGATGGTGATGGCGCCGAAGGGGCACTTCTTGGGGCAAATGCCACAACCGATGCATAGCGACTCGGACAGGAAGGCGATGCGGGATTCGGGGCTGACTTCGATGCAGAGCTTGCCGGAGCGAACGACAGGGCAGGACTTTTTGCACTCCTGGCGACACTTCTTGGGCTTGCACTTATCGCTGTTGACGATAGCGACACGGGTGAGCTTGTCCGACATGGTGATGATGGTGCCCGACTGGTCGAGGCGGGGTTAACGATGGGAGGGTTGGTGGGGCAGTTTTTTTTTCTGCGCGCGAAGGAAATAAAAATAAAAAAAAAGAGGAGGGGAGGGCGGGAGCGTAGCGCAGCGAGGCAATGCGAGAGAGTTCGGTCGGTCGAGTTGGGAGGAGACGAGATTAAATTTGCAGGACCGGGCAAAGCGGCGAGGATTGTCGAGGCGTCGCGACCTGGCCTTCTGGAGATGACGGAAGAAGAGAATTTTTGGTGTTGTTGCAAAGTGTCGGAGACAAAAACACGGTTGCGGCAGCGAAAAGCAGTCGGTCATCCAATTTGTGTGCGCCGTCACTGGTGTGAATCGCCCAATTTTTGGCGGGGCACTTTTCGATACCCTACCTGCCACACTACCCCGCCAGTGAGGGTTCTTGGGTCCTGTCCAAGTAATCGGACACCCAAATTGCGAGAAACAGTACCTTGCGCTACTTTGGGAACACCTGACATCACTGTGCTGGGTGAGGCCAAACGCCCGGCCTAGAGTGCGCTCAGCAACCACTGCAAGTGCCATCCACCAATCTTGTTTGGAATGTGCCTATGCACTCGCACTCGTCCGAAAGACCGTTGACCGCTTGTTTACCTATATGCCAACTAATACCTGCCAGAATACCTTATGTATGCACTCTCCAACTGTGCGTGTTCGATCGAACCATGGAGAACGTATCCACTCGATTGCCTCGAGTCTCTGGAGTCTGGAGCTTCTGCCGGAAGACGTGCTTTCTGAAGCCTCCGTTGCTCCATCTGGAAGCTGTCCACCAACCCCTGGCCAAGCGAGGGCATAGCGACTAGGTTGTCCAAGATGACTGCGCAGACGCCCGCCATTGCATTCCAGTCTCCTAGGGCGGTTGTCGTTTGCTTAGCAAGAATTCCGTAGAACACAACCAACACATGCAGAAAGAAAGGAGTGGCCCGTCAGAAAGAGAAAGACAAACGCGAAAGAGAAAGTCGTATGATCAATGCGCAGTCTTCGCTTCTTCGTTTTCCAGATTCTGGACACATCGAAACACTAATTCCTGTTCAGAACTTAACCAAGCCTTCCAGTTGAAACTTTGCTTTAGCTTAACTATCGGCATACTAGGACAGATTCTACGACTGTCTGCCTAGGTACTAAAAACCTTTCTGACATTAGGATTTGATCTTGGGCGAAGGCTCGAAAATCGGTATCCAGTGGGCATCAACCGATCGAGTCACAGCGTAGACTAGAGTCAGTACGTCTGTTCTACTCTCGGCAAGTAAATCTGATAGCTAGCCGATCCTTTATGTTGTCCGATCCCGCCTCTCATATGTTTATCAGATCGGCAGTAACGGAGTTGCGATGTTGAGAGTGGGGAAACGAGACGGGAGCGGTGAAATCGCGGCGCTAGCGGGGTTCCGAGTCTCGGTGAACTATGCCCGCTCGCCTGTGGTTGCGGTTGACGGGCCTGGGATGGAGCTGATGGAAGTCCAGATGCTGAGGCTGGAGGTCGTGGCCCCCATCCTCCCACCCCTGTCGCTCATTCGCTCATTCGCTCATTCACCGGCGAGAGTCGGACTACGCTTACCTTATCGATAGCAACGAGGTACGTACTGCCGGTCTTGCCCTCCGGCTAGGTCGCCCGCTCGCTGAAGGCTCCCCAGCGGATGCCTGAGGCCACTACGTGCGACACTTTTCTCGGGGGTGATTCAGTGCGGCTAGCGCTACAACCACCTGTACCTCACCCGTGCATCCACCTCAATTCTTTCCTGCCTCTCCACCAGTACATTTTCCATCCACCACCACCCTTCACTCGCCAGGCTTTGGACAACCCACGCAACGTCACTTGTCCATATCCTTCTTCAATACCTCATCTGATACAGATCAATGGTACTTGCTGCCTGGGGGCCACATGTTAATGACTTGTAAGTTGCCTCTTCACCCACCATACTGGCCTTGCAACGGCCGGCCCAAATCCCCGTCGCGAACCATCATCTCAGCCTCGAGCTGGCGCGCTCGCATCTTGATATCCATATCGGCCATGACCTTAGTGGCCAATGGAATCGTTTTGGTTGATGAAGATGGCGCCCATAAACGATTCTGATGCCCTGGAGTCATGCCACGGCGCATCTATTACGTCTGATGGGCACAATGGCACCGCCAACAACTTTCAGCCTCGTCTCCATCGATCGCGTCTTTGCGATGCGACGAGGGTGCCTCCTCCATCAATATTGCGCTTTCCCCCGTTCTATGATGACATATCCTGTCGCCAGAGCTGGCTCATTATGCTATTTCTGCACCCATGCCTCTCACCGTTATGGCACATGGCTAATGCCGTTCCGTCTATAGCAGGCAGCCTCGACTTAGACCATCGTCATGTCTAGCCCCCTCGAACCCGGTCCCACAAACGGGTTCCGGTCGCCGCAGGGCGGTTCTCCCTCTCCAATAGTCGCCCGTGGTCACCAGAGCGATAGTGACCTCTCTGATGTGCACGATAATGCCGCAGTACCTGTTTCATCGTCGCCGTCGCCGGATCCCAACGACTCGACCGGATACATCAACGGAGCACCCGACTTCGCCGAGAGCGACAGCTCTGGTGATGATAATAATGCTTCTGATGACGCAGACTTTGACATGGATGATGACGCGGCATCCATTGTCCAGAGTGACGGAGCTGGCGATGCTCATTCAAGCTCCAACGACTCTCAACGTCCGTCAAAGCGCAAGGTCGCCGCAAGAGAAGACGAATACATCAAAGCAAATCCAGAGCTGTATGGCTTGAGAAGAAGCGTACGTTGATTCGCGATCCATGAGACGAGTCTCTCCACTAACCACTGCTCCAGTCTCGCCCAACACAGCAGCGCAAGATGGTGAGTGCCTCAATCTCCCCCGCCTCGATGGCTGTTCCTGACGATTTCGCCATTTTAGGTCGATTCTTCCGACGACTCTGATGATGATTCCGACGTCGTTCCTACTAACCGAAGGACTATCAAGAGAAGACGTGTAGAAACCTCAAGACAATGTAAAACGCCCCTCCTCCTCATCGATGCCTTCCGCACCATTAGACTGACTTCCGCATTACAGCTTCGAAAAGAGGTACTCCCGCGCGACAGCCGTCCGTCGACTCCGATTCCGATTCTGATAACTACGGTGGTGCACGCGCAAAAAGCCTGCAAAAGAAGGCACGGCGCCAGCGAGAAGCCCAGCCAAACGTGGTCTTCGCTGAGAAGCGTTGGTCCAGTAGGCGGGCCGCCCAGGTGCAGCAAGGAGCATACGAAGAGAGCGACGTTGACGATGAGGATGAAGACGCGTCCGAGCTCACACCCAATTACTATGCTGCAGACGTCGTTGACGATTCTCCCTACATCGACAAGGTCCTGAAGCACAAGCTCAAAGACGACCTCGACCTCTCATGGAGTTCCGGCAAAGACGACTTCGAATACTACATTAAGTGGCAAGGGAAATCGCATATGCACGACACTTGGGAGACCACAGACACACTCCGCGGTCTGCGAGGCTACCGCAGGATCGAAAACTACTACAGAGCCGTCGTAGAACACGAACTTTACATCCGATTCGGTGATGACATCGCACCCGAAAATAAGGAACAATTCTTCTTGGAGCGCGAGCGAAAAGAAGAGGCGTTGGAGGATTTTACCAAAGTAGACAGAGTTGTCGCAGTGCGAGACGGCGATGACGGCGACGAATATCTCGTCAAGTGGAAGGGTTGCTACTACGACGAGTGTACGTGGGAAGCCGCATCTGCTATCAACGCAGAGTTCCAAGACAAGATCGACCAGTATCTGGACCGATCCTCGCGCTCATGGGTATCGGACCGGAAAGAGTCGAATCCGGATACGCGAACAAGAATGACGAAGCTGGAAGCGCAGCCTGATTACATCAAAGGCGGCGAGCTGCGCTCTTTTCAACTGAGGGGCTTGAATTTCCTCTGCCTCAACTGGACCCGCGCCAACAACGTCATCCTCGCCGATGAAATGGGTCTTGGAAAGACCGTTCAAAGTGTCTCTTTCCTCAGCTGGCTCCGCAATGAACGGGAGCAAGAGGGCCCCTTCCTGATTGTTGCTCCCCTCAGTGTCATTCCAGCATGGGGAGATACCTTCGACAATTGGTCTCCAGACATGAACTATGTCGTGTATCTCGGAAACGAGACTGCTCGCAATACCATTCGTGAAAACGAACTCATCGTCAACGGCAACCCTAAAAAGCCCAAGTTCAACGCTCTGATTACCTCCTACGAGATGATTCTCCAAGACTGGCAATTTCTCTCAACAATCAAATGGCAGGCCCTCCTCGTCGATGAAGCTCACCGTCTGAAGAACAAGGAATCGCAGTTGTATCAAAGACTTGTGAGCTTCGGAATTCCTTGCAAAATCTTGATCACCGGCACACCCATTCAAAACAATCTGGCTGAACTTTCGGCACTCATGGACTTCTTGAACCCTGGCAAAGTCATCATTGACGAGGAGCTCGAGAGCTTGGCAGGAAATGACGCACAGGAGAAGCTGCAAGATTTGCATAAATCCATCGCTCCTTACATCCTCCGCCGTACCAAAGAGACTGTCGAATCAGACTTGCCGCCGAAGACTGAAAAGATTATTCGCGTTGAGCTTTCCGATGTCCAGCTGGAGTACTACAAAAACATCTTGACCAGAAACTATGCTGCTCTCTCCGACGCGACCGGCCAGAAGAACTCGTTATTGAATATCATGATGGAGTTGAAAAAAGTCAGCAACCATCCGTACATGTTTGCCGGTGCCGAAGACAGAGTGCTGGCCGGCAGTACCCGTCGTGAAGACCAGATCAAGGGTTTGATTGCCAGCAGTGGAAAGATGATGCTTCTCGACCAGCTGTTGACGAAGCTCAGGAAGGACGGCCACCGAGTCCTGATCTTCAGTCAGATGGTTAAAATGCTGGATATCCTGAGCGACTACATGGTCTTGAGAGGGTATAAGTTTCAGCGTCTTGATGGAACCATTGCCGCAGGGCCCAGGCGCCTGGCGATCAATCACTTCAACGCCGAGGACAGCGAGGATTTCTGCTTCCTCTTATCTACCAGAGCTGGTGGTCTCGGTATCAACCTGATGACCGCAGACACCGTCGTCATCTTCGACTCTGACTGGAACCCGCAAGCTGATCTGCAAGCGATGGGCCGTGCTCACCGAATTGGCCAAAAGAAACCAGTTAGCATCTACCGCCTTGTGTCAAAAGAAACTGTCGAGGAAGAAGTCCTTGAGCGAGCCCGCAACAAGCTACTTCTTGAATATCTCACTATTCAGGCTGGCGTCACCGATGATGGAAAAGCTTTCCGCGACGAGATGAACAAGAAAGGCATTAGGGTCGACGGCCCCAATTCTGCGGAAGATATTCAATGGATCCTCAAGATGCGCTCTCAGAAGATGTTCGAGCAGACCGGAAACCAGGAACGACTTGAACAGCTGGACATTGACTCCATCTTGGAGAACGCTGAAGTCACTAAGACCAAGGTTGACGACAAGATGAACCTGAGCAGCGGTGGCATCGACTGGGACAATTTCATGCAGTACACTGACGTAAAGGTGGACGATCTCACACTGGACTGGGACCAGATTATTCCTGCAGAAGAACTTGCCGTCATCAAAGCTGAGGAGGACCATCGGAAGAATGAGGAGTATCTCGCAAAGGTCGCTGCTGAGAGTGCACCACGGAGGGCTACGATCAAAAACCGGCATGGAGGCGAGACGGACCGGTCGGACCGCCTCGCAAAGAAGCGCCAGAGAGAAGAACAACAACGGCAGGAGGCCGAAGAGCAACGTGCTTTACTGTCAGACCCGAAGCGGCCACTCAATGAAAAGGAAACCCGCAATCTTCTCAAGGCCTTCTTTCGGTACGGCTCAATGGAAGACCGCGGCGATGAGATCATTCAAGAAGCAAGACTTGGAGGACGTGACCGCGACTTCCTCAAATCCATCCTGGATGACTTCACCAAGAGATGTGGCGACGCACTCGACGAGAACAGCGCACGCCTAATGGATGACGAAAGGAAGCTCGGGAAGTCCCTGACCAAGAAGGACAAAAAGGCAGTTTTGGTGGACTTCGGCGAAGTTCGCAAGATGAACGCCGAAACCGCAATAGAGCGGCCGCAGCAACTTCGTCTTCTTCGTCAAATCTTGCAGAAGAATGATGACTTCAAGACTTTCCGCCTCGCCGACGCGACTAAGGCTGCCCATTACACTTGCGAGTGGGGCGCACGAGAGGATGGCATGCTGCTTGTTGGCATTGACCGGTATGGTTTTGGCGCGTGGACGCAGATCCGAGACGACCCTCAGCTGGACATGGGGGACAAGTTCTTCCTCGAAGAACACCGTATTGAGAAGAAGGAAGAGCGGAACAAGGCCTCCGACAAGGGCGTCAGCTCCCCTGGTGCTGTTCATCTGGTGCGCCGTTCGGAGTACCTGCTCTCTGTGCTCCAGGCCAAGCACTCTACAGACCCACTGGCCCACCGAACTGTCGAAAATCACCATCGCAATAACAAGCGATTGACAAACGGGCACCGTCGCAGTGACGTGGGTAGCGCCGCCGCGTCCCCTGCACCACCGGCTTTAAAGAAGAGCAGCTCTTACAGGGATCGAGAACGCAGCCACGGCGAGCACCACCGCAGCCGCAGCAATGCCGAAGAGCGAGGAACGCCGCGACCTGATTCAAAGCGGAAGCACTCCGGGCATGACGAAGGCCGCATTCCCAAGCATCGGAGAATGGACGAGACTCGCCGTACTAAGAATAATGGCGATGAGCAACAATCTCCGAGGGCTGATCAGCGCAGACACCGTGATGACGGTGAACGCAGCCAAAAGATTCGCCGACCTGACGACAACCGGCATGGCGATGACCGCCGCCGTTCGAGCAACACCCCAAGAACTAATCAGCCCGACAGCGATCGCCGTAACCAGGCCCTGCGTCGGTTGGACCAGCTGCGCAGGATGGGAGACAACAAGGAGGAGCGGGAGACGGATGCAGATGCCATGCTATGGTATCTGCTTAAGCCAGTTCGAGCAAACTTTGAGGCTATCCTGTGTACGACAAAGGAAAGAGTCAAGTCTAGCAAGGAGCGGGCCAAGATTTTCGGCGAAGAGTTGATTGTAATTGGCAATTTTTTGGATCGCGAATTCGTCAAGGAACGCGATGACTCGCTGAAGAACCGCTTCTGGTATGAGACATCGACACGATGCTTTTTAAGTCACTACATACTAACAGAATCATAGGGAATTCTTGGCGAATCTTTGGCCTGTCGACAGCACTAGCAATGAGGTGACAGGCGACCGACTGAGCGCCATGTATAGAGTCCTGCGGGACAGAGAAGCGAAGAAGCAAAACGGAGACAAGCCAGTTGCCGTGGCGGCGAATGGCACGGCTGCCGCCTCCTAGGTGCAAGATCTCGCATGATAAAACAACACAGAAAAGCGGATGGCATTTTCCTTCTGCAGAGTTTCGATCAAGTCATGATTCGTGTTTATTTCAGCATTGGCCCGGCGTTTCGGTACTTAGGGAGGAAGGCATCTTTGTCGAGGCGAGGGAATGATAAACTACAACATACCCGGACTTGCATGGTACAGGACGACCCGTTTTGGAGTTTTGCGAAAGCATCGTGTCTTTTCTCCTGCTCTTTGGTCTCACAGGGGGCAGACGAGAGAAAGGCACATCTACCGTGTGGACCAGGTGACAACGTTGATTCGCGGAAGAAGCATCAGAGGCGTCGAGGTCGCGGTCACATGACGTTGGCCTTGTCTCTGCTCGGTGAGCAGCCTTGTCAGCCGTGTTCGACTGGACGTGGACTCGCGTGCCCACATGGCTCGGCTTCTTGTCGGTTGGGCCCAGAGCGGAACTCGCCGTGAGTCACGCTGGACCTGTCGAGCCCATGGAAAGAGCATATGTCCTCATTATTAGAGTATTTACGAGCAGCGAGGGGAGTCAGAGAGCACAAAATAAGGGACCTGCATGTGTTTAGGTATCTTGACGGCCAGAAGAGCCCTGATTCGTGAACAAGATGGGGTGTGCGCGGACCCCTACGACGGGGTTGGCGGTGGAAAAGACGCCCCGCGATCGCGCAGAGCCCCCACGAAGAGATGGCGGAATACTCCGCCTTACAAATCTATTTAATACTTCTCGTTGAATCTGCATTGCGAATGTGAACGTGAGAAAATGGCCATGTTCGTCTGTCGTCGGATGAAGGAACGGAAGAACAACGCAATTGGGAGAGTCGCTGATGTTGTCAGGGACCACCTGAGGCCGACATCCGCAGAACGCGCAAAGAAAGACCTGTTGGCATATGTAGCGTACCGCACGCTCCGGCCATCTTCGACAACGAAGAGCCCTTGTTGCTGGGCAGTAACATCATCTCCGTGCTGTGTGAGCATTGGAAACCCAACAAAACCAGACTGCATATGAATTAATTCGGAAAAGCGCCCAAAGACCAGGTGCATATCAAGTGATATATTAACGATATTGCCTCGCAGCCGGAGACACAACGCCTTCTATTCCGTTATTTTGGTCCATGCTCTCTGCGCCTCTTTGTACGTCGGTAGGGTTATGAGAGCCCGCCTGAGAAAGCCTCCGCCTGAGAAAGCCTCCGCCTGTCCTACCCAGATCATAATGACTCGTACCTCAACTGCAGGAGCGCCTTTGTACAAGGAGTCGACGTTATGTACATAGTTAGAAAACGGCGTAATAATGATCCAGGCCAACTCCTCTCATTAAAATAACAGCATCCCAATGATCGTTGGTTGTGGCCCGAACGCTTCGGTACCAGCATGACGAATCCGTCCTCTATGCATAAAATGTAAACAAATATCAATGTTGGCTGCACCTATAAGGTGGGCGTTGTTTTCGTATTCAGTCCATCAGCTGCTCCATCCCCCTAGGAATAGACTGAGGCGAAATGGTCTCGGATTTACGTCGCTCATGCATGGGGGTTGCCGGCCGCATGTCGCTCTGCATACCTTCCAGCGTGCTGCTGGTGGC
The DNA here is from genome assembly GCF_013390185.1 of Colletotrichum aenigma. NCBI lineage: Eukaryota > Fungi > Ascomycota > Sordariomycetes > Glomerellales > Glomerellaceae > Colletotrichum > Colletotrichum aenigma. The sequence continues at coordinate 1,781,947 of NW_023500913.1, forward strand.
AGGCGATGACTTCGGACGCTCTGTCAAGGCGGGCCGTGTGATGTTCTCAAATGACTTTGATGACGGTGTCTTGTCATCGTGAGCAGATTCCGCTGCTGGCTTTTGAGGGTAGTAAATGTTCTTGGCCGGCTTCTGGGCTTCGGGTCGCAGAGGTGGCAGCAGAGAAGCAAGCTTGTCCTCTGCAAATTTGTAATGCTGATTGTCCAGTTTGCCGGCGAGTGTCTCTTGAGGCATATCGGCAAGTTCGCGATTCTTCTGAGTCTTGAAGGTCTGGCTGAGCGCATTCTTGGGCGGCTCGTTAGATTTCTTGCCGTTGGATTTGCGAGGTTTTTTGACCATTGTCTTCTTGACCGTCTTGGCTGACACATCGGTGTCTGATGCGACTTGATGGCCACCGAACGAGAGCTTGCTCTGTTTTGACTTGGGTCCTTTCTTCCCAGTCTCGGCTGCCTTGATTCTAGGACTGGCTGTTGGAGTAGGAATACTCTGGATGGGGTCAACAAGCTTGCGCTTCTTGTTTTCGGTTGCAGATCCAGAGTCGGATTTGGTGGGCGACCCGGGGAGAGTTACCAGCAAGTTGTCTCTCAAAAGCCTAGCCCGACGTTGCTGCTCATCCTCCTCACTAAGATAAGGGCTATCCCCGCTCTGAGGCTCATCGAACCGTGGCAAGCTGACCCAATGAGCGACATCGTCGCACTTTCCTCGGACAACCAGGTCCCAGCAGTCCTTGAAATCGTTGTGTTGAGGTTCCGAGTCGGTGTTGATCCATGCGGTAAACCCATCCCTGCGGCTGCGGGTCACCTGACACAGCTCCTTGACGAGTCGTCTGACGCCAGGGATTTTCAGGCTAGTGCCGACAACAACCACGGCATCTGGACGCGACTTCAGGTCGACGCTGGAAACCTTTCCAATGGCCTCTTCATCAGGATTAAACTCGTTATAGAGTACCATTCTGGGTCGCAAGCGACCGATGCCGTGGCTCCTCCTCTGCTCATACTGAGTTCGGAGTGTGTCAATCATAACACACTCCTCGCATAGTGGAGCCTCGTGACCCACGAAAAGCTCTGTTTTCAAAGGCTTGATGTCGGCGCATTTGGAGCATACCATATGTTCAACGCTGCCGTGCAGTTGAATGGTCGTTGGCCAGGGTCCCTTCGTGTTGAGAGGAACAGCCGTCTTCAAAGGCTCCATGCTGGTATCGATGCAGTCGACATTCTGGCTGTAGAGTCGTAATAATCGCTTTTCGTGGGCAAGTGAGGCTAGTAGGTGATGAAAGGGCGTCGGCTCGGCGGCCTTGACCATGTTGGACAGATCGCAAATCATCTTGTGGAACTTTTCGGTGGAGGAGTCGTGTTTGTAGACAGACGCGTCGAAAAGATGCTTGCCGGACCCCTTCATTTTGTGATCGTTGGGCAAAGTTGCGAAAAGACCCTTCTTGGACCGGAAATCGGGGATGCCTGCGGACACGGAAATTCCAGCACCGGCGATGACGACAATCTTCTTCCTCTTCTTCAAGGCGGAGACCAGGCGGGCCAATTTCTCGTCATTCTCGCTGCAGCTCTCTAAGTCAAGATGCTCGGTAGTGCGCTCTTTGGGAGGTGTGATCTTGCGACGCTTTCGTGGAGGCTGGCCTTCGTTGGCGTCGCTCGAGTTCACTTTAATGGAGTCGGCAGGGTCATCGAGCTTGATGGCAGGGACGGATTCATCGGCGGTCTCTAGCTTGACTGGTGACTGAGCACCCGAAGGCATGGAGGAGGTCGGGGAAGGGTAACGTTTTGACGCGTCGAGATCGGCTTCAGGGGATGACGGTATTGAGGGCGACTTTGAGAGAAGCGACAGGGGCGATGAAAGGGGCGAGTCGGAGGGAGATGAGGTGTTTTGATGCGCGTCGACACCCATATTTGAAGGGGAGGAAGGTGCGTCCATTTCGGTGTCGGTGTCGGTATCGGTGGCCGGAGACAAGGGGTTGGAGGAGAGAAGACGGTTGATAAAAGCAAAGAAAGTCATGAGCAAGAATGTTCTATACCATGGCGATTGTAAAGGTGTATGCTGGTTGAATAGTCCTTTCTCCAAGGTAGGGTTGAAAGGGTTTTCGCTGTCCACGGGAGATGAGAAGTGTCGTTGAAGAAAGACAAGGTGTGGAGAGAGGATCCGGGCGAGGGTACCTTAACAAGTACCTGTCCGTACAACCTGTACGCAGACGTACATGGATGGGGCACGGAGGGAGAAGGGGGGGGTGGAGGGGGGAGGAGGGAAGGGGCCTTTGGGACCTGGGCAGCGGCGGCGGGAATGAGAGCGGCTGATGACTTGGAACCTTGGGCAGGGCAGATAGAGTAAGGCAAGCAGCGCAGCGAGGTGCCGTCAATAACAACAAGCTTGTTGGGTGCGATGGGTACTGAGTAAGGTGGCCGGCCAGTATCTAAGCTAGGAAGAGCCGGAAAGAGGGAGAAAGAGAGACAGACAGGGCAGAGCAGAGGTGAGGGCAGTGACGGTGAGGCAGAGTGTGGAGGAAAAGGGGGGTGTTGGAGGGTCGAGCCCGACCATCAGAACGACTGTCAGATTCAGATCACACAAGCAATCAGAAAGGCAAAGGGAAAAGCAAAAGTCGAGAGGAACGAGGAACGAGGAACAAGAGCCGGCGACGGCGCCGTAGCAGATGGGGATGCGGGCGGGCAAGAGTACCCGTCCGGTGGCTAGTGCGCGTTGGCGATTCTGGCTGGGTTCGGTGCCACGCTTCTTCTTGTTCGCGCACGCTCCCACTACAGTCTGCGGCACGTTAGCTAGGTGCCTCTTGTTTTGGTTCCGGCCTCCAGCGAGAGTGTCGCTTAGTTTCCCATTGGTTCTCGCCTCTGATGTTGGAGGTGGGAAGAAAAGGAAAAAAACACTGAGGAAAAAAGATCTAACAGCGACTCCACTTTCCGGTCGTTGGTTCGTGGTGCCGTTCTGCGTCAATCTGCAGAAGAGATACATCGCCTGTGCTAACTCCCAACCGCCCTTCCCCTCTTGTTATTGAGCCGTTCTCCTCTTCCCTCAACTGCTATACCTACGCTTACTTCGTTTTGTTCATTGGGAATCATGCGACATCCGGCTGCTGACGAGCAACCCCGCTGCTTGGGTATTTCTAGCTGCTGGTCGAAAATGACTCGATCCCGCACTCGACCGTTCTCCTACATCTTCTCTCTCAACCAGCCATGTATGGGGCCGCCACAAGTGGCCTGTCGATCCAGCGGTGAGATGCAGCTGGCTATTCCAGTGCACAACAGCCCAGGTCTAACAAGTCCCTTTCAGCCTCCGTATGTGTGAAAGGTGGCTATATGCGCGGACGTGATCTCTCAATTTTGCAACTCCATCAATTGGGCGCAAATGCCAGGGCAAACAATGCTCGCGTGCAGAGTCGCGCAGAACATAGTTGGCCAACACTACGTCATCCGCTCATGGGCTGAAGATGAGATTTGCCAACATGCTTCAGTCTATTGAGTGCATGGTATGAAGACTCTTTCCATGTCTCTTGATGGCCCTAGGTAAGATATGACGGTGCCATGCACAGAGCACTCTCGTCCTTCAACAGTCATCAAGCGGCGGCCATGGTCGGCTGAAACGCGGCCGAGTCGCGGGCGCCAGGAAAAGCGACAACACATTGTGAGGTACCGGTTCAGACTGCGGTGGTATTCGTAGGTACCTTTTAGTGTCTAAGTAGGTACTTTACCGCAGCCCACAGGGCCACAAGGCAGGCGAACCGGAGCCTGGAGGGAACTGAGAGTGGACGCCCGTTGCTCGGAAACATTGCTCGCCCCCGTGTCCACGTCTGTCCGTCTGCCCTTCCCTGTCACAATCGATTGGGGGCCCGGCCCTTTCCTGCAAGGATCATCGGACGGACGTCACGGGTCGCTGTTTCCCCACGGCGTTGAGATTGTGTGGACTGCCGCAATGCACATCACTCAGGGCGCACCGCACCTCAAATCTTACCTTAGAAAGTAGACTTCAGCCTCGCTGTGGCTGGCACCTATGTTGCTCAACCAGACATGTGGCTGGCTGAGGTAAGCTTTCAATCCCGTGGGAAGCAAGACGCGTCTCCACTCTACCATCCTGAGAATTTGAGGCTGAGGTAAGGATCCGCTGGCGTACCTTCCACCCAGCAGCCAAGGTCCTCTGCACTGTAGAGGGTCCAGCGTGTGTTCATGTGAATCGTTACGCCCATTGGTTCCAACAAATCACTGATTGTCGACTCGACCTACCAACGTGCCAACCTACCTTACCCATCCAATTCGAAGCCACCTCACAAAACGACGACATCCAGCAGGCCTGTCCATACTTTCCGGGCAGCATTTTCGGTTCCAGTCCAACTGGTAGGGTAAACTTCCTATCACTCAACTGCTCCGGAAGATGACCTCCAGCCGGCTTGTAAAGTCGTCGCCCTGAACTCAACCAACCCTACAGCCTTACTGAGACGAATCTTAGTGGTTGACGACGTTGGCTTTTTGGATTGGATACGCACAAACATTCGTAAACGTCAATATTGGGACCAAAGGCCCTCATGACTGAAGCAAAGATGCCTCTTATGCTGGACAATGCCATGAACGGTGGTCCCATGCAAGTTGATCAGCTCGACGTCGATGACCTGTTCGGTGACGGGGTCGGCGTCGGCGTCGGCGTCGGCGTGGGAGTTGGCGTTGGCGTTGGCCTGTCTCTCCAAACCGCCCGCCCCCCCTCCAAGCAGCTGCGCCAGAGGATAGATGAACTGCGAACTCGTGGCTGTTGCCAGTGAGCACCCTCTTATACACACTTTCGTAACAACTTTGAGCCTTGTACTTACTGAAATACTAGGGGAGTAGCCTGGTCGAGATCTGGCGCCATCGCCTCCATCTCTCCAGATGGCAGGTCGCTGGAAACCAGGTTTCTGCGTTCTCACCCCGACAATGGCGAATGGGGCCTCAGCGAGCCTACAAAGGTTGAACTCGTCAGCACGAATCCATCGAGCCCTATTGTTCATCTTGCTTGGGCGTCGACCGCGAGCCCCGAGCTGGCTGTCATCGACGCAACAGGGCGGGTTTCAATACTGACCTACTCCATCAACCTAAACCGACCCTTTGCCACTCGGAAATGGGACCACGAGCCATGCGACGACCTTCACGCTGTCGTTGGTTGTTACTGGCTTGCCTTGGCCCCTCAAAGCAAGCAGGTTAGTAGTTCGAAGCATCATCTTTTCCCCCGCTAACGTCCTGCTCATGCTCAGTACTACGTGTGTCATGGACCAGCCGTCAAGGATGGAAATCAGTATCGATACGAGAGCTCTTTCGTCCATGCGTATGGCCCTTGGCACCCCAATCAGTCAAAGAGTGCTTTGCTGTGCGTCACAGCAAACGGTAATTTGAAGATGTTCTGGGCCCAGAACAACAACAAGATTGAAGAGACAACCTTGGAGCTCGAGAGCATCAACTCATCTGACGACTTGATCACACATGCCGCCCTTCACAGCGACAAGAGTGAGTAACTCGGCATCATAACCACCGCAGTCGTTAACGTTTTATGCAGGCTCATTGTGGGTGGTTCTGGCTACTGCATCCAAGCAACTGAAAGTTGTGAGGGTGGGCATACACTGGGGTCTACCGCAGTCACAATCAGACAACAAGCCACCCCCAGGGAGCCAGCCGCTGAACCCGACAATGCAAGAAAAGCACGTCGCCATCTCCAGCTGGTTGCCTGGCGGATCAAGTACGTCGCCGATTGACTCCGCCATGACACAGTTAACACACCTGGAGATCTTGCCATCGACTATGGATTTGACTGGCCAGGGATGGGCTCCTCTTGTCATCCTCGCTGTCCGCACTTACCTGCCAACCCCGAATACCCCGTACCAAGAAACACAGAGCATCATTGACAAATGGGAGGTCATCAACGACCAACCCCAAAGTCTGCATCCTGCCTTTGAGCAGCTGGGAAACCGGAGAAATAGCACGGGCTCAGCGCCCACAGTAAGCATAGAGCCATACACGAAAAGTGACTAATGCTAAATCCTGGCACAGCCCAAGCCCACATCTCGCCTCAAGAAATACGACCCCGTGGTAATTAACAAAGCAATCATCGGTGTCCATAGTCTACAATACGGCAGAGTCGTCTGTCTGGCGTTTAGTGACGGCTCTGTGGAGTACCGCGACCGCTTCACATTACAGGAAATCTACAACGAAATGAACCTGGAGCGCATCATGTCTCTCAACCAAGTCGGCTTCACTTTTCAGGATGATTCCCCTTGTGAGCCCAGAATCTGTTTCCTATTTGCAACCTCGGCTTACACAACCCTACAGGTCTACAAGCAGCCCTGTCCCCAACCAACTGTTCCCTGGTCAAGATACAGGACGACGGGAAAGTGAAATGGACAAGATTGCACTATCCATTGGGGGATATCGGAAACTCCAACCAAGAGGGTAATGATATCTAGCCATTGATATTGTCATTGTAGCGCTGACTGATGTATGACAGCCCAATACTCCGCAGTGCTGGCGGGCCTGACAGTAGCTGCGTCAACAGCGACTTTCAACAGTATCAACTACGACGATATCCTAGCCGTTGCAAGACCATATGCAGACAAGAAGCGTGCGTGGGCTTTTTCTCCTTTCTCCTGCTGAGCCATCTGACTTGGACAGGCTTCACCTTCGACTGGATGAACGAGATTGTTCGCATGCTCAAGATTCCCGTGGATTACTCTGAAGACACCCATCACGATAGTCTCGTCCGGAACAGCTCACTTCAAATGTGTCTGAGTATTCTCAATCACTTGGGATACAAGGGAATGTTCCAGCCACGCTCCTTTGGCAGCAAATTTGCGATGCTAGCTCTCAATGCGCGCAATGTCGTCATCCTCATCACAATCGCCAGTAACACACCGGTCAACATCCGCGAGAAGCTTAGCCCCTTGGACGAGCACGAAGTCGTTGATGCCCTCTCGGGATGCGCGAAGTGGTCTCTCGACCTGCTCTCGTGGCTCACTGATTCTCTTTTCGCCCTTCTGGACGATCCGCAGTTCCTCGCTCTCCTCACCCCGCAGCGATTCTCAGAGATGAGCGCCTACCTACAGTCCCGCTCTGACGTTTCGCTCCATCTCCTCCTCTGCTCTTCTACCCGTGGCTTCCTCTCTGCCGTTTGCCGCCGCATACTTCACCTCGAGATCCTCTCCAACAGAGCCATCGAGTTCTACGAGCGTCGAGCTGCGATTTCAAACGCCAACGACCCCAACGCCGCGACATCCAAGAACCTCCACACGGTCCTTTACAAGGCATACCAAAAGATGCAGCGCGTTACATCAAGTAGCCTCATAAAAGTACAAGAGTTCGACCGCCTCCTCACCGTGCTCAATAACGATATCCGCTCGGCCTATCAGACGTCTCTCGCGGCATTAGCGAACAAGAACCCCGCCGGCGCTCAGGGGAACCCAAAAGCCATCGAGCAACAGATCAAGGGCGCCCAGTTCCACTGCGAGCTCAACATGCTTCTAGCCTCCTCTCCACCCCCATCGTTCCTCCAAGTCCTTCTCAAGTTTTTCAACACAGACCTCAAGAACTACCGCGCACAGACCGACCCGTCCAAGCTCTTCTTTGCAGACTTTGACCTCCTCGAGATTGACGACGACCGCCGCTCTTTGTCAGCCAGGAGGGCGCGGGGCCAGTACATCGACGCGTTCAAGCGCGTCGAGCTGGTCGATCCGCCGGTCAGAGGCGCCAAGGAGCTCGAGGAGGCGAAGACGCCGCAGTGGAGGCGTTGTGTACGGTGCGCTGCTATTATGGAAGATGCCTCTGGCTCGAGACCCGGCTTCACGTTCGTCCTGGCGCAGCAGCGGAAGTGCTCTTGTGGTGGACACTGGGCATTGCTCCCGCGAGGGGCTTTGATTAGCTAAGTTGGAGGAAGGGTTGTCAATGCGGTTGGTTCTGCCTGTTTGGCAGGCTCTCTGTCGGCAGGTGTCTGATTGCAGTCATTGGGAGCCGGAGTGTCTAAGAGATAATACAGTCAGCGAGGGGTAGCCTAGGTTTACTCAATGTACTAGATAGATTCTTTACTTGTCGGGCTCACGAGAGGTGATTTTCGTCATGACCGTCATACATCGTTCCATCTGCCTACGGAAGACACTGCGCCAGAGGACCGCTTGTCAATGCTGAACACAGCCGACCACGGGCAAATAATGCGAACATCACCGCGCAAAACTGACATCGCGATGATCAGCAACTTTTGCTAGCCTCGTTAGAGATGGAGTTGAGCAACAGAATGTATAACCCATTATTTCAAGCCGGACGCTTCACCCTTCCGCAATGGTGGGGTTTTCTCCAATGCGCCCCAATACATGTGCACAAATATGTAGGAGAAGGTAAGGGTCTCCTACCCAAACTGATATGGTACAGTTGGTGGAGAGAATGATACATATCTTCTGGCATTATGGCTCAGCTCGATTAATGCTTGCGTAGCTGCAACTTGACTTCGTTACTCGCCAGTCATACTTTTGGCAAACGGGTAGCCATAAAGGGATAAAATGAACCATGTCACAAACCACAGTACAGAGTAGAGAAGAAGCTTAGATTCAGGGCCGGAATGTTCTATCGTCTACGAAATCCTGCTAGCTCTCACCTGTATCAATTACGCGGCTTTCTCCCGCGCTTCCGCGTGAAATGCGGTTGATGCAGGCGACATGGACGAGAACGTTTCAACAGAACCCCTTGTTAGTAGTATCGTAAGCACCGAGATAACACGCTCGCCGTCCGAGGTTGGCCACCAAGCTTCGTCGGCGGGACAAGGCTAGATTCGACACTGCCTGCGAAGCATTTGCTGGGGGTAAACAACGCGCGCGTTCGAGCTAGCTGCAAGGGCCAGACTGATGGAAGTCTGCAAGACTCCATCGGGCCTAGCCGACACCGAGGTGCCGTTCAGCAGCGGCTCATCGAGCAGGCAAGGTAGCTGCCGAAGCCCAGATCCAACACTGCTGTCGATGATGGAGGTTTACCCATTTCCAACCATTTCCAACCATTTCCAAGACTTGCTCTGAGATTCAGGGGCGGCATGACTGGGGTCTACCCGCCTTCTGTTTGAGGAAGTATTCAAGACTTTGTGGCTCTCGTGTCCCAATCTAACGTTCTGGCCGTACCCGCACAACGGTGGCAGTGACGAGCTGCATGTAAACCGATAATAGTAATGCCATCTCGAGAAGTGGCTGGTTATTTGGCGTATCTTCAGGAATTCTCAAATTTTGGTGCTTGTAGATGCGGCCATCTAGCGCTTCTCTCAGTAAAACCATCTTCAGATTACAACCAGTTTATGAGGGACAGTCGTCGACGACCAGACACGCATACACTTCGTGTGTCCCCGTAACTTATATCGTAGCTGACGAGATGGTTAAGGGCTGGCTCGCGTGGAAGCAGAGGGGTGTTGATATGGCCAAGCACCTGGCAAGGCGGAGTCGCGAGCATTTCCTGGCGCGGATCATAGGCCGCGGTGGAATGACGTGACGGCAGGCTCGGAGATGGTTCCTGGAGGTAGGATTCGGCCCCCTTAACTCTGGGGAGATAAACACCCTTGGAGATGACTGTATGACGAGAAAGTGTGAGAAATTCCATGATCTGACAAGGGGGCCGTTCGATCTCCCCTGCCGACAGATGTTAGTGATGGCTCACGCCAGTCTTCTATCAAACCTTCTGCAGTGGCAGATCAAAGTTGGCCGTGGGGGATGGTCAAGCCCAACATGCGCACGGCCTCCGAGCTGACTGTGGCAGCACTTGCGAAGAGTAGTAGCCAATATTGCGCTATCCACGGCCCCCATACGTAGTACATATCGTATGCCAGGCACAGCGCGACGCTAGTTGGCTGGGTCAACAGGCGCCTACGACAACGAGGACGAGGAACCACTCAAGATGCCTGTTCTGGAAAAAGAGTGGCCAGCACTGATGCCAGTAGGAGGAGAGCAGGACAAAAGTCCGGGAGGCTTGGTGCAGCCGGCGGTCCTTGAGTCCGTGTGGGACAGGTGGTAGGGCGGGTTGATATCCCTGCAGGCCGAGATGAAGCACTGGTGATTTCGGTGAGATGGATAATCAACACAGGGCGCTGCTGGCGCCGGAGCATTTCTGTTTCAAGCAAACCTACCTCTGGCGTAGCATCAGAGAGATTGAGACGCTGGCCGGCGGGCTGGTTTATGTACGGAGACTAATCCGCGTGGAAAAGTCGGTTGATGCCGAGAGAATGTGCTTTTGGTTGTCACACGGCATGAGGTCTGTCTCGTGCGCGGTTCAACGGCGAGAAAGCGCGCTGTTAAAGTCAAGTCCTGCGCGCCTTGATTGGGTAGGTAGGAGAGACAGACTGACGGACATTGTGACTCGCAGCAGCGTAGCAGAAGGAGGAGGAGGAGAAAGACACTGGAGGAAGTGATGTTGAAAGCAGGGGCGGAGTACGCGGTACACTGCATGGATGGGACGTGGATGGGCAGGGGTCCAGGAAAAGCAAAGAAGGTTCGAAGGTGAATGCCACTGGAAGCTGGCCGGCCCCCACTGGCACGCACCGGGGCACCTGCCGCGTTCTCACCGGAGCGGTATCGTCCAATCAGCCGCGGATGGCTTATCATGACAAAGTGCAGTTACTCGGGCACTTCGGCCGGTGCCCCTGCCTTCTTTTGTCGTAGGCTGCCTTCGGTCTCCCATCAGGTTGGTAGCGGCGGGAAGGTTGCCCTGTCATCCTTGTCCACTTCCCCAAACCGGCGTTATGGGCTCCATGTCCAGATGGGAAGCTGCAAAGCTAAGAGCTGGGGTGGTTATGGATACTGCTCTTCTGATTCTCTGCTTTGGTCTGCTCTGCTCAGTGCCATGTCGAATACGGCAGGCGGACGAGATGAACGGAGATGATGAAGGACTCAGACACTGGGCGAATCATGACAGTGATGAGATTGCTCAAATTCCGCCCGTTTCAGGCAGACACCAGACGACGGCCGACTTTTCCGTATTTCGTCTCAAGAAACATGGTCATACACAACACGGTTCACTTTCCATGCATCTCCTAAAGCCTGTTTTTCGTCTCCGTCTGTCCCTGAATAGGGAATACCCATCCCGAACCGAAGCCCTACCCGAAATGTGTCTGTCTCTCGTGCCGACGCCGTCGCGCTCCTCACAGTTGCCGCCATGGCTAGACGAGCGAAACGGTGCCCTCGCAGTGTTCTTGGCAAGGAAGTCCATCCGGCTGCAAACAGCGCTTCGCCCGCTGGTGCGTCGTCTCAGGGTTCTAGGAGATGTCGCTGTGCCTCCCCGGATCTGTCCTACTCTGCGCCCGTAGGGACTAAGGAGATGTTCTGGCCATTGTCGTCTTTATTCGGGACTGCAATAACCACATCATACACATGGCGTGTCGGCTACTCGGAGAACAGGAGAAACGGCACGTACAAATCGACAGCTGAGAATATGAGGCATCGGCTGTAGGTAGCTTCTCTGACCGTTATCTATGCCGCGCTATACACCCGGAACCCTTGCTTTTGATAACAGCAGCGGGTGCTTCCCCATTGATTCTCTGCCAGTCAATGGGAATCCGGACCCTTGTAATACAGCAGGGAGGAGGCGTGGTCAAATTAACAAAGTACATGCACTTTTTATCCATTGTGACCTGCATTCGAACGAAGGAAGGCCTTGGGCTGATGGAAATTGTTCTCAAGAGCTCTGCATGCCGTCGTCCAACAAGGCCGTCTGATGCCAGGTTGGATCAAGTCAGCAAGATTAGTCTCGGTCTGGAGTCTTGGACGAGATACGCACTAACCAAACACGGCGACCCGTCTTCTTCTTCTTTCGTAGGTAGTCGTCTGAGGTTGCTTTTCCCTCCGACTGCATCGCTGTGTTGGCAGACCTCACATACTGTAGCAGGTTAAAAGCCGTCGGCTAGGTATGTATCGCATCTTCGTCTGTCCCCTGGACCACTCATCCAATCCCCCTTCCAAACCCCTGACGGCAGAGGCACTAGAGTAGATCTACGGATAGGCACGTCGCAATCGATAAGCCTCCGCCCCCGTGCCTCCCCCCTGCCGATTGGCCCTGCTGGAAATGGAACCCTGCTGGAAACCCTGCAAGGCCTGCATTGGTGAGTATGAAAGATGAAGGTGGGAGAGTGTGGGTGGGTGAGTGAGTGAGAGTGTGAGAGTGTGAGAGACGACCTCCCACACCCGTAACCTCCTCGAAAGAAAACTTTGGCCACACCCTAGTCCCTAGTCCGGCAAGCCTTGGCCCTGAACGGCCCAGGCAGTTCCCAGGCGTCCTCCGTGGGACAGCCCAGTAATGCTGCGACTCTCTCTCGCTCTCTGATCCGCCGGTCGGTGTCTTTGCTGCCTCTGGAGTCGTCGGGCGAGGCCTGCGAACTTCAAAGTACCGTCCGTCCCGCTAGCTTGCCCGCCACTCTCAGGGCTACTCATTCCGCCGCCCGCAACGCAACTCTGCGTGTTGAACGCCCGACATCCACATTCATAAGCTTCGCGCCTCCCACATCCACATGAATTCGGTTCCGCTTCGTCATGCTGCCTGACCCATTGCTGTCTCTTCTGCAAACCCCGCGACGGTATACAGCGCTCTCATCCGAGCCTTCGCTCATTTAGAGCCTGTCGACAAGGCCTCTCGATTCAGCACTTTGTCGATTTTTCCGTCTGGCCGTGTGGTCTGGTCTGTAACCGACTGTCTCCGCGGTCCCAGTACATACGATTTCCCGAATCGGCTCTGAGCGTTACCGAACGACCTAGAACAATGGCGTCCCTCGGAGACTTGGTCGACCAGGTCGACCTCAACGACCTCGACTACGTGCACCTGGTGCCATACAACGGCTCCGGCCCTACGGGAGGAGACTCTCTCACAGAGGATCTCAACATTTGGTACGAGGTAAGTTGCGGCCAACGTTTGTGAGGCCCACGTGACGGACCGCTAATGAGGGGACTTCAAGACTGGTGATATCGCATGGATGATCACTGCGACAGCTCTCGTGCTGCTCATGATCCCCGGAGTTGGGTAAGCTCAATCACTCCCGAACGACAGTCACCAACCAGTGCAGCGATTAACATCACCTCGTTCAGTTTCTTCTACTCTGGATTGGCCCGAAGAAAGTCGGCTCTGTCTCTCATCTGGCTCTCCGTCATGGCCACGGCCGTCACCAGCTTCCAATGGTTCTTCTGGGGTTATTCTCTCACCTTTTCGCACACAGCAGGCGCCTTTATTGGCGACCTGGCCAACTTTGGCTTCAGGAACGTTCTCGCCCGACCTTCCGTAGGCTCCGACCGCCTTCCCGATCTCCTCTTCGCCGTTTACCAGGGAATGTTCTCGTGCATCACGGTTGCTCTTGCGACCGGAGCCGTTGCCGAGCGTGGACGCATGCTCCCGTGCGTCATCTTCATGTTTATCTGGGCGACGGTTATCTACGATCCTATCGCCTGCTGGACGTGGAACCCTAGTGGCTGGTCTAACAAGATGGGTGGTCTCGACTTTGCCGGAGGAACACCCGTGCACATCGCGTCTGGCACAGCCGCTCTGGCCTACTCCATGATGTTGGGCAAGCGCCGCGGTCACGGCACCCACGAGCTCAACTACCGACCCCACAATGTCACTCACATTGTTATTGGCACCGTCTTTCTGTGGGTTGGTTGGTTTGGTTTCAACGCTGGATCGGCGCTATCGGCAAACTTGCGCGCTGTCCTTGCTGCTGTCGTAACGAATCTCGCAGCTTGCGTCGGAGGCATCACTTGGTGTGTACTGGACTACAGGCTGGAGCGCAAGTGGTCCACGGTCGGATTCTGCTCTGGTGTCGTTGCTGGCCTGGTCTCCATTACTCCTGGTTCTGGTACGTGATGCGCAGCGCGTACCTGCAACGAACCACACTTTACTGACTTAGTCCAGGATACGTCCCAGTGTGGGCTGCCGTTCCGTTCGGCGTCCTTGGAGCTGCCTTTGCCAACTACGCCACCAAGCTGAAGTTCATTCTGAGGATTGACGATGCCCTCGATATTTTCGCCGTCCATGGCATTGGCGGTCTGGTCGGCAACGTCTGTACGGCCTTCTTCGCCGCTAACTACATTGCGCACCTGGACGGTGTTTCCACCATCGACGGCGGCTGGATCAACCACAACTGGATTCAGCTTGGATACCAACTCGCTGACTCCTTCACTGGCGGTGCCTATTCTTTCGTTGGCACTTGCATCATACTTTTCATCATGAACATGATCCCTGGCCTTCGTCTTCGCGCCACGGAGGAGGCCGAGATTCTAGGTATCGACGACGCCGAGATCGGCGAGTTTGCATACGACTATGTTGAGCTTACCAGGGAGGTTCTGAATGACATGGACAACGAGGCCGCCAGCCGTTACTCCAACGACATGGCTTCCTTCCAACCGATGGAGAAGAACAATAGCATTCCGTTGATGGATGCTCGCAACTTCGCAGGATCATCACACTTCCCTCCACAATTTGGCCACGCCCAGTGAACCCCATACATGATTATGACGCAGCGCCGATTCAAACAAGAAAAGAAAGAATAAAAGTTGAAGGATCCTGGAAGGAGATTTCGATGGAACAACCAAACCTACCACAGCACGGCAAAGCTGCCGGCCCAACCAGGATCCAATACCACAGTCACCTTCAAGCCTACAGCCGGATCTTTACTAGGTGGGGCTTACCAACTACCAGGAGTTAAACTATGATGGAAATGAGCGATATTTTGTACATACACTTGGAAGTTTTGGACTACGGTGATACCATGGGAAGCGGAGGATGAGACGGTCCTTCGCTGACCGCTGTACTTGTTGTAATTTATACACTCAGAGCAGGACAAGCCGGCGACGACTTGTGGGCTGGTTCTTTTTGGCAAATAGACCAAAATAAGATTCTTTGTTCGAGTAAACGGAATTCAATGTCTCACCACCAGTGCGATGATTGGCAGACCTAATAGGCGAAAGAGGTGCGGGTTGCGCTGGTCGAACACACTGTGCTGTGCTGCATGAATGTTTGTAAAGTCGGGGCCGGCGAGGCAGAGGCAGGATGCCGATGGATTAGCCTGCTAGATCCCATGTCTCTGAGGTAGGTATGCTGAGTCCGAGACCCATGCACGTATCTTGCCTTGAAGAATTCCGTGTCGATGCACATCTAGTCGATCTGATGCAGGCTGGAGCCAATCCGCTCGGAAAGAGCCTATTGGGTCCACGGGTGCTTCATACCTTACCGGTGGGGGAGCTGTCAGTGCTGAGGCATGGCTTAATTGGATGACTTGCAGCGGCCACAACACTAATGCGGCGCTGTTCTCCACGGTGCAGCACCCCTTTGGGCCACCCATATTCAGTTCCAATCGCACTTACCTAGGTGTGTACCTTATGGGCCATAACAAAGATATCCATCCATCCATCCATCCCTTCAATTGACACCTCACCCAAACAGGTAAGCTGCCTTGCCTTGGTGTCGCCTTCGCCCACCTCGAACTTTGCTCAGTCCATCCATCCATCCATCCATCAAGCCCAGGCAGCAAACCAACCTCGACATGACGGTGGCTCAGCAGCGTTCAACAGCAGGGCTATCGCGAACCTCTTGGACATCGTCGACGCACCATGACAAACACAGACACCCCATTGAGAGACAAAGCTCGCTTTTTTCATCATCTGGACGCCATCGGTTACTTGGCAGATGATGATGATGACGACTTTGAGGAAGCCGAGGAACAGCACAGACGACAATTAAAGGCCTTCCAAGCCGCGGCGCAACCTCGTCAACCGTTGCAAGAAACATCACCAGTTGTCATCGCTCCTCCTTCTCACCCAACTCTAACAGGGACGACTTCAGCTCCGACATCGACCGCGACGCCCTTCGTGGAGCTTAGGCGGAAGGACGTCATCGAACGCACTCCTCTCGCCGAGATCAAGGGCCCGGGAAGGAAAGATCGAGGTGCGCCTCCAGCCGCAGACACCAGTTTTGTTGAGGACACTCCGATTCCGGACTCTTCATCCAGGCAGCCCCTCCAGCCCCTACCCACTCTCACAAGAATTGCCGCGACGCCGCTCCCAGCAAAGCGGCATTTGCTTGCTCACGTGGCGGACAACTCGCCGTCCATGATGGCCATGAAAAAGAGAAAGAGGGAGCCGAGTCTCAAGCTTGTGCCCGAGGTGCAACAGGTCTTGCGCGGAATGCGCCTCTACTTCATCCCCAACGACGACATCGCACCTGCCAGGAAGATTCGTATCAGGAAATCACAGGAGTACGGCGCCACTTGGGTGAGGAATTTGGAGGACGCGACCCACGTCATTGTAGACAAGAAGCTGGAGTGGAAGAACATTGAGAAAATCCTTTCCTCTACAAATGCTTCACCTGCATATACTGTCGTCACCGAAGAATACCCGCTCGATTGTGTTCGGTTCAAGACATTGCTAAACGCTGGTCAGAAACAATACCAAGTGTCTGGATGTCCGGAACACTCATCGAGTTTGGCAGTTGAACATCAGCAACCTCAACTTCCAGTGCTGCCCCTACAGGACCGACCGCTCAAGAAGCGCCAACCCAAGCCTGACAAATGGGACTACGCACCGCCCCCTTCGACACCTTCACGAAGTCAGGATTCTTCAGGCAGAAGAAGTGAGCAACAGCCAGCGCCAGATTCGCCTCCCGTCCTGAGAGATATCACACCGGTCCAACATTCAGAAGCCGGACAAACCTTGTCTAACCAGGTTTTCGATGGGTCTGGTGACCATTCCTCTAGTCCAGCAGGAGGAGGTACAGCTTTGGCATCCGGAGACGAACTCGAGGGAGTCATTTCCCAATTGCAGAGATATAGGGACCTGCCATTGGAACGTGACGAAGACGATCTGCCAAGTTCGGACCCAGTCGAGCCAGAATCCGAATGTGAATGCTCTGAGGATGAGCGCCAGAGAAAGAAGCAGTCTGTCACGAAGTCCAGCAGCAGGAAAGACTTGACCTGGGAAGATAAATTTGCCTGCTATAAGGGAGGGACGAAAGGAGGCGACAAGACCAATCCGAACAATCGCACCATCGAGGTCTTGCAACAGATGTGCGACTACTATACACGGACAAATGATACATGGCGCCCAATCGCATATCGAAAGGCCATCACACAACTCAAACGACAGCCCAATAAAGTTTCCACGGCCGAAGAAGCAATCAGGTTGCCCGGCGTTGGCCAGAGACTCGCGGACAAGATCGAGGAGATCGTCACGACTAATAGGCTCCAGCGCTTGGAGCATGCCGAAAGTGAGCCTATGGATGAGATTCTGCAGACGTTCCTCAAGATATACGGAGTGGGCAGCGTCCAAGCTAGCCACTGGATCTCTCAAGGCTTCAGAACGCTCGGGGACTTGAAGCAAAAGGCCAAGCTGACCGCAAACCAATACGTTGGCATCGACCACTACGATGATCTAAACACTCGCATTCCACGTTCTGAGGTCAAGCTTCTCGGAGCTGTTGTGAGGTCGGAGGCAGCAAAGTTGGACCCGGCGGTGCAAATCATCATCGGTGGCAGCTATCGCAGGGGAGCAGACAATAGTGGAGATGTCGACTTTTTGATCACAAAAAAGGGCACCAAGTCAACATCCGACCTCGTCTCGTTCCTGAACGAACTAGTCCGTGTACTGGAGTCGCAGAGATTTCTCGTCGCCAGGTTAGCGAGCTCACGAGACGATGGAGACGGTAGCAAGTGGCACGGTTGCTGTGTCTTGCCGAAAATCAACGGCTTCAACGAGAAAGACTACCGCAAAATATGGAGGCGTGTTGATTTCCTCCTTGTTCCTGAAACGGAGTTAGGGGCGGCGTTGATATACTTTACTGGCAACGACATTTTCAACAGGAGCATCCGGCTACTGGCATTCAATAAGGGGATGCGGTTAAACCAGAGAGGTTTATACAAGGATGTGATGAGGGGCCCTGGTCGGGTCAAAATGACCGAGGGCGAATTGGTTGAGGGCCAGGATGAGAGAAAGATCTTTGAGATCTTGGGAGTTAAGTGGAGAGAGCCGCATGAGAGGTGGTGCTAGGTCTTGGAGCTTTCCCCCCGCGAGTCGTGGTCTCCGAGTCGCATCGCATAGTGTGGCGTTGGATGGCAATTGTTGGACTATTCCGCTATTCTGTGTACCCCATGATCCCTAATTCAGGAGACTTCAAGTTCATTTACATGTTCGCGGCCTAATGACTTGATGTTCGCTGGTGAGGAACCAGACAAGAGATGCCCCTCAACGACAAACGGACATGGGGAACTTTTATCATCCATGGAAAAGGTCTCGCTCACAGCGGTGGTTAAGTGGCATGGAACGGGCCGACAGTAAGGGTCTGCCAGCTGGGAGGACCGCGCAGTGTGGCCAAAAATGAGAAGTGGGGACTGGCCGATGCAGGGTGCAGGCGGTGACAGGCATGAGCGGCGCAATCAGCTTTAATTTTTTTTTTCTTCCCCTCCAGTCGTTGCAGTCTCTGCATCTCAGAGGTCCAGTCCCATCCAGTCCAGTCCATTCTGCCCGATCGTGTAGAAGGTCTCCGTTCAGGCCCAGCCCCGCCAGCCGACCCTTCCTCCTTCACCGCGCGCTTGTCCGTGTTTCCTTTCCTCCTGAAATTTCCTCCTTCATCTCGAGGACCACCAGGCACATCCGCTTCCACTTTCCAAGTTGTCGCAGTAAAAAGTTGCAGCTGCCTCTTGTTCACCTCTACCCCTCCCGAAACCCAGCCGAGTATTCACCATGTCTGGCGACCACATGGAGGTCGACGCCGCCGAGGCGAAGCTCAAGGCCATGGCGCACTCTGAGCAGCATTACTTCAAGAGGTACGTTGTTTTCTCCCCAGGTGATTGGAGGCTTTTTTCTCCAGAGCAAGGACACTGTTGCTAACAGACGTTGTGCAGCTACGACCACCACGGTAAGCCTCTTCTTGCGATGTGCGATCGATAAGGGGAAAAAATTGTCTAACGAGAAGGAATGCGGAACAGGCATCCACGAGGAGATGTTGGTATGCAGCCCGCCAAATACGTCGCACAGCTAGCTGCCCCTACAAGGCTGGCATCTGTGATGAACCACTCGCTAACCCTGTCTCCCCTGCAGAAAGATGAGGTCCGCACACGCTCCTACATGAACGCCATTGTCCAGAACAAGCATCTGTTCAAGGACAAGGTTGTCCTCGATGTCGGTTGCGGCACTGCCATTCTGTCCATGTACGCCTGTTCCGAGACTGTTCCGCGCAGTTTTGTCCTCCCAACGAGCCCCCAGACTTACAGGTTTTCCCTTCGCGCAGGTTCGCCGTTAAGGCCGGTGCCAAGCACGTTATTGGTGTCGACATGTCCACCATCATTTTCAAGGCCCGCGAGATCGTCAAGGTTAACGGCATGTCCGACAAGATCACCTTGATCCAGGGCAAGATGGAGGAGGTCGAGCTCCCCTTCCCCAAGGTTGACATCATCATCTCTGAGTGGATGGGCTACTTCTTGCTCTACGAGTCCATGCTGGACACTGTCCTCTATGCCCGTGACAGGTATCTCAACCCTGGCGGTCTCATCTTCCCCGACAAGGCGACCATCTTTGTTGCTGGTATCGAGGATGGCGACTACAAGGATGAGAAGATTGGATGTAAGTCTCGACCACGACTCTTGGCAGGCAAACATAGTTGCCATTCAGCCATATGTCAGCCGCTAACCGCAACCTCCAGTCTGGGACAACGTGTACGGCTTTGACTATACGCCGCTCAAGGCCACTGCTCTCGCCGAGCCGCTCGTCGACACCGTCGACATGAAGGCCGTGGTCACGGACCCCGCCGCCGTTCTCACCCTGGACCTGTACAAGTGCCAGGTTGCCGACCTGGCCTTCGCCACCAACTTCAAGCTGTCTGCCCGCCGCGACGACTTCATCCACGCCCTCGTCGCCTGGTTTGACATTGATTTCAGCGCCGCCCACAAGCCAATCCGCTTCTCCACTGGTCCGCATACGAAGTACACCCACTGGAAGCAGACTGTCTTCTATCTGAAGGACGTTCTTACCATGTCTGCCGGCGAGGAGGTTGAGGCCAGCCTCGAGGTCAAGCCCAATGAGAAGAACCGCCGCGACCTAGACATCAAGATCGCCTACAAGTTCCCGACTGAGGACCCCACCCGTGCCGCTGAGGGCTATGCCGAATACAAGATGTGCTAAGTGCCATCGTCACGGCCCCGCATCCGCTCGTCTCGGGCAGTTTGTCTTCTGGGGAAGACGATACCCGGGATCGCAGAGTTTCGTCGCAGTAAGAGCATTCGAGTGCTGAGCCAGTCCTCTACGAACTGTAGTGGGCATATAGATCAACCCGGCCTCTGCTCTCCAGACAATGGAAAGCGACAAGCCTGCATTCTTTGCGCCTGAAACAAATAAAAAAACAGAAGGGAGATGATCCAGCCTGGCTGCGTAACCTGCGCCGGCGAGGAGGCATGGCGCGGCCTTCGTTCCTAAGGATGCCCTTTTGTGTGCCTGATTTGGTTCTAATGAGAAGGGAGATACCGCCGCCGACGGGTGAGCGTGAATGGGAGGAAATCATTACATAGAGACCATGGCATTTACAATGTTCCACCTCGAGGAATAGATTACGACTAATGAACCAAACATCAACCTCCGCTAAACTCTCTCTACATTGAGTCCCTTCGCATCTACACTTCAACCAAATTTCACGGAGTTCCGATCATTGACAGCGGCCCGGTAATATCAACCCCGCAGCTTCTTCTGCCGGTGTGTAGCTATCTTTCCAAAACGCACAAGACAAGAGGACGCTAGGCGGCGATGGTCTTGCGGTTGGTGTTTTGATGCTCGCGTCTCGTCAAGGTAAAACCCGCAAGTAACATAGCCCCAACAAGCTTCAAGTATATTACAATGCTTGTTTATGTACAATACAACAACATTGCGTCACAAAATGCCCTGTGCTATTCTAACATGTCTGTACTAATTCATCTATCTGAAGCTTTTCGGCCGTAATACTGCTGTCATCGCACTCATCCGCCATGCTATGCACTCGAGCCCTCTGGATATCAAGTCCCTCTAAACCATCCCCTTTTCTTCTATTGAAAAAACGTTTGCGAAAGGCGTGAAGAAAAACCCGTAAGAGATCCGCAACTATCTACAGACCAATAGGGGAAAAAAGAAAATGCCTGATGACAACGCTGATGATGCACGAAACGAGACCATGCCCGCCGAAACGCCGGTCTGGCTGACGCAATTCTCTCAAAACGAAAAGAAACTAACGAGGAAAAACAAAAATTCCCCCCTCCCTTTTCTTCTCGTTTTCTACTTCTAAAAGTCTTCGTTTCCATACGAGAAACCATACTCATCACATGCTATTAGGGCCATGATTCATCCAGTCCTCGATGGTATCTTTATCATGAAACACAACGGCGAGCAGAACCGTAAATTCATCCACATCTCTTGGGTCTGCGAGCGCCAGGAGACCGGAAAAGTCCATCCCGCCAACCCACCAAGGGGTATCGCCTTCACGCGATCTATTCCACCGCTCTGCTGTCGTTGCTGCCCATAACCTCGCCTGGGCCGTGAAGCTCATGTCCGAGAGGCTCAGGATTTGATGGTGAGCCCCAGCCCGGTGATGCCCGCCGCCGCCGCCACCGCCGCCCCGGGGCTTCCCGTAGCCCCCTCCTTGTTTAGCCGTCGCGTATACCGCGCGGACGAGGTGTGCCATGACGAGCACGCGGCGGATCGTCTCCGCCATCAACCAGCGGCGCCAGACGGCCTTCAGTTCCTCTTTGGCAAGTCTGCCGGGCGTGTTGGAGCGAGAGTTGCCTGGCGAGAGGCCTTCATGTGGATACGTTGAGGAGGACGATGAAGACTGCTGTGGGGGCGGAATGTGCGACTCCGGGAGGACGACGGAGGGTATTGCTTCCTCCGTCGAAAACACCCCCGCGCCAACGCGTGACTGCAGTGCAGACGTCCACGTTGCGAGGACAGGCTCCACAGAGTCCGCCAGCACGCGCTGACGGATATCGCCATCGAACCAGCGCATGATCTGATACATGACGAGAGCCTGTAGCGCCGCGACCTGTTGTGGCAGAGTCCATGTCGCCTGCTCTGGGACGTAAAGGAGGGAGGTCGCCTTGGCTTCGATGACGCCGAGCACGAGGGCGGCGTTTTCGTCGTTCTTGGCTGAGTATGCTGCGCATGCGCAGAAACAGTCTTGCAGAACTGGCGGCAGTCCGTCGGCGCCGTTCGTCGTAGGGAGGTAGAGAGCCGGATGTATAAAGGGGGCTACGCCATTCTGGCTGACCCAGCGCCGTGGGTAGTTCCTGAACTGCTCGCTGCAGTACGTCACGGTGTCTCGGGAGACGAATTCACTGCTCGGCGGCGGTAGCAGCGATGGTGATGGCGTCGGACCCGCGGCCGTGTTGTTATTGTCGTTGTAGAACATTGACCACGAGTTCTCGGTGTCAGGCACGACTGGTACCGGCATGATGTTATGCAGAGAGTCCGGCGTTGCCGCGGAGCCGCTGAGAACATCGGTGAAGAAGTTGAAGTCTGCTGCGGCGACAGCGGCCTCAAGGGACGGATAGTTGCAGTCCTCGAACCCCTTTTGAGTGCACCGGCCACATCGTGGCAGCCGCTGGTCGCAACGACGCTTGGCTTGCTGGCATGCCGTGCAGGCACGGCGTCTGGTTGATATTAGAGGAGACGAGGAGCTTGAGGGGCCTGACATGGTGTCAAGTGACGGAGGGTGCGGCAGCTCTGGTGCCGTAGAGACGGGGTGGGTGGTCGTCGCCGGTCCGGAGCGGTTGCGGTTGCGGCTCTCCGCTTTTGGCGTGGGTGGAACTCCGCAACGGCCGACGGGCTTCCGCGTTGTTGATGTTTCTTCCCTCTTAGCAGGACTGAACTTTGATGATACCCCCGGGTTTTCTCTTGTCTGTTCGGCTCAGGCGGTGCTCCGCAATGCTTGATGGACATGGTGAGGAAGTCCGAGGAGGGGCAGAATCAAGCCCGCCGTCGGTGGCGGTCCTCCTTATATGGAGGTGGGATGGGGTTTGGGTGTGAGTTGCGGTCCGCGTGGGCTGCTCTTCCTCACGAGCTCGCACGCTCACACGAGCCACACAAGAAGACGTTTGATGAACCGAGAAGAAGATGATGGTAGCCCGGACGGAGTAAGCGTCTTTTCAGAACGCCAACATCGGGAGCATGGCTGTTCCGGTCAGGTCATCGAACGTCGCTCGTGAGTAAGCGTGTGTAAGGAAGGGATTGACGTGGAAGTAAGGACCTTCGTTGCGGCTTGGAAGAGACAAGAGAAGGAGAGGAAAAGAAGAAGCAAACGGAACAAGGCGACAATGAAGCGCGCGGTACCGACGAGGAACAGATGCGCGGTGCGAAAAACTGTTGCCCTGATGTTCGACCCGGTTCCCACCCCAGGATGGGGTGTCCTTCGGGGTGGTGTGTCAGTTAGGCTACGTCTGGAACTGGGAGGCAGGGAAGGCGAGATCTTGCCCGATGGGTCATGCAGCTGAATTTGAGTTATGGTGCATCGTTTCCCGTCGTTGTGGCCGGCATCTAGATCTCGGCGTTCCTGTCCTTCCTATCCTGTCCTTCCTGTCCCGTCCTGTCAACGGCATGGTTATTTACGATATGACTAGACCAAACAAGACAGACAAAAGTCAGTGCTCTGGGCCGTGAGAGACACTGTGTTCCAAAACAGGCAACAAACCAGAGCCCTGTCTGTGGCTGACAGCTTCACACGAGAGCAACTGAACTCGACGCCAACAACGTTCTTCTTTTCCTTTTCTTCCTTTCGCCTCGCCGAGAAGTGTTGGCTCATCTGCATATGCATTGTCTCCAAAGGGACACACTACAACCACCGCTGGTTGCTTTCCTCCGACGCCAGCACCAATGCAGCGTTCCCATGCCGCTGGTACGCACAAGTGGGCGAACGAGAGGGTAGACCGCACACCCAACCCCCGTCTGCAGACACGAGGTCTGGGATGCTTCTTTTCTCACCCCGGCATTCCCCATATGACCCATTGCGTCACATAGGTAATCGCCCTGCTATTCTTGCCCAGGCATTTTGTAAGCAACCCAGAACTGTCATGTACGTTCCGCCGACTCAACTCAGCCTTACGAAGCGCGCACATTGCCGAGAACCTCTCACGCGCATTTCTGACAGCCGCCTGCCTTGCTGTCTTCTCTACAACTCCCGCGCATTGTCGTGAGTCCCGCATAGCTTGTCGCTTGATGCTCAGGTGTTGTGAGAGTCAGGTCGGTCCTAAGGTCCGCTGCGATCTTCCGGTGCGTATGAGACAACCCCGTTGGTTAATCCCTCCATTGCTTGACCTCGTTTTCCCTGTTTGCAGCCAGCCCCGATGTGCAGATCCGAGTTGTCGGTGAAGGACACGGCGCTATCAACGCCGACAGCAGTGGCCAAGCCCGAATCGCAGCATATCGCCCGCCGACACGGGAAATTGTGACGTGGGTTGAAGCTATTCCAGCCCGACGAGTCGCGTCTGCGGCTACCAGCCACCGTCGCCCGGGGTCTCCCACTACGCGCGCTGCGAACCTCGTATTCCTATTTTAGACCACCAAAGGGCCCTCTAAACCCCATCAACGGCTGTAGGCAACAAGGAGAAAAACCAGGAAAGCTGCTCAAGCTGTTCAGAAGCAGAGCAGAAGCACCTTGTGCTCCTATGGCAATAATCGACCGAGGCGCCGCCAGTCATGCGATATCATCTCAACCGCCATAAACGTGCCGGCCGCACACGGGAGGCCGGCAGAGATCAAATGGACCATTCCGAGCGCAAGGTTGATAAAAATAGCACCGTCAATCGTGCCACTGCGGATCGGAGGCCACTCAGCACTCAAGGAGCGTACGCTCACGATCATATCATCGCCTGCACACTTTGGTAAGAGCCATTGAATCCAGTACCCTGAGTTGCGGCAGCGGTTCTACGTTTAGAGATAGAACGGCGCTTGAAAGGTGGACCTTTCCCATAGCTTTCTACAAGCTCCGCATCGTACCTATTTAATCACTCTGTCGCTGGTTCAAAAGTGATTGAGGGACAGAGTGAGAAAGAGAAAAAGAAAAAAAGACAAGCGCTGATGGTGATTGAAGTGGACGCGATTGAATTCGCCAACTTGGAAGACTGCCTTTGGCGTGCCACACCTGTCGGACCATGATTAGCGACTGTGATCAGAATTTTGTTTCGTGAACGCAAACTCAGATGATTGATGATAGCTTGCGCTTCCTACTGTCTCGTGCGGTATTCGATGGTTAGCCGCGTGGCATCAGACAACCAAGAATGACCCGGTCTGGCCAGAGGTGAGAAGAACACAAACTTGCACGTTCCGATGGTTGCAAGTCAGATGCGCTGATGAATGACTGCCCCAATGAGCTTTCCAGGAGCAGAGGATCGCAGAAGCCTTGCTCAGTGAACGACTCGTCCATTGGCGGATTTGACGATGCCTTGGGTAGTGAATCTACTCATGCTGAATCTGGTCTCCAAGACTACTAGGTCAGAAAGCGAGGCCAAATATCACTCTGCAAGATTTCCGTGGATATGCATCTTGGAGCTCAAAGAGGTGGGCATCTCTTTTGCCGCAGCACTTGCTGAAGCAGTCATGGTGATGTTAACTGTTATGCACCATGATCTTCCAATGTGGGGAAGCAACCAGCATCATCACCATCAGATTCCTGGGAAGGGAGTGTTACATAACAAAAGTCCCAGTGAGAGTGAGTTGGTTGAGACCGGTTCGCAGAAGGAACTGCGCAGCCAATCGGCGTCGTGGCGATGATAAGCGACAAGCTCGGACGTTGCCTCGGGCGAGGCGAGACTATCTCCTATCATAACTCCTCCTTCCGCCCGAGGGCAGATCCGGAACTACGAGATATAAAGCTTGCGACCGAAGCCTCCCGAGGGTCTTCATCATCCACACTGCCACCGACGGAAGCACGATGCGACAGGGGTCCAAGGTCCCGCAGAGACGAGGCTCGTCTCCAGGAGGAGCACCTGGCACCCCCTCCCCCCGCCCCGGACTTGCAGGCGTGCGAGGGGAAAATAATAATAATCGAGGTCTCCAGACCAAAGAAAATTGGCTGATATTGTAATTGCCCCTGGTGATTGGGCGCGAACCACGGAAGCAGGGTCAGGTAGCCCACGTTAGTGCAGGACACAGGCACCGCACCGAGCCCTCGACCTGTTTCCGGCGGCGGAGCCGATGGCGGTACACTAACAGCAGGAACCGCATGCCTCGACCTCCTCGATGCCCGAGACACCAGCAAATCATTTTTTCGCCTATTGCGGGACTTTCCAATTCCTCGACGAGGTAGGCGATGTAGTGCCTGAAGTCTGGAGACGGCATCACGAGGTCTTTGATACAGACTTGGTTCGCGCCCTCGGGTCGAGGTAGGTGAGTGTCCTCTTTCCAGGTGCCTTTAGTGTGTGGCTGCCGTGTGGACGAAGAGCCTTACTTACTAAGGAGACTTAGTAAGAGAGGAGCAAACGGCAGCAATCAGGTATGTATCTTTTGCTCATCTTGCTGCGGGCACCCACAGGAACCGAGCCGGCTGGACGGGAGCTTAATGTACATTGGATAAAGTACCCATTCTCGATTGCCCTGCTGCAGATGCCCTACTGCGACCACAGCTTCGGCGACATGACTCTGCCGCCTGCTGCAGAGGCCGCATTCGAAAAGTCTCAGACGCGGCTCTTGCGACTGGAACACTCCTGGAGTTGGTCTTCTCGAAGCCGTCGTCGGTGCCGTTCCGTGTGCTTCTGTGCATTGAGTTACAGCTGCCCGAACTCGACACTGCTTCGTCGCGATTCCGTCCGGCGACGTGTGGGGATGCACTTGTCCGCGTCGCCATGCCCCCTGTCGCAGTAAGAAAACGCCGGAGCAGAGGGCGGTGGTCGGCGTCGTCGGGTACTTGATAGCGCGCACAAGATGCTACGCCAGAGGTACCATGCAGTACTTGCATGGCCCTGAGTCCCAGGTACACACGTCTTCACATGATGGAGTCGTAGCCAGCCCGGTGCAGCATCAGCATCAGCATCAGCAGCAACACAGGTTGGAGGGGAGTGCCCCTCCTTCATGGGGGTTAGTCTCGTTTCCGGGCGGGGCCCACGGAGAGTCCAGTCTGTTCTCTTTTCTTTGTGATCGACCGTGTTCATTAAGGTCGGCCATCGGCCGGGCGGTCGGATGCGCAGGCAGGTGCTGTCAAATATGCCAGAGTGTCAATTGAGTTTTGCATACCGCTAGCAACGAGGCAGGATGCAATGCGCGTAGGTTCGACTTCATTCCAGTCAGACCAAGGTATGGTGTAGGCACCGCAACGAGCGGTAGACGACGATGACGGCATCCAGGGCAGGAAAGTGTCCTGGGCACGTCCATCAGTGACTTTCGGTTCCCATCATCTTTCTATTGGCTGCCGCATTATTCGCTGAACACGTTTGGCAAAATGTGGGAGGGCACGCTGCAATACCTGTACCGCAGCAGCCAACCTGCCATGTGCATATTTGTACACTAGGCAATTATCTGATTCTTCCTTTGTCGAAACCAGATACCAAGCCAGCCGCCACCGCGGCACAACCCAGACTCGAGTTGCGAGTTGTGGTGAGGTTGCTCTTGGGGGTACGGAGAAACCGGCGGGCTTGAGTCTCGACCTGGACGGAAACAAGGACATGAGAATCCGTATCTCGCTCGACGGCAACCCTCCGGTCCCTCACCTCCTTGCAAGCTTTCTCCATATCGTAGGTAATAGATGGAGATAGATTGTGTACGAGAATGCGGGACGACGGGCTGGCGGGCAAGTGGGATAATGGCGATGGGTAAAGAAAAAGCCAGAGGGGAGCAAAAAATTACGCAGCAACCCGCAATCGAATGCAGACTGCAGTTGCAGTGATGGGGAGCAAAGGAGACAAAAACAATAGGTACATGGCCGGTACGGTGCATCGTGTGACGGCAAAGTACCTCCAGCCCCATGGAAGCAGCAGCTGCGGTCGTGGTCCAGTGTTCCATTGAAGGTAGGCAGGTCCCCACACCCGGCCACAGGCGTCGCCGTCGTGGTGCAGGCAAACTCAGGCAGGTTCTACAGAAGCCCCACTTTCCAGTCGCGACAGCTTTTTGCTGCTGAGTGAAAATAATCCAATTCGTGTGATTGGTCCGCTGGGCCGCTGTCGCCTTCGTCATAGCCGAGCAAGCCCACCTGGCCGACCCTGCTC
Source organism: Colletotrichum aenigma (assembly GCF_013390185.1). Classification (NCBI taxonomy): domain Eukaryota; kingdom Fungi; phylum Ascomycota; class Sordariomycetes; order Glomerellales; family Glomerellaceae; genus Colletotrichum; species Colletotrichum aenigma. The sequence goes on from NW_023500913.1 coordinate 1,810,108, forward strand.
CTCTCCACAGTCCACACAGGAGCGCGGCAACCACCCATTGCCAGCCCAATTTGTGCCGAGCACGCACCGTGGGAGAGCGGAGGAGCGTCTCACACGCCGGAGTGAGGGCGGAAAGACCATGGCACACTCACTCGCACCTTTTCGCAAAGCAAAGAAAGGGTGGACGAGCCTTTTACTGCCACCCCCAGCCGGTGCCGAGGGGAACCTTCTTCTACTACTTCCCATCTTCGCCGGAAAACCTCTCCACATTCTAATTTTCCTCCTCTTAATATTCTTTTTCTTTCTTCATCCTCCCCTCCCATCCTCCCCCTCCTCCAAAACAAAGTCCCCCTTCCCAAAGGCCAGGGCACTGAGATACCCGTTAGAGCTGTACCACCGCTCCAACACTCTCCACTCCATCACAATTGAACAGTGACAGCTTCTCGCTGCATCGATTTCAGCCATGTTGGCCTCAAGACAGCTCCTGGGCTCTGTTGCCCGGAGCCGCACGGCTGCCAGTGCCAGTCTGGGACTGCGCCGTATGGCTACCGTCTCTGACTCTCCCCTCGACCGCAAGGTAAGCTGAGAACCATCATTTGACTGATCAGCCACGGAAGAAGCAGTGGCTGACTCGCCGGAAACACAGGTCAGGCAAAACATTCACGAGGAGAGCAATTTCATCAACTACAAGAAGATGTCTGAGAACCTTGCCATTGTGCGCAAGCGTCTCAACAAGCCCCTCACCTACGCCGAGAAGATTCTTTACTCCCATCTTGACAAGCCCGCCGAGCAGGAAATCGAGCGTGGTGTCTCATACCTGAAGCTTCGCCCCGACCGCGTTGCTTGCCAGGATGCCACTGCCCAGATGGCTATTCTTCAGTTCATGTCTGCTGGCATGCCTTCCGTCGCTAACCCCACCACTGTCCACTGTGATCACTTGATCGAGGCTCAGGTCGGTGGCGAGAAGGATCTTGCCCGTGCTGTCGGTATCAACAAGGAGGTCTACGACTTCCTGTCCTCTGCTTGCGCCAAGTACAACATCGGTTTCTGGAAGCCCGGCTCTGGTATCATCCACCAGATCGTCCTCGAGAACTACGCTTTCCCCGGTGGTCTGCTGATCGGAACCGACTCCCACACCCCCAATGCTGGTGGTCTCGGCATGTGCGCCATCGGTGTCGGTGGTGCCGATGCCGTCGATGTTATGGCCAACCTGCCCTGGGAGCTGAAGGCCCCCAAGGTTATTGGTGTCAAGCTCACTGGTGAGATGTCTGGCTGGACTACTCCTAAGGGTAAGTTGCTCGCATGAAGAATCTATACGCCCAGTTCCGTGTCTCGCATACTGACAACCTCCAGACATCATCCTCAAGGTCGCTGGTATCCTGACCGTCAAGGGTGGAACCGGTGCTATTGTCGAGTACCACGGCCCTGGTGTTGACCAGATCTCTGCCACCGGTATGGGTACCATCTGCAACATGGGTGCCGAGATTGGTGCCACTACCTCCCTGTTCCCCTTCAACGACCGCATGTACGACTACCTCGCCGCCACCAAGCGCAAGGATATCGGTGACTTCGCCCGCGTCTACGCCAAGGACCTCCGCGAGGATGAGGGTGCCGAGTACGACCAGCTCATCGAGATCAACCTGTCCGAGCTCGAGCCCCACATCAACGGTCCCTTCACCCCCGATCTGGCCACTCCCATCTCCAAGTTCTCCGAGGCTGTCAAGGCCAACAACTGGCCTGAGGAGCTCAAGGTCGGTCTGATTGGTTCTTGCACCAACTCCTCCTACGAGGACATGTCCCGCGCCGCCTCTATTGCCCGTGACGCTCTCGACCACGGCATCAAGTCCAAGGCCATCTTCACCATTACCCCCGGTTCCGAGCAGATTCGTGCTACCATCGCCCGCGATGGTCAGCTCCAGACCTTCGAGGAGTACGGCGGTATTGTCCTCGCCAACGCCTGCGGCCCCTGCATTGGTCAGTGGGATCGTCAGGACGTCAAGAAGGGCACCCCCAACTCCATCATCTCCTCGTACAACCGTAACTTCACCGGCCGCAACGACGGTAACCCCGCCACCCACTCCTTCGTCACCTCCCCCGACTTGGTCGTTGCCATGACCGTCGCCGGCAGCCTCCACTTCAACCCCCTTACCGACAAGCTCAAGGACAAGGACGGCAACGAGTTCATGCTCAAGCCTCCCTCTGGCGATGGTCTCCCCGTCCACGGCTACGACCCCGGCCAGAACACCTACCAGGCCCCTCCCGCCGACCGCAGCACCGTCAATGTCCAGGTTTCTCCCTCTTCCGACCGTCTTCAGGTTCTGTCTCCCTTCAACGCTTGGGATGGTAAGGACGTCAAGAACATCCCTATCCTGATCAAGGCCAAGGGAAAGACCACCACTGACCACATTTCCATGGCCGGTCCCTGGTTGAAGTACCGTGGCCACTTGGACAACATCTCCAACAACATGCTCATCGGTGCCATCAACGAGGCTAACGGTGAGGCCAACAAGGTCCACAACTACACCACTGGCGAGTGGGACGCTGTTCCCGCTGTCGCCCGTGACTACAAGGCCAAGGGCATCAAGTGGGTTGTCATTGGTGACTGGAACTACGGCGAGGGTTCTTCCCGTGAGCACGCCGCTCTTGAGCCCCGTCACCTGGGTGGTCTTGCCATCATCACCCGTTCCTTCGCTCGTATCCACGAGACCAACCTGAAGAAGCAGGGCATGCTTCCTCTCACCTTCTCCGACCCTGCCGACTACGACAAGATCAAGCCCGAGGACAAGGTCGACATCCTTGCCACCGAGCTCGAGGTTGGCAAGCCTCTGACCATGGTCGTCCACCCTGCCGACGGCAGCGCCGACTTTGAGATCAAGCTCTCCCACACCTTCAACGCCCCCCAGATTGAGTGGTTCAAGAACGGTTCCGCTCTGAACACCATGGCCAAGGCCGCTGCCGCTGCCAGGTCATAAAGGGGCAGTATGAAGGTGCAATGAATGGGTAGTTATGTGAATTGGGTGGTGTAGGCGTACTTATTTTGCATGCTATGGGGTGTCGGTCGGTATAACTAAAGTCAATGGCCGCGTTACGCCCTTTTGTTTTATGGTTGGGCAATCATACCTCGGGGACTTGTTTATTTTTTATGTAGGCCAATGATTTCTTAGTCTGTACAAATTTCAAACTGTTCAAACCAGAAATTGAGTCCGTAGTAACTGTGAAGTCTTGGAAGTATATTTGTTAGAAGGGACATCGCATTTACCACCCCAGCTCCCCCGGTGAGCAAAAGTATTACTTCCACAGCCGGCGAGTGAAACGCGGCGGTGCGTCATCCCAGCGGAGGCGCTGCAAGAAAGCTCTTCCTAGAAGACTCTCGAGTCAAGAGGGGTTCCTTTAGCCAAGACGATTTATCATACTCGATGTAGCTCACCTAGATACACTAACGGCGGTGGGCAACGGATGATGGATTAGAGTGTCACATCATAAGCCCCGCATGAGGAAAGAAGCTGCTGTGGGATGCTTGACACAAGTTCATCTGCATGGCATTTCTTGCGCTCGACGAGACGCGCTGGGAGAGTTGTGGTCACGATTGTTGGGAAAAAAAAAAAAAAACCTTGAGAAAACGCACGAGGAGAGCCGAAAGTAGAAAAGGCCCCACAATTTGTCGGCGCCGGCGGTAGCGGCGCCACGTCCGGTGTCACGCGCCGGAAAGGGGCCCGGGGAGAGGGTAGTGGAAAATATGGACCGGGTGCGATGGCTTCGGACAGCCGAATACGGGTGGGAGCCGCCGCATGAAAGCGGAACATTGACGGATTTGTGTCTGGAACCCATCAATTCCCGATGAGCCGCTCGGGTTGCTGCGGAGTGCCGTCTGCCCGCAGTTTGTTCGTGGTACATACGTACAACATAGGGTTAAATGACACGGGCGCCTAGAAGGCAGAGTGGCGTCCCAAAATAATCGCTAGCATGATAGGAGCCAGTGTTCATTTGCGGAGGTCATTCATCGACCGACATTGTGGGAGATGAAATTGCGGCGCTGAATAACCACCCCGCCAAAGCCACGCCAGATGACAAGAGCAGGGATTTAGCATCGCCTCGCTGATCATTGCCTGCCAGTAGCCACCCCGGATGAAGATGTCCGCTGATCCTCAACCAAAAGCAGCCGTTCTTGCCTAATGTCCACCCATCGCGGAGATGGTAATTACAATCCCTTGCTGTTCAAAGCAAGACCGTCCGAATTGGAACCAGATGCACATTGTCTGCATCGTATGTAGCATCACCCAACTGAGATGCAGCCGCCTTACTGCCGACTACGAATACGCGTTCCTTTCGGATGTTTTGTCGTCTGGCACCGCACGCATGACAGGCTTAAGCGGTTCGTTCACGGACGGAGAATATTATTAGTTCTCGAGTGTTGAGTGACGTCGGCTCCGTAGGCTTTTCCTTTTCAAAATGATCACTTGCACAACATTGCCGCCGCAATTGATGGGAACATCGGTAACGATTGGGTCTGCGTCTGGCCCAGACGCACCAGCAATTATGATGCGCCCCCGGTTGATCCAAAGAGCAAGTGATCTTCCGATGCGCACGAGTCGACATTGCTCCGGTCAGGGGTGGGCACATATCAGGGTGTCTGTCCCTGACGCTATTCTACTTTTGGACGTGATTGTTCCTGACCGAGGGCCAATGAAGAGATTGCGAGCACAGCCGCTTCAGGGGAGCGCATCGGTGCAAAGTCCAATCACGAATTCACGATGCATCCACAGACTGTGGGGGATGATCGAGTGGAATTCACGAGATCTTGGGGTCGATAGGCCAGCCAATTGTCGTTCATTTTGGCACCAGGCTCAGAGTTCCATTGCTTTTGCCGTCGACGCTAAACAATGGAAACAACTTTAGTCGCCTGGCTGGAGGGAGATCGGCGAAGAGTGCTGCGTGACTGTCAACAGTCGAGCGGCTGCTCAGTCAGTCGCGGGCGCAGGCGTCTCGCCCAGAAGGTTGGTTTCGGCAAAATGTTTGAACGCTATGTGATGTTGGAGCTGAGGCCCGTATTCCATATTGGGCATGCTCATGAGAGAGGCTTGGGTTTTTTAAAGCCCTTTGGGCAACGTATGCGTTGACGTTGCAACGTGACTGTTTGGCCAGAGTCTGGAGACAAATTCTATCAGTGTTCGGAAAAGCAAACTTCGTAGCACAGTGAGTGTTGTATGGTATGCGTTCGACCGAATCGGAATCGGCGTCTGTGCATCGAGAACCGAGAGCTAGTCGCTGGGTTCGGTTGAGTTGAGCTGAGCTGAAATGGAGTTCACGCAAGGGGTTGCCGACGTTGGCTTTTGATGGGGAGCAGAATTCGATGCCCAGACGACTGGGCATGAAATTGGTGGGTAGCATGATGTTGTCGTTGTGTGTTCCCTGTTGGTGGTGGAGTTTACAGGGAATGCCAGGAAGGGATTGAACCTTCGAGGTAGGGAACTACCGCGTGAGGCCGCGGCTGCGTGGGTTGTAGAGAGAGAGAGAGAGAGAGTTGATGAGGCGGAAACAAGGAGGCTTGCAGCTGTCATGGCGTCTGATGGTGTCAATGTTTCGACGACACGCACGAAACATTGGCAGAAAAAAAGCCAAGGCCAACTAAGATAGTTTTTTGTTTGTTCGGTGCGGCTTCGGCGAGGTGAGGTGGCAACGAGTTCGGGCTGGCTGCCGGTGTTTTAGGTGGGAAAGGCTAAGTTTCCTGGACAATATCGTAGTCGCTATTTTGGCTTTCTTGTCTCTGTGTCGGGTCACGGAACGAAACGCGAGACGAGTCGACGAAAGAAAAGACGGACACGGCGGCGGGATGGCATGTGGCTTCTGGCAAATGACAGCTTTCCCCAGAGCCGGGCGTCGGTCGTGGTGGTCAGCAGTGGTGGAGCATGAAGCCATCAGCAGAGACGGAAGCATAACGTTGGTGAGATGGCTTCATCATATCTTGGTCAGAGACCAAAGTCATGCATGCATGCATGCCTGCAGAATGAAAGCCACGACTTCTGGGAGACTGGACGGTAGACGCCGTAGAATGCAGGTACGATAGATGCATGGAAGCTCCAATGGTATAGGTAGGGAAGCTGAGGTATTCCGAGGTTGCTGCCGTGAGGTTGTCGACGGGCACATGGAGGTCAGGCAGGGACGGACCTCGCAGGTGTCATCTGTGCCTGAGGGAGGGTGAGGAGACCAAATCAAAGTTGGACAGACGGCGGCAATGCAAAGCAAAGCAAGAGGCTATCTATCAGCAGGAGCTAAGGAACTGGCGGGAAACACGGCAGGGCGACATGGAGGCGCGCGCTCTGGACTGCAGACGGGATAATGCATGGTGGGCGAACCTTCACAGTTCCTGGTGAAGCCTGAGGTGAACAGAGATGGAAGGTGGAAGTGGAAGTCCTAAGGTACTAAGTAATAGTAAGGTCGTCGGCTGATTGGATGGGGGCAGCCCCACACGCTAAAATTGCACCAGCTCGAATTCGTCGAAAAACGGTTGTCTCACCCCTACCGCCAGCAGGGAGCCTAAGGTAGCAAGCCCTCTGCAAGGTACCGCCGGGCTCCTTGCTGCACCAAGCTCCCGTCTTCCATCTCGTTTGGATGGCGGCCAGGCCATGTCTCTGGCTGGGCCTTGGGGACGGGAGGAAAAAAGAGTTCTCTGCTGCAAACCATGGAGAACACATCCGTTCGTTGTTGACATTGACAATGCCTTTGCACATCCAGTAGCATTCTTTCCGTCGGCTGCTATCCGGCGGCTCCCTCCCGCCGGGTCTTTTCCTTAATTCCTCCTACAGATGCTCTCAGATCACCCTCTCATCAATCGACATTGGCGACAAATCACACCTCCGAGCTGTTTCGGCCCCGGCATCCGTCGTATCATGGATGTCAGGTACTCGCACAAAAACGCACCTGCGTGCAGCCTGTGTACGAATACAGGCGCATCGCCCATTGCTACGGTACCGCGCACGCCGTAGGTACAAATATGGATTATGGTCATGGACGCAGCAGTCAGGAAGTGGTTCCAGGCACCGTTCCATCCAATTGCTGGGACACCCACACCAAAGCGCCAAAACGGGAAATGGCGCCAAAAAAGAGCCACCTAGGCACCGGGGGGCGGCACCGTGGGTGGGTAGTGGAGGGCGAGGGGCACCTGGGCGCTACGACGACCTCTCCACTCCTCCATCTCCAAGGGTCCTTGCGCGCGAACATGGCCCCTTTTCGACCAGTCGCCGTTTCCAATCCCACCCTATGCCCTCTTTGATCCTCTGCCTCTCAATTGCCCCCCAATACAAGTCCCATTTCCTCTTATTGTGCCGTCCTTTTCCAATGGAGCGTGGACTTGGACATGATCATCTCTCGTCGGCTCTGGTTCAGGTTCAGGTTCAGCCCATGGTTCCAATCTCTCTCCTTCTCCCTGCGAGATAACAACCATTCATAGAGAAAGCCACATCCGCCCAGATGTCGACCAAAGCCATGGCTCAACGCGATCCCCATCCCCGTCCCGCCCGTCTCGACCTTTCACTCGAACGCCAAAACCTTGCCGTGGGACTCCCTTCCAATTCTGATACTCTCAACGCTTCATCTGATGTACCACGGGGCCGACCACCCTACCGCGATTCCCACCACGCTGCAACCTCCCCTTCGCCCTCACCCGGCCGCACCAGATCGCAGACCCTTCCCGTCGCTGTCATAACGCCCACCTTCAATACCGCCAAGGCCTTCAAGCGCAAGCCTCTTTCTTCTACCGCCTCCCAGATAGCTGCCAGCTACGGCTCCGGTTCCAGTAGCCCAGCTATCCTGTCACCCGGTGACTTGCCCATGCCCGAGACACGTTTCTCGCGGTCTTATTCCGTCGACAGCCCTACTCTGTACGAGTATCCCTCAGAGGACGTACGACCTCTGTTTGCGCCTCCCGCCGCTCATCAGAAGCTTGACAAGCCGTGAGTCTTTCCTGCCTCTTCTTCTCTTTGCCGACCTTTCGTCCAACATCGCTCTGTCATTGCCGGGTCATTGCCTGCCTGAAGACAACCTCCCTCAGCTCTGGCTAACCAGATACTGTCTTTCCGCAAACAGTCCCCCACCTGCCGACATCTCAGACGACGCGGCTCACTTTGCCTCGCGAAACAACCCAAGCACCAACCTTGCAGCTCCTCAAACAAAACCTTCAGACGGCCTGTCAGAAGCTGCCTACCTGACCGCCGACGTCACCCCAACCTTCTCCCCGAGGTTGCCGAAAGCGATACCTCACCCGATCATCGAAGAGGAGGAGGACACGGACGAAGATTCCGAGTCAACTTACAGTCACAACACTAATGAGAACTCTATCATGTCCTTACCCGCTACCAAACCTACCCCTCCTCATCTGAATCTTTCGCTGAATCGACAAGATTCATCACAGACAGTCACAACAGTGCTCGACGCGCCTCTGTCTATAACTCCATCAACCTCAGCGACTCCGACACCATCGATCAACAAGCCGTTGCCTAAGTCACCCGGCTCCTCCAAGCTTGCCAACTTCTTTGGTTGGGGAGGATCGCCGTCGCCGTCGACAACCGAGTTCTCGTCTCTTTCATCACCCTTCGCATCACCACGACGTGCCACTCTGACAGATGACACTCCTCTCACAACCGGAGTGCCCTCACTTCTGCCAGAACCCTCAAAGAGGAATGCTACACCCACAAACGCCCTGGGCTATTGCGAATCACACTTGCAAACACCACCTTATTCCTCCCTAGCACCATCGATTCAAATCGAAGAGATGGAGGACGAGCTGAAGGCCATCAGCGCCGAGCTGGCCTCGTCCATCCGGCGCGAGATGGATCTCGAAGATTTGGTTGACCGACTGCAATCCGAGATCAACAATCCTCAAGCTCCCGGCAAGCGAACCAGTGACTACTTTTCCGACTCAGGTTACAGCTCCGCCAAGTTTAGTGAATTTGACCAAAACAAGGAGGAGATTGAAAAGGTCCAGAGACGCGCGGAACAAGAAAAGGCGTCTATGCGCTTGGAGTTGACCAACAAGTTGCAGGAGGAACGCACACGCAGGAACGAACTTGATCAGCAAATTAAGGAGCTTGCGGAAAAAGCAGCTCAGGTCGACGTTGCTCAAATAAATAGCGAGGATACCAACAACCGCCTCAAGGAGTTGGAGAATACTTGCGAGGATCTACGACGCCGACTAGGCGAAGAGGTTCAGGTAAAGTCTAACTTTGAAGACCTGCTCTCTGTGCTCAAAGTTGAGCTCCAAAGTGCCACCAACGAGCGCGACAACCTCCGAGACGAGATCGTGCCACAATTAAAGGCCCAGCTGGAAGGCCTCGAGGCAGAGGCGTCCGAGTACGCCAACTTGACTTACGAATCGTCGAAGATGCAGCAGGAGTTGGAAGCTCTGAAGCAAGAAAACAAGACACTGAAGGCCACCGGCCAGCCAGCCCAGGAAGAGACACGGTCTAGGAGTTCCACCATTCGCTCTGCCCCTCGACTGTCCAGGTCGAGTTCCGTCACAGCAGCATCCCCCTTCACGCTCCAAAAGGCCCCCAAGGGTCTGACCCGGTCGAATACTGTTAAGTCTGGAGTCACCGAGTCCCGTGAGCAGCTGTCTGAGCGTCTAAAAGACGTAGAGGCCCAGAGGGACGCTCTCCACAACGCCTTGAAGAGCTTGCTCGAGAGACAAGAGTTCCAGAACCGAGAGAACGAGAAAAAGATCAAGACACTGGAGGTCGAGCGCGATCGTCTCATGTCCACCTCGCCGCGAAAGGCGGGCTTCGAGAAGGACATCTCCAATCTCCGCGTAGAGGTTAACGTGTTGCGCCGGCGCGCTGAGGAAGCGGCCGAGCAAAAGTGGCAAGTCGAGAAGGGACTGGCCGGCCTTAAGATGGATCTCGATCGCGCCGAAGAGGAAGTTGCTGTGCTGCGTGGCTTGCTCAAGGAGAAGGACATTCTCATCCCGCCTTCAATGGCTCGGTCCAGCGTCGACCACTCGGCCCTTTCTGCGCCTGTTACGTCAGATTCGCTTGAGGCAGCCTTCAAAGACCTACAGCTTGCGTACAGAGAGTCCCTCGACAAGATCAGGGAACTTGAAGCCAACGGCCCCTTAATCAGTCAAGACGAGTCGACTCAGCTCGCCATTCAGAGGCTTGAGCAGTCCCTTTCTTCGGCAGTTTTCGACCGCGATGCTGCAAAGGATGAAGCTTCCGCATACAAGGATCAATTGGAAAGCCTCGCCAGCAGCGAAGTGGCCCATCTCGACAGCGAGCGCGCACTTGCGGATGAGCTTCGCGTCTCCGCTCAACGGGTAGAGGAGCTCGCTACCCAAGTCCAGAAGCAATTGTCTCTGAACTCAGAGCTCCGCCAGCGTCTGGCAGAGGCAGTGGCTCGTGGAGATGCGGACCGCAAGGCTAACGCAGACCGCATCACACGCCTCCAAAGCCGCCTCAAGAACCTTGAAGAGCAACTGCAAGCTGCTCAGACTGCGTCCGAAGAACGTGTCACTCGACACGAGGAACAGCTCAGAGAGTTGAAGGATGCGCAAAACGCTCAGCTTCGTCGTATGAGCCCTTCGCCTGCCGGCAACGGCCTACGAACTTCTCGCAAGTCCGGCTTCAGCCCTCTGCCCTCCCCTCTCTTCCCCCGGTCGCCACGCTCCATGCCTAAGCAATCCGTCGAAGACGAGACCCAGATTGAAAGGCTGCGCGTCAAGGTTGTGGAGCTGGAGACGGCGTTGACGAATGCCGATTCTGAGATGCAGGACGTCATAGCCCGGATGAGTACGGCGCAAATCGAGGTACTGACCTTACAAGAAGAGCGTGAGGCCGCGAGGCGCGAGACCAGACGCATCCAGCAAGAATTGGAGAAGGAGAAACTGAAGTCTTTCGAAGATCGCTTCAAGTCTCTCAGCGGCAACGCTTGAACACTTTAAACGACGGAGTTCGCCTGCTCGAATAGGGGTTTGTGCCACGGCATAACACAGCCTCGTATACCCGTCACCAGCATGCGGCGCGCCCCGTTTCAGACTGAGCACCTGGGCCAGGTCAGCCCCTCAACTACGGACGCCTTCGCCAACAGTCAGCACATACAATTGTCATTTTTTGAAGTACAGACCACCGCATTGGTGGCGGCGCCGGTCTATTAAAGCCAGCAAACCATGCATTGGGAAAGCGAAGGGCGCATGCGATTCATTTTTTAATACTTGGATTTATGTCTCTGCACATGAGAACATCATCCATCTCCGGGAAGGGGCGACACAGCGAACTGGTGAGCCAACAACTAGTTCTTCCCTGTTCCTCGACCACCACCTACCCTTGACGGCCGAACAACTACAGTACATGATTTCTTTTTTAACCCATCTGCCAGACTGCAGATTCTTTATACCTCATATATTTACTGGGCGGACAAGCACCAAAGTGTTTGCGTAATGTATCATCTAGTTTTTGTTTCTTCCCTGTTGGCTATTTGGCAGTCCGGCCTCTGTATGGGCTCCTGGCTTGCTTCCGTGGGTAAGATTGTATAAAGCGCAAAAAGTATCGAGGGGCATGTATTCATTGAGGGGCATGTATTCAAGAGAAGGACGGGTAGGGGAAGAGATGGACGAGGGACAAGCGTCAAGAAGAGTTGGTGAGCAGAGAGGACCTGTATGATACAGAAGAATTGACGACTTGAACCACGCCGCCAATACCACCTTGCCTACATGCTAAGTTTTGAACTCTCAATGCCCGCTTTGCATGAGAAGATTCGTTCAAATCCGTGAACTGAAATTGCAGCGCGTGTGTTAGCCCATTGTTGCGGGGAAAGGAGAAGAGACGAATGCTAGAGAGCTTCTGGAAGCCCTACCAAAGTTGGACATGGTCGTCCTCAGCTCCGAGATCGACCTGATCTGATTCAGGGGTCGGAAACACACCCACCCACACCCACCCACAAACCACCCACACTCTTCTTTCGGACGGGCCGCAGAGAAGCTCTTGTCAGACCCGGCTTGGAACGATGTGAGCGACAGGGGAGTCCCCAACACGACTGCAGATCACGCTTTCAACCGACTGTCGAGGGATGTCACGTTCATTGCAGCAGCTCGAGCATCATGGAGGAGAGAGTCTGGACGGCAAGAAATGCAAAGAATAAGGTCGAATGATAGGCACAGCGACAATATTAGGGACGTCAACAAGGGCTAGAGGCGACGACAACGAGGGACGACAACGAGGGACGACAACGAGGGACGACGGATAACATCACCAGAGACAACAGCGATGGCGACGACGACGGGGACTAGGACGCCGATGTTTGCAAAGCCGCCAGGGGAGTCACCCAGGAAAATCTCGCATGAATTTCGTACTCTTTGTTTTATTTAGCCCTGACGATTCTAACGTCCAAATAAACCACGCCAACTTTTTCCCATCTTGGAAGAAATCCATTTGTCATCTTATTCATCGCTATAACTGGTATGTCGTCGTTTATCGTTCAGCAGTTTGGGATACCCTGCCTACAAGCCACCGTACTGCTTCACAATACCCGCGACCTTGTTGGCAAGTTCGTCAGCCTCGGATCGAGTGGCCGCCTCTGCGTACACGCGGCAAGCGTTCTCTGTACCACTGGCACGAGCAAAAGAACGAGCGCTGGTGTACTTTCTGACACACTGATCGATCTCGTCCTGGGCACCTGCGGGATGGCTGAGGCGGCGCTCAGCGTCGGTCGTCTGGAAGGCGTCCTTGTTGGCAACCTCGACGCGAACGAGGCGGTTGGGGAGATCCGAGTAGGTGGAGGCCCAGTCCTTGAGAGTCCAGCCCTTATGGGCAAGGATCACCTCGACCATCAACATGTCAGAGAGCGCATCGCCCACGGTTTGGTTGATGAGATCGCCAACAGCGGCAAGAGTGTCGAGAGCGTCCTTCTGAGCAGGAGACTGAGGCTTAGTCTCACGGAAAGCCCGCATGGCATCCTGGCTAAACAGCACAGTGCCGTGGCCGTTGGCCTCGAAATAAGGGCCAATATCGAACTTGAGAGCAGCGTGGTGCAAGTGCTTGACGCCGGTAGGTGTGCACACGACGGGCAATCCGAGATGCTTCTCAATGTAGTTGGTGCTAGCACCGTTTGCATAGGCCGTCTGAACAACACCGATACGAAGGTCATTTTCCAGACCAGCAGATCGGACGAGATCGCCGATGAAAGAAGCAGCCAGAGTCGAAATACGGTCGCCGTCCAGCATGAAGAAACCGGTATCGGGGTCGGTGTAGTAGTAGATCAGGCGGTCGGCATCGCCATCGAAGGAGCAGTAGCGAGCACCCGGGACGGGCTTGGGAGAAGCGGGTGCGCGTTGCTTGGTCTTGACAAAGTCTGCTCCGCACTAGAACTGTCAGTCTATGCCGTTGTGATGATTTGGGTGTACATGGACTTACGTCGAGGTTGAGAACCTCAGGACGGAGGACGTCATCGTTGACGACCTTGACGTCAAAACCAGTGACATCCGTGGGAACGTGCTTGAGGAACTCGACCAGCTTGGGACCACCGACGCCGTTGGAGCAGTCAACCGTCAGCTGGCCGTCAACCTTGCGGCCCTTCAAGGCCTTGACGAAAGCATCGGCAAACTTCTTGTAGTAGCCAAGCTCGCTGACCTCGCCGTAGGACTGAGGAGTGCCCTCGGTGTTGACGCAGCGGGTGAGGTAGTGGAGCTGGGGAGTGGTGAGGATCTTGTAGTCGGTGTATTCGGTGTTGGTGGCCTCGAAAGAGTCGGCAAGGGCAGCGACGAGCTTGTGGCCCGAGGGGCGGGTGTCTCGACCATAGACAACGCGGGCGGGAGAAGAGAGGTCGATGCGCAGCTGGGAAGCCAGGGCTTTGTAGTTCTCGACAAGCTCCTGGTCAGAGGAGCTGTTTACAAGCTTGGTAGCATACGACTCCCACTCCTGCTCAAGCATATCACCCATAGGGTCAACAATTTTGACACCATTGTCGGCGGCAGGGTTGTGGCTGGCCGTAATCATGACACCAATGGTCTGACCGTTAAGCTTGCGACTGCGGAGGCCGGAGAGCAGGCCGACGCGGAAGGTGACTCCATCCAAAAGATCGGCCTTCATCCGGAACCCCGCAGTGCCATACTTGAAGGTATGGTTTGGGACGATGGGGTGCTTCTGCGAAGCGGCAATAATCTTCTCATCCATGGCGAGTGGTGGTGGTGGTGATTGTTGAGAAGTGACGATTGACGACGGCGACGGCGACGTGACAGCGGAGGAGCGATTGGGGACGTAAAGAGTGAATTAAGGCAGGGGAGGAGTACACCAGAGACGTTGACGGAAAACAGTGGGGGAAGAGGGCGACGATCAAGGACTACGACGACGACGACGACGACGACGACAATAGCAGCGACGGTGACGGGTTGCTAGTGACGTGGAGGCTGCCATTCCAGTGTTTTCTCTTCTTGAGACCTGGGCTGCACCTGGGCTGCCACTCCACGCCCCCCTTCTCCCCACGCTTCCTCACCTCACCTCAACAGTGGGTGGCTTCAACAAAGCTCCCCGCCATTACCTAGGTACCTCAGGTAAGGTAGGTGGGTAGGTAGGCAGGCATCGCCAGCCAGCTGACACTGCCTGCCCGCCCTGATGCAATCAACCTGGAATCATGCAAGCCAGATGGATGCGGCACCAGTACCAACCACAACACACCGCAACCACAGTGCCACAATGGAAGGAGTGGGGTTGTCAGACCTGAGAGCCCCTCCTCTGGAAGCCCCTCCTTCTAAGGACTCAGATCAGCCGGCAGTCCGTGCAGAGATTTAACACGAGTCACGTGTCTTCGTGAACGCAAATAATCAGCCCCGAACAAGTCTTCGCGTCAACGCGTCACGGCACTTCCTTCTGGCTTTGGCCCTTTTCCTTTGCATCTTCTCCTTCCCGGCCTTGTTTGAATCCGGACAAACTCTCTCATTTCTCACACCGAGAGATGATGCAGGCAACGCTGCAGATGACACTCAGCCCTTGGTGATGGCCCGTTTGGAACGACTCAGCACTCCTCCATCACGTCAGCATCATGGCTGGCGAACATGAGCAATATGCGAACCCCCTGCTCCTTGACTGGGTCAAGGAGTGGCTGGATACCGCCAGAGAGCGAGGCATGAAGAGCGTCACAACCTATAGGAATGCCTACGAGTCGTTGAAGGCATGTCCCATCACTTTCAAGCATCCACGCCAGCTGGTCCAGCTCAAAGGCTTTGGGGACAAGCTGTCGTCTCGCCTTACGGACAAATTGAAGGAGCACTGCGAAGCCAACGGCCTACCCATGCCCAAGAATCCTCGGTTATCTAAGGAAGACCGCGCATCTCTTGGCGCTGCCGCTGAAGAAGATGAGCCCGCTCCTCCACCAAAGAAGGCACGTAAGGCCAAACCATACGTCCCAACATATCGTTCAGGCCCCTACGCTCTCATCCTGGCCCTCGCTACCCTGGACGAAGATGCCTCCCTCGGCATGACCAAGACGAAGTTGATTGAACTTGCCCAAGAAAACTGCGATTCGTCATTTACCGCGCCGAGTGATCCTACCAAGTTCTACACGGCCTGGAACTCGATGAAGACATTGATTGACAAGGACCTGGTGTGCGA
The DNA here is from genome assembly GCF_013390185.1 of Colletotrichum aenigma. NCBI lineage: Eukaryota > Fungi > Ascomycota > Sordariomycetes > Glomerellales > Glomerellaceae > Colletotrichum > Colletotrichum aenigma. The sequence continues at coordinate 1,825,674 of NW_023500913.1, forward strand.
AAAAGGCCGCCCGCAGAGACGCTACTCCCTTACAGACGATGGCTGGGATGTTGCCAAGCGGATTAAGAAAACAACAGAGGGCGAGCAAGCAGATGACATCGATGCTGGACCAAGCACCCGCACGGAATCCTTCAGGCCGGATCCGGTGTTCAACCAGATTGGGAGAGAGGCTTCTGCCTCTGTTGAACCGATTGAGCAGCCTAAGCCTTCATCACAATATGAAGGGGTCGTTTCGAATGGCCCAGGCGTTGCAGACAATGCGTCACTGCCCAAATTCACCCCAATCCGGTTGCTCCCAGGCTCGTTTACAGTTCACTTAGCACTGGACAATCGCGAAGTCCGAGCACTGAAGGACCGCGACTATATGCAAGAAGAATTATCCAAGAAGGGCGTCAAACCTCTGGTGCGGGCTTTGGAAATTGGCGATGCCCAGTGGATTGCAAAATGTCACGATCCGGCTGCCCTGTCCCGCCATGGCGCAGAAGGAGACGAAGTTGTCCTTGATTGGATTGTTGAGCGCAAGCGGCTCGACGACTTGGTCGGCAGCGTCAAAGACGGCCGTTTCCACGAACAGAAATTTCGCTTGCGAAAGTCCGGCGTCAAAAACGTCATCTACATCATCGAAGAGATTTCCATGGATTCTAGTTACTTTCAAAAGGTCGAGGAGATGATTCAGTCCTCAATAGCGTCGACCCAGGTGGTTAATGGCTACTTTCTTAAGAAAACACAGAAGATGGACGACACCATCCGCTATCTGACGCGGATGACATTCATGCTCAAGAAGATGTATGAGCGAAAGCCCCTGTTGGTGATCCCCACCACGGTCTTGACCGCGCAGAACTACCTACCGCTGCTCCAGCACCTTCGTGAGAAAGAACCATCGGCCGGTTACTACATCACGTACCCGGCATTCGCATCTCTCGCGTCAAAGTCCGACATGATGACATTACGAGACATATATCTTAAGATGCTCATGACGACAAGGGGCATTACAGGGGAGAAGGCACTAGAGATTCAGAAGAGGTGGAAGACACCTCATGATTTGATAAAGGCGTTTGAAGAGTGTGGCTCGGGCGAGCAGGGGACCAAGAGAAAGCGGGAAATGGTCATAAGTGGACTGCCTAACCTCGTGGGTCGGAAGAAAATACCCAAAGCCGTCAGCCAACGACTCGCAGAAGTTTGGGGCGATGCGTGAAGCCATTCAAGAAGTACTAGATGGAGTTTACTGCGCAAGCATTGTACAAATCAAGCATGTTGGGTCATGGCTACTGTATGGCTAGCTCTCAGAAGCAAGAAAATAGAAGCAAGACGTATTTCTGAACCAAAACATCAGCGCTCAAGACTTTCCACCCAGTCCCGCAGCGACGATACGTTCCACCATCTTTTCGAGGGGGACACCTCCGGATCCGCTCAGGAAGCCCGCCAAGCTCTTCTCGGCGTACTTGGCCATCATGTCGACCTCGACGTTGACTGTGTCGCCTGGCTTCTTGCCAGCGACGACAACCTTCTCCTGGGTGTAGCTAATGAGCATAACCTCCCACCAACCCTCCTCGTCGTTCACCTTGGTAACTGTCAAGCTGGTGCCGTCAAGCGCAACATAGCCCTTGTAGACAATGTAGCGCAAAACAGCCGCATCACGTGGTCCAAAGCGGAAAGTCAAGGCGTTACCGTCCGGCGTGACGGCCAGGATGGTGGCAGTGGTGTCGACGTGTCCCTGGACGAAGTGGCCGCCCATGCGGGTGTCGGCGCGGACGGCTCGCTCGAGGTTGACGCGCGAGTCCTGCGCCAGAGAACCCAGGTTGGTGATGCGGAGTGTCTCGGGGGCGACGCCGACCTTGAAGTAGGGCGGAGAGGTCTCGAACTGAGTCACCGTCAGGCAGACGCCATTGATGGCGATGGAGTCGCCGAGGTTGCAGTCTGCGAGGAGATTGGAGGTCTCCGGTAGGGAGATTTTGAGAGAGGTGCCGCCCGTCTCATCGTTCGGGTTCAGCTCGGAGACGACTGGGTGCGTGTTAGTTGACTGAGGGAGTCGAGGGATGAGAATATGTGAGTCAACAAGTGAGGGGATGGATTCAGACCTCCGATCTCTTCGACAATGCCCGTGAACATAATGAATCTATTTTGCGCTGCAATTGTGTTAGGTATGTCTACTTGAATCAAGCGCGTCGATGGGATGTGTTCTGTATTACCAAGCAGATTGTTTGTTAGATGAGGTGTTGAGTGAAGCTTCGGAAGCTCTACGGAGCTTCCGGTGCAGTCTTAGGTACCCCTCCAAAAACACCCCACTTTCTGCAACGGGGGCATCGCCTACAGTGTAGAGCCGTCACCACTCAACAACCCGGGTAAGCCTGTGTGTTTCTTGCCAGTTACTCTTCGTTCGATTGATTGAAAGGCGATTCAGGTCAGTAGTTGACTCGCCTCAGATCGACGCTACATGTGGCTTCAGTAACAGCCTCATTGCTCCAAGTCTCTCGGTTTCTCAGGCGTTCTAGGTGGCTTGATGTGAATTACTAAGCTTCCTCAAACCCAGGTGCCAGCGCTCGGGTCTCGTGGTTTTTTTTCCGCGCATCTACCCGCGCGGCTTCGGCAGTATGGGGATATCATCACACATGCAACCGACTCTGTCGTTGGATAGTGCAGCTGATGTATTGAGGTGTTTCTGAAGTAGGTGCGTTATGATGCCCGAGGGGCCCCGGGCGATAAGCACCGTGACGTGAGCTTATGCAGCGGTCGTATCCGGGCAAGTTTCATTCGTGTATGGGTGAACCGACCGTGGCTCCGTCATATCAGAATCTGATGAGAAGGGTATCTGGTTAGTTACCTGCTAGATATGGCTCAGTCACTAAATTCGAGTTTCGATCAAGGGTTTGCAAAATACCAGCCATAAGCTGAAGTTATTTTCTTCAAGCTGTTGTTTATTTCCTCCCTTGAGAACGGACAACAATTTAGCGGGAAATTAATAAACTATCAGTTGATAGGAGTGTATAAGTTCTTCTCTCTCTCTGCTCTTTTATGCGTTCGAGTCTGGCAGCTCTACGCCAGGGAACATGCTCCTTGCAGCCAAGGGTCTCCAAGAAGATCTCTCTCAGGGGCCCTCTCTTCCGGGACCCACGTAAGAGTTCTTCGTAGAAACTTCAAGAAACCGGAACTGTCCTGTAAAGCCTGTCCCATAAGGCTTTCCGACGTTTGATCTGGAATTGGGCGGCAATCAGCTGAGCTAGATGCGTAGCATCAGAGCCCAAATCATGCCAGTACTGCGGTGTGAACAAATTGCCAATGCTAAAAAGGCTTCCATGCCTGTAGACGTCAGATGAAGCTCCATTCGGTGCGCAACAAGACCTCCGGGCTGCAGATTTCGAGCATCTCATAGTCCCCAGCTTTCTGCCTTCACATCTTGCGAGGCTGAAGCTTGAAAGTAACAGCGGTCCCTCCCTTGGATCCATGATCGTTGAGGCGTAGACAGTATGTTCAGGAGTAACGATTCTTCGTGAACTTGGATGGGCGAACTCCGCCTCTGCGAGCTCTTCGAGCTCTTCGAGGAAGTTTCTACTGCGTTCGTCTGCTCCAAGGAATAAGTTGGTTGCATGAATTTCTGAGGTTATTAGCGTGGAATCCCTTCTAAAGACTCAGACAGCAACCCACGGGTGTGTATGATGTCAACTTCAGTGTGTAGAAAGTCTACGGCCAAAAGAAGCTCTCTTGTCGCTGCTTTAACGAAGTCTTCGTCGAACCCGCGCCTAGATGCTATCAACTTCAGAAGCAGAAGGTCGCCAAATGACATCTGCACTGGAGAAATAACAATAAAGTCGTTTTCCCCTAACGGTGAAGCTATCTAGTATTCCCCTTATCCTCTGTCCCCCTAGGATGGTCAGCTTTGGCAATGAGGGGCGCTATCTGCTTATAACGGTAGATCGTCGGCTCTGAAGGCCAAACTTTTGGGAATGCTTTCAGAGCGACGAAATTGCGATCTCTATAACACAGCATTAGAAATCTGTAAAGTATGTGTAACTCGACAAGACGTGGAACCTTGGATCTCGAGCCAGCCAAACTGTTTCTGCCTCGCCAAATCCCAGTGAAGCCCATCTTCTTCGGGGAAGTCATTGTAATCAGCCAGCATGAAGACCGTGGAAGGTAGAACACGGGGCTCCTCTGGGCAGACCTGGCGCGTTCAAATCGCTTTCGCGGATGGCCAAGTCCTCAATGGCTTGGGTCTAAGTGCGAGACGTGCTATTCGTGATCCCCCTAAAGAAGTCGTGCGTTGGGAAGGAAGTTGCTCTAGAAGAGAGACCACTCGGCCCCTTCCCAATACGGCGTGGAAACATGGCAAACTGAAGCAGCTTGACGTCTTGATGTTCAACGGAGACCAGAATCCTCGGAGGGACTCAAAGAACGTGCTTTTGGAGGTTTGGCGTTTGCCGGAAAGTCGGAAAAGCCGAATTTGAGGTCGGCTAAATTCTCAGGCAGAATCTATATGTGAAGGCCGCAAATCCATGATGGTTCTCGTTTCAAATCCTGTCTAACAGACCTTTAAATTGAGAGCCTGGAAGGCGGTGCGATTTTGACAACGTTTGTTGCTCGCCCGGCTTAACCGTGGGACTTGATAAATCACAGCTTGACAAGCGCAGATTACCGCAATTGTCCCTGTTTATTTGGTCAGTTTTAAGCGTTGTTAAAAAAATGAAACTCACACAAAGAAGACGCGTACTCTCTGAGCACCGCTTTACTTTCTTGGAGTAGACCATATGAGTCGTCTCGCATTGTAAAGCTACCGGTTAAATGCATCTGGAGGATGATGATAATCTCATAGATTGTGTCCAGCCAGGTTTCCACCTCAGAAATCAGAGGCATTTATGCAGATACAATCGAGGTATTCCTGGTTCTTCGTATGTTCTAATCGGCTTGAGCCGAGTCCATTAGACTTGGGGCTACATGTATGCAGCGTAAGCTGCGTCGTGATGCACCGAACCCTTGTAGGGCTGACCTCCAGCTAGGTTTAGCTCCGAATGACAGACATGTAAGCACAAGGCTCGGAAGAGATGACGGATTACCGCCAATCGATCTGTGATAAAATCTCTCAATTGAGCCGAGGGATATGACCACCAATGTTCTGAAAGCCCTTCAAATTGCATCTCAGCACAATTGCTCTTAGTTGGCCCTCGAGGTCACAGACTACCATGACATCGAAGCCAAAGCAGATCCGCTTCGAAGAGGATGGGTTCGAAGATTGGCCAGACTCACGATCCTCTTCGCCTACGCCCAGTGTGAGCTCTTTCCACCGGGGCTCCCGACCTGAAAAAGGCACGACCCGGATTCCTGCTAGGATCGTTTCAAAGCGCGCGCTCCTCGAGCTCGGCTATCCTTTTGCCGAAGATGGCGACACAATCATTGTGCAGTTAGCACTAGGACCAAATCTCATCGATGGCCTTCTCAGATTAAGTGAGAGCATCCGAAACTCTGGCCAAGGAACTTCGGAATATGGTGATGCGTGGAAACCAAAACATCAAAGTAAGAGTCGAGGCTTCGATTGGATCAATGTGGACGCTCCGATCGCAGAGTCACCAGCCCACTCCGGCAACGAGGAAGAACACGACGATGATTTGGAATCAGTCTTAGAAGGAGACGAGCTAGACAACATCGACGGCCCAGTAGTTCACTCTGGAATCCTTCCACTGGACAATACCAAGCAAGTACTTTACGGATAATGCCGCAGATCCCACCTCTGGGAGACTGGCGGCTTGGAAGCTGGAGAGGTCAGATCTCATTATGAGTGGTGCGGTCACGCAACTATATGCAGCGCATGCTGCAGAGTTCTACATGGATAGCTCTGGAAATCAAAGGGTGACACTTGTCTGTCCGAGAGATGACGGGTATGGAATGGGTGACCCGCCTCTGATTCGCATGAGATGGCTGTGAGTACTAGACTATGTCTACGGAAATGGCCTCGAAGCTGACAACCGTTAGTCACGTCCAGGCCCAATCGTTGAATATTGCAACTTTGGAGGTATCCATGATCAATCACTCTGACGGCCAAGGCTACCATGAACTCTGACTAACAAAGACAGACGCTAGTAACAGATTGTCCGTTCTTGATGCCATCCCTGAGATTGGTTGCACTGACAGTCCTCAAAGAAGTCATGGCGAGATGCGAAAGACCTTCTGAGTCGGGGACTTACATTGAGTCTGGCTCAATGATTCAATACATCGGTAGATTCAACAGCAGTCTCGGGAGATATCCAGACGAGGACATGTCCGATACTGAGCCCGTCACCTTCATCTCAACACAGTACCTTATCCTGGAGGACAAACCTGCTGGCAGAAAGCAGCGAGGGAATCACTACAAGAGAACCCTCCGTGAAGTGCTATATGGTTATGACGATGAGACAACACATGACACCAGCGAAGGTGCCCAAAATGTCGACGTGGGCGGATCCAAGTCTTTGTCGGTACAAGCGTCGCAGGTTTGGACTTTAGTGCTGGGTTCTGGTATGACACCACCCGCTGGTCGAAGACAGTCCACGAATTCTCCTAACCACTCTTCAATCTTTCAGACTTGATCATCACTTACTCTGGATTGGCCTCGTCAGAAATGCAGCAAAATCTTATTTCAATTGATACGACATTCTCATCAGAAAGAACATTCACAATCAGGCTCATCGATGAGAAAGATATGTGCCGTTACCACGTGGTCATAACTCCAAGCTGGAAGTACGTGGTTAGTCGCAGGTTGCCTCATCATTCCCGTCTTGGTGGTGTTGCTGATTGTCCCAGGATTTTATGAAACATGCCGTGGCACTGGCTTCTAAGGGCCAAAAGCGATCGAATGTGACGGCCTATGTACTAGTCGACGAATTTGGTCTTTGGGTTACCACAGATATGTGGCTCAACTTGCTTTCCGAGGGTATCATCGAAGACTATGTGTTTGGCCTGCGAGAGAGAAACACGGAAAAGGGCTCACCAACTGAAGAGTATCACGCTCTGTCGGCGAAGCTTCTCGCCACAAGCAGCCGGAGTAGTCTTGGCAGATACTCGCGCCGGAGGTGAGGCCACTTTGATATGGTTTCGAAATCTCAAAATTGATGAAACTTGGACAGCTCCTTTCACTCAGAACCCAGAGGATCTGACTTGAACATGGCAATGGTTTTGCATCCCGGGATGCGTAGGTATCGTGCCGAGTCGCCGAGCCTTTCAGGTGGCAGTACCGAAACTGACAAACACAACCACCACAACGACGACGACGACTACGACACATTGTTCTTTGAATCTCACTTGGGCGACGAAGATTCGTCGCTTGATGATACAATTTACCTGACGATGTCATTTTCAGAACTTAGCACCGGCACCAGACAAGCCAGCACCCCCGGGTTTCGGGAAAATGCTGGAGATGCTGAAGTGCCTGAACTCTTTAGACTTGACAAGCCAGCACCCCCGGGTTTCGGGAAAATGCTGGAGATGCTGAAGTGCCTGAACTCTTTAGACTTGACAAGCAAGTGGATGTCGATTTTCAGCAACACGAAACGGTAAGTTGGAACTGTCTGAGGCAGCGAAGTTTTGACAAAGTCGCTGACTGATCGCCTGGCACGAAGAGGAGAAGCTCCGTTTCTCAGCGGGAAGATATGGTCTCCAACTACGTGGAGGAGACTAGGTTTACGATGCCATTTCGAAGAATGACCCGGTCCATGTCGTTTGGAACCGAAGCATCATATCCAGCAACGCACCCTTACATTAATGGACGACGGCGCGGACGACAGCGAAACTCGTCCCGGGGCTCATCCTTCAGGTACGCCCGGGGTTCTCCTCTAGATCCAGAATACTGTTCTAGTTGGTATGACCGACGCAAATCTTTCGAAACAAGCTCAAACTACGCGCAATCTGGAAAAAAACCCAGAACAGGATCCGTTGGCGGCACATACTCGGCCGATCAATCTTTTACACGGCTGCCGCCCCTGGACTTTGCCGAGGTGGGCTTCGTTCCGTCCTTCGCTTGGAAATTGACGTGGAGCGACGACAAGAGATCCCGATCGGAGATTGAGAAAACACTCTCGCAGTTGCTAGACAATCTGAACATTTCCCTTGAGAGGGACAAGTTTGGGAAGTGGTATAAGGCGTCATTCCAGTGCAGCGAGATCGAGGTCATGGAGCGATTCGACAGCATTCTACGGCATGATTCTTCGAAAAGAGAGAGCCTCAATGGTCTTGGACATTCGAAGTCGGCGTCACTTGACGACGGCAGCAGCTCCGGCCAGCCACAATCTGAGGTGTCAACCGATAGCTTTCGCCTCCATGGAGACCCTTTGCGGACCAGAAAACGGAGCCTAGAAATCAACGATTATAATCTTTCAGAACTAATCCGCGTCTCTCGAAATATACTGTCCGCATTCCTGCCTCACGATGGAGGAATCGTTTCACATCCGTTGTATAGACGCTTCTGGGGCTCGGTCGACTCGATCTTGAGGGCAAGACGCACTCTTTCACACATCAATTTCTTTACTAACGTTACATAGGGGCTCCGTTGGGCGATTGATATGTCCTATGAACAAGAAGACCAGCCTTGGTTTGTGTTGAAACCGAGCTCTGCCCCTGTCCCGCTCGAGGACTCATCCTACGAGAAAGACGCGACGGCACCTTCTCGATGCCAGCAATGCGACAATGAAAAAGGGTACCAGTCACCAGAAGACGCCCTCGACCACTGGCACGAACACCATGCCAACAGCGCATGCCCCCAACGAGCCAAACAAGGCAGGCCTTTCGACGACCCTTGTTTCGTCCGGATCTACCAAATAGTCCTCGATACCAACGACCGCCCGAGCATTACGGGGCTCAGGAGCTCAGCGTTTGCAAGCAGTCTGGTCTTTCTATCCGACATGCAGGACTTGGTCGAAAGGGCAGAGGAACTGCACAAGATGGTCACGAGCGTGGCTGGCTCGGACGACCTGCTCAATCAAAACGGCAACAGACCCCATCTCCCCAGCAGCCTGGTCGAGGCCTTTGAACGCATCGTCAGCCTATTTGTGCTGAAGTCCAAAGAGTTGTCCTGGCTGAACAGATTCGCCCTCAAGTCCGACCCAACATACGGCCGACATGCCCAACGACGTTTGGATCAACTCAGGAGAACCGGCGACGCTATCTCGGAACAGGCCCGGGGTCTTCTAAACCGCGCCAAAGAGGACATCATGTTGTTAGGCACCAGCAAGCGCGACGTGGAGAGAATCGTCATAGCACCCATTGGGCCTGAATTCCTCGCGATGTCGCTGATCAGCAACCTGCAGAACAACATGCTTATCCGTGGGACCGACAAGCGATTCGACCTCATCAACCATTACAGGAACCGCGCGGCCAGACTTCGGTTCGAAACCAACAGAAGACCCAAGAGAAATGCATTCGTGCAGATCCACGCCCTCGAGGAGGAGCTGGAAGCTCTTCAGATGGTGGTTGATTCGCAGCAAGAGCTCTGGAGGGCCCATCAGAAGCTCTTCTCCCCTCTGACTTTCAAATGCCCGACCACCGATTGGTTTTATTACCAAGAGAGAAAGTCAATGTTCAGACTCGAGAGCAAAAGTGTCCAAAGGCAGCAAAGGCGGCTAGCTGAGCGCGAAAGAGCCCTCTGGATCCTGCGAAAGAGAACCCGGGCCCTGAGGGACGATACGAAGCAGAGGATCGAGATACTTGACGAGGGTCACGGGAGGGCGATTCGGGTTTTCACCATCGTGACGTTGTTCTTCCTGCCATTGTAAGCCATGCATGTGTCTTTCAACCTGTAACCCTAGAAGCTGACTATGCCCTCCAGGTCGTTCGTGACAAGCTTCTTCGGCATGAACACGACCGATGTCAGGGACACGAAGTATGACCAAAGGATCTTCTGGTCCACGGCCCTGCCTGTCACATTTGGGGTCATAGGGCTGGCGTTCATGTACGGCTACAAGTGGGATCTAGTCAGAGCATGGGTTTCCCGTACATTCAAGTCGACGGAACGACACGCAACCAGCTACATGGCAGCGCAGGAGCAAAAGCTTAGCTGGGTGACCACAGTGGACCAGAAAGACCCCTGGGTGCCAGGTCGTGGCGATCACAGTGTGAACGGCTGGAGAGAGCGAATGTCGTTTCTCTCCGCGCAACGGCGGAGGAGAAAGAACAAAGTCCCGAGAAAAAAGACTGAAGATAGCTTGTTTCGTCCGTGAGCAAATTTGCTACTGTCTTCTTAAAAGTAACGAACATGTCAATATGCTCAGGGTATCACATCAGTATCTCTCGCAACTACGATAATAGGACAAGACAATCACTGTATCGTGAGGAACATAAAATCTCCTCATCCTAGTTCAATTTACTTACTTAGGTAGGCAAATGCTATTTCGTCTCTTAATTGTATTGCTTACTTGTAGAATAGATGGACTCTAGCTTCCTGAACTCAATAGGCACCACAGACGTTAAACAACATACACTTTCCCTGAAAATAGTACAATCAATCCACCGCTAGACTAAAAGCTTAGCTACCCCATTTGGTAAGGCTACATTGCATGAACTCCAACGTTGACATCGTCGCCCGCCAAGCTTCAACCACGACCGCGAAAAAGCTGATATTATCAAAAAACATACAACACCGGGCATTCGCCAGTCGTCACCGACCTGACTACTACTCCAGCCCTCACTGGCTTATCTATGGGAGAGCGGACGGGATCCCGAGTTCTCCAGTGGGTATGGTCGTATGTGATGGTGTACTGGTGTCAAGTCGTCCATGTAGTCTGGGAACGTGAAGGGTGAGAAAATCCCGCGGTATTTTTCGTTGTGCCGGTGCCACTGGGATTCTCACGGCATTCAGCAAACCAAGGTCTGAGGGGAGCAATTGTTTGTGTGATCATAATAAGTCATAGATATTCAGGCGTCTTATACGCCATGCTAGGTATGTTATGCATCTACCCAAAACCCATTTTGATGCCAAGAAGCCGCCTATAAACTCCAAGCCCATTTTTATACTCCTAATTATGCACTGCTCCTTCTTCCCATTAACCTTGCTTCTCGTTCAGGTGTGAATCGCGCGTCTCTTCCACAGTCGGGGTTGACTGGATCTCATCACCGGTCTCCTTTTCTCTCGCGGACGATGATTCTGAGGCCTCGACGTCGTTGGCCATGATGCCTCCAGTGGATTCCTTGCCCTTGTGCTGGCCCTTGAAGTATCCGTGAATCTCTTCGGAGAACAGGTCGTGGTCCTCCCAGACCTCAGGCTCCTTCTCGCCTTGCTCCGCCTGTCTGTCCTCCCACTCCTTGCGCATATCCTCGATCTGAGCCTTGTGGTCCTTCTCAGCGTCGTAGTACTTGCCAACACCGCGAATGCGCTCCCACAGACTGAGATGCTCGGGGTGGACGGCAACGCCGTGGTACTCAGACTCCCTGCCGCTGCGGATGTAGGTCCAACGGCGCTCCTGCTCCTTGAGATCGAGGCCAGTGGTGTCGGGAAGGAAGAGCCAGGTGAGAAGCATACCGGCCAGACCGAACCAGGGAACGACGTAGAACTTGGTCTGAGTATCAATGTAGTTGTACAGAACGGAGGCGAGGAGGGCGCCGGCCTTTCCGATACAGGCGGAGAAACCGTGAGCACTGGCACGGATGGGGGTGGGGAACACCTCACCAGCCACCAGGAAGGTGACGGAGTTGGGGCCGAACTGGTTGAAGAACGAGCTGATGAAGTACATGGCCTGGAAGGCCTTGATGCCGGCGGGGCTGGTGTAGTACTCGTATTTGAAGGCAGGGATGACGAACATGACGAAGCACATCAGGAAGCCAACTTGTTGCATCATCTTGCGACCGTAAAGCTTGTTGTCGATGAAAAGAGAGGCGAGGTAGTATCCGGCGAGGGAGACGACAACGTTGATCAAGCTCCAAGTCCACTTGGTCAATAGGGAATCGGGGTTGCTGGAGATGACAGAGATAAACTGGCTCTGGAAGAGCTTGTTGCCGTAGAAGAACACATCGTTGCAGAACCAAGTACCGGCGGTGGCGAGCAGACGGCCACCGAAGTGACGGAAACAGTACTTGAGGGCGTTGATGTCGTAGCCAGTAACGCCCTGCTTCTTCTTGGCAAGTGCGAGCTGTTGATTCGCACGAGGCATCTTCCAGATTCTGTAGTAGACAAGCCAGAGAGTGCCAATGGCGGGGAAGGCGAAGGACAGGCGGAAAGTGTACTGAGCGGCAGTCTGCGAGTAGGGACCATCGCCGTAACCGCGGTTGAAGATAACGAGCAAAACGATAAGGACAACCTGGTTAACAAACTGTCCCCAGCCCTGCATCAGGAAAGCCATGGTGACCTTGCGGCCACGGTGAAGACGATCCTCGCGAGTAGAAAGGCGGCCGGCGGTAACTGAGTTCTCCATGGAGGAGGTGGCGGTGATGGGGTATTCGCCGCCAACACCGAAACCGTAGAAAAAGAGGGACCAGGCGTAGAAGATGACCCAGCCCTGGAGAGAGCTAGCCCAGCTTCCAGTCAAAAGCAGCAGACCGACGAACATGATGGCGGCGTCCTGAATAAGACCCCAACGGCGGCCAATCCAGTCTCCGATGACCTGATGTGTTGTTAGACTTTGTCTGTGTGCAGGAAGAGCACAAATTACTTACACCGACGGCGGCCTGGCCAATCATGATTCCAACAATCTCGAGGTAAGTGACAGAGGCGACCCAATTTTGACTGCAGGCGGAATGCGACTTGCCCCAGCATTCAGGCCAGGCGGCAGCGAAAAGAGGCTCCAGGTTACCAATTGAGAACAGGACGTAACCCTCGAGACCGAGACCGGCACCGGGGAGAACAGCATTGCGGAAATACCAGCCAAGAGGCGAAAGAGGATCCTTCTTCATCATCTCGCCGGTGGCCTTAAGCTCCTTGGCGGCCTCATCGCGGTCGACCTTGCTGACGAAGCCGACACGCTGCCAGAAGGGCAGGTCGGCCCAGTAGGTGCCCTCGGGAGTGTATGAATCGTCAGGGCGCGTAACGTGGCCGAAGATCTGGCGCTCGTACTCGGTGGTGTGCTCCCGGGGGTAATCCTCATGCTCCTGGCCCGTCTCGGGGCCGTGGGGCACGGGAATGACGCCGATAGGAGCGGAGTGGCGTTGGTGATGGGTCGTCATTGTGAAAGACGGTCGCTACCTTGGGTCGTAGGAGAGAATTGACTGAAGACGACCCGGGTGGCTTCGACAACGACGGCGCGCTGATGTCTCGCGGACAGGGCGGGCGGTAGGATATAGGTATGCAGATAGATGTGTTGCCGGGAGTTGCGGGGAGACAAAAGCAAAACCTTGAGACGATGGGATGGAACCTCGACAACAAGGTTCACTGGTCAATGCTTCCTTGCTTTGCTAAAGGAAGCAGGCTCGACAGGAAGGTGGTGGGAGGAGGAGAGGAGGTAGTTGGCCACGGCGAGAGGAGGAAAAGAGAGACGCGGTCGAGGGGGGCCAAGAGGGACGGGAGCAGATATAAGCAAAGTAGATCCCGGGATGGGGGTGGGTTCTGTGTGTGTGTGTGTGTGTGTGTGTGTGTGTCTTCAGATGGGCATGTCTCTTGTCTCGCCTCACGAGTCCAGCAATATGGTCTTGGCCTGGTGGAAACTGGCGAACGCCGGCTCTAGCCAGTGTGCGTTGAGAATTGGATCCCGTGCTTGGCAGACAGCGGGCCAACGGTTCTGTGATGTGCCGACTGGTCCCCTGTTCTGGATGTCTGGTGTTGGAGCTCTGGAGACTCGGCCGACTCGCAGTGTCGAATCTATTACCAGGTTGGGTGACCGAGGAGTCAGGCGGCTAGTCGTCAGAGATTGACAAAAGCAAGGTGATTTCCGAGAGATACAGGCGATAACAGTAAGTGAGATGTGTGTTAAGGCTTTGGGCTGGACAGAGACCAGAAAATCCCACCCGAATGGACGGGGGACATTGGAGCGATGGCGGTCCATGTGGATGTGGATGAGCGGCGGAAGAGTGAGAATGAGGAGGGTGTGGCACTCCGCCCACTTACACTCCACTGGGGGTTGGGCCGGGATCCATGACATGGCATGGGATGGCACTCAATGGCAAAAGGGCAAGAGGTAACGAGGATCACGAAGGGACCCTTTGGTTTTGTCTTGGTGCATGCTTGGCTTGGCTTCGCGGATGGACTCACGTCGGACGCGCGACTCCACATGGTAGTGTGATCAAGTGGACTAGAAGAGATCCAATCCAGGGCAGCTGGACCGGATGAGGTAGGAGGCGACACGACACCGTTGATGGCGCCCGGCAGCCAGTGAACGCCATAGCTCCAAAGGTTGACTCGGCGCGCCCTCCATGGACCGTCGACTGACACTATAGACGGACCGACCCCATCGGCACTCTCGCTGCGGCCGATGTTATGCTTTGACGGCTACAGAAAAAATCATAGATGCAGAGAAGGGGAAGATGGGGAAGAAAAAAAAAACAAAAAAAAAAAAGGATTAAAAAAAGATACAGGGACTAGCTGCGGTTAACCCGAAAACGGCGGGGGGCACTAGCTTTACGTCACCTGGTTGGCCTTGCTTGACTTGACCTGACTTGACTTTTGACTTGCACTTGCACGGGCAGGAACGACAGGCCACATCAACCTTAGGCAGGTAGGTGTCGATGTACAGATACCAGTTCAGGCACAGCATTGACGGTCTGTAAGCAATAGAAGCAAAGTATGAGGCAACCTGCATCTCTCACCCGCCTTAGTAACCGCAATGACATCGATTGCCATTTCCTAGACCGAAGCTCACTTCACCTCGCCAGCAACCAAGCAACCAAGCAACCAAGCAACCAACAAGGCAAGGCAGTCCCCGTCAACACTCCTCCTTCTTAGAAACCTCCCAGAATATGCCCAGGCCACCCCAGATGCTATAAGGCCTCTTCCCATCTCCAATCTCTCACAAACAATGGAATCCCATCCACGTCGCTCTCTCCGCCGGCCGAGGTCGACAGGTCGACAGGTTGACACGGTGCTCGTCGGAACTGTCCTCCTGGCTCGCCCCGCCAATTGCGGCTGCAGATAGAGACCGCCTTGCAGCAGAACATCCAAAAACAAAGGTGTCCTGCAGCAATGGTAGCTCGCCAAACAAGCCCAGCCGAGCGAGTCCAGTCCAGTGCCACTGGCATTGACATTGGTATTCGCATTGGCATTGGCTTTCCAATGGGTCTGGCCGCTTTGCCCCCTCCTCCTCCTCCTCCTCCTCCTCCTCCCTCTTTCCCTTCCCACCCCAGAAAAGTCGCCCTGCACGCGACGCACAGAGAAGGAAGAGAAGAAAAAAAAAAATGCCAGCTCCGGCCATCGAACCAATCAGCCCGTCGCCTCGTCGCCTCGTCGCCTCCGGCCGTCGTTCTTCACCTCCAAGTGCATTCTCTTCCCCATAGAAAAATGCAGACATGGCCCCGCTACTACCCACCCCTACACTAGCTCACCTAGGTATCCGTAGCTGCGCAAAGATCCACCTTGCTGCCACCGTGCCGCGCCCCTCACTCGCCAGGGCGAGCTTAAAGGAATTACGTCCTCATCACTGATCTCAGCCAAAAGCCGCCGAACCACCGAACGGGACAACGAAACAGAGCTGTCGCAGATCAGCCAATCACATTCCGTAAAACAAAAACGTGCCAGATCTATTGACTCCCAGCAAACCCGCACTTCCGGCATGGCCCATCGACCACTGAGCCCGTGTTGCATCAATTTTCCTCGTCGCAGAAACTCGCGCCGCCATCGTACGGGAATTCCTGCACCGTGAGGGAAAAATCCGACGTAACCCATGGCCGTTCCGCATACCAAGCCCATCGCCAAGAGTTGCGATTTCTGCTGCTAACCGCTGCCAGCAACTGCTCGCGTGCTCCTTTTCCTCATTTCGCCCGCCAAGCTGCCAAGCCTGACTGATTTTCCCAAGCCACGCACATTGGCAAAGCTTTTTTGAACGCATGCCCATTGCCGCCTGTACGAATAACCGACCGACCGATGGACCGAAAAACGGACGTCCTCTGCTGGCTATTGTTCTCTGTGTGCCATGCAATAACAATAAACGAGAGCCTCACTCACTGCCAGCAACTCTGAAATGACTTGAGCTCAAAACACGCAGAGCAGCAAAATAAACAATTCTTAAAAAAAAAAAAAAAAAAAAAAATTAACTCGGTCGGTATACGTACTTAGTAAGGCACATGAGGTAGACATGCGCTGTAGAAAACACAGACCAAGTGCTGCTGCTTATGGGATGAAAGTCACTCCTGAACCGATGGCTGCATGAACCGAACTTTACAAACCCTCAACACCACTACCATTGTGAATAGAGGGCCGCCAGCAGCAGCAGCAGCATCATACAACTCAGTCCCCGCCTCCCTCCTTGCTCTCCGCAAACTGCATCTGTATAGGCTTCTATTTTGGCCGCTGCATTCTGCCCTCTGCGTGTCGCCGCCACACCCCTCGTCTCGTCTGTTGTGTTGTCGTGCAGCCTGCCCTTCCTGCTCCCCCTCCTCCTACCCAATGAGTCGACATCCCTCTGGCCCGAACACCTTAACCGCCCTCCTCCCAATTGCACCTTCAACCCGGGTCGTTGGTCTTAGTCGTCCAGACATGTCACGAGGGTGGTGCCGGCCGCATTCCGCTAAAGCTTTTGTGAGTATTTGTGATATCTGACTCCTCTCCCTCTTTCTTTCCAAGACTGTCCTCCTCGAGAAATGGAACTGTCCTCTTTGCTGCGTCCTTCTCTTGCCCAGATCAACAAGAAGCTCTGTGAACCATCCGAATACAGACAGCTGAAACTCGGAAGAGAGCATGGTTACCACCAGTATCCGTATCCTGTCCCCTCACTCACCCTTCCCGCCGAGGCGCTGGCGCACGCCGAAGCGGAGGAGACGGACCGGACCACACTCGTCCGTGCTGTGTGCCTCTTTGCGCGCAGCCAACTCTGTTTTACTTCGGACGGCTAAACGTACTGCGGTACAGCCTTGGGATCATACGTATCTTGAATCGTTGGGGGGGGGGGGGGGGGGGGGGGCTAAGCAATTCCTCCCCCTCTGGCCACGCTGCTGCTTCTTCACCTCATCGCCAAGACATTCAACTCCAAGGTCTTCCCAACCTTGTCCGTATCCAACCCTCAATGGCAAACGTCTGAGTGTCATCCGTGACACGCTCAGCCACCCGTTCAATCATAATTGCCGTCATCGTTGTGGTAGAGCTGCTAGTCTACTTCTCACAGTGCTCGGAGACTTGACCTAGGAGAAATGCCAAGACTGCGTTTCGTCACCAATATCGTACGTCTGCTACTCCTTACCTAGAAGTCACCGGTCGCAAAACAGAGCCTCTATCGGCCAGTGATATAGAGTATACTCACTCCACGGAGCGCAAAAACAAAGTGCATGCAGTCTGATAATATCTGTATTCAGTCTTCTTTTTTGAGAGGGCTTTTGTTTTGATTCAGCCTTGACTCCCCCTACTTTTATGGCCGAACCGACCAAGAACAGTGACCCAAACGGAAGACAGGCGAAAAGAAAAATGAAACGGGTAAGCGAAGAAGCCTTCTCCTCTCTTTGGCACATTGGCGTCAAATTGAAATACTTTGGAGCCGAGCCGTCATTCCGTTCAGAGCCTGGTCGAGCGTCCATCGTCACGGAACGCAACTTGGCAGTGCCGCCTGGAAATCCCCTCCCGCCCAGACCATTTCGTAAACCGATGCAGTTGATAGGAGAAAGCCTAGATTGTATAGACACAGAACGAATATAAAAAAGGAAAATGAGAAAACAGTCCAGAGTGGTGGTGGTGCGTAGTGTTCGCCAAAGAATATCTGTGCAGACCAATGACGGTAGGCCTGCGAGGCAATGCAACTTCCTCACATACGTGCTGCATTGCAAACGGTAATACCAAAAAAAGAAAAAAGAAAAAGGAAACCCCTCCACCGTCGTTTGATTCCTCCTTCTCGGTCCCTTCTTCTCCGAGGACTTGAGAATTGCCTCCCCATTAAAACCGATGAACGCCAAAGCCATCCCGACCAGTTTCAACTCAAGGAAAAGATGCAGTCTGCGTGTCGCTGTTGTCCCCACGTAACGCCTCGCTGTCGGAAAACGATTGAGGAAAATGAAAAGGGGAAGAAAAAAAATGTTTCGAATTTGTTGGTTACTGCGTTGCCCGTTTGTCTTGGAGCTTCAACAGTGTATAAATGTGAGCGACCTTCTCCAGCGGTTGCCTTCTTCACTTGGTACCCAACAACCCGGCCCTATCCAAGGGTCGAGGTGTGGGCTCCTCGTCCGCTACGTCCTCTCGGTTTGTCGGCCTAGGTGTCTCGTCGACGTCGGGCACCAGGGTCTTGTCCTCGGAGCTAACTCCACTGTCAGGTGGCGTGCGGGTAGCGTTGTCTTGTAAAGCTTCGAAGGAAGGCATGTCCACTTCTTTCGAGGGTGTCACGACCTGGGTGATTGGCTCGGGTGTGCTTTCAGAGCCAATCGTAACGCTGTCGTGGCTGTCGGCCCGCATCATCTCGATACCCAGCTTGGAGCTAGGTAGCAGCGGCTTTCCTCGAAAGTGTTTTTCGCGACCCAGACCAAGCTCCTCGTCCTCGTCATCGGCCGAGTCGGTGCCCTCTGCGTGTCTCTTCTCCATGTGCTCCTTTCTGGCCTTCAGCTTCTCAACAGAATGCGGAGGTATCGCCATTCGGGTGTTTTCCAGCTGACCTGGCGCAGACTGTTGCGTCACGAGATGCGGCAAAGACTTTGGAGAGTTGCTCAGTTGCGTCATCTCATCCTCTCTAATGCCCAGCCCGCCTTCCTCCCAGTCTCCAGTTGCCTTCCTGCTGACAACTACAGGCACATCATCCGTAGATACCGACTCAGAGTCCCCAAACAGGCTAGAACTGATGGAGTCTTCGCGGCTAGACGTTATTACGCTGCTGCCGGGACGGCCTGCGAACATCGAGGAGCTTGAAGTTGGGCTATCGTCAGTTCGCGAGCTTGTTTGTCGCAGGCCGGATGGGATCGGATGAGGAAGAGACAAAGACATGGAATAGTTCATCCCAGGTGATTCTGGCTTCCACTGGCAAAGATTCTTAAGAACTTCCGTCAGCTTAGAGCTCGAGATAGGCTTCTCAATCAAAGAGTCGAAGTAGTGAGGAGCTTGAAGTTCCTTGAGGTATGCTGTGATGGCAACGATGGGCGTGTGAGAATTGGTGTTTTTAGTCTCCCGAATCATACGAGCCACATCCGCACCGTTGATCTGAGGCAACCTGTACTCCAGAAAGATGATGTCAAACTTGATTTCGCTCATGGCGTATCTCACGGCCTCAGAACCGTTCGCCACAGAAATGGTCCGGCAGCGTAATTTCTCCAGAAGCTTTTCCATGACCATGCGAGAGACGGGGTGATCTTCACAAATCAAGACGTCCAAGGGCCGGAACATTGGTCCTCCATCGAACGCAATCTGAGAGAGACGTCGGGAGCTTTGACGGCGACGTTGCACGCGGAGAAGGGCGTTGTGTTTGTCGCCCTCGTTGTCCGATGAGGATGGAGACATGTCGAATACTTGGCTGCGACGATTGCGGTGATGCGCCAATACTTCTGACGTGATTGGACTGCCTTCATTGGATTGTGATCCAACCGTCAATGACCTTGATCGACTGCTTGAAGCCTGTCGAGGCGTCGAGACCATCTTCTGCGGCGAAAGGGCGAGGGGCGGCGGCGGTGCAGCGCCCCGGCCCTTCACTGGAGACGCGGCCGCACTCGTAGCCGCCTTCTGCAAGCTTGGCGGAACCCGTGGTATGTCAAGGGAGGCCGGCTGATGCGGAGCGGTTGACTGTTGCGAAAGGTTTGACGAGTTGCTAGATGCCTTACGTCTACCCTCGCTTCCTTGGCCAGCCACAAAAGACACCAGAAGCGGCGAGGACGGCTGAGAGGCCCTGCTTGGAGAGGAGGCGGCGTGGCTCAGTCCAGAAGGTGATTGAGGCCGGTTCTTTGCATTCGAGATTGTTCTTTGGACCGGGTTCGCAAGAACAGGGCTACCCTCGAGGACCGGACCGGGCGATGTGACGCTACCGCCGGGGCTGATGACGGTCGGCTTGCTCTGAGATGCCAGTGCCTCCGCGCGAAGCTTCTGGATGACATCTTTGTTGGCTTTTTCAAGCACCGGAAGATTCTTGAAGGTGAAACTGCCGAAATCATCGGCAACGACAGGCTCGCTAAGCCGTCTACTCTTCAAGTCTCGGACGTGGGGAGGGATGTGGAGCGGCATAAGGTTGCGCTTGATGGAATTGACTTGGGACCGGACGCGGGACAGGGCATCGTGAGGTCGGTCGGGATAGTCCGAAGCCGTGCTCGAAACAGGGGGCGACATCTGGTCCTCCATCTCTTCAGCGAAGGATTGCAGGACGGCTCCGCGAGCATCAAAGTATTCGGTGTCTTCGGGGTGCTCAAGCTGAGGCACAAATTGAGCCTCGTCTTGGAGGAGAGTTTCCCAATTGATGCCGTCAAACCAGGAGTGGGCTCGGATTTCATCGCCACCCGACGGGAACTTATCCTCCCGGTTAGCGCCCAGCCGTGACTGCGGTTCCATGCACAACAGCTTGTTGATGAGGTCCTTGGCCTCCTCGGAAATAGGCTCGCACTCATTCTCATCCGGCCATTGAATCCTCCGAGCCAAGATGTTTTCAAAAACTTGCTCGGCTTCATCGGCATGGAAAGGAGGATATCCGTAGAGGAACTCGAACATGATGCAACCGACAGACCACCAATCGCTGGTTTCGTCTTGTTTCTCGCCCTTGATGGTCTCGGGCGCAAGGTAGTCGGGTGTGCCGACGAAGCGACGATTGGTGTCTTCCGGGTCGAAGAGGGCCATCGGGGGAGGCATCATTGAGGACTGCGGAGGAGTGCTCTTGCCCAGAAAGTCAACGCTGGACTGTGTGCTAGCGTGATGGAGCTGGGGCGGGTCAGGAGATGGATGTCCAGTGCCATCATTGCCCTCGTCGTGGGCCGGCTGCGGGTGGGAAGCTTGCGAGTTCGGATCCTGCTCGTTCAAAGAAAAGTTGTTGAGCATGCGGGTTAGGGTCTCACTGCCACCGCTGTCGCTACGGTGGCTGGAGACACGACGGGCCTCTGAGCCACCTAGAGCAAAGTATGAAGGCTGCCCAGTGCTGGATCCGGTGTCGGGTGTCATCTGCGGGGTCATGCTCGGGGAATGAGCGTGGCCGTGGAGGTCCAGCGAAGTAGATCGTGATGATGCCAAAGATGCCGAGCGAGCGAAAGGCCCCTGTTTGAGCAAGTCAGGCGTGGGATCTCCGTTTTGGCTGTCAAGAGCACGCTTCTGTCGGCCAACAAGACCCATGCGAGACAGTCCGAAATCAGTCAGCTTCAAGTGACCTTTCTGGTCGATAAGGAGGTTGTCGGGCTTCAGGTCGCGATGAATGATGCCTCGGCTGTGTAGATGTTCCACGCCAAGAACGACCTCGCCCAAGTACTTTTTAACCCAATCTTCTGGCAGACCTCCGAGGACCTTGATCAGGGATGCACAATCACCACCGTTGAGGTACTCCATCACAAGATACAGATAGTCCTTGCTCGAGAATGTCCAGTACAGTTTGGCAACGAATTCGCTTTGCCCCTGCCACATCATGATGGCGCGCTCAGCCTTCACATTTCCAACTTGGTTTTTCGCGACCATGTCTGCTTTCTTCAAAACTTTGATGGCGAAGTACTCGCCGGTCGATTTCTTCTTGGACAAGTAAACACTGCCAAAGGCACCTTTGCTGATCGGCTTGATGATCTCGAAATCCTTGATTGAAGGGGGTGCAGGCCGTGCCTGTGGCGGAGGCTGATGGGCTGTCATTCTTGGGGACGGAGGCCCTCTCATCACAAATTCGGACATGGCGGCTGACGACTGCCTGCGGTGATGGTTGATTGGCAGGTGAGCAGGGGAGCTGAACTCGCTAGTTGGCAACAGCGGAGAAGCTTCAGGAGAGGTGATACCATCCTGTGGGAAGGGGAAGTTTCTCGGCTTCATGATCCTGAGAGGAGACGACGGCTGGTTGTTGCGTGAAGGCGATTCTTGTCGTCGAGGTGACGATGTTCCAGGTAAGATGATACTCCGGCGATGATGCTGTCGAGCGCTGGCAGCGCGACGAAGGTCTCCAAATTCGGAAATCGGCGAGTCGGTCCGAGGCGGCTGTCTTGAGGCCACCGATGAAGATCTGATGCTTCCATCACTGTCCCCATTGTCGCTCTCGAACAGCAAGGATTCCCGCCTCGACTCACGGGCAGGCACAGCGGGGTTGATGCCTCCTAGGTTGGATCGCGGCGTCGGGCACTCCCTAGGGCTGCTCGAACGGGTGGATTCCACGAAGGAAGTCGGCCGCGGTCTCTCGAGACTGTCGGTTACACTGACATTCTGCAAGGCGGCAGCAAGAGAGGAGTTTTCGAATGATCCTTGGAAAAATAGTTCATCCTGGGCAGGATTAATTCCCTCCTCCTCCTCTTCGTCCTCAGTCGAGTCGCTAAGGCGCCCAGCGGCAATCCTTGCAGCTTTGCGCATGGCCTCATCAATACAGTCTTGGACGATGACAGCGAATTCAATTCTGATGCGCTCGGCGTATTCGATGATCTTGCGATGTCGGAACACGGCTTCGACTTTGGTTTTGGCAGCCTTCTCGGTGTCAGCGCACAGAAGTGCAAGGCCATGCTCCTGCTCCAACGTGTTTGTACTGGGTGATTGCCATTGCATGACCTGGGAAATTCGAGACTCGGACTGTGGTGATTGTGTCCTAATCTCGCCAGGGTTCTGAGACGAGGCCTCCTTGACTGCGGGAGTGCTGATTTCAATGGCCGTATCGCAAAGATCGAGCAACAATTCCACAATTCTTGCTTGGGGGCGTCTGATGGCAAAAGATCGAGCTCGGGAGTGACCAAAACCACCAGACCTTTCCCTCGACTGAGACACTGAGCTTCCAGGGGATGACGATGCCGACGGGGGAGGGCCAATGAGCATGCCCTTGTACTCTGCTGCGGGGAGTGTCAACTGATCTCCCGTCAGGGACCGGCTCTTTCTAGCCTCGAGAGCGTCGAGGACTTTGACGATCGAATGTCGGTGATCGGTCAAGCTGTCTTGAGCCATCTGTACATCCATCTCTGCCCGATGCTCTTGCAAACAAAGGTCAGTGTGCTTCTCGAACCACCATGGCGAGATCTGGCGCTCGCAGATACGACAAAGGACGGGCAGCGGTGGTGGATGATTCTCGGGATCGTCAACCCCGGACTCTGCCAGCTGCGTCAAGTAGCTAGCAAGGACCTCGGCACCAGAGCCAAGCGAGTCCACGATGACGGCGGGCAGGTCGATCTTGATTTCTCGGGGCGCAATGTACGGCCGGATCATCCACATCGTCTGGGACGCGAAGTCGTCAGCAGGACAGAAGCTCAAGCTGTCAGCAGAGTGTACTTACGTGGCTCTCTCCTCCCGACACTCCGTCGTAGACCATTATCCCCTGTGCTTCCAGGTCAATCGTAGCAGGCGCGCACTCTTCAGCATCGTCAGTTTCCAGTTCTGGGATGTCTTCCAGCGGAAGCAGCTTGGACAGCGGGCCCATGGCAACGGCGAAGCGCACTCGCTGACTCCGCGAATCATCCTTCTTCATAGACTCGACAGTATCAGCGAAGACAGTCTTGTTGTCGCTCACGATCAGATCGGCCATGGCGGATCCGTTGACCGACTCGGGTTGGGTGCCGATAACATCGGTCCATGACGGGCTAACCCATCGGATTGTACCGTCGAGGTTGAGGTCGACAATAACGTTCAAAGTCTGCTCGGCAGCTTCACGTAGTTCTTCTCGTTCTTCTCGAATGTCTTCGCTAAGGGTGCGTTCCATGGCGCCGGCTTGTGACCGGAGATTGGTCACGGCCGGGGGTGCCAGCATGGTGGGTTGAGGGTCCATGATTGGAAGTGGGTGGGCAGAATCCCCGATTGTGTCGATACCATTGGCCGATTAGAATCGTCTCGGCGAGCGAGTACTGTCTGAAAGGGTGTTGTTGCGAAATGTGGGCGAAAGAAGATGGAGGCTGCGGCGTGGTCGAGAATTGGATCAACTCGGCGACACCAAATAAGCCAGGTCGTCCGGCAAGGGGCCAAGGCTACAGACAAGCCAGACCACAAGACATGACGAGAATCGAAGCGGGCAGTCTCGGTGCGCGGGAAGCGAGAGAAAGCTCCAGTATTTGGCGATGCGCTGACCCAGGAGTTGCGAGGTTCAGTCGGGGGTGGGTGGCGGTGGACGAAGGTAGTCGGCGGCACCACCAAGCAGCGAGCGTTCGTTGGACAATCGAAAGCCAAGATGAAATTCGGAAATCGGAAAAGGAACGCTCGACGTCAAGACGTCGTATGGTGATGCAGCGCAGGGCCGGAGGTGTTGGCGGCTAGCTGACTACTCCTTCAACGTTTCGTGCCGGAAGGGGGTCAGGGCAGGAAAGAAGTTGGTCGACTCGACGTGACTGACGATGGAGAAGCGGAGGCGATGGGGGGAGCGAGAATCGCAGTTGACTTGTCCTAAGGGACAGAGCTCGCAGCGCAGTGCCGTTGGCCGTACGGAATACTGGGCCTTGTGTGTCGTTGTCGTCGTCGCCAAACAAAAAAAAACATGAGGGCAGAAGGAGAAAAAAAAAGTCAAGAGAAGAGCACACGCCAAAGTTCACGCCGCAGGGTGGCCCTTTGTGATGATGGTTGACAGTCACACTCATTGCCTACCCTGCTCGCTCCTCTTGTCTTGTCTTGCCTTGCCTTAGCACCTCCTGCCTAAGGTCAACGTCGGCAACAGCCCAGTCCAAGCCGAGCCCCGGCCCAGCAGAAAGCAGAGAGCAGCTCAGTTGGCAGTGGTCCCGTCGCGTCGCGGCCGACGGCACCTTACGGGCAGCCTGTAGTAGGTACCTTGCCTACCACCTCACTCCAAAGCAGGCACCACACCTGCCGCACCTCTGGCTGGCCTCTTGCCTGTGGAAGTTGTCAGGCCGTGGATGGTCGGATTAAGCGGGGAAGGGGCTCGGTCTGACCAATGGAGCCGGGATCTTCTGGGACAGACCCAGTAGCGATACATGCAACAGGCGCCATGTTTGTATGCGACACCACGTACCTCTACCCAAAGCAGTCTAGGCCTCTTTCCAGCTAGCGGACTCGCTAAAACACGAGCGAGGGAGTCGGGGAGTCGGGTGTGTGACTTTTTGGGTGGGAGCAAACCACCAAAGGACGATACAACCTAGGTAGTGCCAGTGCCAGTGCCAGTGCCAGGTAAAGAATCGAGGTCGTCGTGGGTGGGAAGGTTCGAGGCAGCAGGGGGAAGGGGCTCGCTCCTTCCCCGTCCCCCGTCCCGCCCGCCATCCACCTCGCTATCCACCTCACCTTCCACCGGGCATCTCACCTGAGTTGCCAGCATCTGCACAGCAAGAGCGCGGTGCAGCTGGCACCAGCCCGGCCCTCCTGAACTGTTGGAAGCAGCACCTCACCTGGGTACCTCACGCACCAGGGCACGCCTCACACATTGGACGGAGCGGAAAGGACTGGGCTGAGCTGGGCTGGTGCTGGCTGGTGCTGGCGGGGGCGCCGCCGCGAGGGGCCGCGCTGATGGACCACTCGGAGGTTTTCTCTCGTCCATCCGCTGGAAACAAATCAACAACTTCCACAGTATGGACACCTCAGCGCAAGTGTAACTTGAACCCACCGACATGCTTTCTAGAGTCTTATCATCGTTCACCTTTCCTCCTCTCGCTATGTCTCTCCTCTGAGGCCGATCCATCAGTCTATCTGCTTGCCTGTGTACACATGTTTCCTCCCCCTACCCCTCTCCTCTCTCCTCACCTCTCCTGTCCTCTGCTCTATCCATGGATGCCGCTTACAAACCAACGCATGGATCAATACAACCCGACATGTACTTCCATCGCACCTTAAGTTGGTCGTCAGGCAGGAGGCAGAGTGATAGCAGCTGGGGCCTGCCGACGGTGGAAGGCAGAAAAAGGTATAGGGACGGACGGACGGACGGATGGATGGGCAGCTTGAGAAAAAAGAAAGTAAGAAGCACAGGACGAAAATCACCGTCGCAACGGTCATGCAAGCAATCCGACATGCTTCAACGCATTGGACCCTTCTCCTCTCCTCTTCCACCTGCCATACCTTGCGCCTCGTGTCTCTCATCCCGTTTCCTTTGGAGCACTCTGATGATGCTGTGCAAAACAGAAGCCTTGCTACCTATGTACAAATAAGCCCCTTCTTCAGCACATGCCTTTACTCGTCTACGTTGTTTTGTTCTCTTCGGGGCCTTCCTTTCTTATCTCGTCCCCTTGTACGAGCTCCCCTGCGTCGTATGTAATTACCCTACCGGACCATCAAGGGAAAGGCTCTTTTGAACATTGTCTATTTTGACTTTGGCTTCTGACGCAGATATGAAGATAGAAGATTGTCCGGAACGTGTTTCCAGACCCAAGGGAGAGAGAACAGAAACGACAGCCCGAAGTTTGGCACCGGAATGGCCACATGGGAAAGTTTGCTCCCGTCTGTCTCCCTGGGCTCGGGCTGCGGGCTGGCTTGGTTAGTTTGCGTCTTAGATACAGGCCTGCCCGCACGCACGAGTATCGTCTTCATGAATGCTGGCCCTTCCGCTCCAGGGGTCCAAATGCCATCCCACAAACTCGCCTATCCCATCTTCGGTCTCGTGCATTTCAGTTCAGCCCACCGCCGCTCCCCTCCCCTCCGGCCCACCGACGCCGAAGCCGATGCGGATACAGACGGCCAGGTCGGGTTCTCAGCACACGCATCACTGTCCACAGTACGAATACCTGCAAACCGGACAATCAAGCGTTACGTACTCGCAACAGGGACCAATACCCTGGCATGATGATGCACCGCACGTCGGCCCCAAGCACTAAGATGCGTGCTAGGAGCTAGAGGTGGTACTGTCACTGGGGCTTCCCGCGCCAGCCCATGCCATAGTGGTAAGACACCATCACCTGGTCTCCCCATCCCAAGCCGCTCTCCTGCAACTTGGGCACGCTGCTTGTTGCTCACACCATCACGACGTTTCTGTGGCTTTGCTTTTATCCTATCGTCCCGCAGAGCAGCGTCTTCGTACGTGCTACTGACTGTTCACCGTTGCATTCGCGGCACTCCGGCACCTGTGCCTGTCGTGTTTGACCCCGCCGACCTCGATATCCTTTTGTTTTTCCCTCCGCGCTGAGCAGTCGAGCCGTTGGGGCACCGCTGCCGGCAACCAACATGTCACCGCTCTCATGCTTCTGGGGCTGCGAATCGGAGGGTGAAGGCCACAAAGATCGTCGATGGTCCATTCTGGGATGGGTCCCTTCGAGAATGCAAACGACTGGCATTTGACCCCTTGGGATTGCGTTGATCTACATCGAGCGTCCCTAGTCCGGGGTGTCTCAGGTAGAAGGCGAGTGCCAAAAAGATTGGACGCGCCTCCTAGCTGACTCTGCCCGGGACGGATGGAGTTCGGTGCCGGCAGTTTTAACGCTCCAGCAGATCTACTATGTAGACATGAATACCGCCTCACACTTACTGGGTAATCATGGATCAACAAGTGCAACCGTTTCTGCTAGCCTCTCGCTGCTCGGAAACATTGGAAACGTTCAAGGACGCGCATGTCATTGCCGCAATTTCCCTCTGTCTCGAGGTGCAACATACGTCAAATGGGTTTGCATAGCCGCAATCGATTGACGACCGCCTACTATCACAGGCGACAGCTTACTAGGGTGCTTGGTAGGATTCATTGTATCGCCCGTGGCCGCCGTGTTTGCCAACACCTTCCAAGCCGTCTGTCTGATCAATGTTCGCCTAGACAGAGAATTGTGGCCGCGAGTTTTGATGCGGATGGCATCCAAGAACAAGACCTGGCACAGCAACAGCAGTTCAGCAACCCTTTCGCGGCACCTGTTATGTAACGTGCCCCGGTCTGCATCTGCATCTCAGTCCTGTATATGCTCACCGGTACACGCACAAGACTCGGAGGTGAGTTGAGAGGTGTGTCATCTCTTTCTTACACACACACACACACACACACACACACATCCAAACAGCGTCATCAGCTTGGTCAGATGGATGTGCACAGTCGTCCCAAGTGCCGCAAAGAAGTCTAGGAAAAGAAAGAGGAAACGTAGCCAGCCGTCTGCGAGTACCTTATTCCCCAGCGTCTGGGGTGTCGTGGAACGAGTAAGCGGGAGGTCTGGAGACCGAGGACAGCGGCGATACGAAAGGCGAGTGTGCTCCGTCTGCCACTGCGGAAGCTAGACCACAAAATACTTATCAAATTGACACAAATGGGGATGGAAACCAGACAAGGGAGTTGGTAAGTGTCGAGGACGGTCTCAACTGTTCCATTTTTGGCCACGTTCAGTCGCGTCCAACGGCAGAGCACGCCAGATTTTGGCACCACCATCTCACGACGACGTCCATCCGGCGTGCACATCCACCGCCTCCGCCTCCGTCTCTTCTCACATCCACCTCCCGCCGACGTCGTCCACCGGGTTCGAACTGGGAAAAGTGCTATCGATGAAGCAGGCTGGGCAGGCTCAACCCCGAAATCTCCAAAACGCCCGCGCCAAGCGTTCTGCCCGCATGATGCTTGCCAATCCCGTCATCCCTAGCATCTTTACCCAATCGGCCGCAGGGTGGAGTGGGCAGTGTGGACATTGAACCACCTTCTCCCCCCCCCCCCCCCCCCCCAAAAAAAAAAAAAAATAAAAAAAAAAAATAAAAAAAATCGCCCTGCTTGATCTCTTTTCATCTCCCGTCCTGTACCTTGTCTCACTATTTACCCTTCGGCCTCCTCCCACTCGCTAATGTCACCGTCGCCCACCTGCCGTGCTCCCGGCGTCCATCACCTTCTTCCAGACTTTCCATCATCTTCATCTCGAGTATCCCTGCCATGATACCCTACTCTCCCAGATCGCTGGCTTTTCCGAAAGCCCCCTTGTCATTGAACCAGGAGCCTGCCTTTGAAAGGTTAGTCTACCTCATCCACGGGCTGGGGTAAACGGCGCCGAATCGAGATCCGTCCTTCGAAATGATCTTTCATCCACGCTGCCACGGCACACAAGGCACCATGAACGTGTTACTCACGCCCCGCGGGCCTGCGCCTCGCGAAACATTCGGGCTAGCCAATGGAGCCGCCATCTCTCTAGGCCACCGATCTTCTCAGTCGTCCCTTGTGTTGCCAACCGCACAGATTGCATTGATGACTGATCGAGGTTAGGTCCCATGCATGATCGACTACATTCCTGCTCAAGATCGACGCCTGGTGTAAACTGTTCGTCCCAAGCACAAAGTGGCTGTCTTTCTTCCTTCCCAAAAAGCCACGGCCGGGTCTCGGGTCACAGCTCCCCATCAAATGCTCGGAAGTGGGCCGGCGGCGGCACTCTCAGTCTCTGTCTCTCACACATCGAGACTTCCCACGCCTGTCATCTCAAACATGCCAGGAGCTCAGACTCTGAAAGATTCTGTCTGGAATTTAGCCGCCTCTTTGCGGCAACCCCAGACAACCTTAACGACTCATGTTACTGCATGTCTTTGCTGCATGTCTGCCTACGGACAGGCATCGTGCTGGTGGTTGGGAAATCTTCTCTGCCCCAGAGCCATCCTTGGCTTCTAACCCTGTGCCTCAATCCGGGCTCGGGTAAGTTCAAGGTCGTGCCGTGGCCACGGATCGCCGAGTCAACTGGACATTTTTGTTTGCAGGACCCTGCTCTCAAGGCTCTTTCCAAGGTCCTCCTCTATCCTTGGATGCCCATGTTGTCTGGCATTGAAGACGCCATTCAGACGGTATTCTCAACTAGAACTGAACTAGACCCAGATGTCTTGGTTCCACTTCGTTGCGATCTTCATGTTAGTCTAGCAGCTCTCCCCGCGTTCTCGATTTGCAGTTGCGGTGAGCCAGGTGATCGACAGCTGCCGTGGTTTAGAGAGGCCATCCAACTGGTGCAGACATAAGCAAGTGACC
Organism: Colletotrichum aenigma; assembly: GCF_013390185.1. Classification (NCBI taxonomy): domain Eukaryota; kingdom Fungi; phylum Ascomycota; class Sordariomycetes; order Glomerellales; family Glomerellaceae; genus Colletotrichum; species Colletotrichum aenigma. Next base: position 1,855,625 of record NW_023500913.1, read on the forward strand.
TGCGGGGTCCGACTCCCATCACTCAGTTCTGGCTACGGCAATTGAGTTTGTAGCCGTGATTAGTGCACTCTCCAAGGTTAGAGTACCATTCGAAGTCAGGATGGCTATCTTGGCATGGCAATAAGCCACGGGACGATCCCTTCAACTTGTATGCTACTCGCAACTTGACCTGGCGCAAATTCATCTAAGCCTCCATGCCTACAGTCAGTCTGATAAGATGCTGGCGTCGGCAGAGAAATGGCCTGCATTAACATCGTCGGCGATGCAGAACTGAAGCAGAGTATATTGTTAAGTTTTGTGCCCTTCGTCACAAGGCCAGGGGCAGCGTGCCATTGCCCTATCAATATCTGGGGGAGTCCGGATAGGGTGTGCCTCGACTGACGGCGCTGTTTGTCACTAGCCGCCGGTCTGAAGTCGGGACCGACGTCTCAGACGAAGGGCTGCCTCTTCTAGCCACAGCCCTCTGCGAACCACGCGAGGAAGTTGTGTCGTTTTACCTCTGAGACACGCTGCAAGTCTCGCAACGTTCATGTTCGACGTGGAAAATCACTTCGTTGGCGCCCCTTTGGGCGTTGAGTCCAATCAGAGCTCAGATAAGCCATGTGACGCCGGTTTCTCCGTGGTCCAACGTAGAACTTCGCGCTGGAATTGAGGGGTAAGGTTGTTGTTGAATGGCCATGTTTTGGTGGACCGAAACCGAGTGGCTCACTGCGACTCTTGTGTCGCGAACTTCCCATTCCAGCCCCCCGGCCCCAGTTTGCAACGTGTGGACTTGTCTGTTTCTGCAATGCGTGTCGCGAGAAGGAGGAACCAAAGACAACAAGTTACAAAAACGCGAGCGTCATGAGCCACCATTCCAGGTCGGAATTGTTCAACAACTATGGCGACGAGACAGACCGACACAAGAACTGCAAGTTGTAAGCAGGCAGAGATGGGACGGTTGTGTGGTGGGGCATCAGTTCACAACACTCTACCAAGTCCAAAAATTCGCATGGAGCACGGACAAATACTGCTGCTTTTGCACCGTTACCTAAGCCAAAAGACGCGTCTCGGGAGGAAAGACAAAAACAATACCCCAAGATTCGCAGACGCTTTGTTTCCAACGCTCTGAGTCGCTCGCCGCGAGCCGTCATCCATGTCATCGACAACGGCCGAAACGCCAATCGCCGGAGCTGCCGCTGCCGCTGCCGCCGAGGACGGAGGGGCCGGCGGCAGCCCGGCATCGCCGTCACAGTCGCAGCCGCAGTCGCCGGCCTCCGTCCGAGCCGTTCCGTCCGGCGTGACGGTGGTCTTCGCGGAGCGCAAAAGGACGGGGCGCATCGCCGGCGCCAAGTACAAAGCAGACGGCACCCCTTACAAACGCCCCGGCCCACCGCCCAAACCCATAGAGGAGCGCGCGCGCTATCAGGCCCGCGGGCCGCTGAAGTGCATGGAGAGGTCGTACACGGACCAGAAGCGCAGGGAGGTCGTCATGTTCCTGCAGAACCACAAGATCCGCGTGACGGATGAGAACGACATACGCGCGCGCAAGGGCTGGAACGGCGGCCGCGAGGACCAGCAGCCACCCGAGGAGCCCGGGTACCGGTGGCCGACCCTGAAGGAGACGTCCGACTGGTTCAAGGTCCCCGAGCGGACCGTCCACAGCTGGTGGAAGCGGCGGCAGAAGATCCTCGGGAACGCGCCGAAGAAGTTGACCAAGGCCGAGAAGAGACGGATGGCCGAGGAGGAAGAGAGGAGGCGGAAGGAGGCGGAGGAGCGGAGGGAGCAGTTGAGTGCGATTGGCTGGCCGACGGAGGCCTTGCCGGAGGTGATCCCCGGGTATGAGGGAGCCTGGCAGAGGGCGTCGGAGGATGTGCGGATGCAGATTCAGGGTCTACCGCAACCCGAGGTCGGCGAGATGAGTTCACGGGCAAGCGCGTGGAGCGTTGCAGCCGCAACGTTTTCTCAGGGTTTACCACCCGTCTCTCCAGCTCCGCGCGCTGTGCTGCCGGTTTCTCGGTCTCCCGCTCCGCGTGCGCCGCCACCAGTCTCCCAATCACCGGCTCCTCGTGTACTGCTGCCAGCTTCCCAACCTCCCGCTCCGCGAATGCTGCTGCCGGCTTCTCAATCTCCCGCGCCCCGTGTGCTTCTACCAGCACCTCCGGGGACTGGAAACATCTCGGCGGTAACAAGAACGCCAACCCCTACCACAGACGCCTCCGTGCCGTCTTCTACGACAGCAACGCCTGCAGCCATCAGAGAGACCACAGAGGAAAGAGAACAACTCAACATACCGGCGAGAGAGGCTATGGCTGCTTCTGCGGGTAGTACACCAGCTGCTTGAAGGCATTTAAGCCAAGAGGCTGAAAAGGAGAGTCGTTTGGCTCGCAGTTGAACGTTTACTGGCTGGTTAGGAAGCATGGAGTTAACTGTCGGAGGGGGAAAAGTGATTACCAGGAAGAAATCGGAAATCAGAAGCAATATTCTAATACATAATACAACACAAAAACCGGATGGGCTCGAGGCTCTCCCAAGATTCAAAGCCACGGAAGTTTTATCGAAATATCTCTCCCTGTGATGTACATGCCAAACTTGCGTGTGATATTCGATGAATGTGAAGGTATCCAGTCAGTAACTTCTACTTGGGCCTTTCGTTTATTATTTCACAATGTGTGCAGATCAAGTGTTTACAGAGGAAGTAGTACTACACGCCGAACACGACGCAGAATAGTCCAGCTGCGAGTAGACGAAGAAGCCAAAGTTCAAAATACAGGTAGCCTGTGAATCACGTCCGCCAACGACGCATAAACGGGCCGCGAATTCGGACTCGGGAGCAAAGCCCTGGCACTCGAACTTAGCGGATGGTTCTATTAGTTGCAATTGACATAAGTAATCACATACACTACTATACATGACGGGATGTACGGCTTTGTTCCCGTAATTATGCGTACTTGCTGGACCTGCCGCGATACAGCATCGGAAGACAGTTATCCCAACGCCTCATGTCGAGCGCCTGCCCCCAACTCCTTTCTCTGTGGTACTACGAGAACAAACTGATTCAGTAAGACTACGCCGTCATTTTGAGGCACCCCTTACAGTTGTGGCTCCGGCAGAAGTTGCCGTTCAGACGCCTGTCACAACCACTTTTCCTCATGCCGTTATCGATAGAAGTCGCCGGTAGAGGGTACAGTTTGATAGCATTCCGCCTTATTTAGCCCAGTTAGGTGCTCCCGGTCTCTTCACGGCGGATGACGAGATAATTGTCATCAAACCGCCATCATCACCTCAGTCTGACGTTTATTGGCGATCGCCTTGTTGGACGTAGCTCACTGTGAGACACGGGGACTCTTCCGTTTGGCCGCCCCCGTTCACTGGTGTGACTTGATGCTCTCCAACGGTTGGGCTATCCTGCAAGACATCTGGTCCATCAATGCCGCTGTGCCTAATACATTGGCAAATCACTTGGGCGACATCATGGCATTGGGCGCCTGCGGGTTGGGCTCGCGTCCGTCTTCTATGTGGCGCCAAGGTGTCAATAGATCACAGTGACTGAAAAGTCTGGGGACTGGCAAGCATTGCTTTGTTGGCTGAAAGCTCCCGTATGTCGACTACGTGCCAAACATGCACATGTGCGGTTTCGGTTTCATCGCCCAGCTGGCCTTGATTTTGGGAATAGATCTCATTTTATTAGGTGGTCGTCTGGGGTAAGAACCTCTCGTAATCGACCGACTGACTCATTATGATCTCGACAGACTTGATACTGCCGCATTGCGGTGCGCTCATCGCCCAAAGAGTTGGGCATGGGCAGCGAAGAGTTAACTACGCGTGGCTTCTTCAGATAGCCTCATGCCGTAGACGCCCACTCAGCCTTCTTCACGTCCAGCCACTCCCCCTTTTCAACCCAAACATTCTCAAGCCACTTGGCCAGTTTCTCATCATCTGTCGGCAGAGTCTCAAGCGGAAACCTTCGCACATGAACGTGAAATTTGTATCCAAGCCTCGAGCTGAGTCCGGGGACGCTCAAGGTGTCCCACATAGTCGGTGCAGCGTGAAACTCGCCTCCCCTCTGGTACGCAATTGTGATATCGTACACTGCCTTGACATGAGAGGCCTTTCTGAGATGCTGCACGGTGGTGATGAAGCCTTTGGTTCTTGGGTAGAGGAGATGCATCGGCTGCGGACGCCCCGACTCCTTGCACCAGACGATTGACTGCTCGTACTTCTTCTTTGTGAAGCGGGTGGCCTCGCTGAAGCTGATGAGCCCTGCACTAGGTCAATTGCCATCTTCACAGTCTCGGGATGGGCCCTCGCCAGCAGCTACTCACAAGTCGGCCACTGCCTATTAACGATGCCCGAGAAGGCTCTATCAAGTTCATGCCTGTCCTTGGCCCAGTTGCGGCTCACCATGGGCATGCCCATCGCCCACAACCCCCAGCCCAGGAACGGGACGATCCGCAACTGAATCTTGGCAAAGTAGCGACACCGACCGAGCATCCCGGCCTTGATGGCCAAGGCCTGGATCATGTAAAAGTCTGCCCATCCGACGTGGTTGGCGACCACGACGGCCGACTCTCCGCGTGGAATAGCATCACCGGAGAAGGTGATGTTTGCGCCGTTGAAACGCTCAAAAATGATCTGGATCCAGTACCACACGGTCTCGGCGATCCTCGAAGACGAGTTGTAGACGAAGTCTGGAAAGAACCATTTAAACGGCAGCTGGAGGGAAATGGCGGTGTCGGCCAGCAGCAGCCAGAGCACCCACGGCGCCAAGATTGCGGCTCCCCGGAAGTGAGTGATCATATTACCGTTGCCGGCCATGACGATGACAGACGTGTGGATAACCAACCCGTCGTCAAGGCTCAAGTCGAAAGCGACAGCGAAAGCGAAGCGAAACAATCCAATTCGCTACGGTAGGGGCACGTTCTGGTACCTTCAACTCTGAATATCTGTTCGCAAGTCGCAACTTTTGGGCAGTAAAAGTCTCCGCCAAAAAAAAAAAAAGTAAGCAATAAAGTTGTTGACTATGTCCTGGTCGTACTATGCGACGGACAGTAGCGGGAGCAAAAGAGACGACGGTTCGAAGCGCGGCTGAGTGATCTACCTACCCACTGGCCTTTCCCCCCCAGGGGTACCTCGCCCTGGGATGGGAATGTTTCGAAAGGGAGCCGCGTGCGCGTGACTTTCCGCGCCAGTTCTTGGAGAGGGCGTTTTGGAACAAGCTTAGGGCAGTGGGTAGTGAGTGTGATCCGGGGTTCAACTCGTCTCAGAGATGTGCGCGCCTCTCCCGTCGCTCGGTCGTTGAGGCAAGCACAAGCTACCGCCGTATTCCCTGTCTGCTTTGATCGACAAGGAATCTTTTAAGCTCTCGTTCTAGGCGATCATGGGCTGAGGATATTCCATTCGAAAGACTGATTGCGACTGGGAGATGCACAGAAGACTCGGGGGAAAAGGAAACATAATACCGCAATGGCTCGTTCTCGACTAGCAGAATCGCCGGTCCCGCCGGGATTCCCAAGTGGGATACGGTATGACGGCATAGACTTTTTGGGCGAGAGAACCGTCGTCCGTCTTTGGAGCCGATGAACGGCACGTTGAACTTTGTTTCTTAATAATGGCGACGAGGATCAGTGGCCCCTCCAGAATCCCCCAATTGTGGAACCAGGGGTTTCCATCCCGCGGAGTGCTTGCTGATCACATGGGCCGAGTCGAGCATTCGTGCCTGGTATGGAAATTGGAAGATGCAGTCCAGCCAGAAGCCAGGGGTGAGACGTCAAAGTGCCAGCGGACCGTGATCCGACAGATGCACGACGTGTGCCGACATGGACTTGACAATGACAGGACAGCGACACACGGACTGGTGCTCATGTGTCAAAAGAGTTGGCGGCAGAAATGTCAAAATAGCAACACCCAGGAAGTCGGCCGAGTTCGCATTATTGAAGTAGGAGGTTGAGATAAGGGACTCTTGGCTTTTCTCAAGCTCGTCCGATGTTGATGCAGCAGCCATTGGGTTTTGGCCATGGTCACTTGAGCCGTACCGAGGCTTAATATCCGTACGAATACTGCGGAAGGAACTTGGGCAAGGTATCCGTACATAGGTACGTGCTGATGCTGCATGGGGTATGGCATGCCGTGGCCCGGGTTCTGGTGGTCGCTTAAGAGATATTCCTGCGAGATTTCGAGATTCGTATACCCGCGTCGGTCGGGTCTCTGATCTTGGCTCTCTCTCTCTCTCTCTCGACTACGCGCATGGCCGCAGGCAAGATTGGGCTGGGATTCAGCTCGTCAAGCAGGCCGTCGCAGGCTGCCGGGATCTCATGCTGTTGGGGAGGTGATTTGAGAGGTTGAGCCAGTCATGGGGTTCTTGTTACGGGCGTATGAAGGCGTTGGATATTGGTCCCAAGGCATCACCGAGTCTCAGGGCTGTCGTGGCCATCTTACCTAGGCAGACCTATGTCTTGACCTGCCTGGCTGGCCTTCTCGAGTCGACCTCGACCTGACCTGACCTGAACAGAGCCGACAACCTCGGAGCTCACCCCGACGCGACGAGACGGTCGGGTGTTTGCTGTTTCCTGGCAGCGGGCGTTGCGTTGTTTCCAACAGCTCTGCAGGGTCCGGAGCTGTGGGCGACCACCCTGAGTCAAGCAAGTCACCCTAAGTAGGTGCTCCGTACTAAGGTAAGGTAGGTATGGAAGCCCTTTGAAAGGCTTGTGGGGACCAGCCGCTGCTCCCGAAGAAACAGAGCGGCCACCAGGATCGAATCCAGGATGCTTCCCGCGTACCTATGGACGGACACACGCAGCACACCTAGGTAGGTACGGAATAAGGCACCTACCTACTTCAGTGCCCTGCCCTGACCCGACCTCACCCTGTGCCTGTACCTGCGAATGGGAACCCCTCCATTGCTCGCCCCGCCTGAACTAAATGGAAGCTGGCCCGGCGCGCGTTTTGTCAAAGGGCAGAAGCTACCTAGGTAGGTAGCTTCATGTTGCTGCTAGTCAAGCTTCTTCTTCTTCTCCTGGCCGCGATTCGATAAAGTATCGTAGTTGAGATGTCTGCTTCGATCGGGCCTCCCCCTCTACTAAGGCACCTTGGATACCTAGACATGGAAAGGAAGCTCGGAAATCTTGAGACTTTTTTGACTTTGTCCGAATCTCATGCGGATTCAAGCTCGATGCTGCAGCTGCTCCCTACTCTAGGTACTGCATTACGAATACATTCCCATACCCCCCTCCCCTCTTGACTCCCTCCTCACAAAGTAAGGTAAGGTACCTGAGGTAGCTGTAGATGAGCTCTCTAAATAATAGAGCAAGAATTCCCGCTGCGGCTTTTTACCGCCTTTTCTGACCAACACAATAAATTTCCTCTCCCTCTCTGCTCTCTGCTCTCACTCACCTACCATCCCATTCGGGCCTGCATGCTGAACGTGGTGGACCGGTACGGATACACCGCACCTGGCCCTGAGTTGACCGCTGGGCGGACGCAGCAGTTGGAGTCCAAGTCAGGGTCGAGACCAACGCCTCATCCACGGCCTGCGCCTTTCGAGCGAACCCCGCCGCCACCATAGCCTAGCAGAGAGCCAAGCAGAGCCCAGTACCGGCGCCAGACATAAATACAAATCACTCTGGCGTCTTCTTCGTGCCTCTGTCGACTCAAAGGGCCACGGGAGTTACAGACCATCTCAGTAGCCCTACGCTTTACCCGGTGGCCAGATCGATACCTTAGGCTTGCCGCCGCTCCGCCCCGACATATCTATCTCTCTCAGCTACGTACGTCTGTCTACATCTACATCTACAAACCAAACCCTGGGTAGGGTACGGTACATCGCGCAGATTTGCGCTTCGTTGCATTGCGTGGTTGCTGCGTGGGAACGCCGATGATCCCGAAAAAGCAACGACCTGGGAGCCCTTGTCACCGCAGCCAGGCCAGACCAGCAGCAAGGAAGACGACCGACTAACAAATCAACCTCTGCTCTGCTCTGCTCTGCTCTGCTCTGCTCTGCTCTGCTCTGATCAGTTCTGTTTCCAGCCAGTACCTTGGCCCAGCCTACCGAAGGGACAGGCGGAATCCGCTCCTTGATCGAATTTCAACGAGTCGCATACGGAAATCGATCAAAGCCACCCTTTCGTAGTTCGCATTCCTCGCCTCCTCCTAGCGGACTGGATTCAACTTGATCCGAACGGCGGCCTGCTTCTGCCTCTGCTTCTGCTCCAGCTGCTGCTGAAACCCCGCGTTTCTTTCCAACTGCCTGCCCGCTGCCCGTCCTTTTGCGGCTTCTTATCGTCCATACCCGACTCGACTCGACTCGACTCGACTCGACTGCCGGGCTGGCTGTCTGTCATCCTGTTCGCCCACCCTCCCGCTGCTGCTCTCCGCTTCCGCCATATTTGTCTTAGAAGAGCGGCGGTAGCGCCTGTTCTCGTCATCTCGATTCGCGACAGCATTAGCCACCACGCACACCTTGCCTTACGCACCTGCACCTGCACCTGAAAACCACCACACGGCCACAGCAAAAGCTCAGAAGCGAAAAAGGGTTATCTCGCCCCCGTCTCTTCGGTTTGCTGTCGGGTCTCCCTCTGTCTCTGGCTGCTGCTCCGCTTCCGCCGTCATCCGTTCTCTACCTCGTCTTCATCGCCTCAGCTTTCCCTATCTACCTACTCCCACGACACACCCATCTCACACACACACACACTCTCTCTCTCTCTCCGCCATTCCTCCAACCCCTCTTCCCCAACCGAAAAAGTCCATCATTAGGCGGGCAGCTCAAAAAAAGGGGAGCTTCGCTGCAACCATCCCCAGACCTAGATCAAGACGCACGACATCGTCTTCGTCTGGAGTGTGTCAAACAAATCTAAAACAGGGCGCACCAGTCTTCCCTACATGACCCCGACTCTTAGCCTGCCCACGCCCTGCTCATCCCCCTCACCGCGCCGCATTGTATCCTCAGACAGCTCGGACGCCAGAATTGGGTTTCAAGTGCGGGAACAATTTCTTTCCAAATAACCATAATCGCGGTCCGGCAAACAGCGAGCGCATGATACAGGCCTCTGAATCTGGACGGCTCAATCCTCTCCCATTACACATCTCCCCCTTGCTGTGACGGCTCGCAGTCGCCGTCGTCCAACAGCCACGCATTGCCAGACGAATCGGGAGTCTGTCCGCCGCGCATCCAATCTTCCAAGGTAAGCCCTTCAGTCCATCCATCCGGTTCCTTTTCTGTCATCACTGCGAGCTGCGCCTCGAGCCGGGCGCACCTATTTGAAAAAGAGCCCACTCCCGCCATAAAATCGGGCCTAGTACCGCGCAAGACACCCTCATGACGACATGAGTCGCAGCTGTTCTTCTTAAACGTGGTCGCTTGACGGCGACGCTTCTTGAACGACAAAATGACTGACTTGGGCAACATAGCTGCTTATCGCTCCCCGCCGAACCCTTCGTCGTCTCCAGCACGCAAGCAGTCGTCTGGCTCGCTATACGAGAGGGCAGCGATGGCTTCCTCCTTGTCGCCTGACCAGTACGGGAAGGCGCCGCAACAACTGCCGTACAGCGGTGGCTCCGGTAACGGTGGTGGTGGTTCCGATCAGGAGAAGGGGCCCCTGAGCTCTTTGAACCTCGGTTTTCTCAAATCCTTGACGGAAAAGAGGACGACACGTGGTAGGATACCTCAAGATCAGGTGCCAGCGGTCCAGAATCTAACAATCGGGCCTTGTAGATGGCAATCCGCCCAAGAGGAGAGGGCCGAAGCCCGATAGCAAGCCGGCTCTGACCAGGAGACAAGAACTGAACCGCCAAGCGCAACGGTAAGCTACGATTGCCTCGATAAGCAATCATCACGGGACCGCATCAGTTACTGACAGTGCGATGACAGCACGCATCGTGAGAGAAAAGAGCTCTATATCAAGGCTCTGGAAGACGAAGTGCTGAGACTAAAAGAGATCTTCAGCAATATTTCGCAAGACAAGGACAAAGTGGCCGAGGAGAACAGACAACTAAAGCAAATCCTGGCCCAAAACGGCATCCCTCTCTCGCACTACGGCGACGACATGATTAGCAACCCCAGCGCAGGGTACACGTCCAGCGCCAGTGTGTCTGGCCACAGCTACGGCCAAAACGCGTACACGCCGCCGATGACATCCACGACAGCGCCATCGGTGTCGCCCTCGTCTCACGGTCCGTCTCACTCCCACTCCCACGGTCCGCCCCCTCCCCTTCCTCAGATGATGGGCGGTCAGCAGCTGCAAACCATGCAGGAGCAGAATTCTGGCAGAAATGTGGACTTTGAGCAAGCGGGCATTGACTTCGTCTTAACGTACGATAACCACCACCCCTCGAAGGCATACCTATCACCTCCCCCGCAGTAAAAAGAAGCCGTTGTTCATGCCACCAATTCTGGTCACCGCCGGGAGTCGCGTGGTGTGAGCGATGATTATCGAAGACAAAAAAACACAGTTACGGAAGGGCTTGCTAACGAGTGCGATTTTATCGAGGGTATGTACAGTCTCGAGAAACCCTGCATGAATCACATGCCCTGGCTACTAGAGAGATCAAGCGAGATGGGCGGCGAACCCTGCGGCCACGCACTCATGGCCTCGTGCCCCCCGGCGCCTTTTCCCGAACTGACACCCGACATCCCGTTTGGATACAGTAACGTCAACGGGGACTTGGATTCTCAGCAGAGAACGTGGGAAGTGAGCAAGGGCAGTCTTTCAGCCTTGTTGGACCTTAGCAAGAAGCTCAACCTCGATGGAGAGGTCACGCCCGTCATGGCCTGGGGTATGGTTCTCGGCCACCCCAGGTGCCATGAGCTCCGCGCCGAGGACTTCAACAAGCTCACTGACGAGCTCAAGGACAAGGTCCGATGCTACGGGTATGTGCTGGTCCCGATATCTCTCGTTCTTCTTGCATGTGAGCATGTTACTAACCTCTGCAAAGCTTCGGCGCCGTGATGGAGGAGTTCGAGGTCAGGGATGCCCTGGAGAACGTCTTCTGCTCCCGACCTGAAATGATGGTCTACTAAGATCTCATTATCAAGACATTTGAGCTGTGCCTATGCTGGCCATGCGAGGGTGTGATGTATATAAGGGATTTAGATAATCCCAGCCTGTACTACTTATTTGATGAGATGCTCAAGCGGGAAACACGAGCGTATTCTGGGAACAACACTATTGATACCATGAATCGGTAATGAGGGTAAAGAAAATAGAAAATTCAAATCACGTAGTGCTCGAGGATCCAGAGATCGTTTCTTTGTGACTGAACACCTACTGGGAAAGATCACTACGCAGGCATCGACTTATTTATTCCCTGCCCGCAGACCGTGGACACACGGAGGTGGCAGACCGCTCAGGTGGTATGTAGTGGCCCCGCGTCGCGTGGAAACGAGTGGGTGCCAGTGGCCGCCAGGTGTCGGAAGCGCAGTGCAGTGCAGTGCACGAAATTTTGCCCGCTCTGCCCCACAAAGTTCACCCCACCAAAAACCGAACGTCGAAAATCGACGGCGAGAGGAGGCGCACACGGCACAGCCCAAACCCTTGAACGACTTTTCCCTCTCCAGAGCCGAATCGCTGCCCGCCGCTGCCACCCGCAACAGCGCCCTTCAATACCGACTCCCCCCGAACGCTTGTGCAGCCCATCCCAGGACGCACTCACACACACGTTCTTCATCATGGCTCAGGAAATCGACTGGGTCAAGCTCGTCGAGACTTGCCCGGCCGGCGACGGTTGGGGCCCGCCAGTCACCAGCGACACCACTCTGAATGGCGTCCCCTATGCGCCCTTCTCCAAGGGCGACAAGCTCGGTCGCATGGCCGACTGGACCTCCGAGGGCAAGGACAGAGATGGCCGTGGAGGAAGACAGCAGTACAACCGTAACTACCGTGGTAGGTGCACTCTCCGAGAACGAATGTCAAAAATATCGTCGCTAACATTCACCTGCAGACCAGCAAGTCTACGGTGCTGGCCACGCCATCTCCTTCAACGCCCCTCCCGCCGAGGACGAGTCCACATTCTCCGTTGTCAGCAACACCCGCGACAGCACCAAGACAAGATACGGCCGCGGCGCCGTCTTCACCCGCGGCGGCCGTGGTCAGCGCGGAGGAGCTGCCACCACCACCCGTGGTGGCCGCCAGGCCATCAACCGCACCCAGCAGGGCGGTCGTCAGGGCTACGGCGGCGGCGGCTTCGACCGTGGCGGCAGATCCGGCGGTGGCCAGCGCGGTCGCCGTTTCGGCTGGAAGGACTACGACAAGCCTGCCCGCAACCGTGACGCCAGTATCAACATCAAGGCCGACTGGAAGCTGCTGGAGGAGATCGACTTCAACCGTCTCGCCAAGCTCAACCTGGATGCCGACGAGGGCGAGGAGATCGACGCCTACGGCTTCGTCTACGGTTACGACCGCTCCTACGACAAGCCCCCTGTTAAGGGCACTGAGCGCAGGCTCAACGCTATTGACCGTGCCGCTTACAACGTTACCACTTCTTCCGATCCTGTGATCCAGGACCTTGCCGACAAGGGCGAGGCCACCATCTTCGCTACCGACAGCATTCTGTCCATGCTCATGTGCTCTCCCCGCTCCGTCTACCCCTGGGACATCGTCATCTCCGTCCAGGGCAACAAGGTCTTCATTGACAAGCGCGACAACGCCGCTCTCGACATGGTTACCGTCAACGAGAACGCCGCCGACGCTCCTCTTGATGCCGCCGACGGCAGCAAGGATGCCCTCAACCAGCCCGGCGCCCTGGCCGAGGAGGCTACCTACATCAACCACAACTTCGCCAACCAGGTTGTCATCGAGAACGAGACGCAGAAGCTGCAGTTCCCCCACGCCAACCCCTTCTACAACTCTTCCGAGGACACCGACCCCCCCGCCAGCAAGGCCTACAAGTACCGCAAGTTCGACCTGTCCACTAACGACGAGGAGGAGAACGTCTACCTTGTCGTCCGCACTGAGGTCGACGCCGTTCAGAAGAACGCCATCAGCGGCGACGACCAGCTCGTCACCCTGCACGCGCTCAACGAGTTCGACAGCAAGGCTCAGGGCAGCGGTGGTGCTCTTGACTGGAGGACCAAGCTTGTCAGCCAGCGTGGTGCCGTCGTGGCGACTGAGATGAAGAACAACTCCTGCAAGCTCGCCAGGTGGACTGTCCAGTCCATCCTTGCCCGTGCCGATGTCATGAAGCTTGGGTATGTCTTTTCATTACCGATTTGCCCCCTTTTGTCGAAGATGTAAAACTAACAACACCAAAGTTTCGTGTCTCGCGCCAACCCCAAGTCCAACGACAAGCATGTCATCCTCGGCGTCGTCGGCTGGAAGCCCCGCGACTTCGCCAACCAGATGAACCTGTCTCTCTCCAACGGTTGGGGTATTGTCCGCACCATTGCCGACATGTGTCTTAAGCGCGAGCAGGACGGTAAGTACGTGCTCGTCAAGGACCCCAACAAGTCCATCCTTCGTCTGTACGAGGTGCCCGCCGGCAGCCTCGACGAGGACGACGAGCAGGAGGAGGCCCCTCAGGAGGAGGGCGAGGGTGACGACGAGTAAATCTGTCAAACAGAATACACAAAATTACGAGAGTGTGTGCGAGCTACGGGAATCTGAATGCTCCCATCTAACCTAACGAAATGGCGGTTGTGAAACGGGAGAAGACAACGTTGAGGCAGTCAGTAAGAGTGACCTGGGAAGGGGAAACGTTTTTTTAATCCCCCTGATCGAGACGAATCGCCTGGATAAAGGGCTTGGCTTGCAGGTTGGCCGCCGGGTGAGCGGCCATTATGTAAAAAGGTCTTTTCGGCGGGTAGGCACGTATAGACGTCTATGGAGTAACGCATTATGGACATGGTTCGTTCCGCAATCAGAAATGGACTTTTGGTGAACTTTGTAGCCTCTGGTAATGTCGGTGCCAGAGAAACCTAGTATGTGTACCAGACTTCTTTGGAATGTAAGTCGACGTCATGAGGACCATTGAGTGAAATAACTCACGCTTTTCAGTTGATTTCGTGTCGGTCATTATCCATGAGATTTCACCCGTAGCATGACAATGTTGGTTCAAATGCTTCATCATATTTTCCCCCTGCCCATGTAATGATTTGGAATCTCTAAAATGCCCACAACGCCGGAGTCCATGACAGGATGTCGTTTCATGCCATCATTAAACCACCCAAGATTGTCCTTTTAAAACTTTTCCTTCACTTTTCTTTTGTCCAATTCCAGCTTTTTTGTTTGCTGGTATTCCCTCTCTTAAAATCTCTCCTTCATGCGCGCGGCGACTGTTCTCAGGTTGCCGTAGACCTTGGAAGGAGGCTTTCCGAGAATCAAGCTCACGATGGACTCACGGGCCATGTGGATGTTCTTGTAGGCGCCGAGGATGTGGATCTTGCTGTCGGCCAGGACGATACGGGTCTTGCTGGCGTTCTCGATGGCGACTGCGTCTGCTGTTAGTGATAATTTCTTGGAGGACGGGTTTGCGATATGATAGCGACATACACTTCGTCTTGCCGTCCTTGCCTGCTATGCGACCGATGGCACGGCCCTGCGCCTCGTTGCCCATGACCTGCTTGACATCTCGGATCTCGAAAGTCTCGACTACAGTATTGTCAGCAACTGTTCTACATTGTCTCCTTTCCGCAAGAGTATTGCTTACTGTAAAGATCGTCCAGACGCAACAGCGCAATAGCATCATCAACGTCGAAGCCCAGGGTAAAGGCCTTGACAAAGTCCTCGCCCTTCTGCAGGGCGCCGTCCTCGGTGGAGTGCTTGGATGTGCGGAGCTCGACCTGTTTCCTCCGCGGGTTCATGCGGACCTGAAGCTTGAGGTGCTCGACGAGAGGGGGGTAGACTGTGGGCGCGCACTCGTCAGACAAAGGTGATCCTCAAAGACATTGTGCGAAAAACGTACTCTTGGGCCAGGCGGACTTGAGGGGGGTGAAGCGGTGAGGAGGCACCGGGACCTTACGGGTCTCTATTCTGGTGACGGGGTCCTGGAGCAACGTTTAGTCCCTGATATCAACAAGTCTTCTACGAGTATGTGGGTAGGCGCACAATGTCTCTAGCGGGCGCAAAGCGCGGGCGGTTCTCCTCGTCGACGACCATCTCGCTCTCCTCTCCGTTCTGGGGCACGCTGGGCATGATCGCATCCAGGTCTTCGGGCAGCGCAGTCGGCGCATCGAGCAGAAGCTCCTCGTCCTGCTGCTCCTCCTGGAAAGCAGCCTCGGGCGGCGGGGCGGCGATTTCCACCTGTTTGGCGGTAGGAGCGGGCATGATGGGCGGTTCGGAAGGGGAAGTTGGTGGTCGAAGATTCCTCAGGTCTTGGGATCGATCGCTGGAAATTCACAAGGACTCGAAAATGGGTATCGTTTTTTTCGGTCAGGGACTCCGGTTTGTGTGTCGGGGCGAGTCGGTCTGGCGGCGGCGGCGGGGGCAGGCGATTGTGAAGAAAAAAAGCGGCGGGTATCAATTGTAGACCGATTCGATTAAACTGCAGTGCCAAATTTTTGTGTTTTTTCTTATCGATAAGCGGATAAGCAGAGACAGAGGCTCTTGGGTGAGGGGGTCAAGGCACGGACTTGAGAAACGAAAGAGGGGACCAGAGCAGAGTGGAGACCGGTATCCGTACCTCAGTGAACTGTGTGTCACCACCATCCTTGCTCAGCATGGCATCTTTTTGCAGCAATATCCATCCTGCTCTCCTGAGTCACAGCGCACGTTAATTGAGAGAGGCTGGCTAGAGTATTTCGGACTACCTACAGAAGAGTTCTTAACAGGCTTCGGGGCTTCAAGGAATAACGTTGAGGGTTTAGAAAGAACAGCCACACAAGCCTCACCATGCACTCTACCTAACCATTGCTTACATGAGTGGAAGCAGGGGGCCCAGGTTACGGAAGCACAGACCATGCTGCCTTTTTGACTAAATTTTTCTCTTTGCCCTGGCTCCAGCCTCCAGCAGCAGCAGGAGGGGTGCTGGTGTGAGGTGACGCCCCCCCATACGTCAGGTATCTTTGGAATGGGTCCAGCTGGGTTCAGCGAGCGAAAGCTGTGGTAGCGCGTCATGGATGACTTTTCACAGGCGCCTTCCCTGGCGCAGGTTTACATCTCAGTCACGTCTGCATGAGCGCATGAAATGTACTAACATTTGCCGTGCCTCTCTCTCTCTCTCTCTTGCATCTTGTTTACAATCCGATTGTTGCAAGCCGCCCCTTACCCCCCGCACATACCCTTCGAGGTAGATAATCGACCGGCTCTTCTTCCTCATCTGCTGTCTCTCTGTTCAACCAAGAGACAGGATGAGCTGGAGACATGTCTAACACTGCGACGACTCTTCTTGGGCGTCGCTTCTGGTCCTGTGCCAGCGCATCGGCGTCGCAGACTCTGGGTCTGCAAGGGACGACTATCTTAACTGCTGCAACAAGGAACGGCTGCTTCAGGGCTACTCAGCCGGCTGCCGATCCGACTTATAAGGCGGCATCTTTCCGAAGAACCATCCACTCTGGGCGACACTCGTTTCCACGACCGAACGTCTACAATGCGCAACGAAGCTACACTGGGAGCGGACTGCTGTTGGTCGGCTTCACCACCAACGTTTCGCCCTCGCAGGCTGCTGTAGTTACTTGCGCCGCCGCTGCTGCCGAGTCTGCGAGTGCGGGGCTGACGAGCAAGTCGAAGCTCTACCAGCTGGGCCGACTAGCATGGCGACGAGGCATACACAACGACTCCAGGAGCGCAGCACCGAATGAGAGGAGGCATCACAGCTCCGAAAGCGGGAAGCCCGAGGAAAAGGGCACGGCGGCCCAGCCGAAGCAGCAAAATGCTAAGGTTACAGATCAGGACAAGGCCGACACATCAGACCACGACGCGGAGTCGATTGCCTCCACCATGTCGAAATATTTGCACATACCGAAGATGCCGCACCGGCCCACTCGGGAAGAGCTTCTCGCCGCTGCCAATGGCTTCTTGGGTCGCATGAAGGTGCGCTTCAAGTGGGCGGGCATTAGAAGTATGAGGCCGTGGAATATTGATGAATGGGGTGCTTTCGTATCGTGGTTCCTGTTCGGTCACCTTGTCTGGATTCTCGTCGGTACCACGACCTTCTTCTCCCTCATCATCTTCAGTATCAACACGGTTTTTGCACAGGGTACGTTCACTGCACTGCTTCTAGGCACCCCAGTCACTGATGCTCTGTCCTAGAAACTCTCGCGAAATGGGTCGGTGATTCTCTGACCGAGTCTGCTGGCGTCACGGTGGTCTTCGAGTCGGCCATCGTCCCCAAGTGGGGAGACGGCGTCATCACCTTTAGAAACGTTTTCGTATCACGACGGCCCGGACAGGTCACATCCTCAGTTAGCAAGGGTTCCTCGAAGAATGCCGCGGCTGTGGCAGCCGCCGAAAAGCACGACGAGAATGATGTTAGAGTGTTGGAAGAGGACGACGGCAACTACACGCAGTACGATGTCACTATTGCTACCGTGAACGTCACCCTGTCGTTCCTGAAATGGTGGAACGGAAAGGGTTTCCTGAAAGACGTCGAGGTCAAGGGAGTCCGAGGCGTAGTGGACCGCACCTCAGTTGTGTGGTCGGATGAGGTTGTCGATCCTCTTTCGTACCGTCACACCCACGAGCCTGGCGACTTTGAGATCGATTCCTTCAAACTCGAGGATCTTCTCGTAACGGTTCACCAGCCCAACGGCTTCCGGCCATTCTCGGTCAGCATCTTCTCCTGCGAGCTACCACAGCTCCGGAAACAGTGGTTATTCTACGACTTCCTCTCAGCAACACACATGTCTGGGTCGTTTGATGGCTCTCTGTTCACCATTCACCCTCGTCAGGTTCATGGCACCGTGGCTGGCGAGAACGGAGACGCTGCTAACGATGTTGGCGAGCCGTCGGCATGGAAGAAGTTTAGCCGCCTTCGCATCGACGGCCTCAAGATTGACCACCTCAACCGAGGCGTTGAAGGTCCTTTCGGCTGGATTTATGAGGGAAATGTTGACATTGTAGCGGATGTCATGTTCCCTGCCGACCTGGACGATAGCATTACCAAGGTTATGTCAGACTTTTACGACCAACTCGAGGATGTGGTCATCTCGAACCGCATGCGCCTCCTTCAAAAGGACCTTCTTATCGACGCCGCCGCGCTTTTGGGCCCAACCCCAACATCGGGTCATCTTTCTCAGGCTGCACCAGAGGTTGTCGGGTACAGCACTCCGGAATCTCCCGAGTCACACGATGACGAGGAGCCCGAGCAAACGGACGGGGATAGGCGGTATCTGATCATGGATCTTCGCATCCACATGAACGATGTCAAGGCCGCCGTGCCCCTTTTCACGAAGGACATCTCATACATCAACCAGGCGCTTGTTCGCCCCATTGTGGCCTACATCAACGCCAAAAAGACATACATCCCCATCACTTGCCGCATAGTCAAACGCGCTAGTGACTTCGACGGCAGCTGGACCATCTTCGACTGCGGTCTGATGGATGATATGTCAGCCGAGACGTACGAGGCCTTTGCCCGCGATGTCGAAAATCAGCAAAGCCGCGTACGCCGACTCAAGAAGGTTGGCTTCTGGACGTTGAGTCTTGCTGTTCATGCCCTCTTCATGGGCATGGCCGGTAACGTCATCTAGTCCACCTCTCCTCTCATCAACTTTTGCTCCTGTTGGGGCGGGCACGGCTGTGGTAACGAGCCTCATGATTTAAAAAGAAAAAAGAAGGGCGTTCATTTTGCATAGACGGAAATGTGTATATATAACGGCTGAGCATGTTTTCGGAGCAGAAAGGGTCGGCTCTCAACCCCCCCCCCCCTTCACTCCTTCATTTTGCTTTCTGGGCGGCGAGGCGTTCCGTACGATACATGGGATACACATTTGGTAGGGGGAGAGGTAACGACAAAATAATTGATACCCCTATTTCCAACTCTTGACTCGTATGTGCTTGCAACTTCGCACCTACTGGCTTGCCTTTTCCGCTTCGGCTGTGACTCACATCAACACTGCGCATGTCGCATTTGTGTTGAAGGTCTCGCGCATGACGCCCACGTCGTCAAACCGGGATCCGAACCATGCTCGTGCTTCTAAACATCTCTCCATCCTCCGCGCGACACCCTTGACCACCTACTTTATGCATAACGCGCGATATTGAAGCCCAGGGTGGTGTCTCGACCCCCATCCAAGGATACCAAAGCATGGTCTTCCGGGGCTCACCGAGAAACTGCATGCACCTATCACGACGATTCAAGTTGTCTGTCTCTCTCTCTCTCTGCCTCTGTTTTGATAGCCATTTGACATGTATTAGAGAAGAAGGCGTATCGCTGGATGCTTGGAAAACACAGCGAACGAGGCATTAAACATTTAACACGCTTCGAGCTGAGGAAGCATGCCCGGGGTGGAGAAGACAAACCACCCGTCAAGTGATATTAGGCCCAAAGCCTCCTTCGCCTAGAAAATGGTCGAGACTGGTGTAGCTCAAGTAGGCGGATGGAGAGGCACCTGTTCTATGCCTGGCTCTATCTACATGCTAGCTAGCTATGTATCCGCTGGCCATACTGCGCAGGAATCTGACGGAATATGTTTCCATTTGATCAAGTATCTCATGGCAATGCTGCTCTCAGAATCACAGGGAGTCTCTCTCCTGCTGGCTGCAGTCGTTGCTCGTGCAATCACCGAAAAGATGGATTGCGAGATCTTTACTTGTTTGAGCATGTTCAGAACTCATGAGTTAATCCCTTTACTAGGGGTTACTTGCACCGAATTCGAAGTTCAAGCCGCTTCTCTTAGCAAGCACTGGATGCCATACACTTAGGACTTCGCTTCCAATCTATGCGGAATGTGTCGGGCTGTGCAGGTAGTCTTGTAAATGAATCTTTGATGAATCGGATCTATCATATTTTTTTTGATCTACCAAGTCCCATTATCCATCGATCACGAATCGTCGTGCTCCTGATATCATGCGAGAAACGCAGTGTAGCATGCTGACCCTAACGGAATGGAGTGCGAAGCACACCATCCATGATCTATTCAGCGTCCGCCAAAATTGACGCCATTTTTCACTACTCCGCCAACCAACATCGTCATCTTTTCTGTTTTGGCCCAATCTCCAGCGGCCCCAAACGGTTGCGATCCCTCAAGGGTCCTTGCTCCCACGTGCGAATGACGCGACAGGTTGTGCCGTGTGGACATGATCGCGTAAAATCAAGCCGCCGCCGCCGCCGCCAATCTCGGCACGCAGACGCGCCGAATTGTACGACACGTAGCGGGCTCGCAGGACTGCAAGGGGCCGGACGCTGGGTATGGGGGAATGATGCAACCCTGCCTGCTGCTTCACATGAAGTCGTCACTGGAGAAAGGGTTAGCATTCGGGGCATGTTGACAGCATCTCAAGAGTGCAACTTACTCTCCGAAGGCATCGTCCTCGTAGGTCTCGGTGTCAGCAGCACTGGCACGGCTAACGACAGCGGAAACCTTGGTCTTGGCAGCCTTGCTCTTCTTGTTGCCACCGGCAGCGGCCTTCTCCTCCTTCATCTTCTCGTTGCTGAGGGCAGTGAGAGCAGAGGCGATCTTCTTGATCTGCTCACTAGGGAGTTCCTTGGCCAAGCCCTTGGTGAACTCCTGCATGAAGAGACCGTAGTGAGCCTTCCTGGCGTTGTTGGCGAGGATGGGCGTCAGCGTGGTGCGGAGGTGCTCGAACTGGGTCTTGGTTTGGGGGTTGAACAGAGGCATCTGGGCGATGTTGGCCGTCTTGCTGGGATCGTTGGGGTCGACCTGGACGGCGGTGCCGGCGAGAGTGGCCTTGCGGCCGGCGGGAACTCCGATATCACCGAAAAGGTCCTCGGCGTGCTTCATGTCGGACTCCTTCTCAGTACGGCGGAGACGCTCGCGACGCTCGGCCTCGGTCTCCTCCTCTCCGGACTCGTCTTCCTCGGCGCGGCGAGCGCGCTCCTCCTTGAGCTCAGCGATGCGCTGGGTCTTGGACTTCTTGTTCTTCTTGGCCTCTTCGGCAGCCTTGGCCTTGGCCTCCTCGGCTTTCTTGGCCTTCTCGCGCTCGACCTCGGAGTCTTCGGCGGCATCCCAGGAGTCAAGGACCTGCAAGAAAGCGTCAGTGTGTGCGCGCAGCGACGTTGCGGGTCGGTGGGCGAACGTACATCGTCCTCGTCTTCTTCGTCATCGAACTTTGTACGGCGGAGGGCGGCAACGGGGGCAGAGTTGGAGCTGGAGCTCTCCTCGCCGCTCTCTTCCTCGTCTACGGTTAAACCCAGTCAGCATAGCTCAAGAAGATGAGGACATGATGCTGAAGTGGGGTTGACGATCATGGGCGCGAGAACCGGTCCAGCCAGATCATCGTGACATTTTGCCTCTGAGGATAATTTGTGTGCGTGTGCGGGACATGTAGCTACTCACCCCACTTCTTAGGAGGCATGATGTCAGATGGTATATGTGCTAGGCGCGGGGCAAGAAATCAAAAGTCGAAAGTCGAAAATGGGCGACGGAAGCAGAGCTTAGAGAAGCGGGCGATTAACAGAGATGTTGGTCGAAGAGGAAAAAATCCCATCAAGCCTGAAGTTTGGTTTTCGGAGATACAAATTGTGGACAGGAGGGGGTCCGTGGTTGGGCAGGAAAGCAGTGAAGGGCGCCCGAGGAAGGGAAAGCCCAGCCCGGCCGAACGCAGCAGCGGGCAGCACCTAGCGGGGGAACTCGCTGGAGACCCGACGAAGTCTGCAGTATTGAGGTCACCCTGATTGACTTCCACAGGCAGCGTCTGTGATGCACGGAAATGGCACCCTTACTGCGCTTGCTCTCCCGTCATCTGAAGAAGATGCGCTTACAGTCATTGTGAAAGGGAATAACCCGTTTGGGTTGCGAAGGTATGCTCAGTAAAACCGAGGCTGCACAGAATAGGAAGCCATAGAACGGAGACCTTCACGATCACAAGGGTACCTTACGACGGAGGCGCTGAAGGATGCTTTGCGTTCGTAAAATCACCATGGCATCTCTCGTCAAGCCATGGACTGACTGACTGATAAAGATAAGAATCAAGACGTCGTCGGCAATTTCATCATGGAATACTTTGCACAACTCATGGTAGAGACAGTGTAAGCCAGTCGCGGCCGAAAGGCGAAGGTGGGATGTTCTACCCCGCCATCCCTAGATTCGGGCCGTGGGCTGCATACCTTAGGTAAGGCAAGTAGCAAGGTAGCTTGATGACGGGCGTCATGCCTCACCGAGTTTGGCCTCATTGGCCTCAAGTGGCCCTTGCCTCTTGTCGCTCCAGGCAGAGTACTTTGCTGCTGGAAAACCTCAGTCTTCCTTCCGTCTCAGGCACCTTGTTGGTGTTTGCGCGCGCAGTGACTCACCCAGCAAATGACCCCGCGCCTGTTGCCTGTTGAAAAAATTCACCTGGAGAGCTTCCGGTACGTACCTTTTACTGATCCGTGACCCACCATGGAAAACACATATAAACCCCAGCTCGTGCCGCGGGTCTTGCTCGTTTTTCTTCCTTTCTTCTTCATCCGAGTGCAAGGGCTTTACGCGTATCAGTGAGGATTCGTCCGAGATCGTGTTTTTGCTAGTTGAAAACTATAACTATGACCACTCCTAGTCGGCCTAGGCTGACTAGGGAATTTTTGAACACCCAAAGCTTCCTGAGAAGGATTTCTTTTGCTTTCATTGCTTGCGGTCCCTGGTGGACCGTGGTGAAGAAGGTAGACCTGATGATGATGTCAAGAGGCTCTCCAATCGGATTGTCCCGTGAACACCGACGTTTGCTTGTCAATTTTCTCATGAGCACGATCCAAGAGGCTGTAGAGCAGGATAATTCGCATTAGCATTTCCGCAAACTCAACACTTGGATAGGATAAGCTGCGGTCAGGCTGCGGGTGGGCGGCCAGACGACTTGGTGATAAATATTCGCAAAGAAGGCAGCCCCGGTGAAATGTGACTCGAAATCTCTAATATCTGACACAGATACTCAACCCAGCACCTGAACCACGACCATGTCGTGGCCTGGCAGCTGAGGCACCGATGGATCACGGCCATCCATTCGCATGACGAACGGGCCTGAGGCGATCAGAGCCGCAGCCGCCTTCTCCCGATCCCTCCTAAATGGTCCTGCCCAAAACAGCCTCAAATTTGCCAACGTGACTAGCAAAACGTTTTCTCGTCCGTGTCTCCGCGGCCCGTAGGGCGTTGGGCAACAGGATAATCGGGGTTCACCAAGAGAGCCCCCTATCTGAGGTAGTTTCGTGCTCCAATTGCCTTTCCCCATGCCCCTCCAGATCCTGTTCCCAGCCTGTCATCTCGAATTTGGCCTTGAAAGATGCCATTTCTAGAACGGTCACATGGCCGGCCTCGATCCTCCGGGGCGGCGGCGGAGAAGACGGCGGCGGACGGGTGTCCCGCTCTGGAGCCTTTTCTCCATCAACGAGTCGGGATTTGAAATTCGTAAACAAGCTCAGTGGGGATTCGCGGTAAACATCGCCGTTCACATCTGCACCTCCCCGTAAAAGGAAAAGAATTTTTCTCGATTTCATGACTCAAACAGCACCAGCTTCGCAGAGGGAATTTTGTTGATGTTTGACATCATCAAAGCTACGGCAACACACGGAGAGGTCGGCGATTACCACAGCGAGCCCACTCAATGATCTCAAGGGCAAACCCCATAACATCAACTTGTTTGCCAAGTGAACGCCTTACCATCGGGACGCGCCCTATATTACCGGCTCAACTCTATTCTTGGGGATAGATAATGCAGGTGGCTCTCCAACGCCAGCAGCGGCATCAAATGCATGCCTTTACCTCCGTGCGGAAACAATTGTCGCTGAGAAAACGTCCGTATCCGTGAGTGCATTCTGGCGACTGCGGCGGAATCCATCCAATCACAGCCCGACGAAAAAGGAGCGGAGTGCTCAGCCATCGTTCTCAGCGTCCCCAGCGTCCCATCCCGAGAGCTCCCGACAGACGCCGTCCAGCTGATCCCCGCCAGCGGGCTTTGCCTGCTGGCCCCCCGTGCCCCCCACCTACCAAAACCAGTATTGCCCACCCGAATGATCGGATGTCGGAGACGTCACAACCGTCAACCTGGTCAACCACAGCGCTGGTAATGTAAGCTGGACGCAACAAGGCATCGACGCTAATCTAGCCGGCGTACTCTCGGCGACTTAGCCTCAGCTTTGACACGGGGGACAGCTCCGGCCGGTGTCACGGGCACGCCTGCGACCTGAGGCATTGCAAACAGTAGAATTCTTCCTCGTCTTTGACCCGGTCTGTATTCGTAGGCTTGAGTAATCCGCCCCCGTTACCGTTGTCTTCCTTGCGCATTGTGTTTGTGTATCCATCCCATGGGTCTTACAGCCGAAACCCCTACCACCGCTGCCGCCGCCGACTTGCCATGAAGATGTGATATATAAGAGTCAGAGGCCGTGAGCCTCCTCAGGCACTCTTCCCATGTACTCACAGCATCGTCAATACAACATCACAACAATACCTGAAGACTCATACGACTCCAAGTCAACCATCATCTACAATATCATTACCCATGCTTTCATCAAGAGCATCAACCAAACTTTGCGCGCCTAGAACCGGCGCAGCCCAGCTCGTCCGGGCAGCAGCAACCACATACAAAATCGGCACCTCCTCCTCGCACACCCTTTACTACCCAGCAAGCCTTCGAATCCAGCAGCAGCAGCAGCAGCAGCACAGCAACTTCTCGACGACGCCCGCCGCCCAGCTCCGGGACTTCTTCCCCGCCAAGGAGACGGAGCACATCCGCACGACTGCGCCGGCATGGCAGCACCCGGGGTACACGGAGCAACAGATGCGGGACATCGTGCCGGATCACCGCGTCCCGCGCACCGTCGGCGACTGGGCCGCGTGGAAGTTTGTCCGTCTGGCGAGGTGGTGCATGGACAGAGCCACGGGCCTGGGCGCGGACCAGCAGGTCGATAAGAAGAACCCGACCACGGCGTTGACTGCCGACAAACCGCTCACTGAGGCCCAATGGCTGGTGCGGTTCATCTTCCTCGAGAGCATTGCCGGAGGTAAGCCTTCAAAATAGTTCCACCCTTGCTCTTTGCATGTTAGCAGGAAGAGGTCACTAACACGTTACTCAAGTCCCGGGCATGGTCGCCGGCATGCTTCGTCATCTTGGTAGCCTGCGGCGCATGAAGCGCGACAATGGCTGGATCGAAACGCTACTGGAAGAGAGGTATGTAGACGCGGCTCGAACGATGCTCTCTCGGTGCAGTCAGATATACTAACATCGTTTCGGCTTAGCTTCAACGAGCGCATGCATCTCTTGACCTTTATGAAGATGTCAGAGCCGGGCTGGTTCATGAAGACCATGATCCTCGGCGCCCAGGGTGTCTTCTTCAACGGCATGTTCCTGTCGTACCTGGTCTCGCCCAAGATCACCCATCGTTTCGTCGGGTATCTCGAGGAGGAGGCCGTCCACACGTACACCAGGTGTATCCACGAAATCGACCAGGGCCTTCTGCCCAAGTGGTCCGACCCCAAGTTCGAGATCCCCGACATTGCGGTACAGTACTGGAAGATTCCAGAGGGGCACAGGACGATGAAGGATCTGATCATGTACATCAGAGCTGATGGTATGTGTCATCAAGTACAAGTTCAAGAGGAGAAAGCATTTACTGATATCAACCGCAGAGGCTGTCCATCGTGGCGTTAACCATACTCTGAGTAACCTCAACCAGAAGGAGGACCCGAACCCCTTCGTCAGCGAATACAAGGACGGCGAGAAGCCCAACGCCGCGTTGAAGGCTCAGGGTTTCGAGCGGGAAGAGGTCATCTGAGGATGTACTGACTGTACAGCAAAAACACCTTTCCTTTGTCTGGCAAGTGTAGATCTGGGATAGAGACCAGACATTTCTGTATTTTTGGGATTTGCGAATTATAGACGACAAGACCGATGATACCATTAGAAGAAGAGGGGTTGTCCGGCGCAACGGCGTTATTGGGAGACAGGGCAGTCCCCCCTCATTGTACAATATTGGGAGCAAGACATCGGTCTTTGGACTTGGTGGAATGCCATTTTCTTCAACACTCCGAAACTGGTTCCTTTGCTGGACTTTGACCTACGCAACTGGGGGGACAACTGAGCGAGATCCAGTCAGCTTCTTGCCGTCAGAGTGGACCCAACATGGGCGGTCGAATCGAGATATCCGGTGTATCCATCTCCTGGCAGATCGTGGGACACTGCTGTGGTACAGACTAAGGCACTGTGCGAGGGAGAGACGAGAAGGGAACTACATCGAGATAAGGCGAAAGTGCCGGGCGCCTGCCGCTGCATGCCATCAGTCGGTGTGACGATTCTGGCGACGAATGTTTCGGTGTTCGTGGGGGATTTCAGCTCTTCTCCAGAATGATCGACGAGCACAGCCACCCAAGGGCACGATCCCTGTGGACGAAGCCGCCTCATCTTTGGATGAACGAGATGTAATCAGACGAAGAACCAAACCCAGCGCTATTGCAGATTATGGCTGCCTAAAGTCTCGCTCGGAGCGGTCTGATGAACTGAAAAGTATGGAATCCAAGAGACGCCATCCACACGTGGGCAAAAGTAAAAGCAAGTGCCAATGCTGCTGCGCCGAGATGGCCGGAAAGACACGTCGTCGTCGTCATCGTCGCCTTTCCTAGCTTGACTTGACGTCTTTGAACCACATGCCATTCCCAGGCGTGCGGTCCGGTTCGTATCCCCGAATGTTTTCTAAAAATGGAGTTTGAGCAGGCGGGGGAGATGGCTCGAGACCCGCCCCGGCATGGGATGGAACCCGACCTCTCGCCGATGTGGAGAATCTAGAAGCCCGCGGAGGAAGGCAGTTCACAGACGTCGGTTGTCCTGAAACGTCCCTCGTACCTTTTCTCGAATAAGCTTCTTCCTGCCGCGTTGTGGATTTTTCGATGGCAGATGCTTGATGTCATTTCGGGGCAGGTCTGATATCGGGGGCCACGAAGCTTGGGTGGCTGTGTCAGACGCTATTCCGCGTCCTGCAGCGCTACATCTGCAACAGCTGCAACAGCTGCAACAGCTTTGCAATTGGCTGGCTGGGATGCAGGTGTCGAGCAGCATGAGCAGTCTGGCGTATGCCGTGGGAGATGTTGGGCGAGACACTCAGGGGTTGAGAATCATGGGCGAACGACAACGTCGATTCCAGGGCTGCTGGTGGCCGTTGTCGTGATTCTGGCAAAGAGGGGGGGCCCTGTTTCGAAACGAATTGCGCCTCATTTGGTGTCCTTCGAGAAATGTCATTGGAAATCCTGGGCCGCGAAATGTTGCCAGCAATGGAGGGATAGCGGGTGATTCAGGTGGGCGATCGCATCCGAACAAGCTGGGTGAGATGTGACGCTGATGTAGATTTGAGGGGTGAGGTTCATGTTGAATCTGATGTTCGCCTCAATGCTATGTATGCACTTGGACGCGGGAAGGTGAGACTTGTGCCTGTCGATGGTAAACCGGCGGCTCAGCCTAGTGAGGCGACAGTGCCGGCGATTTGCAGCGGCTGTCAAACGATAAGATGGATGAAGCAGGGCTGATTGGACAGACGTCACCGAAGCCGAGCTACGCGCGTAGACTACCATTTCGAGAGTCCGACGCCCCATGAGCAAACCACATTTGGTGGCCCTCTCTCGTCACCGTTAATTCGGTGCTTATTCTAAGCAGAGAAACCCGAGACTTTCGGACAGCCAACGGTTGTTAGTGGTGTCATGTTTTTGATGAGACCAGTCGTTTGGCTGTCCACTCTCATCTCATGCTGACGCGAATCACAGCTTCAAGTGGGCTCTTTCGTCTGTGTCAGGTCGTCTAATCAACTGGGTACTGGAGGTGGAAAGTGGATGAACCAGGCCTGTCAATACCTACGGGCGTCAAGGTCTAGACGGGGCGACGGCCTGTGACACTGACAGACCGATGACAGGTGGTTGGAATTATGGCGGTGTTGCGGCGCGCACGGAATGATGACGGACCGGGCCAAGAGATCAAGACTGGACAGTGAACAGCGCCGGAAGTCAATACTGGGCGCAGGGGAGGGTGGGAAGGATGGGAAAATGCAGGGCAAATGCGAAAGCCATGGATCGGTGAGAGGGTGGTGGAAGGGGAATGGGAATGGGAATGGGAATGGATGGATGGGGTCACGGTGCCGACGGCGTATGCTCTGCGGAACTGTGAAGGAAGGTGGTGGGAAACCAGATGCCAAGACCAAGCGAGGAACAGCGTAATTTCAAATTATCGGGTCTGGTCAAGCAGTCAGCGCGCGCTGGCTGGGCGGTGGACACGGACGGGGGAAACACGAACCCACCTCAAGGCAGACTTGGAGAAGCAAAAAAACGCCTAACCTAACACTTTCAGTTACAAGTTGCTAGGTATTCGTGCCATTGCCAGAAACCTTCCCCTGGCTTGGCCAGGCACCTACAGAGCACTTGCGGACACCAACCAACCATGCCTCCTCATCTTACACAGTAGGTTATTAGGTACTCACCAAACAGATCTCCAGACATAGGTACATGCCTGCCCAAGCAGAAACACACTCACTCGTAGGACCAGCAAGTCGAGATTCCATTGGTCGTGGAACGGACCACCAGCCAGAGGCCGGCTGATGGGGAGACTACCACGGTCTGGGATAGACAGCAATATGAACTGTCAGAAGAGTACCTAATATGGAAATGATCCAATCTGGACACTCTGGGACCTACATAGCAGCGCGCCTTACCTGGGTTAAGGTCAGCAAGGTGAGCTGTATAAGCTGTACAGGAATAGACCTAGGTCGTATATTCGCATATACTCAGCGTACAGGCATGACATAACAGTAATGAAATGGATGGGTTTGTACGAATAAGGATGCGGATCGACGCTTGGATCACCGAGTCTACACTACCTACTACCTACGGCCAATAAGCCGCACAATTCTACTGTACCTACGGACGGGATGTCCGTTCTCGTGAGGACAGGAAGCAATGATCCGCCTCCTGTCCCGTGCTCGGTACCAACACCACACCCTGGTGTGACCCGGCCACACCTTGGAAGTGATGGCATTATCTTGAATATGTTCATGTTCGAAACAGGACCCCTATTTTGCCCCTCTTGCACCGGACTGTTTCCCGCCCGTTTCCCATGGTCTAAACTGAAAGAAGGGCGAGATATCATGCGCCAGGGAGCCAGTGTGTAATTAAGAAATTGTGAAGTGGAAGTGTGTTTATTAGCCCACATGCCCGCGACGCCGACCACCAAATCACCAAGCTACCTGCCTAGGTACCTAGGTCAAGCAGCAGCAAGCTCACCTAACCCCCCCCCCCCCCGACCCCCGACCTCCGACGCCGCCGCCGACCGGCACAGCTGAATACCGCGCCGTCGCGAGTCACAAGCTTGCTCCAGGGTGTATCTGCTTCCCACGGACACCCCAGTCCAAAGTGAAGTGTCGTTCAATCGGCCGCCACGGCTGCATGGCTGCTGGCGCCCTCCGTCCCGTGCTCCCACGAATATCAGCACAGAAACGCCATCTACTTTTCGCGAATCCCACCGATTGGCATCACCCCCGTCGTGGACATTTCATCATCATCAAACCGTTTGTTCTCTTCGCAGCCATAACGAGCGCTACCAGAAGGTTGACCAACCGGACACAAACAACCAGCAGCAGCAGCATCGTCATCCGACAGCAGGACGTCGGGGCCAAGGTGGCAAGCAAACGCACGCAACGCACGCCCACAATTGAGAGCAGTGCAAAGCAACAGCAGAGAGAGCTACGATAGCTTCGACGACAATTCGCCTAGCTGTCGCGTCCTGATCCCTGCCGGCCCCGAAAGAACAAGAAAAGGATATTTTTGGATTTACGGTTCTAGGCTTGCAGCATAGCATCGCTTCTCGCTCGCTTCGCTCGCCGCTCCACGCAGACAGACACGCGGCCGGTACAGCTCCTCTTTCAACACCAAGGACGACAACCAATCGAATACCAGAAGCAAAGCGGCCGTAGCAGCTAAAGATCAGAAGCCGAGACGCAGAGCTGCAGCCAAAGCAACAGCACAGCAAAGCAAAGCAAAAGCAGCCCGGCGCATTCCAGTCAGTAGAACGGGCAGTCGGAGCGCGCCGTTGCAGAGAGCAGGGCAGAGAGCGGTGCTACGTGAACAGACAAGCAAGCACGCACAACTGGGCCGCCCCCAACCCCAACGCCAGGTACCTGCCGCCGAAGGTACGATACTCACTGCAGCTGGGAACTGGACGCACAAAAAAAGGTACCCAATCGAGGTGCCAAAGTCAGGCACAACTGTCAGGTACTGCATCTGCCAGGTACTGAGTGACTTCCCAAAGGCGCCGGTCGACAGATCCATCCTCAAACGTGCACAGCCTTGTGGGCACCACCCAGATTGGGCCGCCCAGGTGGATCCCCTCTAGCCAACCACGTCGCCTGTCAGTCCCCAGCACTGTGAGGTAGGTACCTTACCTTACCGCGCATAGCACCTGCCTCTCTACTCGCGTCTCTGTCTCCCAGACCCTGGTCGCACCCCTCCACTGTCCTCCTCCCTCACCCCTCTCCTCTCCTCTCCTCCCCTCCCAACCAAGTCCCTCACCCCAGCTGCCCGCTGCAAACTGGGACCCGACCGACACACCTCAGACCCCAAATTACCGCTAGAAGTGACTGCGAGGTTCTCTGTCCCTCTGTCTCTCTTAGTCGGTCCCGCCAGTCCTGAGTCTGATCCTGAGAGTCTGAGTCTGAGTCCTCCAGCTGTCCAGTCCGGTCCCGCGGTCTCTGGCCCGACCACAGAACAGGACAGGAATCCAAGTCCCTCGCTTCCCCATCTCAACTCCCCTTGGCACACTGGTACCTATCTACCTACCTACCTACCTACTGCGTACTTGCCTTACTTACCTCATTACCACCGCTTACCGCACACACACTCCCCGACGCTTCTTCTTGCTACCTTACTGCGACACGCATTCTCTCCAACGCCCCCTCCAAAACCCGCAAACAAACCCCTCGACTTTCGTCCTCTCTTCGGCATCGCTCTCCATCGCATTGTTCAGTTACATCCGCCAGAAGCGCCTACGTCTACCGTTCCCGCATAAAGTCTTTGCGACAGCGAATCGCAGTCCGTCGCATACGCTTCTCCCCCGCCGTCGCCAGTTGGGTGCGGTCTGTCAGCTCTCGCGCGTCAGCACAGCCCCAGGGCAGTGCGGTGCCTGAAAGGCTGACTTGTGAACTGCCTCGCCCAGTTCTAAAGACGGCAACAAACACTCTCACACACACACGCAACACACGCATCCCATCCTTCCGACTACCGACTCCCGGCATCCATTTACATCATGGATCAACAGGCCCAACGCGGTCGCTCACCGTCTGCGGGGCATCAACAGCCTCATATAAGACAACCCTCGCATTCCCCATCGCCGAATCCGTTTCAGCCCACCGACGCAGGAAACATTGGACTCGGCCTCGGCTTGGATCAATCAGCTACACAAGCCTTCTCCGGACCCGCCTCCGCCGACTTCAACACCTTCAACAACAATAACAACTTCCTGAACGGCCAGCAGAACGGCCAGTCATTCAACCAGTCCGCCGCCTTCGCGAACCAGAGCTCGGCCGGCTTCCTCGACCCCAACTTCGCCTCCGGCGACTTTCCTCTCTTCCCCTCCAACACTACTCAGGGCGAGCAGCAGTATAACACCGGAGTCTTCGACCAGAGCAGCCTCAACCCAGGCGACATGAACATGGCCATGCCTCAGAGCCACCACTCGCCGACCCCTCCCCACCTGCTCAACCCCGACCCCCACCAGACACCCTCCGCGCACCAGTCTCCGGCCTTCAACCAACACCAATTCTCGTCGCCCCCTTCCGGTCACTCGAGAAACGCCTCACTCGGCCCCGAGGCCGCCCTGCTGCCGAACCAGCTGAGCGAATGGAGTCAACCCCAGTTTCAGGGCCACCGGAGGTCTCCGTCCGAGTACTCGGACGTCTCTTCCGCCGCCCCGTCGCCTAACCTCGTGAGCGCCGACAGCTTCGAGGCGGTCGACCAGCGCCATTCGCCCATGCAGCGCCCGCAAGACTCTGGCCTTTACCAGCAGATTCAGGGCTTCGACAGCTTCACAATTTCGGACCCGGCGCTTAGCAGCCCCAACCTGCACGGCCGGAGCCCCTCCCACAGTCCGGCCATCTCCCCGCGCATCCTCCCCCAGACGATGCCCGAGCTCAACCAACCGACCAACTTTGGCCTCGCGGCCCAACATGCCGGATATGCTGCCGGCTACGCGGGCCAGGAGGCTTTTCCGACACTGCAGCAACATGAGATGCCCCAGGTTGCGCCAGCTATCAACATCGAGTTTGCGCCTACTTCAAGATCGAACAACTTCGAGACCCCCAAGCCTCCCATGGATCAAGATTCCTTGACTCCTCCTGACCGAGGTATGAAACTTGCAACTCTAACCTCCTGTTCGTTCGTGACTAACACAAGCAACAGGCCGTCCCCGATCCCGTCCACGTGCGGTCACGGACCCTTTTAACAGCGGCGGTCCCGGCATGGTTCGCCAAGCTCCTTCAGGCAGCTTGTCCCCTCACCTGGGTGTCGATCTGTCGAGGGACTCCTCGCGATCACTCTCACCGCTCGACCGACAGGCCACGAGTCCCAATCGCAGAAGACAGTCGACATCGGCGGTGCCCAATAACGTCATTGCGTTGAGACTGGCAGACCCCGAATACCAAAACTCCCAGGATAACGGCAACGCGAAACGTGTGCAGAAGCATCCTGCCACCTTCCAGTGCACGCTGTGCCCGAAACGATTCACGAGAGCTTACAACTTGCGATCCCATTT
Organism: Colletotrichum aenigma; assembly: GCF_013390185.1. Lineage (NCBI taxonomy): Eukaryota > Fungi > Ascomycota > Sordariomycetes > Glomerellales > Glomerellaceae > Colletotrichum > Colletotrichum aenigma. Next base: position 1,888,396 of record NW_023500913.1, read on the forward strand.
GCGCACACACACAGACGAACGTCCATTCGTATGTACAGTTTGCGGCAAGGCGTTTGCTCGGCAGCACGACAGAAAGAGACACGAGGGGCTGCACTCGGGAGAAAAGAAGTTTGTCTGCAAGGGCGATCTGAAGGCTGGTGGCCAGTGGGGCTGCGGTCGTAGATTTGCGCGTGCGGATGCGCTTGGCAGACATTTCCGTTCTGAAGCAGGTCGGATCTGCATCAAACCGTTGCTGGACGAAGAAATGCTTGACAGACAACGTGCTTGGCAAGAACAGCGGATGCAACAGCAAAACATGCAAAATATGGCCGCCCAAGGTGCCATGATGGAGCCGGGCTACCCTATGGATACCAGCGGCCAGTACATGCTGCCTGCCGCTCTGCTCGCACAGTACCCAGCACTCGCGCAAATGAACTGGTCTGCGCCGGACGCAAGCAGCGGCCTGGAAGACGACATTTCAGGCCGTTCATCGTTCGAAGCTAGCGACTACGAAGGTGACGATGGCGGTTATGTCAGCGGACCCGGCACAGGGTTTGGCGAGGGTGGCATGAGCCAAGGGTTCGGCGAAGTTGGTTACGCCAGCGACTACGGCGGTCGGTAGTGTTCGAACACGGCTGGTTGCTGTCTTTTTTCTATATGCTTTGTTGCTTGATTTCTACGTGCGACGGATCGTCTATGATACACGTCTTTTATCTTTTTTATTCCTGGTGTTATACCGCTTCATGAACAAGCGACTGTTGTAAGGGGACACTGCAAATATTGCCGCTGATGTGGATGGCATTGAGCGGATGGTCTGGTTACAGGGTTTAGAACGCGTTGCTATAGATACCATTATGATGAAATTCTAGGTTCACCTGTACTCCTCCACTTGAGTAAAAATTACCATGGCCTCCGTTGTACGTGAGATGTACTTGGCAAAGCATTGCCCCTCGGAGGGGTTTCCGTCGGCGATAACGATATGGTTGCATCACCAGCGAGGGGGCCCGCGGGGCCAAATCGTCGTCGTAGCGGGGCTTTTCGCTCATCGTTCAGTGCGGATAAGGCCATCTACGTAGTGACAACGTATTCAAGCAACGTCCGGCAGCGATTCGATTTGCAGCCGGCCAAGCTCTGATCTGACAAATGCATCCGGCGCCGGGCTGGGCAGCAGCACCCCACGGAGGGTCAGCATGGGCTGTTGCCGTAAGCAGATGGCCGGCGCCGAGACGGGACCTTCGGTTGAGCAGGGCCCCGGGCCAGAGGAGCTCTCTCTGCCCTGCCCTGCAAGCTTTAGTGCCAACAAGGTGAACTCCCTCGGCATCTATCCTAGCAAGGGCTTTTTTGGGAGCTCTTTAGGAGGGGAAGCAGAAGGTAGAGCTTGACCACCGGGAATACTCCAAGAACGGTGTTAGATCCGCGCGACAGCCACGTTCCGTCCTCTGGGTGCGGGGCCGTCTATGATGTGGTTTTGTGTGAGGTTGAACGCGCCCCGCCATCAATGTGCCGAGCCGCAGATGCTGGAGACTCAAGGACCCGCGCTCTGGGCTTGGCTGGACGCGGAACTAGCATTTGTAAGCTCTGACGACGGAGGGGGCAGGAACGCTCTTATGCTTTGTTTATGTGGTTGGCATAGCTCTTTCTATATAAGACACCCTTCGCTCTCGGCATATCGACCCAATTGGGAAGTGAACTGACATCACCACCTTTCGACTCACTCACACTCACACAGACTTCACAATGGCTCAGAACCAAGCTGTCAAGACGATCGAGGCCGGCGTGGCCAAGGTTGTCGACGCACCTGTCCCCAAGCTCCCCGCCGACGATTACATCCTGGTCAAGACGACCGCGGTGGCCATCAACCCCACCGACTGGAAGCATGTCGACCTCGCGGACAAGGCGGGCTGCGTCGGCATCTGGGTCGGCTGCGACTACGCCGGTATCGTGGAGGAGGTCGGATCCGGAGTGACCAAGGATTTCAAGAAGGGCGACCGTATCTGCGGACCCGTCAACGGATCGTGAGTTTCCTCTTGGTCGATAAGACAAGAGGCCATTTGTGTGGCTTACGACGACATATAGCAATGCTCTGCGGGAGATTGACGGCGCTTTCGCCAAGTACATTGCCGTCAAGGGCGACCTCCAGATCAAGACTCCCGACAACATTACCGACGAGGAGGCTGCCACCCTCGGTATTGCCGTCACCACTGTCGTATGTCTCTCCCTTCACTATCACCCCTCCCCCGTGATTTATCATCTACTTACACACGCAAAACCAGGGCCAAGGTCTCTACCAGACCCTCAAGCTCCCGCTGCCCAGCTCCCCCGCAAAGGAGCCCAAGACCATCCTCATCTACGGCGGCAGCACGGCCATGGGCATCTCCGGCATCCAGTACGCCAAGCTGTCGGGCTACAACGTCATCACCACCGCCTCCCCGCACAACTTCGACTACCTCAAGGAGCTCGGCGCCTCCGCCGTCTTCGACTACAAGTCGCCCACCGTGTCCGAGGACATCCGCAAGCACACCGGCGACGCGCTCACGCTGGCCTGGGACTGCCAGTCCACCGACGAGTCCGCGGCGATCGTTGCCAGGGCCCTGTCGTCCTCGAAGCCGTCCATCGTCGGCACGCTGCTGCCTGTCGACAAGAAAAAGGTGCAGGAGGTCAACCCCAACGCCGACGTGCAGATGAGCCTGTACTACACCGTCTTCGGCGAGGAGTTTGGCTACTTCGGAAAGAGGGACGCCGTCCCGGAGAACTACGAGTTTGGCAAGCGCTTCTGGGAGCTGAGCAGGGAGCTGCTCGCCGAGGGCAAGCTGAAGCCCATCCGCGTCATCAAGAACCGCGGCGGCAGTGGACTCGACGGCGTCATTGTCGGGCTGAAGGAGTTGAAGGAGGGCAAGGTCAGCGCGGGCAAGCTTGTTTATACCATTTGACAATTACAGAAAGGGAGGCTGTGAATGAGCACACGAGGAACGACGAGGGGAGGGTGTGTGTTGTGAGGTAACGGGGATTAATGTTGAAGGGATCTGTACTTCATTTTGTTTTTCCAAAGACGACAGAAAACGCTGAATGATGAATGACCGTGGTATCTAGACAAACAGAGAAGAACTCGCCAACCAACGCCGACCCATAAATCGTACTACTTCCAAATCATGTCCTTTTCCCACCGTTTGCGTCGTATCACATCTTGGACCGGCCGACTTTTTGCGCCACCTCGTCGAGCATCTTCCGCAACAATTCCCGATGGGCGCCCTCCATCTGCCCCTTGACGAGGGGCATCAGCATCCGGCTCGTCTCGACCCTGACGTTCTCCACGAGCTCGTAGTCGCCGTCGACATAGCCCCCGAGCTTGCCGGAGCTGTGCTCGCCCGGCCAGCGCTCCTCGGGACGGGGCACGACGAGCCACTCGCTCCGAACGATGACGCCGCCCGGGGCCGAGGCGCGGGCGCGGAGACCATTGGGGATGTTCTGGAGGACGGCCGGGAAGGAGATTTCCTTCTTGATGCCCGGCACGACGGTGACCTTTTCGTAGACCACATAGGATGAGATCTTGAGGCCCGTGTCGAGGAAGAAGTCGTCGTCGACGATGCTGTCGAGGCTGACGGGTACCTTTTCGAAGCGGGTTATCAGCGGCTGGTGGCGGAGGGCTGGAGACTGCGATTGGAGAGTCTCGATGACGGCCTCCGCCGGTAGCATGCTGGGGAGCGGAATGCGTATTGTGAGGTTGTGGTGAGCGGGCATGGTGGCGGATGGGTTTCCCGGTGGTGATCTCGGAGGAGCTGCTGGGGGTGTTGAACCGATGGCCCCAAGTGTACTCGGGCTCGAAAGCGAGAGTTGGATAGAGATAGAGAAGAACAACGTCTGATGGCAACAGACTATCGAGCTGAAGGGCGAGGTGAAGTCGAGATCAAGTCAGCTTCCTTCCCTGTAGTCCGAGGATCAGCGGGGTTCCCGCGTGGTTTGTCTCCAACAGAGTGTAAGCGGCCGGGAAAGAACCTTGTCCTGACTGACGGTTGAATTGCCTTTCCAGCAGGCAGGAACGGTATGAGCGAAGGGGGCCAGCATCTTTTGTTTCGTCTGATGGCACGTCCTCCTTGGGAGGGGGGAGGGGTTGTCAACACCAAAACAAAGAGCAGAGGAAAGGGTGCACCTGATGCCGAGATAGTGTCGCATGGACCTTGCCCTGCTGCGGCACTAAACCATCGACGTCACCCGAAGGATGGAGGCGGCGCGTGCAAGTCGACAAGCATAAGCAAACCGACGCAAACACGGATGGCAGCTCTGCCGATGCTAGCAGTCGGTTGCACTCAATTGCAGTTTGTGCCTGGCTGACTTACACCCACCAAGGAAGGGAAGGAAGGCATTGGCTCGCGGCGCATCGGGTGAGATTTTGAAGCGATTCTCCTCAGTGACATTGAGGGCGAATGGATGACATTTCGCAGCAAGCTTGATACTCGACGTTGACTGAGAAGAGACGCTGAAACAGCCTGTGATACTAATTTTAACCCCTGGAGGAGGAGCCAGTGCCTCGGAATGAGCCCTATGGTAACGTCCATGTTTGGGGGAGGCGCAAGCTGGGATAAACGACAGGCCGATCTTGGACCCTGAGTCGGCGATTCCACTGGGGGACCGCAGTTGGTGACTGCGCCCGTGGCGGGAGCTCCGGGGGGGCGTGAGATGGCGGTGGCTGTGGCTGCGCTTGCTGAGGCTGACCGAACCGGACCTCATCCTCACCTCGGCTCCGCGGGTAGCTATCTCTTATCCGCCGTCACTGCATCTGACTTTCACTCGGGGATGCAGGGTCGTTGCTCTTGCGGCTTGGTATCCGTAGGTCGTGTTCCGGCCGGCGGCGGAAGCGGAACAATCCTTCTTCTTCACGACCCCTTCGAACGGGTACGGTTACGGTCAAGGTCACGGTCACAAGCAAGGGCCGTCGGGCTCGTCCCGAGTTCCAACCCCAGATTTGTCTCGTCCAAGACTTCTTTCTTCCAAGCCACCGGTGCTCTTTGTCACCGTCTAAACCAACGACTTGAGACATGGACGCGCATGGGACGAGGCCGCGTTAGGCATCTCAATAACGGGGCGCCATGGACTGTGGTCACGGCGGACCCTCTGATCCCTAAACGCGAACATGATTTACATGCCCTTTCCACGAGACCGCTAGGTAAACAGCCAAGTAATCTGGGGGATCGATGACTTGATGCTCGTCATGGAATGGAGAGCTTTCTTGCAGCTGGAGTCATTAAACTCCGGGCTCCATTCGAAAAGTTGTCGACATGATTCTTGTGGAGGTCAATTGCAGTCTGCAGCTAGCTAAGTCGGTGATGCTGCACTTGCTGAGTTGTCTTCCCCATCGACCCATAGTTTCAACCTGAACAGAGGTTAGGTACGAAGCAGTAAGTTGCCTTCGCCCTATTCTCGGCTCAGGTCTGACCGCCAGAAAGAGCCGCAACATCACACTCAAAGTTCATCCGAGGAGCATCCATGGGCTCATGTCTGTGTGGCAATGACCGGTTGAGCTGCCTGCAGTCAAGCTACCAGGCTGTTGCTGAAGCTGTGGAAACCACTGTGAGAGGGTTGTCTCCTATACACAAGGACGTCGCCAACTCGGCTGCACGGAGCGGGTTACCACATATCTTGCGCTCAAAATGACATGTCTCATGTGAGGACAATGACTTTCATATCCGCACTCATTGTGTCCATTGACGGCGAGAAGGGGGAGGAAATTGAAATTTCTTCTCCACCGTCGCGTCCAAAGTGTAGACTTGGCGATTCGGCGTGGCTGGTTGGTGCGAATTCGGCCAGCGTGGTTTGAGATGTTGAAGCGGTGAAGGACACGCCATGCCTCTTTGGGCGATTATCGTGGGATGAGTGGATGACTGATGCGCCCAGAAAATGCTGGAGGTGGGACAACCAGACAAGACGATCCAGTACAGGAGTGTCGCCTGCATCGCAAGACAGGCCCAGACTTGGGTGTGCATGAAGGCCCTGTTAGTTCCCGATGCGCAGCCAGCGGCGCTGCAAGTACACCCATCCAGACGCAGGTCTGGCGCTGGCTCGAGAGGACATTCGCCCATCGTACAGATGCCAGATGGGGCTCCGGCGGCGTGGGAAGACTGGCCAGGAGCCCCGACAGGATGTCGCCGTGCGAACAGGTACGAATATAACCCCCAGCGGATGTTATCCCACGGTCGCAGGTGCATGGCTGCCCAGTTGTCCATGTATCGATACCTCATCGTGTGCGACTTGGTGCATCAACGTCGACGCTAGCTAGCATGCTGGCCGAGCCGTCGTCCGCATGGCAACGTCTCCATGAGCGACGGCATCTCCCTCAGTTTCCTTGCCCTTGCAAGCCTCGTCCCGCTTCCGCCGCCACGGCCCAGAGACAATGGCAATAGCGTTGGTTCGTTTACCATACATAGGTGTGTGAGAAGACTCGCCTGCATGGCAGAAGCTGCTTGTCATCAACATGGCAGTGATGGGCCCGTAGGTATCCGACTACGACGAGCTCTGCGCGTATGGAGTCTGTGAGGCATCTCACTTCTCCATGGTGCGCATGCTTGGCGGGTGGATGTGGGCGTGTAGGTACATGGGGGAGCGCGGCGAGGTGGCTGGAGAGGCATGTATTTCCGCCAATTGAGCGCTGTCGGCGAGTGAAACGGATTTCCAGTCAGCTAGAAGGGAAGTGACCGTTGACTATCGACTGGTGGGGGCCGTGATACACAATTGCTTTCTGTGTGTGCGGCTTTTTCTCTTGGGCTAGCAGGCTCCTTTTGGAGGGGTTGATGAGAGTGTAACGTGAGGCGTCATGATGAGCAACATGGAACATCGCAGTGCTGAGGAGGGCAACAAACGAGTGTTGCAGCGACAACCCAAGAGACGGTGCTGACAGCTCACTGCCCGTCACAGGGAAGAAGGATGGAATAACCAGCCGTTGCGTGCATTGGGTAGGGTCCAGCTTGTTGCTTAGTCTAGGAACCGAAGTCCAGAGACGACAGTCAGAAGCAATTAAGGTGCGGATACCGGTCCAAGAGCAGGTGGCATTGGGGTACCCTGTCTGGGTAAGGTAGGAAAGAAAGTGAAGTGGCAGGCAGTCGAGGGCGCGGCAAGGGCGTTGGTCGTTGTGTCGTCCCCTCTGGCCATCGTCCCCTCAGCTTTTTTCGCGAACTAGCTCGTGGGCCATCGTCACAACCCGTCTGCTTGTCTAAGTAAAGGTAAGGTACCCTACTGTCTGTCATTATAGGAACTTGAGAGAGGCATCGATAATAACCTCCTGACCTTGGTTTTGTGTTCCACTCCCGCAGTGTATTAGTGGTGCGTGTGTGTGGTGTGGTGTGTGCTGCCCGCCCGAATGGCCGCCCACTTGAAGCAGATGGGATCCTGGAGAAGAAGCATCACCTGGGCGGCAGGCTGGATGGGAGGGGAGGGGGGCCTCCCGAAGTGGTGTGAATCGAGTCAAAAGACGGGACTTGCAGGGACTGCATCACACTTGTGCAGCCAATGAATCGCCGGGCCCGCCCTTCCACCCGTCCAGATGCCAGGGATGAACACCCTCTGGCGGACGAGTCGCTCGTTGCGCTCTTGCCGACTGTGGCACCTCCCTCCTCGCATCTACTGTATGCAGTGCTTGGTATCATGGATGATGGGCCATGCGAGGGGAGCGGGACGACGCTGAGGAGCAACAGCCGGGAGACAGCAGAGGAGACTCACTCATTGATGATTCGGATTGGACGTGATAGGATGGATGGCTGGGCAGATGGATCGCAACGACGTACATCCAGCATCCATATCCATAATTATTACTCCGACATACCTTACCTTACCTTAACTTGCTTCATGCTATGTATGGCTCCTGCTGATCAAGGGAGTTTCCTCCTCCTCTCGTACATCAACAAGCCTTCTTGATCTTCACGACGACTGGACGGCACCACCAGCATTCATTCGATCCACCCCTGCTTTAACGGTGCCCCTTTCTGGCTCTGTTGCATGGCACGACGAGGCTCCTGGACAGAACAACAAGACGCGCAGAGCAGGAGGGGAAGGAAAGACAGCGCAGTCCCATCATCAACCAACGCCGGCGGCGCATGCGATACGACCCCGAATCCTACGCATTGCATCGTTTCAACCCCGACCAACGACGAAGTCATCCGTTCAACTCGACGTGCAGGCCTACGATATCCGGCACCGAGCCAGACAAAAGCCTCCTCCCAGCACCAGCGGGTGTGTTGCCTGCGTGCATGGTGCTGCAAGATACTGGCGGTCTGCAACATTGTCATCCTCCAATTCGCCTCGCCGCGACGATCCAGCAACGACGCGACGGGCCATTGGCTCCCTGTGCAGCAAGTGGCTTGTAAGAATATTCTTTCCGGACCGTCTCCAGCCTTCCTATTGCTCCGTTTCTTCTCCTATATGACTCGACCTCACCTCCCTCAGTCAGTCAGAGAGGCTCACGAGGAAGAAGATAGGGGAGCCACTGAGAGTGTTAGACGAGAGCAAGAAAAAAGAAAAAAAACGAGACTTGAACGACGAATTGACTTCTTTCAGCGCGGTCAGACTGGCACTTTTTTGGCGAGCGAAACAGTGGCGACGGCCGTCTTTTGAGGTGTAACACCAAAAGCTCCATCCCTGCTATCGCTCACAACTGGCTCGTTATCGACCACAGAAGGCATTCTCCAGCCTACCTATCTTTAGCCTGGGCCGCTTGGTAGCATAAGGTAGGTAATTAACCAACTACTTATTTATTAGGTACCTAGGTAGGGACAAGTGAAGCGGCCGGCGACCTGGACTTCTGAGGTATTACTATTTCGTCCTGTGGCACCTCTCCTCCGTCATTCTTCCATTCCATTCCCGTCCCTCACCTCCCTCCCAGGACCCTGGCGCCATGCTGCGCTGCGCGTAGCGGCCCCCGTCCCTTTTTCTGCCAGCCGAGCCGATCTCCCCCCAGCCCGCGCATTTACGGATACTTCCACCACCTCAGTCACAATCGCAAACAACTTTACTAACTTGCGCAACCTCTGTTCCAGTCTCACTTCGCTCCGGTCATACGAATCCCTGAGACCGCACATCTGCAGACTCTCCCCTCGCACAACCAACCCGTCTTCCGTTTCATCGCTGCGACTGCCTGCCTCATACTTCCGTGTGCGCAAACCGCTGCCCCTCACCGATACCCCTCCAACGAAAACGAAACGACGACAGCGACCACCTTCCCACGTGCCCATCTTCATCGATTCCCCCAAAAGCCGGCGCAGCTTCCATGATTTTTCGCATAGGAAGCTGCACCACGAGCAACAATTCCCAACATGGCTGCGGCCACGGTTTCGGCGTCCTTTCCAGGAAACTGGGCAAACGACGCCCATTGTTGGAGAACAACACAGCACTCGAGGACTAGTTGGGATGAAGAAGATGTACGCGTTCGCTTGCGCATCATCGCCTGCGCATGGGAAACCGCCTGGCAAAAACCACAGGTATGACCCGAATCATTTTCGTCCTTCGTCATTGTTTTTGCTCCAAATTTGTGGGCGACGGCGTCGTTCCAGCGCCGACGCCTCCAAAGTTCGGTTTAAACCCAACGGCTACCAGCGCCGTAGCCGTTAGGAGAAACTTACGAGTCCAACGGGGGAATCGGAGAGGGGGGGCTGCTCAGCGCATGCCGCCTTACCCCCCCTTCCCGCATTCCACTAACACGCCTCAGTCATCAGATGAACATGTAGACTAAGCTGATCCGCTGACATTCCTAGACCTCATCCTATCGCCGAACCATCAGAATCATCACCAGCAACTCGAGCCCGCTGAAAGTACCAGATTGCGGTCCGCGATGGTCACGACATGTAAACCCACCATCTGAAGCATCTGAATCATCAGAACAAGTCATGGACCCGACGGGCTCTGGCGGATTCGCAAACCGACAACCCTCAGACTTCTCATTCTTCGTCCGACCTCAAGCCTCGAGCACAGACACACGGGAGCGGCGCGGCAAGGATTCCATCTTTCGAGATCCGACGCACGATTTCCTCATCGACTTTGGTTCGGAGGAAGGTTTCATGCAGGCGGCAAAGAAGAAAAAGAAGGCCCCTGCCAAGGCTCCGACGAACAATAGTAATGATGACGACGCTAAGAAGGACGATGAAGGCGCCGGAGACGGAGGTGACCAGGGAGGCGAAGCGCCCAAGGACGATGGTGGTGCGGCTGGTGATGGCGACGGCGGCGACAAGGACAAGGACAAGCCAATACCGCCTGCCGAAGAACCGCCCCCAGAAGACGACGGTTGGGGTTTTGCGGCCACCAAGACCAAGAAGAAAACCAAGAAGGGCATTGCCGATGATGCCCCGTCGATTCCCATGGACTCCTTCCAAGACATCAAACTAGACGATCACGGAGGTGGCGGCAACGGCGGCGGACTTGATCTAAATTTTGGTACAACGAACAGTAACACCAACAGCAACAGCAATAGCAACGGCAACGGCAACAAACCAGGAGGTCTTGGCGGCTTAGGTGTTGGTGGAGGACTGGGTACGTGGGGCGCCGGACTTGCCAGCTCTTGGGGTCTGAATTGGGGGAGTAAAAGCCCGGTTTCAGCGGTCTCTACTGAAAAGGAAGACGCAAACCCTTGGGGCCTCAGCACTGCAAAACCAAAGAAGAAGCTGAATAGTCTGGGATTCAGTTTCGGCGACGAGAAGGCCGAGCCCGAGCCAACACCTCCCCCGCCTGCCCCCGAACCTGAGAGGAAGGAGGAGGAGGACCCATGGGGCTCTTTTGCGACTTCTAAGAAGGATAAGAAGACGAAGAAGAAGACCAATATCTGGGATCCTTTACCAGAAGAAAAGAAGGAAGAACCACCAGCCGACGATCCATGGGGATGGGGCACTACAGGTAAGAAGAAGGGCAAGGCCGACCCGGAGCCACCAAAGGAACCGGAACCAGAACCCGAGCCAGAGAAGAAGGACGACCCTTGGGCACTTTCAACTCCTCTTTCCAAGACGGAAAAGAAGAAGAAGAAGAAAGGCCTACTTCTTGACCCAGGACCGGAACCGGTTCCGGATCCTCCCAAGCAAGATGACATATGGGACTCCTGGGGCATGAATAATAAAAAGGCAAAGGAGGAGCCTGAACCACCACAGTTCATCCCTGAACCTGCCCCAGATCCTCCTCCAGCGGCGGCAGCTGACCCATGGAGCTGGGGGACGCCAGCAAGCAAGACGGACAAAAAGAAGAAGAAGAAAGGTCTGCTTGCTGAGCCAGAGCCCGAACCAGAGCCCGAACCAGAGCCAGAGCCAGAACCAGTACCGGAGCCCGAGCCAGAACCTCCAAAGGTGGAAGAAGACCCATTTGCTGGCTTATCAAAAACGCAGAAGAAGAAGAAGAAGGCCGAGATGGCGGCAGCAGCACTGGCCGCGGAACAAGCCGCTGCTGACGCCGCCGAGGCCGAGGCTGCGAAAGAACCAGATCCAATTCCGGAACCGGAGCCGGAGCCAGCGCCGGAACCCGACCCAGTTGATGATTTCGGATGGGGCATCACCACAAAGAGCAAGAAAAAGAAGAAAGGGAAGAGTGAACCTGAGCCCGAACCCGAACCCTTGCCTCCACCACCACCTCCAGCTTCTGAGCCCGAGCCAGAACCGGAGAAGAAAGACGATCCCTGGAGTTTCGCGAGCTTGTCAAAGACCGACAAAAAGAAGAAGAAGAAGGGCCTTCTTGCCGAGCCGGAACCCCCTCCAGAGCCTGAACCGGAGCCTGAACCGGAACCTGAGCCTGAGCCTGAACCAGAGCCGGAGAAGAAGGACGACCCTTGGAGCTTCGCTGGGTTATCTAAGACTGATAAGAAGAAGAAGAAAAAGGGACTTCTTGCCGATCCAGAGCCGCCAAAGGAACCGGAACCTGAGCCAGAACCCGAGCCTGAACCGGAGCCCGAACCCGAAAAACCAGCAGAAGACGACTTCTGGGCTAGCATAACCACCAAGAAAGACAAGAAGAAGAAGAAGGGCAAGCTTGCGGAACCTGAACCGGAACCTGTTCCCGAGCCAGCTCCTGACCCACCGACTCCTGAACCAGAGGCAGAGCCGGAGCCGGAGCCAGAGCCCGCTGTTGAGGACGACTGGGGCTTTGGCCTTTCTAAGAAGGACAAGAAAAAGAAGAAAGCTGCAGAATCTGAGGCAGAGCCCGAGTCAGCCAAGAGCGAGAAGAAGGACGATGACGATTTCTTCACCGGTCTTGACTCTAAGAAGGACAAGAAGAAGAAGAAAGAGGCCGAGGAAAAAGCGTCAGACTCCTGGGGCATCTGGGGCTCTTCTAAGAAAGATAAGGAAAAGGAAAAGGAGAAGGATAGAGAGAAAGAGAAGGATAAAGAGAAGAAGAAGAAGAGCAAAGAAGTTGCACCCGCAGAAGAGCCTCCGGCCGAGGATGACTGGGCCGATTGGGGCCAGAAGAAGGACAAAAAGAAGAAGAAGGACGATGCCATGGCCCTGGTTCAACTTGAGGAAGACGAGCCAACCCCCGCAGAAGAGGCACCTCCTGCTGTTCCCGATGTTTCTGATCCGCTCGAAGACACTGGTGGCGACGGCTTCTTCAGCTCTTGGATGACTGGTGGTAAGAAAGACAAGAAGAAGAAGGGTGACGCTGAAATCGAGGCCTCCATGAAACCGGACGCTATTGAGGAGCCGGTGGACGATATCTGGGGCACGTCGTCCAAGAAGAAGAAGAAGAAGGACAAGTCTAACAACGAGCCCGTGGAAGTCATGGACGAAGAGCCAAGCCTGGACTTTATGCAGCCAGATTCCGTCGAGGAAACCAAGGATAAAGGCGACGACGATGACTGGGCCGCCTGGGGTTCCTCGAAGAAGAAGAACAAGAACCGTAAGGACAGACTTGCCGACCCTCCACCGCCAGCTCCTACCCCTCCCACAATGGACCTGACTGAGCCTGAAGCAGAACCAGAACCAGAAAAATCCAGCTTCTGGGGTGACTTGACTTCGTCCAAGTCCAAGTCTAAGGACAAAGAAAAGGACAAGGACAAGGAGAAGTCCAAGAAAGAGCCCAAGCTGAGCGAGAAGGAGCTGAAGAAGCTTGAAAAGGAGAAGAAGAAGGCCGAGAAGGAGGAGGCCGCGCGGAAGGCGAGAGAAGAGGAAGAAGCCGCCGAGCAAGCCGCCAGGGAAGAGGAGGAGCGCCTTGCTCAAGAAGCGGAAGAGGCCGCCGCTGCCGAAGCTGCCGAGAAAGCCCGGATTGAGGAAGAAGAAGCTGCCGAGAAAGCTCGCATTGAGGAGGAGGAAGCCGAGAAAGCTGCGGCGGAGGCGGCAAGGATCGCCGAAGAAGAAGACCTTTTTGCGGCTCTGGAGGCTAAGAAGCTCAAAAAGGGCAAATTGACGAAAAAAGATCAAGCAGCCTACGATCGGTTGAAGGAGGCCATCGACCAACGGAATGCGGATCAAGCGGCCGCGGAAGCGGAAGCTGCAGCTGCCGCAGAAGCTGAAGAGGCTGCCCGCATCGAGGAGGAAGAGCGCCTAGCTCAAGAGGCTGAAGAGCAAGCGGCCAGGGAGGCCGAGGAAGCCGCGGCTAAGGAGGCCGAGGAAGAGGCAGCCCGAGAGCGAGAGGAGGCCGAGGAAGCGGCCAAGAAGTCCAAGAAGAGTTCCAAGTCGGAGAAGGAGTCCAAGTCCAAGTCCAAGTCTAAGGAAAAGGAGAAGGAGAAAGAGAGGGAGAGGGAGAGGGAAAGGGAGAAAGAGAAAGAGAGGGAAAAGAAGGATAAGAAGGACAAAAAGAAGGATAAGAAAGACAAGAAGGACAAGGACAAGGAAAAGGCAAAGGTAGAAGAGGAGGAAGTTGAGCAGGAGGAGGAGCCTGAAGATGTCATCGACGACATCGACAAGGACGACGAGCTTGGCGACATTGAACTCACCGAGGAGCAAGTGGAGGAGCTTCTGGCCGATGCCGAACCCGCTTCACCACCTCCGCCTCCGGTATCACCGCCAATTCTGCAACCCAAGGCTGCCTTCGATGCCTTCAGTTTCTGGGGACTTGGTGGCAAGAAAGCGTCCAAAAATGGTAAGTGGCCTCAGGCAACCCCCAATTTCCCCTTCGCACCACTCCAGCACACCACCAAGCCTCATCGAGACTATTGAAATGAGATGCATCCCACCGTGTTACAGTGCTGACTCATCTTTGTTTAGAAGGTGCGAGCAACGATTGGAATGACAACAACACGTCTTCCGCCATAAGCAACGACGCCTCGACCTGGATGCAACCGTCTACGGCTCGTAAGGCTAAGGGAAGCAAGATCGCTGACAGATTGAAAGCATTCGAAGCCAAACCGCCATCGCCGCCGCCAGAAGAACCAGAGGACGAGCCGGAACCAATTGTCGAAGAAGAGCCTGAGCCGGAGCCGGAGCCGGAGCCGGAACCTGAGCCGGAACCCGAACCAGAACCGGAGCCAGTCCCTCCGCCTCCGCTGACGAAGGAGGAAAGAAAGCGATTGAGGAAGGAGAAGAAGCGCCTCGAAGCTGAAGCAGCAGCCGCACCACCACCTCCGCCGCCGCCGCCGCCTGAACCTGAACCAGATCCTGAAGCTGAGGATCCGGCCGTAGTTGACGCTGACGCTGACGAGAACAAGTCCTCAGAACCTCCTGGCGCGTTTCCTGCCGAAGAGGACGAGAACGAAATCATTGAGGTGATTGAGGCGCCGCCTGTGGAGAAGAAAAAGAAGAAGAAGAAGAACAAGGACAAGTACCTTCTCGCCGAGGATATACCACCGCCTCCGGCGCCGCCACCTCCTCCTGCAGTGCCCGAAGCGCCTCCTGTCGACGAGCCGGAAGAGCCTCAAGATCCTGAAGTGGTTGAAGACCCCGAAGTGGAAGAGCCTGAAGAACAGCCTCCTGCCGAGGAGATCGAGGTTGTTTCTCCTCCTGAGCCCAAATCTTCCAGGAAAGACCGAACCAAGATTAGCCGCGATGGTTCCGGTTCGTGGGGCACGTGGGCGGCTTCCAACTCTCGTGACAAGGACCGAGATCGGGACCGAGATCGTGATCGTGACCGTGACCGTGACCGTGATCGCGATAGGGAAAGGAAGTCCAAGTCCGAGAGGCGGGAGAGAAAACACGCTTCTGCGGAAAAACAGGGGACCAAGAGCTCTTCCAAGGGCTCGAGCTCCGATAAGGCCGACCGTTCCGTCGAAGCGCCGGCGCCAGCACGGCCGAAGCTGACGTCCATGTTTAGCACGCCACCCATTTCTCGCTCAACCTCCACTCGGGACCGGCGGCTTGGGTCCGGACATCCGTCGCGTCGACACTCGGTTGATGCCAGTGGCTTGATGTCCCCGCCTCCAGAGGAAGCGCCCCCGATGTCCTCCAAGGCGGCCAAAGTGCTCGGCGTCGATAAATCCAGCAGTCGGCGTCGCAGGCGCGACGAAGACGTTGTCATGATGGGAGCAAATGGGGATGGGGAAGACATCAGCCCCCCAAAGTCCTCCCGTCGACGTCAAAGATATCCTGATGAGTTCACGACGCCCGATGTTCCTGAGCCGCCACCCATGAAGCGATCCAGCTCAAGTGCCAAGAAGGGTCTTGGTGGCCTGTTCGGCCTAAGAACACCCAAGCCGGACCGCCCAGAACCACCGCGCAGGCGACATACATATGCAACCGACGATGACACCAGACGGCAGCACCGCCGCAAGGGCTCCGCTGCTGACGCTGAAGAGGCGGAAGCCGTAGCAATGACGGACATGGACCAGGAGGCGCGTCGCGCTGCTCGTCGCGCCCGCCGTGCCGCACGGGAAGCCGAGGCTGCTGGTATTGTCGAGCAAGATGAGGATGAGGCTCGACGTGCCAAAGACGAGGCAAGACGTGAGCGTCGTCGTCGGCGAGAAGAAGATGACGCGGAAGCTCGCCGCCGCGATGAAAAGGAAGCCAGACGCGCAGAGCGCCGCGCAGCACGCCAGCGCGAAGAGGAAGAGCGCAGAGCTGCGGATGACCGCGAGGCTGAGCGAGCTGAGCGACGACGTCGTCGCAAAGAACGTGAGGCTGCCGCCGCTGCAGAGGCAGACGCGGAGGCCAGGAGAGCGGCCCGAGAAGAACGCCGCCGTGCCCGCGAGGAGCGCGACGCGGCAGCGATCGACGAAGACGAGGCCCGAAGAATCAGGCGGGAAGAACGACGTGCTGCTCGCGCCGCCGCGGAGACGGATGGCGAAGAAGTCCGCCATCGCGGTAGTCGCAGGCGGTCCACCCGAGAATCCGGTGACGAAGGCCTCGCCTCGTCCCGCCATAGATACAGGCGTGACGAGGAAATGAAGCCCGCCTGGCCTCATTCCGGTACCTCATCGTGGGTCAAGGAGCATACCGATGCAGGCCCTCCCCCGGAAGACGGTGGTCAGGCGGAGGCCGTCCCGATGACAGAGGACGAGATGCGCCGCGAGCGACGAGAACGCCGTCGTCGGGCCCGGTACGAAGAAGGTACCGCCGACGAGGCTGACGATCGCCGCCGCAAAGCCCGTCGTGAAGAGCGTGAGCGGCGGTATGCTGGCGGCGGCGGCAGCGGCGGTGCCGGGGGCGGCTCGGAAGGTAGTGATGAGCGCCGTCGGCAGGCCATGTTCTCCGATGCCACGCCCCGCAGCAGTTGGTGGCGGAAGTGGACTGGATGATACGACATGTCTGTATGAATGGATGTTACCGAGTGACGAAAGCGTGCGATGTGTTTTATTCTGATTTTGATTTTGACTCTTCTCTTGATTTTTTCTGTTATTTATCTTCAGTATATTTCTTCCCACGACATCTCCGACATATACCCCCAATCCATCTTACCAAGAAACGGCCAAATTGTTGTTGCGACGCCTTTTTCTAAGCGTGTGAGAAAGAACAAAAAAACATGAAACATATACTGTCTGATTGTATCATCTCCTTGGGATCGGAAGTTCGGTGCATTGCTTGCGGAGGCTCAGGATTACTAGCATACGGACCTTGGAGGAGGCCAAAGGAGTAGGGAATTTGCAGATACACATACACTCTCTCTGTCAACACTACACACACAGCGCGTGCGCACACACCCAACATAGCGTAGCATAGTTATACCCGGGGAAACGAGTGAGAAATACTATTTTTTTTTTCCTTTTCAGCGGATCTGCTGCTGTTGTCCATTGCCCGAGGGCAAGGCGCGAGCTCCGTCATCACATGTGATTAGCTGCCTTCGTTGTATGTCGTGGATTTGTGTGACTGGACGGAATTGGGGACTGTGCAGAGATGGGTATGTGGATTGGAGGGGCGCTGGCCCGCGCTGGTGGAGAGGGGAGAAGAGAGGGGATTCGTAGGCCGAGCAAGACATGCCACTGCGGAATCTGATTGATGCTCTGTGTTTTGTGAGGGGTTGAGGAAACATCCAGTGTGGCGTCGCGGATGGTCAGCCTCTGCGGCACGGAGCGGACCTTGTTTCTGGATGGAGGGGCCAGGATGGGGATGGGCTTGGTCGGGTACGAATAGCTCTCGAAGCTCCAAATCAGATCCACTCCCGCTTGCTACTGCAATACATGCACGAAGAGACCAACCGACCGGCCGTCCTTGAGGGAGACCCTCCGTGATGGTTCTGCCCGGGACGGACCTGTTGGTGGCTGGCTCTTGGTGATTCCATACTCTTGCTCACACAAAACAGGCCTAGCTATAGCATATTGAAGTAAATTAGAGAAACTAGCATTAATATGGTACTAATATACGGTCACTGGTCAACGCGCGAAGGCGTGAAGCTATCTTAGGTGACGGGGTAGATGCGTGTGCCAAAGCACTAACTAAACGACGCCCTGTCTTGGGCAGAGAGTGCCCCATTTGTAAACAAATATGTAAAAGTAGATCAATCTCAGGAAATTGCCCGGCTTTTCAGCGAAGGCCAGTCAACTTGAGCAGGTCGTGTTGGTGGAAGTAGGCACGAACACGCTTTCCATAAATATCTGCATCCTCGTCAGTTCATGATTTAAAAGGTTGGGCTAAGATGGCACTTACACATTGGAATGCTCGTTGCGCAGACGACAACCTGCACGCTGGCAATAGCGATCATCGTGCGCTTGGTGCCACCGGCAATGATCCAGTCGTAGGCGCTGTATGTCAGTCCAAAGCTGAAAATGTTCTTGAAGATGATCATGCAAGTGAAGCCTTCGATGGCGAGATCACGGTAGGCGTCAACAATGTAGAGGGAGCTGGCCACAGCGCCAATTACCATGCCAGCGACCTCAAAACCGAAGAAGACAAGAGGTATGCTGTAGTGGAATTCCTTGCTGATAAGTCCTGCAGAGGTGATACCGAAGCCGTACAGGCCGATGCCCCCAATGATGAACATTGGGAGCACCATGACGATGCGAAACTCCGGCTCGTAGATGCCATTGTTGCGCCGAGTCATGAACTTGGCGCTCCAGTCGGAGAAGACACCTGCAATAATGAATCCCACGAGAGCTCCGACGAAAGCACCCACGTAGGCGTAACCGGCGTACACCTCATTCCAGTAGTAAGGGGGTCCGAGGAAAATGGCGGCAACGATGACTCCGATGAAGACCGTCCAACCGATCATGGTTCCCTGAACGAGGCAGCCCCAGAGGAAGGCTGGCTGAGCGAACAGTGGAAACGGGCGCAAAAGCAATTTCCAGTAGCTTTCATCAGTTTTGCGGCCATCAAAGAGACTGAGCGATTGCATAAACGTCTTCTCGGGAATGTCTGCGCCATAGTTGGAGGCCATGCCAGGCACAAGCGTCGTCGTATCGGCAGAATTCTTGCCATGACCGTGGTTCATATCCAGATTCTTCATCTCGTGGTCACTGGTGTTGGCTGCCATGTCGGTGTTGAGAGCAGCGTCGCGACGATAGGCCGTCTCGGGGCACAGGAAGAAGACGGCAGGCAGCATGATGGCGCAGAAGATGGCTTCCAGGTAGAAGGTCCACCACCAGCCGATGCTGTGGGTAATTTTCCCAACGACGATGGGTGTGAAGAAGGCACCGCCGAAAACGGCCAAGTTGGTGAAGGCCATGCGCGAGCCACGCTGATGTACGAAGTACAAATCGCCGACAGCAGCGTTGACAAGGGTCTCGAACGGAGCACAGCCGATGCCCTGGACGACACGGGCGCCAAGGAGAGAGTTGTAGTTGGTGCCGACGGCGCCGGCCCAGGCGGACGACCCGATGAGGATGCATATTCCCAGGATGAAAAGATGGCGCTTCCCCCATACACGTCCTGAGGGCACGAAGAAGATAGCAGCGGCGCCTACTCCAAGGAGGAAGTAGCCCGTCAATAGCGCGATGGACGTGAAGCTCTTGCGGAAGAGGAGCGCGATGGTAACGGTGTTTGCAGCGAGAATAGGACCCAGAGCCGTGGCAAAGATGGCGGTTATGGACAGAACAAAGGTGATGAGGTCACGCTTCCAGAGTGGCCAATTGAGGGGGTCGTTCGGGTCGTCGGAGGGCTGGGGAATCTGGAGGGGAGGGCTGTCAGCGGGGGGTGGCGGGTCGCGATGTGGTCCCTTAAGTAGTAGCTCACCAAAATAATGGGAACATCTCCGCTGTTATCGACCTTCAATCCGTGATGAGCGTTGGTCGCAGCCTGTGGGCGGTCGGGGTCGTCGAAGTAGCGCGTCGTGCCTTTTGAGCGGATTGACAGCGTCAGTTTTGGGATGACAGGTGGACAGAGCGGGTGGTTGAAGCACAAATTTGGACTTGGACTCACCTGGAACATGGTCCAAGGACTTTGATTCTAAAACGCCGAGACCCATGGTCGCATAAGTTGTTCTTCAAAGCGCGTTGTGCAGCTGAGTAAAGGAGTCGCGGGCTCACGACATGTTCGGGTCAAAGGTGCAGGTCGGAGCACGAGGCGGCCGAAAGATGTAGTTCTTAGGATGGGTCGGGAGACGGGACGTTGATGGACAGCGCTTGCCGTCGAAGGCACCTCCCGTGCTGCGTCCCAAGGTAAGACGAGCGGGCGACGCAAAAAGGCTATTCTCAACACCAAAAAGGTTAGGAGCCATTCCGACACCTTACTCGGGACCTTGTTCAGTGTGTGGTGCGACCCTGGGACGACGAAAGTGGGCCTCGAGGTTCACCTCACGGTGCTGTCGCCGCCGTCCTGCAGGGCCTGGACGGACGGCATTCAGCGGGTGTTCCACTGTTTGCTCGGCACCTGCGGCTTGGAAGTGCTGGGATTCTCCGCAGGGCCCGCAAAATCTTGTGGCTCATCAAACCTTATTCAGCAAACCTTTGGGTTGTCTGTGACAGGGAAGCCAGCTTGGTTGATTGGGTGACTAAGCTCGTTGTAGGTTCCACAGCGAACAATGGTGGTGTCTACCACCAAGGAAATAAGAACTTGAAAAACGGCTAAACTTACCTGTTGGAGATGTTATTGCCGTCTCAAGCAGCTGATCCATCCCATCCCATCCCATCCTTCTGTTGTTAGAATCAACCTTAACAACTCCCCCATCCTCCACGTTAATTCCGCTCCTAAGTCCAAGCATCAGAGTTCCGGAGATGGAGTCAATGCAAACTTCCCGTGCACATTCCCAAAACATGCGTCCCACCATTATCATCTTACACGAAGCAGTGAACTCTAGCCGCAATTGTTACTAATCGTCGACTGTCGTCATTTCTATCATGATCTGTGTGGCACACCTCCTTGAGCTTGTTCGACGTGCACATGAGCACAATCCCCTCTGCTGACCAGCATCTCCCCTTCTCCCAACGAACCTCGCCGTTGGAGTTCCTGGCAGCAGGCACGAGCGCCGCTAGCACGGTAAAGTGTCCAAGTAGGGTCCCACGACATGCAGATAGGCTTCTGATGTGCAAGGATGCCGCTTCCGAAAGAGGTAATTGGCCGATTCGTTGTGTCCTTAGGCTTGAAATGGGTCGTCTAAGCCTCATCGGTATCGCGATTCTTCAACTTCACGTCGGAGGAGCTGCCCGCCTCCGACGAAAAAACCGGTCATAACGGCGCCCAATTCCGAATTGCGCGTCTTTCCCCTTTTGTCAACTACATCAACCCGTCGGCCCGCTGTCCATCTGTTTCACCGCGTGTTTCGTTCAAAAAGAAGCAACTGTTGATGCAAAACTCGCCAGCTTGCACAAACCAGACCTGCGGCCTTTATTGTTGATGCTTTGTTCGGTTCGTCGTTTTTTGACAGTCAACGTACCCGACGATGATGACCTGCACAAATCAGCAGGCGCAGTGTCCCCATTCAAAACGTCATTTGAAGTTGGCAAACCCGAAAGCTGGCCATCTGAGCATAATCCATCTTCGTCTTCAATTAATATTTCTCGTGAAACGCGAGGATCGTCTTTCATAATATTTCTTGTATGCCAATCCGACCGTACGAATTCAAACCCGAACCTCCGAATCGATATCAGAACACTGTGATTCCTCCCAGGTATCTTCGAGAAGCTGTTTCGAGGTCCAAGGAGCCCAATGTGCTGGCACGGCGACGCTTGTAATACGAGGGCGCTATGCATCCTGTTACATTCGCCTCACACACTGCATGCAGGCTTCGCCATTTGTCTGCTGTAATCTTTACAGCCGTCGGTTCAGCTTTGGCGTAGACCGCTATTACGGCCAGCGGATAGGCATGGATCGTTACTCATATTCTGGTGGAAAAGAGGTGGGAGATTAAGCAAACAATTCGAGGCAACAAGGATGGCAATTGGTGGCGGCGATGGCTCTTTCTGGGGAGACTGCATAGGTCCTTGCCTACTCGGGCAAAAGCCAGCTTGCAAACGGAGCGAAAATGGAAAGAACGACGCCTTACGTCCCGTCACGAAAACCCCTGCTTCTGGCCGACATGGGCATCCCGCGTCCTTCGTAAGGCAGCGTTCACTCGCAGAATCTCACCAGCAAACAAACAATGAACTCGAGGCGTGGTTGGAGTAGTGGTTAACTCGTTGCCCTCCCACTTCCGTTGACAGGCAGAAAGTAGGTTGATATCTTCTCGATTGTGGGAACTTCGCTAACCCAAACAACACTGGTTCGAACCCGGTGCCGCGCATCAATTCTTTTTTTGCGACCTCCCGGCTCTCCGTCGATTAATACGAATCATTCTCCCAGCCCTTTCTGTGCTTTCGTAGTGTCCAATAGTTTTGTCAATGCACACCTCTCGAACAATCCATTCTTTTTGCTCGTCTGTCACTTCACGGCAGAGAGTAGGCTCTCGCTCGTCGTCGAGGACAATCAGAAAAAAAGGCAAATGGTATCCGTTTTCTCTCACTGACTTTCGGTTTGACGTACGACTACAGACCACATTTGCCGGGTCGGAGGCACCCTGAGGGAAGCTTAACATCCACATCCGAGACAGAGTTCAGCCCTTTTGCCAGAATCTATACGGTCGATTATAGGACGCTGCGAGCTGTAGTCTGGCCTTCGATTGGCTGGACAAGTCTTTACAGACTAGTTTTGCCAGTTGGTTGGCAAGCGCAGCTAGGATAGGGTGATTTCAGTGGCGAATCATGCAGGAAGCTCGCGGGTGACGCAACTTTGCTAACGCTTTCTTTCCCCTCAGACGACGTTTGACAAATTAATGGCAATACCGAAGCACCGGTCCAAACGCAAAATCCGAGCGGGCACGAAGATGACTCGAGGGTCATGACCGCGAAAAAATAAACGGGCCGACAAGAGCAGATTGGCAACGGCGACCGACGGGATACTATAAACCCGCCACGAGCGACGCTTACGACAAGCTCAAAGCGCCCCCATCGAGAACCCCAGCAGTCCGATTACCGATGATGCGTGGAGGAACAGCAACGAGACAAAAAATGGCACAGAAACAATCAATGCGGAGTGCAAAGATCTGGCTTTCGTTTGACGAGGGAAGTGTTTCTTGACAACGGAAGGGGGAATGCAGAAGCTGCTTTGTACCGAAACAGGTACGCAGACTCACGATTCTTTCGTGCGAATTTCTCAATGTTACGGAGCTATACAGCAAGACAGTGCACTACGGTTGGAGCACGTTCTCATTTTTGAAACATATCTAGAAGAGTGAGGGGTCTCCGAGACTGAGATGTCCCCCGTTGAAGAAGTTATCAATCATCTCCAAAGAGAATGACCCATCAAATTCCGGCACCATTGTCGTGCCACTGAACGAGGATGCATGATCCTGTTGTGGGTGCGGCGGTGGCTGTTGCTGCTGTCCTCTTGCGTCTTGATGATGCTGTCCCCAAGCCGCCGGCGTACCACCAGCAGCTACCTGTTGCTCCCTAAGGCTGCTCGGCGACGCCATGGCGATCCTGTGCGGCGCGCGGTTGTCCGTGACGATGGCTGTTGTGGGCGTAGCCGCCGCCGCCGCCACGCTTGCTACATTCGGACCGCCCGTCCCCTCGACCCGCGCGGTGACCTTCTTCAAAGCTCTCTCCAACCCGAATTGAATCGCAGACGGCGAGCTGGCCGACCACACTGAATTCTGCTTCTGCGCCGCCTTCAGCAATTGCAGCACTTCATGGCTGCCGCCGTTATTGCCACTGTCTACGCCGCCATAAGGCGGCTTTTGCTCATACTTGGAGATAATCAGCATGGCGTACGCGACACAGAGCCGATGAAACTCAGGCAGCTCCTCTGCCCGAGTGGATGGCATCTCCACGAACGCCCTCACCACCTCTGTCGCGAAGCCGCATACCCGAGCATGCGCCAAGTCGTGGAGCTCTGGGTTCTGGTGAGCAGGCGGCTCCTGACGCACGGCATCAGCTGACTGTAATCTTGGCGAGCTTGACAGGGAGTCGTCGTCCGAGGAGGCCTGGTCGTGCTCAAGTGAGCGTCGGGCGAGAATTAGCCACGCGATGGAATGGCTTATCCTCAATGTCGAGGCCGCGGGTAGTTCTGGGATATCACAATATTAGTGATCGACATTGACAATTGTCTTCCTAATTATGTTCATAGCCCAAAGTGAAAGCCGGCTATTGACATCGTCGACTTGAATACTCACCAAACAAATAGTTCCACCTCAATTTCCACGCCGCAAGTTCTTCACATTCCCCGTCGGCACCGAGGTACGAGCGCTGCGAAAATTTGTCCTGCAGGATAAGGTACAATGTGATCTCCGCATACATCATGGCGTCGCGCATGGTCACCTCTTCAAAGTTGAGGAGGAGCTTGCATTGTGCCAAGTACGCAGAAGGCACGGTCGCTGGCCTACCTGTAGTAGCCGCCCAACTAAAGAATGCAAGTCAGTAGTCTGTCGAGACTTGATGCTGTAGAACAAACTGACTGAAGGTTAACTAGGCATGTATTGGCCCAAAGTCGTACGACTCTCTGGTCATCCTCTGTCGACGTCCTCGCCTTTGTTCTCATCAGAATTTCTGAGAAGTTGATGCTCAGCATCGCCTGCTGAGCGCAATGCCCACTCAACAGCCAACTGTCGACATACTCGGGGCTCTGTAGCATTGTGTCAGCCTCATATTGCTGGAGCGTAGAGTTGGCTTTGTTTAATCACGTACTGATGGCGAACATGCCCACAGACTCATGATGAGAATACCCATCAACTCCTCCAGCGGCAACGGGCTCGCAATCATGAGCTGGCCAAGTTGCAACCGCACATGTTCGAATACGCGTCGATGCAAAACTGAAGAGCTGTGCTCGGAGAATCTCATTGCATGCAGGCAACATGCGTCATGCAAAAATGGCGACGCATGTCTGAGATCCCTATTCCTCGGGGCCAGGTCGATCTCGCTATTTAGCAGCAAGGTGTTTTTTCTTCGACGGACAAATCTGTTTGCTGCGTTAGAGAAACCCAAAAAAGAAAAAAAAGAGAAAAAAAAAACCATGAGGCCAACTCGTTAAAGCCTTCCCGTCACACCTAGGCATTGTTCAAGAACAAAGCCGCCGCTCTTCCTTTCTTCTTGGCCCCCCACAATTCTTTTTCTCGGACCCTGGTACTTATACGACTTTTGTATAGGGGAAAACACTTACTCCAAGACTAAGTCGCGAGCCGTCTTCTCGCTCAGTATTCCCAGAGAAACGAGGTCAGCCTGGACATCAAATGTTCGACGGAACCCTCCGCTTAGCTGGCTTCCGACTTTTCGAACTACCTCGGCGGGAGAGGAGTAGACATGTCGATCCGCCGGCTCAACATCCTCGTTTGCAGACGACCTACCAACGGTACCACCAGTACCACCGCTAACAACACTTCCAGTCCCGTCGTTATCATCAATGACGCTGTTGCTAGTAACATTTTTATCAATAGCAATAAGTCTTTCCTGACGGCCCACAGCCAAAGTCCTCTTTAGGTCTGGCCTGATGCTAGGCGCCAACATTTGCACAGTGGCCTTCAGATCAGCTATTGAGGCCTCCAGACTTTTAATTCTGTCGAGTTGCGTCTTTTTAGCACTTTAAAAGAGTTAAGAGACATTTTTTCTCCCCGCAAGAAACAGGCATGGGGGCGGAGAACTTACCTTGCGTCCGCGTCTAGCTTACTCGTCGGTGCTTCTCTTGAAGAGACGGAATGCGTGTCACCGCTGTCGTTCCACGTGCAGGTAATCCTATACCCTGTCAGTCAACCCATCTGATATCGCCCTGCCATTTCGAGCTAATTTCTGAAGGATATCTCGCTTTGGGGTATCACAATCCTTGATTGTGCCCTAACCTCAAGACCGCATAACCAACCAAGACAGTGCGCCTTCTTACCTTAGCGAACGACACCGTGAGCACTGCTCCGACTCCTCGTCCAGCTCACATCGACACTTTTGCCGACGGCAAGTATCGCAAGAAAGAATTCGCCGCCTTCTTTTCCGATTTGACTCGTCTCTGCCGCCTGCCGCGCCGTCCTGACGGCTCTCATCGCTGAGCCGGCGGCGGCGGACGTTGGGCGCGTCTGCCTCGTTCTGCATCGTGTTTTCCTCGCTTCCAGACATTACAAGACAATCCGAAGCCGACTATTGCGGAGATGGGGTATGCGGATATCGCGTAGTCGCCGCGGTATTGACGATGGCAGAAAGGCACGTCGTCGGACGCGCCGGACAAAAACGGAATTAGCCGGAGTCGGGATGTCGTTATCTCGTCCTCGCTGACTTTATCGTCCAATGGAAACCGTTCAGCGCCGGAGCAAGGGGTTGCAGGTGGAGTGGAGATAACCGGATATGGACGGACCGGGGTTGGTC
The DNA here is from genome assembly GCF_013390185.1 of Colletotrichum aenigma. Classification (NCBI taxonomy): domain Eukaryota; kingdom Fungi; phylum Ascomycota; class Sordariomycetes; order Glomerellales; family Glomerellaceae; genus Colletotrichum; species Colletotrichum aenigma. Next base: position 1,914,437 of record NW_023500913.1, read on the forward strand.
GAGCATGGAACCTCGATCTGCGGTGCGTAGGGACTCCGGGGGACACCAGTGGCGAAAAAACGTGGGTTGTGTAACTGCTGTGTAAGTCTGCCTTTGATATAAAGTCTAAAATAAGAACGGTTCCAAACATACGTGGTTTGAACACGAAGACTGCAATCGCCGCACAGCACATCGTCATCTGCGCCAATTTTCTACATCTGCGGCCTTAGTCTCTACGCACGCACACATTATGGCCACCACCACGGAAACGATACCCGCTGGGATGAAGAAGATCTACCTGGGCAGCTATGAGGGCCAGACATATCGACTTGTGTCGACGAACCCGCCGCGAGACTGCACCCCGGATGAGATTCCCATGATTGACCTGAGTGGTATATACGGCGACCCCAACGCGCGCAAGGCGGTTGCCCGTGAAATCTTGCACGCTGCGAAGACGAGTGGGTTCTTCTATATTGAGAATCATGGGGTGCCAGAGGATGTGACGCGTGCCGCTCACAAAAAGGGGCTCGAGTAGGTTCCGGCCATCAAAAAGACGCGGCGACGACGACAGTGGCGTCAACTTGAGACGAACGACTTACACAATGACAGGTTCTTCAAGCTCCCAGAGGAGGAGAAGCGCAAATTGACTTCGAACACGTCTGCATACGGGTACTGTGGGTTTCGAGAGATACAAGCGAACGTCACGGAGTCCAAAGACAGGAAGGAAGCCTTCATGTTTCATTACGAGCCAGAGTTTGACCCGTTGTACGAGAACCGCTTGGACCAGGTTCCGGACCACGTCCGGGAGCACTTACCAAAAGAAGACTTCACCTGGACCGACTCCGGGGACGGCGCGGTCCTGCCGGGCTTCAAGTCTGCCTTGCTGTCACACTGGCGTGCTTGTCTGGATCTGTCCCGTCGTCTGATCCGCACCATTGCACTTGCGCTGGATCTGCCCGAGGACCACTTTGACGGCGCAACAACGTATCCGGGCGGCGACTTCGCCGTGAACTTCTACCCGGGCCACGGCGACGACCCGGTTGAGGATCCGGACGAGGTCGGCGTCGGGGCCCACACGGACCTCCAGATCATGACCCTGCTGTGGCAAGACGAGCACAAGGGGCTTCAGGTGCTCAACAGCTCCGGGGAGTGGATGTGGGCGCCGCCGCTACCGGGCACCTTCGTCGTGAACATTGGCGACTTTCTCATGCGGCTGACAAATGACCGCCTCAAGTCGACGGTACATCGGGTCTTGCAGCACGGCCGGGAGGACAGGATCTCGATGCCTCTCTTTTTCGGTAAGTCTGTCTCCTGCAGCCTCGCGGGATGTAAGGTCATTGATCCCGCAAATGATGGGGCTGATCCAGTGATCCCTTCCTTCGACTGCGTCTTCTTAATCCCAAAAACCTGTTTTCAACTGAACAATGACGTGTGAAGGTTTCAATTTCGATCAAAAACTCGGCGTGTTGCCCACTTGTGTCGATGAGGCGCATCCCGCCAAGTATGAACCTGTGACGTGCGGCGAGGTGAGTCTATCCGAACATCCACCCACCTACCTGAACCCGGAGATAATCAGCGAGAGCGTACGTGTGTGTTGACATGAGACGAACAGCTCATCGCAAGGCGCTTAGCTCGGACGGAGATAACCTCCCGGCAGAGCGTGTGAACGAAGATATCGAGACGTCGATGGCCCCTCCCTTGAGGTTGTAATGCATGGACTGGACGTAGCCCGCCGAATGGTGGAGCGCGAGATCGTTTGATCGGGAACTTTTCAACAACACCTTGCCTGCCGCCCCAAGTGTTGTATGGAAACGGACAGGCAGTTGCAGGGTTTCATGTGGCGTTTCCTGCAGCGGTAGGTCTCTTGGGACGGAATGTCACGCACGTACGCACATGATGCGGCGGGATTGGTGTTGCGTGCTTGATGATGTGTTGTCGTCAAGACACCTCCGAGAGCAAAGGATGTGTCAGGCTTCCCCAAACTACCAAGAGATCGACCTCAAGCACCCGGCTCCGATTTCCAGTTGATATCATTGACCCCTTCTTTTCCGTGCCCCTGCTCTTTGTGCTTACGCGCGCGACGGGATACTCCATATGGACGAGAGGGGACCTGTGTGATGCTCTTTCCCACCCCCCACACGCATCAACGAGAAATTCGAATCTGTACAGCCGTAGTCCTTGTTGCGAGTACGCTTGCATGGGCCTGCGAGTATCCAGCGAATGGGCATCCTAATCGTTGAAAGCGGGTTTTTTTCTTGATCTCGATTCTTTGCCTGGTTATGGGGTCGACTGATCGCTTCCCCAAACGGTGGTCCATATCGTGCGATTCGGAACAAAAAAAAAAAAAGGGTTACAAGCCCACTCGAGAAGTCCAATTTCCTCACCGCTTGCTGACCGGTGATTCGCGGCATGTCACTTGCACGTGCACCGCCAGGGGGTCGGAGTTCGTCCAGGGGCAGGGAAGCGTTGCAAGGTTCTAGTGAGCGCCAATCTGACAAGTGACAAGCAACAAGACAAACGGGGTCACCTCGAGTATGACTCTCTCCAACGCAACGCAGTGGAGCGGATCGGATCGCTGTAGCACTGTGAATTTCCGAGGTACCTCGCCCTAGAGGCGTGCGAGAGCGTCCGGCAGCTGGGACCTGCAGGGAAGTGAGCGAGCCTTGCGAGCCTTCAAGACGCAGCAGAAGCGATCACCAAGGAGACGACGACAAGAAATAAAATCTGTGGCGGGGGTGGTGCTTGCGCGGTGATGCCTCGAACCATCGTCTGTTCTTTCGGGTAGATTAGCAAATCACTCCCCGCGACAACCCCGCAGGCTTGAGGGGAGGGGGGGGGGGGAAAGTCTGTACGGTCTAGACTGGGCTTCGTCTCTTCGTTCTTGTCAAAAATCGAATAGTGTTTTCATGACATTTTGCCCGCCAGTAACACAAAAAAAGAGAGAGGGTCCTGCCCGCTCACTGGAAGCGCCGTTGATGCTGGTAATTCCTTACTACCTGCGTGTCTGAAAATGGAAATCCCAGCGAAACTTGCTGTACGAGCGGCCCTCTGGAGCGGTCTTGATTCCACGTCGAACGATTTATTGGCGAATGCCAAGCAAGCGTTGGAGACTTAAGACTTGGAGACTCAATCTCGAGAGATACCTCAAAAGCGTCACGCATGGCGAACATAAGATAGATCGTGATCCGGCAACACATCACGCCTGGTTGCGGCTGCCGACATGGCTTGGCACTGAAGCCATCTCCCGGGGTGCTGCATGAGACTCCCATGAAATTTTGATGTGTACAGCTGGCGATTTATTCATTCCTTGGAAGGAAAAGGTTGCTTGATACGGAATGAAGAAGCCGCTCTGCGGATGGACCGGATGGGCGCGAACAAGCTGCGGTTGGTCCTTGGATCGTACGAGCATCATAAGCAAATAGGACTGGGAGCCTTGCAAGAAGGTTGTCGAGATGCGATTCGTCGATGAAGGTTGACCCGGGTTGTCAAATTCGCAGCCGCGAGGTTGAAATAGTGCCTGCCCAGACGGTACGTAGCCGTGAATCGATTTGGCTGCGGTTCTGCGATCGCTGGAAATTTCTGTGCGATGTGTAATCAGAAGAGACAGTAAGGATCGGACAATTGATCTGGGATCTTGATGACAAGCGCCCTCCCCAGCGACCAGTCCGCATGCCGTTAGCACTGTCTGTCTATCGTTTCGCGCACCGCAGTACTGCACTCAGTACAGGGTCTCATTGTGTCAGGTGTAGTGTTAGTCCATCGTGCCGTGCAGATAGAATATCCGCTGCCTGCTGTTCCCGCAATATGACCAGTGCCGGTGTACAACCAGCCTTGACACCTTGGCAGGCAGCTCAGCGAATTCTCTCTCGCTTCCGAACCGAAAAAATTCCGCCGTGTGAAAAAAAGGTCGGCAGTTCGGACGTCTGTATGCTTGGTCAGGTCTGGCCGCACGTAGACGTCGGTAAAGTCCGATGTTCAAGACGATAGTCGAGCATGGCCCGCCGCAGAGAACTACTGCGTACAGACAGAACTGAAGAAACCACACAATGCCCCTGGAACTTGCGCCGGGCCTGTCACCAATGAGGGCCCGACACTCCAGAAGCGGAACCCCAGACTGGCGCAGCTGCAAGCTAGCTCCTGCAGCTGAGACGTAGAAGGCAAAGCAGAATGGTGGCGAAGGCCGAGCAGCTGGGGTGACTGCAACTCATGCAAGGTTTCGGCGCGTGTATAGATACATCGAAAGACGTAGCCTTATTAATGCCACGGCCGTCGGTGTAGATGACGATGAAGTCCTGGGGGTGGCTGAGCGGTTCAAGGGTCTTGGGCTTCTCTTCAGTCTCTGGGCCTCGCAATCGGGCGTGGCGTCGAAGGGCTTATGTCCATCAAGAGCGAAAGGAGGCTAACGGCAGCCGAATCGCAGTGGGAATGCATACTGGGTCCCTAGCCGTTTGTTTTGGCGTGCCCGAACAATTAGAGACGAGAGAAGGCCCGAAGTGCGGCTGAAAATAGGAAAATGCATCGAGCATATCGTCCATTCCGTACGGATATACGGGTATCCGTAGCTGGATAGGACCTTGACCAGGTCCCTCAAATCGCCTGTCCACTGTCTGTAGCCTGTTTGCCAAGTGATTAGTGATTCGCAACTCGACGGTGGCTGGAATTCTTCGCGGTAGATGCCAGGGGCGGCGGAGGCGCACCAAGAGGGTAATTAGACCAAAGACCCAGACTACCCCAATGCCTAGCCACCGTTTTTTGCGGTCGGGGCAGTTCGGGATGTGGACCAGACGATAGGCAACCTAGGCGGAAGATCAGGTCCGAGATGCCGCGAAACGGCTCAAGTACCCGGGTAGTTTCTCACAAAACCGAAAGGAAGGGGGAAAAAAAAGAGACGGGATTTCCTGTGTGTGGGTAGGGCTGAAAAACCTCCGTCCCGAGGGTTGCGTAACCATGGACCTTGACCACCGTCGTCGGCATTTGTATCTCCAGACAGTCATCAGCTTCTGCGGCGCAAGTAGCTACCGAAGACGAGGTTGTCGAATTTTGGGCGAGCGTTGCAGGTGATGCTTATGATTGTTTGGGGGTTGGAAAGCGACACGCCATCGGCAGGTGTCGGATGCCGGATGGCTGGGGGGCAGACAAGCCCGCGTCGCTGCTAGGCGCGAGCCAAACCATCTCGTCGGGTTCGAGGGTGCATGTTCGTTTCTTTGTCTGTTAATTCCTTCTCTCATGGTGGCGGTAGAAGGCGAATGGTAAAGCTCGGATCTGATTTGGATCGACCTAGATCTGAAGTTTGCCAAGGGGCAGCCGCTGGTGCCGCCCTGTGGCGCGTAAGATGGTTCAGCCCCTCCCCGCATGCTCTTACCTTACACAGTCCGTGTACCGGTGCTCTCTTGAAGATTAGGTAAGACGGGATGGTGGGTCCACACTGGACCTGGACCGCCTTTCCACACCTACCTCACTCAGAGGTAGGTACTCGGGCTTCGATGTTGACACCTATTAGTGTCATACCGCAATGCCATGCCTTGGTCGAGGTTAGGTAGGCTGAGGAAAGTGGTGCTGATGCTGACGGCTAAGGTCAAGTAAGGTAAGGTAAGGTACCTCGAGGTGCATTCCTACGGAGCCTGAAGGCGCCTGCCGTAATTTGCAGCATGTTTTGCGGAAGAAGGCCATCTAGCCGTACATCCGCGGAAGATACGGAATCCGGTGTTGTCTCCGCGACAAACCGGTCCCGCTCCGTGCCGTGCACCCTTCAAAGAAGCGACATCAGTCAGTGTTGTTGGTTGGCAAGTGTGCCAGTGTATCCGTGAGGTACCTTAGTCCGAGGGATGAATGCCCTTTGGCACGGGACGAACGCTCGCTCCCCGGAGAGGGTCCACGCTAAGCTACCTACCTAGACGTTGGGCCCAAGGGCTGCTAGGCCACGTCGGGCGCCGCTATCCGCTTTAGGAAAATGCCTTTCGCTGTAGTGCCTGCTACAACAGTAAGGTAGGGAACGAGGTGAGACGTCTAACAGTTAGCTCATGTTGCAATGATATTCAAAGTCCAATGCTTCAACATCAAGTCAGCTGGAAAGCGAAACCAAGCCATCATTACTCGGCAACTGTTGCTGAACTGAACCGCGACGGAGCGGGCCCAAGTCCCAGGCAGCAAGCAGGCTGTCGGATTGACCCCCCGGCTTGTTTCGGTACCTCCTGCAGCAACCCATGGCTTCAAGGTTGGGTCCAGCATACGGTAGCACCCACCTCCTCCTGCGGATCGCTACCTTACTTACTGCTGACAGACAGCTTAGACGAGGCACTTTTGTCGCGGTGGACGTATTCAACTCTGACACACTCACCGAGGACTAGCGTTCGTCGACGTTGACGACACATCTCGCTTGAGCACGGGAGTTGGAATCAATCTAGAAACTACGTCTGCCGGCATGTCTGTGCTGATCGTAAACGGCCTATTTGATTCCTCATCGTGCCAAATGCATGTTGGTGTTCGCTCACGGTCAAGATCGGGTGGACGTTCGGGGCTCGCGGGGATATGGGGGCTGAGACAAGCATCGGTGCTTCCTCGCCGTGGGAGTGCAATCTCATCTGTCTGCCGCTTTCGAGTGCAACTGCTCGTTTACCTCGTACCACCGGGCCACCATGCCAGATGCTACGCAGCACCCATTACTACGCAGTATGTACCACCCAGTGCCCACGCCAATGCCAGGCAGCCAAGATCGGACCCGAGCAAGGCGGGACAGGGGTTTTGGAGTTCGAGCTGTCACACCAGCATGGTGTCAGGGAGGGATGGAGTGAGACAGAGAAATAGATAGAAACTTGGAAGCTTGGCCGGTGTCAAGGTACGCATCTTCCGCACTATCAGCACCTGAATAAGTAGACTTTTATGTGAGGGACGGGCTAGCAGGCAAAATGGCAGGAATGTAAGGAGGAAACAAGACGAGGAAAGACACACTGGCCAAAGCTGGCAGGTATGAGCGGCTTCACTTGATGCTTCTCAACCGACTCAACGGAGATCCCCTCACATCAACGAGGGGCGGAATTGGCACGATTTGATGGTGCGATTCTGGCCGAAAATCACTCTGCCTACTGCGAAGTGTGCAGCGCAATCTTTGCTTCCGTCGTCCGCGTGAGTGATTAATGATATGGCTGGAGAAGCGCAGGCATCCCGGATACGCACATCTTAAAGTTTTACCTAACAGGACCCTTAAACTCAGGACGATTCGACCCGAGCAAGACAAGAATGGCGGGTGCCGGTTGGCGCCCACTGTTCCAGGGTCGGTCTCGTGAGTCGTGGTCCCGCCTGGATCTGCACAGCACTGCTGCACGAGCCCATTGCTCTATCGGTAGGCACGCGAATGGCCTCTAATTGCAAGCACACTATGAGCAGGAGTGGACACTCCGATGAGTAATCTCTCAAGGTCTTCCCAGACGGTGCATAGTGCAGTTGGGAGACGACACACCGTGCGCTTCCACTGGCCAGGTCAGGCCAGGCCAGGCCACGCTCTTCTTATCAGACAGGTGCGGGTTCGCGACACTGTCCTCCAAGTAAGTGTGCCAAGTAAGTGGCAGACGAATGTCGTGCTTATGCTGGCCGTTGCTCATTTTCATCCAAGTAGGTGGTGTGCGCATTCTCCTCCCCTCCCGGGCTCTGTCAGGGCTGTGAACTTTTAGCTCGCCCGCAGTGACCAGCCCTACCCAGCCAAGTTGAGCCAGGTCGAATCTTAGATCGGGTCTAGCATTTCAGATGAGATGGCCCCCTTGCCCGTGCCACATCTGTCCGATGGAAGTTTCTTTAGCCGGTTCCCCAACGGCGAACGACCTGCGGCGTAGTACAGAAGCCATCTCTCCGCACCAGGTACGAGGATGGTGCTTGTATGTTGGAATGCCTTCAGGCTTCGGCACTCTGTGACGAGCCATGAGTTGTAAGTTGTGACAGGCCTTGCCTTGGCCCTACGCAGTGCGGATACTGGCCCTTGCTTAAGATGCCCTCGTGATGGCACGCCTTCGCACCTGAGAAACCCATCATGGATGTTGCAGCGCAGCAGAGATGGGGGGCAGGCAGGTATTGAGACAAAATCAAAGTGGTCGTGGCGCTTGAAACTCACCTTCTCCTCAAGTTGACAATCGTTACTTAAGCAAGTCAGGTGGCACAGTGTAGTCAATGCCTGTACGTAGGCTGGTAGGTTACTTGTACTATGTAGGTTGGCTTTTGTCTGGAAAGGCAGCTTCAGCCGTGGCCTTCGCTCAAAGAGGACGGGGGGTTTCGACATCCTAGCTTCCCTTCCAAAAAGGGTTTGCACACGGCGAAACATGAAGACTAAAGTTTGGGGGCGTGACGGCCTGGCGGGTATTCGTATGTTCAACTTCATCTGCCCACGCGTCCGAGGCAAGAGACCAGGTCAAGGTTAGGTAGGTGCTGTGTACTCTAAGTAGGGGAAGCCCAGACTCTGGGGCCACGATGAATACCGACCGGTACGCAGTACGCAGTATGCTCCCACGCTCCTTGGGACTTTGGGGGCGGGCGGCAGCTGGGCAGCTGGACAGCTGGGTCGAGGGTCCAGGTCGTGGAACCTCAGCGCTTCACGCATCAACACTGTCCCAGAAAACCTCAGGCCATCATCAGCCATCCGTCATTCCCTGCCGCAAAAGGTCAAGCAGTGTGACGTAGCCCTGCAAGTCTGTCTGCAAGACCCTGGCCGGTGACGTATGGACAGAAGTTTTCTAGCAGACCTCGTGCCAATTCGAAGGCATTCAGCTCTCTCACGATCAAGATTAATATGTCCTGGGGGCGGACGAGCGGCCTCTGGAAAGAACAATTTGGTGTAGCGTGCTCTTTTCCCCTCTTCACTTTTATATATCAGAACAGATCCCAGAGGCGATTTTCAAGATTTGCTGGCTTAGCTGGTCACACTGCCCGGCTCGTCCGACGACCAACGATCATCGGCAAATCTCCCCCGTCCTCGAACCCCGACCGACCCAAGCATAAGCCGCGCATAAAAAAAGAACAGCAAACCCGGCACACAACTCATCCAATTCGCCCCGTCGACTCAAGTAATGGCTTCCACGAGTGCTGGCTAGGTCGGTGCTTGTGCGGGAGGAGAAAAAAAAAAAAAAGATTAGGGGGTCTCCCGGCCCGCCATGCACCTCTCTCTCGCTCTCGAGCTTTCCCTACCTGCCTACCTAACCTACCTTACCCTACATATGTTACCTGCCTATGGATCTAAGCTGACACCGGCACTCGCATGGCAATGTCACTGGCCGAGCTTTTGCTCCGCGTCGCTCATCCATCTAACGGTACCTATGAGGGTTTCCCCCCCAATCTGCTCGCCCCCAGATTCATTTCACTTACTGAAGTCTGTGTCATAGGTATCGCTGGCCTATAGCGCAAGGGATACACACATATGGATGATTTTGCTGTAGATACGTTGTATCTCTCTATCTCGTTCGGGGCCGGAGGGGTCAGCATGCCCGAGTGAAGTTTTAACGTACGAAGGGCTCGGCGTCCTCAAGACATCCCCTTCGAAATGAATCGCAGGCTGTCTCGGTTCTCTTGGACTGCACATCACCCCCAAGAAGGAAGATAACCGAGGACCTCCAGCAGATCGACCCGCGTAGGGGACTCATTCCTTGTGGAGGGGTCATCCTGTCTTTCATACAGGGCTCTGCCAAACAAGTCGATGAGATGTTGCACCACCACTTTCTTTCGTTATTAAGCAAACTCCCGGCCAAGTCCTTTTGTACTAGCGACCGACGACCGGGCCTGCGTCATGAACACAACACCGACCGACCGACCTTACAGGCGAACAAGCCAAAGGACTGGATCGCCTCGGGCCCTCACTTCTTCCAATCTGGTTCACTCACTACTCATTCCCTCGCATCATCCCGGGCTAGGGTATTATCAACCAACGCAGGCAGGTAGGCAGGCTTCCACGCACCAACGCTGGCGTATCCGTACCTACTGCTGCAAAGGACGAGGAGGAGTAGAAGCGGGAGCTAAACAGGAGGGGGGTGAGAGACAAACGAGGCGTGGAGTGGCTTCAGCCCGGCAACATTGAACTCACATGTATCCATACTTGTTGCCCTTCCCGACGCCGCTACTCATCGCTTTGTCGGGAGAGCCCCATGTCAGCCATTGGCAGCGTCAAGTCGTTGCGAGTCCAAATCTAGGTAAGTCTTTTGTGGCTGCTTGACATGGTCTTGGACTCGATTTTTTTTTTTTCTCCCCTTCCCCCCTTTCCAACCTCGGCGATACTCGTCGTCGCATCGCATCGCATCGCATCGCATCCCACCGCTTGGTGCGCCACGTATTTCCTGCACCATCCACCTCAGCCAGGTAGGCTGTTGTGACGGTGGCCTACGAGTCCGTTTTATTTTCTCAATTTGGTATAAGTCAAGACTCCGCAAGCATGATGTACCGAAGGTAAGGTAGGAACTGCATGTTTCGAGCATGTACAATCAACTCCAGTCGTGTCGTGTACGGTCAGATGCCCCCGTTGAACCAAGGGGGGGAAAGGGGGAGGGACAAAAAAAAAAAAAAAAAAAAAAAAAGACCAGACCTGATGGCTGCGGACAACCCAATGTTGAGCGGTAAATACCACCCGGCGTCCACTCATCCCGCCTATTCCCTGTCACAGTCACTAGTTGCCGGTTGTGAGTTTTGGACTTTGCTGTTGAGGGTAAAAAAGTATCATTCCGCCCACCGTTATTGGATACGTCTCATAGGCTTGCTTTGTCCTCTTGTTTCCATTCATATCGCTCGGTCAATGGGAGTTGTGTGCGCCCACTCGATTATCCTGCCCTGCCTGTGTTGAGCCTTCAATGGGTCATTCCACCCTCCCGCCGCCTCTCCTGGGTCTCGCTCCGGAACTATCTCTCGGCGCGTGAGGTGTGTGTGTGTGTGTGTGTGCCACTTGCTCCGGCGCCATCCTCGTCGCCATCGTCGTCGTTGCCTCTGCCGATTTCGTCTCCTCTCGGGTTGCAGTCTTTTTTACTCTCGAGCTCTTCTCTTCGCCATCCTAGCGTTGCTTGAGAAACAAGACTTGCTTCCACCGGCACCGCGGACCATCGGAGACGGCCTTGTGCCCCGGCCAGAACGGGACCCCCAGTCCATCAGTCAGAAACCAATTTGTTCCGCATTGTCGCTGCCAGCCTTCCAATCTTTTTTCCAGTCGGAAAAAAAAAAAAAAAAAAAAAAAAACTCATACTCCGCCTGGCTTCTACCGGCGATATCCAGTAGTGGCCAAACAGCAACATCAATTGCCTGCAGCCACCTCCGCCTCCGGTGCGCTCGCCAGGCCACCCCGCAGCGCCCTACTATCATACGCCTCACCCTCGCCCCCCGAAAATAGGAAGAGAGAAAGAGAGAGAGAGAGAGAGAGAGAGAGAGAGAGAGAGAGATACGGGACTAAGGACAAAAAAAGAATATCATAAGCACGCACGGAATGCACTCCGGGCAACAGAGACCCTTCAACTCCGTCTCTGGCCGTGCCTACTCCGTCTGTTGAAGGACGCTTCCGCTTCCGCCTTCCCTCCCTCTCCCTGCCCTCTTCATCCTGCTCCTCCACTTCCACGTCCCCATGTTGCCCAACGTGCCTGCTACGGCTTGCCACTTGACAACCCCAAGACTCAATTAGACCACATCCGCCACCTTTTCGAGCCATTCACGACACAGCTTCAACCTGCCACCCGTGTCCTCCTCTGTGCGACCGCGACAGTGGCCCGCCGAGTGCCACCCTCGCCATCACTCGCCCTCTCAGACCCGATCTCGTCGCCCCTGGGGTTAATCACTCCTTCGCAAGCACCTCGACGGCTTGCCTGAATCTGGCCCCCTTCGACCCTCGCACTGCCTGGCGTTGTTCTTTTTGGCATGCCATCTCCTCGACTCAACCTGTCCTAGGTTCTTCATGAATCTCCAACACCCAAACCGAATCAAACCCCCTCCGATCCCGTCACTATTAGGTCTACCATGGACGACGAAGCAGCAGCAGGGCCTTCTAGCGAGATGTCGCGAGGAAGCTCTGCCGCGGCCGAGTTGAGAAGGGACCGAAACTCCGTCATGAAGGTGGTAAGTCCAACAGACCCTTTCGCTATTTTTGCTGCAGGTTTAGCGTTGCGTCGACTTCAACAGCACAAAGTTTTGCGGCTATGTTGACGACGTGGCTTTGCTCGTAATTTTGACTGCCGATGGTCGTTGAGTTTGGCAATCTCGATCTGTCGCCGTCTGACAGCTGTTCCCTTGCCGACCAGTAACTGTTTGGCCTTTTCTTGTCAACCAGAAGAAACCTGACATGATAACAGGCATGCGGTACCTGCCGTAGAAGAAAGCAGGCATGCGACGCGGAGAAACCCAAGTGCAGCTTCTGCAAACAGCGAGGGTTCCAGTGTGACTATGCGGCGCCGCCCGTGACGAAGTGAGTTCCTTTCCCGCCTAACCCTCTTCTGTCCGATAGCATCAACGACTGCATGTCTGTTCCCAGCATTCCTCTCTTAATCCCTGCGGACTGCCTCGCTGGGGGTCGTCTGGAGGGATGCTTGTCAGCCTTTGTTAACTAGATGATGTGCGACAGGAAAGACAGAACTATGGAAGAAATTCGAGATTATCTAGCTCGTATCGAACCCAAAATCCACCACATTTATGAGAACAGCGGAGACATTTCTAGACTTTACCAGATTTTCGACCCTTTCGGCTACCAGTCGCAAACCGCGACGGCGAGTTTGCAGATGCCCGTGCCCCTACAGACGCAGCTGCAGTACGTGTCCGCCGTTCATCGAATGATGCGGTGGGGTGCAGTGTGGGAGATGCTTCGAGCTGCTGAGCCCAAGATAGAGGGACTTGAGACCCTCCTGGAACCAAACTTTACGTCGATCCTAATGGAAAGCCAAGGACGCGATGGGAAACTTTCGCATGATGTTCTCAGACCGAATGTTGCGGGCGGTGCGACCCTGAGTTATGCCGACAAAGAATGGCTGGAGCAAGGATCGACGATATACTTCAGTACTTTCCACCTGATGCACCCTGTTTTAGACCAGGAGTACTTCATGAAGAGAACACTGTCATCTGCAGTCAGCGGTAAAGTTCCGCAAGAAAGCGCAGAATGCGCCCTGGTGTTTCTGACGATTGCTCTTGCTCACATGGCTTCAACTGGGGGTGCCAGTTTGGAAATGGACAACCAACCGCCGGGCCTGCACTATTTCAACGAGGCGAGACGCCGCATGGGATTCTTCATGGAAGAATCCACCATCGAAGCCGTACAGGTCTTCGTGTTAGCAGGGTGAGTTCTCGTAATCGGAGGGTGGGATGCGCCGGGCGTGGCGCCGGGCTCCGGGCGGGCTCCGGATCCGGGACCGGGACCGGAACCGGGGGCCCGTCCCATATGTGCCCGCATCGGGAGCCGCACCCGCGCTTTTTGGGTGTGAGTGTTGGAAAAAGAAATTTTTTGGCTGACTCGAGCTTGGTGGTTTCCACGACCAGATTGTACTATGAATGCTGTTCTCGACACATGGTAAGAGTCGGCGAGAGGAGGGGTTGCCGTGGGTATTTGGCTAAGATGGAGGCAGGAATTCCGGGCTATGTCCGTTCACGCGTCCTTGGCTTGCCACAGGATGATTGCCGGGTGAGATTTATTTACCCCCATTATTGCCGCGGGTCATCCGGTGCGCTGTTTTTACTGGCCAATGTGCTGATGAGAGCCTGCAGCAGCTCTGGCCAGGACCGATCTCAGACGCAGGCAGATCTGATGCGGCGGCTTTTTTGGCATTGCTCCATCACAGAAACGTATGTGCCATCGCCCTTTTCCCTTCATCTTCAATTCAACGATCCAAAAAAAAAAAAAAAAAAAGTTGGACCCCCAACCCAACGCCCCAAACTGGACCCCTAATCCCCATCGTCATCGCCAACCCCATCTTCCATTTCACGGCGCATTCCCGCAGCCTGATGACGATGCGCGTCCGCATCGTCTGCTTTAATCGCACCCCCCTCGCACCCCCTCGTGGTGTTTGGCTGGATTATCAACGCCTGTCCTGTCATCCCCTGTGTCTATCCCTCCACGTCTGTCTGAGTTGTCTGACGAATGATTACTGAACAGGGGACTCAACCTGGAGCTCGAGTTGCCTGTGACATCGCTCAATACGACAGAATGCGAAATGTGGCCAGACATGTTCTCAGACAGTCTGGTCCCAGATGCAGGTTACGGCGTTTACGAGGAGCATTTTTACTCGCAAATCAGCATGCGGAAGCTCGCGCTCGACATACATCGCACATTGTTAACGGGTGAGTACTTCTCAGCAGCGCCTCTGACTCTGACCACTCTCCTCTCGCTGGCGCTCAGCGATGACTTTGTCGTCATATGCCAGTTCTGAGTTGCACCATCGCAAGTGCAGCAGGAAGCCTTCCCCATGCCACCCATCATACGATGATCCGTTTGGGATGTACCCCACTAACGACCTCGCTTCACCCAGCTTCGACGAGGCCGGCCTCCAGTCCGGGGCTATTCACGCAGACGGCCAAGGAAAAGGCTTCCCATGAGCTACACGTTGCAGTTGACCAGATGCAAAGTAGTCTCAACGAATGGCAATCGCAGTTGATGGAAGGACTTCAGTGGAATACTAACCAAAGCATGACCCCTACACCGTTCCCAGGGCAGTATCCCACGCCATACCCAGCGCCGTGCCCTACCCCTGGGGAAGAACGCATGGAAGGGGTCATGTCTTCAATCGGTTCCGTGTATTTTCCCAGCAACCAGTTTATGGCACAGCAGCAGATCGCGACGGGAGTTCTTCCGACACAGCCAGCGTCGCCCGAGGCCATACTCCAAGCTTTGCTGCGCACTCGTCTCAGTTACTTGCGGTGTCTGCTGTACCGTCCTTATATCTACCGGGTCGTGCATTCTGACAAGCTGTCTTCTCAAGACCTCGTCGGGGCCGAGGAATACCTCCGGCAGTGTGTTTGTTGGCCCATCATCATACCGCCGATGTGCCACAGCAAGCGCCTGATCCATGGTCTTTACTTCTGGTCGCACAACCTGATGGGGATTCTCATCATCCTACGCCTCGCCATCACGCACCCGAGGCTGCAGGCGGTGTGTCTCAGTATTGGTAAGAAGGACAAGGAGGAGTTCAAGAGACCCGGCGCGTGGAACGCGCAGGCGAGGCAGACCATATTTCTGTGTGTTGAATGGTTCAAGAGTCTCGTGGATATCGATGCCGATGCTAGGTGGTGTTGGTCCATCATCCAGGGCATATACCCAGAGCTGGTCCTCAGCCCGACAAACACCCGGTTCCTGCCAGAGTTTTACCCGACGGCGATGCCATCTCAAGAGGGCTGATGACCCTACTGTAACCAGTTTGGCTGTCAACTTGCGGCTGTGCGCTTATGAGGAAGATGAGGTGGATGTTGAAGAGGAGCAGATGACTCTACAATCTACAGCAGAGGTTGAAGGAACCGATCAGGTTAGAACGACGGGTCTACGGCTGCGAGCGGCTCGCAGATATGGTTGATTCGGCTGAACAGACAACAAAACAAAGATAAGAGGGAAAAGAAGAGAAGAGAAGTGGCACTCACGAACAGAACACCTGGATTGCGATGGGGGCTTAGACTGGAGAGATACCCTTGCATGAGATGCTCCGCGCTCCCTCCTTTTTTATTTCGTTTTCTTCTTCTCCTTCTTGTCTACCAATGGTTGGCTCCGTCTAGAGAGCGGCTATCTCAATATGAAAACCGCAGAGAGCGCGACAGACACACACAAGCCGTTCAATCATGGTCTTTCAGACGCCCCCGGTGATGCTTAGCCGGCCTGGGACCGGAAGGGGGTGTCCCTCAGCTGGACATCTCCAAGTCTGAATCTTGCCAATTGCCTAATAATGCCGCACCGTTCTATTCCAGCACGAGGAAAGCCACAACCTCCCGTATCCCCCCCGTACCTCTGGGATACGGTCTGCCTTCCACAAGAATCAACAGGAGACATCCTATCGGCAGTTTAATGGGAAACGCATATTACACAGAGTTGGATTATCATCAAAGACTCCCCTCACGCCACAGGCATAATAACGTGAGGGTGAATCACCAACACCCATCTGACCTGGTCATCCTCATGCTTGTGGATATCAAATTCCGAGTTTAGACGAGGCTTTCTTGATTGTTCAGAGGCCCATGGAGGCCGATTGATCGTACCAAACTGGGGGCTCCGAGACTTGACATGATATGCGAAGAGTTGACGCGAGTTTGCGAGTGTGTAACGTACCTCCACAAGTTTTCTTGTATAATAAGATGCCAGATTATATCCATCGCTAGGATTGCTCATGCATCGCGGCGTGCTCCGTCAAACCTCACCAAACCCCGGTGTACTTACATACCTGGACCGCCGACACCGGGTATGCACCCGCGTCGGCTTCGGTTTCCGCGTTGAATCTGCCAATGCCACGGGCCGAACTGTTCCTCGGTCATTCCGCGTGCTACTACACACACCGAATGCCTCCCTCGAACGCCACCTAAACGCCACCTCTACCAACAGATACTCCCGTAACCGCCCTCGCACCAGTTGGAAAAAATAAAAAGCCGAGAGAACCAACGTCAGAAGGAATCAAGCGCAAGCCACATTTACCAGCCTTCCACATAGACTCGAGAAACAGCACAATGAACCAACTAGGTGGTGGACAAGGGAACTAGTGGAGTGGGACAGCGACAGAAGGAAGGAACTACCGAACCCAACACATCGAGATGACTGCAAAATTGCAGATGCAGTGTCGCCTGTGCCCAGGCCGTGGGGTGCGGCTGCTTAGCTCGGCTTGGCCTGGCTTGGTGTGTACCTCGAAGGCGTGTATCTTGGCCTCTCGGCCGGGTAGGCAGACAGGCAGACAGGCAGGTCAGACAGATCAGACCCCTCTCTCTCAAAAGGGGAAAGGGGAAAGGAAAAGGGGGGCGTGTGGGAAGTCGGGTTGGGGCCCAAGGGGGATGGATGTAAAGAAAAGGAACATGCCAAAGCGGTGTTGGGCTTGCAGCACAAACCTGTCGTCGTGGTCGCTCGGATTCAGCCTCTTCTTTTCCCGCCCCGCTCGCCCCCTCCAACGACCGCGACACATTCCTTCCACGTCAAAGACAAGACGTCAATGGACGAGGCCGTGCATTTCCTTTTTTCCCTCTTTCACTCCTGTGACGTGTGGCTTCGTTGTTCTTGAGGCTTGCGCCAATGGCGAACCACGACGTTTTCCAGGGTCCTTGCCGCTTGCCCACGCCGTCTTTGGTCGTCACGTTCAAGACATGAAGCTACGCGCTGTGGCTGGCGTTTGTGGCTTTGATGTGGACGTAGGGGAGAGAGCTCGAGGGGTGGGTGAGTGTAAGCCAGTTTCTGTATCTGTATTCAGCTGGCATATGCCAAACATGCCAACTAATAACTCGACGCTTGACTCAACGGGCAGTTAGTAGATGCTTCTTGTCGTCGGCAACAATCGGCCCCAACGGCTCTTGTTCCGGCGGTGCACCTCTAATGCCATAATACACGAGGTCGAGAACGGGGACGAACGCGGTTCCAACAACGCAGGCGCAATTAGCGCTAGGTCTGCCGGTGCGAGGAATATGCACAAGGCGGAGGAGAGCCGGGCGCCACTACTGAAAGTATATGCGCGGCAACAGGACGGGCGGCGGTCCGGCGCTTAGGTCCGCACATACCTCTCTCCTTACGTGTGTGTTTTGCTGTGTGTGCTCTCCTCTCCCGTAAAAGGTGGAGAGAGGGAACACGAAGAAGGCAGAGAGAGACATGAGTCCGCATCTGTCAAACGTGACACGGATGATTGTCTTGGCCGGCCCAAAGGAGACGACGGACCAAGGCCAAGCAACTCTTCGCCGAGGAGCCGAGAACGACTGCCCGGCGGGGAGGGGAGGGGCGTCAACTCGACCAGCCCCGGACTGAGCCTTCATGCGGCTGCGTCCTGCGTGCCCAAGGGACGGACGCCGCACCGTCCCGGCCTGTCATGTGGCTTGCCCGGCCCCCCCATCTGCAACCTCCTGAGGCCTGCGTCGGGTTCGATAGCCGATCCATAGTTGCTTGCGGAGATTCCAGAGAAGCATGCAGGGCCTTGCATCTATCCCTGAAGGAGCAGGCATGCCGACACTTCTATCGATTCCTGTGTGACCGATGTAAGTCAAATGTGGGTAGTAATCGATCAGTAACCCAGATGTGACGGTGATTGTCATCTTCAATTCAGATCTTCCGTTCAAGACTGGCGGATCCTGAGACAAAACAGAGAAAGGAAGCTTCCCGTCTTCAAGGGGGGATGAGGAGCATCTTCGCCATCCCACTCAATTCTATAGCTGGGGGAAACAAGGCACTTCCCCGTCCTTGTTCCGTTTCTCTTGCGGCCGTCCCCGCCGCCTATCAAGCTTTCTCGGTCGGCTCTTGGCCCGGCTCGGCGTGTGTAGAGACCCGCTGGGCGGATCGGGAACTTTCTGCTGCGCAACGTGAACACGGGATCGGAGAGAATCATGTCGTGCGTCAGTCTCTCTGTGTAAAGGGATGGATCGTACATCCAAAACCAAAACAAAAAAGCCTCGGGTAGCACGACGTGAGGCTGCAGAACATGAACATCATGCGAGAAGACAAGAAGATGTCAGCCGCAGCGTCAATAATTCTGTCTTGTGTTACGCGAGCAACCTGCCTGCAGGGAAACGGAGCGATGATGTGGGTAAGGGGTGAGATCAGACGATATGCCTGCATGTGCGCTAGGTATGTCTCTGACGGGGACCGCGGCCGTCCCTTCCCTAGCTTCCCAATGTCTCGACGTGTGCTTTGTGGTTGGCCCCCAAAGCATGAAGGAGGGGGAAGCGGCCCGAGCAACGAGCGACAGGCCCGTAGTCTGCAGGCGGTCTAGTGATGGGTAAAGTCCAAGCCTCCCTGAGCAAATCAAAGTGAAGCGGACGCACGAGCTGCTGCGTCTTCGATGCATATGGGTGTGTGAAGTGTGTGAGTGTGTGTCTTGGTGCCCAATGGACGTGATCGATGGTGCCCGCCCATGTCTCTCTCCTCCTCCTCCTCTCTCTATGTCTGTGTCTCTCCTGCGATCCCAAATCCCTGGAACTGGGGGAGGGAGAGAAGAAAAAGAAAAGGGTGGGAGGGCTGAGCGAGGCCCCCGCGCCATGACGATGTCGTTTGTACGTACATACGTCCCGTCTTGGGTGATGGGATTGAATGATTTCATCTGGGCTCCATCAGCCTTGATCCCAGCCTTATTCCGCCTCATCTACTTGGACGGAGCAGAAAATCCGCTGAACATCATCCGGAGTGGACGCAAGGAGAAGAAGAGGAAAAGGAAAAGAAGAGTTTCCCCCCTTCTTTGAATCATCCGGACAGGACGTGACCTGGCCATCCGGACCAATAATCCAGACAAGCGAGCGCCACGCGGCCGTGGCCTGTGAGAAATTTGGACGACGTTTCAGTGCCTTCTCGCGATCAGACTCGGCGGTAACCCAAACAACGACACGGAAGGGCAAGGAATGTCGGAGGGGATGGGGCGGGAGGAAGAAACAGAGCAAAAGTAAACACGGAGGTTCCGGCTTGCCCGGGCCCCCGGGCGGCCTGCCTTTGAACTGGAAAGATGGAACATTCCCCGGGACCGTGTCGTCCCAGTGCCTGCTCCTCCTCCTCCTCCTCATCATCATCCTCCACCATCTCCTCCTCCAGTCTGTTCCCCCTCCCCACTCTACTGAACACGACGTCGTCGAGGAACGCGAGGGCGCCGCACCGCACCGCACCGCACCGCACAGCGAGCTCCGGGTCTTCCGTGGGCTGGGAACGTTCCCCGGGGGACCTGGGCGACCCTGCCAGCCGGCCGTTAGCAAGCATGCTAATCATTTCCCCTACCCCAAATGAGTTCCCCAACAAGCTCCAGAGTCAAAAAGTCTAAAAGCCTATTGAGCCGAAAGGGGCAGCCCGCCGACCAATCATGCGCGCCTATGATGCCGGCAATACGACCTTGTAATTGGTGTGATTTCATCATGAGAAAAAAAGAGTGTACCATTGCCTAGGGGCCCTGTCGATATTGAGTAGGCGGATGGAAAGGTGAAGGGAAAAATAAGGATTGGTGGCGCGCGGTTGAAGTAAGTCATGACTGAATCGGGGTAAGCACCACGAGTTTAGCAAACCATCAGGTGCCTCGATCTCCCCTCTCTTCTCGTCCTTTGTGCAGCTGTGTCGCTTTTCCCCTTTTTCCATCTGCCCCTCAAGGTCGCAATTCTCTTCTGTCGGCTGCATTTCTCACGCTCAGACGTATCTTCACGCGGCTTTGTCAACACCTCAGAGTGGACATCAGAGTGAGAGACAAACACACAACCGAGCGCCTCGCACCACATACCGCATACCGCAACCTGCCAAACATGAAGTTCGCCATTGTCGCATACGCGCTTGCCGGGCTTGCCGGCGCCCAAGTCCAGCAGCTTCCTACCTGCGCAGTACGTTCGCATCCTGTTCTTCCGTACCCCTCTTGCTCTCGCTCTCAACCCCCCTGCCCCTGACGTCGCATCTGGCGTCGGCGGGAGGAAGCAGTTGGCGTCTTCGTGGGCTGACCTTGGTTACAGCAAACATGTGTGAACAAGTACACGTCAGGCACTGCCATTGCCGGCTGCAGCAACCTCGACATCAAGTGCATCTGCTCCAACTCGGGCTTCCTCGACGGCATCGCCTGCTGTCTCGCTGACGCCTGTCCCAAGGCTGACCAGGACACTGCCGTCAAGTACGCAAAGGACATTTGCACCGGTGCCGGCGTCACTGTCCCCGATCAAGTGGTGTGCAAGAGCGCCAATGCCACCGCGTCTGGTAGCGCGGCGGCCACCGGTGCGAGCCAAACCGCGTCGAGTCCCTCTGCCACGGGCACGGCCAACGCGGCGCCCATCATGGGACCTGGAGCGCTGCTTGGTGGTCTCTTCGCCGCGCTTTTTGCTCTGTAAATGACCTGGGAGTGTTTTCGATGTTCGCGACGACGACCGGCAATCGTCGTCTTTTTAAAGGCTCACCTAGCCTGTATGTGGACTTACTTATCATGGTTTTAATGGCTATATTTTGCGTTCGCGGTGATGCTGATTGTGATTTGGAGACAAGAACCAGCCAAAATCAATATGTGGTTACCATCAATGTGTCGTTATTTTCGTCAGTGACAGGAAATGTTGATGCCATGCAATTGGTTGGTGATTTCAATGCGGCAGCACAAGGGTTCTTCTTCACCTGCAAACAAACGCAACGACGGTGCTGGACAATGAGAGCAATGTCTTGGTCAAAGCGGTCGGCAACGGACGATACGAAAGCGAAGCCACGTTGATAACACGCCGTCTTGTCTGTGGATATGTCGGCAGAACAGCGGAAAAGCAGCGTCGAAACATCGGCGGGACCCCTTCTCCTTGGACCCTGACCTTACATCATCCATCTGCCGACGACGAGGTCAGCACGCGGGTAGCATTTGTGTGTGTCCGGGGGTAGCAGACCGCCAGTTCATGTATGTGAGGCCCGGCCTTGGTGCTGGTGCTGGTGAGGATATTTGGAGTTTTTCGACGAACCTTCTTCTGCATCGGCCTAGGGATCCTGGACTTCCCCCAAACGCCGTCGGGCCTCCTGCAGGCGGAAGCTGTAGGAGGTGCGGGAGGGGGATCAACAAACGGCGAGATTGACAAAAGTCTGTCTGACCCTACCGCCCGCCTGGAGTTGGAGGGAAATCTTCCTCTTCCCGCTGTCAAATCCGAGGTGCCAGAAGCTTGCTACGCTTCCAAAGCCTCGTTGCGACCACACACAACGCAGGCACTGCAGGGAAGGCAGTGTACGCCGAGGTACATGTTTGCTGAGATGGCACTTAACAGGCTGGGTGTGTGTTGACGATGAAGACGACTACCAAGTACGGCACAATCTTGGCACACCTTGGTAGCACGCATGTAGGTTAAATGACTGCCGACGATGGCACGTGGTAAGCTTCGATGGACGTCGCAGGTGAGCGGATGCTGTCCCATTTCGAGGTGGTCTCCGCACACTGACAATGCCACCGAGGTCGCGGCAAAAGAGGACGGAACGGAGGTGATAGCCGCGTCATTTGCCATGAGGCTCCCGGCCAGACCGGGAGACCCCGTCTGTGGGAGCAAATGTTGCCTTGGATGTTGTCTCCGTCGTTCATGAGATGAGATGCAGCGCAAACGCTGGGATGGAACGGTAGCAACCGTTTCGATATCGGCATCTGTGGATCGGGAGCGGTGTAGTCCAAATGCTACATTTCCAACGACGGCCGATTGGAAATTCCGGTCTCGATTGTCCAACGCAGCAGGGGCTGAGCTGCCAGTCCGACGGCCGAGGCGGTGATGCAATGCTCGAGTTTACGCAGTAAGGACTCTTTTGCGGTGTTGATCCCGTCTAGTATAGCCGACGCAGCCGACGCAACCGACATCCATGTACGCCATATGTACTGCCTAGTACATGCAGGAACCCTCAAGTTGCTTGGGAAGAGGCCCAATAAGGTATGTGACAACGAGCGTACAGCTTCATGGTTGCCGCAATATACAGAGATGAGCCGGAACCATCTGGCCAGAAGTGGTCTTCGTCACCTCAACGCCGGCCCAGGGTGGATGAGACTAGCCGTCACTGCCACAATCTTTTCGTATATCCCCCACCTAAAGATATTGTCACGGCGCGAGGTCTTGGCAACGGCAGACAAGCGGGCGATGGTGAGAATCTGCTGCGTGCCCGTAGCATTCTTTCTGGATTATTCGGCGTCTTGCCGGTGTCGTTGTCCTGGCCGTCCTCTTCTCGTTGGCCGTTTTCGGCTTGAACCACAGACCTGAGAGCATTAGAGGCTGGCCCCCCACAGGGACAGAGACGCCGTCCGACAGTCTACCCATGCAGACGCAGACAGATTGCAAGAGCCGCGCCGCCACGCAACGTCTGCCGTGTGCACTCGGAGGGGTAGGTACATTCAGGCCGGCCGATGGGCTGGAGCGCAAGACGTATTGGGAGATGCGCGTGAAAACGTCAAAGTCGCTAGCCTGGTGTGGGCGGGGTGACATGTTATTGGGGGGAAAGTTGACGGCGAGGTAGGGGAGGGGGCGTGTGTGAAAGGCAAAGTACGTGCGGCCATGTATCCGTAGCATGGCTCCCAAGTTGAAGATGATGCTACTCGGTCGTCTTGAACTGAGTTAATCTCTTCCTGTGGCACGTCAATTCAACGCCAGTGCGCCGACTGCCCACTCTCGCCGCCGCCGTCCATCGCGCAGTGCAGTGCAGTGCAGTGCCGTGATATCGCAGCAAGGGTTTCGTATTCCGGACATCCAGGGCTCTCGCCGAGGCTTCAGCGGGATGGGGCCAGTTCCCCTTCTCTCTCGCTCGAGTTCTCCATAAGGCAGACAAGACTTCAACGCCTAGCCGTTCCTGCAGGCCTCTCCACCACCTGTCAGAGTTTGCTGGGTCTATCCGTGGTGTGGTGTGGTGTGGTGCGAGGCATGTACATCGCTGGGTACCGCCGTGGGAGGTATTCGTAGCGCGCGTGCTTGACGATACCCCTTCCAGACGCTAGTTGCGAACAGGGTAGCCAAGGGGACTCTCACATCGGGTACCTGTCAGGATGGGCTTGGAATTGCCGTGATACGCTCCAAATCCGATTGATGCGATCATCCAGCTCTCAGCCGCCGCCCAGGGACAGAGAGAGAGAGAGAGAGAGAGAGAGAGAGAGAGAGAGAGAGAGAGAGAGAGAGAAACAGACCAGGACCAGGGCCAGGGCCAGGGAGATCAGATGAGGAACTTGGGGTTTGCGAGGGCGGCTTTGGTGGTTTGGCTGCAGAGACGCCGCAGAGCTGCACGGTGCTTTGACCATTTTGAAGTCTGGTGTGAAACTTGACGGTGGGTTTGTCTGCGAACGCTTTGACATTGCAAACTCCTGCTAGCTCTGCATCTGCTTCTGCATCTGCTTCTGCATCTGCTTCTGCATCTGCTTCTGCATCTGCTTCTGCTTCTACTTCTGCAAGAGGAACGAGGTAACACCTCGCCGCTCGGCGACGCGAGCGACGCGACCTGGGTTATTGGAAATGGGGTGATGACGCCCCTTTGGTCAGCATTCGTCTTCGTCAGTCTGTCGTTATGTAATCTTTGATCTCTGCTGCTCAGAAGTAGTCTGTCTGCTATCCAGGCCGACTCAGGAGCTGGAGATCCGATGCTTTTGCTCTCGTCCTAGGGGATGAGGAGCAGCTGGATAGCCATTTTCCTGATAGAACCTACAAAGGCCGAGGCCATGTGGGCCATGCCAGGCTTGGTTGAAGCTTTTTGCCAGTCCTTTGGGGCAAGCTTGCTTCCCAGATGAGAGCTGTTTCCGCTAGTCCTCACAGGTGTCTTCCGAGGAGCTTGGTCACTGATGCTGCTGCTGTCGGCATCGCCGTGTTTGACTCTGCGGTGCCTTCACAGGACTGGTGGGATGACGTTTCCGATGTTGCGCCGTCATGCCGTCAAGTCAAGCGTAATTACCAGGTGTGTCTCCGTGAAGAAGAACCTGGTCCTTCTGGGATCAAATAGGTCATCGAATGCTCACATGTGCCTGAAGCCCGCCAAACCGGCGGCTCGGAACTTTTCAGCTTCCACTCCAGCAACAGTATTTCGTTTGTTGTTTTAGAGCCCTTGCTTGTCAAACTTGAACCTGGCAACGCCCTGGCAGGCGAGCCCTTTCATCTCGCTCCGTGGCCACGACTGCTTCTTCGACCCGAAAAACGACGCATCGTGAGAGAAAGCCCGAATTCCCGAGTAAAACAACGAATTGGGAAAACCAACTGTCCTGTCTCTCTGGTTCAGGGTCACGATGGCCGGAGATCTTGCGGAGCTGCCCCGTCTGCAAAGCCTGGTTGCAGAGACGAGGGGGTGGTGGAGGTGACCAGCTGCAGGGTCGTCGACCTGTCAAATGCATGACACCCCTCCGGACCCTCCCCGTGTGGGAGTACGGTACAGACACTTGCGATGGTACTGCATGTCTGGATCTGGAGCCAGATGATTAAGATTTGATGGCCAGCCAGAAGCTCGGCAATCCTGCTACGGATGCTGCCATTGCTCTGGCACGACGCGACCTGATGCGACTGTCCCCACGCAAGCCAGAAACCATCGCATCAAGTTGGTGTGCTCTTGTGCGCTCAGACGCGCGCACCTTTGCACCATTGGATGCAGTAGACGAGAAAGTTCGTTCGACTTTGCAAGGAGACCAGCCGTACAGACACAGAGTATGCGTAGGCGGTGTGTCTGTGTGCGTGTGCAAAGTGCATCCCTCCGTTTCTGAGACACTGCGGCCGCTCCTTCAAGTGATTTCTGCTGCTTTCTTTTCCACCCCATCTCCGATCTTGCTAGATGAGATCTGCTTTCATGACAGGCGGCGCACCCTAGCAGACCAGTTTTCCTGTCATATCACAAACGGCCAGAGTGAAAAGGTCGCCGGCCCCCCGTATGGGATGTAACCCGGCTATTTGCGTGACCCGAGGACCAGCATCGGTTCGTGGAGGCTCTCCCGAGCCGGACAACAGCGGAAATAACTCTGGCGAGATGCTGTGTTCGCACGATGCCCTTGTACCCAAGTCAGCAAGTCATCAAAAGGCCTGATGTCTGTTCACTATGAAGCACACGAGGTCCGTCTTTAAACTGCGGTGCCATCTCAAGTCGGGGAGCCAGAAGGAATGCCGTCCTGTCGCGCCCGCGGTGCTTCCCGCAAAGAGCCTGGCTTCGGGGGCATGATCCCGCTGGTTCAGATGTACAGAGCACAGCTCTAAGCGGCAGGCTGGGTGACGTTTCGCAAGAGTCCCGAGCAAGCCATCGTGGGGGGTTTGTGGAATACGCCTCTGCAAGCCACTGATCTGATCATCTGTGAGCACAAGCCTGGGGTCCTGAACATTGGAAGCGCCTCAGTCTGACCAGTCGCCAAGCGAGGTCGCCCTGAGTGGCTCAATAGTGTCAAATGCCCTGGCCGGCACATTTGACGCCTTGTCATGTCGTCAAAGCAGTCTGACACAGTGCACTAAATGTTTGCCGCGGCTCCATGCTCCGGCATCCGCAGAGACAGCACACTCCACTCACCACGAGGCCTGCAATGTGCATTCTGACCGACCGTCCATCCATACGTAGTGTACAGATATGTACTTGGATGTAAGTCGGCCGACAAGGCAGGATGATTGTCAGGGAGCCCAGCTCGACTCCTTGTTGGAATCGTCGTGAATCGTCGTGAGCCGCAATTTGTACTCTGTACCATACACATCATAACGATCAGGTGGATCTCAGTGGACAGTAGGCTGGCCGGACATGGCTTCCGAGTCCCGCCATATAACGAAGACGGGCACAAAGTGCTGAAAATAGCCAGCGGCAACGCGAAAGTCGAGACGGATGTCTTAGTGGAAGTTTGATATTGACAAGGGCATACACCCTCAGCTGGCAGTCGGCCCAATGAAGTGTCGATTCATTGTAAACCCCTCTCCAGAATATAGTCACAGAGGACGATCGCTGTCGATTGGGCTGGATTGCACGGTCCGTTAAGCGGCCATGCTATTACGGTTGAGATGGGGGTCTTGTGGCCGGCCGAGCAAAGCAGCGAAGCATTGTTGTTGAGTTGGAGTCGACGAACGGGCTTTCCAGCGATGTCTGTCGCAGACGGACGGTCCTTGCGGGGGGTGACATTGGAGAGTACTATGTACGAATAGTGTAGCGGCAAGGTGATAATGACCACTGTCGCCAGACCTTGGTTGCCATGATGGTAAGCTTGACATGCCCTTTTGGGATCTCCCGGTGAGCAGATGCTGGCGTCACGGTGCTGTTTTCGACCGTGTCTGATCCCATTCCTGTTTTCCGCGTTTGATATGCGCTGCACACCACGACCAGGGCAGGCGGACCAACAAAATGCGGGAGGTGCTGTAATAGTACATATGCAGGTATCCACGTGTGATGCGGATCTGGCTCCGGCGCTGATGCTCTAGAGAGAACAAATGTCAAGAATTACGGCGTGGTGGTCTCGCGAGCTAGCGAGTTGAGCGCCAGCAAGAAGACTAATGACGGCGAAGGATGCCAGCGTCGGTGGACTAACAGCGTGGCTGTCCCGATAGCGAGGGCTTTCTGCGGGGGTTTGCTGTACTCTGTTTTTGAGGTCAGTCGGTCAAGGCGAAAGAGCCGACGCAGATGCAGTGGACGTGCTCGGATGGCTTTGGGCGCGTAAAGGTCTGGGCTTGCCCGAGCTATCAACAGGGATGGATGGGAAAATATGATGGTAATTTGGAGGGAGGGGAGGTGAATTGAGTCGAGGCATGTTACCGACTGCTTAGAAAGATGAATGATACGTTGGGGTTGAAACTTGGAAGTGTGTGTGAGTGGAGAGGGAAGTAGAGAGATAGAGAGGGCTTGTTGGTTGTGCTTTGACCTCGAAACGACCATGTCGGGTTCGTGGCCAGCGAGCAATGTTGTTGTTGCAGATGGTGGTTGTCGTTGTTGCGAATGGTGAGGCTGAGTCTGGGATGGGAGGGTGAGGTTGAAAAGAAAACAAAGCCCTGCTGCGGTGGCTCGAGATGGATGTTGGCCCAGGCTCTTGGAAATGGAATGCGAGTCGGGGGTTGAGAGTTCCATTCCTTTTCTCGCTGCAGACTGAAGAGCAAACAATGCCCGACTCGTAGGTATTGTGAGAGTGTCCTGTCGGCAGTTGCAAAGTGGCAGAGCCCAAGGTCAGGCTGTGTTTCCCTTTCCTTTCTTTTGCCTCTTCAATTGTTCTTCTGTCAGCCCGCAGCTCGCAGCCACAACACTTCCAGCTGGGCAGCAGGCACCCCCACCTGTGCTAAAGATGAAGACATGGAATGAATCCCCTTTCAGCGTCGTAATGTACCTACCTTAGATGCAGCAGCTACAGACCTCGCCTACAGGCCGGGACAGAAAAGGACAAGCCAGGGGTTCGGCCGCCTCCCAACTTGCTGGATTGCAGGCACCTGGCCTTATTCGTACGGATGGATACTCTGTACCTTCCATACAGAGCAGTCGCAGGTACCTTGCCTGCTGCCATGGCTCCTGAATGAGAGGAGGAGGAGAGAGGCGATGCCATGCCATGCCATGCCATGCCCTGCCCATGGACGTGCATGCTTCCCAACCCACGTCCACGCCCACGCTCACGCCAACACCCGCCCACGTCGGGCCCTGCCCTGCCCTGCCCTGCTGCAATGCGCCTGCTCGCCCGCTACATACCTACCTTAAGTGGGGTGCCGGCATCCTTCCATCTAGAGCTACCTATGGGGGGGACACCCCCTGTAGGACAGAGGTTGTTCATTCTGGTACCTCTATGCCTCTAGGGGCTATAAGTAACTAGCGAACAGGGCCTACTATAGGCTATTTTTAGCTCTTAATACTAACATTTTCTTTAATCCGTTCTTTCTCTCTATCGTTATTTTTATACTATAAATAGAGTAATTTACTTCTAATAGAGAAAATAGTATATAAACGATTACATAGTTCAGAATTATAAAAAATAATCGAAAAATTAGGGAAATCGAGCGAAAAAATAAGTTATTTATTATACTTTAATTAACTTAAGCTAGATTACCCTAATTTTAGTATAAGAACCTTTAAAGGCATAACCTTAGCCCTCTGTCGTATACCCCCCCCCCCCCCCCCCCCCCCCCCCCCTCCTACCGGGTAGGTAGCTGTCTCTCTCTACCTTGCGGATATCGTGTCTCTCTTCTCTCGCCGCCACCGTCATAGCATCGCCTCATCTCGTCTCGCCTCGTCCAACCTCACCAGGCCTCTCCCCTTCGCCTTGGGACCAAAGCCCACAAGGGTAGAGACAACATCCGTCGTTTTTTCCTTCTGCTTGTCTTCTCGCCTCGTCTCACCTCGATCCTGTCTTCCGAACCCTGCTGGAAGAGTGCCGCAAAGACACTCCCTTTTCATTGTTGACCTCCATCTGCTGGTGTTAGACCCGGCCTCCAGACAACGCAAGCCGACTGATACCCTACGCTGTCACCTACTGGCGACGGGATGCCGCCGGCGCCGAGCGGTGTGGCTTTATACTGTCTATTCGCTCTTGGAAGCCTTTCCCCAGCTCGCCAACTGATGGAACCATAGCTACCCCTACCTTACCTCAACTTCACACCGGGCTCACCTTACCCCGGAGATGAGGTGAGGACAGGTGAGTGGGATGGGGATGAGGGGAGAGGAGGTGAGCTGAGGCTGGTTACGGTGCGGTGCGGTGCGGTGCGGTGCGGTGCGGTGCGTTGAGCTGGGCAGCCCTCCAGCCCCTCCACACTGGACTGCTTGTACAGCACAGCACAGCACGGCACAGCACAGCACATACAGCGCATACAGCACACTGCCTACCTACCTAGGCCTAGGTAGGTGCTAGGTGCTAGGTGCTAGGTGTGATGCTGCATCAACTCGGCTCGCCTCGACACGCGCTGCATTCAACGCTTAAGCGCACACAGTCGAAGCAACGCCATGCACCAACCACCGAGCTGCCTGTTCCGTTCGTTTCTCTCAGCACAACACTTATGCGCATCGTTTGCTATGATTGATGGCCAGTTTGTCCTTCATGGCTTCATGGCTGTCGAGCAATGCACAAGACGACATGACACAACAAGAGCAGCAGCAACAGCATCATTAACAACAACACAACAGGGTCAGCTTCGCTTGGATCACCCATTCGGAACTCCCGATATTGCATGTCGTCAGCCAAAGTTGCGTCGGACAGCTTTGGTCTTGTTAGCAAAAAGCAACCGACACCAAGGCAAGCAACTCAACCTAGCACGGCACACAAGGCAAGTCAGAGCTTGAGGAATACATGCTCCGACCGGAAGGGATACTTGTCCATCGGGAGCTTGTCGCCTAGCAAGGCGCCTAGCAGCACCTGGCACCTGAGTCTTGACGCCTGAACAAAGACCTCCCGCCCTGACATTTCGCCGCGAAGAGAGACGTAGCTTGGTCATGTAGGTGTGTTGACAGGGGTCCCACCTGGGATATGTCCTGCACCTCCAGCGACAGCTCTCTGTCTCTTGGGTCCAAATTTGGTGTCCGTCACAACTCGATGGAGCGTCTGGTCTAGCATCCTCTCGCAAGACACTGAGACGGCCCTATCTTTCCCAGGTAATCAGCGCACGCTACACAGAAAAGGAAAGGAGAAAAATAAGAAATCTGTCTCGAGCAAGGGTCACTCGACGGCGTCTGACGTCTCCTCTCGCAAATGCCCGACCTGACCTTGTCGGGAGAGAAGCGGCAGCTGTACGTTTTCTCGAAGCATTTCTGCCCTTAACCAGCAAGCGAGGTTGAACCCAGAGGCGGCCCGCGGGCGGCCGTCGCCAGCAAAGGCTTCCTTGGACTCTCGAAACTTGCTCTCCATCTGCTCAACATGCTCCCGAGAAAGACATCGTGGTTTCCGATGAGTCTCTGTTTACCCCTCGGCGAGCCAGGGCAAATTTCCAAAAGAAGTGACAAACACGGAGGTCGCCATTTGCCAGACTCCGTCTTTCCTCCAGACCCTTTGCTGAACTTGTTCCCCTGGCACTCAAAACATACGCCCATCAAGGACAGCTACAATCAATCCCTGGCTTCCAGTCCGAATCAATCAATCAGAAAGTACAAATCTTTCCATCGGCACCGAAAAGCTCGCTCGGTTTCCAGCTCTTTACGGGATGGCCCTGAGCCACACACCACACCACCATTATCCGTTGTACACACAGGTCTCTCCGCAGGAACACACACTCCACGCGTCGGCAAGGGGTGTGGTGATAGCGGATTTACCTTGCAGCTGCCACGAGGCGTGCACTTAAGACCAGGGGTCCTGATACCTCCCGACCATGTATTCTCTTTCGTCCCCATGCCCCCGTCCACTGTCAAAGCCCTCCATCGCCTGATGGGGGAATTTCCTACCCATATCCACTGTCACAGACCTGGACCTTGCGAAGCGGAGAGACCTCAACCCTGGACCTCGCCGTCCGTCCGTCCTAACGACCGTTTTTTTGTTTTTTCGATGCAAGCGCTTCCGTCATGGCTCTCAGACATGGACAGGGTAGCTCAAATCCATTCACATTCTGATCAAAACCAATTGTTGCGCTCGCTCTCCTTTTCCCTCAAGGTACTTACCCTACCGCACGCCCTGGCCCTGCGCTCTCTCCCTCTCCTCGTCTCACTCATATATATCCCATCCGGCCTCGACTGATCTACCGTGAGTTTTCGAGAACCAGATTCTCGTGTGCCTAAATACAAAACCCTCCCAGGCCTCAGATACACCAGCAAGCGGGCTTATCACCTACGCCTCACATTACGCCTGTCATCTCTTCTTGCTCGCTCGCCCGTCCGTTCAACTTCGGACCTCATGTCCGACTTGTCCTAGAGCCAAAGGCCTTCTCTATCCACGCCATACAACGATATAAACCCAGGCATGCCATCACCTCTTCCAACAAGAACCGCCTGAACCGCAACCACTTGGATACTCAGCCCGCCCTAGCCGGCACTTCTTCTTCACACCAGACCTTTTTCATGTAAGCCTCTCACCTGCGGCGGAGACAGGTCCGAGACTGACCTCACCATTCAGCGTCTGACCTCACTGTCGCCCAACATGTGTGACTTCACCAAGAACTACTACATTTACACGTCATGCATCGACCCTGGCGCCCACTTCTTCAGAACCTCAGTGGACGGCAATCGGAATCGGACATGTGGCAAGGGGCCCCATGAGCGTTACATTGTCGTCCCCGGCCACTGCCCGCTCTGCGGTGGCTAGTCATGAAGCCACAGGGAGGACTTTTAATTCTCACTTACCGTTCTCACGCCTCGACCATCGACTGTTGCGTATCCGGGCGTCATCAGCAATGCGACCTTTCCCTTTGGTACGGCCAAGCCTTGGAT
Source organism: Colletotrichum aenigma (assembly GCF_013390185.1). NCBI lineage: Eukaryota > Fungi > Ascomycota > Sordariomycetes > Glomerellales > Glomerellaceae > Colletotrichum > Colletotrichum aenigma. Next base: position 1,946,253 of record NW_023500913.1, read on the forward strand.
GGAGCTGCAGCTCCGGCAGCCCGCCGCTCAAAGGTCTCGACGCGGGCAATTTCATTTATTCGGCGGTATGGCCAGGCGTTTTTGGGATCAGTAATCATACATATACGTCCGGAAAGCGAGACACAGCCGACCACGGGGTGTTCGACAAACTGCGGATCCGGGATGTCAGCCGATGGGGAACAGGTACGGCTGCAGACCCAAGACCGAGAGAACGTGGACATCCGGCGCGGCAACCTGGCGCGGCAGGAGAGGAAACTTTCCCCTGTCGTCAACTGTTAGGGGCGAAGCAGCCAGCCTGGGAGGGGCTCCCCTCAAATTGGGTTCTTGACCAACAAGGAGAAGGGAGATGGGACAGCGAAGAAGAAAAGCACAGCAAGCGAGCACTGAACTGCATCCGTCGATTGGCATAGCATTTGTTGGCTTTTCTGTTTTTTCTTTTCTTTTTTGGATGCCTCCTCGGTCAAAAGCTCTTGACTCGTTCTTCATACGCTGATGTTTGGTTTGAGATTTGCTCTTCTTTCTTTTTTCTGTTCATCACCGGCATAGCAAAGCAAATTCTGTTACTGCTCACTTTGGATGGGCTGGCAAAGCGGGCATTACGGCGTTTTTCGGGACTGGGTGTCGTTGCCTATGGGGGACAACCATAGGAAACAACAAGTTGTTATTATATTTTGTCATCATATTCAGGTTACTTTGCAGGCATGTACCACACACCATTTCGTCACTTTTGGCAAGACACACAAGACAAAGAGAGAGAGTGTGTGCCCACGGGCACTCTGATTGCAAGTTTTCAACGTCGCTTCTCCACCATCCTCGTGCCAAGACGCCGTCCTGTCCTCAAGTGTTTCCGAATATGTAGTTCGGCAGAGTCATCATTGTTAACAGCAGGGCTAGTATACCGAAATCTTCCTCATCTGGACGGCGGGCCTGTGTGACCCGACGCGAGCCTGCAACCTCCAAAACCCCACGACAATGAACCGCCTCCGCGCCGTCCGTTGCGTAACCACGGCCAGAGCCACAGGATGATGCCAATGGCTGTACCACCCGACGCCATATCGAGACATACAGCTGGCTTGCTCCTCCCATGGACCGACCGAGAACGGGACCGGCTACGGCTACGGCTACGGCTACGGCTACGGCGGGCTCATCACTCGGCAGCAGCGCAGGCAACCACAAGACCCGCCTCATGGGTATATAACAGGGCCGCCATATACCCTCCTTACATGGCCTGCGGTTTTGTTTTGTCTTTCATGCGAGCCCTTTCCTGATGCTCACCTCCCTCCCCATGTTTCTGCGCCGCCTCAACCCCTCTCGCTTCCCGCCTACGGCCCTGGACTCGCTCAACCCCTCATCCGTTCTATTGCCCCCGAGCCTGCCAGCCGGCGGCAAGAGGCTTGGAAGCCGCCCAAATCATTGGCGGTTGAGTCGGGAGCTATGAGCCGTCCCTGACCCTGGCATCGGGATCTTCTCTTAGTCTGCGAGCTGTGATTCGAAGAGCTAACCACCGCATCGCGATGAAAACGCCCGTCGCTCCTGTGAAGCTTACTATGGGACGGAGAGGTGTCGACAGACATCGAACAGGTTGCTATTTGATGGTTCCGCCGCAGCCAGCCATACCATCAGCCAGCCTGGCTGCATGCAGCCGGATCCTTTGATACTCGAAAGACCAGGACGCCGGGGTTGAGACTTGCTCACGTCGTACAGCTTGCCCCTTGAATCGCCTGCTGCGTGATTCCGGAGGTTTCTCGCGATATTTCCAAGCCTTGCCATCATATCGCGCATAAGGGTATTTGGATGGGTCTGACTGGGGCCTCGCTTATGGCCTGATCGACGCAACATGCGACACTAATGACAGCTGAGTGCAGCACCGCTGGCCTTTGCTATCTGGTCATCTGCATGCACGAGTCTCAAAACAGGTTGTGATGAGATTGTGTCGTTGGTCGCAAATACTGCAGCACTGACTAAGTTGCCCGCCCAGGTGCCTTCGTGGTCGTCGGATTTGAAGCTCTGCTTGGCCTCGGGCAACCTTAATCCTTCTTGTCAAACGTGACAGCAGGACCTGAGTGCTGGTTGTGAAGGGATGTGAGTCGACCACGTTTGCAACATGTGGGAGGACAGGCTTCGCGATGTCACCTTCGCAGGGTCATGGAAGACAGAGGCCATGTGCGACGCGCGCGGCGAGGTCTGTTGAGTTTGCGTTTCTCGTTCCCTGAGGATACGGCCGCCAGACGGAGCAGTGGATGGTGGAACTCAATGTGAGCATGACCATTGGCGATGGGTCGACGACGTTCATCACTCAACGCCGGTGGTAGATCGTGGGCCGCTATGCTCAATCCCAGCTTCAGGAGTGTGCCGATGGTCCAGCTGGGGAGTTTGACAGCTTGACAGATGGAGACGCTTTCAGCAAACCCACAGCATGGCACGCACCATGGTAGCAAATAAGTGTTGATCAGCGCCGTCTAGTGAAGCTTGCGGCGTCGGGGTTGCCCCGAAGTGCATTGAGTTGGGCAGAAGCACACAGCCCCCTGCTGTCAGCTATGGTCTCGACTCAGTGACGTGTGTTTCGAAGGTTTGCGAGTGGCCAGTATCCGCCGAGGAAGCAATGAGAGTGAAAGAGAAAATAAAAAATAAAAAAAAATGAGGCGATGCTGCGATGGAGCCGTGGAGCAAAGTGATGGGGGACACCACCTGGAGCATGCCTCTCCAACGTGGGACTCGAATTCGTACCAAAGCGGTCATGGCGGAGCGGGTCGAATTGACTTTGACAATAAGTGGGGGAATGGGGCCCGGCTCGAGCAACAGCAGGTGGGAAAATGGGAAAAAGACCAGGAAGTGTGCTCCGAAAGACGCAAGACGGGAGCGTAGGCTGATCCAAGCTCCCACCCTGTCCAGCACCTTTCCTCCTGAGTTGGAAACAGGTTTTGTCTGTTTCGTCAAAGTCAACCGATGCCGGCCTGAGAGTCTTGACCCGCAAGCAAGTTGGAGGTAGGCCTGAATAAGGTCCTCAGACGCCGTACGTGTGTGATGTGAGGTGTCCTGTGTCCTGTGTCCTGCTCCGGTCCGTGACTTCGGTGCCGAAAGTGCGCATCGGCCGCCGCCAACCTCCTCACCTGCGTTCGGTATGGGGCCAGCGTCCAAAACGGCGCCGTCTCCGGGGGTCAGCCACCATTTCAGCGTTGCATCGCCGAAACAGTATTCCGGGTACTGTGGCCTGACATAGACTGCCCTATGCACCTCTTCCAAGGGCGTCCCTAGGCCTGCATTTGATCGTCCCGGTGCTCCAGACCCGTCACCACCGCCGGAGACCTCAACTTAGCCTTTCCGTCACCTCCGGCCAAAATGTAGCCGACGGCGGGTTCCCCATCCCGACTCCCGACTCCAAGACGGGCTTCCCAGTTTGCCGTCCGATTCTTGAGGATTATCGTATGTTTCGACCGCACCCACCGAGTCAAGCGAGCGCTTGTCGACTTCAAAAGGTCCTCGTGCCCCGTCCTTGTCATCGTATTTTGTTTTTTCGACCCCGGCTGGGGTGTTCGGACCTGGAATATATCGATGTAATATGGTTCGTTCGTTGTCCGTGTCTATTTTGCCGCTCTGCCGTCCAACAACCCTGATCCTTGACGCTAAGGCCCTCCTGGCGGGGACGACCAGCTTCCCCTTTGATAGTGACACTTTTCTTCTCCATTTCCTGTCAGTTTCCTCTAGAGGCTCAAAACTGGGGTGCGTTGCCGACCTGGTCCTGGGCCGTCTCCGCCGCCTCGTCATCCCCCCGTCCTGGCGGCGCCGAATCCAACGCTCCGCAGCCGTCAAAACGGCAAAGTGGAGGAAGAGGACCTGGCGTCCGTCGTACGATGATTTCGAGTCAGTCGGATCACGTCCAGTCCTATGTTGTTGTGTAGGATGAGATTCCTGGTTGCAGCACGCAATTCGCATGCTGCATCTTGATGAAGCTGGATGGAACCGTGCCGGTGCCAACTCCACGTGTCGTTCCGTTCCCCGGCTCGGGAGATCCGAGTAACCGACGTCTTCGCACTCCCGAAGACGGTTCTGGCCCAAGCCGGCCCCTGGAAGTGCAGGGAGCGGCCGCCAGCAGTTCTCTCCTGCCATGAACACCCAGCCAAAGAACCGTTGCCCCAGTCTGGGTCCGCTCGTTCGATACCTTAATTAGACGAGACGAAGGTACGTTGAACGGGAGGTTGCATCTTGGACAAACCATTGGACTACCAGGAACCAGGGCGTTGGGTGACCGTGCCATTGTCCGACCCAGAATAGCTGTCATAATGAGGAACCAAGCACCTCACCGCCCCAACTGCCCGACACGTCGGCTCTCAAGGTCAACTGCCGATCGAGAGCGGCGAGACATTGCGATCGCTTGGACCCTCGGCCGGGGTTTTCCCGAGATCCATCCCACGATGGAGAAATGACAGGATACTAGCCCAACTTGGCTTCCCCAAGATCAAAGTTCAGGTCGATGGAGATTCTTCTGGTCGTCACGGTTTGGCCAGTGGGGTTCGACGAGTCGGCCAAGGCCGACAAATGAAGACGAGGACGAAGTATTTTGGCCGGTTACGATACCCGGTGGGAGTCCAGGGTACGATTAGCTGCGAATTGGTGTACTGGTCGTGGTTTAGCCTCGCCAGCGGATACGGAGTCAAAGTCGGAAGAGGCTCGACCGCCAACGCAGTTATTTGCTCGTGGGGATGGATGAAAACTCTTGCGGTGATGTTGACTTGGTGGAAGGTGCCCTTTTGAAGGATTGGAAAATACAGATCGATGGGAGCGGCAGTCATGTGTCAATGTCAAAGCACAGAGCACGGATGTGATGACCACCTCTTGCGGAAAGTGAGAATGGCATCGAGGGGCCAGCAGGGCCTTCTTTCCTTATTCCAGTGTCTTTCCGGATGCGGCATCCCCCACTCCTTCTCTCTTTCCTCGCTGTTTGTCCAATGATCTTATCTAGATTACTCCATGAGACGGTACCCAATGGAGAGGAAGGGCCAGTCTGAGACCATTCGCATGTAGCGCTCAAGTACATCTGCCCAGGTACACAGCTATGGAGTACCTTGTACACATACACAAGGTACATTGAACAGGTACGCACAGAATAGGTAGCCAGCAACTTTGAGGACTCCAAGGTCTCCAGTTGAGCTTTCACTCTTTCCCCAGATGCTCCTTGGAACCCGTCCCTGCGTCTGAGAGCCCTTGACTGCAATTGTAGTCCGTACTACGAGAGCCCTCGAGGCGTAATTTAGCCCCTATGCGGCAACTAACAGAATCGTCTGCGGTTCAATGTAGTCCAGTCTCACCTGCTATGGTGAGGATTGCTGCTGCGGCAGCACCTTCCGCCGTGGTTTTGGTTGTTTCCTTTCGCTGATACTGATGCATTGCGGCTGCTGACTACATCCCGAATCCCCTGAACTTCTTATCTCGCAAAGTACCTGATATTGATGGCTTCCTCTGGTTTCAAGTTTTCGTGCTGCGAATGATGGCAATCACGCGACATGACGTTCTCCAGCAATCGACCCCAATGCCATCGTCACTGCGCCGTGCTATGCTTAGGCTTGGATGATCAATAGCCTGCACCGCGTCTTCTCCCATCTCCTCTGACCCCAGCCAAGTGTCCAGACAGACCTATCGTACTACACGATACGCGAAGTGGACATTTCGGCACACATCGCTTGCCATGCGTGCAACTATCGTCCTTCCCAGGAACGAGTGGGATGGGGCCTTATCAGCACCCCCTTCCCAGGACGAAGTCCGACTACAGAGCATCGTCATTCTCGTCGTTTCAATTGTGTCGATTCTTGGCGCAGGATGGATCATGCTCAGTTTCTGGGTAAGTTACAAACTGAAATTAAGTCTCTTCAGCTGACAAGCTGCGAAGCTATTTCCAAATCTGCGCTCATTCCGCCACCGTCTTATTCTTGGCCTCGCCATGAGCGACCTCATCATGGCCGTCAACTTCCTCTGCTCCACTGCGATGAATATATCCGGTCGACTTATCGGTGCACCCGAGAATGCCACCTTCTGTAGCTACAACGGCTTCATGACGCAGTTCTTCGTTATACAAACCGACTATTGGGTTCTCACTATTGCCGTTTGCACATATTTCATCCTTGCTGGCCACAAGAGACAATCGACGTGGATTCAAAACCATGAATATCTTATCTGGTCACTCCCCTGGCTTTTCTCAACTATTTGGGCGCTCATCGGCCTCGTCAAAGACGCATACCGCGACATAGGCGCTTGTAAGTCACACCCCTGCGAAGTGTGGCTAGTTTGCAGACTCTAATCCACCTTTAGGGTGCTGGTTCGAATCCGATCGGACTCGTCTACTGGTCAACTTCGTCCCACGATGTAAGCGCCCGTTGGTTGTTCACATGGGCTTCAGCTGAAACACATACAGGGGTCATCATAGCCACTATGTTTGTCCTATATGCCTATCTCTACGTCGTTCTTTACAGAGCACATAATGAACTGAGCTCGGTGGTGGACGAGGTGTCCGGGCATACGACCCCTGTCAGAAGCGTTGATACCAGCTTTCAAGACGACAGCTTTGGTGGCGAGCGTCAGGCCCGTTCATCAGCCACGTTGCGAAGACTGAGAAAGGTTTGAGGTCAAAGGTTGCGTAGACGCCAAAGACTGACTGACTAACTCTGCACAGATTGCCCGCTTGATGCTGTTGTACCCTCTCGCATACGCCGTCATCTGGTCACTTCCAACGGCGATTAGAATATACAACTCAACAACGGAAGCTGCAGCACCATTCGCTCTGCAGACTATCGATAAAGCAAGCATCGTGGTTCAAGGCTTGGTCGACGCGGTTATCTACGGCCTGAATGAGACTTCGTGGTCGAGTTGGCGTGCCCGCTTGTCACGTCATGGGTACCCCACTCTGGCGACGATGAATGCAGACGATGCAAACGAACCACGAGCGAGAGAACGTGAACAGAGATCTTGTCGACCGGCATGCGGGAGAGGAAGAGAGATTACAGAATCGACGGGTTCAGGGCCTTCAACCCTCGTCGAGCCACAAGATGCGATTGAACTAAGAGATTTTACGACCGAGCCGCATCGAAAAGGTATCAGAGAATAAGTCAGGGTTGAAATTTATTGGGGCCTCGGAGAGAAGGGTGACACTTTTATCATGGCCCATACATGGGCCACAACCAAGCCTGGCCGGTTTGTTCTTGGAAGGCCCAGACCCAATTTCAGTTCAGTAGGTGTTGTTGCTGCACTTTGTTAGACGTAATTGAACTATTCGGCCCATTGATATACTATTCGACTGCCATAAGCTGGAGAGCAAACACAGAGATACTCGTGAATTCGTCCTTGATCTAGACGTGATATCAACGTTAAATTACTACGTCATGTGGCTCGAAAGCAAGCTTCCATCCTTACTACAAGACATGGTCTTCATGAATCATTGAACTTCCCCCTTCTTCTTGATACATCACACACAAATGACTTCTTTAAGCCTTGGTTCCTGAGGTCTCGGCGGCAGAGGTTGCAGGGTTGGCCTTGGACTTCTTGGCCAAGCGCAAACCGCCAATGGCCATAACCAGGGCCTCGATGCCGAGCACGACGACAAGGGTGACGAGAGCGCCGATGACACCGGCAACGGGGGTAGAGATGCGGTTGGCGTCCTTGTTGGAGGAGCCGGAGCCGGTGGAGTTTGCGCCGCCGTCCAGACCAAGCGCAGAGGCGCAGGTGCCCGTGGAGTTGCCGCAGGCGGTGCACCAGGCCTTGGTGTCCTTGACGGCGAACTTCTGCATCTCGGTGACGAAGGTGTTCCAGGGGAGGAGCGTCTCGGACTGTCCGAAGAGGGGGTACGCGGTCAGGTTGTTCTGGCCGGCGGGGCCGTTGGCGAAGCGGAAGCGCACCGAGACGTCGTCGGCGGCCGGGGCGGAGGCGGAGGCGTTGGTGACGAGCTCGAAGACCATGGAGGAGGCGTAGTCGACGACCTCGGTGAAGCTGGAGGACGCCTTCTGCAGCTGCGCAAGGCCGAAGAAGGAGGAGAAGGTGGCGTAGGCGCCGAACTGGATGTTGGCCTTTGTGGAAGAGGCCTTGGCGGCGTTGGCGAGGGTCGAGTTGAGGGCGACGAGGATCTGGCCGGCCAGGACCTTGCCGGCGATGGCGCGGATGGGGTCGCTCTCGTTGTAGGCCAGGTTCCACTCGTGGACGTCGGCGTAGGTCTTGAGCTGGGCGAGGGTGCTGTTCGTCAGCAGGCTCTCGGAGGAGATGGTGTCGTTGTGGATGGTGGCGACGTTGACGAGGTCGAAGATGGTGTAGGCGTTCTCGAAGGTGGCCGTCTTGGAGGAGAAGGTGCCGTTGATGACGGGCAGCAGGCCCTGGTAGAAGTCGGCGGAGGCGTCGCTGTAGTTCTTGTACTCGGGGGAGGAGAAGTAGTTGTTGGAGCTGACGACGGCGTTGCCGCAGCCACTGCCGCCCTGGAGCCACTCGCTGTTCTCGGCATCCTGGGAGGTGGCGGCGTTGCTGACGGCGTTGACGGGGACGTACTGGTAGCCGCCTAGGGGCGCCTCGACGCTGGTGCCGTTGGCGAGGGTGTTGGCCGTGCCGGCGGGAGGGTAGAAGCCCTGCAGCCAGGCGTAGGCGGAGGACTGGAGGACGACGTCGGTGGGGGAGGTGACGGCGAGCTGCTCGGGGCGGACCTCGTCGGTGCTCAGGGAGCGAATCTGCTGTGAGGCGTTGGAGCTGACGTAGCGGGAGCGATAGTAGAGGCCGGAGCTGTAGACCTCGTCGGCGCCGAGGTCAGTGAAGCGGACCGGGGGCCACTTTTTGGCGGTGCGGTCGCCGTGACGGTGGAAGATGTAGATTCCGAGGACCGTCTCGGCGGCGGCCGGGACAATGGGCAGGCCAAGGGCCAACAGGAGCTTGAGTTCCATCTCGGGTGTCTGTGTTTTGGTGTCAGTAAACCATGCGCTGTCCGTTGTCGCATTACCATTGAGAATCAGGAATGTCTGGCTTACGTTGTGAAGTTGATTAGGTTTAGGAATCTAAAGACTTGCGGTCGACACAATAGTACAACACGGTCCCAGCCGGTTCGTTATTCCCGTCTAGGAGAGGAAGACGAAGAATTCTCAAGGTGAGCAAGCGACCTTGGAGATGGAGAGAAAGCCTGGCACGTCCAGGAAAGCGCCCTCCAGCTGCCAGAGCCGGGCATCGCCGACTCTTTAACCATCGCCGACCGTCGGCTTCCGCACCTCATGACTGGCGGAATGCAGGAAAAGAGAGACGGCGAATCCCTCAGGGACCCCTCAGCCCACCACACACCTCTTCTTCCCGAATACCATCTCCATTGCTGCAGCAGCGTGTGTCTCTCCACCAAGGCTTGACCCGCTTCCTAGCTCCGGACCAGTCGATGGTTCGCGATAAAGGAGGGGTAAGAGAAAAGCACCAGCCACGGTGAGTACTTTCGTAGTAATTGCAACTTATCACCGGCCGCGCCCTATCAATTGCAGCCAAACAACCGCGGGAGGAATCTGCGTTCGGGGTCGGGATGAACGTCGGGATGGGCCTGAAGCAGGCAACTCGTGCGTCCAATTAGTCAAATGGCGAAGAGTGTCCCCACACCATCTGCAACCTATCGCCTGCAGGTCGAGGGATGTGGATGCCGGCTTGGCTCAAAGCTTGAGTTGCGCCGCACGCAGCCGGCCTATTCAAGAGCCGCTAATCAATTACCTTAGTTGACGAGGTGACAAAACGAAAAGTTCCCCTAGGCATGCAAAACGAGGGCGCCGCCGCTGCATCTCCGCTCCGCGGCTTTGGGCTGTCGGGCGGTTAAGACAATGCAAGGCGGGAGTGCCTCGTGCCGACAGCCGGAGATTGATAAGATTTCATTATCGGATTGAAACAGCGTGGCTGGAACATTCAATCTGTTTGATTTTCCATAATTCGCAATATCTAACATGTAGGGCGCATCAGCAACCGCCCACGCGACATCAACTTACAATCTGCGAACCCCAGTCTCTCTGTCCAATTCCGCGGAGTTGTTGGAGCAGTGTTTTGCAGACCCCACAACCAGAAACCCCCCCTGCCTCTCAAGCCACCGTCCATTTCACAATTTGGAAGTCGGCTTGCGCCCGCTCTTCACGTGCTTCGAGATCTCGCCCTTGAGCAGGAATTCCGGGTACTTCATGTCTTCATCGGTTCCGACTCCCAGCGCACTCTGCCGCCTCCACGCCCCACCGTCAACGGGAATCGCCTGGCCGTTGACGAAGCTGCCGGCATCACTGAACAGGTAGACGGTGGAGTCGGCGATATCGCGGATGTAGCCCCACCGGCCCTGGGGAACGACGGCATCGGCCCTCGATTGGTCGGCCTTGGCGCTGGAGAGACGTTCCATGCCCTCCGTGTCCTTGATCGGGCCCGGTGCGATGACATTGCTCGTGACACCATACGGGCCGTACTCCAAACACACGGAACCCATGAGGGCATCAACGGCAGCCTTGGCGGCCGAGACGTGTGCTTGCAGTGGCATGCCGGTGTAGTGAAAAGTCGCCGAGACGAAGATGATGCGGCCACCGGTCAGGCCGTCCTTGCTAGGCGTGGGGTTTCTCTTGGCCGACTCAACCAGGTACGGAAGAGTGGCTTTGAGGGTGTTGAAAGTTCCCAGCACGTCAATGTCCATGACAGCCTTGAAGGCGTTGGGGCTCATGGTGGACAAGGGCGCAATGAAGTTGCCGGCAGCGCCTGCACTACCGGGCCGTCAGTCTCGGAGCCGGATTGGGCCCATTGAAAAGCGGCACTTACATGACAAAGTCGATGCTGCCGAGCTCCTTGGCACATCTGTCGGCCGCGTCCTGCAGGTTCTGGGGCTGAACGGCGATATGTCAGTTTCCGATGTCTCTACGGGGGCGGCTGGTGCAGCGTTGCATACATTCCGGACGTCGCATCCACCGATGCCGATGACCTTGGCGCCTGGTCTCGCAGTGGCCAGATCCTTGGCCATGGACTCTGTCTTTTCGACATTTCTGCCAATGATACACGCATTCGCTCCGAGGCGGACAAGAGCGCGGGTTTGGGCGCTGCAAATGGTTCCAGCACCGCCGGTGACAAAGGCAACTCTGTCATCTGGAGACACACGTGAGTCTCACCGGTGTTCTTGAGCAACAACGGTACCACGGGTAAACGTACTGAATATTCCGTCCTTCCATACCGGACTCAGGTACTCGGACTCGGGAATAGGCATGATGGCAGAGTGTGTTTGTGGAGAACAACGTGTGAGGGTGACGATGCGGTCTATTCCCAGACAAACACGGCGCGGTGGATCTGCTTCCCACGGGATTGGTGAGGTAAGGCGGAATAAGCGTGAGAATACGACGACGACGATTCCGACTACAGGCCTCTGTGGATCCGATGGCTGCACAAATACCGGATGGTATGCCGATCTATGTGGCACAAGAAAAAAGAAACGAAAAAAAAGGTCCGGCAGGAGCAGCGGTTGCTTTTGGGTGTCGGACGGCAGGCAGAGTGCAGCTCAGATCGCGGACGGTAGTGACGCGACGAACCTCGGTAAGGTCGGCGAACGGAGCCTGCCGCACGGTGAGAGCAATAGTGATTAGTCGACGGGTGTGCTTATGTCAGCTTTCTGCCAACCGACGGGCCAAGGAACCCAGGTCGAAATAGCGGAACTGCACCTCACTCAGCCCGCGTGCCACGGCTGATTGGCGGGCATGCAATACAGCGCGGAACAGCGCTGGGTGAGCTTGCCTAGGCTCATCGCTGAGCTCCGGAACGTACCACAACTTCTTACCTAGGTCACCTTACCTAGGTACCCCCTCCTAGGTACCCCATACGGACGCTAATTTAGCGCCCATCATCCCCGGAGCTATCTCCTTATCCCCTAACGAACATCGAATCGAAGAAATAGAGTGCCTCACACTCCTTCAAAAGGAACTGAGGGCCTATGTGAGCAGCACCCTAAAAAAAAAACTCTGCTGGATCACTCGCTTTAGTATAAACAGCTTCCGCTTGCCTCGAATTCGCCAAAGTTCCCTATGCTGGAACACATCCTTTTCCCGTGAGGTTTGGACCGTACTTCCACTACCATCGTCCAGCAACTCAACTTATTATCAGCGTTAAACGACGCATGTTTCCAAACCCCTCACGCACACACAGAACCACATTAATACAGGATGTAGTCCATCTCTATAGAACAATAATACACCACCTAGAAGAATAAGCAGGGACTTTGATCACAATCAACATCCCAACCCCTAAGTCAGGATAAAGCCTTAGCTGGGCAGCCCAGATGCGCCAACAACAATACCCACCTCATTATTAAATCTATCAAATCAAAGCTTTCCAGACCCTTAACTGATATAGATATTTTCCAAAGGAGTAAATAGAACCCAAGAGCGCATTATGCCAATGCTACCAACGTGCATATTTTCTTCTGGGCGAGGAGAGAGGTAACACCCATAGCTCTTGGACAGATAAATGGTACCACGCCCATCAAACCTCAGGCAAGATTCATCATTTCTCAAGGAACTCCATGATACCCAAACGCCCATGATGTGGCAAAATCCTCTGGTCAACAACGGTTCAGTTATTACCCCTGGCGAGAATGTAGGACCACATCGAACAGGACCTTTCAAGATTCATCTCATAGGCATTATAGGACACGGATAACACCACATCAGACCTCGCTGTCGTAGGTCTACTTTGTCTCGCTCAAACATACAAATAAGCTGCTAAATATCATCTCAGAGTGTTGCGTCGTCAACCACTAGTATTGCTAGTTCGGTACTCAGGTTTCGCATCGAGAATGGGAGAACCCATCACTCATACAGGGAGGGCAGTAAGTGAGGCTAGATGTATGACATAAACGTGGGCTTACGTGCGTAGGATGCAGCTATCCCAATGACGAAAAAAGAGAACGAAAGGCTCGGTATGCTCTAATCCTGCTGTTCAAAAACCGAGCTTGTCTCACAGCTTCTCTAGATCTGCAACACAACCTGATGCTTCTCACCTTGCACGAGAAGTTGGGCCTCGCCACGCCTAACGACCAGGATTTCAGGGTCAAGCGTGTGCTCGATGTTGGAACTGGCACCGGACTCTGGGCGATCGACTTCGCTGACGAGCACCCCGACGCAGAAGTAGGTGAATCCTGCAAGCCATAAATACTCGAACGCTCACACGTGCCACAGGTTCTCGGGACAGATCTCTCTCCAGTTCAGACAACACAGTGAGTACAACATATTAGGAATTCAGCTGCTGCCGCTGCTGTAGCTTACGTTTGAAAGTGTTCCGCCCAACGTCAAATTCGAGATTGACGACGTGGAAGAACCCTGGACGTACAGTCAACCTTTCGATTATATCCATGTCCGCGGGATGACATCGAGCATTTCGGACTGGAAGAAGTTTTTTGGTCAATGTTTTGCGTAAGCGTCCCACCTCCAGGTAGCGTCGATTTGGCTAAACAGAGAGACCAGGAACCTCGAGCCCGGTGAGTATCTTGAGCTTCAAGAAGGTCACATGCGACCTGAGTGCGACGATGGAACTCTCACACGTGAGCATGCTATTTCAAAGTGGGTAGATTACTTGGAGCAAGCAAGCGCCAAATTCAACCGCCCTTTCGTAGACTGCCCTAGTCTGGTGAAAGTCGTTGAAGAAGCAGGCTTCGTTGACGTAAAGTTAACGAAATTCAAATGGCCTCTTAATCCATGGGCTAAAGACAATCATTACAAGCTCCTCGGCGAATGGACTGAGGAGAACTTCATGGAGGGTATCGAGGCTTGGACCCTTGCTCCATTGACCAGGGCTCTGGAATGGACGAGAGAGGAAGTCTTGGTCTTCCTGACACAGGTGCGGAAAGAACTGAGGGACAGAAGCATACATGCATACCTCCCCATGTGAGTTGGAACCTTCCGTCTTCATGTTTGACAGCAAAACTGACAGTGCCAGTTTCGTGATTCATGGAAGAAAGCCTCTCCAGGCAGGCGACGAAGGGGAGCAGTGACGAAGAGAGGCACGGAGGAAGACAAATTGTGAGGTTCAACATGAGAACGATAGCCAGAAAGGACTCAATCGCATGTTCTTAGATAGACTATTTTTGTTCTCCATCTAACAAGTCCTGGAGATCATTTCCTCGGCGATGAGTCGGGATTCCGGTGATTGATAACACAATTTATGTATGTTATGCAGCGCAACTTGTGCACGATTCGCAACCTCGGTGCAAGTTGAAGTGCGAGCAGAAAGCACGGATAATTTTAAGCTCAGCTTACCCCATATGACAGACCCACATAAGGTACCCACCCAAAGCAGCCAACCAAATCGAAGCAAAACAACCAAAACAGCCCCTCTCTTCTGTACCTATTCCCGCGCAAGCGGCAAGCGGCAAGGCGGGAACGTCGTCAGAGAGCGTCAGTCAATCAATCATTCCGACCCAACCCCATCCCCAAACCGAGACCTTTCACTCGTGCCGTGCCTTGCTTCCCCTCGACACCCAAGTGGTCAGGTCCCAAGCCAAGGTCAGATCAGGTTCAACAAAGGGTCGCACCAGAACCCCCTCCATCAGCGACCAACCGACGACTACCATCCAGCAACCGTCAGATTTCGATTTCTGCGGCGACACTTCGACTCTTGCATCCTCATCATCATCGCACTTGTCTCCAACCTCCCCTTATTCTTCCCCGAGCCTTCACCCCCCGCCACCATGACTTCTAAAGGAGTCTCGCTCCTGAAGTTCGTGGGAACTGTTTCCCTCGGTCTTCTGACTGTACGTCGCTGCCCCTGCTCTCTCTCTCTCTCCCCCGCTCGAACGCACCGACCCGGCCTGTCGTCGGATCACCAGTGACGCCACTATTCCCATCCCCTCCACCTCCCCGCACTCGCATCCTGAACCCCGGCACAATTTGACAATGCATGCCCTTGCTCATAGTCTTCCATTTACGACCCAAACATCGCATCGCATCGAAAAGCTGACTTTTTTATTCAACAGGGCCTCTCCTACTCCCTCTCGACTGTGACCGTCCCCTCGATCCTCTCCCTCCCCTCCGCATCCGACGCCCTCCGAGCCTTCCAGAACCTCTACCCCAGCGCGAACACCCGTTTGCGCATTCTCACCGGAGTGTCCACCGCCTCGTTTCTCTTCGCCTTCTTCCTCTCCCGCGCGCCTTCCGTCACCCCTACCTCGTCTACGCTTCCGTCCTCTGCCTCGCCTCCGGTGCCGCCGAGCAAATCACACCCTATGTCCTGAGCTCTCCCGAGTCCTCCTCGGAGGCCATCGCCGCTCGTCGCCAGGCCCGCCGTGAGCGTGAGGACGCCCGCAAGGCCGCTCGCATCGCGCGCCAGGAGGCCCGTATGGAGGCTAGCTACGAGGTCCTTGGCGACACCCACAGCGACGCCGCGAGCGACGGCGAAGCTGCCGCCGCTGCCGCTTTTGCCGAGGAGGAGGAGAACTTCAACGGCGAGGAGATCCGCGTCGTGGTTGATGGCTTCAGGAAGACCCAGATTGTGCAGACAGCCATCGCCTCGGTCGGTTTCCTGATGTCCGTCATCGGCATCTGGGGCGACGGCGCCATTCAGGTCTTCCAGACCGAGACCGTTATTGTCGGTGTATAAGAGGCGTTGATGGCCTAAGAGATATGATTATTGCAAGATTGTTTGCGTATAGGAGTCATGATATTGAGGGGGGCTGGGAACACGATGCTACATCACTACCACTGTCTACGAGGCACTGTCGAACTCGTTATATATTCTTCCTTACTTACCCCGACTAATCAGAGTCGGATAACTGGCAAAAATAGACCACCGAAGCTAAACCGAGTTTAAACTCGCCTTTACAATGCTCACCTAGGTCACATGACAAGTCGATGTCGATGCTGATGCACGGCATGATTGATTCATTCATTACGCTGTATTGGGATAAGTAAACCGTGGCTAGGCATGTGATACTAATCCTACTACGCTAGGCCAGAGTTTGCGATGCATTCACTGTCCAAAGGTGTCGAGACTTTCAAGCCTGATGACTTCCTAAGACTTGAGTCTCTCGCTTCCGGCCATGTCATCCTGCGCATCCTTAATCAAGAACCTGCAAGGTCGTTAACACAGTGCCCTGGATCAGGTCGATGAGGCCAAACTTACCTATACATCAGTATCGTTGGCGGGATGGTGCCCAGATGCCAAAGACTATGCGCGTCAAGAGCGCCAAGTAAAGGCGGAAAGTCGAACAACTCGAGACTCATGACAGTGACGATAATGGCGACGACGATACTCGGCCAGATAGCCCACACCCTGCGCGTTTGCCTGTACTTGTTGTAACTGAACCACAGCCACATCAGGTTCTGGATCACTCCGACGACAACGTTTGCCGCCATGTTGTAGGTATAATCCCAGCGCACACCCTTCAGGTACGCAACGTGCCCCGCATACAGCAAGACGCACAGCAGAGTCCACGCCCTCAGAACGGACCGTCTCCGCGGCGTCGGCCGGTCTAGACGCATGACGCGCACCACGGTGTAGTACAACCCATAGAGCACGTTGGCGCCCGCGGCAAAATAGTCAAGCTGCTCCGTCGCGGCAAAGTCGCGCGTGTGGAAAATGGCGCTGAAGGTCCACGAAGCCACTCCGACGGCCGCGAGCCAGGTGTACCAGGGCATCAGCGGGTACGAGGCCGGGACGGCAGCGCGGAACTTGCGCAGGCCGTCATAGTGAGCCCAGAGGTTTCCCAAGCTAAATATCGTGCTGAAAGGCTCCTGGCATCCGAGGAAGCGGTGGAAGGGCCACTTTCCGTGGAACTGGACGACGCGCTCGCCGGCGGCAGCGCGCTTCTTGGTTATGATGTGCTGGCAGGTGTAGTCGCATTCGGAGGAGCATGTCCAGAGGAGGAGACGACGGTGGAGGGCTGCAAGACGGGAAAGGTTGGTTAGCTTCATGCGTTTGGTGTTCCAAGGGGGTCAGCAAAGGGGGACGTAGGCGACGTACGGATCGGGGTAGCATCTTTGCCTGGAGCGCAGTTCTCATCGTGGCAGACCTGGATCGCGGGGAAACGAGGAAGAGAGTGTCAGCCTATGGAAGTCGTAGACCATGCTTTGGGGGTCATCTCGCGCGCGGGTGTGGTGGCACCAACTTGGACGCATTCGCGGAACTCTGGCATGCGGTCGCCGTATGAGGCCTCGACGGTTGTCGCGAAGACCAGGAGGGCGGCGAAGACGGCTATGAACAGAGGAGACCGTGATCGTCTCCCCGCTCGTGGGAACTTCATGGCGCGGGCATTTATCGATTCGTCGTCTCGTTGCTGGTGTTGTTGTCGTCCCTCGCAGTCAGTGTCGCGTGAGGCGGGTGCGGGAGGGTTAAAGTCAGAGACTGCTGAGGTGGTACGGGTTTCTTGGATTGCTACGGGACACAAGGGTTCGGAGGTCTCGGGCGCTTGCTGCCTTGCTTGTCACTGCTCGTATGGAGGACCGGTCATTTGCTGGCGGGGAATTTGCATGTGTGATTGGCTTGGTTTTCTGGGGCATTCCAAGACGTGGGGTTCAGCTTAATTATCCGATCTCTTTTCCGGGGGCTCCCAGACGTACCTTTTCATCATTTGTTTTTTTTTTTTTTTTACGTCTGGCGATGCATCGGGGATTGGGTGACTGCAGCTGATAGATCGCACCGCTTTTTGATTCCTGAATAGGTCCTTTTTCTGCGGATGGATGTAGAGGTCAACCCATCTGCCACTTCACCGTCCCAGCTGGGCTTGGGCCAGAAAGCTCTGGTCGTTGTGAAGTCCCTGCCATGATGCTTGGAATGCAGTCTAATATCGTCGAACCCCCCCACCGCCTTTGGGCCCAACTAATGTCGATGAGGGCGAGCAACAACTCGATAATCCAAGCAGAAGCGTGCTTCATGAGGGAGACACAGTTGGACTGCACAAACCGCAGAATGTCAAGGTTCGCAGACGGGCTGGTTCGACATGCTCAGATCTGTGTACCCAAGATTTAGACGAGGAGTGTCGTCTTAGTCAAAAAATCCGCAAATCTTCTCTTTTGAATCTCCTGTCTGAGACATTCTGAGAGAGATCTTTTCCCAACGTCATGCCCCTTGTAATAATCCCGTGAAGCTGTACAATAGAACGTCATGGCTTGCGGGTGGGACAGGAAGGGCAGTGGGCCGAAAAGAAAAACACACGATGGCAAATTTGTCTTCACAATGGCAAAGCGAAACTAGTATATCGTCGGTATGGAGAGGTTGAAAAGTCCTCTCGGGTATCATAACTATTAATTCCTATGGACAGCTCTAATGCGTTGGCTCATTCATGGCCGTCGCCGAGGCAAGCGCAGCATCAAGCAAACAATAATGACCGGAGCACTGCTTGCAGTCAACGAAGATTTTCTTTCCGTTATGTCCCAAACAACTGTTCGTCTATGCCCCCGTCTCTATTCCACTTCGGATTCTAACAGGGACTTGACTGTTGCCATTTGTTCATAATACTCTCGATCCAGGGGGCTGGTGGTTTGGGCGCTGAAATCCTCTTGGTAGCGCATTAGAACACCGTAAGCTCGGCGAAATGGATGCTTGTAAGCATCAAAATTGATGATCACCGGCGCGAAGAGCTCAGGAAAAGTAGCGTAGTCCAGGAATGGCGGGTTGCGGTGGCACATCTCCTGGATTTGGAAAGCCCTCACATGCTCCAGGTGGCGTATAACTTCCAGTTCAAGTTTGTTCGGTTTCGTGTCCATGTAGGAATCTCCCGAAACCCATTCTTTAGCGAATTCATCAGCCTTACGCCTTCGGATATAGCTGATGAACTCCTGTTCGAACTCAGGCGACCATTTGCCCTCGCCTATGAATGCATGGCGGCCATCCCTCGTGGAGAAACGTCGATCAAACATCTTCAGAACAGCCCTTTTGGGGATGTCCGGGGGTCCATTGGAAATGTAGACTTCCATGACGTTCCAAGTGTGCGATTGGAAGACTCGCTGGACGATCAACGTCATTGCCCGTGGGACTTGACGGCCGTCTTTCTCGAGCCTGTGGACATAGATGATGTTGCCGCGATAGTAAGGAGAACTCTGAATGTCAGCCGGGTGCGGTTGGTTGTAGATTTTTCTTGTTGCTTACTGGGAGTATGCTATCCGGATCCAGTCCACGACACTGTCGAAGGCACATCTAAGTCTATGAAGTATGCGCTGAATGGCTCCTAGGACGTGTTCGATTCCAGAGCGAAGAGACATGGCGATCTTGGGCCCGAAATAAGAACTCCAATTGTAATTTGTTGATGTTTATACGAAAGTTTATGTTCTGGGGTTTGAAGCACTGCTGATGGCGAATCGATGCACAAGAAGGTAGCGTAGTTGATGAAGTGGGATGGAAAAAAGATCGTTGCCCGGAAGCGTGGATGTACCTTCAAAGTGGGCCCCGCATGTTGAGCCTACCCGATTTGGCAATCAGCTAAAGCTCCAGTGGATACCTGCCTACAAGAACCTGTGGCGCTAGCAACAACCATGTACTGACTCCTTCCAACTGGTCGTCTCGGCGAGTACTGCTGTGAGTGGCTTCGGTGAATGCAAGGCTGCTACATTCGAGGAAACGAGTTGAAAGATGGCAGGAATGAGGGGGCGTTCTAGTAATGGTCGACCTTTCTTGTCACTTTCACTTACACAACCCTTGAAGGTAGCGAGAGTGCGTCTCAGTTGCACAGCTGTGGGAAGCATTCACACCCTCGATAAAGGTTGATATGCTTCCAATAAACCAAATTTCTGGCTAGATAAACGGATGGAAATAAGTTTCGATTTCGATTCTAGGTACTGATTCAGTGTTTTTTCAATCTCTAGCCCGACTCAACCCAGCCGCACAGATACCCGGCAAAGCACGCCATCCCTTCCGCTTAAGGTTTCATCACGCGAGACGGAAATTCTTCCGAGGGGTGCGAATTCGCAACTTCTGCTAGACGGATGTTCAACTCTGCTACAAAAAGAAGAAGCTCACAGACTCGGAGAGCTTCCAGATGAGACCCGTCCCAACTATCCCGCTCGTCGGAGGCTGGCACGAGGTCCAAGTAGGAGATATCAGATCGGTGGTTTGCCACGGACCGACCAAAAGTGTTTTTGGTCATGCATGTAGGGTCCTGCTAACTCGGTAGAGAAGAAACTCTCTCTCTGGTCAGTTCACTCCGGCACCTGAGGCAAGACGTCTGGGCGCCAGCTATTGAGTACATAGCAAATACAGCCACCTCTGATACGACGTAGATGTAAATTCAAGTATATTCATCCAGTAAATGTATCATGATAGCATTCTGGAGGGTTTCTAGAACAAAAACGACTACAAGGTTGCTATCGACATCTACCCAAGAAGAAACGTAAGAAACATAGCTTGCTCATGCATCCATCAAGTCTCCAGGACCCACTCATCCTTGGAGGCCCTGGAAAATTCTCTCCGGCATCGAGTCTTCTTCTGCAGCGGCTGAGTCGAAAGGCAGACTGGCATCGAGAACGGCCTACAGATCTCCACTGCTCTCAAGGACTTCAGCCATCAGCATCGCCAACGCAGCGCATTAAAGCAACCGTAATGTTAATTTCTCAGTCAACTTGAAAGCTGAAAAGTCGGGTTTGTTACTAGGCTAAGAAAACCCCAATTCCTCCCAACGCCATGCCCTCAGTCACATCATATATGCCCCAAATGTACCCCAAAAACCCGTAGTATACACAAAGAACCTTTTTCGTCATCACCCCAAGCCTTACCAGAAATACGGCGGCGGTATCGCCAGCATCCAAGTGTCAAGCCACCTCGACGCCGCGAATCCCGCAATGAACCCTCCCATCGCAATCGAAAACATGACGGCAGCCGTCAAGCTCGGGCTGACGTCGTGATCCAACCACGTCTTCCTGAACCTCAGCTTGCCCACCCTTATGTGGAACATCTCCTCCACGTCGACGATCCCGCGGTAGTTCGGCTTCAGCTCGGTCGAGTCGCGCTCCGTAAAGTGTTTTCTCTGCACCCTTCATCGTCGTGTCAAAGGATCAGCCCTCGCTTTTAGCCCCGTCTGGTCAGTTTCTTCAGCACTGGGGGTTTTGGAGAAACAGGGGAAAGGCAAAAAAGAAAACTTACAGCAACGTGAGGCAAATGTCACCTTGCAACCTCGCCTTCAGCTCGAGCTCGGCGTCGAGGTTTAGGCCGATTTGTAGCCGTGCGGGCTTGGACTCGGAGAGGCGCGGAATTACGGTGGGAGCAGGGAGGGTTCCCTTTGGCTGGGCAACTTGCTTGTTGCGGTTGCGGCGGCGGCGACGGCGCGTGCTGCCATCCGAGGAGACGCTTGAAGCGCCGCCGATGCTGGACGCAGAGTCGTCTACTACATTATGGGCCTGAGGAAAGTTTAGTTGGAAGGTTTTCTCTTGAGTTGATGGGTTCTACCCTCTCGGTGACGTTGCTACCTTTGTGCTCGTCTTTGTGTCTATTGAGATGTTGCAGGGAGCCATTTCTTCTTCTTCGGAGTCCTTCTTCTGGGCGTGGGAGGGGATATAGTATGGAATCATCGATCGTCTGAAGACAGAATTGGGTTGCAAGACTTGTTGGCGGTCTTGCCTTTGGTTTCGATTATATGTCTAGAGGGACTCTGATGCTGCAAGTCTTTTTCGGATATAATTTCAGGACAGAGTTGAAGAGCAAGCAATTTTCGAACAACAAGGGCATCTTCCCAGGGGTTGGGATGACAACTCTCCTATATACCCTCCCCAGATCCCCCGACTCGCCGCACCCGCAAAAACCGCCAACCACCACCACCCTGGCAACTTCTGAAATCTGTTTCCGAATTCCAGCACTCCGTGAAATGCGCACCTATCCAAATCATCCCAAAAAGTTTCCCAGACTCATCCCACTTACACGGACCCCTTGGAAGCCCCTTCGTTGCAGCGTCACGTGATGGGTCGATGGTGGAGTAAAACGGATGGAAACCTCGTACGATGCCGTTCAACGCTGAAACGGTAATGCAACCTCGACGTCGCTCGTCACCCAGCGTGTCAAACAAGGGTGGGCCAGACTACAATGTTCTGGCCTCCCACGGCCCGTCTTTGCCAATGCAGGTTCCTGCCGCCGGGTGCAAGGCTTTTGACCGGGGATTTCGCCATCCTTCAAAAGAGCCTCTCAGAACACCCCGGCAGTGGAAGATCAGGGTCCTCGTTACCGAACGTCGTCGTCGTCCAAGTAAAGAGGGTCAAACAATCGTCGACGGCCCCTCGTATGTTTAACTTGTCGAGCACGCGTCTAGCGGGAAGATCCCGCTGGGCTCACAAGAGACAGGCATATCTGGACACGGGTTATCGATTGACCATTCATATTATCGAATTCTCTTGATTTTCGCCTCGAGCTTTTCCACGCGACGATGAAAAACACACCAAAACTCCACATGTATGCGCCTCGCATGCTGAACCGCCACCTTTCGTCCCATCCCAACCCAACCCAAACGAACACCCCTGCCGCCAAGGTATCTTATTGGGAAATTTAATCATGTAGTACGAGAACCCACGAGGTGTGTGTCTCGATGGAGGCAGCCATATCGTAACCCACTGAGAGCCTTGCCGCCGTGCTTTGACGAGCAGGGTGAACCTTTCCGTCCTTCCGAAAGGCCTAGACTTGCCCCGGCTTTTCTACCGATGCCAAACCCGGCACCATCCAAACCTCCACCAGCTCATGCAACGCTTCAGATTCAGTCCTAAGGCCTGGGGAAATGGGGCGACGGATGTCCTAGTCCGCAGACTCGGAGACACCCACAATGACCCAAAACGTAAAGACTTTTGTGTCGATGATTGTTTTATTCCTCTTGACCCGTTTACTCTCTCAAGTGCTCAACAGGTCCCTCACTGACATGCCACGCCCAGCGCCGCGTGAATTATTGGTGCCGTCACCGCTCACGGTACCTCTCCTGTCGTTGTTCAGCATCAACAGGGCGGCCGTCGCCTCCTGGTCGAGATCCCGCTGCGGCGCGAGCGCAGGGCTGGTAAGCGTCGAGAGCGAGCCCGAGGCGATGCCGTGGGGGTAGGGATACTGCTGTGGACCAAAGGCCGGTGACGTCGTCGCCGACGATGCGCTGTAGCTGTAGTGGCGTTGGTCCGTCGACGCAGACGAGTACGAATCGTGACGGTGCCTCGGGTCCTGTGCGAGCAGCGCGGGGGACGGCGATACCGACGGCTGCTGGGACCGGGAGTGCTGGGCGGGGAAGGTGGGTGACGGGGCCTCGGAACCGGTCATTTCGACGTCGTCGGGTTCCTGTTGGTACTTCGGGACGAACTGCGGTAGGGAGCCCCACGGATCGCGGCCCGACGGGGTCTGCAGGCCGGACTCGGTGGGGGAGACCCCCTCGGACACGTCCCGCTGGGCCTTTAGCTTGGCGACGCAGTCTTCGAGGTATCTGACGTATTCGATAGAGGCCTGTGTTAAGCCTGGGTCAGCATCATGTTGTTGCCATGTTATGTCGAGTTGACTGCACTCACTTGCAGAATAGCCAGCTTGTGCATCTCTCCGGTGCATGCCGGGATCATACCCTTCAGCACAGCAAACTCCTCGTTCATTTTAGACCGGCGGCGACGTTCAATCAAGCTGTGCGCCGTCTTCCTCGCAATCTTCCGCCCTGCCGCGCTCGTCGCCGACGGCTGCTTCTTCTTAGACTGCTCCTTCGTGGACGCAGCGGCTTTCGCCGGGCCTGATGACTTGGTGCTGGCGGGAGCCTCCTCCGGCTCCTCCTGCGGCCGGGGCTTCATCTGAATAATCTTGCGGGACCTCGTGGGCGGAGGGGGAAGGGCAAAGTTCTCGTTCGCAACCTTCTGGGCGGCCGAAGACCTCCGCCGGGACTTGACTGCTTCAGCGGGCTGTACGGGGTACGGAGTGACCTTGGAGGGAGAGATGGGTTGGAAGCCGGAGTGGGGGGATGTCCTCGTGTCGGTAGGCGAGACTCTCGAGGCGTCTTGCGTCAAGGCTGCCGGGGGCAATTCGAAAGCCAGCTGTAGCGAGGCCAGGTCCTTGGAGCCATCTTGGCCCTTTATGTCTGTTGAGGATGCCGGCGTGGGCGGCAGCGTGGGACGTGGCATTGTGAGATGGTGGAATGTGACGACGGGGGAACGGGGCGCGAGCGGCCTTGAGAGATAGACCAGACTCCCCGAAAGGTATTAGTAGAGTACGGCGAGCCGAGTGAGGAAACTTGATGCCCAGGCTGGACGACAAATCGGTTGACGTCGGTTGTGAGGCTGTGCCCGCGGAAATCGATGCCGGATGGTGAGGGACTCAGGTCGCTGTCGGCTGGCGAGGCTTGGCGTTGATGAGAAGCGCCCGTCGGGGTTTCTGGCCAAGCAAGAGTCAAAGTCCGATTCGTTGTGTACGGTCACAGTACGGGGCCGTGATTGTAAAGGGGAAAGAGAGGCACGCGACGATGAGGAGTTGAGGGCATAGTTGAAGGGTTTGTGGAAGGAAAGTAGCAGAGGCGGGGGGGAGGATGGTTAAAGATACGGCACGGGAGATGGGATTGAGCACGAGTTGCGCACACACGCACATTAGCAAGTAACTGACTCTCATTCTCACTATCCTTGGCACGTCGTTCCTCACCTCTTTCTGCTCTATCTACAACCCCGGACTGTGGCTAAATCTGTTAAGACGCTTGCCTCAGATAGCGGCCAACCTCTTAGCAGGCGCGTAGCAGGCCACGCCCCCCATCTCTTACATGGGGAGGGGGGTGGTCCATGTTTCTGGACGATACCCTGATGAAGGTCCATGGGGATGGGGATAGGGATAGGACGGCAGTGGTTGGTGGTTTTGGGGGCAACGAACTAGGAAGAAGGAGAGAGGGCACGCGACTCCGAGCCAGAAGTGCAGAGAAAGGAACCCATAAACAATGGACGAAAAGAAAGTGAGGAACACAAGCACAGCCTGGCTGGTAGCAGCCCTGGAGAACCGCAAAGATGACGGGCAACATAAAACAGTCCAATCAGAGGTTCGGACGCAGGCTCCTGGGCGAAGAAAAGGGCAGGAGAGGCATCTTCGAGAGTCGAGGAGATTGACCAATCAGAGCGTCGGAATCGAGCACATGGGGTTCCTGAATGGTATCTGGGCGCCCGCAGACGGTTTGCTTCCTACTCAAGAGAAACGTCAATCAACACGGCCACACAGGCCACATGGATCATTGGCAGACCCCTTGCCCGCGCGCACGCCTTCGTTGGGTGGGCT
Organism: Colletotrichum aenigma; assembly: GCF_013390185.1. NCBI lineage: Eukaryota > Fungi > Ascomycota > Sordariomycetes > Glomerellales > Glomerellaceae > Colletotrichum > Colletotrichum aenigma. The sequence continues at coordinate 1,971,414 of NW_023500913.1, forward strand.
TTTCAAGGTCCCAGTCCGGGGCTGGCCTCTCTAGTCTGATGCAGCGACCTGGGGTCCAGAGCCAAAGGCACGAGACATGTGCTCGAGATGCGGTTGGACGACGGCTTCGATCGTCGACGACCGTTGCTTGCTGAACCGTGTTCCATCTGTGGCTGGTAACAGTCGTGTGCGCATCTGCGTGCCTTCTTTTCCGGTCGTGTGTGGTGACAGAGCGACAGGACACGAGTGGTTTCTAACCCTTGATGGCGATTGAGCTGAATCGCATGCAGATGGCCATGGATGACGAACCCCCTCCCTTTGCGAGCTCAGGGCCCGCTTGCAAAGTGAGCACGTGGGCGGTTTGCTGCTGTAAATCTCCCCAACGTATCGTTATCTCGTGCGTGCGACGCATTTCTTTTCTGGCCCAGCTGGATCTGTGGACTCGAGGAGGCTGTTGATGTTGTTCGTCTCAGATGCTTGGACTTGAGGTCGGTTGAGCTTGTACTCAAGAGGCCGCCTGGCAAGCATCGATTATGAGCGAATTGATCGCGGTGACTTCGCAGAGGCATATGGAAACGGGCTAGCTGAGCTGTCATGATCGGATTTCCTCTTTCTGAGTTCCCGTGCAGCAGCAGCGCGCGTCTCCTCTCTCTGTCTCCTCAAAAATAGAGTTTAGTCCCGATTTTCTCTCCCAAGTCGAAGCTCTGTTGCGGCGTGCCTCCCCGTGCCTCCTCCCAAGCCAGAACGTGGGCAACCTGTCTGTTCCCGATTTAGCCTAGCGCCCGAACCCTGGAAATGGGGGCAGCCATGGGCGGGGCCTTTGCAGGGGGCCGGTTCGCGGGTGCCGTGGTGGCTCACGCACGGCACGAAGCTTGTCGATGCCGATTCTCCTCCACTCACTCGGCCGCCACCTCCAACAGGCGCACGTGACGTTTCGCTGTTCACTGTTACCGACTTGGTTATGAGAATCGCCAAGTCTTGGCAGAAAATCACTCAGGTATGGCCGCTTCGCGAGTTGTCTCAACGGCCCGGACACCAAACTCGTCCATGCATCCAAAGAGATCCATATTCCTAACTAGACCCAAACAAAAATGTGTCTCATTAACATCGTAGCAATGTCCCTCAGTCCCTCACACCTTGGTGATGAGGGTTTTCCAAAAAATCCCATGTCGCCAAACAAAACCGATACAAGTTACAGCATTCCACAGCGTCGTCGTCCAGCCCCCTTACACCTCGTTGCTGGGGTAAGTGACCTTCGTCGTCGCCGCAAACTCCTCCTTAATACTCCTCAAGCTGACGAAACGGCTGAGCAGGTTCGAGCTGCCCGCCTTGTCGTTGGTGCCACTGGCTCTGCCACCGCCGAACGGCTGCTGACCAACGACCGCGCCGGTGCTCTTGCAGTTGATGTAGAAGTTACCCGCAGAGTTGCGCAACTTGTCCTCGGCAAACCTGATGACCGATCGGTCCGAGGCAAAGATGGATCCTGTCAAGCCGTACTCCCCAGTTGAGTCAACGAGATCGCAGGCCTCCGAAAAGGCATTCTTGTTTGTGACGTCGTCATACACGTGCACTGTGAGTACAGGGCCGAAGAGCTCCGTGCTCAAAAGCTTGTGGTTCTTGTTGGTTGTCTCGTAAATGGTGGGATGGATGAAGAAGCCCTTCGACTTATCATACTTGCCTCCCGCTACAAGGGTTAGCTCCTTGTCGTTCTTGGCTTCGTCAATCACGCCAGACAGCTTGTTGAACGACGCCTCGTGGATGACAGGTCCCATGAAGTTTCCGTGTTCAGCGGGGTTGCCAATGGTAATTTTGTTGACCTCGTTCACGAGACCCTCCTTGAACTTGGGCCAAGCCGACTCGGGTACGTAAGCCCGCGACGTCGCACTGCACTTCTGACCCTGGAACTCGAAAGCACCACGGACCGTCTGCTTAACAGCGTTGTCGATATCGGCGGATGCGTGGATAAGGTGGAAGTTTTTGCCGCCCGTCTCGCCGACGATTCTTGGGTAAGATTGGTAGCGGCCTTCAGCCACACCAGACCCGATTTCACCGTACAGCTTGCGGAAGACGGCAGTGCTACCAGTGTAGTGAAGAGCAGCGAACTTCTTGTGCTTCAGCGCGACCTTAGTGACCTCCTCAGGATTACCAGGCACGAATTGAATGACGTCGCGCGGCAAGCCAGCCTCCAACAAGATGTTATAGACCAGCCAATTTGAGAGAATAGCCGAGTCGCTGGGCTTCCAGACAACGACGTTGCCGAGCAGAGCTGGGGCTCCAGGCAGGTTACCAGCAATTGCAGTGAAGTTGAATGGGCTCACAGCGTACACGAAGCCCTCAAGAGCCCTGTACTCAACCCTGTTCCAAACACCAGGAGAGTTGTGTGAGGGCTGCTGAGCGTACAGCTCCTCGGCATACTGGACGTTGAAGCGCAAGAAGTCTGCCAGCTCTGCAGCAGCGTCAATCTCGGCCTGCCACGCGTTCTTGCCTTGGCCCACCATTGTTGTAGCCATGATATCGTAGCGGTATTTGCCCGAGATCAGGTCGGCGGCCTTGAGAAAGATGGCAGCTCGGTCGGCGAACGGCAGGGATTCCCACGCCGGCTTGGCGTTGAGGGCAGACGCGATGGCTTGGGAAACATGTTCCGGTGTTGCCTGATGATACTTTGCGACGGTAGTAGCGTGGTCGGCGGGGTTGAACTGTTCTCCGACAATGCCTGTCTTGATCTTGGGGGCTAGTCAGCACATCGTCACTCATTCGTAAACGGGCAATCAAGACCGACCTCTTTTCCTGCGACGACAACGGGAACCTCCAACGGCAATTTTGTGTTCAGTTGATCAATGGCAGCAGTCAAGCCTGCGCGTTCAGCTGAGCCCTTGGCATAGTGGTGCTGTGTGATTGTCAGTCAACTACCCCTCACTACCCAGCTTCTTCTAAGCTTCTTTATTGGGAGCTGCAACCCACGTTTGGCTCGTTGTTCACTTTGGGAACTTTGAAGGCAGCGAACGTCGCCGCTCTAGTGGTCGTTCTCGTCGCAGAGATGGCCAGGCGCGTTGACTGTCCAATAAGGGATGCAGCGGAAGCTCTCCGTCCAATAGATGCAATGCGTGAAGCACTCCGCAGCTGGGAGTTCAACAGCCCAGAAGCTCGGGTGGAAGACATGGTGGACAGCTATGCAAAATAACGCCGTCTAAAAAGATCAAGTGGCCAAGAGCTGGGCCTCTTCGGACGCGCACAAATCAATTGATAAGTCTGGCAAAGACCGTCTGTCGGCGATTTGGAGAGAGCAGGAAGGAGGAGGGGGAGGTAGCTTGGAGGTGAGGGAAAGCGGAAACCAGTTGGTTATTAAGCTTCGGCACGTCGGAGGCGCAACGTAATGAAAAGTCGTGAGTCGTGAGACATGCACCGTCGTTCCTAGATGCCGGCAACCATCAGGGCGCAACACACGGGTTGATGCGGGTTAAGAATGCGCGGGCAACGAGAAAGCTCATGAGGGGCTGCGGGGCTTGGCTCAGTTCAGAGGGACCTGGAATGTCATCCCGAATGCAATGACGTGGGGTCTTGCTGCGATCCCCTGCCGATGACAGTGGGTTTAGATGCTTATCACGGTTTGCGGGGTAGTTGCCCGCCAATCAGATACTCCAATTGTGCTGCAATCTGAAGCTCCGGCCAAGATAAGAGGTTGACTAGGCGATAAGGGAAGGTCTTTTGGGGAGCTTCCGATCCCGACACTGTAAAAGTCGGAACAACCCTCCGACCCGACGTCGGGACAGGCCTGGGTTTTCGAGAAATTAGGTTCAAGGGATGATATGATTGTTAGAAAAAAAAAAAAAAACCTCAGTAGGTATCTTATTTTCAGTCCTTACATTATATTAATTTTTGGCGCAACAGAAAAATCCAAACAAGAAAATGCACAAATGAAGCGAAGCCCGACCAAGTCTGGGCTGTGAAGATGCACCCGCATCTCTTATCTTTCGGCCGTCTGCCGCCGTTGCGAGCTTGGCCTGCTCCTCTTCAAGGGTATATCATTATGTGACCATCCATCTTCGGATAGAGCGTCCGATCATGCTAGCGACCACGCCCAGCGTGCTTATTCCCCGTCACCGTTTGGTCGCTCTTGTTCAGGGAATGGCATCACAGGCTCCGGCTTGGAGTTGTACTTGAGCAAGGGCACAGTCAGGCCGTAGCCTTCCGTAATGCCTTCGGGATCGTGCTGGTTGACCTCGACCCGGATGCAGATATCCAGACTACCGTCGTTGCCAGTACCATGTTGCGCCGTAGCCGCCTTGTGCTTGGAGCCAGACTCGATCTCACCGAGATGCAGGTAATCGTGCCCGCCCTTGCCCGAGATCGTCGACCTTGCATCTCCATTGATCGACGGTGCTGCGAGCCCGCGGTTGGGCGAGTTCTCCGTCAAAATGGCAAAGTTACGGCTGGGCATGGTCACATGGTTGGAGCTTGACGTCTTGCTCGAGTCGCCCGGGTCCTTATCGAAGAACTTGAGAAGCGTCTCGTCTGTGTCGTGGTTCAAGTGGTGAATCTTGTTTCGTCTGGCCAGCAGATTGGCGATCGCAGCTGGCGGTGGCTTGTTGGTGATGGCAGATGATACCACGTTGGCCATGTATCGGTGGTCATTCTCGGTGGCAATGTTCAGACGGGGGTGGGAGTAGAAGCGGCCAAGTGCAGCGAGATGCACGTCGCCGCCGAGAATGGTGATGCGAACCGAGAATTCCGATGCAATAGCCTGCAGTCTTTCGACCAAAGCTCCACGCTCCTTCTTGTGCGTTCTGGCCGTGTAGTGGTCATCGAGATCATCAAGCAAGTCGACGCTGCCATCGAAATGGTTGAAAACACCGCCAGCTATCTTGGTTAGCAAAGAAAAGCGGCCAGAAGTTCTGATTGCACATACCCAAACCGAATCTTCGGTTCAAGAACTTGACTGGGCCCATGATAGGGCTTCTGAAGACGTTCTCCAGCCACGTGAGGCGCTAGCACCGGTCAGCTCGTTCACCTACACGCTAAAGAAGTCAAGCCAGTTTCCTACCGGGTACGCAATCGGGATTCCCAACAACAATATCAAATGCTTCAAAGGGCGTCCTGATTCAGCCGCAGTCCTCAACTCATGTCTGAGGCGGCTGAAGATCAAGTCATATGTCTCGGGGTAGTTGATTTGATGTCTCGTACGCTACAATCGGTCAGCCAAAACAACCTCCTTGTCGGTGTCTTAGACAGCCCTTACCTCAGTTCGAGCGTCAATGCCCAGGAAGGCGATACGCGCTCCCAGTCGGGCAAACATGTTGTGCGAATGCTCCGCCACGTACGGCTGCAACACGTCAGTACTTGAGAGAACGACATCAACTCAAGATTGCTTACGCCAGGCTGTGTTCCAACAATGTAGCTCGGGTCAGACTTTGCGGGTGCCACATAGGTGTCCATGAGTTGGTTGGGGTCGAGTCCCTGCCCTTCGGTGGTAGTCGTGCGATCTGTGCTCCTGTAAGTCCAACGGTCACGTTTCTCTCATGCAATGGCTACTCACCTGATGTATAAGTCGATACCGGGGGAGGCAAATGGTGCTGGAATAGCATATAGTACTTGTGAGCAGTTCCGCCAATGCCCCTGAAGACGTCGCATCGCATGAAATCGTCGACATAGGAACCGAATCCGTCGATAATCTGTTGCCGATCAGCAGAGCTTCTCCTTACATGCGGATTTCAACGTACGTCGTGGTCGTCCCAGATATTGACCTGGGGAATCTGGCCGTTGGCCGTGGCGAAGGGCTCAGTAGAGTACCTGGACTCAGTTAGAACTGCACCTGCGTTCAGAAGCTGCCTCACACTCACCATCGAATGTAGTTCTTCAAGTAGTAGTCATCGCAAGCTTGGCGGAGCTTCTCCGGGAAGGGAAAATGCCTGCGCTTCTTGGGGTTCGAGATATTGGTCCACTCGTGCAAAGGACCGTCGACTCGAATTCCGTCATTGTAGATCTGATCGCCACCCCCAAGCCTAGACACAAGTCAGCAACACAGAGGGAAGTGATCCGAAACACTGGACGCACATGACATGGAACGGGCGTTCCTTGTGATGTCTGTTGACATCGTTCCACAGGGCGGGACCGCTCCAAGCATCCTCGTCGGTGCCAACACTGAAGCCGTTGCAAGAGTGGAACATGATGCGCATCGACTCGTTGACGGCGGGGACAAAGAAATGGTAGCGGTCTGGGCGGATACTGGAGAAGCGCATGTCGGGTATCAGGTACTCCCACTTGGCCTCGGCCTGGGAAAGAGGAAGCGACAAGTCAAACGCCCAGAAGGTGTTGCGCGGGTCTGAGTAGAGGCATTGGCCCTGAATTTCTGTGCTGTTCGCGCCTGCGCCGTTTGCGCCGTTGGAGCCTTCACCATTGACGGTTCCATTCGTTCCGTTAACGCCATTCGCCTCAGGAATAGCATGCTGAGTGTCGGCAGAGCCCGCGGGACGCAGAATGAGGTGCGGCGCGAAGCTCTGCGTCTTTCCTCCGCCCTTAGCGACGATCAAGACGCTTCCATACCAGCGATCCGCGTCCATCCTGCGGTAGTTGAGCAGGGGACCACAAGTGATCTCTTTGCCATCGGGAGCGTCTGGCTGCTCATAGGAGTGGGCGGTGGTCGCGCGAGGCTGCTCGTCGCCGGTGGCCTCGCCGGCAGCGATCATGATGGGCTTGAAGTTTGGTGCGGCGTTGGGGTTCTCGGGCTCGACGCGGTCGCGGTTCAGGAAGCTGGCAAGATCGTTTGTGGTTCCGCGGTCCTGAGGGTCGCGGGGCACTGCGTGGGCCTGGGCGGCATGGCGCGCAAAAGCAGAGCTCTCTTGGTGGCGCCATCTGTTGGCGGACGCGTGAGGGTTGTGGCCAACATCATCGAGGGCCTCCCCTTGGGAGTGGTGAGACGACATGATGGCGATTTGCTATTTTCAGGCCGGATTTTGTAGATTTCGGCTTCGATTCTGAGTAACCAGCTGTAAGAATATGCGAAGCCCATGAGAACAGCTCTGAGCAACTGTGGCTCCTTACAATGTCTCGGCGCAAATTAGCCTGCCAGGGTCTGTTTGCGCGCCTGTGAGCTCTCGAGAGCTGGTCAGCAGGGGTTTGTTGTTTGCGATTGCGCGGCAACGAGGATATCAACAGTCGGGTATCTGGTACTACGTGAGGGACTGAGGCAAAGCGAGGAAGGGGGAGAAAAAACGGGAACAGAGGGAAAAGAAAAACAGCTGGCGACGAGAGGGTGTTGCCAAATCCCACACCATAAATCGCACGAGAAAAGTGTGTTGTGTTGGATTGGATGCTTGTTTGGCCGGGTAGTGCAAAGTGACGCGGGCTAGGAATGAAGTGGCAGGGATTGGCGTCAGTGGGCACCTCCGCTACGCAACCACTGCGAGCAACGCCGCTAGAAGCTGCCTGTCGAGCTGCACGGTGGACCAGGGGCTTTCTAGGGAAGAACCTGGGACGGACCTGACCCGAGCGTGTCCGTGGAGTTCACGGGGGCAGAGGTGCTGCGGCGCTGACGCTGGAGATGATGGCAATCGCCGTTTGAGATGTGCAATATTCTTCTTGCTGGGGTGCTCTCTTGTCGCAAGTTTAGGCTCAGACTTACGGAGGTGGCAGCGGACCCCGATGTTGGCCCGTTTGTCGTTTGGGGGCCAAACGACGATAACAAAATGGGCAGAACAGAATCCATGATCGCCGTATCTTTCCCTCGCTCCCTTTGCCTCCCTTGCACCGGTCTACAATCTACAGTCTACACCGTCTAGCTTGGCTGGCGCTGCGAGTACTGCCAGGCGAACCGGACATTCAACCCACCTCAGTCCGGCATCCTTGTTGGGGGGCTCGCAGCAAATCCAATCCAGTCCAACGCCGTTCAGCTGACCATGCAGTTGAGCCGTGTAAGAACCGGGTCCGAGTCTCCCTCTTGCATCCCAGCGGCTCTCATTCGTGCAAGCATCCGAGTCTAATCCACGCATCCATCCGTCTCGATACGCCTTTTACGAATGCCATACTTTGGGGGGCTCAACAGTTGCTGATGCGTGGTAGGCAGCATCCTCCCGTCTGTTACATTACAATTGGCTGGTCATCGACAACGTGCTGGCGTTCCACCCATCGTCACCCGTCTCTGTGCCAAGTTTGCCGGTACTCGTCGGCGCCCTCTTTCGCCAATTTCTTTCTGGCTGGCGTCTTGGAGATGGGATGACGAGTGGCCAGAGCTCCCGCCAGCTTGCTTTTGGCAAACACACCGTTCCATGCTTGCAGGCGGTTCCCGGGCAGCGCACCACTCGGAGACCGCACAATGTAACCCTGCTACTGCGTAGTTTACGCAGTACATCGTACGAAGCCACGAAAGGCTCCTGCAAGGTAAAGCAGACAACAGAGCATTTTGTCACTCCAGAGCTGAAAAGGCGAGACTGTGGCCCTTCAACCATAGTCACGGGAGGCCTGCGGAGGTACGGGAACAACAGTTCAAATGCCTTGAAGCCCGCAGCTGCCGCGGCAAGCTGCTGATTGCTTGAATGGGCATCCGTAAATTGTCGATACGCGCTGCGAGGCCTGCCCGATGTGGCCTGGTCGGGGGTGAAATTGGTCAACTACGTCAGGACTTGTGGCTCTTGGAAATGAAACAGGAATGCCCCCACAAGGCCAAGGCTTAAGGTGCCTTAAATGACCCGCCGAGGATCCACCCTTGTTGTCCATCACCCTGGTCACCCGCTGTGACTGTTGAGCTGTCGCCCCCCGGCCCCGGCCCTGCCACATCCCGTATGTGAAATCGTATCGCGGCTGCCGGCGGGTCACTTGGCGTCCCGGTCCTCTTCTCCGGGCGCATCCACTCAGTGCCGGGTCCATCCCGCTTGCCGCCGATTTTGTCGTGTCAAGCCATTTCTTCGATTCGGAGCACCGTGCCTGAGCCGAACGGTATCCCTCGGAAAAATCGCCGGTACCTGGCAATTGCATTCGGCCGACAATCGTGGGCTTGGATTGACAGGACGGAAGATCGCCATACGGGCGTCAACGATAGCACGCGTCCTAGTTGTGTTTAAATAAGTTACCTTATCATCGAATCCTCGGAGGGAAAAGTCACCACTGGGTTCACATCAAGGGACTACAATCTCGACCCTCATTCTGCCTAAAGTAGGGCAAGAAGAGGACCGTACTTGAGTCGGGCGATCACCATAGCTCGAAACATCTACAAAGGCCTGGAGCAGGCGTGACCGCATCTGCTGCAAAGCCCGTGAATTTGCAGCATTTCCCATCAGATTCCAGGCTGCAGCGGCCTCTGGGTGCGCTTCGTGAGGCTCGAGCTGGCGAGAATTCTGGGGTTGATTCAACCAGGACCGTGCTGGGCAGGCAACAGCGGGCTTTAGCGGCTCTCGGCAGCGGCACATCAGCGGGGTCCCCTGCAGGTCACTGGACTTCGTGTCAAAAGCTCCCCGCGATCCAGGCAGCATACCCCCCTGTCTCGCGTCTTCCTTTCTCTTTTCCCTGACCGCCGCGTCTCGTGCCTGGCGTGGCAAGCATGTTGGCCAGTGTACTGGCGACAGCTTCAGGGAAAATGTGAATGCAGCCCGGCAAACAGACCTGTCACGGGCTAGCGTTGTGGCGCCAAAGCCATTGGAGGAGCTGAGGTGCTTCCTATGCTGCGGCGTTTGCAATAAGGTACCTCCGAGGAGGGCATCCGTCAGCTTATTGATGGTGTTTTACCCCAAAGAGCTGACATACCAACGAGTAGACCTCCGTTTTCCAATACGTACCTGCCCAAATCGTGTCGTTGAGCTAGACTCTGCCTAGACGATCCTTTATTCATGTCCCCTCTTTTTGACAACCAACGGTGAAGTCTCGATGTGAATAAGCGAGGTGTAAACCAGTATAAAACAACTTCATTGTTTCCTTCATCTCTGATCAAATACCTTCCCATTCACCTCAGCTGCATTCCGTCTATCCTCCAGCCCGCTTGTCAACTGTTTCAAACCATTTTGTCACTTCGAGGCTCGATTGCTCTTTCTTCTCCACCCCGTCCACTAGCAGTCAGTCACCTTCTTCTCTACACTACCTTAGTTATTTAGGTAGGCTTCTCAATTCACTTGCCAAGTTCAATCTCTGCTCGCGGGCTCCTCCGTCAAACCTACGCGGGAAGTCAAACCCATTGCCCCTGTCACCATGTCTCTCCCTCACCTTCAGGAGTTGCCAGCTACTCATGTGGAGCTGGTCAATTATATCCACGACCACCCGGAAAAGACGATGATTGATATCATTGAACCCTATCGCAAGTATGAGAGCCAGCTTCGTTCTGTCTTCGCCCAGGACCGCAAGAACCCGGCTCTTGACGACCCTCACATCAATCTTGTGCCATTGTTCAACGAAAACACCAAGAACATCAAGGTTCGAGCGCGTTCTCTGGACTCTGAAACTCAAGAGGAGAAGGACCGCTACATAATGGCCCTTCCAGATGACAAGCGACGACCCAATGGCTCTCCTGCCGTGGTCTCGTCCCTCAAGGAATTCCAGAAGAACTTCAACGTCTTCTCCGAATCCTCCCTCGTTGATATGAACTGGGATAACGTCGTTGCCGCTGGATCCTCCGTCATCAATACCCTTCTGCCAGTCCCCGCTGAGTTCAACACTTCCAAGCGCAAACTTCGGGAATACTACCACGAGAAGTTCTGTCCGGCATCTGACGTTGATCTCTTCCTCTACGGACTGACCCACGACGAGGCCATTGAGAAAATCAAGGAGATTGAGACTGCGGTTCGAGACGCCATTTTGACTGAGGTCACTGTCGTTCGCACCAAATATGCCATCACGATTGCCTCTCAATACCCCACTCGACACATCCAGGTAGGCATCAAGCGAGTATGATAAGCAAACTTGACTAACAAACCACTCAGATTGTCTTGCGCGTGTATAAATCCATTGGAGAGGTATGTGGCATAATTTCACTTTTCTATCACAAACTAGCCAATGCAGGCCAGACGACGGCAAACAAACAGCTAACGGCGTCAAGATTCTCACTGGTTTCGATATCGACGCGGCTGGTGGAGCCTACAACGGAAAGCAAGTTTGGGTGACTCCGCGAGCTTTGGGCAGTTTCATCACTCAGATCAACCATATCGACCTCACTCGTCGAAGCCCTTCCTATGAGAACCGTCTGTCCAAGTACAGTCATCGCAACTTCGAAGTCTACTGGCCTGATCTCGATCGCAGCCGCATCGATCCAACCATTTTCGAGCGCAGTTTTCAGAGAACCCTCGGCCTGGCTCGACTGTTGATCCTGGAACGACTCCCCACATCATCCGTTCGTGACGAATACCTCAACAAACGGAGGCAGGAGAGAGGTCGTCCAGCAGCAAATCGCTACAACCCCCACCAGCTATTTGGCAACATCAAAGACAGCCACGAGGATGAAGTTGCAGACTGGGTTGATGAGACCGACGTGTCCAACTACCATACATTCACAGTTCCCTACGGCCAGCAGTATGTTGAAAAACAAACGCAGATGCAGTGACTCCTGCTGACTAGTGCAGTTTCCATGCGAAGAAGATTGAGAAGCTTTGTTACACTCGAGATTTGCGTAAGCTTTTCCAGCCTTATGCAGACATCATTCCCCGACTGACTCAATTCCTAGTCCTCAACGCCGAGTGGAACCAACCCAAGGAGAGGGAAGTCCACCTTCACCGACATCCTGCCTTCTTTGGTCGCGTCGAGGACGTCATCGAAGATTGCTGTGGCTCCTGTCCCAAACCATCAACCCCGGAGGAGGTAGAGGCGGCCGAGAAGGAGGCTGAAATTTACATCTCTGGCAAGGTCTCATTCCTGATCGTAAGTGCTGAGCCATTTCCTCGGTCAATCGACTTACGGGGTTTATCATTATGCATAACAAATTGACTAACATGTCGGCAATAGGACGATCCCGGACGACAGCAAATCGGTTCCTTCAACCCTCTCAACGAGGATGACTGGACAGACATGGCCTACGTCGGAAACACAGCGCGTCTCTCCCAGAGTATTGTGGACGGCGATATCAACGAAGTTTTGGACTGGTTATCCCAGGAAGGGGCCGACCCAAACAAGAGGTCACACACTGGGTTTTCAGCATTGCATCTGGCTGTGATGGGCTCGACGCCTGAGATTGTTCGTTGTCTTGTCGAGCACGGAGCTAGGTTGACTGCTCGTCTCGCTGATGGCCGGACCGCTCTTCATCTTGCTGCCGAGCGAGGCAATGTAGACATGATCAAGATTCTCATGGAGAAGAGCATTGCGAACGAGGAAGAAGAGGATGAGAAGCAGGATCGCCGCCGCAAAGACATGCGTACCAAGTTGCAAGACGGTTCCTCCCGGAGCGTCCCCAAAGATGACGCGTCAATGAACGGGAGCACCAACAACGAGGGCGACGACGAGGACTCTGACATTGACATGGTCGATGCCGGCAACACCGAAGCTGATTCTATGGCTACAGGATCCTTCGTCAAGGTCAAAGATGGAGATAAGAGCAAGGAGGATCTCGTGCTGGAGGAATCCACCGACGAGCCCGACTTCTACAAGATTGACGTCTTGGCTTGGGATATCCCCTGCTCCCCCCTTCACCTAGCAATCTCGGAAGGACACGAAGAGGCCGTCAAGGCCCTCTGTGAGTTCGGAAGCGACGCTCTTCTCCCAGTCAAATTCCTCGACTCTGAGAAGCAACCCACAGCCGCAATTCTTACCCTTGCGCTTGCCCTATCGCTACCTGTCGAGAAGGCTAAGTCTATGGCTTTGTTGTTATTGAAGCTGGGCGCTACTTCATCTCAAGCGGATCTCAACGGGTGCACCGCCTTCCACCGCTACGTTGAGAACGGTAGCCAGGAGATGATTGATGCGCTGTGGGAGCATGATAAGGCCGGTCTGAAGACTGCTCTAAACCACATGGTGTTTGGCAGCCGCTACTGGGACCCCCAGGCAATTGCTCCTCTTCATACAGCCATCGAGAATGGAGACTCAATCTTGGTGCTCAAGCTACTCGAAGCTGGCGCTAATCCTCAGATCGACTTCAACACCTGGCTGAAGGCAGTCAAATTCTCCAAGGCATCCAACCGACTCAGTACCTATGAGGAAAATAAGAAGCTATTCCAGCGGTCAGTGACACAGCCCCTGATCGTTGCCATCGGGGGATGTTCCGACCCGGAAATAGCCCTCAAACTCCTCGAGAACGGCGCAGACCCCAACACTTTGACCAACGAATCACACCAGGTCATCTCGGACGAATGGCAACGACGATACAATAAGGGCCAGTCTATTCTGGATCTCGTCCGAAACCAGCTGAAGCACCTGCACGAGTACAAGGGCGAGAAGACATCTCTCAAGAAGCCTTCTTTACCCGGCGGCATCGACGGCTTCCTCCGAACGTACGAAGAGGGGACTTATCAGCATTGGATGTTCTCTCAGAACATTGAATACCGCAAGGCAAGCTATGAAAGAAAACTCGAACGGTACGAAGAAGAGAAGAAGAAGCACGCAGAGACCAAGGGTGCGTCTGAGAAGATGGAAGCCATTAAGGATGTCATCGCAACGCTCGAGAAGGTGGAGAAGACCATCATTGACAAGGGCGGCAAGACGTTCGAGGAGCTGTACCCCGATATCAAAGCTCCCGAAGGCAACTCGAGCAATCGTGCTTCTTCGCCTGAGGAGAGACTCAACCTATACGACTACAACATTTCTTTCAGCGGTGTGACTGACGTCACTGAAACGAGGAGGGCTGCCTACCTGGAGATGTAAGTCACCGAATCAAGAGCGTCACGTAATGAAGCTAACAAAGTCACAGGTTTGAGGCTGCATGGGCCGGAAATGTGGACAAGATCAAGAGTCTTACTTTGCAAGCTTGGGGCAAGGATCAAGATGAGCCACCACTGAAAATCTCTGTCAACGACGATAGACAGAACACGCCTTTTTCATTGGCATTTCTTCGCGGTCATCACGACGTAGCATCGGCAATTTTGGAGATTGTCATGGCTCAGTATGCCCCAGAAGAAGAGGAGGCAACCCGGTACAAGCTGGACAACGGCAATTCCGACGACGAGGACGAGGAGTCCTACGAAAGCGACGCAGATTCCAAGGACGAACCCAAGATCATTTCAGAGATCGTCGATAAGAAGTTCACAATTGAGAACATTGGTCAGGTGTCAATGCAAGTCAAGTCGACTGTCAAGCCCATCGAGTCCTTGACTGAAAGCGTGGAAACCTTTGCGATGGCGAACGGCAAGCCGTGGAACACTTGTAGACAATCCCTGTTCATGTTTGTCGTGCAACAAGACGACCAAGCCGGATTGAAGGTACTTCTCGACATGGCCACCCACTTCGCTGGTCAGAAGCTCATCGACGGCCGACGCGGCGAGGAAGAAGAGGATGTCGGAGGGCGCTTCTCATTCCCGGAAGATGCCTTCCTTCGGGCTGTCCAAGAAGGCAGAACCACAGTTTTGGCCGAGATCATCAGCCGAACCGGCGCGGGCATTCCGCTGGACGACCTTGTCAAGAAGAGTGGCATCGAGATGAAGAGGAAGCCGAGATATTACCAGGGATTGACGGTCTACGGAAAGAAGAGGTAAGTAGCTATCATTGTGATGATCGCGGCTGTACTGACAACATTACAGGAAGGATTGGGCAACAGCAGGGCGCAACATGGTTGTCAGGTCGACCGGGATGAAGACGCCGCCCCTCCTCCATGCTGCCCTCAATGGCAACATTGCCAGTGTGGAATGGTTCCTCAGCGATGCCCCGCATCGCCATTACACCGACTTTGGAAAGTCCAAGACAGCCCGGGAAGATCCCAGACTGAAGCACCTCAGCCAGTCGCCTGGAGGTTTCGACCGCGCCATTTCCAAGTGGCTAGGAATTCAGAGTAAGTACGCCGCAATTCGTTCCATGGTACACTCCTTGCTGATATGGCCATCCAGATGAGCTCGTCTTGCACTGCGCCGTGATGGGACCGTCGAACGAGGCCACCGATAGGACGGTCAAGTACCTCATCCAGGCGTGTCCCAACTCCTTGGAATACAAGTCGACCTCTGGCGAAACGCCCCTCTGGCTCGCCTTCTTCTTTGGCAAACTCGAGATCGCCAAGATGCTCATCAAGGCCGGCGCGAACCAGATGGTCCGTAACAACGCGGGTGACAACATCATCCATGCTGCCTTGGACTGCTCTCCCAAGGCCTGCAGGCTCCGTCCCATGCTGGAAGTCGTCGACTCGAGCATCGTCACCCATTTGTTCCAGCAGCGCAACAACCTTCACGAAAGCGGCACAACCCCTCTGCACTCGTGGATCAGCAGTGTCTGTCGAGGATACCATTACACCTACAGGAAGTCGTACGACAATGACGACCAGATCCTCGAGGTTCTCGGCTTGATTCTGGAGTACTCCAAGGGCTCCGAGCTGGAGGTGCTCTCAGGTTCCGGCGACACTCCTCTGCACACGGCCGTCATGTCCCGGGACAAGCTCCTCACCAAAGCTCTGATCGAATACAAGCCCAAGCTGTTGTACCGCGAGAACGCCGTCGGCCGCACCCCCGCAGAAATCGCCCGCGAGGAAGTGACCGGCGAGAAACTCACCGCGCCGGACACCATCTCCTTCCACTTCAAGAGCTACAACAACGACAAGGAACCGCGGGCGCTGGTCAACCGCAATGCCGACACCTTTGTCGATTACAAGAACCGCAGTGCCAGGACAACCACGTCCTTGACGGACAAGCAACGGGTCTGGGAGATTGTCCGCTCTGTCCTCGAGCAGTACCCCGGCAAGCGCCGTCTCGTCTCCCTCAACGAAGCAAACGACGTCGCCAAGCGTCTGGGGGAGAAGTACAACAGCACTCGCTACTTCAACATCCGGGCGCGCAACGACGAGTACGCCGACGCCGAAGAGAACGAAGCCAAGGAGGAGAACAAGGAGGATTTCGCGGCTCACTCTCGGCGGGCAAGAAGTACTCAGGCTTGGTGCTTCCCCGAAGACGATGCACAGCCCAAGTGTGCGGGCTGCGGGGAGAAACACGCCTGACGCCAGGACGTTTGTCAATGTCGAGTGCCGCCGAGGAAGAAGCTGAGACAAAAACTGAGACAAAGACAGACGGCTCGATGATTTGTATGATTGAATTGTTTGTTCATTTGTACGCCCTATGTGGAAGGATGGACGTTAATTATCACGGGTCTTCGTGGCCTTTGCTCCAGATAGCTACCAGATTGAAAATCTCGTTACCCTCATCTCCCCCGCTCTCATCGTTCCAGTGCGAATTCTATTGGCTATACCGGCTTAAGGAGAGAATTACGAAAACGGTGGCCTTGGTCTAAACCTCTTCTGCGATGCTAACTCAAGAGATCGTAGAAATTCATGATTGAAGTCACCCGCAGTAGATATCATTGGATCAGTTGCTATTAGATTCACGCAGAGATGGATATGGAAATGACTTTTCCCAACGCCTCTCCAGCTCTGCCAAGCACGTCCACAGAGCCATCCTGTGACACTCGCTCAAACTCCCTGGGTATCTCGAACAAAATCCACTGCTCGTCACCGGCAACCGTGGCCCTAGTCTCACCATCTGCACGTTTCACGTTAGTGGTAGACGGGCATTAGAGGGAGGCCCTCATCTTATGTAGACCTCGATCGTCTCCATGTCGCCTATGTCAGCATCCGCGACGGTAACATCCTCTTCAAGCTCATCACCGTCGAACATGAGCGTGATGGGAGCGTCAGGCGCCAAACCACGCATCTTGCGAAACAGCTCCATAATGGTTCCAATCTTTGTGGATGGTCGCACCGATGTCTTGAGGGGCTCGTCCGTCTTGGTCTTGAGGAGAACCTTGATCTTCTGCTCCTCGGGCTCGGCCTCTACGACCTCGTCACCCCCGTCTCCGCCGCCTTCGTCCTCGGAGTACTCCCCGCGGTCATGCCTGCGTTGCCTCGCCACTTGCCTCTCATGTTCCTCCCACAGCGCCGGTGTCCACATCTCCATGTGCACCTTTGTCCAGTCGTCCTTGAAACCGTCTTGCCCACCAGCTGTCTTGCGGTACTCCCCCTGTAGATCGAGACTATAGAGAGTTGTTAAATCGTAGAGCCTGTGCCCGCGCCAGGTGAGGAAAACCTCATTTATCTCTGACTGAGGAAGGTCCAGTCGTCCGCTGTGCACGTCTATCCATGCGTTGCGGAGAACCTTGATCGGTTTGGACAGGGTGAACTTGAACTGCTTGCTGACGACGCCGGGTATGTCAGAGGTGACGAAGATGACCACTACCTGTTTCGCGTCCTCGCTCTGTTCCCTCGCCAGCCTCTCCTGAGCTTCTTTCCGCTCCTTTGCCGCTCGAATATACTCCGCCATCTCATCGTCGTCGTCTTCCGTGGCAGCGGGATTCTTTTCTTCGAATGGATCATCGTCGTCGTCGTCTATCACCAAAGGAGAGGGATCACGGTCCTCAGGAACGGTTTTGCGGATGGGAGACGCATCGTAAATGTCATCCTCGTCGTCGTCGCTATCGTCGATCGAAATAACAGGCTTCGATGGCAAAGGTTCCTGTTTGCGCGGCGTTCGGGAAGCAGCGGCGCGTGTCATTCGCTTGGATGGTGTCTCGGTGCCAGCTCGTTTGGAAGGCGACGGCTTTATTCTCGACTCTGGGGACTCGTCGCTTGTACGGGAACGTTTTGACGGCGGTGTGTCTGGGCCTCTGCTACGGTGGACAGATCAGCATCATGGAGGGGTGGTGCGAGGCTTGAGAGGGATGGTGGTACCTGAGATCCTCATGCTGGTGGTTGGTTTCGTGGAACGGATCTTCGCTTGCTCGTCTTGGTGAGGAGCCCCTTTTCGCGGGAGAAGGGGCTTGCGAGCTCTTTTCCCGCTCAGCCTGTTTGCGCTTGCGCTGTCGTTCCTGCTCCAGTCGCTCTTGCTCGAAGACGCTGGCGCCACGGTTGAAGAGGCTAATCCCGTCATCGTTGTCCTCATCGTCGCTATTATTGACTACTGGTTTCGGTGCAGCTTTCTGGCGCAACGCAGTCGGCTTGAAAGGCAAGCGCTTTTTCGGCTTCGCTGCGTCTGCCATCGTGGCGCGGCTGGTTTTCGATTTTGTTGGAGGAAAAAAAAATGGTGATGCGATGCGATCAAAGTTGCGTTGCAGGGGCCAGCAGGAGGGTCGATGGAAAGCCGACGGGCGAAAAGATACAGTAGCCAACGGCTGGGTTTTTTTTGGAAGGGCAGTTTTCGACAACGTAGAAAGAAACGGAAAGCTCGGGGGCTATGCCGGAAGAAAAGAGGCGGCAGGAGAGAGCATCACGGCCATGCGCCCCGAGAATGAATTGGAAGGCGCGCGCATTATGTTGGGGGGCGGCGGTCGCTGCAGTGTGGTGTGGTGTGTTTCCGTGGTGAGAGCGCAAGAATTGATTGCTGGACCCCACCTGCAGTTGCCTGCTGCACACTTCAGACCGTGGGGTGTGCGCTGCCCAGGTAGCCTTACAGTGCGAACCATCCTGGGACCTGGTATCTTTTGGTGCGACCAGTGCAGTGTGCCTTCCGCCAGCCCCGCTTTGGCCGTCAACCGCATCGGCGCCAGCTGTTTCCCAGCCAGCAATCTTCGAAACATCGTCAACGCATCCAGTGCCAGCCTCACTCACTCACTCACTCATCACTGCCGACTGCACCTTATACCCACCGATCGCCTCCATCAAGATTACCTTATTCAGGAGCAAAGAGCTTCACAATGGAGAACGGAAACATCAGCCAGGGCGAGGGTAAGGACCCCTCCAGCTTCCTCAGCGACATCATCGGCAACCCCGTCACTGTGAAGCTCAACTCGGGCGTCGTCTACAAGGGTGAGTGATTGGTCATGTTGAGGCTGAAAATACTCGGCATCTGCGTGTATGACTTGGTTTGGGGAACTAACACGCTCGACAGGTGAGCTGCAGTCTGTTGACGGCTACATGAACATCGCGCTGGAAAAGACTGAGGAGTACGTCAACGGCGTCAAGAGGCGGGCGTACGGCGATGCGTTTGTGAGAGGAAACAACGGTGAGTCAAAAGTGTCCCAGCAGCTTTGGAATTATCATGCTGATGAATGTTGTACAGTCATGTACATCTCCGCGGACTCGTGAGGGAAAGGAGGATGAGAATTTGATGATGGCTACGCGGGGGGCTGAAGCTGGGCACTGCGTCTGCAGATGATACTCGTCGAAGACGCTCATAACACAAAAACAAAAATCTACAAAGTATGAAATATACCCTCAGTTCCCAGCTCATCGGTCACCAATCACAACCTCGAAGTCCACGCGAAATATGTGACGCCATGCAGCGCAACCTCCCCCTTCTCATTCTTCTCGACCGTCTCTCCCGCCAGAATCTCATCAAACCTGTCCTTGAAACCCTTGGCTGCCGCGCCCTCCAGCACAGCGATCTGGCTCAGCGTACGGATACGGTTCCACACCGCCTCGGGCGTAAGCCAGACGGTGAAGGGCACCTTTTCCTCGCCAACAGGAACGCTGAAGAGGGGCATCTTCCGCCCACCCTCGAGCACAACGTCCTTGACGGCCTTGAGCGGGTTCGAGTCGAGCTGCCGGTCAAAGACGTCTTTCCAGACGAAATCGCGGAAGCGGGGCTGGCCGTCGGTGCCAAGGCTAAAGACCAGCTCGTTTAGTGACTGCTCCCATGGCGTGCTGGCTTGCCAATGCTTTGGCTTGTTGTCTATCGCCATTGTCAGCTGGGAAAATCCTTTAATTCGTGAGCGGATATCGTAATGGAGAAGGTCTTACAGTCTTCAATATTCCAGATCAAACCCAGCACAGCTGTAGGTCTCAAGACGCGGTGGATCTCCTTGAGAGCATCCTCGTTTGCGAACCTGTCGGTGTCAGTATCTTGCCAACGGCAACTCCTCAAGCTCCCTTACCAGTGAAAAGCCTGTTCATAAGGTCATGTCAGCGGTGAATCATTTGAAGCCAAAGTGTCTCAAGTCGAGCCTGAGAGGGAACGGGAGACTGACCTGTCCAACAACACACGCATCGCCCCACTCCTCCTCCAATGGCACCTTGGCCGCAAACCCATCCCTCACCACCGTGCCCTTCAACGCCTTCCTCTCCAGCTCTGCGCGCATCTCCGCATGAGGCTCCACAGCCACGACATTGAAGCTCTCGTGCCTAGCGGCCAGAACCTCTGTCAATTTGCCCGTGCCCGCCGCCAGGTCGAGAACATTGGCATGTGCAAATTCGGCAATCTTCAGATGCGACAGGAACCGCTGCGTCGCCTCGGGCGGGTACGAGGGCCGGTACGCGTCATATGAGGCCGCGTCCGAGAAACCCTTGGTACCGGGGTGAAGTTCCGTGGGAGACATGTCGGTTTGTTCGCCTTTCTATATCTCCAAGTAAAAGGCTAGATCCGAATGTTTAACGCTAGACAGTCGACAGTCTAGGCGATGGCCAGCATGTAATGACTCCAAAAGCCGAGATTCTATGTGCACAGACGGAATAGATAGATACTCTCGGAAGGGAAAAGTAGTCGCGGGAAAGCTCAGATGTCCACGTTGATATCCCTCAAGGCCAAGGATCCTTCATCGGCGGCGCACGTCATGTCCGTTGAGCCACTCATGCCAGCGTGGGGTGGGTAGGGAGGGAGGGGCCAAGCGAAGGAGGGGACCCATGGGAGGCGTGGAGTTGGGCATATCCGGCGGCTGGTGCCGAAATCGCGGAGGTTGCGCCGAAGAACGGAGCAAAGAGAAAGGCACCTCATGCAATGGTGGGAGCCGAAGATGCGCTTGCCAGGTGCAAGGATACATACCTACATGACGTTACAGGCTTACTATTGGGCTTACTTTATGCTGCTTGAACCCCCCCAGCCTTGACACCACGCTTTCTTCTCACAAGTCCCAGCAGTCAGCGCATCCGAGAGCGAAAATAGACTGATCAAAGAATCACTGAACCTGCAAGGCAATTGTTCTTGACTCTTCTGTTTATTCTTTCTATGTGATTGATGTTGTTAAGGATAGTCGGTGCCCCTTTCATTTCAGAGGCCTGACGATGGATTCCATCGCATTTCCGATCGTCTGCTGTTCCCCTCCTTCCCCCGCTGCCTCTCCTGCTTGTAACCCCGCCCGTAGATATTTTTACAATCCTCAAACGCCTTTGGGGAGCCTCCTTTTTTGTTAGGCGCCAAGATTCCTTGTCCTTTTCCATCTACCCTGCCCAGCATTGGCAGTTCTACTAATGATACATTGTTATTAGAATTCCAAGTTGAAGAAAAGAAAATGCCTCAAGACATTGAAAAAGTAACTCGCTGTGCCAACCAATGCTGTTCATCATGTACTGTCCTCAGCCTGAATCTTCCTGAACAGCGTGGTGCTTTAGCTCCGGCTGCTGCTGCTGCTTCCACTGCTGCCGTCGCTGGGGTGGCGGTGATGGTCGTGATGGGCGGTAATGTACTCATCGGGCGCGAACGTAACGTGGTGCCCCTGGTGAGAAGGCAAAAGGGCGTGGTCGGCACCGGGAGTGGTGACCGGCGAGCGGCTTGGGCTCGCAAAGGGGTCGGAAAACTCGCCACCAGGGGAACCCTGGGGGACAGTAGAGTAACCCTTCTTGCCGTTGTTGGGGATTTGAAGGCTTCCGGAAAATGAACGAACGCCAGTGACCTTGGGCTGAGGAGGGCTGCCACCTCCGCGAGCGTTGTTCAGGTGGCGGTTGACAGGAGGTGGGCGAATAGGGACTCTGACATCGACGCCATAGTCCCCGGAAATACGATCGGTTGGGCCATACTCGTCGTCGTGCATGGCCGCGGCTCCGGCTCCGCGAGGCTGGTATGTCTGGTATGTCACATTGGCACTGGGCTCACCCTCCAGACGTCTCAAAGCATCGGCTTGACTTGTGACGCGACCCTGAGAAGACATGGACTTGGGGCGATAGGTCTGGGGGCCATAGTTATTGCCGCCACGAGAAGACGATGCCGGAGAGTTGAAAGGATCGGAGTTCGTGGGAGAGGAAGGCGAGACGGGAGCTTGAGCGACGTACTTGCCCTTGCCTTTGGCCGAGTTCGGGGGAGAGTCGGTAGCGGGGGTGCCAGGACGAGAAATCCAGATGCCATCGACCTCGATACCAGACTGGATAGCTCGGACGCCGAAGGGGATGTCGGACTGCTTTCGCGGGGGAGGAAGACCGGTTGATTCCATCTCAGAGGCGTGAGCTCGCTTTTCGGCATCGATAATCTCAAGTTTCGCCATGTAACGATTCGTCCACCATAGCTTGACAAAGCCAATGGCGAAGACGACCGCGATGGCACATGCAAGGACCTAGAAGCAACCGTTAGATATGTTGCAGATCATGAAGGACAACTCAGCTGGGAAACATACGAAGGTCATCTGCTGCCACAGCTCCCAATCCACGAAAAATCTTCCGCCCATCTTGATGGTGTTTTCTTATGACTGAAATCGGGATAGAACGGTGAGGGTGGTGATGATCGATGAGATACGCTCAGTGGCCGAGCAGGGGGCAGGGGGTGGTGATTGAGATCAGATGAAAAGTGGTGATGGTGAATGATCGGAGCGCTGCGCCGATCTACTTGAGGCGATGAAAGAAGTGAAGAAAAAAAGTCTTTTCGGACTGAGGTTGGTTGTTGTGACGTCCGCCTCTTCTGCTTTCGGCCAGACCTTTTTTCGAATGCGGCAGGTAGCACTTCGGATGAACGGTGTAAGTGGCACGCAATTAGCCCAACCGGTGTTGCTGGTAGTGAATACAGCCGGGACAGGCACCGTGTCTTTCAAAGGAAGGACAGAAAATCAACCCCAACACCTTAAACAATATTATGGCGGATTGTCGTGTTCGGCGGCTCGAGGCGATGATGTCGGAACAAGGTGACGAAGGGTTGGTATTCAAACCAGACCAAAACGACTGCAACTCCGTTGAGTATTAGTCAAGACGAGCAGCACACAAAAGCAACCTCGTATTCAGAAGGCAACGGCAGATATTAAACCCTCGGCGGTGAAGAGGAAACAAAACCCATGTGGGAAGCAGTGTCCAGGGTGTGAATGGTCGGAAGGGTGGCAGCAGGTTTTGTATGAAACAGGGTACACGGCTAGCAGCAGCAAACACAACTCATCACATCGCTTGCACCGTCTACGATGGGGAGAACATACGCAAGGCCCAGACCTGAACCTCGAAAGCGCTGGACTGGGACTAGACTGACGGCAACCGTGGACCATCGTCCGTCTCGGGCAGAGTGTGTCGACAGTGGCTGGGCGACGTCTGTTGCCCAAGTGGAGATGGGAGGATGACTGAGGGTACGGAGGAAGAGACCACCGGCCGAGGACGTGCGAGGTTGAGCATGTACAACCATAAACGTCCACGTCCTCCTCCATCACGGGGCACTGAAGGTCTGGTGTGGTGGTATCGAGGCCGCGGGCGATTCCTGAGCGCTGTTCTCGTACTCATGGTCCGCTGCAGAGAGGAAGTCTGGATCATCCCTGCTCCTCCATCTAGATCCCATGTCGTGGATCGCGACAAGACACTATGCCCGTTTGCGTTGGGCCGATGGCGTCTTGAAGAGGCTCACACTCGGCCAACAGCACTGAGCCGGGTCGCCGCCATGTCGGAATGCTCTGATCTGGGTTGACAAGTTGGGCACGGCGAACGCTCGCTGAGTTGAGGTGCGAATGCGTAATTGGCGCCACTGAAAGCTGCGGGGGGATTCGCCAGACTCTGCGAGAGAAGCATTCGCAGTGTGCCACGACAGAAAGAGGTCTCAAATGGCCGTTTGCGGAATGTAAGGTACGGGACGGGTAGCCTTAGCTGCTGATTTAGCGCCGAAGGAAGCGCGGCAGGCAAGCCACACCTGATTTCCAGACCGGGACCCACGAGAAGCTGCTCGCTCCCACTCAGTATCTTGGCTTAGGGTGGGTGCTGTGTGTTTGTCATGCATGTTTGCGGCGAGAGTGAAGCCACCCTCTGCCACGTTCTCGTGATATTGAGTATTGTTCGCTGGCTGCCACGGCTCTGTGCGCTTTTGTCTTGACGTGAACGTGCTTGATTCTAGAGTTTCCGTGTCACTTTGCATTCCCAGGCCGCTGGAATTTTGGGGCCTGACATGCGACTCAACTGGCCACGCTTTCCGGCCGGCTGCTGGCGTACCTCATCTGGTGTGCTGCCTTCTCGCAATGCTGCAAAGGAACCTTAGACTTGAATGCGGCCCACGCCAGTTGAGAAGCGGGCGGTTTTACGCAGGAACCGGCAGCAACGCGATGCACAGCCTCGGGGGCCGCTTCGGTCGCGGTACCCCTGGAGATCTCACTTTCGGGTTGATCTCCAGTCTGACTCCCGCATGTTGCAGTATGCGGCAGTGTGTGTGCTCTACATAGCATCGCATTGCGTGTGGAGCACAGAGGGCTTCGACCTGAAAACAACGATTGGCCTTGGCGAGCGACGTGCAGGGTACGATCGAGTGCGACTCTAGCGGCGAGGAGGAGTGTTTGAGCATCTCTGCTTGTGACGACCGTTAGCAGTCCATCGCAAGTCGTCTGCTCTGCTCGGACACTCGACGGTCGATCAAATCATATGCTTCTTTTCTTAGCTGCTTGGATACCATGGCGCCGGCCTAGCGCGCCACCATGTGGCTCCATAGTGAAGACTGAGGAGAACAGACGTCGTCCCGTTACCACAGTGAGATGGCACGATGCCCAAGTTGAAGGCCTCCCGGGCCAGGTGGGTTGCTTGAGTTGATTTGACTCGGCGCTTGATGTCAATGCGGTTCGTAGGCGCCACTGGCTCGTCCTTCCCACGGACGCTTGGAAATTACCTGCGTCTCAGCGCCATGCAATCCGAGTAGGCCATCGGAGCACGTCGACGGCAACCAAGTGGTCCAAACCAAGTTTGAAATTGACAAATTGATATGCCATGAGGCGTGTTGTTTGTCAAGCTCCCAGAACCACGGCCACGGGGTTATCACAAACTGTGGAGGCAGCCATCGTAAGGTCCTGACATGACATGCCAGGACATTTCCACGAGAATCACCGGGAACCAAAACGATGCACTATATTTCATGATCTGCTTCGGCTCCAGATTTTTAGTCGAGGCGTCTGTGATGCCAGGTCGACATTCGGGGCAGTTCAAGGTTCTCGGGAGAATGGCAGGCCCATTTCTTTGTCTGCGTAGATATTCGGTGAATTTTCCAAATTTTCCACGCAGGTCCGTCCAAGCTGCAGCCTGGGTAAACGACGGAAACACGGGTTGACTATGCCAGTAAAACGCAGGCGACCGTCAGATTGTGAGCCGCTGACGGCAACACCGATGATCACGGCAGCCAGGTGGTTACGATCAGAGGGTAACAAAGACGACGATTAGTCGCGTCGCCGATGGCAGGCCTTGTCGCGCTTGAGACTCGACGTTGAGAAGCGACTGCCAACCAACCAACGTAGCCTCGCCGAAAGTTTTTGTGATCGTCTCACGACAAAGAAGTGTTCCACAGCAAGCCCAGTAGATCAGTCCCAATGCGGCTTTTGCTGAGCGGTACCACTCTTGGTTGGCAAGGACAGGAACAAGAAGGTCATGAACAGATTGTTCGCCAGAGTTTTCTAACTGTCCGTTCCAGCGTCGCGTCAATCCGACTCGTTACTTGCAATATATGGCACCATCCGCCTATTGAGCCGACATCCTGGCACCGTATCTTTCAAGCCAAGGGAGCTGCCGCCGTCGGCTGTCGAAACGCAAGTATGTAGCTACGCCATGTCTGCAACGATGGGTTGGGGCGCCTGCGCACTCGATCAGCCGGACAGGAACCATAACGCGGGGCTGCCTTCTCACGATAACTCAATCCGGAGGGTACTAGCAAGCCATTTTTTGCTGCCGCTGCTAAGAAACTGCCATGCGTCGGCGAAAATAGGGTGTGGTCTTCGGCAGCTTACTCAAGCTTTTTCGAAGATTGAAGCGCCGCCGCTACGACAAACACAGCCTTGAGGTCAAGTGAGTGAGGCCATCGTCGGCGTCAACGAGAATAGTCGCGCGGCGGCGGAGGGGGAAGTAGATATGATCTCGAGTCAATTCGGTACGGTGTTGGAAGGTGTTACTTCCGCTTGCGTCCGATGTTGCATGGAATCGTCGATGACGGTAAAGTTCTCATTTCGCTGTTTTTTCAGGTCCGGCTTTCTGGTTAAGAAGGCGTGAGACTCCCCTCAATTGGCGGAAAGTCGGTCCTTCCGACCAGACCTTCGTCGGTGCAATTCGTTCATAAGCTGGCCTTCCTCCGGTGTAGTATATGACGACTCCTTCCCGTTCAATTTTCGGATTGGACGATACTCTCTCTGTATGCCAGGGGTGTTCCGACCGGCTGACTTGGTGTGCGACACCGGCATCCCCGTTGACCGGCGTGCTGATCACGTGCTGGACAGCATTCCAGGATTCCAAAATTTCGTCGATACCGTCGAGCTGGCGCCGGAAAGCGAGAATATGGCTCCCGGCGACTGACCGAAGAGGTTCCCCGTCCGGGAAAGTGGTGAGCGGGCGAGTTGGGTGAAGGAAGTGGATGCCGATGAAAGCGTCATCCATCTGATAGGCGCGGGATGCGCATCAGACTCCGACGCGGTCAATCAGGAACGGCTGGACGGACATGATGCAGGTCCGCGGTGGCATTGGGTGCAGAATGGAAAACCGGCGTGCCGATCGCGCAGACTTCCTTCAAACCCGGTGCCGAGGCATCCGGGGGCGCACCGTTTGTACGATGTGGAACGCGGGACCTCGTACTGTAGGGCACTGCGATGCTTGTGAGTGACTGCTCCGTGCAGATAGGACTGAAGAAAGGCAGCGATGGCGGCCTTGGAAAAAGCGAGTCTGGACCCGTGACTTGGTCTCGGCCTCTCAGCAACTCCACGATGGATGGTCGTTCTTGGGTGGGACCATTTTAACCACTGGAGCCAGGATAATCAGGGCAGTGAGGGCAGAGAGGGCATGCCGTAGCGGGGATAGCGCTGGACGGACGTGGTGGATGACGGCAAGCGTCACCCCATCTTTGCGGACGGGAGGGCAGGGTCTCTGCAAGGCAAGGCGGGCTGGGCTTACATAGTATACCTACCCAAGGGCGAGGTACCTTGCGTCTGATGCAATCAGCGTGGTCTCCAACGTACCGCTGCGTAGCGATCCGACGAACCTTGGGCCTTTTAGGATGGGTTGGCGGCTGACGGCCAGGGAAAACATGGGACAAACACATGTCATTGTGCCTTGCCGACCCAGGTGCCCTTGCCATCCACAAGTATCCGTACCCTATTCGTACCTACCCAGCTACCTACCTTACCTTACAAAAAGCTTTTGCAGCAGGCTCGGTGCGTCCGAGTGCCCGGGCCGTCCATAATAGTAGAGATCGATGTCTTCTCGCCGGTGCAGTTGCGCTACCTTCCAAGTTTCCCGTCTCCCCGCGGCAGGAATACATCATTCCCGTCCGTCGCTCTACGTGAGATATTCGACGACGGGTCGACAGCATGAAGACAGGAGGGTGCTCAGGCCAAACCAGGTCCCCTAAAGATTGGAACCTTTTACTTACTGCGTAGTACCTTACTAAGTAAGGACCCCGTTAAGGCGAGGTCCGGAGTGGTGCCGTTACCTCATGATCCAATAGATGCAGCTGCAAGAAGGTCATTCGTCACCTTCAAGTCTGCAAAAACTGCCCCTTCCCTAGTCCCTGAGGGGCAGTAGTGCGTACCGCTTCCTGCAAGTGAATGGGGTGCAGTCCCATTGCCGTAACAGGCGGGGAGAGAGGAACAGACGGGAAGGGCAAAAAAAGAAGCAAGACCGGAGACATGCCAAAGACAAGGGATGAGGGAAGCCACTGCCCAAAACCTGCAGGTTCCCGCCCGATGATATGGTTCCTGCCTTCCGGGTCTCTTCACTTTTCCAACTTCCGTGCCTCCTACCTACCGTACTACCTTGTCGTCTAATCATCTCGTCATCGTCTGAGGTCCTCATCAACTACACCCTCTGCACCCTCTGCTTACAGCCACCCTCGGAACCCGCACCTCCTGCTTCTGCTTCGCCTTGCGCCTCAACTCTCCTCCACAAACCAAATCCATCTCCCCGCTCCAGACCAATCCAAGTTCGAGTCGTGCAACCAAGCCACCGCCTTACTGTACACCAAGACGAGAGACCCTTGGAACGGGCAACTTGCAATACACTACTAGACACCAAAACCAAGACACACCCGTCAACCTCGACCAACCATACACAAGGCCTAGCAGCCCGGACGGTTAAGACTTCCCATATAGTTCATCACCGTCCCGTCTATCCACGTCCTTGCTACCACCCCGCCCTTCCGGCTCCACTGCTTTATTCCTTTGCAAAACACAAAGCTGCCAGCATCACCCTCGAATGTCGGACACAGCTTAAACATCCGCTCTGACTTTTCTCGCACAACGCTCTCCGACTTATAACCCGCCCCGGCACGATTACCCGTCTTCGAATCACCATCTCATCGCCTTATAACGAGCATTACCCATTCGAAAAGCACTTTCCGACGTTCCCGCCACCCCTCCATCCACCATGCCTACTATCCGCAACCCATTCGCCCGTCGCCCGGGTCCAGCAACCTTTACTCCAGACGACACCGCTCGCACAGATGGCGAGAACCCGTCGCATCCCGGCTTCGAGAAGCAGGACACCGTGGGCTCCAAGGCCTCGTCTTCGTTGAGCGTGAGAACATCCAAGAGCCAGGACAACGGCGAATACAAAATGAGCGTTGTCAACGATAGCGGTGTCTACCTCCCTGTTTGTTTGCACTTAATCTTCAGGCGTGCTTGAGACATCGCTAATGCACCTATGCAGCCATCTCCAACTGAGGAAAAGGGACTCTGGCCGCGCAAGTACCTCGGCTCGGGTCGCAACTCTACAGACACTCGCACCGACAGCGGCGAGATTGAGCACTTCTCCATCTCGAGAGAGTCTTTCGATTCCTACAGACGGTCTTTCGTGCGTTGCATCTATGCGAGGTTATCGTGACACTACCGCTGACCGCAACTTACCTGCAGGACATCTCAGCACGCTCCCCAATCCCCCAGACCGATCTCCCCCAACGCCAGAGCCTCGACTCCGCACGATTCCCGCGCCTGCCTCGATCCGCGATTGACAGAAGGTCCGACAGGGACCTTCCCACTGCCGACGAGGGCTTTGAGGATGTCGGCCTGGACGACCACAAGCAACAGCCCAGCCGTAAGCGCGGCCTGTTCTCGCGCTTCGGTGACTCTGATCACAAGGAGCAGAGCGCTAATTCCCCAAACGCAAGTGTGACCCGCTTCCTGACCGGACGAAAGCGCGGACAGAGCGGAGGTCAGGAACTTGGCACAATCGACATTGAGCGACCAAAGTCAGCGGCCTCTGTCAGAACCACCGAAGTACGCTAATCCTGTGCGGCATTGTTTATTCGATTTGTACATACGATATCCTGTGCGAGATTTTGAACGGCGCAGGATCTTGGCGTTACTGGCTGGGTTGGGCCCTGGAAATGGGACGCATTCGCTATGACATGATTAGAGTTGGGCCAGCCTACGATCCGGTCGGGCTGGGCCGCATTATGCATATACGAGCGGCAAGAATCAGGCCCGGCAAAATGAGCTCGCCGTC
This sequence comes from Colletotrichum aenigma, assembly GCF_013390185.1. Lineage (NCBI taxonomy): Eukaryota > Fungi > Ascomycota > Sordariomycetes > Glomerellales > Glomerellaceae > Colletotrichum > Colletotrichum aenigma. The sequence goes on from NW_023500913.1 coordinate 2,000,971, forward strand.
TTCGAGGCTGGTTGTCTCGTGAATGAGCTCTTGATGATAATGATAACAGATACAACTTCACAGACTTGCGCGGACTTGCAACATGTGCGTGAAAGAGAATGAGGATGAGATCGAGTGACGATAGGTGTGCGGCCGGGATAACCCCCTACGAATCACAGCATCAGAAACTTTACGCCACGGAAGCTCAAGGGCGCAGATTGACAAACGATCCGAATACCGGAGGCCCAGCGGAGTCGGACCGGCCAACGTTTCCCAATCGCTGCTTCGTTGTTTGACGTGATATCGCAAAGATTGCATCCCACCATGCACTTGTCGCACCAGGACCCATTTTCTCGGGATTTGTTCACCTTCGTGAGACCCCACCTTCTGATACGTAATGGAGGGGCAGAGGAAATGCGCGCGAGGGAGAGAGAGAACCCCTCTGTCGCCGGTGACTGTTGTCATTGCATCCTTGTCAAACTTTCAGCTGTTCTTCTATGGGGAATAAAAGTACTGCGGCTCCCAACACCTGTTCATCGTCGTAGATCATTGCCACCCCATGATCGAGTGAAACCTCACGCCCGGTCAACCGCCCATTCACCCCGCGACAATTTCCTCCAAGCCAGTGACAAAACTTGCCCCGCCATCCCATCCCATCCCGGACCAACATTACAATGGCTGGTGACATTCCCGCCAACGGCACAGGCTTCGGCCCGGAGGACGGCATCCGCAACCTGTCACTCGCTACCCGCACCGTCCACGCCGACGATGGCATCAGCTCCCATCGTGCGGTTGCCCCGGCCATTCACGTATCGACGACCTTCAAGTACAGCGCCAACCCCGATGACCTCCGTCCAGGGGACAATACCGACGTGAGAGCCCTTCACTTTCTCATTTGAGTCTGTCCAGACTAACAAGTAGCCAGCCCAATGCGCCCGCCGACTCTCACGTCTACTCCCGCTACTCCACCCCGAACACAACCCGCTTCGAGGCCGTTCTCTCCTCCGTCCTCGGCGGGCCCTCTCTGACCTACTCCTCCGGCCTTTCCGCCTTCCACGCCATGCTCGTCTACCTCAACCCGAAGCGCGTAGCCATCGGCGGCGGTTACCACGGCTGCCACGGTGTCATTCGCATTCTCACCAAACTCAACGGCCTGAAGCAGCTCGAGCTCGACGAGGCGTCCCTTGACCAGCTCGAAGCCGGTGATGTGTTGCACGTCGAGACCCCGTTGAACCCCACCGGCGAGGCGCGTAATTTGGCGTACTATGCCGAAAGGGCGCACAAGGTTGGGGCTTATATGACTGTCGATGCGACGTTTGCGCCGCCGCCACTGCAAAACCCCTTTGACTTTGGTGCGGATATCGTGATGCACTCTGGAACCAAATACTTTGGTGGGCACTCGGATATGTTGTGCGGCGTGCTGGCTGTTAACCCGTCCCGCGCGGACAAGTGGCTTCGCGGCATGATTGAGGAGCGTTGCTACATCGGAAGCGTCATGGGAGGCTTGGAGGGCTGGCTCGGTGTCCGGTCAATTCGGACGCTTGAGCTGCGTGTGGAGAGGCAGAGCAAGTCTGCCACCAGCCTCGTTCGCTGGATTGACGACGAGATCAGGAACAACCCCACCGGTGTCGTCGGCAGTGTCGTTGACAAGGTTGTCCATGCTAGTTTGCAGAAGGACGAATGGTTGAAGAAGCAGATGCCTGGCGGCTTTGGTCCCGTTTTTGCCATCTGGTTAAAGGATGCCGAGGACGCGAAGAGGCTTCCGAGCAAGATGGAGCTTTTCCACCACGCTACTTCGCTAGGAGGTGTTGAGAGCTTGATTGAGTGGCGGGCAATGAGCGATCCTGGCTGTGACAAGCAACTTCTCCGTGTTAGCATCGGCGTGGAGGCGTGGGAGGACTTGCGGGACGATTTGGTCCAGGGCTTTAAGAAGTTGGCCGAGGAGAAGAAGGTTTAGAGTAGATGGCCAGACACAGAACAGAATAGAGCTTTATACGAGGGGAAGGGGCACAGCAATCGTACTCTTACTCCAATAGTATTCCTACACCTTGTACTCAACCCTTCTGCTTGTCGTCTTCTTCGCTATCGTTCCCCGTCGTCGTCCGTCGTTGTCTCCGCACTCTTTACAGCGGGATGTCCAACGATCCGTCCGCGTTCATGCATCCCGTCAGCTTGTACCTCGTGGACTCAAAGCTATAAGTATGTCAGCCATGTCTTAAAGAAAAGTAAAGTGGAGGGGGGACTAACGTAAACTGGATGCTTCCGGTGACCATGCACCGGCAAGCATCGCAGTACCTGAGCACCGCCTGCCGTCCCTCTCCCGCCGCCTCCGCAAGAGTGTTTGCGGCGCCTTCGAAGGTGGCGACGGAGACGGCGAGATCGGCTAGGAGGGCGTCAACCGCTTGCTGCGGCGACTTTCCCTCCTCCACCATGAGGATGGGGACGGCATTGACGATGCTCTCGTCAGCTCTGTCGTCCTTAGGCTATTGTATTTGTTAGCGAGGTATTCACATAGACAGTGATCGCTTCGGCAAGTAGGTGGTGAGATGCGGGAGAGGGTATAGGGGTCGAGGGTAGATAGGCACGTAGGTAGTGAAGGCGCACACACAAGCCAGAAGGATAGGCAATATCGCACAAGGTCTTCGAACTTGATGCCTTAGTTCGTTTGATCGTATGGTCCGATGCTTCTGGCAGTTGTAGGAAGATGAATAGGAGGACGGGTAGTGCATGGCGTCAGAGGCTTCGAGGCGGCAAGTGGCCGTTGGTTGTGTAGAAGGGTGGACAATTCGATGGACGGGAAGAAAGGGGACGGCGAAAGCTGATGAAAACGAGTCCCAGGAAGATGTGATCAGGGAAATTCCCAACTAGGGGAAGGGTTTGCAAATAGTGGAGCGGAGGGATAGCCTACGAATTGGCAGGAGCGAAACTTACAATCTCCTTCTTGAGGGAGAGGATGTCGTTGGTTCTGTACTGATGTCAACGCTTTGCTCCCCTGTCCTTCTTCTCTGCATGGGTATTAGGACCTACTTACATCCAAATACCTCTGCTCGTCTCTGCCCAGAGGGTCTGCAGTTCATTCATGCAGCGAATGTTCTCTGGGAAGCTCTCTCCCAGGCCGTACTCAATGAGGGCGCAGAGGGTCCAGACTGCCGCCGTTCCATGGCGCAACTCTTTGTAGGCCTCCATGCCGGGGAGAGTACCGCGCAGACGAAGACTTTGCTCTTCGTCGCAGTTCTCGATGTAGCGGCGCATCTGGTGCATGAAAGTCTGCCTTTGTTCTGTGTCTCGTTCAGCATAGAGTGTCCCCTACAAAGAGGATGAATTCTCCCACCAAAGTTGTAGGCCTTGCACAGCTCTGCTCCAATAGTAATCAACTCAGCATTCACATGATCGCACATGGTATTGTGAGTATTAGTGCTGGTGGTGCTGAGACCCAAGGCTTCGTTGAGTACACGGATGGTGTCGTTGCGATGTGTCTTTGCTCTCGCCAGATTGGCACTCAGGTCGCCACCCTGCTGATCAATGGCATCATCCCAACAGAAGAGCCAGACGATGTAGAGCGCAAGAGTTTGAATTTGGTTCTGGTCTGGATGTGGGTAATATCTTTGAAAGTAAGCCTCAGTCAGCAGCTGCAGAGGCTTTGAGAGGGATGGTGATACTCACAGGCTCACAAATCTGGCGTAATTGGCCTTTCGGTATTTCTCTCGAAGTCCTGGGTTCCGGACCAAGCTATTTAAACAATGTTTTAGTTTTTTTGTTTTTTGTTCTCTTCGTAGACAGGCAACCAACCGATCGAATGCGCTTTCGACAACAGGTATGATTTCCTTGTAGTTGGTGTTTGCGTCCACTGGCCAATCCTTGAAAATTTCCCGCAGGTCAGGGACGTGAAGAATCTCTCCGCGAAGTGCTTCGAGGATTTCCTGGGCTTCTGAAATCAGTGGCCCCATCCTCTCCTTGCTGGAAAGGTAAGATCTTTGCAAGTCCAAAAAAAAAAAAAAAAAAAAAAAAGATGGAAAAGGGGTGAAGCCCAGGTGCGGTGACTAGACTGGAATCCGCTCTTTTTTGGATGTTTGCTTCCCACTGTTGAATGGGATAATTACCGAGACACCCTTGTGAGAAAGCCCAAACAAATCTCAAGGCCTGTTTTCTTCGGCTGTCGAAATGGGAACTGGGCTGATGTTTGCTTGTCAAGAAGCCTGGTGCATTGGGGGGGAGAGCTATTTGACCTCGCCTTGGTCTCGAGGTGGTGGGCTAGGTGAAGTGTCTGGGGAAGATCATTACTTGGGTATCGGGAAGGTGAAAGACTTGGACGGAACGCGAAAAGTAACAATTCACCATAGTCACTGTCTTCTCCTGCAGGACTGCGATGGGCCTATATACCCAACTCTAATCCCGTTGCCGTCACCCAAGCCCGGTGAAGGACCAAGTGGTCTAGAGGTATAACGCTCTGTATCGTTAGTTTGAACTTGGGATGAAATCTGAATATCAGGTTTCGTAGGGTCGCTGTTCAATTCCGCTCCCGAGCTTTTTGCTCATCGACTTTTTCGAGCTTCTAGCCACTCCCCTGCCAGGAGGAGGAGCAAGGAGGAAACATTTTGCGGTCAGCTGAGAGCTCGCTCTCTCCAGAAAACCAAATACAAGGAGTTGACTGTCAGGAGGATTTCCGTACGCGAGATGGAAAGGGGCTATGTCTCCTTGACTGATGTTGATGCGCGCCACCTGCCTTTGGTGCCCGTCATTCCCGATGTCCTGGGTTCTGGTTTTCGTACCCCCTGTCTACTTCGGGCGTACTGAGAAGGAAGCGAGACAATGACATATACAGCACTTGTATACGGTATGGAAAGTACATGAATGCTGTGATAGACCTGTCAACTCGTGTTGGCAGAGGTTCACTTGCATCTCCGGATTTCATCCTTAGAGGTGGGAGTCGGTCGACCTTGGAATGTTACAGGCGACAAGGCATCCATCGCTTGAAGCTGGCTTCGACTAACAAAGGACTGGCTCGCTGCATGTCCGACACGGTAGGAGCATGTGGCTCGACATTCTGCAGAATCTGCGGAGGCAGATACCCGAGGAATCGCCACGACCTCTAAGTTCTAGAGGCCAGCAGAGCGAACTTTTAACATGACAGCCGCCGGCACTTTGTCTTCCAAGGATTTGCGGCTACTTACATCGTCTCACTGACATGGGTCTGCAAAAGCCAAGGTCCGAGACCATCATTGCATCCGCAAACCGGGTCTGCTCCCGGTATATTCATGTCTTGCATCTTACAAATTTACTAGTCCTTTCGTGGCATACTATCGTACAAGATCTACCTTGCCCCCGTCGTGACCTTGTAAACTATCGTTGACCTGCATGAGGCACCATGAACCACCCATTTCGAGCTTGCTCGGGGTTTCACCAAGCGACGTTGTATTCGGGCGCGCAATTTTATGGTTGGCACCTCTGAAACAACGATATCTGAACCATGCCTCATCAATCCTTGGGAGGCGGTATGTAACCATCGATCATGCCGCAACCCGCGACCTAATGCGGACTCAATGGGCCTTGTACTGCTCGTCCGCGTGTTTCTACACGCAACGTGGCTTTGCATTGTATTGTCAAGAATAACGGTGAAGGCACTCACATGGGCCGCACATCGGCGGCTCGGCGTGCTGCCGTCGAGACCAGCTCAGACATCAGACTCATCGGCCCTTTGAAGCCAGCGTCTAGACCGACGGAGACCCGGGGACGCACCAACTCCGTCAATGCTTGGGCGCCTGTGAGCTTGCGGGCTGAAGATGGACCCCGCGCATCTATGTCGTGATATTTGTATCTTCGCTGATGGTCTCATCTGTCGGTGTCAACCTCCTTCAACAACTCTGTCAAATTCATGATACGGTAGCCTCGTCGTTTCAACTCCGGCAGCACCTTCCGCAGCATTGGAATTGTCCAACTTCTCCTGTCGTGGCAGATTATGATGGCGCCTGGCCGTGCCATGCTTAAGATGTGTTTGGCGTTGAGCTTCCAATTGCTGATCTGAGCGTCATGGGGGTAAACGCTGCCTAGAACCATCCTGTAACCCAGCTTGTCGATCAGCTTCCGCATCCTGTCACTGAAGAAGCCAGAGCCTGGTCTGAAGTAGTTGGCCGGCATGGGTACATCCTCGTAGTCGTAAAGGTTCTTGATCTTCCGGCGTACTTCGAGTATCTCGGCCTCGAGCTGGCCAACCGGTAGCGACCGCGAGGCCTCGTCGTGCATGGCGTGGTTCCCTAGCTCGCTGCCAGCCTTGATTATGTCTCCCATATCATCCTCGTGACCGTTCATCTGCGAGCCGATGAGGAAGAAGGTCGCGTGTGCATCGTTCTCATTCAAGATCTTGAGGATCTCGGGTGTGTGCTGTGAGGGCGCGTCATCGATGGTGAGGCCGATGATCTTATCCTTGGTCTGGACCTGCCACAGCACGTCAGGCCATTTCCGTGCGAAATGGTTGATGACGAAAGCCGGGGGCTTGTAGACGATGTAGGCGGGGAGGACGAGAAGGAGGGCGAGGGCGAGGAGGAAGAGAAGGGTGGCCATTCGGTTGCGGCGCGCACGCCTCCGGAACTTGTTGGGAAATCTCAAGAGCGATATTCGTGCCATTGGCCTATGCGTTCACCTTCCAAGATGTTGTTGGAAGGAGACGAGGTTGGCATTGTCGGGGACAGGTCGATATATCGAGGGGGTGAAACGAAACGAAACGAAGCAGAGGCCGGCCGCACAGCTAGCTCTCTTAACCTCGACTTGGAGAAGGTGCAGGGGGTCGCGTTCCAGAGCTGCGCTGTGCGTGGTCATCTGTGGCTGACGTACGCAGAACCTACCTCAGTGTCCTCACCGCGGTACATGGCGCAGTAGGGTGTCGTGGCTGGAGCCAACCATTGCACATGGCTTTGGCATGCTTAGACCCACCTCGGCCTCAACTAAGGTTCAACTCAATTAAGCACTTCCCAACTTTCGACCGTTTATTCCAACCTCGAAGCTGCTATTCAACCAAAGTCCTTTTTCTGCTCTGCCGCGCCACGTCTTTGCCTGCACGAAATCAAGTTCGGTCAGTCACTAGCTGACCTTAACGGCTAGCTTCACTCCTGTGCCTCACCTTTTTTTGGCCGCCACAACCCCTCACTGCCTCCCCTCCCGCTCTAGGCTGCGACTGATACCACCAGCACGAGCAACTTCAACCCAGGATGTGAGAACCAGGGACGGAACAGGAAGCAGCATACAGAAACAGTTTAGGCCATACCAGAATTGCTGAGGCCTGTCGATGGGGCCGCTCTGAATACTCTCCTCCAGAACACGCGGCAAACGACAGCCACTGTCTTCCATGCACGCACAGCCTGCGGCAAAGCCGATCGGCACTAATCAGCCGTTGAGAGCATCGATGTGGAAGAATCCTGCCAAGTGGCAAGTATAAGCATCTTATTGGCAGCTTCGAGCTTTCCTAGGCCTCCAATTTTCTCGAAAATGGGTCGAAGCCGACCCATCGGAAAATATACGATCGAGGTTATCATGGACTGTCCGGTAGACCGGCAAATGTGGTTGCCTAGACATGTTTGCTACATCGCAAGACATCCAATGAGGGACACGGCACATTTTAGGGCACATGTATGCTCTGCTAGGTACTCGTCGTCACCGGTTTCTGATGGAATGTGATCCCAGTCTTGCTCATTGAAAACCAAAAAGCTGGCACGCTGATCGGCCACACGGTACACCCGTCAACCCACAAAGTCTCCATTGTGAGCTATTCTCGGTGCGCTAATCGCGCTTACCTTTCCCTTCTTATTCGACCTACGCAACTCAACTGTCCGCGCCACAGACAGCGGCAGACCTGCATAGACTGCTTTAGCCCTCAGAGTACGGCTTGCCCGGCGTGCGTAACACTTGCCTCTTTCCTCGCAATCTTCGTTTGGTGATCGCCAATCTTCTCATCGAGAGAGTCATAGCCAGACGAAAGGTCTAACGGAATAGCCGGGAGGGCTGACGACCGTGGTGAGGGCCATCCTCGTGGATCCTTCCCACACTCTCAACCATGTATCCGGAGACAGGTTAAGGTTGTGGCAACCGAGCCACTCGCGCAGTTCAGCCTCGCTCAGGCCTTGCTCTAACTCATCTGAGATGAAGCAGCTCTTGTGGGTCTCGACCAGGCTTCCAATCACCACTGCGCATGAGATCTGGTTTTAATGACCGCCCATGATGTAACTCCTGAGCTGCTTTAAAGATTAAGCCGTGGCCCTTGTTGTGGAACTCTTAAATGAGTCTTCCATTGTCAATGAATCCATTCTTCGAAGTCAAAGCTCGCGTTTTTATCAATGTGACGATTATCATTAGGAGCAATCAGGATTTCTCTATGGGCGGCTGTGCGGCTGCTGCATTAAGCAATCGGCAGAAAAGAAACAGAGACAATACCAACAATATCCCACCCTACGAACTTGGAGAAAAGAGGCCAAAGTTACTTGGCATCACGATCAATACCAGCGATGACGAATTGGACCTACTTTCCTATGACAAGAAGTCACCCGAGGACCGTATTTTGGACGACGCGGATATTGCGTGTTGGCTGGAACAGCAGAGTCGCAAATCAGCTACAGCAGGCGTCCTTAGAGCTATTAATGAATTGGCCAAAGGACTTGAAGCTACGCCTGGGTCGAAGACAACGTTGCCCATGCGAACCGAAACTCCTATGGCCACCAGCGAGACTTTATCGGGTAAAGCGACACTACAGCCTGATTCGGCGCAAGCATCCAACCTGCCATGTATTCTCCGAGGAGTTGGGGCCTTTGCAGACGATGCCTCTGTTATACCCGCGGATTCAACTACAACGGGCAGGAAGACGCGGAGGCCATGGTGGGTTTGAATTCGCTTGCTGCCTCATGCTCAACTAACAAACGTCAGGATGAGGAAGAACCGCAGACCAATCGTAGGCTGGGACCAGTTATGGCTGTGACGACTGCGCAGGCGTACTCGGATCGGTGGTCACTCAAATGAATGATCTATGACAAAAGGCGCAAGTAAAGGCGATTGTGAAGATACCCTTGGGTTCTGGTCTCAAGTACATTCGACACGGAAAAATGGTGCATAGGGCGTTCGTATTCAGCATCCGAGTTTATTAGATTTTCTTTCACATTAGACGTTTTTCCTACTTTTGCTGTGTATTGATCGCCCCTACTAGGTAGCACGTAGGTCCAATTGAGCCGGCCCCGAGGTTTCCGAGTCCTAGTGGCCGGCGCGCCGTTGTGTGCCCCGAAACGCCGGGTCTGAACTCTGATCGCCCCGGGACGCCGGGTCTCCCGTGCGTGGAACTGCCATCCAGAATAACTGGGGGGTTGCCGACAGAGTTTGCCACGGAAGGGAGACCCCCGTGGCAGGAGCTTCACTTGGCTGACATCCCAAGTGCGCACACACAAGTTGTGGAAGATGCGACGAACAGGGCCTGGACATCAAACCTCTGTTGGGTGTATCATCGAGCTGTCTCCCTTGTGGCGGATCCCACCACTGCCTCATGCCAATGTGATCATTGAAAACCAGGTGCTGTCAGCTCCACTTCGGAGCGTCCTGGCTCTCCGACAGCCTCGATGTCAACGAAGACTTCACCAGTAACCCGTACCACCTTTGGTCTAGACCACGAAGTCACGAGAGCTACGACGGAAGACGTCCGGGAGCGTCCTACGGGATGCTAACTTCTGCAGCATAATGATTCCCCCTTTATCCATCTGTCAAGCTCAAAAAAAAAAGACGACATCCCAACCTCTGATCAAACACCCGCTTCGGGGATCGACAGTTCTCCCTCTCGCTTGTCGCCTGCATCGTCATGCGGACTGTGGAGAGGGGTGGTGGAGGGGTCACCCTGGCCGAAGATCAAACAAACACTGTGGACACCACCACCGCTTGTTTGCTTGGGATGTCGGCCCTCCCTTGCGTCTCCCCCATTCAGCCAGCCAGCCCTCTCTTTCATGAACAACGATGGGGGCAGGGGTTCTATTTCATGTCTGTGCTGGCGGAGAAGAGAGGAAAAAAGGCGAGATCCGATTGAACGTCACCTCTGAATCAACCACGATATCCACTTTCTCATGTTAATGAACCAAATGACGTCCCCTATTCAACGAAGTTACTCAAGACTCTTCACTCGTTGCTTTTTTTGTGCAGTCGTCATGGCTACCTAATATGCCATCTTTCCAACCGGTCCGTATTCCGACACAACCTCCAGCAGCTTGTCTTGCAAATGTGAGCCCTGACCAGATTGTCTGATACCCAGCCTCTCTCTACGATGTGTTTGCGTCTTGGTGGTGAGATTCATGGGATGAATGTCCGAGAAGCCAATGAATGGCTGGCGCTCCTTCGTCGTAGTCTGCTTTGAACCCAAAGGTCTGTCACATGGCACTATTTCGATGTTGCAATCGACAATCGCGGGACCAAGGGCCCCGGCAGATGCATTCAGCCAGAAAACCCCCAAAAGCTCCGGTGATCAGCCCTTTGCCGTCCACGCAAACGGGACTTATGCCCCCGCGCGCCCCCCGGACCCCTCTTCTTCCCTTTCGACGGCTCCAATCGTTGCAAACCACCAAAAGGCGGCCTTCACAAGTCTGATGACATGTGGCGCGTCATGCTGTCGATGGCGTCTGCATTGAATCGGCTCACTCAATAGGCACAAAATAGGCGAAAAAGTGAAATGCATGAGAGAAAGAGAGACAATCAACCCCCAACCTGCCGATCCTGCCGCCTTTGAGACGGAACCCGGCACCACTTGACACAAGTCATCTTCAACCTCCCCCGCCGCCGACAATCACCACCAATTACACTACGGATACATTGGCTGTCGTTCGCATCGGCCCCGGCAACCACTTTCACTTTATTCTTTCGCCTCCAACTGCCGTAGCATCGTCATCCCCCACGCATGGAATATTATGCGTCGCAGTCTAGAACAAGGGAGCAAAAAAAAAAACACAGGCGGAAGGAAGCCGAGGCGAACGTGCGTGGTCGTAGTAGCTAGCAGGGCAAGGGGAAAAAAATCAACAGAGAAGGAGAGCAAGAGTGCTAAAGTTGGCCCGTCACCGGATGGCGCGTCGGCACTAACGCAGAGCCTCGGCGGCGCTGTCTCCGATAGCTTGGCCCAGGTCGTGAAGCTACCGCTCAATAAGCTTAGTAGGCCGAGCAAGGTCCCTCGTCAGTGTCCGTCCTCACAGTAACGTCTTTGCGTCTCCTCGTTCTCCCCTGGGCCTACTGGCTGTGCGTCAATACACACCGTTCTCGCCAGTCTGTGTTGGGCTCTGCATATTGTGATACTAGAGATGGCTTCATGTCTGCCCTGCTTTGGCGTCAGTGCTTGTTTATCGGATGAACCGTGTTCAATCAGAAGATAGGATGGCTGCTGCAACGCACGGATGAGCTGTGAGCTTGACACACAACAGAGACAAACTCTGAAAATCAAAACACAACATCACCGAGATGGCTGAAGAATCACAACATGTGCGTTGGGGAGACAAATGAGATTTTGCTAGTTATCAATAAGCAATAATGTTTGAGCCGCCGTTCAAGGCGCTCGGGGGAATATCCGCACGTCATTCAAAGGTATATACACAGAAACGCCAATTAGCCCAATATGTAGTGGGCGTTAGGTTACCAAACAGAGCATTTCCCTCCATCCCGATATTCGTCCGCTCCAAGTGAAGGTTTCCTCTCTCTGCTACAAAAGAAAAGTCCGTTTTTGTCTTTCATCATCGCCCTTAGGGTGTCCCGTAGTGTGTAAGAAAATAACCGAGGTCGTGGTCCGGTTTGCTTATTTCAATCATGTACAATGAACAAAGCAGGTCAAATCGCTTCGATTTGCGAGTGAATCAGATCCACGCGGCAGCCATTGCTCGTTGGGGCGCGTGGCTGTGGCTGGCGGGCTTGTCGTGGAAAAAGCTGTTGAAAAGGCTCTGGACTTCGGAAAGGTAGTCCTCGGCGGCGAACTTGCAGAGACCTTGAGCCTTGAGGACGCGCTCCTCCTCATCCATGACGCGGTCCTTGATGCCAAACTCCTCCGCAATCTCCGTAACCTGGGCCAGCTCACGGCCAAAGGGATGCGACTCGACCGGCTTTTCTTGTCTGGGCTGCTGCTGCTGCTGGTGGAATGCGGGGCTCGGCATGGGCGGTACGGGAGTCTTGGGAGTCTTGGGAGCGGCGACGACCGAGTTGTGAGACATGGTAGATGCTGCGCTTGAGCCTGATGACGCGCGAGATGAGAACGTCATGCTCGCCTTTGTCGAGACAGTCTTGTCAGAGGCCTTGGACAGGCTGGACATGGAGCGCTGGCGTGCCATGGCGTCGAAAGAGGCCTGTTTCGTGTGCGAAGGCGCACGCCTGGGGATCTTGGGGACCTCAGGAATCGTGGCGGGAATGACGGCATGGTTCGGGGCGACAAAGTAGCAGGACAAGTGGTTCGGCTCGGGAGACGAGGAGCGTTCGTGAGGCGCAACGTCGGGGCTGGTCGGGGGCGACGAGGCAGCAGTGTGAGCACCCTCAGAGTCCTCCTCTGACGACTTGGTTGACGAGTTGCTTGACGAAGTGGTTCGGGGACGGATATCAGGAGCGTTGTAGGAAAGCATGTTGGTAGTGTGGACAAGCTCCATGGGAGCAGAGATCTTTGCTCTGGAAGGCGCCTTGGTGGTCTTGCTTCGCGAGATGAAGTTGTTGCTGCGCTCCTTCCCGCGAGCGGCGTCAGAGAGATCGATGCTCTGCTTCACCCGGCGGGTCGTGAAAGCTCTTGAGAGTGACGACATTTTGGTCTTGTGTGTAAGATCTCACCCGGCGAGGTGTTGATAAGAGCAGAAGAGTGGGCGGAGTTGGGGGAGAAGTAGGTAAGCTTGAGTTGAATTGTCGCGGGACGCAAGCGCCTGATCCGGTAACAAGGGCCTTGGGGTGCAGTGATGGACTGCGAAAGACGGCAGGTGGGTGGTGACGAAGTGGTGGTGACAGGACTTGTGATTGGGCCTGAGACCTTTATTGGCAGGTGCGGTGGATCTACTGCTGCACGACAGTTGCAGTCAGGCGGGTAGCAGAAGAAGGGTGCCGAATAGAGACGAAGGGCAGGCTGTCAATCGGTGAGAGGGTCTGCCGACTTAAAGAGTGAATGTGAGGGTGTGAGGTTGAGTCTGGTGTGTCGGTGATGCGAGACAGATGATTAGATGACGGCCGGGCCGTGACGGATTATCCTGCGCAGGTTGCGTTGTGTTGTGTTGATATCTGTGCGAGAGACAACAGCACGGGTGAGGAGTCCAGTCCTGGAGGTACTTTTTAGGAAGTACGAGAGTTCGGCGTCGATCCGGTTGAGAGTCGTTTAGGGTTGGGTGTTTGAGTGCAGAAGAGAACGTGTGTCTTGTGACTCGGTCTGTGAGTCGGTGTAATGACTGTGAGTGGTACAGGTACTGATCGACCTGTGTGATGAAATGATGAGGTCTCTCTCTCTCTCTCTCTTTTTTTCTCGTGTGGGTGCAATGTAAGGACGGTCGGTTTAGTTGTATATCCAGCCGAAAAAGAACGTTCAACGTGTCGAGCAACAAGCGGTGGGTGGTGGAGATATTTCCTGGTGATTTTCGGCGTTTGTTTGTTTGGGGAAAATGTTCGAGCCCGCGACAAGTCGTTTTAATATCTCGAGTATCTGTGCTCCGGGGGTTGGAGGTGCAGACGATAAAACGCACAAGAATAGAAAGACACACCGCAAAGGGAGCGATGGGGTGTGGGTGTGGGCGTATGTGTTAGAAGAGAACGACGAAAGGGAGAGATGGTGAATCTTCTTCCTCGAACCAGAACCAGAACCAAGAGGGTGGGAGAGGTTGAAGAAGGGAAGAGAGACGAGCGGAGCGGGCGTGTAGAGGGAACACCCAGAGTAATAATCGAATATTGCGGGTGCACCACGAGGCAAAGGGCAATCAATATCGGGGACGAGGACTGGCCCTGCAGACCACGCACTGGTCGGTGGTCTTTCTCCTCCTTCTCCTCTCGCCTGGTCTGGTCCAAATGGAGCTGTGTTCCCAGTTCCTAGTTCCCGACCTAGCCTACCTAGCACCGCGACCCAGGTCGAGTGGTCCTGGCCATGGATGAATGAGTGTGGTCCACGCCTCCCACCTGGGGGATGTCGCTCTTTGATTGCCCTACGACCCATTTTGGTTGGCCATCGTCGAGGTCCCTCGCAGGCGGGGGGAGGGGAGCCCACTGGGGCCAACCACTGAAGACGTGCGCTTCCAGGTTGCGAACTGGCGCCATCCTTGCCGTCCACCCGTCCTTCCTTTTCTCGCGCACCCCCTGTCCTAGGTAAGGTAGCCTGGTAGGTAGAGTCACGGTGCAGAGCAGGGGTACAGTGGGACTTGGCAATCAAAACGGGTAAAGGTTCCTGATGATTCACAGTGTGAACGCTGGCCGCCCCACTGACGCCTCGCCTCTTTTATAACGCCAGGACCCCTTTCGAGCCGTCGCTGCACCAATGACAGCTCGCGTTTGGACCGACCCCTGGCTCCTTCCCTTTTTCTCTCCTGCAAGCCCTTTTGGGTGTGGCCGGGCATCGTCGGTCTCGCTCCTCTTCGTCCCGTCCACGGTCGTGGGATGTGACATCGACACCCGACGGCGACAGCGAGCGGCAGCGGCAGCGGCAGCGGTAGAGACGACAGCAGAACCTTCACCACTCCACTCCGCCAAGAAACATTTTTCAACGCGGCACGACTCACAAGAACTTGGTGGTGGGATGGATCGACCAAACGACACCCACCACCCTATCCGTACGAATACCCCAAACTCCCCAAACCGCCGTCGACCAGTCGAACCGCCACCAAGGGGCATGCCGTGATCGCCTTCTGGAAGAATGCCCGGCACCGTCAGACCAGCCCAGCCGAGACCAGTCCGGCGCATCACCCGCTCCCTTTTGACAAGTCATCGCGCTTTTCCAACTTGAACCGTGTCTGCCTCCTCCATTGGATCCTCCATCCGCGACATCATCGTCAGGCCGACGTGTCCGGATACACCACATCAGAGATACAGCACAATCGCCCTCTGCAGATGCTCGTGTACTTCGACGGACGCACGTACTTGCTACGTCGTCGGGCTGCGACCGCCATGTGTTTCCAGCCGTGACATGTCGTTTGCAGTACAACGAAACACGCGCTGAGCTCCTGCTTTTCGCACAATAGAATCTCGCAGAGAAACGGCGCTCAATGAGCACATGTTGTCGACGCTTCCCTGGGGAAACCTTGCCTCTTCGTCAGACTATCGCAAATTCATGTCCGAATTGCCCACCGATCCCACCATCAAGGCAACATTCGAAGAGGGACCGGTACTCCTCCGGCCTCACACCGTCGACCGTCCACCGGCATCTTGGCCAACAGTTCATGACCCATGGGCCCCGACGGTCCCGACCCGTCTAGCGACTCGTGCGATTCAAGATGGGCGAGCCGCGGGCCCGCGGCGAATCGTCAGCTTGCCAGGTTTCTCCGGGAGGGCCCATCCATGCACAGTGTGATATGATCCGCCAGGACGGACCTTTGGGCTCTGGGTTGTGTGGGCTTCTTGCCTGTTGGACCAGTGATTGGGGTCGACGCCTCCAAGTCAGAAGGGCGTCAAGCAAAAACGCCAAAAAGCCGAAAAAGAGATCGTGGCCGGCCGTTCCCAATAACTCGCCGACCGGACGAAGACTGAGGCGTCATTGGCTGAGTGTTCCATCCGCCATCCTCGCCCGTTGGCAGGCCCCCCTGAAGTTTCAGCGTTTCACACTGCGCCATCCCACCCCGGTGGCGCTGTGCCTTGCGTGCCTGCGCAAGCGGCGCAGGGATCCTTGTCGACGAACCCAGCCAGCACCCGAGGTTCCAGCGACGAGACTGGCTCACCAACCCCATAATGCTCCGTTTCCCTTGCGCATCTCCCAGGGGGTTTCGCCGGTGGTGGTGTGGAAACCAGGCGATCAGGAATCGATTTTTCACCTTGTTTCTTGGAGGAGGCAATGGCCCAGATGCCGCTAGAAATCCCTCAACGACGATATCGTCGGTTGTGGGCTGGCAGTCGAGTCTTGACATTGGGTTATCACAACTCCAACTCATAAGTGTGTGGTCTGGTTCGAGACTCGAGCGAATGAACACATCGCGAACAGACCACTGCGAACGCGAGCAAAGGGCAATGTCCGGCCCTGGCTCATATGCCAGATCGATTAATGGCCCACAGTCTCCTCCTTCATCAAGAGCGCATGAATATGTCAGGTTGCTGCCGCTCCCCCCTCCAGAGCTTTTCAATGCTTAATTAGGCCCGTCCTTCGTTCACGATTCACGAACGATGCATCTCACATCAAACCGGCCGCATCACCTTCAATGCTAGTGAGGGCCGCGCAGTCGCGGTTTCATCCAACAGCTTACCAGCGCACATGTATCATCCTCTGACGAGCCGTTCCTCACCAACTGTTTCCCCGGTTTGAGCCCATCGTTTGGCAGCCTTGGCTTTCTCTCTTGACGAAACTCATGTGGTCTATGCTTACTACTGTTCAGACGACGGCATTAAACTTCAGACGATTTCAGATCAACTCCCGCACTTGAAATGGTCTTCTCCACCGCAAAAACGTCTTGGCTGCCAAACTCCTCCACTATCCTAAACGACGCCGTTCTGAAGTCGTCATCATCGGAATACTGTTTTCGGCTACCACTGATTAAAGTGGCGCCGGGGAGATGCTCGGCGTGCCATTTTGACCCATCCAGCCGAGCCGCCAGAAAATTCTCCTGGCGATCTTCCGCTGTACTTGCATATGGAAACTGCTAACGAAGCAACATGTGAAGGTTAGGCTCAGTCATTATTTGTTTTTTTTTTTGTTTTGGCCCTAATCCTCATCCTCATCCATTGAATCGCCATCCTTCTCACCCTCCTCATCATCTCCCTCGTCCTCGCTGTCACTGCTGTCGTCTTCTGCGACACCCACCAGCCTGTCCTCTTCGGCGCCCTCTGGCTTCTGGGGAACACGCTCGGCGAAGGCATGGCGCACGCCAGCGTTGGTGCTGGTGTCCCAGACATGCATGGTACCGCGGCTGCCAGCAACGGCAAGTCTGAACGCCACCTCGGGATCCGGAGCAAACTGTGTCGAGAACACCTTGCCAACATCCAGATTGCGGGATACCACCATGGACGGTCCCGAGGGCTGAATGTTCCACAGCTTCACGGTCTTGTCGGTTGATCCGGTGGCCATGAAACCAGGCACCACAGGGTTGATGTCGAAGGAAGAGACCGACTCATCGTGTGCCTGCAGGGTCCAGATGGCCTTAGTTGCCTCGGGGGTTGCTGGCGCATTACGGACGTCGTGGTAGTGAATGATACCGTTCTCCGTAGAGACGTAGAAGTAGTTTGCGTCATGGGGGTCCCACTTGATGTTCTCGACATCGCTTTCGACACCCCATCTGGGCACCTTGGCGTCAGGAGCTCTCATATCGGCGGCGACGACCGTTCTGTCGTAGCTACCGCTCAGCAGAACGGTAGACTCGACGGAGTGCCATGCCAGAGAGCAGACCTTGTCAGTGTGGTAGGCGTACGACTTGGCGCACTTAGCCGTGTGCAAATCCCAAAGCTTGACCGTCTTGTCGGCCGAGGCGGACGCCAGGAGGTTTCTGTGCTTCCTGTTGGCAGCGAGGGCCAGGACGGCATCCACGTGGTACTCATCGTTGGCCTTGGCCTTCTTCTTCTTTTTCTTCTTCTTCTCCTCGGAACCCTCTCCGGCCTGTCCCAGGATGGCGTTGGGGTACATGCAGTCCACCGTATCAAGATCCCAGACCTCAATGTCGGGGTCCATGGTTCCGACGGCGACAAAGTTGGCGGTCGAGTCCTTGTCGACGCCAGCTTTTTGCACGGGAATATCGAGCCACTCGACGCAGAGGGGTATCGCGGGGAGCATGATGTCGTGGTGAACGTAGAGGTTGTCGGCGGCGTCCTCGTAGACGTAGACCTCGAGGTGCGCCATCTCGTCCTCGACCTTGGCCGCGAGCAGCAGGTTGTCGGTCGCGAGGATCTGGAGGTCCTCACGGTCCTCGTCATCGTCGTCGCCGCCATCGTTCAGGGTGATGTACGGGTCCTCCTTGTTGGATTCGTAGTAGGCAAGCGACTTGACGTTGCCGAACATGGCCATGCCCTCACCCTGGCCGACCTTCTCCTCGTCGTCATCCTCGTCGGTGTCGTCGTAGTTTTCAAGATTGTACTCCTTCAGGTCCTCGTCGTTGATGTCGATCCTACAACTCGAAGTCAGCGGCACAGCCCCTCATGCAGAGACCTGGAGCGCGAGGGAACCAACGTTTCCTTGTCTGCCGGAGCAGCGTCCTTCGCAGATGCTGCAGCGTTCTCCTCCTCTTGTGCTTCCTTAAGGTCCTCCTCGGCATCGTCCAGCTGCAACTTGGCGAGTTCTGCTATGCGCTCGAACTCTGCCTCGTCGAATGTGTATTTGGCGGGGAAGGGTGCCGCGAAGCCACGGGGCACCCAGGTAGACGTTGTGATCATGGACATCTTGGAGGAATGTCCGACAATCGGGTATCTAGTGCGCGATTAGAATGCGCAACGGAGACTGTACAAATGCAAGTCGGTGGTATACCTAATTGTGGAAGAAAGAAAAAAACTGTCGAGACTGGTCTGCAAGTTAATGCCTGCGACCCAACTGCGAGCGCAGGAAAAAAAAAATTCGGTCGTTGGTGGGGTTTATCTTATCGTGTTATCGATAAATGACATCGCATCTGAACCTCACATAACGGTATGCCTGATACCAAGACAAATCCCAACTACGCAGTCTGTCCGCATTCCAATGGCAATCATGCTAATCCCCCAAGGCACTATCTTGTGTATTGCTTATTCTGAGTTTGACTTGCCGCTGAAGATGGAATGACAAAACACTCTGCAAGAACTCTGTTGAAAGATGCAACCATTGCTGGACGAATCTGCACAAGACAGGCCTGTTCATAGCTTGCTAGCTTCGCGACATCTGTAGCGTCTTGAAACCATTACTTTCCTTATTTATTTTCTCTTTTGTAGTACGGGGTAATATGTTCAAGCTTCAAGTACATCCGGAAGACAGACCGATGGCAGCCGCTTAGGAGGGTATGTACCGGATAGTTGCATATTTGAGACCCACCTCTGAGCTTTGTTTACTTCGTGACATGGTTACCAACCTTGCTGTCTTCGTCTTCGCATCATCCATCCTTCCCGCGACGACACCGACAACGACGAGATGTACGATAATAGAGATGGATCGGCGGCGCCAAGCTTCAAGCGCCGAAGGCTTGATGGAGGCAGGTTCCAGGATTCAGGACGTTCAACACCTCGCGACTCGCGCTCGGCCGCTGCGTCGACTCCTTCCAGGGACGTGAACGACGTACCACCGCCGACCGACGAAGACTCCAAGGCGCTGGATCGCGACTGGTACATGGGCGATGAATTTGGCGGTCATGTGTTCGGCGACGACACACACAATCCGTTCGCGGACTATTCGGCATGGGAGGCGCAGAAGCAAGAGGAGATCAAGGCAGAGAAGATGACGAGCAGATTCGACGCTCGGAGGGAGCAGAGGAATAGGGAGAATGACGCTTGGGAGACGAACCGGATGCTGGTGTCAGGAGTTGCCCAGCGAAGAGACATGGGAGCCGACTTCGATGATGAGGAAACCACGCGAGTTCATCTTCTGGTCCACGACCTTAGGCCGCCGTTCCTCGATGGCAGGACAATCTTCACAAAGCAGCTGGAGCCTGTGCCCGCAGTGCGCGATTATCAGAGCGACATGGCGGTATTTAGTCGCAAGGGAAGCAAGGTGGTCAAGGAGGCTCGGCAACAGCGCGAACGACAGCGGCAAGCGCAAGAGGCGACAAGCATGGCTGGCACGGCGTTGGGGAACTTGATGGGTGTCAAGGAAGACGACGGCGACAGTGCTCTCCCAGTTGCGTCAGAGGAAGATGCCAAGAAGGGCGGCGACGGCAAGGGTGATGACGGCGGCAACAGCAGCAGCAACAAGTTCAGCGACCACATGAAAAAGGACGAGAACGGCGGAAGCAGCGACTTCAGCCGAAGCAAAACGTTGCGCGAGCAGAGGCAATATCTTCCCGCATTCGCTGTTCGAGAAGACTTGATGCGCGTCATTCGAGAAAACCAAGTCATTATCGTGGTTGGCGAAACGGGTTCTGGCAAGACGACGCAGTTGACGCAATTCCTGCATGAAGACGGCTTCGGCAAGTCGGGCATGATCGGCTGCACGCAGCCAAGACGTGTCGCTGCGATGAGTGTTGCAAAACGTGTCTCCGAAGAGATGGAGGTCAAACTAGGCAGCACCGTGGGCTATGCGATTCGTTTCGAAGATTGCACTAGCAAAGACACCGTCATCAAGTACATGACTGACGGAGTTCTGCTTCGAGAGTCACTCAACGAGCCTGATCTTGACAGATACTCCTGCGTCATCATGGACGAAGCCCACGAACGCGCTCTGAATACGGACATCCTGATGGGTCTGTTCAAGAAAATTCTCCAGAGACGGAGAGATCTGAAACTCATCGTCACCTCTGCAACGATGAATGCCAAACGCTTCTCGGACTTTTACGGCGGAGCTCCAGAGTTCATTATCCCTGGAAGAACATTCCCAGTCGATGTCATGTTCCACAGATCACCGGTTGAAGATTACGTCGACCAGGCAGTTCAGCAGGTTCTTGCGATTCATGTATCGATGGATCAAGGAGATATTCTCGTTTTCATGACAGGTCAAGAAGATATCGAGGTCACCTGCGAGCTTATTCAACGACGACTGGACGCACTCAACGATCCTCCCAAGCTCAGTATTTTGCCGATTTACAGTCAAATGCCTGCAGATCTGCAAGCCAAGATCTTTGACAGAGCAGCGCCTGGGGTGCGCAAGTGTATCGTGGCTACCAATATTGCCGAGACGAGTTTGACTGTCGATGGTATCAAGTATGTGGTTGATGCAGGTTACAGCAAGATGAAGGTGTACAACCCGAAGATGGGCATGGACACCCTTCAAATCACCCCGATCTCGCAGGCAAACGCATCGCAAAGATCAGGTCGTGCAGGCAGAACAGGCCCCGGCAAAGCGTTTCGTCTCTTCACAGAGAAGGCATTCAAGGAAGAGCTTTACCTGCAAACTATTCCTGAGATCCAGCGTACGAATCTGAGCAATACCGTGCTCATGCTAAAGTCGCTTGGTGTCAAGGATCTCCTAGACTTTGACTTCATGGATCCGCCGCCTCAGGACACTATCACGACGTCAATGTTCGACCTCTGGGCCCTTGGCGCGTTGGACAACCTGGGCGAGCTCACTCCACTGGGCCGCAAGATGAGCGCGTTTCCAATGGATCCTTCTCTTTCAAAGCTTCTCATCACGGCTGAGGAATACGGTTGCAGCGAGGAGATGATCACCATCGTATCCATGCTGTCTGTTCCCAATGTCTTCTACCGCCCGAAGGAACGTCAAGAAGAAGCAGACACACAGCGAGAAAAATTCTGGGTTCACGAGTCTGATCACTTGACATACTTGCAGGTGTACTCGGCGTGGAAGTCGAACGGATGCTCAGACGGATGGTGTATCAAGCACTTCCTTCACCCCAAATCGCTCCGTCGCGCCAAGGAGATTCGGGACCAGCTCCTCGACATTATGAAGATGCAAAAGATGGAAATGATCAGCTGCGGTATGGATTGGGACATCATCCGCAAGTGCATCTGCAGCGGCTACTATCATCAGGCGGCCAAGTACAAGGGCTCTGGCGAGTACATCAACCTCCGCACCAACCTCGGCGTTCAGTTGCATCCAACCTCGGCGCTGTACGCCGGTCATCCACCAGACTACATCATCTACCACGAGCTCATCCTGACGTCGAAGGTGTATGTGTCGACCGTCACCGCGGTCGACCCCCACTGGTTGGCTGATTTGGGCGGTGTGTTCTACTCAGTCAAGGAAAAGGGGTACTCGGTGCGGGACAAGCGGATAACGGAGACTGAATTCAATCGCAAGATGGAAATCGAGGCAAAGATGGCCGAGGACAAGAAGAGGGAGGAGCAGAGGTTGGAAGCTGAAGCAGAGAGGTCAACGAAGAAGAAGGTAACGAGTACGTCGACCAACGGGAAGAAGATTGTCACACATGGGGCCGTGAGAAAGCCCGTTATCAAGCGTAGAGGCAGAGGCGTTTAGAGCGTTAGTTGGATAAGGCATCTATACTTTTGGGCGAAAATACCAGCAATAGAAATGGAGTTTGACGACCAATATTTTGCGGAGCTCTTCTGAACTTTCCTTGCTTTGATTGATAGGTATCAGTGAATATCCAGTTGGTCGTTGGATTTGCTTTTTCATGCTGAATGTAGGGAACATATCCAAACTGTCAAACTGAGTTATGACTGACGATTCTTTGCACAATTGAGTCACTATCTCGAGCGAATCGCATAGCCGGGCTTAGTGGCTTTTTGATTCAAGATTGTATGCTTAACTATATTCGTTACTTCTGTTTTTTCCTAGGAATGTTATGAGAATCCCGTGCTGCAGGTTTCGTCCAGCCTGTTTTCTGAGGGGCTACCGGCTCTCAGGGATGAGTACCTCACCGCCGAACCAGAAAGCCCTCTTCTCCGTCGACCAAGTCACGGTCCTCGTGGTCAAGCTTGACGACCCTGGCCGACCTTGGACCGTCGTCAATGTCCTTCAACAGCTTCTTCAGCGCGTCTTCTTCGCCTTGCGCCTCGCCCTCGACCTGCGGGCAGCATGGTTAGTCTCTTCAAACTTGAACATCATGTTCCCGTTTACAAGGGAAGATTGGTGCTCGTCGGCATATTGATGCAAATTTCGACTTACCTTATTGTTATCCGTGTTGCGACACCATCCCGTCAATCCATACTCGCTTGCACGCTTCTGCGTAAAATACCTGGTTTCATGTATGCACAGTCAGTCTCGCCATTCAAGCATTCTTTGTCATCGGTGTCGATTTCGCCAAAATTGGGAATACGTTAAATATTGGGGGGTTTTTCATCACGAACCGAAACCCGACACCTGCGTGTGACGTCAGTGACGATAGAGCTTCGACGATGCTCGCTTCCTCCTTATCCAGGAACCGCGATAATAGCTCGGAGCTCATGTGGAGGAAGGGGGAGGGGTCAAGACGTACCTTGTACCACGCCGCCGTGTGCACGAAAATATATCTGAAGAGAAGGAGAAATGTCAAAATAAGATTGAGCCTGACACCGACGGTTGACTCACTCTTTTAGCCATGATGCTCTTCTATTCAAATATTGGAGTGTTTCTTGACATAGAAAATTTCGAATGAAATGGTTGTAGGCAGGTAGGTCAAAAGTAGCTCGGAGCTCTCTCAAGCTCGACATTCCTGTGGGGTCTGTATCACGTACCGATGACATGCATTCCTGCCTGAGCCTGCCCATTCCCCATGTGTTATCGATAGTGGGCGGCTAAAGTCCGGAGCCAATCACCCCCGGCGAATTTGTGA
Source organism: Colletotrichum aenigma (assembly GCF_013390185.1). Classification (NCBI taxonomy): domain Eukaryota; kingdom Fungi; phylum Ascomycota; class Sordariomycetes; order Glomerellales; family Glomerellaceae; genus Colletotrichum; species Colletotrichum aenigma. The sequence continues at coordinate 2,024,421 of NW_023500913.1, forward strand.
ACCCTCTTGCGCCTCGTTTCTCTCCGCCAATGTCTCTTTGCCTCGTCCACGCATCAACAATCACAACAAAGCTCGCCTCATTCTCAGATTTCACATCCAAAGACCTCATCCGGCTCCCTCGAATCGCTCGGAAAATGGCCTCCCCCATGGAGTCCTCAGCAGCCGACCCTCCAACAGTCCTCTTCCGCGCAGGCAAGAAGCGCAAAGCCGGCTTGCGCCAACGCGCCGCATCCCCCGAAGAAACAGGAAACACCGCCGCCGCTCAATCGAAGCCGACGACAACCGACCCGACTCTGCAGCCGACAGATACGGCATCCTCAAGGACGGAACTCGATGCCTCGGATAAGGAAGCGACCGAAGCCCTCCCGTCAACATTGCGTCACCGCGCGCGCAAACGTCTCAACGGCGTCGGGTTCTCGGCCCGCGCGACGTCCGGCCCTTCAGAAGACTCGCCCGCAGCAGACCTCTCATCATCCCGCGCTCTTGTGCCCGCAACATCACAACCTGACGATGATCCCCTGATCGCAAAACGCTTTGCCCCGCAGACGGGTCTGGCGACCACCATTGTAAACAAACACATGTATGTATTCCCACCAAGCAACCCGCTGCAATTCATTCAGGCCCTTTGCCCAGAGACTGATCAAGCAAGGATGGAATACATAGAATCCCACCTCTCTAACCGCAACCCCTCCCCCTCCGTGGAGACAACAACACATACCTCATCGTCGCTTTCCTCCACCGCCCCGGCACCCGTCGCGGGGAACGACAAAAAGGCACATCCCATCATGCAAGGGAAGCTAATGGAGGTCGATCTAGGCGACGAGGTCCGCGCCCGCAACCAGGCCATGACCGAAAAGGCCGCCCGACGTCTGTTGGGCGAGTCTGTACCTGACGAGGAGCCCGAAGGCGGACCGCGCAAGGCAAAGAAGCCGAGGCTTGGCCGAGACGGCAAGCCCTGGCGACCCAGGAACCGTCGCGGGAGCGACGACGTCAAGCGTGATCAGCTCGTGGAAGAGATCCTGCGCGAGAACAAACGTGAGTAGTTCCTTGTCCAGTCTTTTCCAGGTATGCAGCAGCAAAAGCTAACAATCCAGTCGATGTCTATGATGTGCCTGCTACGCAACAACCTCAGTATGAGGGTGATGGCGACGCAGACGATCGCATCGCCGAGGAATTCCGGCGCGAGTTCATGGATGCCATGGTGCAGCGACAGCAGAAAAAGAAGGCGGCCGCGCCGCCAGCTCGGGCAGGTGCTCGGAAGGCGGATGAGGATGTGCTCAAAGGCCCCAAGCTGGGCGGCAGTCGTAATTCCAGAGCTGCTATGCGTGACTTACTACTCAAAAAAGAGAAGGAGGGCAAGCGATGATGCACAGCTAAATTGTACCAACATACTACACTATACGATACCCACACGACAATGAAACATGATTAGCTGGAATGATTGTATTTTGTGATTGGCATCTATAAACCAAATCAGAGTACTTGGAAGTCAGATTTCCCGTACCAACTAAGAAAACAACAAACCCTATAACAAAAAGAAGAAAAAAAAAGAAAAGATCATGACGACGTGCAAGCCAACCCAAGAACCTATAAGGCAGCCATTTTGATATCCCTGACAAGACCCAGAAGGAAAAGCAAGTTGTGATAAATCATGCCAGATCATAAACAGACGCCTTCGACCCACACACACCCACATGACTGTCGTAAGTAGCTAGGCCCTATAAGAATGTAAAGAATGTTTGAAGCCGGCTCGTCAAAAGCTCTCTGGTCTTTCTAAGCTCTCGCGACTTTGCAACGCCGGGGTATTAATGCGGTTCATCCTCATGCCTCAATGCCGTGTATGCATGCCACTTATTTCCCATGACGCCGTTGTGATATCAGATGCAGAACGTAGATCCCCAAGTGCAAATTCATGTGATGGTGTGGACTTGGCCACCGACGGGGCCACGATATCACCGGATGTCAAGCTGGAACGGCTTGAACCGTCCGCCGATTGTTGCGCAGCGAGGGCACTTGCGCCGAGCTCCTTGCTCTGCCATCAGGACATCGACGCAAGCCTGACACAGGCCGCAAATGCATTCTGTGCAGGCATACGAGTCCTTCAGCAGTGAGACGCTCTGACAGGCTGCGCAGTAGATCTGAGTGTTTTGCGAGGAATAACTCGGGGATGAGTCTGATAGGCCTCTCGACTCAATGTGGAAGTTCTCCCCGCTTTCACCGCTTTCAACCGACGGGAATGGGTCAATCGTGTCCTGGTTGTAGGATGGTGGGGTTAAGGCCTGTTGGAGCGGCGAAGCTTGGTAGCTTTGTGCTGCGTGTGCCGCCTGGAAATTATGGTGCTGGAAGGGGGGGAGTGAAGCTCTGTGGATAGAGACTGGTGATTGGGGTACCTGAGGGATGGTCAGCTAGCGTCGAATGAATAAACATCAGACATCTTACAGGAGTTCGATCCTCATCGATGTCACCAGCAGCAGAAGCAGCTTGGTCGGCAGCATCGATGAGATCTTCCCATCTTTTTCCATAGTCTGCAGAAGGTTCAGCCGATAACGCCTTACGGTCATTATTACCTGGTCTAAGCCGTTCGTCGTTTTGGATGCGTCGTAACCAGTCCGCTGCGGATCCGCGAGATTTTTGTTTCTTGTGGTGTGCTTCTCTACCTCTCTTGGTGACTGACTGTTTCCTGGGTCGAGTAGGTCCAGGAGGGCGCTGAATTGGCGGTAGGGTTGACGAGCGTCCAGGGGGCGAATTTGCAAGAATCGATGGCAATATGTCCCTTGGCCTGCTCGAGTTCATGGCTGGAAATGGTTCGCTGGTGATGTCGCTATTAGATAGATGGATTGGTGGCAGTTCAATTGATGTCCTGGGTATCCGCCGCCCCTCGGTGTCGGAATGCCAATCCTGATGAGAGAATGTCGTTTAGCGCTCTGTTGGCGCTTGTAAGTGGCAGTGGGTAGATTTCTCGACTTACTACTTCGGACTCCCACTCAGGTTCGACCTTGTGACCGTGCAATTGCGCCAGTGCCGCCGCGGCACTAGCAGCAGGGAGCAGCGAGCCCACGGCATGATCATCCAGCGTTCGGGGCGTGCCCGGGTTGCTGTTGTCGTACATGTGCCGGTCATGGTTGAAGCCTTGAAGATGGTCAATCTTTGGGGGGAAGCCCTGGATTGAGAGGGACGAACCCTGAGGCACTGAGGTCGCATTTGGCTGGATGGGAGGGCGTTCGGACGGCGGGGTGTTGATCATGAGCAGGAAGCTCTCCTCGGTCGCTGGAAGCTTCGAGATGTAGTGTTCGGGATGTGCTCTTCGAATGTGCTCTTGCATGGATCGGTATCGTTTTTCCTGTGGTGCGCCGACTGTGTCAGAAGAGCTCCCTCTTTTCTCTCGGTCGGGTGGGTTTTGGGGGGCGTAATCAAAGCTCTGCACTGTCGTCGCAGTTGGGGATGGAATCCAGGGCGCAACGGTCGACGGCGCCGTTGGAGGAGGGATTCATTCCTATGGGGCCAGACTTACACCGATGCAGCGCTTTCTGCAGCTGGAGCCATCTTGGTTTCTCAGAGGACACACGACTTCATTGTTGGAGTCGGTGATTGAGAAAGAAGACGTTAGAGAAGATCTGGGCGGCATCTTGACCCCACCATGCGCGCGAGGGCTGGTATCGATACTGAGCGGGGTGAGGTGCGATAAGTGCGTGCGTAGTGTGTCGCGAAGCGAGGCCAATTGACTGGAACTGGATCTGGTGAGGCTCTAGCATTTGGCGATGCAAAAGAAGCTGCGAAGTTCAAGTTAACAAGTGTTGGAGCTTTGGAAGCTCTCCTCTCCGTCTCTGTCTGGTGTGTTACAAAGAGTGTTTCGAAGGATAAGGTGTAATGGAGGGGAGGGAAAGGACGGGGAGGTCGAGGATGGAAGAGAGGAAGAGAACCTGCTTTTGGGGGATAGAAGGGAAGTTGACCGAAAGCAGTAAGTAGCGGTAATGGGGGGGAGGGGAGGGGGGAGGATACCTAAAGAGAGGTACGCAGTACGGGACAGGCTAGGGGCGTGGCTCGGTCTGGTGGGTATGAGCACGCAGTATCCGTCAGGTACCTTACCTGAGGTGCTGTAGAGTAACCAGGCCCAGGGCCAATTACCTTACCTTTTACCTTGCTCTGCGCCCTTCTCCGTAGCCCAGCCCAGCAGTATGGATGGATACCCAGCACAGAGGTACGGATATGGGAGTCCAGTGTGGGAAGCAAGGTGTGAGAGCAAGGAGGGAGCTTGGATCCAGCAAGCCCTTGCCTTGCCGGTCGGTCGCTTGGTTGGTTGCCTTGGACCTTAAAACAGCAGGGCGACGAGCCGATCAACAGAAGAGGAGCAACAGCCGGCGCAGCTGTGGCATACGCGGTAGGTTGGTAGGTAAGGTATTCGAGGTTGGATTGTGCAAAGAACGAGCTCTTTGGCTGCTCAACCATTGGGCCTGTTCCCAATCTTCTTTGCCTGTGCTGCTCCTGCAGCTGCGGGCTGCGGTTGCGGCTACGGCTGCTTGTTATTGCACTTGGCTTCGGGGAGATGGGGTGGGTAAGGAAAAAGGCCAATATCGGCTGGGACTAAGCAGACGGGGACGAGGGGTGCCGGGAACAGGTACAACGAGGGAAGCAAGGACGCGCTTGGTTGTGGGAGCGATTTGAACAGCTGACAAGCTGATGAGGTAACTAGGTAGTTTCTGTCGTCGCAAGGTTCGGTGTGTGAGGTCAGTCAGGCAGACCACGAATAGGAGGGTGGTTTTGAGTCGGCCTGTGGAAGGCGGCGTCAATGTCACTGGCAAGTGGAAGAGCACAAGTGGATAGCACCAGAAGGGAGGCTTCCCTGAGGTTAGGTAGGCATGTAAGTGAAAGCAACGGTGACGCAGCGGTGTAAGTGGCGGGCCAAGCAGCGTGCTACTCTGAAGCTTGACTATCTATTGCATCGCTATCGTCAATAAAGAGCCTTCCTTCGCTTGCCACTTTCTCGCACAACACCGCGATGCGATACAATGCTCGGCCAGTCGCCGAGTGGTTGGCCAGACTGTTTCCTCCAGGAGACCAGGCGAAAGGCGAGACTGATTGACCGAGAGACGGGTTGCAACTTGTTTCCATCGAGTCAGTCGTGCCGCCTCCCTTCTTTGTTTGGAAAATTATGACACGACGAGGTGCCTGACTTGGCCAAGAATGGCGGCAACCGAGTGACGGGGCCATGGGAACAGTTGGTTATCCTGCTAGCATGGAAAAGCAAAGCATTGCAGCCATCAATCGTCGCAGTGGTGCTTCGATGCTTCGGTGCCCGTACCTCCACCAGCTACCTACCTAGAATGAGAGCTTCCCTGCCCGGTTGCTTGGTGCTTACCTTCCATGTAATTGCCTACCTAGGTACCTCGCGGGGGTACGAACACACAAGGGCCGCATCGTTAAGTCCCCCAATAGCTCTGCCAATGGCAATTAAGCAATCCGCAAGCTCTGGAGGTTGGTACTCTTGCGGTGCTATTCGTACGGTCGGTACCTCTTGGAGGAGAGTGCGGTAGCTGGAGGAGGAGCTGCCAGCAGGAGGAGAAGAAAAAGCTGGTCGGCAAATTGACCCGCCAAGGAGACAAAATGCTGGTCATTGGTCCAAGACGATTGGCAACGTGAATGACTCGATCGAGGCCGGAGCACGTCTGGTGGGTTGGGTTGGTTGATTCAAGGGTTGAAGGCAGCAGAAGACAGTGGGAGAGGATGATGAAGAGCCCAGGTACCTCATGAGAAAGGGGGGCGTGGCTGCAAAAGCAAGATTCAAGTCAAGACGAGTGGGGAGAGGCAGTTGAAGTGAGGAGGATCGGAAGGAGCACGACAGGGAAGCACGAGGGCGGAGGAGGGGGAAGGAGGGGAGGGGTGTGGTAGTAAAGTGGGCCTTTTTCCTTTTTCCTTTTCCTTTTTTTTTTTTTTTTTTTTTTCTCTCTCTCTCTCTCTCTCTCGCTCTTCTTTTCGGAGCTTGCGAGTGGTTGAGAGAGAGACCGCACCAAAGAGTGAGCTGGTGCATGGGAGCTCTTGACTTGGGTCTTCGACGGATACTTACCTAAGTCCTGCAGCCTTCTCGACCTGTCCGTGTTCAATCTGCAACACATTCAATCCATCTGAATGAGTCGGTATGTGCAAGTATCTTTCTAGAAGCTTGATTCAAGACTCAAAGCCTTTGCTTCTCATGCCATGCTGCTGCTGTTGACTTGCTGTGTTGCTTCCAAGCTCTGTGCAAGTGTAAAAGTACGTACGGCGTAGCATACCTAGCTCGCCTTCTGCGGAACTGGAACCGCGTCAATGTGACAAGGCCTGTTAGCGATGGCCCTGGCCTCAGCCAGATGGGTCTGCTACTGGATCCCCGCTATTCGTCACGTTGACATCCCAGCTGACGGGTAAGGTATGTACATGCGTAGCAGATTCGCAGTGGAAGCAGGTCGGGTCGTGTCGCGGTACCGCTGTAGATACGGGCGGTTGCTTGAGAGGTTTGCTTGTCAAGCTTAGGTTACCTGGGCAAGCTATTCTTGGCTGGCAGACGTAAGTCGCACCTCCTGATGACAGCATTGACGCAGTCCAAATGAAGCGGTCCAGACCAAATCTCCGGTGTAAAAGCGATGAACATGCTCCGGCAAGGAACAGCATGGCTGCGAAAGGCGTTGGGCACTGAGGACGAGACGAAGGACGAGGAGGAGGTTGGCAACGTCGGGTCGGCATCGGGCACAGAGAGTCACCAAGACCACGACATGCAGGGCCCAGGGAAGCTTCTTCAACAAGGTGTGAACCTGGGAGCTGTTGCCTCTACTGCTGCTGCTGCACTGCGCTGCTGCACGTCGGTCTGCGGTGTGTGGTATGTCTCTAGCTGCAGCGCCTGCAGCGCCTCTGAGGCGTGTTGCTGCAGTGGGGAATGGGTCCCCCCCCCCCCCCCCCGACGTTGGCGCCGAATCGTCTGTTCCACAGCGGGGAGGAAGACGGTGCGGCGTGGGCGGGGGCTTGATGGGGTGGGGAGAGGGTGTGAGTGTGCTTTGCCTGGATTGAGTGGGCTACCACAGACAGCTGCTTCAAGGGTTTTTTTTTTTTTGGTCGTCCCTTTTTTTTCTGTGTCTCTCTTGCTCGAAGGCATGCAGGGCTCCATGTCCAACAAGGCTCTTCAGCACGTCAACCTGCCTTCTTCTGGCCCCGGTCTGTCCAGCTAAGATGCCCACAATCACTTTTTTTTTCTTCCTGCCCCCTGTGGAAGACCTAGACCGGGGAGAGGAGGTATGTACCTGCCTATCAAGTACAGCTGCATCACCTTCCTCCTCCTTCCTTGCCCTGTCGCAACCTCAGGTAAGGTAAGGTACCCGGGGGTCCTAGCGGCACAGGCTAACGTTAAAGACCCCTACTCACATAAGGGGGGGGGGGGGGGGGGGGGGGAAGCCCCTTGCCACCTAAAATACTAAAAGTGGTTAATTTAATGCCTCACTCTTATAATCACTAACTATATATATTGATTAACTACTTATAACTACGTTATATAATTATAAAAGTATAATAGTTATAATTATCTTAATATATATAATCTAATAGTATATTTAAAATAACTATATAGCTATTTATAACTTTATAATTATTATATTTTCGTTTATAAGCTTATTTTAAATATAATTACTCTAAGTTTGACTTTAAGGTGCTATAGGCGTTATTTCTGCTTATAACTATACTTCTTGAGCCTTCTAAATGTTAACCCTCTCTATAATAATATGATACTTTAACTTATATCTTGTTGCTAGTATAGGCAAAGTTAGCGCTAGTAGTAGAGGTAGATCAGGTAGTTTAAGCTTATTAATAACGTTATTATTAACCTTATTATTAATATTAAAATTAACTTTTAATTCTGATGCTGCATTATTAATAGTGTTTTTAATAGGATTATTAGCTTTAATAAAAACGTGTAAGTTAAATATAAGGTTAGCAGATGCTTCTGCTATATCTAGTAGTAGTTAGTTAATATCTAATTAACTTAAAAGTTTTATTGTATACTTTATATAATTAAGTATATTTTTTAGTAGTAGCTTAAAGTTAAAGTTAATTATATTAACTATAAATATAAGCTGAAGCTTATTAAACTAATAAGGGTTTTTTATATTAAACATAACAAAATTAGTATCTCTTTTAGTATAGTAGAGCTACTGCTTAAATATTAATATCTTTACTCTATTATTAATAAACTCCTTCTTAGTCTTTAAGTACTTTATGCGCACCTCTAGGTACTACCTCTTAGCCTCTCTTTTTATATAGATATATTAATATTTAATCTCTGTTTATATAGCCTTAATAAACTGCCTCTCTTACTATTTAATAATATCTAAGAAGGTTATATTAGTAATAAATTAATAGTTTAGCTTTACTACCTACGTCGCTTAAGTTTTCATATATAGTGTTAAAAAGTATATATTCCTATTCTATATAAACTCCTTATTTTAGTTAACTATAACTTAGCTTTCTTTAAGATATTTAGTTATATAGTGATATTATTAATAAGTTAGTAAACTTAAAAGTAGTATATACTTCTTAGCAATATAATTAGTTAGAAGGTTTATTTTAGTAAAGTAGTCTATATATAGTAAGAAGGTGAGAAGATACATTAATATAATAATATTAGCCTCTTATATCTTTCTTATAAAGCGTTTTAATATAACTTTAGGTTATATAAGCTAAGTATTTAACTTTTTAAAGCTTTTTATAATATTTACTAGTATAAATATAATATCTATTTTGCTACTAAAGGCTCTAATAAAGTCACCCCTTATAAATATAAAGGCACCTTTATAAAGTTAATATTATATAGCTTCTTATTAATGCTTTTTAAACAGCTAGAAGACTCTTATATCTATTAGCCATAGTAGATATATAATATAAAGTGGGGAAAAGCTGACAATAATATTATAGTTTTAATAATATTTTATAAGAGGGATATTAATATAGCTAGAGAAGCTATCTAAAAGCAGTAATTAATATAGTCTCTTAGTATAAGTATATTAAGCTATCTCTATATACTTAACGTAGTGACTTAGCTTTATGCTAAAGATAAATAATTTATTAAAATAGTAGCTATAAGTGTTAACTTTAAAGGACTTCTCTATAGTAAAACTAAGGTGTTAATATTTAGCTAAGCTTTTATATAACTAGTTATTAAAGTGCTTAATGAAATCTAATATGATCTCTTAGTTAGAGAAAGTAGTAGGTAACTAAGCGAAATATACCCCCTCTTAAATATTATAGTTAGCTTAAGCTGTAATAAGCTACATTTTAAATATAATATAAGCTAATATAATGCTACTAATAGTATTACTATATCTTATAAAAATATATAACTTATAATTCACTAAATCAATAACCTCTAAAGCTATATTTTACTTCTATTTACCTTATAGTATAATAATATACTTTTAGCTAGTAAAGCAGCTAATATAGTAGCTAGATTTATTAGCATTCTAAATCTCTAAAAGCTTAAGTTTATATTAGCTAAAAGTAAACTTATAGTAGTTAAACTAAGCTTTAATTAGCGCTAAGTTATACTTAATACCTTTCTAATAGAGCTCTACTAGCTTAATTAACCTAGAGATTTAAAGCATAAAGTAGTTAGCCCCTTAGCTAGCAAATTACTGCTTAAATATTAGAAGCTAGCCTCTATTAGCCTCAAAAGCGTTTACTATTTCTTAGATTATAGCTAGAGAGGCTAGAAACCTTACCTTATATAGCTATATAGTAAAAGCAGTAAGGGTAGTATTCTTACCTAAAGTAATGGCTCTTAGCTAGCCTTTTAGCCTAGGGAAGCTCCTAGAGCTCTTAAGATACTTTAGAGCGTTACTAATAGCAGTATAGCTAACTTTATAAGCTTTAGCTACTTACTAAATAGAGAGAGGACGTAAAGTAGGCTAATAGTTACGTTAAAAGCTTTAGTTAGCGTATATATAGTGCATATAAATAACTTAGGCTACTTTTTAAGCTAAACTAAAGCTGAGTTTATATTAGTGAGGTATCCTAGTTACTTATACGAAAGTATAAGGTGAAAAAAGTAGTATAATTAGTCTATATCTAGTCGAAAAAACAGGTAATTTTAGTGAGAAAATAATAATTTTAGTGACAGGGGGTCGACTTAGGTGGCAAGGGGTTTTTTCAGTGGCAAGAGGTTTTTTCCCCTCCTACGTGAGTAGGGGGCGTTTTGCGCTAACGCAGGCTGACTAACGCCCCCGGGTAAAAAGTGCTTTCCTCGTGCTCCACGATCCACCCTCCACGCCCCGAGGTGCACCGGCCCAGGATAGCATGGTGAAGGTAAGGGAGGTACGTCTCTTTTCTGTCAGGGAAGGTCCCCACTTTCGGCGCGAGGACCCTCCAGTTCCTCGCCTCCAACCTTCACCTCGGCCTATCAGCAGTCGGCAGATTGTATTCCTACGCGGCCGAAGGAGACAAGATGGAAAAAAAACTTGTCTGCACCCTTCAAAGGCGCCGGACTCCAGAGCATGGACGGGTACCAGATCGAAGGGGAAAAAAATAGGCACGCCTTCGCCCGCTCCACTTTCCTCCTTCTCCTTCAAGCCAACCTCTTTTGAAATTAACCCAGAGGCTAACTTGTCAACGACAATCCGAAACCACGGCTATTCACCGAGGCGACTGTTGAAAGAACGAAAAACACAAAAAGTGTGCTCCCGTAAGCTCAGTCCACTGTCCGAGCCACGCAGCCTTGTTCAGATGTCGGTACCTTGTCTCTATCATTGACTTCGAGTCAACAAGCCTTGTCTCAGCGTCTCAGCTCACTCCTGAGCCGCTCGCATGTCGGTCACCTCGAGCAACAAAAACACAGAAGCTGCTCCGAGGACCTTTTCCAGCCAATTGCATGTTGCGATTTTCGCCTTCCTCGCCACCAATGCCCCTGGACCCCTGGCTGACTGGCAAAGGGCACACAACACTCTCAGATAAAGCGGGTATCTATTGCCTCTCGGAGCACCAGGTACAAGAAGAACTGACATCACCCTATCTGGGTATGCATTACATGCTACTACCTCTATGTTTTTCCTTATTGTTTTTATTCACGTCTTATTTGTCTACAGGAAGACCGGAGACGGTGTGGTGTGTCTTTGAGCGCAGTCGGACCCGACTTGACGACTCGTCCAGGAGACTTGGATCATGGATTAATGCATAAACACCGGTATAATGCAGACGTCCTCGTCCACTCTCAGCTTCGGGCCAAATCGGGGGATCCATCTCGTGACGGCCCACGGAACGTTACACCAACGCCTCCCCCACCGGAGCTGGCAGCTGGCAACGAAGCTTAGTACCTGGATCGAGCGCCTCGCCGTCGGTCTCTCACATACCGAAGGGGTCCAGGGAACCTCAAGGTCTCTTTGCAGGAAAAGTGTCGACACAGTGACCGCACCTCGATCGGGGCGAGGCAAGACGAGGCGGTGACGGCTACCAATTTCCTGGCGTCTGTCAGCTTCCTTTTCACCGTCCGCCCTGAGCTTCCGGCGCTATCCTCATGAGCACATCGCGATACGGCTATGTGTTCCAGCTGCCCGCTGAACGGGAGGGTGTGGGGGATAAGCTCCCAGGACATGAGCTCCAATGCTGATAAGCAGGCCACCAACCAGAAGCCAGGGCAGCTTTGACGATAAAGCTCCCCCAAGGGTTCTAGCGCATCTTTACCACGAACAACCGAGCCTACCTTAGCTCCAATGGGGAGGTACCTTCACAAAGCTTTTCGGTACTTGAAGAACTCCCACGCCTGGTGCCTTTCCTCCATCTCAACTGCACGCTGATCCCGCAAGTGAGGGCGAATGAGGAAACTGCTCCGGTCAGAAGGGGGAACGGCACTTCGTTTGGGAATGGAGGCAGTCAGAAACACCTTGCAGCAGCAATCTAATGAAAGGAAAATCGAGGCTTCATAACACGGCTTGGCCCCCTTCATTGAACGAGTCTTCAACGCACTAATACTCGCACTTCGATTCAATCACCCGCGCTACGCTTCTAACCCGGAAAAAAACCGAGCCTGTGCCAATTCTTTCTTGACATCGGCACACTCGGCGGCAGCCCACTCAGCAACCGGCCGCAGGTCTGTGCCTCTCTGCAGTGCCGTTCCTCCATCCATCTGCTTTATTACCAAGAGCACACGAGAAAAAACACACTGAGCAACGCAGGATAAGCTGAGGCCGGGGGACGCTCCGTACCCAAAGCTCTGTCACATGCACGCGTCGTTTTCTGAATACACCCAGTACTTTCGTACGACTGGGCCTATCGAAGCGGCAAACGCCCGAAGGCCGCTTGAACTCGCTCCTGGCTCCCTGCCTTCCGAGACATGGCGGCCAACCAGTTCTGTCTCGTCGGTGACTCCGACTGCCACTGCCACTGTTGTCAGAGCCTCTCCATCTCCATCCCCATCCCGTCACCGTCCACTCGGCGAAGCTCCAGGGATATCAGCGCTGAGATCCCAAGTCGGAGCGTCCACCTTCAAGCCATTAGCGATCACGGCCCTCTATCTCCGCGCAACTCACAGCGCCGGTGCGCTGACGGCTTGCACGTACGCGTAGCCTCCTGAGCCCCTTTCCCCCCTATCTCTGTGCAAGTTGAGGCATGACAGGATATCCTCGACTTGACTGGAATGAATCCCAGTGGCTCTACCTTAGTCTGTTCTCACTGAAGCACCAGTGCTCCGTCATGTTGACGACAGTCGATCACTCGCTGTCAGCAAACAATCTCTTGACCTAGTGAATTAAGATTCAATTGCACGAAAGCGGATCAAGCTCTGCTTTCGGAGATTTCCTCAGCCTCAGCATCACCAACCTTCTTTGCCGCAGACACGCAGCAAAAACCACTTGTTTTTACTGATTTGGCTTCTCGAAGGAGTGGGCAGTCTTTTCCATCCGCTGTCAGAGACAGTCTTTGCCTTCAGTTCAGATGGTTCGCTGGATATATGCTACAATGGGTCATCCCTTCCAGCGTCAGGGGGGAACTCCGGAACCGTCTTGAGCCGCTGCAGCCGGCTGTCAATCTTGCATGAGGTGCACAACGACAGCATCACTCCGAAGAGCTGTGTCGTCAGCCTTCAGTTTGACTTCATGGGCCTTACTGGAGAACAGCTGCCATCCTGATGTCTGGCAAGTCGAATCGATGGGAGGGCGACCTCGGATCTTATGTGGCCAGCGGTATCCGAAGCTCCTTCTCCAATCAAGGCGACGCATCCGCAGGATTCCAAACAAACTTGTCACAGCTCCTCGTTGATCAACCCCCTCGAGGTACGCCGCACAGACGTCCGAGATGGACCTGCGCCGCCAAGATCACGAAGGAAAGGTCGTCTTCTTCTATGGCATTCAGAGCACGGCAATCCCGCTCAGCATAAGATGCAGAAGGTAAAAGCAACCAGGGCGAGCCCCGCCTGACTGGTCCGGAGTCATCAGATTGTCTTTTCAGAATCTGCAAGGGACGGCACTCCATGTTTCCAGACCCAAAAGGACTGGACGTATTGCGCAGTTGAGGCTCAGCCACCAAGGTTTCAGCCTCCGACCAATACCGAACTTGGCACCCTCCTTGTGCATATTTTGCCGGTCGATTTCACTGATCCGTCGTCATATTCTCCAACCGGCGGACTCTCGGAAGTCTGAGCACCTCGCGTTTACTTGCCGCGGCGCTGATGATCTGGTGAAGTCCAACCACAATGCTCTGACCTCGTCGTCAGTTCGCCAACTTCCACCGTAAATTGGCGTTACAGGGTTGCCGTTTCTAATGTGGCCAAGGAAAAGTTTCCTAAACTCGCCTCACGTTTCCCTGCAATGTTTCCCCACGTCCGATCATTCACGGCAAGACATCCCAAAAGTTGCGTCCCGACGCGCTCCTTGCCCAGATTACATCCCGTCATCATGGCACATATCTAAGTGCCTTGTCGGCATTTCTCTGCTCCTGTGGCTCTTTTCATGAGCAAACGGTTGCTCTGCAGCCTTCTACGGATCCCTTACGCATATCTCCTGCCGTCGTTTCTTACACTCATTAATCTATATACAACATGGCGTTAACAGTCAAGCAGCTGAATGCTGACGCCTCATTTCTTCTCACCTTCGAACCCATCGTGCCCGAGTCGACACCGGGCATTTCTCCCCGGCCGTTCAGGATATTAATGGATCCATGGATCACAGGACCGTCCACCATCTTTCACTCTATTCTTTCAACAACAACTCACAAGGAGTCTCCATGCGTGTGCTCGCTGGAACATCTCCCGGAACCCGATCTCGTCATTATCAGCCAACACAAAAGCGACCATTGCAACGAGGCCACGCTTCGGCAACTACCACCCAGCGGGACGAGAACCCTAATCCTGGCGGAACCGGCCGCGGCCAAGGTGATTCGGAGCTGGAAGTACTTTGACAAGAACAAGGTCCATACGATTCCACGGTGGGAGGATCCTCAAACCACGGGGAAGCAGGCCGTCATCCGCGTCAAGGTGCCGCCATTCACACCAGGTGGGGAGTCCGGCGAGGTATCAGTCGCGTTCATTCCTCAACGGAGGGATTTCAAGGGCCTTCATGCCGCCATCGGCATCACGTACCGACCACCTCCAACATGGCCAAGGTTCACACATCTTCTTACACCACCGAGGACCCCCGTATCTCAGCCACAAGGCACACAACTCTCTCAGTCTCCCATTGCCGGGGCAGCCCGCTCCAAAGCTGAGCCGGCATACATCAGCCTGCCGACTCCCCCGGAGACTCCCAGCAGCACCCAATCCCTCCACTCCATCAACTCCGCTACGTCGACCCCGCCGCCAACGGACGCCCGAGACCGAGCAGTATCAGTTATCTTCTCTCCCCACGGCATCTCATACCGCTGCCTACACCAGTACGCCGCCTCCCACCTGGCCGCCGAGGCGGCTCTGCCTCTCACTGCTCTCCTGCACTGCTTCGACACTGTTTCGAATCCGTGGTGGCTCGGCGGTAACATCTCCGCGGGCATGCCGGCCGGACAGGAGACGGCATCAGCCCTAGGCGCAAAGGCCTGGGTTAGCACGCACGACGGCGACAAAGACGTCAGGGGCTTGGTCACGAGGATGCTGAAGACGAGAAAGTACGCCCGGAAGGAGATCGCCGACGTTGTCAGCCCCTTTTCGAACACCAGCCACCGCGACAAGAGGTTCGATCGGGAGGGGTCAGGCAATGAGGGTAGCGGCGGTGGGGGTAAGAGTACTGAAGTGCTTGTTCTTGGTGTTGGCGAGGAAGTTGCGATGACCCGAGAGGGTGTCTGGAACGTTGAGCCGCGCGCTCGAGTATTTCCGCCTCGCAAACTCCCCGTGGCGGAGAAGACACTGCAAGGTCGGGCGCGAGGACGAAATCTGTCGCCGATTGTCACGCGTGTATGAACGGGGACTATGCGATGATACCCAGTGGTAATTTGGTTTTGCGTGCTTGTCTTTTTCATCAGAATTTTGGATACCCTCCTGTACAGATGGAGCACGTTCAAAGGGCACCGAGGGCAGAATATACCCCCCTACGGAGACTTCGGAACCACACGAAAATGCGACACGGAACACGGACCACGGAAGACGGGTGACTGGGCACTGGGAGCATTGAGTTTCTTACTTTATTTTCGTTACGGGAATGGCATTGCCTGCCCAGGATGGCGGCGTGTCTTGGGGAAGGGGTTGATACCACAGAAGGAAGGATTAACAACTTGAAAACGAGGATGGTACAAGACTTGACCTTCTCCTCGCGTAGCTTATGAGCTCTTAATATACAAGCATAATCAATCACAATTATCAGGGCACACGATTGTAGCGTCAAACCACGTGATATCCTTGAAAACATATCCCGGCTTCGGAGACTCGAAGCAAAGCAGTATTCGAAGGCACAGTCTGTTGACAGATCAGCCAGATGCTCTATTAAGACGGGGGGGAAGCATCTGCTCCTCCCTAATCACCAATGTTCGTCCGGATCCTTCTTTTGTTCTGTCGTGTTCCTGGCAGAACCCAGGGAAAATTCACTGCCCATGTCAAAAGCGTGTCCTTTTCACCTGATCATGATAAAGAAGCTATCCATATAGTGACTGCTTGTCAATGGATGGCAGGTGTTCCCGGAGTAGACAAATATTAAAGTCAAAGTCCTTACTTGTCAAGTGCTTTAACGGCCAACTCGCCTCAAGGTCGGAAAGAAATGACCGCGGACCCTTGCAATCAGTTGACGCGGGTTAGACCCTGTCTCTTTCTCCTCTCCGATGCGGTTTTTCGGAAACATAGGTGCTTTGGATAATCTCGTTGAGTAACAAGCAGTCTTCGTAGGCGTGGTTGCAAGGACCGTCAGCTTGTGATGTAACCCATTTCTCTACACGTAGATTGTGTCAACCCTGTTTGCTGGTTGTATTTATCTCTGAGTTTCTAGAGGCCGCCAGTCTGCCAGGTCTGGACCTAGAAACCCCGTGAACAGGGCAAGTATCCATGACAAAGTGGTTCGAACGGTAGTATGTCGTCTTAAGACATACGACTTAGAAGGGCGCCTACTGAGACCCGTAAGTGGTGGTATATCTGATCGTCTGCGTCTTTGTATGACCTCGAAAACGACGAGTTTCAAAGTAAGCAAAGTATGAATTAGCTAAATGTGAGTTTCCAACTACAAAGCTACCGTTCACAATCATACCGGCTTCATATAAAATGTCTCGAATGCCAGCGTTTGATGCTCCCTTAAAATGCGATTTGAATACTATGAGACCGCCGGTTACGGGTGGTCGTCACCACATGGAACCCACCCTCCCTCCATTACCTGCACTCACCCAGCCAGGGTATCTAGTTTTCTCATGCAACGAGAAATCATCTCTCTTCTTCGAGATGCACGCTTCCACATATCCATCCTCTCCTCAATCCTTCTCAACACACAGCCGCCCGTGAGCTATGCAGATCCTGCCTCCCAGTGCATGCACGAAACTAGGTCCCAGCCAAACACGCTGACGTGAAAATGAAAAACAAAGAAAGCTGGTGGGGAAAACGAATCCTATCTTCCCCTCTCAGGACCACACCAGACCCGCTTACTTGAGCTGCTTCAGAATCTCCGTCAAAAAGTCCTCAAAGCTGAGGGTGATGTAGCCGTCGCGGTCGTCGTCGTACTTCTTGAACACGTCCGTCATGCGCTTGAGAGAGATGCAGGCCTGAACGAAGAGGTCGAAAGACATGGAGTTTTCGTTGCGCTTATCGTAGGTGCGGAAGAGAAGCTCGACAAAGCCGGGGCTCAGGCGGTATCGGAAGGCGACGAGGGCGTTGCTGAACTCCTGGAGCGAGATGTTGCCCGAGCGGTCGGCGTCGAAGCGGTCGAAGAGAGTGCGCCAGGAGGCGAGGAAGGACCACAGTCCGCAGAACTCGGCGAAGCCAATGGTGCCGCTGCGGTCGGAGTCGAACATGCGGATCATCATGCGCACAGTCTGGGGGTCGAATGCTGTCCAGTCACCATTGACGAGGGCGGTGGAGAGCTCGCGTTCGGAAAGCTGGCCAGTACCTGCGTCTTGTTAGATTTTGAATTCTCGAGGTCTCTCACGAAGTCGCGTACCATCCTTATCGACAGCGCGAAACAGAGGCAGCAGGGTCGGGTCGGCACCGTCAGCCATTTCGGCGGGCGCGGGAGACGGGGGCGGTCTTGAGCTGGGAGGAGGGCGATTGTGCATCTGAGTCGGGCGCGGGCCGCCGGTGGGAGGAGGAGAGGTGGCGCCGTAGATGTTGGGGCTCGGGCTAGGACGACGGTCGTCGCGAGGGTCGCGGTGGTCGACGGGACGGCGCTGGTAGCTATCGTGGGGGACGGGCGGAGGCGGCTTGCTCTCGTAGCGCGGTTGAGGAGAAGGTCTTTGGGCCGGGGCCGGGGCTGGGGCAGCGCCGCCCTTCTGGAACGGGACAGTCAGTCTTTCTCCGGTTGAGCGATCCATGAGCTGACGATGGTGAGGGCATTCGCGATGGTGAATCGCAAAGGAAAGGCCAGATTGCGTGGAAAGGACGACGAGTCGAACGTACCTGCTCGGGCTCTGCGAACCTGGTAGGGTGTTAGCATGGCGGGGTAAAATAGATTGCGATGAGGGGCTGTTGCGAGTCGTTGATGGCTCTAGTTACGCACCTGGGGAGTTCGTCGGGGTTGTAGGGTCTGTTGTAGGCCATTGCGACTGTGAAGATGGGTGAACTGGCGATGGAGGGCCGGGAGAGAGAGCAAAGGAAACGGTCCTTTGGGAGTCGAGTCGAGTTCGTCGGCTCCTGGGATTATATGAAGTTGCAGAGGTGGGGGGCGTCTATTGGTTTGCGGTGGACAACCAACCCAAAGGAAGGGCCAAGAGCAAGGAGGGGAGGAGCCGCAGCAACTATGTACCTCAGGTTCTGTAGGTGACTTGGGTCCAACAAATGGAACTTGGGGTAGGGGTCTCAACGTCAGGCGGCAGTCGGCACGCCTACCTAGGTAGGACGGGACAGGGCAGGAAAGGACAGGTAGGGCTGCTTCGTTAGGCTGCGCTGCAGGCATGGAGAGGCTGTGAACGTGCCAATCGGGCCCTGAGCTTTGCGCAATCGTCAGATTGGTTTCAGCCGCACCATGTAATATGAAAGAGTGAGGCTTGGGCTGAGGCCTTGTTTAGAGACTACGTGCTGCTGTAATTTCGGTCGCGCATGGTCGCGTTATTAGGCTTTCTCTCTCTGTCCCTCTTCTGTTATCTCCCAGGCAGTATGTACGGACTGGCAGACCCTCGAGGGAATGTACGACGAATAGAGCAAGGGAACACGAAGCCGTAGGGCTTATCTGTCCTCCAGCAGGGGACCTACGCCGGGGACCGGGCAATTTGGGGAGCAGCGGCGCCCGCGCGCAGGTTGGGGATGGCACGGGCACGGGCGGTGGACTGGGATGCAGGGCAATCAGTGCTGAGGAAGCTTTGGTGTATGATTCGGTCGTCTGTGTCGAGACGATGAATAATACCACGAAGGGGACTGGACATGGTGCATGGTGGTGCTCGGTGTGCGACGGCGATTTGCTTGCTCGGCTCGGCTGTAGCTGCGCTGTGCTGCGCTGCGCTGCGGATGGGCTTTGCGACGGGAACGACACGGCACGACTGCCACAAGACACGACACGACACGGACGGTTGACGCAAATCAGACGGGATGAACAGGCGATGGATCACGGTTTGCAGTCTGCCCGTCGAGTGGGTTCTGCGAAATTGTTTCTGGGAGGGGGCAACAACTAAAAACAGAAAATGCTCCAGCCAAGGCAGACGTAGGGTAGATCAGGACAGAAAAGAGGACATTAATTCCATCCCACGCGGCCTTGGGTTGGCTTGGATCCTGAATTCTTGCTTCTGCAGCGAAATCATCATGTCACACACAGACACGGACACGTCTTTCCGATTGCTGGTGCCTGGCCCCAAGCCCACCTCACCTCACACTCAAGCGTAACTTAATTGCAGGCTTTGTTCTTTCTGTCTTCTGGAAGATCACCAGGACGGGAAGTGGAAGGGTCATGCCGACGGGATGGGGGCATTTCTGTGCCGTCAATGGCCTTTCGCTTTCGCAACCCCGCCACGCCGTCCCGCTGTGGACTGAATTGCGGTGGGTTGCGGATGCTCTCCAGGCGATGGAACGCGACGCCGAACAACCGTGGATTGTCATAGGGCAGGCCCGTAACAAGTGGCAAACAGGGAGGATACCTGCTGCGACGGCGAGTCCGGCTTAGAGGATGCGATGCGGCGACCGGATGCCATGCCATGCCATGCCGATCCCTTGCCTTGCGCTGCGCTGCGGATTACTCGCGATTGCGTATTCGGCCGCCAGTGTCCCGGTCCGGCCCATTGCGTTGTGGCCGTCCGTCGTTATACGCGGCAATGAAATTCGTATCTGGACGCGGGAATCCCCATTGACTTCGCGTTACGGGCCTCAAGAAATGTGCCTTATCCACAAACAGGACACGGCGACCCCTGGGTAGGGGGACGGAACTCCAGCTCCAGCGTCTCTGGACTCTTTCCGTCTCGGGACCGGGTATTGATACGATGGAGATACAGATCGCGAGGTGGAAAGGGGTCCCGAGCACTTTATTTCAGCCTGGAGCCCAGCGGTCCGGCGGAGCTTCCTTTTTTTTTTTTTTTTTTTTTTTTCCCCCCGGCCTCCCTCCTCCAGTGTCTTTCCTCATCAGGTCCTCCCTCCTCCACCAGCACCACCACCGCCATCATAGCCATCACCACTTACCACTCATCACCCATCGTCAGACGCCGATGAGGGACGATACGGGGTAACCTGTGTTAGAGCGATACGTAATGCAGACACATTCGGTTTCCAACAACTCCCTCACATACAATCACTTCACACACGCACATAAGAAAACATGCAGCGGCCATTGGTTCCCTGGGCCGGACGGAGGACGTGGCAACGACATTTGAGGTGGTCGTCGTATCCCCGTTTAAGCTTAATTTAGTCAGGCAATCGTCAACACCTGAGACGATCTGTCCAGTTGAATGTTGCCGTGTCTCAATCTCGTCCAAAACTCAACTTGGATGGGGACAGACCACTTGTGCCGACGTCTTCGCATCGTGACAAGTGTAGTTTGACCCAGCGAGCACCGTGACTATGCATTGGTCAACGCCGCAGCATGAAGAGGAAAAAAAAAAAAAAAAAAAAAAAAAAAAAAAAAAACCTCGACGGGCCATCGTGTAAGCGTGGCCACCAACCAGTGGCCCCAGAGCATCATCGTCCGTACCACCCTAACAGCAAGTGATCCATCCATTCCTTCTTTTGCTTCCCTTCCACCTTCCATTCCACCCCAACCCGCCCCACCATGGCCCCGGCCCACGCCCCTCCCCAGAGCGCCGAGCCTCTCGCACGGGACGCCGGCAAGCGGGATTGCGTATGCTTTCCCAGCTTTGCAGCTTCCATTCGCACCACTCAACTCGCCTTACCCAACTTTCTAGAACACATCGAACCTTTTTTCCCCCTTCCTTCTTCCCTTAATTTCAGGCCCCCTCCTCTTTCCGCCCCGTCTGCCACGTACGTACCCTGATTCCTTCTCGTCGTTCTTGCTTTCCACGCTGTTCCGGGAACTCTTAGTCTAGCCCTTGCCCTTTTGCCTTTTGCCTTTTCCCGCTCCGCTCCGTCCTAAACATGCTTCATCCCCCTCCTCCCCCCGCCCTCATTCTTCACACTCAATCTCCCCCTCTTCTTCTCCTTTTTCTTCTGCCTCTTCTTTTGATACCCGTGTGTGCGTGTTTGTGTTTGTGTGTGTATTTGTGTGTCGTATATGTGTGTACGCGCGGCTTCCCCGCGGGGCTCGCACCATTCCGCCCGCTCCGCCGTTGCGGCTTGCCGCTTTCGGGTGCCACCAACGGCTCATACAGTTTGGTGGCTAGGAAAGCGCCAAAAAGAGATCCAAGATGGACTACCGAGTGGCTTTTACCTGTCCAGATGTTCGTGTGTGTTGTGCAGAACGTCGCAAACGACACCGGCACGGGACTGATTTGCTTGGAATTACTTCAGATACCGTGGAATTACCGGGCCATAGTGCCGTCTCCTTCGCCTCTCTACCCTCCAGGAACGGTAGGTAGATAGGAAGCCCTCGCTTACTTGGGGCTGTCACATTTCATAATTTTTCCATCTCGTCCCGCTCGCAGAGACAAATCTACCACTTGCACGGATACCGTGGGACACAGCAACATTCGAGATGGCCGCCGACAACGACCTTTCCACCAACGGCTCCGAGTTTTGGCTTTACGGGTACGGGTACGTCGAGTCCAGAGATAGATCTCTCCCCCCTTCCGCCCCCTACCCTACCCCGGTGACCTTTCGGAGGTTCTTGTCTTTCAGCTCCTCCCGCCCTCCCGCATATATATCCCTGCCGACCAAGCTCTCCGTACTCTGTACCTCACGTCCCTAACGTCGCAAACCCGCTTCTCCAGGAGTCTGATATGGAAACCTCCGCCGCACTTCGGTTAGCCTCCCTCTCCCTCCCCCCTCCTCACCCGGGCTACTCTAGCCGCCTATCCGAGCCTCCGGCTGATCTGTGTCGTTCAACCCCACAGACAGAAGGATCCCTGGTTGGGTGACGGGATATGTCCGACGCTTCTGGCAAGTAAGTCTCCTCCCTTTCTTTCCTCTTTTCCCCTAACGCAGCCGTCTCACCCGGCCCCACGGCACACAAGGCCACCTCGCGTCAAGGCTGCCCGCTCACACCAATGCTTATTTACACTACACGTCTTGATTTCCCCCTGCCCGTGCTCAAAGTCACTTATACTAACCTCTCACACAGGCAAGGTAATCACCCACACTACCTGAGGCCCTCCTTGGGAATGACCCTTCGTGTTGTGAGATGTCGTCCTGACCGTCACTAGCCAGGACCACAGGGGTACACCGGAAGCCCCGGGTCGCGTCGCGACACTGATCGAGCGTTCCTACTGGGAAAAGCTGACTGACCATCACGACTCGGCCCCGGATCGTGTATGGGGCGTCGCCTACCGCATCAAGGCTGACAAGGTCGCCGAAGTCAAGGACTACCTTGACATCCGGGAGATCAACGGCTACAGCATTCACTATGCCCCCTTCTACCCGGCCGACGGCACCGAACCCATCCGCACCCTCGTCTACATCGGCACGCCGGACAACGACCAATTCGTCGGACCCCAGGATCCCCAGAAGCTGGCCGAGCATATCTACAAGAGCCGCGGCCCGAGTGGTCTCAACATTGACTACCTCCTCGGCCTCGAGAAGGCGCTCGACGAGCTGAGTCCGGAAAGCGGCGACGTCCACATCACCGACCTCTCCAACAGAGTCCGCGCCATTCAGGCCACCGCAACTCTGCCCCCGGGTACCGGCCCGGACCCAGTAGATGCCGCCGACGGCGAGTTCAAGCAAGGAAGCAGTGTCAAGGAGCAGGAGGAGACCGAGAAGACATGCTGAGGAGATGACCGCACAAAAACTTTTCTTTTGCATACTTGCCCCGCCCCTCGGGAAGCCAACCGCCCTACACCCCCGTTGCGCAAATCCTTCGTACCATGTCGACTCAAACCCTCCTCCTTTTTTATTCTAAAGCAGATCATAGACAACCATGCAGGCCAGGTAGAGTTAGACCACACAAATCCGCTGGGTGCCATCCCAACGACGATTCCGATAACCACCTTTCCTCCTCCCCAATATTGCCAACCCCTCCCAGGTCACCAAAATGAAAGATCATCACCACGTGCGAAAAGACCGAAAGTTGGGACCGCTCTTGGAGACAGAGGTAAAGTGTGGAAGAAAGAAAGAAGCAGAAAACCATTCCATTTGAGAGAGAAGACTAGGCCGTTACCAACCCTTGACCGACCCGGGTTGGGGTTTTGTTTTCCAGAGATCCATTGCAACAGAAGAACCGGGTATTGTGTTGCAGCGAAGGATATCATCACCAATGCTCGATCGAACCAACGGGCGCGCGCACGAACGTCTGTCAGACTCGGAGGAGGTAATCGTCGGCAACAACTCTTGGCCGCGTGCTCCCGAGTTGCGCAAAGTCGACAACCAGCAGGCAACGAATCTCCGAACTCTAACGTGCATTAGTAGCCTCGGCCGCCCTGGGACTGCTGGGACGGGTCCGGGTAGCCATAGCCCGCGGGAGGAGCCGCGTAACCGCCGTCTACGGAGCTTTTAGCACGGAGGTCGGGGATGATGGGGTTTGACGAGCATTACTGACCCTGAGGGGGAGCGCCGTATTGCTGCTGGGGGGGATATCCGCGTCCGTACGCCGGTTGCTGATACATGTTGGGAACGCCGACGGGGTATCCGCCGGGAGCGCCGCCGTAGGGCATGGGGGGCGCGCCGTAACCGCCACGGCCACCACCACCGCCGAAACCGCCGCGGAAGCCACCGCCGCGGGGGCCGTTGTCAGAAGCCTTGTCAACACGGATAGTGCGTCCGTCAAACCTAAAATTTACCCTGTCAGATACGGTCGGCTCCTCCGAGACTCATTGCGCCGGGACAAGCAAGCAATGGAAAAATGCAAATTCGCAAAGGCAGCGTACTCGACGTTGTTCATGGCGGCAATGGCCTTCTGAGCATCTCCCTCCTGAGTGTATCGCACGAAGCCGAACCCACGGCTGCGGCCAGTGTCGCGGTCCTTGACAACCACCTTCAAAATGGCAAAAAAAACTCGTGTCAGATTCTCTCTCTCTCTCTTTCTTTCCTCTTTGCTAATGGACGAGTGTGGATAGACACAAGGTGTCTGTTCCGCGGTCCATGGCGGCGCCACTCCAAGAAAGTTTCTTTGCGGCGGACAGGACTGTTAGTACTTACAGCTTCTTCGACAGCACCGAACTCCTCGAATTTCTGTCTGAGGGTGTTTTCCTCAGTGTGCCATGCAAGGCCGCTGTGAGACGCCAGATCAGCAGGGGTAGTTCTTGAATGGTTCTGGTGGGCAACCACGTGGGGATAACATACCCGATGAAGAGCTTAGACATGATGATGGATGTTGTATCTTTGCGTGAGCTTGATGGTCTGTTGATTGCAGATTAGAATGAGTCCGGAAGGGATATTGCGGTGCATAAATGGAAGTGGTCGTGGTGGCGCCAAGGCGGGGGTCAGGATACAGGGGAAAGCAATAGAAGCAAGCGCTCTCTCAGAGACTTCCCAAACAAGAGTCAAGCAGGCTCCAGAAAGCTGGCAGTGCTCAGCAAGTCGCCAAAGAGATGTGGCAGTGTTGTCGGCAGAGCTTTGTCACTTTTGACGACGGCGCGCGGGCAAAACGATGGAGTTGGTTAGGGACGACAAAGCGAACGGTACAAGTCAGGCCAAGAGGAGCGATGTTGCGGGAAAGGGGGACTTGGGAAACGGGCAAGATGCAGGCTGTGTCAGGCCCTGGGACAAAGAGAATTTTACCTGCAGGTGTGTCGCCACTAGATGGATGACGACGATGTGGATGTGTGTTGTGGTAGAGAGACAGAGGTTGGAATAAGGTGGGCTGTTGTTGGCGGGAAGGAGATGGTTGACGGAGGTCAGGTCTGAATTCCGGGCTTGATGGATTTTCCTCAGAAAAAGGAAAGAGGGGTGGGAGAAGGAGAAAGTGAAAGGCCACCTTGGAGAAGAGGAGAAAGGAAAAGCTGCTAGCGGGAATTTTTTTTTGTGAATGGCTCGGAGGGAAAGGGCGTTGAGGCAGTGAGGCAGTGCAAAAAAATAGGCCCCCTCCAAAGGTACCGTAAGGTTTGGTGTGTGAGTGGGAGTGGGAGTGGGAGTGGGAGGAGCGACTGGCCGGGACGCGGTCAGGAAGGCGGGGTGGATTGAGCGAGAGTGTGCGGTGCGGGAAGCAGCGAGAGAGGGAGACGGGAGCGACACACGGAGAGGAGGACATGGAAGGCGAGGTGTGGAAAGCATGGAAAGGTGCAAGGTAGGAGCGGAACGGAAGCACTTGCCGCAACAGCAACAGAAAGCAAAAGCAGCAGTAGCAGCTCCCCAGTACCGGCAGCAAGGAAACAACAGCAACATTTGCTTGCACTTGCATTCGCATTTGCATTTGCTTTCTCAATTGCACTTGCATTCGCGTGTTGTTGCTGCAAAGCAAAGCAGTGCAAAGCATGGCTGGCTATTGCTGCTGCTTGCTTGCCTCCCGATGCCAGCGGTAGCTGACTGACTGCCGCTACCGGGTCGCCGCCGTGCGATGGAAGCTTGAGAGCTGGAGCCGGCGAGACCTCGTGGCGGAGGGGCAGGTGGAGGGGTTCGATTGAGGTACGGAGACCGGCCATGTCCATGAGTGTGGAAGGTACCTTTTACCTCATCTCACTGACGGCTCAGAGGCGACACACGGCCGCGGCCGTAACGACGACGGACTGTCTGCCTGGTCTGCGCTGGACCGCGAATTGAAAGTTGACGCCTTGCAGTCAAGCGAAAAGCAAGCAAAATTCAAGGTACGAGTACGACGGAGGGTAAAGAAAATGTACACCGAGAAGTGCAGTGTAAGGCACCTCGAGGTACCTTACCTCGCAGCATTGCGGGAAAGCGGCGATAGTGTGATAGGTAGACAGCGCGTAGGAAACTGGGGGCGGGTCTGGGTGCACCAACCTCGGGCTTCTGTTCTTTGTCTCCGTCGAATTTTCCTGCCTTTGTTGCTTGACTGGGGAAAGTCGCGGCCGGATGGGAAATTTCCAGAGATGTGGAAAAGGCGAGGGGGGAAAGGTACGATGCGCGAGAAAAGTCGATTTGCTTCTGACAGGGTACAGAGACGACCAAGTACCGATCCCGGACGATAACCAAGGTGAGGTAAGGTAGTTAGGTAGGTAAAGTAGTGCGTAGGTAGGTGGGCGGGCAGAGAAAAAAAAAAAAGACGACGTTTTCTTCAGCCGACAAGGACAGACGCAGGTGAACGAGATTGAATAATAATCACGCGTCTGCTGTCCGTTGGTCTTATCCTCTTTTTATGTATCATTCCCACTCTCCTTTCCCTCTTACCCCGTCCCTGTCCCTCATCTTATATGTGATGGACACAGGGTCCGCAGCGGCGGCGAAAAAGCGCAAAAGGAATAGAAGCAGGGCGAACAACTTGCTGCAGCGGCAGTCTGATACCTGCAATACCAGATGAAAATAGGTAGGGTATGAGGAAAAAAGAAATTGACTTGTTGCGGTAAGGCATCTGAAGTACCCATCTCACCTGTTCTTCACCTGCAGAGTACACGGGACTGCTTGTCGCTCCTTGCCGTGTCCCGCCTCTTTGCGATGTCTCCATACGGCGTGCCAAGGTACCTACCTACCTTACCTCGCCTCAACCTCACTGCTGCTGGTCTTGTTGCCGCCGCCGCTGCTCCGCTGCCACCGCAATTGCTGCGACTAACCACCGCGTCCTGCTGCTGGTCAGGCACACGAGGCAAGGGCCAAGGCATCTGGGAGATCTGCCCGGGAAGAGGGACCCATGGAAAACCCATCCATCCGTGGTTTGTAGACATGGGACATGGACGTGGACATCCAGTTGTCATGGGTGCCAGCGTAAAGAGGGGACCGCCCACATCCCAAATTCGGCTTTTCTGTGCAAGGGGATGGGGGGCGCCAGGAGGGAAAAGACCCAGCGCCCATCAATGTTTCGACCAAAGCATGAGTGTGGCAGCAGGGTTAGCTTCCCCTCCCAAACAAGCATCAAACAGA
Organism: Colletotrichum aenigma; assembly: GCF_013390185.1. Classification (NCBI taxonomy): domain Eukaryota; kingdom Fungi; phylum Ascomycota; class Sordariomycetes; order Glomerellales; family Glomerellaceae; genus Colletotrichum; species Colletotrichum aenigma. The sequence goes on from NW_023500913.1 coordinate 2,051,524, forward strand.
CGAAGAAGCTCAGATGTACCCATGATACTTCTCTCTGGATTGGCTTACCCGTTCTCCGCGACCATCTTCGACTGCAGGGTACAGTCCAGACATGGAAGACGGCGCATGCGAAAGACCAATGTCGTCGAGTCGATTCACTCCTCCGTTTGCTGTATCAATGCCCGATCAGAGTTGCTGGCGACTTCGATATTGATGCGATCTACTCGTTCAGGCCGCGGCCGCGGGGTATCATTGCTGCGTGCTGCGTGCCGCTGATGTCGCGGCCGTCGTCGTCGACAATGTCGTGTACTTAGTGGCACTTCAAGTCAAGACAACGCACGACGCGACGCACGCACTTACGCATATTGCCTTCAGGCAATTATCTCTCCGAAGCGTTCTCTCGCTACCACACAATCCAGTCCGGTCCAAAGTCGTCATCAACATCATCAACCTCAGCCGCAGAAGCAAGACACAGCTCGCTTGTATGCTCTCGCGTACATAATATCTGACCCAGCAGCCTAGTGAGAGCTCGTCAATCCGTACGGATCCTGGTGCGCAGTGTGCTCACACTCGCAGTCAGACTGACTAACCGGAGGCATGCAAGTGTGGTGGGATAAAATGCAGAGACCAGGACCACGGAAAGCTTCTTGTAAACCATGAACCTGGCCGTTGCAGGGTTGGTGGCAGGCGAAACGGCTCAACGGGCGGCTGTTAAAGAGAAAATGAAAAAAATTGCGCGGTGAAATACATTGGTATGCAGACTCAATTCTGCCAGTACCTACCTAAGTGTAGTTGCAATCAGGTCGAGACTTCACTTGCAAACGCAAAGCACTACCGCCGGCCAGGCTCCTGAGGGGAGCCAAGCCCATGGCCCTGATCATTGCCAGTAGCAGAGGTGATAATATGAGCTTCTGGTGGGAGTAGACGAGAGCCGTGGTAGTGAGGGGGAGAGATAGAGAGTGAGAGAAGGCGGGAAAGACAGGAAGAAGATAAGACAGAAGGGTGGGATCCCTACACCAGAAACAGATTGGAATCAGTGTAATCCGCTGTGGCTTCAGGAAACACTGCGCGGGACAGCAGGCTTGGCCTGGTCATCCGCGGACGGACTGGATCATGAGTGACATTCCCATTCGACCCCACACTTTGCACAGCCTCCTTCCACCATGCCCTGTTTGAAGCAAGATGAACATCTTGGAGCTGCGACATGATTCTCCAACGCCCACCTTCTCCTGAAAGTGGAGTATGCTAACGTAGTGTAGTGTAGGTGCAGAGCCTGCAGAACCGGTTCTCGACTCGGCTTGCCTCCCAGAGTCGCGATGCGTGCGAGCTGTGCCTGTCTGTGCCTGCTTGACATGACATGTAGTTGATTGCGCGAAGGCACTTTAGGCCCTCTGGCCAGCGGCAAATGGCGACATTGGAGGCAGGCACCCTTGCCTCGCCCCCGTTCGGTTGTATTCATTCTAGCGCAGCCGTCCATTCGTTTTGTCGAGATGCCATGGTCACCGCGGGCTTCATCCCACGCAGGCGTCATACGGCAAGGTCAGCTCCATGCTGCTCATTCGCCTTGTGGCCGCAGTCCCGGTATACAGTCCGTCTCTAGACTTCTTCGTCCAATTCGCTTCCTAGGATCAGTCTGTTTGGGCTGTGACACGTCTTTGGGCGACCTCGGCTTAGCTATCCGCAACCCTGGGCTGTCTCCCTCATGCGCGCAAAAGATGCGACCATGAAAGAAGAATCTTGGGATGAGACCACTTTGCCGGCATTGATTTCTCATGCGAGGCGACGCGCGAGGCACTCCGAGTTGGGAGGAAGAGCTCCAGAGCCAAGCAGAAGCATTATCGAGGAGGTCGGTAAGCAGTCTTCTTTGGCGCGCAAAACGCTCAATGCCGTCGGCAGGAAGCTCCACTCCCATCTTGGCACTGACCAGCAAGAGGTCCAGGAGCCGGGTGAGGTCCTGCGATGTGGGTGAAGTCGAGTGGAAGAGATGTGGGTGTGGACGTGGTGTCCTTGTCGTCTGGCAGTGGATATTGGTCGATCCAGTGGAGTCGAGAAAGGCCACAACCCAACCCCTCTGTCGTATCGTAAATTCGGTTTTGGCCCCTCCCCCAAGTGCACGGCGCACAAACCACACACGACCCCTCATGGCGAGAAAATCGGTATGTTGGTCGTGTCTTTCCCCCGACGATTGCCCGCGGCCTTGTGCAACCTGACATCGTCCAGCCAATCCCACGAGACGCAGTCGCAGTTGGCACAGGGGGCGAGTCCCAAAATACCTCGACTACTGACAGTTTCTGCTCGCTTTCGTTGCGCTCTGGTCACCGGCCATGGCCTCGCCTCGGCCAGAAACGACGAGCGCGTCGAATCGTCGAAATCGAAGTAAACTGTGAAATGTGACGCAACACATTGTTGTGGACAGCTGGGGCAGCCATCGTCAGGCCCAGGGACTAAGGTAGTGGAACCTTTAAACTCCGTACCCTAGGCATGAGTGGTGTATAGCCGCCGTCATATTGTGGCATGGACCAACAGCCTATGGAATTCCAATCGAGCCATGGATACGGAGGGGGAGGGCAGCCTGGATGTGGAGGGGCGGTTTGGGTCTCTGGAATGCCACCAGCAGGAACCCTAATGCACTTGGCCGCGATCCAGCCGGGAAATACCAAGGTTTGGAAATGGCTCCATGTTCCCGGCTTCGTCTTCACATCACACCGCTTGGTCATTTCACCTCTCGCCATTTCTTGGCTCTCTCGCCTCGGTGGTCATCAAATGCATGGATGGATGGATGCAGCTCTTGCGCCTGTTCGCTGCAGGGCTGGCGGTAGGCAGGAGCACGGAGTCGTTGCCTTCAAGATCCCAGTGGCATTCGAAACTGCCAGGGACCATCTATAATTAATTAGTCGTGACCGGACGAAGGTGAAACCTGCTGCGCCTTCTTCACGGGCCCGCTGCCTTATCCACAGCCAAGGTTTTGTCTGCAAAAGCAAAGAGCTTGGGCAACGTCGTTGGGTTTGGCGACACATGTCCTAATGTGCTTCGATATCACTGCCCGTGCAAATGGTCTGCCTGGGGTAGCTCCTGCAGCCACGTGCGTCGTCACGGACGATGCGACCCTGCAAAAGGTACGCTGGGCTGATCTCGAGTGCCAATGGCCCTTAGCCGTCGCTTGAACCGAATGTTTGGAATCTCGAGATCACGACCGGAGCTGAGCTGAGCTGAGCCATACCGCAGGCCCAGATGTTGCAACTGAAATTCTCGTACGCGTACTTGGCAGACGTTCTTCATAAGATGATATCAGAACAAGTACTCGCGCCCGCATTCTCCCCAAGTCATGCGATTGCCATGTAGTTCTTGTCAACCAAGCTGCCATCATGAAGTGAAGTTGGTGACAGAGACAGATGGCCAGATTTGCCAGCCAATGTCGACTAGCTGTCGCGCACGGCTTTGAAACAGTTCGCGGCCAACGGCAAGCAACCCGCATTCGGGTGCGAGGTCAGCTGTCAAGCATCTGTCACGGCGGGACAAATCCGGTGTTCACTATATCGAAGCCAAGTCGATGCTATCAATAGAAATCGGCCGGGTATTCGACGCAAGACGTGTTCCGTCCCTACCGGGGCTTGTCTTGGCATTCTGAGACAGCCGCAACTTGGGTGTGTTCGACGACATATCAAGTGAACCTCCCGATGGATGCCCTCTCGAATCAGGGCCTTAGGTAACGCGTCATATCGGCTAGGACCGCTGTGAGTCTTGTGGTTCTGCGCGGCAATTTCGGCGATACGTCCTCAGAAGCCGCGTCTTCGAGGTTGCGTCGACGAAACGCTCGGCAGCCTGGAGGCGCCCTATGTTCCTGGAGGGAGCGACGAATTTGCGGAGCCAGGAATGAGCATTATGTCGTGCAAAGAATTGACGCAATCGAGACAGGCTTCTGGAGCGCAACGCTTTGCTTTGGTCGTAAGGGACAATGGTAAGAGTAGATTGACCAACAGTCTTGAGAACTTCGCTAGTATTAAAAATGATTGCTATCGAGCTCGTTTAGACTTGCCTTCCGAGTTGGAGGCTCTTGCTCAGAAGAATCTTAGCGCTGCACAGCAGTTTTAGCGCCATGTTCAAATGTCTGGACCCCGTCGGCGGTGGGAACTGGCGGAAACTACTTACTATGCATTATTCGTGCCCGCTCTCTCTCAAAAGTTTTGGCGCCAGCGGCACATCAGTGTTAGGGGTCCTCACTCACTCACTCACTCTCTGGTGCCGTCCGTGTATCTCAGCAACTCCCCTGCGCAGTGTCCACCTGCCAATCATTTCTGTGTTGCTATTCAAGGAAGGTAATAGCACCCGCACTGAAAGGTCGCGATGCAAATGCTTTGTGTACGTTCGCAGCTGCGTCGATAGCGAGACGGGCCAGAGCTTGAGCACAAGAAGATAAAAATTGCAGAAGGTACGATTTCTGTTCAGCATCTTGCCGATGCCAAAACACAGTCACGCGTCTCGCTGGCTGCGTAGCACCTACTCGCGATGGGGAATGATCAAAGGCGATGGGATTCCTCAGCTGTACATTTCGGCGAGCGACTGTGCTCGGCTGGCTGGCTGATTCGCCAGCTACTCAATCTAGTCTGTTTCCCGTTTTCTTCATCTACTTTTGTCGCTCCAGCTATCTTGGTGCATGCATGCATGTTCGATACCATGAAACACCATTCCGAGAGAAACCACCGCAGCCATCGTAGGCATCGCGGAGACGAGGAACACCTTCGCCACGACCGATTTGAACCTCGGGCACACGACCATACCGAACAGACGCATCAACGTAGTCAAGTACGACACAGGCGCTCTTTGTACTCCAACTCCAGTTGGAACGGGGACGGTTGGGACTCGAAAAACGACACAGGCAATGACGCAAACCAGGGCTCTGGCATGATCGAGAATTGGCTTTCCAACATCAGTCGCAGAGGCGTAATTTCACCCAGAGCCGTCGATACGCAAAATCAACAACAGAAGCCAATAGTGGCACATTCTCCAGGTTGGCGACCACACAACATTGATCTCGACAACTTGAGGCAAGGTCACAAACGGTCTCGGTCTCGAGACAGCTCGTTCATCGCGGATGCATCAAGAAATCATACCCGAGCGTCCCCGCTGCGTGGTAGACAACATGAGACAAGTTTGCCATCTCAAGAACAATATCAGCACCAACACGTTGATCAGGTTCCCAACAAGGCATATCTGTCGTCCTTTGGCAGTCCTTTGCCCGATTTCAAGAAGCGAGCGAGGCATAAAACTAGGGGTGACCGGTACGAATCGAACACAAATTCGCGGCAGCGGCAGCAAAAGTCACGCAAGGAAAGATGTGAGCAGTCGGAAGTCCCCCCGAAAAAGAAGGTTCTGTCATCGGGCAAAGACGTCATGGACAATTTCCGTTCTGAAGCGATACTCCAGGAAAGGCTGACGGTACGAATTATCACCTTATAATGGACGAGCTTTGCTAACCGGGTGTCTAGCTACAACCTGATGTATCGCATGGTCTTTTTCAGAACGGCCGTATATCTACCCCCAATCCAGGTGCGTTCCTGGACATAGCTTTTTTGACCCATCGTGACCAGTCGTAGTGGGAGAGCTGGCGTACAACTCGATGACTGCCGTCGAAAATCCGATATCTCTTATATCCTCACGAGCACAGCACAACAAATCCCGGGCTAAGGAAAAGCAACGCCGAGGGCGGGAGGTAGACGAGATGGTGGCGTATTTTGGACACAAAGAAACACCACCGAATGAAGTCCTGCCAGCCGTAACTATCGAAGCCCCTGTCAGCCCTGCACGCAGAGGATTCGGCATGCACCCAAAGAGTGATCATTTGGACAGGCGACGTACGGCGGATCGAACATCTACGGAATCGTTTGAAAGAGGTCTAGCACTCCGAGCAGGCGAAGCCCGACTGCGGCCGCAAAGTAGTGGATTCTTGTCAGCCTTGATACCACGAGCCAGTAGCATGGCGACCAGCTATGTGTCATGGTCTACGAGCGAGCAAACACAGCCATCGATGTCCCAAGCTCGTAATGGCAGGGACGCCAGTAGCACTCCAGAAACTATCAGGAACGGCCTGCAGGAGACAGGAGTATTCAATGGCACTGGAAAATCGATGATCGGGAGAGAGACGAATGCGGTGCCAGCCGAGAAATCGAAAAGCCAAAAGCAACACTGCGTGGGCACAGGTGTGTCTGCCCGTCCGGGGCGCGATTCACACCAAGCGAGCCCTGTGCAATCACGGGGTATCATTCGATACCAAGACAAGGGCGTTATGACAGCGGCCGATCTTCCACCCGTGCCCAACGACCAGCTCGAGGTCAAGCCTGCAGAGTTGCCCTCTAAAGGCCATAACAACGCTTTTGATGGTGGAGTCGGTTCAGTGAAAGGCAGCGTCAATACTCAAGAATTGCCTGCACCAATCGCGGCAGCCGACAATGCTGACCAGAACGGACAGGGAGTACCAAATAGGCTCCCCCCAGATCAACGAAACGAACAGGGTCTGACAGCTGATCATGCTTCGGAACGAATGCCGGTCAACATCGTGCCAACAATAGTGTCTACTCAGACATCATCGGCTGCAAAGCAGCCCCGGTTACATGTTTCTGTTCCGGACGACGACATTTGCTGGAATAGCAACGGCATGGAGGCCGTTGCTCCAGCCCCCGAAAGAGCAGGCGAGGCTCTGTGCAAACCATCTTCGACCATCGATGGACCTGCACGGAACTTAGAGTCAAGAGAAACGGCACTTAGATCTCAACAGGCTCAACACTCTACGCCGCTCTCTGTCATAAGTGGTGCGCCAAGTCTATCCAAGACGGCATGGAGATCGAGCACTCTATGCGACGAAGTATTGAATCGGGACCTTATCCCAGGCCCTTCAACCGCCTTGTACGACGAATATACTGAGTTCATGGGTGCTCAGCCGCGTATTCAATTTGGTAGCGGTGAAGAGGATGCTTTCCGTCCACCACTGCCTCTACTGCAAGAACCGCGTTTTCGAGGCCATCGCCATGACCAAATAATGGGCTACAAGGACCACTCACGACGTATCGATACGCCACTATCTCAGCCTCATGAGAGCTTGGCTGATTTCATTGCACGCGCCGAGCAGGATGCATTCGGAAACCGGTCTGAAGAAGGCGTGACGAATTCGTCCCACGGAACTGCATTGAATGGTAGACGTCTTGATACAAGGTACTCGAAGACACCTTACACCGAAAGCCCTCTTCCCGACGAATTTGCGGTCTCCGAACGGCAGCCGGAACACTCGAGCTGGCACATTACAGACTCTGCAAACAACAACCACAAGAGAACACAACGATTGCCAGTGGCCGGCTACAACAGAAGCTTCGAAATTGACTTTCTCTCAAGCAGAACACAGCTAAACGAAGCGGGCCAAGACGATGAGCTAGCAGAAGGGCGCGAGCTGTGGCCGCCAAACTTATTCTAGACCTCGAGCTAGCTCGGCCTACTCAGGCTGTTGATCCGTCCATTTGGATCGCAGACGAGCCACATCAAGGTCGCACTTTTCTGCTTTTGCAATGATAGCCTTTGCCTTCCCCGCCACCGGCGCATCGATCATCATACCGTCTAGAGTCCAAGCCCCGCGACCTGCGGTATTGGCTTTCTCGTCGGCGATGGCAATACGAACTGCCCATTCTACCTCCTTTTCGCTGGGAGCAAACATCTTTTGCACCAGCTCAACCTGATTAGGGTGTATACATTGCTTTCCGTTGAATCCCATTGACTTTCCACCCAGAGACTCTTCTTCTAGCCTCTTCAGACCTTCGTCTCCCTTGTATGAAGTACAGACGAGATCAATGGCACTGGGTAGATCAGCGGCCTTGGCAGCAGTTACGATAGCAGATCTTGCGTAAAGAAACTCGGTAAGCGATGGTGTTCTGGTAAGCGAAAGGTCCAGAGCAAAGTCTTCGGCGGCAAATACCAATCCGCTGAGGTACGGAGATGCCTTGCAGATTTCGGCGAGGTTCATGACAGAGCGCGCAGATTCGATCAATGCGATAATTTTGACAGGGTTTTCCGAGCTTGCAGTGTGTCTCTCGGGGGCGACATGACGCAGCACATCGGTTACATACGTTAGGTCGGCGGCGGAGTTGACCTTGGGGACGACGATGGCATCGACATTGGGAAGAGATCCGAGAGTAGTAAGGTCGTCCAGTGCAAACTTGGTCTCCACAGCATTGATTCGAACGGCCAATTCGGATATGGAGGGCGGTCGACTTGTCTGGTTGGAGAGAAACGATCGGAGTTGGCCCCTGGCCTGAGCTTTCAATGAGGGAGTCACGGAGTCCTCCAGGTCATATGTTACGTTGTCCGATTTGAGACCCAACGACTTGGTAAGCATCTTTTCCGACGAGGAAGGCACTGGAAAAACATCAGTTTATCAGATGATGTGAGTGTTGCGAGTATATTAACCGTAGAGAAGCGCTCGCCGGATGATTGAAGAGGACCTGGCAGCCATGATGGATACCGTGGATGTAGTATTGGACTTAAGTGGACAAGAGCTTGGAACTTGATAGTAAATTCAAAACAAAGGCTGACTTCTCAAATTAAGTAAAGTGTAGCTGGCGATGAGAATCTTCAACACACAGTGAAGATACCTATGTAACCATTTGCTACCCCTCTGAGCCGGCACTTCGTGGTTGCTTTAAAGACAGCTCTCGGTAACTCGAACGCCGAGTGGTCCAGCCAAGTCGGCTATTTGGTCGCGAGTTGAGCTTCTGTCTGTCTGATGATGTAACCCAGTCGGCACGGTTTCTGCCGCAGTCGACCGCCCTTAGACCCTTGCAGCTGATGCCAATTCATTGGCCCGTGCAGCTCAACGTCACCCCTTGCGGAACAACTCAGCCTCCACGCACCGAACAGCTTACCGTAGCTTCAACGTGGTTTTGGGGGTGGACACGCAGTGGTGTAGCTGTCCACGCATGCGCCCGCGACAGCTGTGTGTACCGTGTTAGTTTCCAGAGGAGCAGGCATCCCTCTCTTCCCGATCCCTTACGTCCGAACCAAGAACAACAAAATCTCACGAAGCCACGACATGCGCACGACGATAACGAAACCGAGAGTTTGATCGCATTCAATTCAGTCCACCAGCCTAACGTGTCATCGGAGTTCGTACTCGCGAAACAAAGTCGCCCGCGATGGAGTCGAACCAGCAGCAGCCGCAACAAGAGGCCCCCGGCTCCCTCAGCTGGCGGTTGAGCTCGCACCCCATCACCCTATTGACCTTTCTTGCATTTCGCATATGTACGTCTCGTCCAGATTCAACGTGTTCTTCTGTTAGGGAAGATCGGCCAGCTGACAATGGCTCGTAACAGCAAGCGTCCTCGTGTACTTCCTCGGACTATGGATCATCAAGAGCATGTACGTTGTCGCATGGCCTCTCTCTCCCTGTAACGAACACACGAAGCGAATGTCCGAACCTGTATCCGGTCATGACCGAATGGTTATGCTGTTGGAGAATCGACCCGTTTACTTTCTCACGCATCGATCCTGCCTGACGTCGCATACGGCACTTTGAACAATTGCTGACAGTCTCACCATAGGATCATGATCTTCATCATCACTATCCTCCTCCTCGCCGCCGACTTCTATTATCTCAAGAACATTGCTGGTCGTAGACTCGTAGGACTGCGCTGGTGGAACGAGGTGGATCCCCAGACGGGCGACTCGCAATGGGTGTTCGAGAGCAGCGAGCCAGGAACGAAGACCGTCAACCCCACCGACAGCCGCTTCTTCTGGCTCGCTCTCTACGTCCAGCCGCTACTCTGGGTTCTTCTCGCCATATTTGCGCTGGTCAGACTGCAGTTCTTGTGGCTGCCGCTGGTTGGTAAGTTCTACCTGCAGACCCCTTGACCTCTGCTCCTCTCCCAGATTTTGAGTCCGAGGAGAGGCTTCGCAGACCCTGATTTGCTTACTTCTCTGCATTACAGTCATCGCTCTCGTCCTGACCATCATGAACGCCATGGCCTTCTCTCGTTGCGACAAGTTCAGCCACGCTTCTAACATTGCTGGAAGCGCCCTGTACTCTGGTGGTCTGGCAGGGAGCATTGCATCCAATATGGTGGGCCGGCTGTTCAGCCGAAGTTAAGTGGACGTGCCCTTGAGACGACTGCGTTGGGCTTTGGAGCACGCCAGGAGAGAGCGTACCACCCACGCCAAGAAGGATCCAATCAACGGAAGGACGTTGCTGGTCATTGAAGGCCGCAAAAGGGAGAGAAGGGCTCAGTCGCCTTCGGCGTGAGGCTGGTGGGAGCAGACAACTTTCGATATGCTATACCCAACTGTACACTAGACATGTAAGCATGACCCGGGTTTTTGAACGACTTATTTTCTTGGCAAGTGGCAGATATTCTTGTGCTGGGGACATTAGGGGTCTGTCTCAGTGAACAAAGTGAAGCCACGTGGTGAAAAACTCAATTGCAGGCTCATCTACAAACAATACTGCAATCACACAACGGTAAACGGCCAGGCAAACACTTCAAGCATCTTTAATCTGCGGTGGGAATCCTTTTTATCTACTTCTCCCCCACTCCACACACCTCAGATCATCCTCTCATACGCGACCACGACGACGACAGGTCAACTTCCGACCGCGGCCTGGGTATCGGCACCCTCTTGGGCAAATGTTTAGCCCGCATGCCCTTAGACGAAAACGAATGGTGTAATGTAAATTAACAGTGGCTGAATCGCAAAAACGCCCATCAAGAAGGAAAAGATCAACAGGTAAATAGCCACACTACAAGATATTCGTGTCAAATACTATGCAACAAGAAAAACCGCACTTTTGGGTGTCTGCGATCTAGATTGAGGAGGGCCCTACTACGACTACCGGCGCTGACCCTGACCGCCGCCCTGGCCAGCTTGCTCAATCGCCGCGTCCAGCGCTCGCTCTTCCTCTTCCAACCGCCTGATCTCATCTTCTGTCATGCCGTCTTCGATGAGATGTGAGACGTTGGAGTTGACGTTGGGAGTGGACGATCTAGCTCCGTCGCGGTTGAAGTTTTCGAGTGAGCATGAGGCGATTGGCGGGTGCTCCTCCTCGCTGTACGGCGGCGCAAACGAACGGCGTTCTGCCGGGCTTGTGCCGGAGGCAGGGGGAACTGCTGCTGCGGCGGCTGCTGGTACTGCCGCGTCATGCTCGGGCTCGGTGAGGTGGCGCTGCGATTGCTGCATTTCTTGTTGCTGATGACCGTCGTCTGAGTACGGGGAATGAGGGGATTCGGTGACGCGGGCGTGATTCTCCTTGTCGGCGAGGAACTCGTGGGGGCCGGAGTCGTATCCTCCATTGTGAACATTGTTTGCGCGGCGGCGGCGGCGGAGGAGGAACCAGAGCAGGAACGCAATCAGAGCGACGCCGAGAATTGAGCCGATTACGATGCCGGCTATGGCACCGGCGGAGAGACCACCACCGCCTCCGGAACTGGAGCTTGAGTTTGATGAGCCTGCGCTTGGAGGAGTCGTCGATGAGGGAGCGGATGTTGCGGTGGAAGTCGACGTGATCGAAGAGCTCACTCCGGTGGTTGTTCTCGGAGCCCATTCAGAACCGCTGTCAATATCCTGGCCGGCAGATTCTGCGTCGCTGGTAATCTTGGACAAGATGTTTTCCTTAGTCTCCGCATACCCCTGATCAATCTTTGAGCCATTGTACACTGTGAAAACACCGCTCTGGGTATATCCAGTGCCGGTGCCATCGCTTTTGGACCACCCGAGAACGAGATACATCTCTTTCTTCAGGTAGGCAGAGACTGCCGTGTCATTCACCGGCAGTGTAAGTCCTCCTCCGGCTGTCAAAAACTCGACTACAACGCGCCAGGGTTAGCACAGCTCAGATCAGTCAAAACAACATACAATCTCGACATTTGAATGTTGCTTACATTCTGGGGATTCGCGCTTGGTGTGGACGTCACGCGATGAGGCAAACAAGCCTACGCGTGGCATACCGGACGATACATTTGGGTTTTGGACAAATTTGATCGTTCCGACAGGACCTTTATCGTCACCCTGGCGGCCCTGCCATGTTGCGTTGACGACCGTGACGTAGTTGCTGTCAATATTCCACTTCACGTCGTGGGGGTTGTCCCAAGCCATGATCACCCTGTCGACCGATCCCAGTGTACCTGCATCAACCGCGATGGTTGGGCTCTTGACACCGGTGCCCTCGTCCCGTTCAGGCCTCGTTGTCGTTTCGTAGAACGGTGTATTCCCCTTCTCCCCTAGAGACAGGGTGTTGCTGTCTTCGTCTTCATTATCGAATAAGCCCGACGGGAGGGACATGATTGTATTCCTCGCAGACTCCCAGCCCAGAAATTCCGAATGACGGGTTTTTTACGTAGTCGTCTCTCGAGTCGAGTTTTCGGTTAACATTCGATATCGGTGATGCTCATGTAAGTCGGTGGTTCCACACCCGTATGCCAGTCCACTACCCAAAACCGTCTGTCGAAATCCAAATTCGGGTTGTCGTACCAAAAAGCCTTCGAACAGTGAGAGTAGAAGCAAAATAATCGAGAGGGAAGAAATTTGGGAGGAAGGAAGCAGGCTACGGGGGGTGGAGGATGTGATTAGGTAGGAAAGCAGAATAGCAAACCCCGGTTGGTGTAAGACGGCAGTGAGCAGGATGGAATTGGGCAGACAGGGGATGGAGGGGGAACGACAGGCACTAAGAAAAAGCCGACCAGGGTAAGGCACGTTGGGACCTTCGAGCTCAAGGAGCAGTCGGTCTCACGGGGCGGCTTCGCTTTTGTTGGTTAGGTCGGAAAATGGGTTCAGGTTTCTCTGTGTGGTGCTGCTGACGGCGCGGCGCTCTGCGAGACGTCCAGCTGGAGACGCCCCGTTGGGTGTTTGTGTTTGGTGACCAGGGTCTCTTTCTCTTCCGACTGGGATCTACCACGCCAGCTGCAGCAAGCCACGCGCCAAGGCTGCGCCGCGCAAAGAAATGTCGAAGGATCCGCGGGTCTGTCTCTCTGGTAATTTCTTGCCTAGGGCCCTGCTCCAACGGCTTTTCCCCGCGGGCGATTGGCTCCCGGAAACCGCACCTTTCTTGCGTGCGTCCTTGATCAAGTGAGGCGCTGTCGATTCCCTCGGGACCTAGTCTTCAAGCAGCTTTGCCAAGTATGCCCGGCGAGCTGACGTTTCTGTCGTTTCTCGAGATGGTTGTTCAGATTCACAAAGAAGGCAGGACTCGGACTCTAGGAATGATGATTATGGTGACGGTGAGATAGACAAGCAGCTTTCGCACTCGGACGTGGACGGGAGGGCTATTGATAGATACCTTGGTGCAAACCCGAGGAATCAATGTCGGTGGAAACTCTGATCAAAGAGTGCCTAGTTAGCTCTTCAGAAAGATAGCAAACAAAAATGGTGCCTGCTCTTTTGTTGAAGTTTCCCACCGTGTCATCCATCCTCTCCCAGGGTTACGAATCCCCGGCCCCTCGTTAAGCTCCCCTTTCACCATTCCCGCGCATCTGACCCCCTCACTTCCTCCCTTGGCTTACCTGACAGGTCTCTGAATCAGAGACGCAGAGCTTGTGATCCCGGGATCGGCAGATGGCTCCGTTACACTGCGTCAGCGACAGGTCGGAATCTGCTTCTCCACGAAAGGCGGTTTTCGTACAAACGATTTGACGGGACAACAAGCCCATCACGCTTAAACCCCCAGCAGCAGAAGGGAACGGACACTGTCGGACTCGAGATGTACACCGGAAGGAATGGAGCAACAAGCATCGCGTCCAATGAGTTCCAAAGTCCATAAAAGAGTGGAAGAGCAAGCGTGTAAGGCTGGAGAAAAGCGGGACCCGCTAACCACCACCAAGCTCTTAGCGCGGTCATGGTCCCCAATCCCCAGCCCCACCGTCAGCAACGAGCTGGCCAATGGAATGTGGCTCAGGTGCTGCTATTAATGAATCTCTCGACAAAGCCAACTCGTCGACCGTCCCTCCCTTCGCCTCTCCCCTGCAGCGACAAGCACTTTCGGTGTAGCAGCAAAAGCAAAAGTAGCAGCAGAAGCCGGCAATGGCCAATCGACAGCAACCAAGAAAGCATCACTTGGAGCGAGAGAGTAAGAAGAATGAGAAGAGAGCGTGACATAACCCCTGACACAACCGTCAACGGCCTAGCGTAGCAGCGCTAGTGCCGCTGCGGCTGATGTTGGAGGCTTGCATTAGCACGGGGGCATCGCCCACCTCACAACCTTTTTCTCTCTCCCTTGTTGTTGTTACCTGTGGTTAGCCTGGAGGCGCTGTTTGCTGCTAATCTGCTCCTGGGCAATGTTTGCTGCTGATTTGTTCTGCTCCGCCCGAACCCGAAACCCAAGTCGCCAATTTTCCGGCTCTCTGACTGGTTCGGCTGGGGTTTGAGAAGAAGGATTGGCAGCCGATCATGCTCCAGCGCACGAAGCTTCCAGCGAAAACCAATTGGCAAGGGGGTACGTAGGCTGGAAATAAGCTAAATGCGAGGGAATGGGAAGTGGTTTGGCAAGCTTCTCTGAGCAGTCAAGCTTCAAGCCCTCGGGGCCGATATGTTCGTCCCTGCTTTTAGATTGAAGTTGAGATGATGTATGAACAAACTGCCGGAAACCACTCGTACAGATGAACTTTGATTTCTGACATCAGTCCAGGCGCCAAAAAAAAAAAAAAGGTCATCTAGACTTGGAATGAACCGACTCTTCATTGCTGTCCTCCTGAAGTATGTAATCTACTGGCAGTGCCGTCCGTCCGTTCCTTCTCTGCTGCCTGCCGATCAACGACCCCACCACCCCCGGCCGGCGTCGAGGTCTGCCTGATCCAATGCGACCCGACCATGTCATCAACCGGGGCCGCAGCGGTAACCCCCAACACCCAAAAACCTTCCAACGTCGACACCAACAGAGAGAACCCCCCACATATCCGGGCGACTCGCTCATCTCATTCTCGCTATCGCCAACTGGTCCTCCCCTTCCTTCGGCGCGCATCTAATGTCGGTTTGCAGTGCCCACTTCATGCTGCAGGTTAGCGGACCTCTCCTGCCGGAATAGGGCCTCAAACTCCGCTCTTTTGAAGGAGCAACAAGTTCCAAAACTCGGAGTTCCCAAACTGACCAATCATGGATTTCTGCTGTCTCCGGTCCCCTGCAGACCGCAAATCAAAGTGATAAACTTCTCTTCTTCGATGAGAATCTAGTTAATGGGAGGGCACTGACAAAGGACAACTCAACAACAGACCAGTGTTTGTTCTTTCTCAGACAATGATGTACTTGTATCGTCTCAGTCTTTCAGGCCAAGTCTTCACAACCTGGCACAGCATGCGTGACATCCCTTGGTGACCGACCTTACGTGCACATTCGCTTCATCATCACAGATACATAAGGAGGCTAAGTTGGCGACTCTCACAATTGGTTCAGCGGGAATCATCTCCCATCTTGTGCGATTACTCTGCTTCATTGCAGGCGAATTATGTACGCGAATGTTCTACAGTTTGTAGTTTAACCCAACGCTTGACCCAAAAAAAAAACACACTCCAGTCGTACAATAGCAACAACCCCCGTAGGTCAGCTGGCTGCATTATCGTTTGTGTTGTTGTCGGTCTACCAAAGCCATACGCCTTGTCGAGGTAACACGCCGTGGCACTTTAAAAGCCAACTTGCGCTCGTCTCCTCGCTATGCAAAAGTCATGGAAATGTCCTTCTCCTTGCCAAAATCATCATCATCAATGTCAGCCCACGGGTTGCTGGCGATGGTCGGCACCGACTGCGTAGTCTTCATCTCTGGCCGAGTTGGCGGAGGGTCATCTTTCGGTGGAGGTCGTGGCGCTGGCGGAGGATCATGGAACGAGTCGTCAAATGTCATCTGAATATCCTCTTGTGGCGAGAGAGCCGCGTGATATGGGGACGGGGCGCGCTGCGTTGCTGGGAAGGTTTGACTCGAGTGGAAGGTCGGCGTCCGCTCTGGCGTATAGCCATAGGAGCCGGAAGTTTCGTACGACGCTCGGCCTGGCACGGCATATGCGCTCTTCGTCTCCCGCAAGCTGTCTCGTGGGTTCAGGGACGAATTTGAAGAGTTAAGGTCCAGCTTCATCGGTGGTAGAGTCGATTTGAGCTCCTTCACTTGAAACTCTTCTGGATTTTCGGCCGGCTTATTCTTCTCCTTGGCCACCTCGGCTCGGATTGCGTCGATGTCAAAGAGCACACCATGATTATTGCCCTCCTTGTCTTCTGTTCTCGAGGGTGTTTGCTTACCCTCCTTCGCCATGTCCTCATAAATCTCCCACTTTTCCTTGTCGGCCTTCTTTCCTCGTCCAAATAGCGAGAATCTGCTCTTCTTCTTTTGGCCCTCCTTTTCAAGTTCCTTGCGCGCTTCTTCGATCTCATTAATAAGCTCACGTTGGCGTTCCTGGTGGTTCTCCGGGTCCGGATCCTCGATTTCGGTAAACTCGTCGCTCTCCACCAGCCAACCACACTCTCGAAGGAGACGAGGCATAGCCTGTCGGTACTCCATGTGGCCCTTGACGATTTCCGTGACGTCAAAGTTCTCGATAAACGGAACTTCCTCAATCTTGGCCAAGCCGGCAACCTTTCTAGGGCCGCCGCTGGTCAGTCTGAACAAGTACGCAAGGATCCAGTCGTTGGTGCTGTATCCATTCACAAATCTGCCTGGTACGACCGTCCGCGCTCGCAGCCATTCGTCCTTCTTGATAATCAGAGGCGAACCAAAGAGGTAGACATCCTGAACGAGGCCGTACGCGCCCTTTCTGGCCAACTCCAAGAGGCAGGAGAAAATCACACGTGCGCCAAGTGAGTACCCGACAAGCGTAATCGGGCGGGTTCCCAGGTTTCTGTCAATCAGTGAGTCTGCAAGGATCAGGCCGGCGGCCCAAGCCCTGTCCTGAGAGACACTCCACGGGTTGTCAATCAGATAGGAAAGCTTGGTCAAGACGACTGGCAAAGACAAGGCAGCCATTAGACTCGTGAGAATAGTGCTGGCCAGAACTTGCTGAAGACCTTGGGTGAGAGCCTGGATTGTGTGAGTATTCGTTCATCTTCACGGATACAAAGCGACCAATCTTACCTCTGTGGCAAGAATGTTGATGGTGTCACCCATACTTCTCAACATCTCTGGTTCCCAGAAGACGGAGTAGATGTCGCCCATGATGGGGTCAACAGTGCTGAAGGGCAGGCGAACGTCATCGACCTTGCCCGTCATCCATCCAGCCACAGTGACAATCAGGTTGACACGCTTGTTGTTGTGCAAAGGCCGGTACTCAAAAGTCTTAACCGCGCCAGTTCTCCGATTCGCTGCGCGGCCTCCAATAACGCTTCCTGAAGCGGCCGCACTGGACGTGATGATAGCAGCGCCACCGACGCCGCCGAGGAAAGTGCCAGTTCCCGTCACTCCCAATGTCGTGAAACCGGCTGCTAGACCGGCTCCGATGACGGGCGCAAGCAGACCTGCGGACAGACCGATGACCAAGCCGCCTCCGACTGTGGCCAAGCCCATCATGACGTATCGTTTCTTGAGAGCCTGCTTTCTCCTGTGCTCCATATGCTCGTCCTCGTTCCAGTTTTCCTTCTCGGCTGCCTGCTGCATTTCCAAAGCATCCGTCACTTTCTTCTCGAACTTCCTAACATCCAACCAGTCAATCTGCAGGCTTGTTCCAACACGCTCCAATAGGATTCTGGAACGACAGTCATAAACCGAATCCGCAATCAAAAGAAGGAACAAATCACACAACACCGTCCAGCGAAGATCGATGTCGATGTTGGCTGATGTTGACAGCTGCGCCGGAGTTTTCACAGCGGGGAGCTCTTCTCCCTCATGGGTCTCATATGGCGGAGGCGCCTCAGCAGGCTTCTCATCCTCGGGCAGGGCCGGCGAGCTGGGTGGTAGTGGTGTCCGCGGGGACGCTGTGCGTGGTGATGACATGGACAGCGAAGAGCGTGACTCTTCCGCCATCGGGTTCTTCACCCTGGCGTTGGCCATCAGCAATGGCGTCAAGTCAGAGGGGACGACACCGTGGTCGCTTAGCTGCTCGACCATAATTTGCTCCTGGGAGCTGATGTCCATATGGGTATAGAGACGGATCATCATCTTCTGTCCCCACATCTTGGTGGCTTCAGCTGACATGTTGACTTCCTTCTTCGTTCCCCTGGTATGCTCGATGCTCTCGGCTTCCTTGACCATGTGATGAATTTCCAGTCTGGTAAGTCCAACATATGCTATCCTCTGCCCTTCGGTCAAGAGGTCCTTGGTCGCCTGCATCTGAGAAACAGCGTCTCGCGCTTCCTCGTCGTCCTCTGTCATTGCCGTGCTCTTCACGTCTTTGAAAAGATACTGCGTGTTGTCGTCCATGCTCGTTGCCGATTCCGCATCGTCGTCCATAATTACTCGAGTATATCCCTTGCCAGCTCCTCCGAGCCCGCCGTAGCCGTATTTCTCGTTGTCCACGTCTTCCGTGTACTCCTTGGCAACAAGCCTATTGTCTTCGTCGTAAACATCGTAGGGTGCAAATGCCGGCATCTCCTGCCATTCGCCATCGTCATCGTCTTTCTCTTCCTCTTTGTCTGCCGTCAGCTGCTGATGAGAGAATTCAGACATGACAACGTTGCTAGCGGTGCTCGTATCTCTAGTATGGGTGCCTCCTGCTGCCTTTGGTTGGGGCTGGTCTGCCTTGTCGACGAGCTTCACGGGTGAATCAGGCCGCTCGTCCTTTGCCTTGGTCTCCTTTGTCGCCTGCATTTCCTTTGCATCCTCCTTCTTGGCATCGGCAACGCCGTTCGTCGGCACACTGTTGTCTTTGATTTCAATATTGGAAACGGCCGCTGGGGCAGTTGCCTCATCAGCGGCCGGCTGTGTTGGACTTGATGATTTTGTTTCGCTGGGCGTAGTTGTAGTGCCTTTCTCCTTTTCCTCCACCTTCTCTTCCGCGCTCTCGTCGCCATTGATTATCGCAACGCCTTCTTTGACATCTCTGTCTGCATCTGCAGCAATTTTGTCTTTGATTTCGTCCTTGTCCAGGTTCGAGGTTACCGGGGTCGACGGAGTGTTCGAGTTGTTGCCAGACGCAGCGGCAGTGGCCGGCTGCTCGGATTGCGCGTCTCTGAAGTCGTCCTCACTGTCTGATTCTGCGCCATTGCTGTTTGGTTTCTTGTCGCCATTGACTTTCGTGTCAGAGTGAGCATCGTTGGCGTCTAGCTCCTTTTCGATCTTTGAAGGTTCGGGATCAGGGTGTTTCGGTTCAGACTGAGCATCGGTCGTCTCATCGTCGTCTTCCGGGGGTGGAGGTACATATCGTCTGATGGGTAGACCAAAATCATCGAATTCAGGCTTGTCGGCCATTGTTGTCGCAGCGGGAATTGGCTTTTGTGCGGGTACATCTGATGCAGGAGAGCCATTTGGTTTCTGGGCTGACTCCTCCATGTCGGCAGCAGCGGTGGTGGTGGTGGCGATCGTCGGTGAGGGGTTATTAGTGGTGGCAGACTCGCCTGAGCCCGCCATGATGAAAGGATATTTCGTCCCTTAGGCAAGCACGCGAGCCGTGTCGAAGCCAGACTGATAGCAAATCCAGGGGTGGCAGCTATTGTGTGTTTTTTTCCCTTTGTGTTTCGGGAAGCTGGGAAACGAATGGGTCGAGGTTGGGGGGAGGGGGCGTTTGGCGTTTGACCGGGCAGGGTTCCGTCAGGAGACGCGCAATGAGCCACTGGTGTAGAGCTGACTATTCGTTCCTTAGCGGTTCGCGATTACGATTAATACCTTGGGTGGGTGCTAGTGCTAGGATGGAGGTGGTGGTGCTGCTGCAGATATGTCGACGCGCACAATGCGGGCGCCCACGGTTGTTTGCTGCAAGTTGACGTGCTGGCTGAAGACTTTCCGGCTCTCTACGTGTGGTTGGCCTCAGGGGAAAAAAGACACTTGAGGAACAATCCACGTGTGAGTGGTTTTTCCTTTTGTTTGGCTGGCCGGGTGGTTCTTCGAGGGGAGGGGCCTGCCGGACTTGAAAGGGATGGAGGATGGTTGAATGAAAGATTCCCGGGCTGCAACTGCGAGCAAAACTGACCCTGGAGAGGGAGATCAAATTCCCCATGACGATCCGCTACAGTGGCATTCCAGTGGGGCCGGCCAACGAAGCCATGCGCGCGACCTCATGCTTGTGACGGGAAACGGGAGGCTTTGGAGGGGGCAGGCGGGGGTGCAATCTCCAATGGGTCGCCTGCACCGCCCTGCAATTCTCTGTCATCGGGGGACTGTGCTCGCTGCTGTCAGCCCGATGAGGCACACCGCCAACACACCAACACAGTGATCGTTTCAGTGGTCCAGAGCTCTGACCGCTGCCCAGTCCTGCCGTCCCTCCCGGGGCCTTTGCGATGCTGGCCAACTGACGACATTGGCTGCATGTCATCATGGGCACTCCTGGCTGCTGAGAGGCATCGGGGAAATGCCTTTAGATTTGACTCTTCGGATTCGACTTTGCGGGATGACACTGCCGACTAGCTGCTCCTGGTGGATTATCCAGTTGGCTTAGGGTTGCATAGTGACAACTCACGAGGATGATACGAGAGAAGAGCGAAGCATCCCGTCTCCCAAAGATTGATCGACAGGATGGAAGTCAAGAATGCCACCTAACGGCTCGACTCACTCAACGGGGAGTCAGTGTCAGTTCGAGAAAAGATAAGGGGGCTCAGCAAGGCACGTGGCCCCTGACAAGTCGTACACGAAGCTTTGTCGTAGGAATCTCCCATTGATTGGTATCTAATAACTTTTATTGTTGCAACATTCCAATGCAGTGTCCCCAAACGCCCTTGTAATGCTTCTTGGATCTTTACGGGCTTCCAACAGCTTGCTCTGCCGACCCTTCGCCTTGAGGCGCCGACTCACCCGCCCCATCAGCGGCCCTGTGTCTCCTCTTGCGCTTCTTCTTCGAAGGCCCGTCTCCCTCACCTCCTTCTCCTGCTGCCGCGGACTTGACGTCGCCCTTTGGTTTGTTCTCGCCCTCCTCCTGGGCCTTCTTCGACTTTTTGACAGCCAACGGGTTGGGTCCCTTGGGTCCCCTCTTCTTGGCCTTCTTCTTCTCCGCCTTCCCGTCAGCCGACGCGACATCATCTTCCTGGCCTTCGTTCTCGCTCTCGGCGTCGTTGTCGTCGTGTTCGCGCTTTCTCTTTTTCTCGGGCCTGACCAGTCCGTCGCGGAACTTGCTCCTCTCCTCTTTGGTCCTGATTTCCTGGCTCTCCGTCGCCATGGGCTCAAGGATCATGACTGAGCGCTTGATGTAGATCTGAGGGACGCCGGGAATCTCGCGGAGCATGCGGCGGACATCCGCCGACTGGCTGGCGACACAGTATCGATGCTTGTTGACGAGGTTGTCCTTGGGGTCGACGACAGCCTTAAGACACTCCATCGTACCGAGCGGTTCGGGGTAGTCTTCCGGAAGGTGGCCGCATCGTCTGCGCTCGAGGGTCTTCGCGAAATCGATAATCTTGTTCATCTCGGGCTCGCTCTTGCGAAGGTACAGCTTGCGGATCTCGCATTGCGTAATCACTGCAATGTCATTGTCAGCATAGAAAACAGAACAAGATCGTAGAGATGGCCACTCACTTGGCTTGACTTTGCCATGCAGCGTCCGTTCGAGTCCAGCGAGCAGATCGTACTTGAAGTTGTGGCAGTCGACCACCATCTCAGCGTCAACGAGACATTGGTAAGGTTCACGGAATCCCCAGGTCAGCGCATACTGGTTCATAAGCTTGCGATACTGCTTGCTCCGTTTTCCGCGCATTTTGTCGTCGTTGATGCCTCGTCGTAATTGGGTAAGTTGACTGAAGACCGACCGACGTCCTGGTTCTTTTGCCCGAGGTGCTGAAAGGGGAAAAAAAAAGTTGCGCCGGGATAAGATAAGATAAACGATAAGATAGGACCCAGCTCGAACCCAAGCATGCCCGCCGACTAAGGTTTACCCCACCGACTCCCAGCATCCGGTGTATTGCGCGCGAACCAAGCACAGCAACGGACGTCCACATCGGCAAACATCGTAGATTGGGTCTTTGGTTTTTGACATGTGTGAACTTTATTCCATTTGGTGATGGTAATTATCCGATGCAACTAAACTCAGAAAGCCGAAAAACGCCGAATTTCCCCAAGAAGCCCGCTGTCATCCAACCCCCAGACAGGGCATATGCCAAACTATTGAGAATTTGCCCTTGCGAAGCATTCCCCATGCAGCTCTATTCCCAGATGCGCTCGTTTCGTAGTACCGTCCTTGCTCTCATGCTTCGTGTCTCCTGACCAGCGCGGCGACGACGCTGATGTCGTCTAGTTTGCCTATGGTTGTCAATTAGGCGCTGGGAGCATGGAACAATGCTCGGGGGTAACTCACCTCCTTCGGTTGGCAGGCCCTCCTCGATCGCGTGCTCCATGAAGGGGCTTTCGGCGAATGGGTCGGTCGCAATCTTCTTTGCAGCAGCCACCAACTCCTCAGCAGCAAGCTTCATGCCTCCGTTCGCGCCGCCTGTGCGGTCGCCCTCCACTCTGTCCGCTCCGGCCTCTCCATTTTCCCAGCGTTGTATGCTGTTCTGAATGCTGTCGATGATCTCGTGCTCCCAGAGGTTGTCGATGACACCGTCGGACATGGCAAGAACCACGTCGCCCTCTTGGATCTCCACCACATCCATGACAGCATTATTCTCCGGTGTATCGGGGCTGTTCGTCCCAAGTTGCCGAGGGCAATCGAACCAGTGCCACTGCTCCTTTGTCTTGTAGACAACCTTCTCATGCCGCGGCCGCAGAATCATGACTTGACAGTCACCCAGGTTGGTCACATACACCTGGGGGACTGGCTTGCTGCCATCCAGTGTCTTATAATGCAGTAGCGCCCCGCTCGCAGTTGTTGTTCCTTGCCAGTCATTCGGGTCCGATGTCGCTCTCAGCGTCTGCTCGTATGCCGTCTGGAGATATGCCACCGGGTTAGGGGTGAAAGCTCCTCCTTCGGAACCGTGATGTGCAGCATCTTGCTGTACGGCGGTTGCCCAGTAGTGAAGAATCAAGCGCGACCACAGCCTGAGCTAGGGTCAGCTGTTGTATCGGCAAAGAGGCACCATAACCTACCCTGCGTGACCCCTCGGGCGGGTCGACCAAGCGCCTACGCCATCGTTCGCACATATGAAGTTGTCGCTCGCGAAGACAGCATCGTCACCGTTTGTCTGTCCAAGAATGATCTGTCCGTCGACTCTCGCGCGCCGATCACGGCTTCGGTGGTGGGTGCTGAGGGGGTCGGAGAAGGAGCCGGACGGAGGAGACAGGAAGGGCGGCGGAAAGGGCCTCGGAGCTCTCTTCGCGAAGAGCGACACACCGGTCTCGAAGCGGAAGGGTTGCGGTGGTTGATTCTGGTGATGGGCATCGTTCGCAAGCGGCGTCGAGGTCGACAGAGGGCGGAGCGAAGTGTTAACGAGAGTCGGGTGCGGCCATGGTGCGCTTCGAGGGCTTGGAGAAGTTCGAGGCACCCTCGGCGGCCGCGCTGTGAAGGGTTTCGTCGCCGACAAGGGCCCAGGTAGCCTCCTCATTCCCACTATGAGGCAGATCAGGCGCCTTTTGCGATGTTGGATCGCAACTCTCCTGGATAGTTGGGCCTGGAGCCGTTATCTTTGGCGCTGGAGAGGTGCCGCTGGGTGGTGGGCATGGCCGGGGGTCGTTGCGTTGGTTGGGGGCTCTCCGAACCGGGGGTTAAATTGGGTGTACACGTGCATGCGTGTCTGGTTGGCGCATTTCAGCGATGCAACTCCAGCTCCAGCGGTCCGGGTACGTACAACTTAGCTAATGGGCAGCGATGTTTGGCCGCTCTGGCTGTTCTTGGGCTTCCATCCATCCAATGAGTCGACCGAGCCTACATTTCCTAGCTACCTTAGCGACCTAACGCCGACGAGTAAAGAGCTGGCCAACAGACACCTCACAGCTCTCCAGCGAGTCGATGGGGAGCCACATCTTTTCTCCAAACAATGCCCATACTCTGGGACTTCCTTGTCTTCCAGACCGCATAATCGCAAACACGTTTCTCTCGCCAACAATATCCTCCACCGACTAACAGCGCGAAATTTTCTGTTGACGCAAAAACTCTGACTGAAAATTCTGCAACCAAGCAAGCTAGCATTGCGAATATGTGGCAACCAATGCAACCACCTGCAAAAATCGCCATCCCTTCATTAAGACCGAACATGCCGATCCGGCGATTTTTTACAATCCCTGGTTGTTCTGCTCCTCTGGACCCCATCGATATCTCGGTGTTTCCGCTCTGAAGTATTACCTCCCTGGCGTGCCTGGATCGATAAAAACTTTTGCATCTGCCAAACCTCCTCCATCGAAAACAAGCCGTCTGTTGTCATTGCTCCGTCTAAACGTAGAACTTTGGTTCAGCCCAACAAAACGTCTACCGGGCGATCGTCGGTCGAGATCGACAAAGGCTGGCCGGTTGTGGCCGCCGCCGCTTTTCTGCAGCCTCTGCGGCTGCAACATAGCTAAAATAAACAACCCGACTGCCGGCCACCAGACCTCAGCCTGCGTCACACTCTCAAGTCGTTCAACCAAAACGAGCTGGAGGGCTGAGATGACCTAAGCCAGCAGCCAGCCGGCTGACCTGACCGTTGACTCCGGCCGTGTTGATCGCCAGGAGAAAGCCTGGCCACAACATGAAGCGGGAGGAACTGGATGAGGCTGACATGACATGGAAGCCCGGAACCAGACCTGGGCTCGTCAACAGGCGCCGATCTTTTTCTAACAATAAACCCTTGCAGCACAGACATCAGGGAACGCAGCGCACTCGTTACCTGCTTTCCGACGAACCATGCGGCTTTGGTCTGCTTCTGATCTTCGGTCTTGTCCACTTTGCAAGCACACAATCAAGCAGCGAGGCCATTGTGACTCACGAAACCAGACAGCCAGCGCAGATGCCGCGGATCATGATGGCGGCCAGCCAATTTGAGTTGTTAGTCCTTCCATCTCGGATATTTCACGCCAGGCGTACCACCACGTTGGTTCGCGCCTCCACACATGGGTTGTGAACGACTTGACGCCAGCTCAGCAGGGGTGCTCAGGACCCCGTCCACGGACATGACGTAACACGCTCGAGCGACAGGTGGCTCAGCGTCCATCGCTGGACTCGCACCTTCACCGTCTCTGCAATGACAACAAGCTCAGTTTTACTGTCCCGGCATTGCTGTTGGAGGACGGAGAACGCGCGTCAAGATAGAAGTGCCATGAACCACCAGCCAGCCGTCCCTCCCGTCAGCCAGGCCATGTCCAATTGACATTCCTCAAGGCCGTCGCCAATCATTCATTCACCTTACGTCAGCGGCAGAGACCGAGTCCCGAACCTCTCTTCCATTCTTCGCGAGTGGAACGGATGCTTTAAACCCAAGGGGCGAATGACAGCGCCATGGGGCGGACTGGTGTCGTGACGAACTCACAACAGGAGGTAATCAACCAGGTCCGCCTGAGCCGCTGTCGGGAAGCGTGGTTGGGGGCGGGAGCCATGCGCCAACAACACACAATCGCATTGTTCTTGTCACCGGATGCCCAGTTTTAACCGCGCAATTTGGCCAGAGGCTATCCGTCCTTCGGCAATAGGCAAGTCGCTGATGCAGACGAACCGGACCCTTGGAGTGGAAAGCGCCCGACAGCACCGCGACCCCGGGCGTTACAACGCTCCAATCCATCCAGGTCCGGAGCGGCACAACATAATTTGAGGCTAGGGATTTCGTATTCCACTGTCGCCCTGTTCGGTTTCCGACTTGATTGGATTAATCGTACTTCGGTTCGTACTGATTACGGGCCCGGCCTTCTCGGCGAGCGGAGGGCGGAGGGCGGGCGGGAACCGCTTTCCTGAAGGGTCCAGAAAGACGCTGAGATATTCTGGGCCTTTGCAATTTGGTCGTAATGGCCGATTGACAGCCGCCCACCAGTTTCTCACTGGAACACATGGCAATGAGAAGCCATTCATGCCTAGGATCAAGCCATGCCAACGATGCTTCTGGCTCCACGCTTCTTACTAACAACAGCGGACCCAGCCACCTCCAACGCCGCGGCAGACGTGTCGTGAAAAGTGACTGTCCCCGGCGGGACAACCCCTGCTCGTACTGCATGGGAATGGAGCCGGCCAGAGAGGGGGGTAGGAGGTATTGACGCATGCAGGATACAGGCCCGTCATATGGACCCTTTAAGTCAATTTCTTTTTTCCACGTCCGCGTTTTTCGGAGCGACGGCATCCCTGAGCTCTGGAGGCTGGCCTTTGCTGCAGCGGTGACAGACTGGCGGTGGTTCACAGTCCGAGAGCGGTGACGGCGACGGCACTGACATGAAGTTCGTCAAAAACCTCCCCCGTCTGATGTCGTCGACCTGCGGTGTGTGATGCACTGGGCAGTAAAACAACGCAGCGCTTCATTCTGAAGGGCTTGCAAGTGACGGGCAGAGAAAACCCGGCCAGGTGGGTTTCAAATCGGACACAATGCTGACGGCAGATGTCCTCAGAATGCATTGGGCTCTGCAAAAACCCGCGAGGCAGTGTTCTAACGGCGGCAGCGGTCCCTCCCAGCAAATGGAGGGCACTCTGCGGAGAAGGCACAAGACGACGACCAGGGGACCGGCGCCAGCGGCCCCTCCTCTTGTCTTGGGTCACCCTCTACCGCCCCAGCCCCAACCCGAAGCCGCCTGGGAGACCTTGTCAGCCGTCTGGCGCCAACATCTGAATGAGGCAGGCGAGCATTGGATGTGAGTGAACTTGCAAAGTCAGAAATCATGCCATCATGTTCATAGAGATACGTGTATACAAGGGTTTGGCAGCGACTTCGCTGTTTGGCACCAACAAAGTACGCCCATTGCGCAGTACAGCATCTTGGACTATTCGTACAGGACCGGGGTTCTCAGCACCCTGAACGGGAGGGCTGACAGATCGCCCAAGAGCCAAGTCGGCACTGAGTTTCCTTCATGGACCCAGCTTCCAATGAACAGCAACGTTGTTCACTGGGTCGCTGGGCGTTTCGAGGAGACGATGTTGAACGGGTACGTGCAGCTCTTGCATAAGGCAGAACGCATGGAATAGACGAAGTTCCGTGAGCACGACCTTCTCGTTATTGCACCGATTTAGAGCGCGTGGGGTGAGTGGCAGGGAGGAGTGTGAAGGTGAGTGAGTGCAGTTCCAAGTGAGAGGGTGTCGAGGTGTCTTGGAACGGGGAAGGGGGACAAAGAACTTCCATGGTCATGCACATCAAAGTACGTAGTTGAGTTGATGACCGCCGCCTGTGACCAAGCGTGCGTCGGTGATGGGATGGATGCTGGCTGCACCAAATCGGACGGAACGGAGGCAAGTCAGACTTTGGGGTGGCTGCCACCGCATGTGGTTCGTCAAACAGGCGGAAAGCACTGCGACGCTGCGGCGTGTTTGATTCGTACCATCCAGCTTGTAACTTGGGGAAACGGCTTAAAGCTCCAAGGCAGACGAGAAGTAATGTATCGAAACGCGAGGTTTAGTCAACAACGCGCAAACGAAGCCGGGGCGTTCTTTAGAGTACATAGAGCCTCCCTTTGGGAGTTCGAACACACTTTTTAGTGTTTGCTTTTGTTTCCAGGTTGCATGGAAGAGCTTGTAAGACAGCAGACGGGCGGCCAGAGCCCAGCTTCCATCCCTTCCCTTCCCCTTTTGACTTGGGACAATTTTATTCGAGTGTCGATTGTTCGAGTCTCCCTTCCTTGCAGTGATCACTTGCGGACTTTGCGGCTGAACCCTTCCGTCTTTTGGTTTAATGAGCCGGACGGTGAGACTGGCGGAGGCTGATATGCGACAGACATCCACCGCAAGGGATTAACGGGGTGAGGCAATACCGAGACCGAACATTGAACTAAAGGAAGGTAGGCGGAGGTCGGGAATCGACAAAAGTAAACCCCGAGGCCCCCGATCGTAAATCACGGCATCCGATACGGGCAGACATCGCACACCACATGCGGAAAGGTGAGGAGGAGGCACACTTCGTCGTCACCTTTTACTGCACAGCCACTCTGAGGGTCACTGGCCAAGTGCGGTTAATAGTAGTAGCCCGGACCCCGTTTATTGGACGAGGTCGAGCTCACTCCCCAAACACCCATGAGATGATGTTGTTGTTTTTTTCTTTGCGGCGGGATGCACGGAGTTTCTGCTGGTCAATAGATATTACTTGGCAGACCTGGGGGACGGGCGTTTTCATCATTGTGGAAAGCCAAAACTGACGAGGCGCTGGCTGCGGCGCTGCGAGAGTAGGAGAGGAGAGAATGTGTGACACGGGGGAACCAGCATGAGTGCGGACGAAGAAAAAGAACGAAGACATGGAAGTCTGAAATGCCCATTTCTTTCTTCGACCGCCTCCCTAATCAGATTGCATCTCCCGTGTTCTTCGGTTCCCCAGCCTCTAGCCTTCCTCTGCAGAATGGCCTGGAACATAGGGCGTCAGGCGTACCTTAATCCGTCCCAAGTTCGTCCACCGGCCACGGGGTGTGGCCCAGGGGCACCCGACCCGGCTGGCACTGAGGCGTGGCAAGAGGCGCATCCATCTTTCAGACCCTTTCCAACTTTGTGCGATGAGATGCCTGTTTCTCGTAAGAAGAATACTGGGGGATGCCAAAGCTGAGAAGACGAGTCAAAGAGTTCGTCTTTGAGGTTGCAAACAGCAAACTTGGAGAACCGCGAAATCGAGATACTCTAGCAGGGCCAAGCCGAGATATCTGTATCCGTCCGGCGCTTTCCCTCTGTTACGAATTACGAATTACGCCGGCATCTGCGCTGTCAGATTCTCTAGCCTGCGACTAAGTACCCAAGTCTCACTCACACGTACCCGGCGGAAACTGGAGCGACTGGGTACGGCGCGAGGACGATCCAGCCACAGCCGACACCGACCTCGCGTTTTTTTCGTCTTGTCATTCTGTAGTCCTCCGGTCGGCCTACATACCTGCTCAGCTAGCGATCGCCTCATCCACCCGATCTCTTGAGTCTTGTTAAGTTGTTGGGAGGGGCGGCCAGCGTTGCGCGTCCATCCACCAGCACCCCTGTCCAACCTTTGCCTACGAGGGGCAGAAGAGGTACATTGTCCGCACAGCTCTGGAGCTCAACTGCAACTGCGGGCCAGTCCTTCCCGTGCGAGGTAGCGCCAGAGAAACAGACTCAGTTGGTCTGCGCCGTTCGTTTCTGCAAGCTGGCGCTTTTAGCATATCCGCCACACTTCATATTCACGCCGCCGCATTATTTCGCAACAACTCGCTCATCAGAGCAACTCCCTGACCCCTGAGGTAGATCTTGGGCGAGGCGATACAGGGATCCGTAGAAACAAGAGGAGTCAAGCAAGAAAACAGAGAGGCTGCGGCGGATTCAATGATCGGTCAGGAGGGAGGGGGGATAAACGATTCCAGGCCGTATGTACAGCAGTCCCGCAGAGCCCGTAGACTGGCTCGTCTTGGCAGCCAAGGGCTTGGGTCCTCCCAACGCAGCGAGAACCAAAGGCGGAAAGCAAGGTGGTAGGAACCTTGACGTGCTGCATGCGCATCGTCCGGCTCATCCGTAAGGTGAACCATTGGCATCCGGCCATATCGACGCATCTCGTCGGGGCGGGCTTTTTCTGGCTCCTGCTTGTGTCCCCCTCCCCGCCTCTTTTCTCAATGGAGGATAAAACCGGCGCATAAGAGGTCTCCATCCCCTTGCAGTTGGAAAAGGTACGGTGTGAAAGGAAAGGAAAGGGCCCGGTGGTTAGCAAAGCCGGCTTACAGGGGTTGTTTGTGTCGATTCATATGCGTCAAGACACAATGAACAGAAGGACGAGACTCGCGAGGGACACAACGCAGTCAGATAGAACACCTTACTTGGGTCGATGGACAAACACGAGAAGGTCCAAGGCAAAAGCAAATATCGATCGATAACAAACGCGGAAAACGAGGTGGTTGAAAAAAACACGTCAAAAAAGAAGTGTTGGTTTAGTGCGGCGCTTGTCGGGAAACTAGCAGCCGCCAACAGCGAGTCGGCAGAATCATCAACATCATCGTCATGGCACGGCGTGTGGAAGGTGTTGAAGGCACCTGCTACTATGCAGTAAGTAGCTCCGCATAACGAACGCCATTACGTCGTCGGCTCTAGTTCCGGGGGCTGCCTGGCCATCTTTAGCCAAGGGTACCTCAGCATCCACGCCCCGGCCGGCGTCTGTGCCCCTAGTCGCATAGCAGCAACGATTGGGTCTTGGGACCACGGATAACCTGCCAGCCGCTGTCCGCAACCCGCCGCCGCACCGACGTCTTCCTTGGTGAATAGGTACTTGTGTGGTGAGGTGGGTGGTGGTGTCGGTGTCGACGGGAGGTGGTGACCTAGGCCGGGTGCTGCTACTGCTGCGACCTTCCTGCCGCAGCTGGAGTCGAGCAAGGCCCGGTAACGCGAGGCAAGACGGGATGGGACTGGACTGGACTGGCCGCAAGCAAGGCCAGTCAGTCCGTCAGTCAGTCAATCAGGCACAGACAGGCAAGGAAAGAGGCAAGGAGAGGCAAGGTCTGGAAGCAAGTCACCGCAGTCAGAGGAAGGCGGTGTTTCCCATGGAAAGGTAAGGTAATTAATTCTTGTTGCATAATACTCCGCGGTACGCCTCGTCTTTTTGACACGTCCTCACGCGGGTTTCCAGCCAGGTTCATACATCATCTTTGCTCTTCGTCTTCCTTTTCCTTTTCACTCTTCCCTTATTTTCCCTTGCCTTGCTCGTGGATCACGTCTGCTCTGCTCTGCTCCTGTCTCTCTGCTTTGGGGAACCCTACCTTACACCCCCCGTCGACCTACGTACTCTTGCCTCACCATTTGCACCGCCGCATCCGCTATCAGAGGTGCACTTAATTACTGACCCTACTTGATACCCCTACCGGCCACTGCCCTGCGACAACATTGAAGACGAAGACGACGACGACAACACCCATCGACGACGTCCATGTACGAAGTCTAGGCCTAATATCTCCTCACGTTTCGCCTTTGCTCCGAAGCTGGAACAGCCTCGATTCGTTCCCACAACGTTATTAAACCCACCTTGCACACACGCGCGCCGACCCTGCCCGCCTCGCATCAGACTCACTCACCACATCTACCTTATCCCCCTCAGGTAATTACTACCCGTCTGTTCGTACCTCGACGCCGAGTCGGAACACACGGGCAGCATCGCATATCGCCCCGACCGGGTTCTGCTACGAATACGTACGACCGACGACAGTCTCCCCCCCCGGTCGCCGCCGCATATTGGAGTCTCCATACTCATTCCTCGCCGTGCGCTCGCTCGACTCGACTCACCCACGATTGGCGTTTTTGCGTCTCGTCCAAGACCCGAGGAACAACCCAAGACAGGTTGCTGTCTCTCAGTAATTTAGTTGCATGGTTGCTGGCTTGGCGGGAGAGCGCCAGCTGCATTGCGTAGGCCACCGCAAAGATGGGCCGTAATCGAGGTTCGTGCTCCCTCATCGCATTCCCAGTTGTCCCCAAGCCGTTCGTTCCCCTTCCCTTTCCATGTCTTGCCATCGCCAGGTCTGGCTGCCGCTTGTCTCACTCGTCGCGCAACATGCGCGCCGGGCTTGTCGTAGGAGGCTGTTCCAACTTCCCGGCTGGCTCCTGGCATGCGTGCCTCGACGTGCATCCCAATCCTAATATCCCGTCCCGTCCTCTGCGCATCATTGGCATCACCACCACAGACGCTCGCATACACACAGTCACGCACGCGCTATTACCTTTTCACACACTTGCGTCCAACTAATATCAATAACACCCTGGCCCGGCCTTCTTACACCTGCCTCATTACCCTCACAAGTGTTCCTTCATCGGCAGAGCAGAGCAGGCAGCGTGGTTCAGTTCAGCTGGTCCTGGATCACCGTCATCCCCGTCGCAATCTGCAATCACTATCCCCATCCCACCTTATCCCTTCCCGTGCTACCCATTCATCTCCATCAGCCATCCCTACCCGTCGCTGTCACTGCCCCCCCCGGTCCCCCGTCACCACCATCCTTTAGCCCCCATCTTTGGTGTCTCCATTGTTGATTGCTTTGGTGGCCCTTCTCGTCCGTCCGCACTCTATTCGTACTCTCACCTCACAGCGCAGCGCCGCCGCGCCGCCCAGAGCGCACCAAGCAGCGCCCACTCCTACCCGCAGTGCGCAATCGCACTGCAAACGCATAGTGCCTGGCCTACCTCGCCTGCCTTAGCTACCCTAGTACGCGCTGCGTCTGCGTATGCGTCGTACTCCGTACCCCCCTTCCCGCCCATCGTCGTCCCTTCCCCTTTGCTTTGCTGCCCAGTGGGTGGCCCCTTCCCCCTCCCGCATCGTCCACGGGCCCGGTCCACGTCCACGCTCCTGCTCCTCTCCCTCGCGAGACCCCCCTCACATCGGCACCCCGTTCGCCGGTCCTGGCCAATTACTTGGGCGTCAGGCGATAATATTACTTTTTTATCCAGCGGTGTTGCTGTTAGGAGTTCGTAGTTAGGCGCGCATTATGCTGACCAAGTCTGCTTCGGGCACAGTCCTGTCCTTCATGTCCCAATTTTCCGTTGGTGGCACACCGAGGGACGCCAGTAAGAATCAACCAACTCCAAACTCGTCGCCTCCCCACGACTCGACGCCCTTTCCTCCGTACAACAAGCACCACTCAACACCACCACAATCAAAAACAGAGCCCTTCCCCGAACCCCCCGCCAGCTTCACCAACCGTCCCGCAACACCTCCTTCGCCTTCGCGACCACCACCTGCCGGCGCGCACGAATATGCCTCGTCTCCTGCACATACAAATACTTCTGTAAACGACTCTCCCATCAACAGCCCACGAGGCCGTCAACGCAGCTCCTCCCGCCCACTTTCGATGGTAATGCCATACCAGCCGCCCCTCATGGACATCAACGAAGACACCATACCGGAGCTGCAGCCTATCTTCACTTTCCTGAACAGCCACGCGAACAAGCTGTATCAGGAGGGCTACTTTCTGAAATTGGACGATCAAAACACTCGTGCGTATTTTTTACATTTGTTTTCATCTTTTTGGCCTTGCTCACTCACTCTCTCGCCCCTTCTCACATGAGAGTTTTGGTTTATTTATTTTTCCCTGCATAACCCTGCAGCTGTCAAAGCAAAGATGCGAGGCACATCGGACGAATTTATTTCTGACACAGATTCACAGAGGGCAAGCCCAATGCGGACCGCACCTGGACGGAGTGCTTCGCGCAGCTCGTCGGCACCGTCCTGTCGCTATGGGACGCTGCAGAGCTGGACGCCGCCGGAGAGGATGGTGAGATCCTGCCAAAATTCATCAACCTGACGGATGCGTCAATTAAGATGGTGAGTCGCCAGTGACGATTGTTAACTTTTTGGGGATCGCGCCCAGACCCTCGGGAGGGCAGTCGGGAGATGTGACGGCGGGGGACCGAGTGCTAATTTAATCTTTCCCTTGGCGAACAGATTGAATCCCTACCAACACGATCGAATGACGAACAGCCGCTGCAGAACATTCTCAGCATCTCAACTGCCGGCAGAAACCGCTATTTGCTGCACTTCAACTCCCACCACTCACTAATTCAATGGACCGCCGGAATCAGACTCGCCATTTTCGAGCACTCCACCTTGCAGGAGGCTTACACCGGCGCCCTTATTGCCGGCAAGGGCAAGTCGCTCAACAACATCAATCTCATTATGGACAGATCCAGGTTCAAGACTGAAGAGTGGGTTCGCGTGCGATTCGGTGCAGGAGTCCCCTGGAGACGCTGCTGGTGTGTCATTTCTCCACCCGACGAGAAGGAGTACCAGAAGGCACAGAAGGAGATGCGCAAGAAGTCGCCTTACGACCGTTCTACTCCGGTTCTCAAGGGAAGTATCAAGTTCTACGACACCAAGAAGGATGGTAAGAAGCAGAAGAAGGCTCGACCGATAGCGACGATTACCGATGCCTATTCATCATACGCCATCTACCCGCAGGCCAAGTCGCTGATTGACGCATCCACCCTGCTCAAGATCGAGGGCAATATCACCATCCACTCCGAGCCGCCTTCCTCGACCGAGGGCTTCGTGTTTATTATGCCCGAAACCCACCCTGCAGTCAGCGGCTTCGAGATGCTGCTGCGTTTCCTCTTCCCCACCTGGGACACTTTCGCCCTCTACGGCCGCCCCGGCAGACTGGTTGCCAGTGTTCTGGACCCCAGATCACTCATGTTCGCCATGCCCAAGCACCGAAGATACGGCTATCTCGAAATTCTGGATGTTTCTGGACTGATTCTGACGGAGGGAAGCTCGTCTTGGTCTGAGCGTGAATGGAGAAAGCAACTCAAGGAGCTGACTGGTAAGCGAATGAATGCTGTGGATGAGGCTGGAGGCACCAGACAAAGGAGCGGCAGCAAGAGAAGCAACCGCCTCAGCTTTGGCAATGGAACGTCAAGCCCTGTTCCAGCCAAACCCCGAGTTGGCTTTGCTGATGACGCCATCTCAAACCGTTCATCCCGATCCATGTCTTTGGGTGCTCCCAACCGTTCAGAGACTGCACCTGTCACCACTTCCCGCCCACCTCCTGCATTGGCTGGTCTGGGTCTGAACAAGGCGAACCACGCACGCAACTCCTCAGACCCCCATCTGCTGGTTCATGCACCCCCTCGCAACGAGGACAGAGGCTACGACAGCTCCTACAGCAATTCCTACAACAACTCACCTGCCCGTGGCCCGACCCCAGTTAAGGGTATCCTCCGCTCAGGCACCCAGAGTTCCGATGATGACACAGCTCGCAGCACCCCTGTGAGGGACTTGGAGAACAATGTCCGCTCCATGGAGTCTCCCGAGCCTGTTGCAGCTCCTCCTGCTTTCAACTACGGACCTCAGTCCAAGCCTGCAGGCAAGCCGTACCACTCACCTGATCTTCGCAGAGCTACCAGTCGCTTGTCCAACACGACCTTGTCCCAGCTGGCCAAGGCTGGAGGATTCGCTATTCCCCCTGATGATCGTTCGGAGAGTTCTTCTGAGCGCAGAAGTGGAGAGGACGCTGCAGGACCCAACCCATTGGTACAAACTCATGCCGCCAATAGTGTGGGAGGATCTGCTGACAACATCTTCACTGGTGAAGCTCTAACCCACAACACTCCCCCTCCTGCGGACTCGCTGCCGCCCCCTATCCCACCCATGAACCAGAAGCGTTCTCGATCTCCCCTTGCTCAGCACTCGTTCGGCCCCCCTAGCCCTCACCCTCGCGGTCCTCTGCCCCCCAACCCTCAATCCCGTGGCGCCCCTGATGCGAGACCCCCTCCCGACATGCGTCCTCCCCAAGACATGAGAGGCCCCCAGCAATTGAGAAGTACGGAGCAGCTTCGAAGCCCCGTCGAGGGTCAGCAGTCCCCATTCCCCCCTTACGATGCGAGGCCTCCCCCTGGCCCCGGTATGAGAGGCCCTCAACAGATGAGAAGCATCGAGCAGATGAGAAGCCCAGTTGAAGGTCGACCTCAGCCAAACTTCTCTCGCCCCGAGGGAACGAGAACCCCTCCGATCGGTGGTGACGGTCGGGTTCCGACGCCTGAGATGAGGAACCGGGGCATGACGGGACCTCCCCCGCCCCAGCATCGCACCCTGCCCCCGCTCAACACGGCAAATGCATTCCAGCGAAAGCCACTTCCAGCTCGCTCAGACAGCCTGAGAAGCCCACAAGAGACCCCGGTCTCGGCGTCCAGCGGTGGCAGCTGGGGAAACAACATCATCGATCAAGCTGCCTTCTCCCAAATCCGATACAACGATAGCCCTCGCCACACCCCCGTACCCGAGCAACAGATTCGCAGAAAGCCGACGACGCAAAGTGACAGCAGCTACTACGACGACAACGCATCCAATGTCAGCCCGGACTACGCCAGCCGCAAGTCGAGTGAAACCCAGCATTCCCAAAAGTCTTTCGAGAGACCCCGTGTTGGTGTTTTGAAGACAGTGGGCGGTGCCGATTCTGACTCTGGAAGCGAAAGGTTCAACATCCCCGAGGTCAACTTTGGCCCTACTCTCAACTACGGCGCCAACCAGCCAGCCAGAAACAAGACCCCTACCCCGATGAACCCGCAAGGAATTCCTGGACCTCAGAGACCCTTCTCACCCGCTCTGAAGTCACCTCCGCCTGAGGGCGGACACAACCGCCAGGAGTCCGAGGACACCATGAGAAAGGTCGCTTGGCAACCTGGTGCTGCTACCGTCGGAACTGGTCACGCTGGTCAGGGCATCAGTGCCGAGCAGTTTGTCCAGCAGCGCGCTGCTCAGGCGACTACTCCTATGTACGGCCACGGCCGCACTCCCTCTGGCAATGTTCTTACTATGCGATCGATGACGCCAACGCCCTCGATGACCCAGAACACTTCTGCCGAGAGACTGGCTCGCCACTCGCGCAGCAGTTCCGCGGATCTTCTTCAGCGACCTGGCTCTCGTGGTGCCAACGCCGTTCTCGACATGACGAACTCTGCCGAGGGCCCCTCTCACCTCTCTGCGCGCGAGCAAGAGCACGTGGCCCGCATGACTGGATCGCCCCTTATCAGCATGGCCGGAAACAGAAACGCCAACCAGGGACAAGGAGCCGGATTGGTAGGAGCAATCCAGGCTCGTGAGCGCGAGAGAATGCAGGCGAAGCAAGGCATGAACACGCAGGCGGTGCAGCAGGCTATCAACCAGCGGCAGCAGCAGCAGGCAATGGCCTACCAGCATCAGCTCCAGAGACAGCAGCAGCAACAGGTGCAACAGCAGCAGCAGCAACAGCAGGCTTATCAACAGCAGATGTACGCCCAGCAGCAGCAAATCATGTCTCCCATGTCACCGCAGCAGGGCATGTACGCTCAAAGCAACATGTCTCGCGGACAGATGGGACCCCCTCGTGGACAGCCGAACGTCTACGGTGCTCCTGCTCAAAACTTTGGCTATGGACAGCAGGGTGGCTACGCGCAAAGCAATGGCTTTAGTCAAGGAGCCAGCTATCCCCAGGGAGCTACCTACGCCAACCCAATGGCTATGCGCCAGGGACGCCAATCGCCTGGACCCCAGATGATGGACCCGAGATTCATGCCTCAGGGAGCCTACTCTCCCGGACCTCAGCAGGGCGGCAGACAACCCTACCAGGCACAGTACCAGGGCCAGGCTTTTTAACTGGTCTCACATAT
This sequence comes from Colletotrichum aenigma, assembly GCF_013390185.1. Lineage (NCBI taxonomy): Eukaryota > Fungi > Ascomycota > Sordariomycetes > Glomerellales > Glomerellaceae > Colletotrichum > Colletotrichum aenigma. The sequence continues at coordinate 2,088,657 of NW_023500913.1, forward strand.
ATGGAACGATGATGGAGGAGGTTAATGAAACACCCCAGTTGATACCAGGGACAAGGCACTACCACACAAGCCTTGACCACGGAAAAAAAAAAAAAAAGTGTATTATCATAGCGGGAGGAGAGTCCCACGGAAGGCGTTCGGGGGGAATGACAGCCACAGGCAAGTTGGCTGATGCATTGGTTTCTAGAGAGACTGGATAAGCATCTGGGTTTTTCTTTTGTCAAACGAGTAGAGTCAGAGTACAATAGCATGGCTGGCAAGTAGCATAACGATCAGTAGAGACGGCCGAAGACATATGACAAGAATGCATTGATTAACTTGATTGCCTGCCTGGTGCGTGATTGCTACTTTATTTGCTCTACCGACGGTTCTAGGGAGGGAGATATGATTCTTGCACGGACGCACTGCTGCCTTCTTCTCGGTCGATCATTTGCAGTGTTTATCCCTCGCCTAGGCAGTCGACGATGGACCGTTGTCGTTCACACGTCACGACCAAGACCAGCAGGATAGTCTCGAAACAGCTTGGACTGGTCTGCAATTATGGGACGGTCCAGCGGGGGGTATCAACCTAGGAGGTCTGCCGCCGCCAGCTTAATTAAGTTTAGGCATCGGGCAGGGAGTCATGACGAGGACCCTGTTGTGTCTGTGTGCTCGTCAAGCTCTTCTGCCGAGAAGAAAGTCTAGGACCCTGGCTTCCGGTTCTCAGGGGGTTGCGAGTCGCCACCGAGTGGCTGGCAAGCCATGGCTGGGCACCTCAGAGCTGGGCACCTCAGAGCTGGGCATCTATTGGTGCACGGTGCTTGTCTAGTCCTGCCAGCTACCTGAGATACGGGGGGCTAGTGCCTCTCTGTGGCATTCTGGTTCAGCGGAGTTTGGGTTCTGAGCAGGCTGCCTCGTGGACACTGGACGACCCGCCGAGTCTCAGACGGCTGACAGCCAGTGGCTCGTCGCACCCGCGCAAAAAGAGAGACATGTCGCTCTCGAGGCCAACCTTGAGTGCACGCACGCCCACCACGCCCACGCCTTCGCGTCCAGACGCCGTCATCTGACTTGTCGTTGACCATTTCTGCCACGGTCACGTCAACCGCGAGGCAATCGCGTCGATTGATGCATCTTGTTCCCGCGTGTGCGTGTTTGGTCTGTCCCCTGCCTGATACCTGCTATCCATCATTCGAGGTCTTCTCGTGTCTTGCTGTTTGCTGGCATGACGTCCTTGCAGCAGTCTTGATTTATAAAGGACGTTGCTGGGTGACGGCGGAAACAACCCCTCCACCACCAACCATCCACAGTATCCTGCGCAAAGTAACGTTCGCTCGTCCGCTCGCTCGCTACATCCTTGGCCTCCAATTTCAAGAATCTCTGGCGAACGACGCAAACACGACACAGAACCATACCCCGCCGATCGAGAGCCAAGGCGACCGGCCACCGAGTCCGACTTCGAGTCCACGTCCTCCCACCGAAGCCTGTAGCGCCTAAGGAAAAGCCCCCGACGAAAAAGCAAACATCACTAGACCTGTATGCGCATCTAGGGCTCTCGAAAGCATCACCACTTCTTTCCTTAGCCAACACTAATAAATGCATTATCCGCCACTTCAGTCCAGCCGCGCCTTTTCCTCGCACTGGACTTTTCCGATTGACCCCTTACGCCAGGCCGCCTGTCCCCGGTCTGCGGTCGCGACGGCAGCCTAGACGAGCCTCAGGAGCCTTTTCGTTCGCAAGCTGGTCCCAATGGAGGGTGATGGGTCGCAGCCGACCCAAGGTACGCATTCATGAGCGTCGGCTACTTGATGCTTCCTCTTGTCTTGTGCTTGCGACCAGACGCTAACCATTTGCTTTTCCAGCAACCCAGAATGTCCTCGATCCCAGGCGCATAGGCAAGCAGAACTCGGGCTTCTCAGATGAGGATATCTCCGACATCATCTGCTTGCTCTACCCACACTCCGATTTCGCCCGCCGAGAGATCCATCGTATCGCCAGGGAACATTCGCCTCATATCATAGTGCGAGCAGAGGCAGATGCTGTGGAGCCTGACTACGAGCAGGAAGACAGGGCCGACCAGTTCCAGCTGACACCTCCGAATTCCGAATATGCCGTGATCCTGAGGTTGTCGGCTCAAACGAAGGATCCCCTCAATGGGTTTCTGTTTGGCCGCAACGTCACTCGCTGCGACATATGTTTTGCCAACGACCCGATGAAGCGTTTGAGCAATGTCCACTTTCGCATCTACGTCAACTCGTACGGAGTCGTCATGCTCGAGGACCAGTCCACGAACGGCACCTTCGTCGACGGCACCCTGCTGCGCGCCAAGTCCAAGGCCCCAAACGAGAAATGCGACACGAGGAGGGTCCTTAGTCACGGCTCCAAGGTCAAGATTCTAATGCATCATGAGGCTCACGACCTCGAGTTTTTGGTTAGGTTACCCAAGAGGCAGGGCGAATATGATCGGGCGTACATCTCAAAATTGGAGGAATACTTTGACAATATGGAGCGCTTGCGTCAAAAGCAGAATGAGACCATCACCCCTGGTCCAGGCGGTCACGTCGACCTCTTCAATGCACCTAGAAGACAGCAAAATGCCGTGCCGCGGAGGATAGCGTTGCCATCCGGACCGACCCAGAGCAATACAGAGAGGTTCTCGAGGGAATGGGATGGATCCGGCAAGTACAACCGCATCAATACGATTGGTAAGGGAGCATTTGCCGTAGTATACAAGGTCACCTCCAAATTTGACGGCAACCCCTATGCTGCCAAAGAGCTCGACAAGCGTAGATTCATCAAGAACGGGGTTATGGACCAGAAGGTGGAAAATGAGATGAAAATCATGCAGAGGCTTGAACATGTAGGCTGCGCTTCCCTCCATCTTGCCCGTACCTGCAGATCACTGACCGTGAACAGCCAAACATTGTTCGATACATCGAGCACTTCGACTGGGAAAACCGTCTATTTATCATCATTATGGAGTTCGTTGGCGGCGGCGACTTGGGGAAGCTCATCAGCACCAGGGGGCCCTTACAAGAGAAATCTGTGAAGCAGATGGCATCTCAACTGCTGAGCGCTTTGGCACACTTGCACGAGAATCACATCACCCACAGAGATGTCAAGCCCGACAACATTCTGATTCACTCACTGTCTCCATTCGATGTGAAGCTGACCGACTTTGGGCTCTCGAAAATGGTGGACAACGAGCAAACTTTTTTGCGGACCTTCTGCGGCACACTGCTCTACTGCGCACCAGAAGTATACTCGGAGTACGCTGAATACGATGATCAAGGGCGTCGGCACCCGCGCAACAGGGTCAAGCGCGCTGCTGTAGGGCAAAGATATGACCATGTCGTCGACGTCTGGTCGCTTGGTGGAGTTTTGTTCTACGCCCTCACTGGCTATCCGCCGTACCCCGTTAAGAACGGTGTGAGCCACTCGGAGTTGCTTCACACCATCATGACGCAGCAACTTAACACGACGCCGCTAGTGAGGGCCAACATTTCTCAGGAGGGCATCGAGTTTCTTCGTCTGATGCTGGAGAAGCGACCGGAATGCCGTGCGACGGTCAAGGACTTGCAGTCCCATCCATGGCTGGGGGCTTTCCGAGTCAAGTCGCAGCCAAGCATCGACCAGTCATTTGATGAAATTACGGATGAGGAAGAGGAGCTCCAGATCAACGCCTCACAGCTCAGCTTGCAAGACGGACAATCCCGCACGCTGGCTGACGAGGAACCGCAATTCGAGGATGTAGTCGACGACGACATTGTAGACGACTTCATAGAGGAGGATTCCGAAAAGGAGAACGGCACGTTCGGGCCTCCTGGGCAAGGAGCTCAGCCGAAATTGTTCGGGGAAGTCAATGTGTCGGCTGTTGGAAGTTCCGGGGTAATACCAGAGGACCGCCTCAACCTGGGCGAGTCGAGTATTATTAGCGGTGAAAGCCTGGAGACGGAGATTCGGGACAGCTATGACTCGGGAGACGTCTCGACCATTATCGGACAGAAGCATCCCAGTAGTGGGGCAAGACTATCCGTCTCTGCTGCCGAAGGTCAGTCCGTGGATCAACTGCAAAGCTTGGTCAGGAATGTCGCTTCGCAGAGCCTCGGTGCTACGGAGGCTGATTTCCAGATGATATCTGCAGCAACTTCGCAGGTAAACGGCACATTCTACACCGCCAGCAAAAGGAAGCCGTCATCTGTCGACACAAGCGATGAGTTCGAACCAAGACCTCGGGAGAAGCCAGCCTTCAAACGCCTAAAGTCTGAAGGGAATCTTGATGCCCTGGTGGACCAAGAGATGGAGGAGTACAAGCTTCTTGCTTCAGTGCCACAAATCAAGAGACTCGAATCCGGGCGTCAAATCGACAAGCCTTACAACAAGATTGGCTTCTGGGGAAGCAACCTCGCCAGCTGGCATCTGAGATATCCCGAGATGACCCAGCTCCAATATGACATGTTCGACCGAGCAGCTCAATCACGGGGCGAAAAGTTCGAGCCTGGCCAGTCGCCCCTGTGGGAATTGGCTTTCAAGTACTTCCCTCCAAGCAACGGCCTGCCAGCGCTGCACGTCAACGAAGCGTCAACCATCAACGACACAAAGACAATGCTGAAGCGGGACGATAGAAAGGTTTTGGACGGAGCTGAGTGGGACATTCCTGCCACGGCACCCCCGGCGGAAGAGGATTCGCTTCCAGATACCTTGCCTCCAGAAACCCAAAACATCATCGTTCCGATACAGGAGAGGACGAGGACGAAGCGAGCCGTTGCTGTTCTCGAGTCATCGCCTGGATCGGTCGTTTCTGGAATCTCTGTCCCAGTTAATGAAATCGTCATGTCTTGGGGCAGAGGACCGGAGAACATGATTATATATGATCCAAAGACGGAGATAAGAGTTCCAAAATACGCAGCCAAGATCGTCTTGTGGAAGGATGGCTTTGACCCCAACAGGTGGCGACGGGAACAGCCTTGGGACAAGAACGACACCGGGGCTGGCTATACATTTTATCTCTCGACAAAAGCCACCAACGGCGTTCTCCTCAACGGCTACGGTCTTCCGTCGCACGACTGCAAGAACCCCACCGGTGCAGCTCGCAACTGGATACCCATCTACGATGGCGACGAGATTGTTGTTTGGGGAACGCCTGCCGATACAAGTCAGACCAAAGTCACCTTCCGGTGCTTCTGGGGCGACTCGTCCCGGCCTCGCCCGGAAGACGTACCCCTCCAACGTGTTTCCTCATCGACGGCGCGTAAGCTGGACGAGGCCAGCGCCAAGGCTGAACGGCGAATCCGGACAGACGCGGAGAAGAGTCGGCTTCTGAGCGAGGCGGCCGAGGAGCATGGCGAGAGACGAGCTAACATTGAGAGGGAGCGCGAGCGCAGTCGCTTCTTTGAGGAGAAGCGCCTCGAGGCTGTAAGGTACGTGGCGCTCAGGACGGCATCCAGACGCGGATCGCCGGCCAGCGCGCCCCCGACGGCCATGAGGGGGCAGACACCAGGTTTGGGAGTTCCGTCGCCACTACAGGATTCCCAGAGCCCACCCAAATAGGATGCCGGTAGGGCAAGGTCAGACGTTCGTAGCCCATCATCACGCCACCAAGGATCCAGAAAGCCTGGTCGTGGCAGGCCACCTCGTTGATCCGTAGGTTGGGGGCGCCTTTAAAGGAGCTGAATGGTCGGCGGTAGAAGTTAATGTATAAGGTGCTCAAGCGTTGCGAGAAGAAAGAGAGAGCGAGAGAGAGCACGAATGCAATATCAGTACAGGGCATCATTAGAGTACACGTTTTGGAATAGCCTGCTATGGGCATTCCAGGTTAAGGGCTGGTCAGGATTGGGGAAGAGACGGGAAAAGGTCTGTTCGGGGCAGGCAAGAGTAGGATAGATGACTACGAAAATCATGAATGCAAAAAGACATTGATACCTTGACATTCGCAGTCCGTGCTACGGAAACGCAAGCGAGAAGATGCAGAATCCATCGTTCGAGCTCAGGAGAACGGTCTTCAGTGTCTAATCTAGTCGTCAATTGCTTTTGTCAGAGTATAGCTAGCTAAGTACGATTGACAGTCTGCTGTCTTTTTCCTCAATTCTCTGTGCAGAAAGGTAGAAGGCAGCCTCCACCCAGTGAAGTTCCCAAAAGGAAGCAGTCCAACGGCCATGTAAAAGTACCTCCAATCAAACCCAATATTGATTCCTTGCGGTTGATGCCCAATCCTGTGCTCGAGTACCAAAAGAAGCGTACCCTGAGTTGCTTTGCAGTGGCAATGTGCCCAAAGAGTCTCGAGGTTTCGTTCCCATCCATACCCATACCGCCCAAGAACACTCCTTGCAAAGCCCATACTGCCAGTTTTGCAGCGCACCTCGACGTCGTTGAAGTGACCGAGCTCTGCAATCGCCGCTCTAAGAAACCCGGTAATGCATGAGGTGAAAGTCAAAAGAAGGGGTCTGCTGTCGTTGAATTAAAGCTGCGTGTCGAGCAAGGGTGTCGGTCCGCGGCGAAAGTGTTGATGTTTCAAGAAGCGGGGATAATCAATGAAAAAGGACTAAAAATGACAAACAGAGGGAAAAAAAAAAAAAAAAAAAAAAAGTCGAACAGGCGTACAAGACTGATAATTCCGTAGCAACTTCTGCAAATCGTGTGCGGCAGAAAGTAAAGTCGACAATATGTGTTCGCTGGTGCCTTTGTAGCGCCGGATGGCAATGTGATTGGTTCCGAGCGAGAAAGATTCAGACATCGCGAACTAACTTGTGTGTCTGTTTGATATCTTTGAAAGACATGGTCTGAGGGTGCAGCGTCTTAGACTGAGCTGGTGCTACACCAGGGGACGTAGTCGTCATAGCCGGGGATGAACATGGTCTGGACTTCGCTCTTAGACATGTCGTCAGGGATCTCCATGGCAAAGCCGACAGGGGGGAGCTTCGACTCGTACAACGAAGACTGCGTGTGGCCGGTAGCGGTGGAATCAGAAGGATTGTCGGCGTCGCAGGGAGTCTCGTGCACGTAGTTAGGTGCTTGACGAGTATTGTAGCTGCTTGAACCAGAAGAGAAACGGTTCGATCTGCCAGGAGCTTGGCCTTCGTACGATTGGCGGTGTTGATCCCAATTATTGTTCGCAGAATGCGGATGGTGATCGTGTTGTCTGTTGCGGGAATCGGTGTGATGATGGCTCGAATCCTGACCGTTCCAGGACGATGGCTGGTATGACACGTTGAATGGAGCGCTTTCACTACTTTGATCAGAAGTTTGAGGCAGATCTTGGAAGCCGCGCTGGGGCTCTTCAGTGCTGCTGTTGAAAGAGGCTGGCTGGCGGTTACCAGAACGAGCTGATTGAAAGTCCCAGGCACCACAAGGTTCTGAGAAGCGAGAGCTGTCCGCATGGTTGGTGTAGGAGGCTCCATCGTAGTCGTCAGACCAGCTGGTGTCACGATGCTCTCTGAAGCCATCAGTGGCGTCGACGTGTTCATACAGCGTGGAGGCATCATCGCAGCCCGAGTAGTTCATGGAGCAAGGCTGATTCTCCTTTCCAAGGCTGCGCTGAGAGCTGTTCTCGCCTCTTCGTTGCGACCATCTGTCTCTAGGGTCTGAAGTCCGGTCGTTGAAGGTTGAACCTGAGCCTTGGGATCTTGAAAAGTTGCCGCAGCTGCCGGTCGATCGATCGGTCGAGTGGCAGTCTTTGGCAGTGTATAAAGTACTGGGATGCGATTGCATTGAACTAGCATTGCCAGCCAACGGACTGCAGTTGAAAGTGTTGGGTGCCGCAAAGCCGTCATATCCGACAGTCGGGACGCTCCAAGAGTTGAAGCTTTCCTCATCGACGCTATAATGCTGAAGATGATCGCGTCGGGCACTGAAGCCGTCCGGGTCTCGCAAGGGAGCTTCGAGTGGGATAGCTTTCTTGCCGTCCCCAAGAGCCTCGTGGTACTGCTCAGATCGGAAGTTTGCGTAGCTGTCATCGTTCTCGGAGTGTTCATGTTGCCAATACGTAGGGGACGTGCGAACCTCCACGCGCTCGTTAAAGGTGGCTCTCTTGGACGGGGAAATTTGGTCTGAACAATACGACGATCCGACGCCAATAGCACTGTCTTTCGTATCGTCCACGCGTGGCAGAGGGTTGGCCTGCGGGCTGGGAGTGCGAGGGATATCAGCAGAGGTCTGCTTTACATGCGAAGTCTGGCCGTCTGAAAGTGCCTCTCTGTGATCTGGCTGGCAAGTCGTTGCACTGGAGGTGTCCTCAACGGTCGGAGACTTGTAGCTGCTGTTGGCAACGGATTCGATATTGTCGTGAATGATCCCATCGTGAAGCCCGGCAGTAGACTCTCGAGTAATAGGTGCGTATCGGTCAGAGCGGCGCTTGCGCAGCCGATCCTGGACGGATCTTGAAGGCGAGATATCAACAGAATCATTGCTGAAATTCTGCGAGCCTCCCGCGCTATTTGCAGTACCGTACTCAAGCCTGCTCTGATCATCCGTGTTCGCGTCATGTTGTCGGACAAAGCGGTCAGGAGATTGCGGGCGAAGAGTGTCGTCAGAGTCTTCCTCCAAATTATCGTCGCTCTCATCGGACGACTAGAGCTGTTAGCAAGACTCTACAATGGCATGAAGTGCAGACTCACGAAGCCGAGGACAGTCTCGGCAGGAGTGACTGCCTTTTTGAACTTCCGCTTCATGCAGTGGGCGCAGAAGTTCTTGGCGGGCTGATGGCCGCGTTTGACGGGATGCTGCTTGTTGAAATGGGATGAGCGAGCAAAGCCACAACCGAAGCAAAAATTACCGTACTGCTTCAGCTTCCTGTAGTCACTACTGGCAAGATGCTTTTCGTGGCATGAGTGACAAAAGTTGCGCCAGACTGGTTCTCCAACCCGAAATTTGCGGATCTTGTGATGCTCATCAGAACGGCGGATACCACATCCGCAACAGTAGTAGCCATCATTTTTGTCGTCGAGGTGAACAGGAATCTCGGTCTCCTAGTCGCGGGATTTCTCTTTTCTGACGCTCATCCTGTCGCCCTGTACATCGCTTGGATGGTCACCTTGAACCTGCGTTGTTGAAGAAGTGTACGACGCAGGAGATGCAATCAAGCTCGTATCAGCGTGAGAATAAGTCATGCGGATATCTTGAGGGTAAGCTGACGCGTAGCGTCCATCATTTTCACCGGCTGTAATTCTCGTGGCAGTCTGCGAGGACGCCTTAGAGCCGCTGGTCGCGCGGCTTGATCTAATACGTCTCCGGCGAGGCTCCTCTTCGCGATGCTTGCAATCGTGGTGGTTTTCTGCCCGTTGAGCGTGTCTCCGGTGAGGTGAACTGTCCCTTGCGGCTATTTTCTCTTGTCAGTCTGACCATCGAGAGCGAGGGCAAATATCCAAAAGATCTCACAATGAGAGCGGGAATGCTCCGTTCCGCCTGCTTTGAGAGCTCGCGCGGGCTCTCTCGGCGCCATGATTGCTCTTGATGCCGTCACTTCTTGCAAAGCTTGCGCGGTCCTGCTACAAGAGTCAGTGAGCAATTCGGATGGTATTTTCGTCGTAGGTAGGTTGTGCTGGTAACCAAAGGTTGGAGGTGCGCCGAAGGGTGAGGTGTGGAAGGGACGACTCCGGGGTAAAGTGGGCCAATCAAGCTCCTTCCTCCTGGCAAGACCCCAGAGCTCCGCTCCCACCACACTTGCGCAGGCCATCGACAGCAAGCTAGAAGAACTCGAAGATCCAGGGTAGGTACGTACCGATCGATATTGCCATCTCTCATGGGTGCAAGCCTCTGGGAGGTGCTGCGTTTGCCCCCCCTTTTGAGGGCATTCCAGAGTTTAGCCATGAGCAACTCGGTGGCGGCGATGCATCCGTGCCAGTGAAGAGCAGTGGAAAATGAGGACCGCAATTGAATGCCGATGCCGTACCCGGCTCATCAAATGAGGGAATGAGGCAAAGATACTAGGGGGTAAATGTCGACGCTGGTGGTTGACCACACAAAAGTTGGTGATGAGTAAGTAGAGAGGTCGAGGTCTAGGAGAAGACAATCAGGAAGAGAACAAGCCAGGAGTCTAGCTAGGTCTGATATTAGGGCTACTACCGCTCTGGGGTTACGGCCTGATAATCTAGGACAGGAAACATGAGGTTCACGATGCCTACCCTATTAACAAGACAGTGACTTGGTCTGAGACTTATTGAAGAAGCAGGAGCCCCTCTTGAGTAGATAAGTGCATGAGATCCTAGATGTTCTAGCACATGTACACGTTAGATGCCAGGCCATGGTGTCATTCAAGACAGATGAAAACAGATCGCCTTTCATCTCATAATGTTGCTATAATTTCAAAGTACCATCAATACACATCAGTGGTGAAGCTATCTTCACTTCCACTTGATGGCACACCACTTTAGATCAAAGGGAAAAGCAGAGAGAATGGTCACAAAGAACAAATCATGATCGGATATTGTACATTTACCAGAGTGTGCTTTTTTGTCTACAAGTGGAATCTAATGCCACCTTATCCCAGTCCTGATACAAAGAAATTGAGAAATGCTCTCGGGTAGTCATGGTCAGATCTACCACTTTAGTCCACTCTGAGGACTCTGGGGCCGCGTTTCTTCTTCAGCGCCTTCTTCTTCTGGCCTCTTTCAAAGGCAGCAGCAGCCGCGTGGTCACGGCCGACATTGTCAAGGTCCTTGACCTTGTAGATACGGATGATCCAGTTCTCACTGGTGAAGGCCTCATCCAAGGTATTGAGGGTAGGGCCAACGTCGGGAAGGCGGACACCACGGACACGGTCCTGGGCCTGACCCTGAGGGAAGAGCGAGTTGTAGTTGTAGTACGACATCTTGTACCTAAACGGTTGTCAGTAAGTGTTGCTTAGCAGTGAAGAAGGAGATACTCACATCAAGCTGTTCTTCATGGTCTCAGTAGCTCCGTCGTCGACTCTGTATTCGCCGCGGGGGGTGAAGAACTTGCGCTCCTGAACCTCCTCAGGCCAGATACCCTCAGCGATACGAACCATCCACAAGAACTTGTTGATATCATCTCCGGAGTAGCCCAGAAGACCGCCAAAGACGACAAGCACGTAGTCAACCTCGTGCTGGCGCATGATAGGGTAGCTGACCTCCTCGCGAGAGCTCATCGCCTTACCAACAGTCGCGATGTGAGTGTTGTTCCAGGTGTTGTTGTCAACCAAGGTAGGGCGGTCCGCCATACCACCAATCTGGTAGCCGTAGTCCCACCAAGACATGATCTTGGCGTCCTCCTTGGTGTTCTGGCGGAGCCATTGGTAGGCCTCACGGTAGTCGTCAATGATGTGCTGGCTGCCGTCGGGCATTCTGCTCGCAAGAACGACGGAAGGCGACGAGTAGGCGTTGGAGGTAACCCAGGTGCAGTGGAGAACGAAGAGCAGCAGGAAGATGGACATGCCACCAACAACGAGACCCTTGGACAGGAAGGTGTAGATACCGACAAGGGGCTTGCTGGTCGACTTGAGGCCGCTGTGCTTGGCCTTCTTGGGAGCCGCCTCGGTGGCCTCGTCACCCTTGTAATCCTCAGGGTTAGGAGACTTGGCGACCATGTAGGTGTCCAGGATCGATGAAGCAGCAATGGCAGCTGCAACGCAGACAATAGGGGTCAGAGTGAGCATCAAGCGCACCATGACACCGGCGAAGTAACTGCCGAACAGGGCGTAAACAATGACGAAGACGTGCTCGTCCTTGAGGTCCTGGAAAAGCAAGTAAACACCGGCGGGGAACAGCCAGATAAGCAGGTTGAGGTCGAAGAAGAACGCAGGCCAAGCGGTAGGCTGGTGCTCAGAGACGGATGCGATAATGGGAATGTGAATCTTGGCGTATCCGGTATCCCACAAGGAGTAGAAACGGCCGCCCCAAGGAGCAATGTAGCCGAGAGAGGTCAAGGCGACCAGACCAGCCAGCGCAAGACCGAAAGTAGCAGCCAGGAAGGTGAAGACAAAGGTCTGGAACTGACGGCTGGGAATGGCGCTGCGGACATAGTCGATGAAGGCGATCAGCTGCAGGAAACCGAACATGCCTGTATCGTGCGTGTTAGCTAAGGCGTCATAAAAAAGTGACAATTCGGCATACCCAAAGCAGGCATGTGCTCGCTGGTCTTGACAGGCAGGAAACCGACGAAGGGAATCTGCATGCTGGCCAGAGTGCCCAGAGCGTACCAAGTGGTGTAGCTGACGTAGAGACGGGTGCTGTAGCGGCCCATGCAGACCAAGGTCAAGGCATGTAGAGGAAGCATGCAGGTGATGAAGGCATAACCACCCCAAGAGGCGACCATGTAGCCGTAGGCGAGGGCGCAAAGAGCTCCCCAAAGCATGGAGCCCAGCTTCAATGCCTTGATCCACAGGTAGAAGGTGAAGACGAGAAGGAAAATGGCGATAGCTTCGTTGTCGTAACTGCCAGCAACGGATCGAGAGATGTAACCGGGAGAGATACCCATGAAGGCCGCAGCAAGGAGACCGGCCGAAGGGGATGTGGTCATCTCATTCGTAAGAAGGTAGGCAGCGTAGGCCGTGAGGCCGGAGAAAGCGGGCGCGAGAAGAACGCAAATGTTGCGAATATCGACGGGGACGGTAAGAGCTCGAAGCGCGTGGTAGATGGCGCCGCTGGTCACCATCAGACCAGGGTAGAGGGTTCCTCCAGTAACCCGACCAAGAGGATGCCATGTGCGGTCATCAAACCAATCCCAGAACTTGTAAAATCCATTGGCTACAAGGTATCTGGTGGCTCTGAAGTTGAACCAGGGGTCGACTGCGGATAGTCAGTACGTGGCTGCAGGAAGGAGGTCGCGACGAGGGAAACCGACATTCGTGAATAATACTCTCGAAGCCTGTTCAATCGAGATTAGCATAATTTCTTGAATTGAGAAATGCAATGCATGAAGCAGCCACCAGTCGGCCAATTGGCGCTGGAGGCGATCGGGAGCAACGTGTCGAGGGGCACTTACGAATGACGGAAAAGAGACGGCTTGCAATGGCGGCAGCTGCGATCAAGCCCAAGATGATGACTCTGAGAAGAGTTCTTGTGTTCTGCGCGCTGCCTCCGGAGAGGGTTTCCAGAGGTTGGGCCGTCATCGTGGCCACGGGTGGTGAAGAAAGGCAGTGGCCGTGAAGTTGGTGAAGATTGCGTAAGGTACGGGATTGTAGCTGGCGACGACCACCTGTCTCACAGAGACCTGAGAAGGACAGCTTGGAGCTTATACACCTGAATCGGTTGTGCAGGGGAGGTGCGCACGGTCCATGGGGAGCCGCCGTCCAATCCGTCCCACTGGCAGTTGCGACAGTCGCGGCTTCCGTCAGCCATTCAGGAAGGAAGGGGTCACGTGCTTCGGACTAAGGATTTCCCAGCGACGTGGGAGCCGAGCCCAGCTGTGGGTTCAGGTTCCCGTCCTGTCCAGGTCCGGGGTGGCCGGTGCTCCGGCTCTCGGCCGTGACAGTGAGATGGCAGAGAAGATGCGCTTGACAAATTGAAGTAGTGTCGATGTCAAGTCCTGGGTAATCGTTATGTGGCTTTTGCTAAAAGTCTTTCTGATCCCACAGATTTGCGTTGTGGAAGACCTAAATTATTCCCAACGTGTCTAGAATCAGTATCCCTAGATACAGTTCAACGTGGTAATCAATGGGCAGCTTGCATGCGACAGCTTTCCAAAGATAACACCAAAAATACCAGACGTCAGCTCCAGCATATCTGGCGAGTTTATTGAGGGGTTGCAAGGCAACTGCATCCTCTACAATTCGTGGGGCTCGCCCTCAAGGCTAATACCATGCCTTAACGTATCTAGGTGCTTTGTATACGATGATTCCTATCAAGACCGTGTTGTATTGTACAGAAGAAATTTTGATTGATGGAATCCAATGGCTCGTTCCTTGGAATTGTCATCTAGTAAAGCGTATTGTACACATGTACATCGGGTAAACAGAGGCGTAAGGAAAATGTCTATGCAGTAACGTCGGGCGTGGTGCCAACCATGCACCTACTGCAGCCGAAAGACCAGATTATGCGTCCCTCGGTGGACTCTTTGTGTTCTTTTCGCGCAGGCGTATTCCCAATCCTGACCCCGTCTATCCGTTGTGCAAGCCGTCCTCTCCCCTCTCATACAATCCCCCACCTCACGGGTTCTGCTTCACCAAGTTGTTGAAGTAGGCCTCAAGATCAAACTTGGGGTCCATGGGGTCAACGTTGACTGCGCGGGCAGTTAGTTTCCAGACTCAACAGCTAGCTGACATCCAGTGTGTCGCGTGCGAATTGCGCAAATGTGCCACTGCAAAGCCCTCGGCTAAGGAATACGCACCTCCGGCATCCGCAGCCTTAACGGGCGAGTTCTTCTTTGCGAACTCGGCCTTGGCCTGCTCTATCAACTTCTCCTTGCGCTCATACTCCTTCTGGGCGGCCGCAGCCTTCTGGCTTGAGGTGATGGATCTTTGGTGTGTGAAGCCGTAGAAAATGCCCAGGCCGAGGGCCGTGTAGCGGAGCACCTATAAAGTCCATCAATCAGCCAATGATTCCTGAATACTATAACAATTATCGGTTTCGTGGTCGGGTCGGGTGACGATGGAGGCTTGTCGGCTCAGGGAGGAGGTGGTAGCTGAAGGGGGGGTCTCGCATCAAAGGATGCAGGCCGAGGGCGAGAAATAGAACGATAGGCGGGCGGCACGTACGTTAACTCCTGAGGAAGACATTGAGGGCAATTGCGTGGATTGCGCGACTGCTTTCAGGAGGGAGCGAGCGATGGAAAGGACAGTGCGCGGGTTGACAATGGCTGCCAATTGACCCTATTCGGAGCTCTGTCGAGAGGGAATTACGTTAGAGACGCAAGGTGTGAAGTTTTGAAAATATGCTCGGGAAAACTCGCAGATTTTCCACTGCTAGGCCGTAAGGTCACTCCGGGCCTTGGAGCTCGGACGGGGGATTCCAGCCCAGCAGCATCCATCGCTAGTGGCCAGCGGCTCAGCACCAGGTCGACATGCTGAGCGGGAGCTTACAGCGGCTGCTAAGGAACTTTCCATCGCTGCGTGGCAGGGGCCCTTGGGGGAGGTTTTGCCGGTCCTTTGCCGAAACGGCCCAATCACGTGCACTAATCTGCTTCGAAGGTTAGCTCCAGCGCTGTGGAAATATCCCCAGGCCGCTGTCTTTAAAGGGACCAGTGCAACTTTAATGCAGGGGCAGCTAAAGTACCTCTCACCAGTTAATTAGCAGACAAGGTACCTCTTCAACAGGGCCCGGGGTTCCTGCTGGAATCGCGACAGGAAGGACAACGCGCATTGAAAGGAATCCCCATCAAACCAAACGACGCTACCGCCTCCATTACAAACATTCGTCACCCGCAGATCTTCAACAGGAGTCAAGCCCTCTCGTCCACGCAGCCTGTTGACCTTCTCAACCCATCTGCGAAGTTCATCCACTTTCGCAACAGTCGGACCCTTCACCCGCGATTCCTCGTCACACTTAGCAAGCGAGTCCCGCCATGGGAATAAGGAGACAATAAGATGCAACAGAGACGAGATGAAATCTTGGCGAAGAAGGCGAAGCTCGCGGAGCTGAAGCGGCAGAGAGAACTCCGCGCAACTCAGGCCACAGCAAGCCGGGGAAGCTCAGGGAGTCCAGGCGATGTTGGTTGAAGCTGAACTCCTGCCCGCGCAGCTTGCTAATGTGTACGCAGCTAGTGTCGCCTATCCCAGGACGAGCCGAGAACCGCCGCGATATCGAAACTTTGATCAACAGCTTGGTCGGAGAAAGTAGGCCTGGATCCACGACAGGAGGGGCTGCGTCGCCGGCTCGTAGGGGCAGTCGGCCGAACAGTGTCCTGAGCGCTGGCGAGCTGAGCATCGATGCGGCTTCGGAGTTCACGACAACTACCAGTGGCGTACCACCTCCATCCTCGGTTCCAGCTGCACCACATGTTCAATTGAGCCTCACTACCGCGCCTCTAACCACGATATACGAATGCCCGCCCTCTCCCGTGAAGGAGGTACATTCTTACAGCAAAGGAGTGCAGACGGCCGAGGATTGGACCCCGCCTACACGAGACAGAGGTCAATCGTTTTCCGATGATGAGGAGCCACCCGTCACGTCGACACCCAACAAGCGGCTGAGTCGCCGACAACGCGATAGGGAAGAGGAACTGAGACAGGATATCAGAAGGGAGGTCGAAGAAGAGCTGAAGGCGTCACTGGATCTGCTCAAAGATGGGGTCCTTCCTCACGATGCGCCCGCCAAGGTCAACTATCCTATGCGCAAACTTACTGGCGAAGAGCTGGAGGCTGTCACCGGTGCTCCCGACTTTGCAGACTTCCTTGAAAAGTCAACCAAGGTCATTGAGAGAGCATTGGACCAAGAGTACGATATTCTCACGGACTACGCACTCCAAGGCCATGACGTGGACGACGAAGATGACGAGAGCGGTAATGTCGGAGGCAAGGGCCGGCGGAGAGTCAAAGAGGTGGCTCAGTTCTACGATGAGAGGTGGTCTAAAAAGCGAATGATCAGCAGCATCGACTTCTCACACCACCATTCTGAGCTGATGCTGGCGTCATACACAAAGAACCCTACTGCCCCGCATGAGCCGGACGGCCTGGTCCAGGTATGGAGTCTGGCTCTGCGAGACAGACCGGAATATGTCTTCCACGCTCAGTCTGATGTTCTCACCGCCAAGTTTTCGCCGTATCACCAGAATCTCATTGTTGGTGGCACATACAGCGGCCAAGTCCTCCTATGGGATATGAGAGCGAAATCAGCGCCCGTTCAGAAAACGCCTCTCACAGGATACGGCCATACGCATCCCATTTACTCCGTAGACATCGTTGGTACGCAAAACGCAAACAACATCATCTCGACTTCTACGGACGGTGCGGTTTGCGGTTGGAGTATGGACGTGTTCGCCCAACCACAGGAGTTGCTGGAGCTCAAAGCGCCCCCTGGATACAAGTTGGACGATGTGAGCCCTACATGTTTGGCGTTCCCGCAGACCGATCCTACCTTCTTCCTTGTCGGCAGTGAGGAAGGCACAATCTTTCCTTGCCACAGATACGACCGCGCCGGTGCGAAGGCTGGTGTAGATGCTAGAGTCAGCTACAAGGGCCATACCGCGCCGGTCATGTCCGTCGACTTCCATCCCGCCCGAGGTCCCGTGGACCTGGGTGATCTGGTACTCTCTTCCTCCCTGGACTGGAGCGTTCGTTTGTGGAAGGTTCGCGCGCCGGCTGCAACATCGACAGCTGGAGGTGAGCCATCGGTCTCGCCCCTCATCGACTTCGTGCGGGAAGACGTCGTCTACGACGCGCAATGGTCTCCGATCAAGCCTAGCGTTTTCGCGTTGGTTGATGGAGCAGGATGGCTGGAGCTGTGGGACATCACCGTGGAGACCGAGGAGCCTGTCGCGAGAATTTCGCCAAGCTCTCGCAAGGATGGTAGGACCATGCTTGCGAAGAGCTTGAATAAGCTTGCCTGGGAGCCGTCCGAGGGCAAGCGTCTGGCCACGGGAGGTATTGATGGAGTTTTGACCGTCTTCGAGGTGGCCTCGGGTCTCGGTGGCAGGGACGATCTGAAGGCAGAAGAGTGGACAAACGTGAAGAAGCTGGTCAACAGAGTTGAGGCACACGGCCTGAATGGAGCGATGGTGTAGAGAACTACTGTGGACTTTGCGTGTACTCATTCAGGGTGGGAGTCACAACTATTCGATTTGTTGGTAAAAGGCGTCTTCCTGTATACCCTGATACCGTGAGCAGCAGCATTCAGCATGCCAATTTACTAGATGAAATCTTCAGCTTCTCAGTCTGTCAACCGCTAAACATATGCTTTTGTTCATTAACATGAGTACGTAGTCGGTTTCCACCATACCCTCTCCACACGTCGCCAAGAGAGCAAGCATTACCGGGATCGTCTGCTTAGTCATCACTTGAATAAATGAGCTTAGCCGAAGCTGACTTTTTTCGCCCATTTTCTCATCAACATCTTCGTACATTTTGCTGCAAACGTAGCTTGTCTGCAGGTCACGCAGGCATTCCACAGTCATGGTAAGTTTATTGCTGACATCTCTTACTTCACTGGCACTATGATGAGCGAACAAGAATTCTGCAATGCTGAAGGCCTTCCGGCCGTCCTGTGGATAAAATCTTTGCCTCACATGCAACTCTGAGCCAAATCTTATTATGCCCCTGTTCAATTATCTTACTTGACGTACAGAGAGCCGGGCTAATATTTCAAAGCATTCAAAACAGATGATATAGGTCTCTCATGTGTTGATGGGAGCTCCGGCAGGGTAACGACCACCGGCAACCTCAAACTTGGCCAGTGTCGCGTCAATCTCTGCCAGCTCCCCGTCTGTAAACTCCACTGCTGCTGCCTTCGCGTTCTCGTTGACTCTATCCGCCGTTGTTGCGCCGGGGATGGGAATTACCATGGGCATGCCGGGCTTCTTGGAGATGGCCAGGGTCCAGCCGATGGCGAGCTGAGCGGGAGTGACACCCTTCTTGGCCGCCAGCTCCTCGACCTGCTTGACGAGCTTGAGGTTGATGTTGAAGTTTTCCGGCTGGAAGCGCGGCATGTTGCGGCGGAAGTCACCCTCGGGAAGGTCCTCGAACTTCTTGATCTCGCCGGTCAGCAGGCCACGGCCGATGGGTGAGTAGGCGATGAGCGGGATGTTGTGCTCCGCGCAGGCAGCGGCAATGCCGTTAGAGAGGACGTCGGTCGAAAAGAGGCTGAGCTCGACCTCGACGCCGACAATCTTGGCGTGCTTGACGGCCTCCTGGATCGTCGCGGCAGAGACCTCGGAGAGGCAGAGGCCGCCGACCTTGCCGGTATCAATGTACTCCTTCTGGATGACGCCGAACGTGACTTCGAGGGGCGTGTTGGCGTCGCGGCGCGCGCACTCGAAGATGTCGATCTTCTTACGGCCCTTGAGCTGGGTGATGATGTTATCCAAAGAGCGGCAGATGCCTTCCGGCGAGCCGTCTGGGTGCAGGTTCTGAACATTGACCCCGCCCTTCCAGCTGACGACGACCTTGTCAGCATCTTCGGGGTACTTTGCAAAGTAGCGCTCGAGGAGCGTCATGCTATTGTAGTCTGGCTTTCCGTAGAATTCGCCCGCATTCCAGAAGTTGTTGCCATTCTGAAGGGCGGCACGCATGGCCTCGAAGGCTTGTTCCCCAGGAGCAGGCTTTGCGCGCCAGGTGAGGCCCATGAGACCATAGCCGATGGGGCCAATTTCTTGTCCGTTAATTTGAACCATTGTGGTGGTGCTATGCGAGTGCTCGTTTCAAGTTACTTTGAGTGACTTATCGTGGCTGCGGGGTTATGGTTCAGTGTAAATGATGAGTTGTGCAGGTTGCTGTTGATTGAGAGGATTGAATCGGCGGGGGGCTTGAAGACGTTATATAGACGCCTATGGAACGTCTCAGTGTGATATCACCAACTTGGGTTCTCACGGGAGCAAACTGGGCCGCTGTGGACAAGTACCGAAGAGCAGCCTCAAATCATGACGATGGCGCGAGGTACATTCGTGCCGCCAGCGCCGTAGCTCCGCCGGCCGTGGGGGCGCCTGAGCAGTGCTGTCGTTCATTGGAGACGTTGGGGTGAACGCCCATCGGCTTTAGCTACAAAGCAAATCCTCCATTTCCGATCGGTCGGGATTGTCTCCAATTGAAGGCGAGACCTGGACTCAAGCTTCTTATCAGCGTTGATCACCCTGCACACCAGAGCCTAGAGCGTGGCATACACTGCCGGACGTAACCAACTCGTCAGATTCTTATTTCGTGCACCAGGCAAGACGCTCTCGGAAGCCGCTGACTTGCATTTCTCCGAAGTTGCCTACTTGCAGCATCGAGTGCAGCATCAACTGATGCTGACTATGCACGCCGTCGCAGAGCTTTTCTTACGCAACTGCCTAGCAACATTGTACACTACAACCCGCCACGCCGGCTTTCACACATCCTTTGTCACGAGAATTCCGAGGCGGTTCACGCTCTATGAGATGTTGTATTGAATCCGCGGAGAGCTACTGCATCTCCGAACCGAACAGATTTCTATCGCTTCTACCGATGATGTTACATGACTGAAGGACACGCATGCTAATGGCTGAGTGGACTCAGATGTCGACCAACTTTTCAACAGGAAGCTGGTGCTGCACCTGCTGAGCCTTCTTGGCTTGGAAAGCATTGCCGTTCGCCATCTTCCTTTTGCCACTCTCACTGGAAACGGGCACGGGGGACGCGTTCGCTCGAGCCCTCTCAACCCCAAGTCTCACAGAATGGATCTCTTCCGCCGTCTTGCGCTCCTCCTTGTCGTTCTTCATCTTGACCTTCTTTGACTGGCTCACAGTGCCAGTCGCAGAACCGCCGCCCGAAGCCGGCCCGGGACTCTTCTTCCCGCCGTTGCTGATGCTAGTAGCTGCAGCGGCCCCGGCAGCAGAGAAGATACGAACGTCAATGGTCCCCTCGACAGGCAGCCCGGCCGACCTGCGCCACCAGCCCGGCAGCTCGGTGAGTCCCACGTCACTGAGCCCCTCGAGCGTCACGGGCATCTGGTGCGTGTACCGGCAATCCGTCCCGAAGCTGCACTGGCCTGTCTGACACCAGTGGCGGCACAGACTGCCGGCGGGCCGGGCGGGCTTCGACTTGTTGCCCTTATTGCTCTTCTTGCCGTTGTTGCTGCCGCTATTGTTTTTTGCGACCGCTTCGGCAGACAGAGCAACAGCCGGCGCCGAGGTCGAACGGTGAGCGAGGTGAGGAGCGAGTCGATGGGCAGAAGCAGCGGCAGCGACTTCGAGCATGCGTTGGGCAGTCTCAGCTGTCGACTTCTCCTTGGACCTGGTAGATTTGCCCTTGGAGACGCTTCGTCGCTTGTGATCGCTGCTGCTACTGCCGGAAGAGTTCTCTGCGCCAGAGAAGTCGTCCGTGGAGACGGATTCTGTGTCCTCGGCCCAGTCCAGGACGCGCCGGGGCGGCGGCGGCATCACCGGCGGAGGACCCTGGGCCCGGGATGGTTTCGAGGGATCTCCGACACGTGTGTCGGCCGTGGGTTTCGTGGTGACCTTAGATCTATATACACGGATGGTGAGTAATTTGAAATAGTTACGAGATGGTAGGAGCCTACGCCTTGGCCGGAGCTTCAATGCACTCTAGCATTGGCTCGCGAGTTTGCGCAACCGGCGATACAAAGTTCAACTGGAGGTAGCTCGGTGGCTTGGGGAACTCGCCGAGGTTGGACATGCCGACAGTTTCGCTGATTGTGAGCTCCTTTGGCAAGCCGATGATCTCGACATAGTCAGGTAGGAGGTCAATAGGGATGACGGGCACGAGAGAGTTACGGGTGCCGCCCTTGCGAATGATGAAGTGCTGCGGCCACGAAACGAACGGGCGCGCTTTCTCCGAGGAGCTGATCTCATTGTGTGGGTTATGCATAGACTGAGAAAGGCCTCTCTTGTCCTCGGACGGAAGTGCTGCGGCGGACGCCATGTGTTCGTGATACGTTTTCGTGACGAGCCGAGAAACAAGGAAAAGGGGGGCCACGCTCGCGGGTTAAAACATTGCCCTTTCAATACTTTCGAAGAGGAGGGGACGATGGGAAATGCCGACCTCTCATTTCTATCTCTCCGTTTGTCGATGGAGCCGTGGTAGATGCCGGGTATATTGGTGTTGCCGCGGCACCATGCGTCTATTCCATGTTGTTTGCTTAGAGACACCAAACAAATAATACGCAGAGCAAGACGCATCAAGCAAGCCATGTGCAGCTTCCCGCCGCCACCCATATCTATGGGCTCCACCACTTGTATCCAGCCTGACTCTCGACCGTTGTTTTTACCTGTCTTCCACTCGGATCTTGACATCCAACCCGTCTACGCAGAAGCCTAATTGTCTAGGCCCATCCTTGAGCTCAACTTCCCTTTTGACCCATCTTCCGCCCTTGCCCTCTTGCGCCGTGCCTGTTTCCTCCTCACCGCTCCTCGCAATTGCGCCAGCAGCATCCTCCTCGTCGCTGCTGTCATCCGCCTCCTCGTCTTCATCGAACCCAGCCACGGGATCCCACTCGCCCGTCTCCCAAACCAAGCGCAGGCTGAGTGGATCCTTACCAAACAACCTGCCTGCAGTACCCTTGACGGCGTAGATGTCGGACGATTTTGGCAGGTGGGTAGTTTTGGTTTTGTTTGCAGTGGTGTGCGGATAATGAAAGTGAACCGTGATCAGGCGTGCCTCTAGATAAGAAGGGTTGATTTCGTCGCGGCGAATAACATCAGGAGCGCCATAGATGGTGCAAAGCTCGGCGTATCGGGCGTGTTGTGCAAGGACCTCGGGCTCAGCGGCCTCGGGGACGGAGGCGAGCTGCCTTGCGATGCGGGAAAGATAGAACATTTCGGCGTTGGAGCGGTCTGAGGTTGAGATCGTGGTGAAGTTGAGGGCCTTGAGACAGCCCAGTCGGCCGATGGTGAGCATGTAGGCCTCGTCGGTAGACTTTGTCTGGTTGCCTCCGCCTTGGGTTTCGGGATCAGGGCGTTCGTAGATAGGGTTGTGGGCGAAGCGGAGAGCATTTAGACCGGGAAACGATGCCGGTAGGGCGTCAATAAAGGACCAACTTGTTACAGCGTTGTAAGATACATCCAGATACTGCAGGCTATCAGGGAAGACAGGAGCCGGAACGGACGTAGGAGAGACCGTAGATATGTTGTTGCGCTTGAGATGGAGATTACGCAGAGACGTCAGAGACGACAGGGCAGACAGGTCTGCGAGAGAAGTAAACTCGTTGAACTCCAGATCCAAAGTCGTTAAGGTGTCGCTGAGGTGACCGAACGGTACTGTCGAGAGTGTGGAGAGCTGGTTGAGACTGCAGCTCAACGATGACAAAGAGGGGAACTTGCGGGCGAGTCCAGACAGAGACCCCCAGTCTAATAACGTCTCCTCAAGCTCCAGGTCGTTGACCTTCACAAAGGCTTTGGTCTCGTCATCCTCGATGACTCGGAAGCGATTGCCACTGCGCAAAGATTAGCCGCCATCGTGGATGAAGAAAGGTTGGGTAACGCACTTGAGTCTCAAACTCCTCAGATCTTCCAGCTCTCGACAGATACGGACGACTTGTCGGAACTCTTCGAACAAATTTCTGCTCAAATCGAGCTCCGTGACCAGCGGACTCGTTTCTTTGACGCTCTTATCCTTAGATGCCACGTCAATGGCAATCCGCGTCCCGTCGAGAATCACGACAGTGAGGTCCTCAACGCGCGCGAGCTGGCGACGAATCTTGTCGAAGCCGACCTCTTCTGCTGGCTTCTTCCCGAAAAAGACGATCTGGATCTCGGGCTCACGCTCCGCCGCCTGCTCAGAGGCATACTTGCCGTTCAGAGCTGCCACGAAACTCTGCGGCGCGTCAGCGGGGCGGGTCGGGCGCACAAATGACGCGGCGGTGGGAGATTTTGAGAGGCCTGGCACAACGATTAGAGACTCGGAAATGCCAGATACAAGCGTCCAGGGCGGGTACATGTGAAATATCTGACGTCCTTATGCTGGCCGTCATGCTTTCCTCGTCCCGTGTCATCCCATTCTACACCGAGCCAGGTGCCTGACGTGCCGGCGACGGCGCCGACGTAGCGAACTGTGCAAAGCGCACCATCGTAAGACAGCCGTTGACCGATATGGTTTTCAGGTGCCATTTTGTCGAATACGGCGAGCTTTTGTCACCGTAGGTAGTGATTACTGTCGAGGCACATTATCTAGGTCCTGGTTCTGCAGCTGTAGCGTTAAGGAAATATGTTCAATTTAGTGGAGGTGACCTGGTGTCGTCGCTGAACACCACAATTGTTAGTGGGTTACATACACCACAGTCGACGGCATCAGGAGCGGTCCAAACATCGTCGTTCGATTCATATTTAACAGGAAGAAATATGCTGAATTTCGCCAGAATGATATTTTAACTTGAAATGTCACACATTGTCACTCATGCAACTAGTAATTACAGCTTCGACTTGAGAGGCTCCACAACCTTGATCAAGGCGCGTCCGTTGCTCAGAACAATCTTGCCTCCCTCAACCTTGGTCTGGAAGCGGATCTCCTCAAAGCCGTCCTTGACCTCCCCAGTCCGCCAGGCATCCGTCACAAGCTTGTCGCCGGGCATGACGGGGGCGGCGAATCTCGCCTGGTACTCCTTGATGTTGGCAGGGTTGCTGCCGCCGAATGCCTCAAGCAGGCCGTGGGCCGTAGAGTTCCACGAGTACAGGCCGTGCATGATGGCACCGGGGAAGCCCATCTTCTTTCCGGGCTCGGGAGTTGCGTGGAGGGGGTTGTAGTCTCCGTTCAGTCGGTACAGCAGGGCCGACTGCTTGTTCGTTTGGTGCTCGAAAGTGACGTCGGGCTTCTTGTCCTTGGGCGGGGGGAAGTTCTCGGTCGCGGGGCCCTTGGGACCGCCCCAGTTGCCCTGGGCGACGTAAAAACTGCTAGTAATGACGCTGGCGTAGACCTCGTTGGATTCAGCGTCGACGAGGTCGGTCTGGGTCTCTACGACGGACCCGGGGCGGCCCTTGTCGTAAACGCCGAGAACCTTGGTTCGGACTTCGAACTTCTTGCCCTCCGAGCTTGTGGGGAGGGGCTTGTGAAGCACAAGTTTGCGCTGGCCGTCGACAACGCGCCGGGGATCGAAAGAGGGAACATTAGGGATCTGAACGGACTTCTGGGCGGCGTAGAAGTCAATCACGTCCTGGGCGTTGCCCTTGAAAGCTAGCGGGTTGTCAGTCGCGGGAGGGTTCGTATGCGCCGCGTGGTGGCCTACAGAGGATAATGGGATAGGTCGGGAAGACGGCGAAGTTCGGGTGAAGTTCCTGTAGATCAAAGGTTAGCCAACAGTTTGTGACAAGCAAATGAGCAGAAGAGGACTTGCATAGAGGAAGTGCAGCTCCTGATCGGTGCAGCCGACGGTGTTCGCGAAGAGCAAGACATCACGCTTCACCCAGGAAACCTCCTGGCGAGGATACTCGAAACCGACACCGGGACCGCTCATGTTGATTATGGAATGGAAATGTCGAAGATATTTCTGAGAGAAAGCGGTCAGAATGGGAGATCAATTGGTAAACAAGGGCTAAGGAGTTTTCTTGTCGAGTCGCGCTTCGGCCGAGCTTGGGGGGACTTTCTGGCGGTTTTAACTGGCGCTGGGTAAGCTTCCCTCGACGCAGCTCTGGTCAGCTAACCGCAGCGCTCCAGTGGCAATGAAACGTCCCTGGCTAGATGAGTTGCCAATGCCGAGGTCCAAATGTGGGGGTGGAGTTGCGCCATGCTTGTAACCCCGGATCTTGACTTCGGGATCTTGGACGGCTCAGTGGCTCTGTTGTTCCAGGAGAGGCTTAGTTTGCAAACCCCATCTAGATCTCGTATCACTAATCTGGACAGACATCGTAAGTATCAGCAGCATATGAGAAAGGTGCCCTTGGAAGTTGGGGTTGGCCCAGAGTGTCAGGGACTAGACCTCTGAAGCTCAGGGTCGGAGGTCGGTACCTACCAGCACCGACGTCCCGTCATAGCTCCCTCGGTCTACCTTCCCGGGCTAAGAGCGACGACATCCTCCCTCAAAACACCTGAGCTAGGTATTTATGTCCAGACACCTTCATATAGGCCATCTTCAACTCTACGACTCAGTATCTCGTGGCCATACAATCAGGTCAGTTCGAAGATCAAAGAGCTATTGCTCCGGGGTTGACATACACTAGCTTTTCAGCATATGGTGGGCCTTGGCTGGAATCTGAGGATGGCGGCTTCGGCGGCTGCAGTATTTAGTTTTATCAATACCTACCCTAACGTTTGTATACCACAACGAATGTGTATGACAGGAAGCGTGACATATGTTTGAGAAGTCTACCTTTTGTCAATCACGTACATGAGCAGTGAGAATGCACTGATGGCTGCAGACAAAAGAAAGAATAGTGCACAAGTGAGAAGACACCAATATCACAATGACATCTAATGGGGTTGCCATGAAGGAAGTTTTTGTCCTCCTGCAATGACCACTTTCAGCTACCACTCACATCAGCCTTGAGGTCGCGCTTTCCTCATTGTTCCCACCCTAGGTAGGCTCTTGCCTTGGTCAGTAGGTGCACCAGTCTTTCTCCAAGCAGCCTGCCTGCCTGCCTTCTCTTTTCTCCATTCTCCTCCTTTCCTCTCACTTCCCTCACCAACCATCCATCTTCAAGTCTCCCAAGACCTACTTGACTCTTCACTTTTCTTTCCTTCCCATTGAAGTATTCACCATTTCTCGTACTACTCGTCGCAGCAGCACCCATCCTTACCACAGTCATCGCGACAACGCGGACCACGAATGATGGCGCCCTCCGGATCTGACCAGCTCTCGAAGCCATTCACCAAAGACGAGCGTAAAATTCTCCGCAGAGAGCTTAGGCATCTGGTCAAGAAGAATGCGACTACGCGTAAGAAATTGGAGAAGGGTATCGAGGATATGAAGTCGTTCCATCCCGACGAGCAGCAGTTGCAGCAAGAGAGTCTGGCCGACATTTCACGCCGCATGAGAAAGAAAGTCGAGAAATTCAGATTTCGTCAAAAGGGCGTATTGGCCAACAGAGAGCAGCTCTACAGATCGGATCCCTCTTCCGCCCGGGCTAGGGACATCGACTTTATGAAGGATATGCTCGCAAACCTGGACGAGGGTATCGCATCCGCGAAGTCATCGAAGAGGAAGTCTCCCGAAGAAAGCAACGAGAAATCCGGTTTGGAATGGGACTCAGACTCAACCTCGGACTCGGACAACATGGTCGATGATGCCGACAACCACAGCGCTGTTGAGCGTGACCTAGGCACCCCCACCAAAAAGGTTCCTAGAACCGTTGCTTCGAGGACCGTGAGCATCTCATCCTAGGAAGGTGAGACTGCCGCGAAGTCTACCGATGCCGACGACAAGACCAACAGTGGCGTCAAGGATCAGAATGACGAAGACAAGAAGCAGAAGAAGCGCAAGAAGTCCAAGTCTTTCTCCGCCGAAGATGCCGAGCTGCCGCAGGCACAGGACTCTGCCGACATTGTCCGCAAGGCAAAGAAGCACAAGCGATCAAAGTCGCTCTCCGTCCAAGAATTTGGTACGCTGAGGGATTCCAATATATCGCCAGGAGACGACTTGACCAACGCAGCGTCCGACAAGAAGAAAGTCAAGAAGTCAAAGTCTCTTCTCGTCGATAAGATCAGCAAGGAGACCAAGAACACACAGGAGCAACTTGAGCCCACGTCGCCACAGGGTACCTTTGATGAGAAGAAGGTTTCGACTACTGTTCTCGAAACTGCGAACGCCGCTGAAAAGGGTGACGAAGATGGTGCTCTGAACGATTCTGAGATTGTGGAGTTTCCCACCAGCAGCAACATTGCTGCTCTCAACGACAAGAAGCAGAAGAGGAAGAGGAAGAACAAGAAGAGATCTCATCCGGTCGATAACGATGGTGGTACCCCCGCCCCGGGGATCGAGGATACTGCAGTCGTCTCTGGTCAGATCACTGCGGCTCCGCCCAAGCAAACACCAAAGGGTCCAACTCGCATCGACCCTCCTGCAGCTCCTGCTATCTTTAGCGATCTTCTTCCCCGTTACAACCCATTCTTGGGATTTCAGAAGACATACAGCACCCAGAAGGCCGAGCCTATCTTCACACCCCCAGAGAAGCCCTCGGCCAAGCCGTCCTCGTCTTCGGCTGTGGAGAGCGGCCAGACTTGGGTTCTCGACACTGTCGGCTCTCGAAAGAAAAGCAATAGTGTGACGATGAAGATTGGCAAGGTCGAGACACCCCACCAGACGGATCAGGAATCCCCTACACCTCCATCCACAAGGGAGAAGAAGAAGAGGGGTAAACCCAAGAAGGCCAAGGGCCCTGCAACTACTGCTGCAAAGCCCAGTGCGTCTGTTTCATCTGTCCACGCATCTGGTGATCTCGTTCAGTCTCTTCATCCCGGCTCTCATGGCAAGTTGGCACAGCTAGCCGCAGCTACAGGACCTGCCCAGCGCTCGCAAGAGTTGCAGAAGAAGCTTGCCGAGGACAGGAAGATGATTGCGAAGGAGCGAGATGCTTGGAAGAAGATTATGAAGTTCTGATTTGCATCGTGCGGGTTTCCTTGCAGGAAAACCTCGATGGGCTCTGCAGGCTTGACCCGTTAATACCTTGTATGATAGATGAATTTGCTCGACAACGGAAGCGGCAGAAAGGATTGAGGAGATGGCAACGGCCGGGCTTTACTTTCTCGATAGATTAAGACGCAGACGAATCAACATACAAATAGCCACACCTGCATCGAACCCTGCTCTTCTGCTGTCATTGCTTCGCACATCATGACTGAGGATTATGCGACTCATCACGCCCGGCGACGATATCACAAGAATGGTTATTTGTCATCGAAGAAGGCCTCGGAGCATTGGTTGGCGGTGTTTGGGCGTCAAATCACAACGAGTGCCACCGGTCGACAGATAGGAAATGTCATTCGGAGGACTAAGCCGCTCTGGGGGCCATAGTCATGTTCAAGTTGTAAAGAGTGTAGATCCTTCCATAAACCGTAAACCATAAACCAGTCTGTGCATTCCTTGCAAAGTCTCGGACAGCCGTCTAGTACCTGCCCTTAGCACGGTCACACTCCTCCAAGAAACGATAGATGCCTTCCAAGCCATCATACTCGTCATGCTCACTCGTCTTTGGGGTAGGTGACATGCTTCCATAGCCCTCAGGGTCCGACATCCAGGGGTCCTCCTCCATCTCAATGAACGCCTCTTCCAAGTCCACATCCAGACCGGAAAGCGAGCGGAGAGAACCACCTGGAGATGTGAGGGTTTTGGCGTCCTCGCAGTCGGGGGCGAAGGGGAAGCGGAGAGCCATAGGCACGCCGGTCTCAGCGTCGAAATCAGCGTCCTGACCGACAACACCGCGCTGAACGCCATAATCGTCGCACAGTCGTTCCACGGTATCCGCGTCGACGCCAGGGAATCGCACTCGTAACACACTTCCCTTTTCCATTGTCACCGGCAAGTCACCCAACAATGCAATTCGCTTCAAGTCAGCGAAAATGATGGCCAGGTCCTTGACGGCACGGGCGAAGTCAACGGAGAGGACATCGAGGAAGCCCTCCTCGCCGAGAGAGGCAGCGGGGGCAGCGGCGCCGGCGGAGGTGAAGCCCGCAGCAGCGGCAGCGGCAAGGGGGCTAAGAGCGGTGATGGTAGGGTTGAGCTTGAAATCGACAAAAGCGCCAGGGTTGCTGCGGGCAGCACCCATCATCTTGACATAGGCAGCCTGCTCGAGCTCCGAGACGGCACGGTAGCACATCTCGCCGCGGGCGTTGAGGCCGTCGTAGCGTGCCTTCTTGCCCGAAAGGCAAAAGGCCCGCATGGCGACGGAGACGTTGTGGATCACCTGCGCCGGGGCGGCGGGGGTATGGGAGAAGTAGCGGGCTCCACCGCCAGTGCTGTAGCCGCCCTGGGTACGCGGGATGGCGCCGCCGGTGAGGTTCGGTCGGAGGGTGCTCGCGAAGGGGGCACGTCCTGTCATCTGTCCCACGCGGCGCGAGGTGTTTGAGCTCGGGAACGAAGCTCGGTTGAAGCGTGCGGCGTTACCGCTGCCTCCGGCGGTGGAGATCCATCGGCGGACGGTGTTGTTCACGTTCTGGGTCGCTGTCGAGTACCAGCGTCCGGCACGCTTCTGTCTGAGGAGGGCGGCGGGATGGATGGGTTGACGACCGGTCGGCGTGGTGCGGATGGGAATGTGTGCGAGCTCGCCCTGGGCGGGACGGGCGGCGGCGTTGGCGAGTTTGGTTCTTAGCATCTTGGTCGCTTTGGTGACGTTCGTGACGCCGAGTCGGAGGAAGCGTAGGGCTGTTGGAGCCCATATCTTCCCCGCGACGCCAGACATCTTTGCGGGTGGTTGTGAGTCCTGGGCTCACACGGCCTTTTGGGGGAAAGGACGTTCAGTATCAGGATCGAGAACCGAAGCTTGTCTGTGTAGCTGTAAAAGGAGTAATAGCTCGGAGACGGCGGGTGTTCGCGGGGAGTTATACCTACGCAGTATTGGGTGGCGGTGCGCCCCCCCGGGAATCTTCGCCACCTCGTTGATCGCGGAGATAGTCGGGCGCACAGCCACAGATCCTGAGGGGTCCTGTGCTAGACCCAACCGGGTTAGCTGCATCGTCGCCGACCCGACCCACACTTCTTTTTTTTCCTCGCGCCTTTAAATTTTCCAGCAAGCTGCTCCAGTCTTCACTTTCTTCTTTTTTTTCTCATCAGGTCAACAATTTTTTGGCCTTCTGCCTGCCCGCCGCAACGTCGCGCCAGCGCGCGAGGGCAGGCAGCTGGAATCAATGGGTAAGCTTCTTTTTCTCTTCGAGCTCCTTGCAGCACCTCCTGTTTGCGAAGATGATCTTTCATCGAACAATCCAAATCAGACTACCACATGGTGTTTTATTATCTCTAGAATTACACTGAGCAAAATTTTGCAGAGCATCGATTCTTGCGCTAGTGTCGCGTGGACCGAAGGCTAACGCGTCGCAGAATTTTCCAGACTCCAGATTGCTTTAAGTTGGAAGCTGTTGCCGTTCTCAAATTTCCTTCAAAAGGTATGCTCGCAGCTCAACTTTTCCTGTCGCCCTCGACCCCTCCCTCTCATATGATGAACACTTCGTACACCATAGGGATTCCTCATGCAGAATACATAATGTTGAATCCGGTGCAATAGTTTCAGCCTTGTCTGATCTAGAGCCAAACACTTCACCGTTTCACTCGCATCTTCCAGATGGCACTCGTCGCTAACTCACTCTGGATAGGTAAATACAGAAACTACTTCAATGTTTTGACGCTTCGTCCGTATCCCTCTCCCGCACCGCACCACGTATGAGGAAGATTTGAACGAACGGGCGGACATAAACGAACCTCGGCGCCCCTCGCCAGAAACAAACAGGTCGTACAAAACCTGTGGTGTTGGGTGTCGGGGCTTCTTGTTGATATCATTCGTCACCTGATTGTGGTCAACGGCTTGTCGCTTTTTTTTTTTTTCTTTTTTTTTTTTTTGAGAGGCATCGGACTTGCGTCGTTTCTGGTCATGACAGATGTGCTGACTGGACCAACGCAGGTAAATATTCATGCTTGGTTTTTCTTGCCCATGTTCCTAGTTCGCAGCTTGCGTTGCTTCGCTCTCAATATTATGATGAGTTGTCAAGTATTCACACTGTTTGACTGGCTTCACTTCGGTGTTTGCTGGACATGAACACAATTCACACTTTCTGATACTATTGAGGTATTTCCACACCGCATGAACGATTCGACGTGCCATTTGCTAACTCGTCGCAGCTCAGCTACTTGGTGTTTGCTTCACATCTGCTAAGGCCGTTGCTAATCCGCAACGCAGGTGGGACGCAGTTTTTTCGTCACTTGCTACGACATGATACCCCAATGGTAGGTCCATACATCTCTTTCACGTCTCGCATGCCACCCCCTCTCAATGATGACCAAACATTAGCTCTAGTACTGAGTTCATCATGACGAAAAACTTACCAATCACCTTGGAGAACTGATTTGAGAAACATCATTTGCAACTTTTTATGCATTTTGTTACCAAGACAAGAAGCTGACTTGGCAACCCAGGACTTTTACGAGATCTCTGTGATCGCGTCCATAGTTTTACTTAAAGAGACTTGTTTCAACCATGCACAAATGCCTGCCTCGCTACATCCTGTGAAGACTGTTCATCTGCCTTTATGTCTACCGTGCCCCTTTGCGCCAATGCCTCGTAAAATGCAGCTCCTGCGTACCTAATGCTTGAGCTGCAGCCGCGAGTTCATCCCAACAATACATCTGATCAAATCCCAGTCGCCATGCGCTCCAACCCAATCTGTGACGATGATGCCAGTTGCGGCGTCGCCAATGCTGAGCTGATTGGGCCCCTTGCCCTGCTCACCGTGACACATGCACAGGTACTCGATGACAGACGGGTTCACCTTGGCCGCGATACGTTCTGGCCAGCAGGTGGCATTGAAGAAGTTGCTCGCGCTCAGGAAGTTGACGAAAAAGGGCAGCGACGGGGCGTCGGCGTTGAAGTCTGGCATGCCGGGGAGGTGGAAGAACTGCTCGGCGGCGCGTTCCAGCTGGCCGCGCGAGAAGTCAATCTTCTTCTCAATGTTGGTAGACTGGTCGATCTCGTAAAAGTCCTGGACGCGGATGAGCCCGCCTCCCACGGTGCCGTCCTCGCAGTTGTCGGGCCAGTTCTGCGCATCGATGCCCCAGCCCCTGCCGTCGTGTTCCCCACGCAGGGACTCGTCGATGCCGAAGCGGCGGATCAGCACGATGCGCCCGCGACAATCGCCGAGGTGGGGGATGCGCGGCTCGACGAACCAGCGGTGGGCGTCACGGCCGACGTAGCGGTCGCGAAGGTAGCGGCTCAGGTGCTCATCGGTGCCCTTGCCGGTACCTTCGCGCTTTACAGACATGAGGACGGTCTCAGAGGGGTTGGCGTCGAGGTAGGCATAGATGTCGGAGAGCATGTCGGCGAAGTACTTGTTTCCCGTCAGAGAGATGGGGAAGACGGAGTGGACGAGGGCCAGGTCGTCGTTATCTTGGCTGGCTGAGACGCGGATGTCGAGGAAGCGCACGCCGTTGTCGAGTTGCTCGCGGACGCTGACAGCCTGGCATCGCACCGAGGGGAGAGCCGTGTGACATGTGGGAGAGTTGTGCGTGCCGGGAATGGAGAGGAGTGGAAGGGGATAGTGGTCCTGGAGCTCACGCATCCAGGCGTTGAGGTTGGCAGAGGACATGATGGCGAGGAATGCGCCGGAGGACACATAGACGGCCGTGAGCTCGAGAGGCGCATCGTCGAGCTTCTTCATGACGGATGAGCGGTTGGAGGGGCTCGGGGCGTCGATCTCATAACGGTGGCCTTCGATTTCGAACTGCAGACGGATGACCTCCTTACCGCCGGGTTCTGGGGCGTTGATTTCCGTGCCGTTGATGGTGAAGGGATCGACATGGACATCTACATCCTCGGTGGTATGCGACTCGCCCTTTACGACGGTCTCTCTCGTGGTGAAGGTTGTCGCATTGAAGAATGAGCCAATGGTGCCAATGGTGTTGCCCAAGACATCTCCGGTGCGAACCTTCTCACCCTCGAAGCGCTCAACGCGCTTGAGGGTAACGGGCAGAGAGGTCAGGTTGCGGATAGTGAGAGGCGCCATGTCGAAGGGGATTCCGTTGGAGGAGGGGGAGGGGAAGGGAAGTGAGAGGCAGAACCCCATGATGGAGGATTTTCACGGGGTTTAGAGCCCCCCGGCCAGCTTCGAGTACTCGTGTGATACGGGGTTCAGGGCGTCGAGGGCGTTCTTGGGCGCCGTTACATGCATGTAAACTGGGTCTCCCTTCTGCTGGGCTGACCTGCAAAGGGCCAAGGGACCAGCGAGAGGGTCGCGCTGCGTATGGTGCGCGTTGTGACTTGTATGGGAGGTGGAGGGTGGTAGGTGGGATGCAACTTGTCTTGACGCAAGTTCAGCTTGGCTGGGCTCAGCACGGCAGAGTCCAAGGAAGTCAAGCCGGCAGCGGCTTTCCTAGCGCAACTGACGTTGCAGCACCGCGATACGGCCCCCGCCTAGCGCAGCTCGTTTTGTGTAGAGCTGGCCATTCGGGCCCTGAAACTAGCCGTGATTCGACAGCGGTGCCAGACCAAAGCCGCACTGAGGAATTGGCGCCGCCCATTGGGCTGTGGGGAGTTGTCAACTGGAGCTGAGCTTGAGATGGGGGACAGCCCTGGCTTGAGCGGACCTGGAGCAGGGATGGACCGCGCGACGACCGTTTGAGGCTGACGGCCGACAGTTCGGACCGACTTGCGGGTTGCAACTCAAAGAAGGGGATGAACTTGAGGAAAGGGCAGGAGTGTGTGTTGAAGCGTTGTTCTAGAGATGTTTAGGTCAAGATTCATGTCGGCCTTGAGTCGTCAAAGTCAAAAGAAGGGATGATTTAGCCGATTCAAGCTCCCGCCCATCAGTGTTGCATAGGCTACAGATTACAGCGGGCCTGAAGGCCTACCGTGCGCTCAAGTTGACCTCGGACAACCGTTGTAGCAACCTACCGTACTTCAACCTCTCCACGATACATCTCGTCATTGATGTTGACGCAAGAAGTCGGGCGAAATATCTCAGCTTTGACTCGGGTCAAATCATTCTGTGCGCCTCATCCAGGTTTACCCTGCAAACCTGGCAGGCTCCATACTTGGTGAGAATTTTATCGGCTGTACTGTGTTGCAACCCGCCCAATGAGACACACCATTGACATCAAAGTTGAATGAAGCACGTCTCCTTCTACATAAGAGGAATATTGCGCATTTGCCTAAACGAGGAAGTCTTGTCTGGGTCTCGTCCATTCGTCTGCAACATCACACTCACTAACATCATTTGACCATCCCTGTCATCCATGACCCGTGCTCTTGGATCCGGCGAACTACCGTTGACGTGGGCTTTATCCGCTCAACCGTCACCGGAGGAGGGCCGACCCAACATAATGACTTTATCATCTCGACTTACACGAAGAATCCGTGGAGAAAACCCTGGATTTTTAGCCTCCAGTTTTGGCCTTGTACTAGGCGGTGCAGATGTCGTGTCGTCCAATGCCCCATCGAATCATTGCGTTTGCACACGCACACTTCGCTATACCTATAGATCATTTCACAGCTTGTAACATGCATGACATGATGGACCAGGACTTCTTGCCAGTTTCATACCAAGTATCTACATGGTTTAATGACAATATTCTGCTGCTGCTAGATCTTCCTCCCACAAATGCCTGAAGCGGCATCTAGGGACGCGCAGCCACAAGAGACGATCATATAGAATGACAAGGGCGAAGGAGTCAGCCACGAACACCAAGATAGTGCAGTACCATTCTCAGCAAATATCACAAGGAGATGTATCACAAACAACACCGTTTAAATAGAAACACCTCCTAAAATCAACAATGGACGCAGCGAAGTCGACTTGCCTCAACTTGACATTTCAGGGTTAATAGTAGCATGTCAAGTCCTTTTTCAATCCCCGAAAAGCATCAGAACCCGATCTGTATCTTCAGTGTGGGATTTGCCCGGTGCCCAACTCTTCAAATCCCGAGGCGACCAAACCTAGATCAGCGCAGTAGGTTGCTGTACCCGACGATTCGGCACCCAATGACGCCTGTGTCCTTTTCCGCAAGAGGCAGTATTCCCGCCGGGGGTGGCCAGATGTGAGTATTTGTTTGCTCCCATCTCCGCGCGGATGCACCTCTGAACCTCGGCACCGACGCACATGCGAAGGAGCGTCCAATTAAGCGCGGTCCTTTTGGACAAAGCAAGGCACAGAACAAGAATCAGGCGCTGGTTCGATACCCCTCTCAGACAGGTATTCCCATGCGGTGCCAGACAGTTGGAAGAACGGCTCCGTGTACAGAGCAAACAGGTGGTGTGGATCCAGCCGACCACCATCGCGTGCGGGAGGAAAGAAAAGGCAAGGATGGGAAGGAGGCAACTAGAGACAGTGGAACGCATCCCGTGTCCTTCGGTCTCTGACCGTGTCGTCCTTGTGGTTGCATTAGTTGCAAGTCTAATCCATAGGCCTCTGGAATGGTCGACAATGCATCAAGCAAGTGAAATACACCAAAAGAGCAGAAGAATGAAGAATTACACGGACGCAAATAATCGCAGAAGTATGTATATTCAAGTCTGAAAAGGCAAATATGTGTAGTTGAAAGAGGAAATCTAAAAGCCCTGGGTTTTTTCCCAATCAACTCCTGCAGTCAGGAAGACTGCTGACGACCGCACAAAGCCCAATTCTTAAGCTATAGTGAACAAAACGATAGTGAGAAGCTTCAAGACATGCCGTTGGTAAATCTCTTTCGGGAGTGGGAAAGCTGTCAGAAGGGTTATACGTCGTGTCTTGCCCGTTTGCTACGGGTCTGCTCCAAAGGTGCCGAGTCTGACCCACGGCGTCTTCTTTTCGGTGATGAAGGTGAAGTCGTTGCAGATGATTCTGTACCTTGCGAGGGCGAAGGTGGCGTCCACTTTTGTATGGGTGTTCTTTGGCGAATGATATCGTTGATTATTGATTCGGTGCCAATGACGTTAGAGGAACCTTTGATGGTCATACCCGCATCAACTTCCAGCTTCAAAGGTCTTGGCCGTCCATTCTCATCAATCATAGGTAGTCCGGTCGCCCAGTCCTGGCCCTGAATTGCTTCGACGACGGCCCTTGCGATGGAGTTGGCTTGCTCGGATGGGGAAGAAGGTAGTGCGATGAGGTTTCCGTCAGACGCTATGTTGATGCGCGTGGAAATACGCAGCGAGATTGGTGACAACTCCTCGTGGTCGTCGTCGCTAAATTGGGTCGAGAATGACACCTCAGGGCATGGCGCGACTCTATGTGGAGCGGTTCCATATGAGTCGGAACGTCGGGAGAGGTAGGCGGCAAGGCTATCGATGATGCTTGGCTTCATCGGCGGCGTATAAGCTGGAGGCTCTTCTGAAGGACATGAACGGGCCTCTTTGACGATTGGCGGAGAACCAAGGCCAGTCACATTGGATAAGGGCTCGGTTCGCATTCTTGGGGCTTCAGAATCCATAGTGTGATGTAGTTGTCGGGGTTGAGATGATTTTGAAGTAAGGCAGATGGGTGCTGCTAGATGGCAATCTGTGTACATTGATGGCAGGTAGACAATCGCTACGAGCTGAACGATCAAGTAGGTTGCATTCAAGAAGGACGGAAAGGATGCCGTTGGGTGAGCTTTAGAATAGGAATCTTGTGGAAGAAGTGGCTCCAACATGATTATATACCTCCAGACGTTTGAGAAGCCAGCCCATGCGGAAGCAAGGGTCGGCTTCTGTAGCGGGGATGTGTCAAATAGGAAAGTGAACAAGGGCAGGAAGGAAAGACCGAACGTTTAGGTCATGGTTTTGAGGCATCAGCACCCAACCGGCCCAGAAACACAATGTAGGCGCCCATAATAATGGAATGGAAAATTGAAAAGGCAAGCAGTCTTGAGACATTGACCATGCAACATCTTACAGCATCTCCCTGTTCAGGTATTCATCAACACCGCACAACCCCCTCTTGAAGTTTTACTCTACCTGGAAGTCCCCAGGCGTTCGGTTTGGTCCCACAGGTTGGCCCTGGCGATGTCTCTCGCATTGTTGCTAACTTCAATCTGGCTTTGAGGCAAGGTTCAGGAGGCTTCCCACGATTGTCCCCATGGGTGAGCCATACCACCCGCGTTCTTAGCTTGAATTCCAACTCCCCTGTCCGCAGTCGTACATGGTAGGCTGCCCCAATACTTAATGCAGAAACGCGATGGAGTGACACGACCAGTTGATACAGATGCAGACGCAGGGCCTGAAAATCACTTCCGCATTGTTTGGCCGCTCTTAACAGGGGGTCCTTCGACACGGATAGGAAACGTGGAAGCTGGCATGCCCACAGGCTTACAACCAACAGATCCAATGAATAAACGAGATCGCGGAAAAGACGCCGCACCACAGCCCGAACTGGCAACATCTGACGGC
Source organism: Colletotrichum aenigma (assembly GCF_013390185.1). Lineage (NCBI taxonomy): Eukaryota > Fungi > Ascomycota > Sordariomycetes > Glomerellales > Glomerellaceae > Colletotrichum > Colletotrichum aenigma. Next base: position 2,126,118 of record NW_023500913.1, read on the forward strand.
CCGCGGATGAATGCATCGGCAAGTTATTGTTGTCATTGGAAAGTTGCGCCGCTGATGGTGTGGAACAAGGGATAGGGGTTGGGGGATGAAGTTGCCCACCACGCCGGGCGGCACGGGAAATGCCCCACTTCGCCGAAGTCTCTTGCCATTGTCCCTGCACTCACTTCCTATTGTTCTCCGTCTACGTGGCGCTGAACCTGGCATCTTCCAACCACCGGCCCCGCGGCCAGAACCACACCCGTCGGCCGCCCGTGGACTGGGCCACCTGCTGAGCCAAAGCAATTCAGCCCGCGATCCCCATCAACAGCTAAAGCAGGCCTGACGCAAGCCTGGATGCTCTTCCATTGACCAGTTTCTTGGGGCTTCATCCCCTGCCGTATCTCCGGCCACCCCAAAACTAGCAAAGGATGTGTCCACCACCCCGGCCGGCCACACTGCCCCTGCCAGATCACCATGTATACCACCGACGAGGATGGTTCAGTCAAACGAATAGCTGATTCTTGAGTCCTTGGTGAGCATGGGCTCAGCGAATACACCAGTCACCGCGGCCAATCTCATTTCCGAAGGTAGCGGTAGGATTACTTTCCACTTGGTGGTCCGGGTCGATTTCGGAGACTTAAGGATCCAACTTCTGTTGGAAACCTTTGGTATCGTGGGACCAGAGACGAGGGACCAGGACAGCCTTGTAATGGTTGACACATTTCCAGAATTTCAACCTCGGCTGGTGGAATTCATCTTTCTAACCGTTAATCGGCATATGACACATGTAAACGCAGGCATTAGCTGTGGCTTCCATGTTCAACTGCCTTGAGAGCAGGACGAGGGGCGGACATTTCCCGAGAAGAGCAAACACACACGGCATGTGCTGCGTTCACCCGGGGCGGGTAGCCAGTATATTCTTTGGCACAAGTAGTCGTGGCGCAAATTGTTTTGATCCGATGCTGTCGGGCATTATGTCAGGTCATGTCAAATCATGCCAGTCACCTTTGCCTTTTTCATGGATGACCATCTCATAATGATGCGCGCTACAAACCCATACATGCGTGCCGTTGTGCATTCATCATTCTTTACCCAAGCCACGCACCCTATGGAAGGCCAGACTAGAATATGCCCCCTGCTGATGTCAGTCTTTCCACGGTGACCCCCCTTAGTTGGCGCAGCGATTTGCACCTCCTCCCCTCGCAAGCCACGAGCCATAGCCAGACCCACGCCCATGCCATCGGGTCGATGCCCATATCAAACCCCAGTCCCGTCGAGAGAAACGCCGCCAAAGACCCGGGATCGACAACGGCGTGCCAGGCATACTAGCGCTGGTCCGGCACCGTGCCGGGGTTGTCATACCGTCGCTTCTTCTCGCACTCGCTTACCTAGGCACCCAGCCTTGGGCTCGAGTGATGCCCAAAAGCCTTCCTTTTCGAAAACTTTCGACTGGTGGCTATGCAAGAGCGCCACCTGAGACCAGCTAGATGCTTTGTCTTGAGCAAGCCGGAGCAACCACCTGTTGCGTGTCAGTGACGTCTCCCATATGAATGAGTCTGGCTCAAATATAGAGCGTCGCACCGCCTTTGCTTCCCCAGTTTTCCCCGGAGAAGACTACCGCAAGGGAAGGGGTTCTCCAGCCGAGGTGTCAAGAAACGCAAACTGCCGTTCGGCGAAGTGGTACACAATGCTTGTTTGAAAAAGGCAAGGCTGCCCCAAGGCTCGTGCTGACCCGATTGTTGTTGACGCCAGACCGAGCGTGATACAAAGTCCCCGGCCGTAAATTGAGTTGTTTGGGTGGTACGAAGGTTTCTCGACATTATCATCACAGAAGGTACGACTGGAGTTCTCTTGTTGGTCCGGCTCGTGACGGTTGTACGAGCTTCAGGTTGGGTTTGGGAAATTCGTCGTCCATCGAATTGTCATCATGTAAGGAAGACGGTCAACGGAGGATGCTCCGGCCGTAACTCTCGATGAATGATTTTTGAGTGTCTTTCAGCGGTCGGCTCGAGGCTTTGATGCTCTTGAGCAGGTATGATGACGCTGGCGCTAGTAAATAGGACTGAATTCAGCTGCTACTGCTACCGGAATATGCCACGTAGCTTGCTTTGAGACATTGACGAGTAGAAAAGCCGTTGGCTCAGCTGGACGTTTTGCAGCTCGAGTCTACGGGCTCTGGATGGATTGCACATTCATTTGTAAGTAGCTGAAAATCAGCCCCAAGAAGTCGGCCTCACTGCCTTAATCATGCCAGGCCTTGAGATAGGTGGTCCATCGTGTCGAGGCGGTTTGAAAGAATGCCTTCAATGTCCTTGTTAGCGGTTTTCCGCGCCTTCAGCATGAAAGACTGAGTATGATGGTCACCTGCCACTAGCCCCCTTTCCTCTAACTTGCGCAACTTTGCGGTGGTGATAGAGGTAGCAGAACTACTGCTCATTTTCACTTTACCCTTCATTTGTCCTACGCTTGGAGTGCACTTATTCATTCTTAACAAAGCCATGATGTCTTCTGAACTATGGGCAACGAGAAGAATGCTTACATATCGGAAGTTTTCCTTTAGAATATCGAGGGCCGGCCTTGAAACATTTCTTGCTCTAAATCTGCGTCGTCACGGCCTCAAGCGACTTTGTAACAATTTCTTAATGAGCTAGTCGAAGGCTTTCCCTAGGACTGCTTTAGAGGAGATTCGAGGGTGGTAAGGGGTGCTGGACTGGCCTTTATGAATGACTCAACTCTAAGCTTTAGTCTGCCTAGACGTAGATATCAGTGGAGGCGTACGACAGCCCGAGTTCCACCAGATATTGAGATAGTGGCGCATATATGGGCCACATCCCAAAAGCACGCCATCGCGAACCTATCCAGACGTCTCTGCGAGACTACCAAGACTACCTACCCCACGCGGAGCTGACTCCGATGAGTGTGGCCCAGAGCTCAGACCAACATACATTCTGAGACCGTCCACCCGGGTGGGTTAGACGCAACGGTTGGCGGCATGGCGTGCGCTGTGCGTCATGCCGTTGAGAAACAAGTGTCCCCTTCAGTGTTGAGACTTGGTTCTCAAGACGACGACATTTCTTGCCTTCAAAGTTCTATGAAGCGGTGAGCTCTACGCAGGATCACAAGGATCGAGACTGCCTAATTTTGCTGTGCTATAGCGACACTTTATAGCTAGTATTGTCGTTCTCGTCGTTGTGATCGCTGTCGTTATCATCGTCTCTCGTCGTCGTCTACTGTGGTCCCTGGTCGGAGTAACTTAGCACACGGGAAATATAGTATCTCTAGCACAGGAAAAATAGGCAGTCTCCGGACGCACCACGTTGTGGAAGAATACGGCGCGAGGTATCCGAGAATCTCTCTCTATTCGAGTAGCCAAATGGTCTACCTATCTACAAACCTCCCCACACCCATAGAGCCGCCAGAAGGCGCACCCCCTTTCTCTCAGCCCCAGCCATTGTGCCATAACCGCAAGAGATGGATCGGCTAGAAAACCAGGAAAGAAAAGATGTTGAAGTTCTTTTGTTTCCCCGTTAACGCCAATGTAGATGCTTTGTTTATTTGCCCCTTTCGAACATTCCGAAGGGTATCTCTCATAATGCATTCGCTCTTTTTTCAGAGTCGGAAAAAAAGGAAAAGGAAAAATCAAAAAGATGTCGCAACAGGATATGCTCCTGTTGTTTCCCGCTCGTTTGTCTTTGTTGAAAGACGCCACCGCTCCCGTTTGACCATAATTTTTGGAGAACACCTGGTGAAAAAAGAAAACCCTACCCCATAAGACCTCGTGTTGCCTTTACCCGCAAAGGCTTAGAACCGGGATTCGTTGAGAACCGTACGCCATGTTTGAGTGCCTGTCCGCATGAATATCAAAATTATTATAAACGTCTAGGTCGTTGCAATGCAGGAAGCTTGTTGAAGGAATCCTGCTCGGTCCAGCGCTGCCATGATGGCGCGTCACCTCAAGCCGCTTAGAACTTGAGGGCCTTAGGCTGCTCCCAGGTGAAGGTCTGGTTGGTACCGAAGTGGCCGTTCTTGGCGGTCTGGAGGTAGATGGGGCGGTCCAGAGAGAGCTCGCGGACAATGACACCGGGGCGAAGGTCAAAGTTGTTGCGGATGATCTGGACGAGCTCGTCGGAGGTCTTCTCGGAGGTGCCGTAGGTGTCGACGTAGATGGAGAGGGGCTCAGCAACACCAATGGCGTAGGAGAGCTGGACGAGGGCACGGCGGGCGAGGCCAGCAGCGACGAGGGACTTGGCGATCCAGCGGCCGACGTAGGCAGCAGAACGGTCGACCTTGGAGAAGTCCTTGCCGGAGAAAGCACCACCACCGTGGGCACCCCAGCCACCGTAGGTGTCGACAATGATCTTGCGGCCGGTCAGACCGGCGTCACCCTGGGGACCACCGATGATGAAGAGTCCAGAGGGCTGGATCTGTGGGAGGGTTAGCAGCTGCAGTTGAAACAAGCGACTGAACGTTACTCACGTGGTAGATGGTCTTGTCATCAAGGTACTTCTCGGGGATGACCTTCTGGATGATCTTCTCCTTGATCTCCTTGCGGAGCTGCTCGGTGGTGATCTGCTCAGAGTGCTGGGCAGAGACGACGACGGTGTCAACACGGAGGGGGATAACGGCACCGTTGTCGTGCTTGTACTCAATGGTGACCTGAGTCTTGGTGTCGGGGCGGAGCCAAGGGAGGGAGCCGTCGCGGCGGGCAGCAGACATGGCAGCGTTGAGCTTGTGGGCGAAGAGGAGGGTGAGCGGGAAGAGCTCAGGGGTCTCGTCGGTGGCGTAGCCGAACATGATACCCTGGTCACCAGCACCGAGCTGCTCGAGGGCCTGCTCGTAGTGGAGACCCTGGGCGATATCGGGAGACTGCTCCTCAATGGCGACGAGGAGGTTGAGGGTCTTGTAGTCGAAGCCCTTGGAGGAGTCATCGTATCCGATGTCCTGGACGGCCTTGCGGACGACCTTCTGGTAGTCGAGCTTGGCCTTGGTGGTGATCTCACCGAAGACCATGATCATACCGGTCTTGGTGGCAGTCTCGCAAGCGACCTTGGAGAGGGGGTCCTCAGCCAAGCAGGCATCGAGGATGGCATCGGAAACCTGATCGGCGATCTTGTCGGGGTGACCCTCACCGACGGACTCGGACTACACCGGAAAGGTTAACCTGGGATCGGAGATTTTCTCATCCCAGACCGCCTCAGCAGTTTGTTGGGAAGCGCGGAGAGATGCTTACGGTGAAGAGGAAAGTGCCCTCGTTGTAGTGGCGGCCAGTGCCGTTGACTCCGTTGGCAGACATTGTGTGATTGTAGCTTTGGGGGGTTTGGAAAAGGATGAGGTGAAGAAATGGGTGGAAGATGTCGTGAGGGATAGGTTCGGTACGGTGAAAATATACCGACGCGGGGCACCGAGATAGCAGGAAAAGAGCTACTTCTGGGTTGAGGGGTTAGCTTTCGTGGTTGCTATGGTGGAGCAAAAGCAATCACAGCCCGGAAAGCTCAATGGCTGCCTTGCAGAGATCAATTGGCTTACCTAGAAGGATAATGGACGAGGTGAAGTTGACGAGTGTAGTGAGGGAAAGGAGATCAAAAAATAGGAGTGGGAGATGTGGCCGTTCGGGTTTTAAAAGAAGAGTGCGCACCTTGGGACGGTTGGGAAGAAATTCTCGCTCTCCCCTCTGCCTCTGTCAAAAGCTCAAGCGGATTTGACGCACTATTCGTGGGAGACCTGCACCGAGAGCCGGAGGAGAGGCAAGGTACTTTATGGCGCATACAAGGCGAGCAGGAGGGGCATGTACTGCATCCCGCCGACCCCTCCATCCCTATGTACCAGCCCTGTCGAAAGCCATGTCGAGGGGGGACCCAAAATTCTCCAGATTGCGCCATCCTCACGGCTTTCTCCCTTGACCGCCTTCCAGCATTTCACTTGCCCCTCTTGAGGCCACCTAACAATGCCAATAGACCGCTGCAAGAGCCAGTAACAGTCACCAACTTGGGGGTGGAAGGGAAGTGGTGTCGAGGTCCTCCACCACGTAGCAGCGTGTCCGGGGCCGGCCCAGCCTCCAGCGTCGGATTTACACAGTGACTGGGATGCACACCTCAACGCCGTCCCTCATCCTCGTTTGCCCGAAGGAGCTCGGGCTTCCCAATTGCTCAAGTGTTTCGTTTTTCTACTGCTCTCGTCTATCAAGGTTTGCTTGCCTGTCCTTTCCGTGCCGCCTCAAGCTCGCCTCCAGCTGAAGAACCCATCGCGCAATTGCTCTGTTTAATCACGGAGTTGAAACCCTCTGGAACTCTATTGTCTTTTTGACTCGCCCGGTCTCGCCCTGTCACCAATGCATTGTCTGACAACCTGTTGCAGAGTCTCTGGGTCAGCAATTAGTCCAACTGCGCCGCTTCCTCTGCGCCATAGACACACACACAAAGATCCCTTTCCTGAGGGAAAAGGAAATCCGTGTTCGCCCCCAGATATGCAACGGCACGCGCCGGATGGCAGGCAACACTCCAGCGGCATACGGTACTAATTGACGCAGTGTAAAGTCCCTTCCTTCAACCTGTTGGCCGTTGACTCCCTCGGTGCATCTCTCCTGCAGGACTCGCAGAACTCGCCTTCCGAGAGAACTGTGATTTTGCGCCCCCATCTTCTCGGCCATCCCTCTGATACATCAACGTGTGTACCTCTCCCGCGCATGCTCTGGCAGCAGGGGTGTAGAGGGACTTGTCGACATTGTTGAATCGTCAGACAACTGAGAAACCCCTGTCGAAACGGAGCTAAGCCTGACGCAGAGCTCTACTGTAGCAAATCCTTAATCTGGGTGGTGAGAATGTGCCCCTCTCGCGCCTCACACGTGCGAACGGCATTGGACCGAAATTCCGCAGCAAGCCGTGTGGCCGCCCATTGTGCTCTGAGTGGGCGACCGGCGAGCAACGAGGGGAAAAACAGAGGGAAAAAAAAAAAAGAGAAGGCCAGCTGCAGTCAGTCACCAGTCAGGTACCTAGTCAAATGCCAGCCTTATCGCAAGCTATCAATCAGAAAAAAATTTCCCCTCCATCACCCAAGACCCCGGCCACCGATTACAGACTGCATACGACATTCTTGTGCTTCAATCACGTCGTAAAAGCCACGGTCTTTGCGTCTAGCCTTCACTGCCTTACCTTATACCAAGTTGACCGACTCTCGAGGTGGCGCGCGCGAACGGCCGATCACCGCGACCCTTGACGCGCGCCCGTTCCTGCATGGCGGGGTAATCCATAGAAAAATTGCCCTCCTCCAAAACGTCCGACAGTGACTTTTTTTTTTGGCCGATCCTTGAATCAGCATCAAACTTGTGCAGAGAACCGGACAGTCAACAAACTCTCTCCCACTCCCGTCCCTCCCGCTGTGCCTGAACTATCTTTCCCTTGCATTCCCGCCCGCTATCCCATCAGTCTCTCCGTCTACCACACCCTTACACGCCATAATGAGCAAGTACGGCGTGATGGTCATGGGCCCCGCCGGGGCCGGCAAGGTGAGTTCACTTCATCCCAAACACGTCCCTCTCCATACCTTACACGCTCCGTGCCGAGTCTCGGTCTCAGCCACGGAGCTACCTCCGTCCCCGGCTGTTACAGGCCGTCGACTGAGCCTCCTCTCCAGGCCGATTCCGACCCCGATAGCTTCTGCTGACGCCGTTCCCTCCCAGTCCACCTTCTGCGCCTCCCTCATCACCCATCTGAACCTCAACCGCCGCTCCGCCTTCTACGTCAACCTCGACCCGGCCGCCGAGTCCTTCGAGCACGCTCCAGACCTCGACATCAAGGACCTCATCTCCCTCCACGATGCTATGGAAGAGGTCGGCCTGGGCCCCAACGGCGGCCTCATATATTGCTTCGAGTTCCTCATGGAGAACCTCGATTTCCTCACCGAGGCCCTCGACAACCTGACAGAGGAGTACCTCATCATCTTCGACATGCCCGGCCAGATCGAGCTCTACACCCACATCCCCATCCTGCCCGCCCTCGCCCGCTTCCTCTCCCAGCCGGGCTCCCTTGACATCCGCCTCTGCGCCGCCTACCTCCTCGAGGCCACCTTCGTCGTCGACCGCGCAAAGTTTTTCGCCGGCACCTTGAGCGCCATGTCCGCCATGATCATGCTCGAGATCCCCCACCTCAACGTGCTGTCCAAGATGGACCTCGTCAAGGACCAGGTGCGCAAGAAGGACCTCAAGCGCTTCCTGACGCCCGGCTCGGACCTGCTCGACGACGACCCCGTCGCGGCGGCCTCGGGCGAGCTCGACGACGGGAGGGGCGAGGTCCACGACCGCGACCTCGTCATGCGGGGCAAGAGCTTCCAGAGGCTGAACAAGGCCGTGGCCGGGCTGATTGAGAGCTTCAGCATGGTCAACTACCTCAAGCTGGACGTCACGGACGAGGATAGCGTGGGCGCCATTCTCAGCTACATTGACGATATCATCCAGTACCACGAAGCGCAAGAGCCCAAGGAAATGCACGACGATGAGTACGAGCCTCAGGAGGACAACGACGAATAAGGATCATGTGTGTTTGGGGCATTTTTTGGTCATGGAGAGAATATACCATAAGAGGAGGGGAGACGGGCCGAGAGGCGAGACAGGTCGCGACGTAGTAAAGGGACTTGGCTGCTTGCATAGCGCTGGCGTTGGTTTTGATTTACATTGACTCATTCATAATCGTATCCGTCTGGCAAGTGGGCCAGACGTTGCTCCTCTGTAATCCTGTATCGCATGTGCCGTCGTCCTCGGCTGCGATCATGCTGCTTCGTCTCTTCATGCGGGGGGGCCCTGTATACCCAATCTGGAGTATCCTCCCAAAGTGACTTCCATGACACGCCATCATCTTCACTGTCGTAGACTCTGCAAGACAGCCTGGACGCGTATCGTCTTTCCAACATACTCTGCACAAAACCCTTCCTACCGCGACACCATCTCCCCATTCACCGGAGTTTCCTCCCTTGGGACTGCGTCTCCTCCTCGTATCTCTTGTACTCCGAAATCCAGACGTCCTTCACCGCGGCGGCGAAGCCGACAACCTTGCCGCCCACGACGACCGCGTCCCTCGCCGTCTCCCAGACGCCCCTCTGCACGACGGCGGCCAGCACGGCGACGACGGCGCCCCAGAAGGCCACCCTGAGCACCAGCGCCGTCCAGAAGGCGACGATGCGGCGGATCCAGTTGAGCACGACGACCGTCGCGGCCAGCAGCATCAGCAGGATGCCGAACGACACCAGCTCGGGGGAATCTTGCAAGTAGGCGAGGGTCGTGTCGACGGCCGGGGCGACGTAGGGGTAGAGCGTGTCGAAGGCGCGGCAGGCGGCGAGGACGGCGTGTTGGCGCGCGACTTGGAGCGGCGAGGAGGGGTGGAGGGCGTTTTTGTGGATGAAGTCGACGGCCTCTGGGGGCAGGAGGGAGCGGAGGACGAAGTTTGCAACTGAGGGCTCGGCCATTTTGGACATTTGTCGTGAGTGTCTTTGGATGCGTTGACGGGAGATCGGTATGGTTGTTGCTGCTGCTGTCGTGGTGGTTTGTTGTTGTTTTCCCCTCTCTCTCCCCTATCGCGAAGGTGGGTGTGTATGATTTTCTTTTTTTCTTTTCCTTCTTTGGATTGTAGCTGCGTATTGCTGACTATTGCTGGCGGTTGGCTATCCTTTTGCAAATGAGGAGGTGTGAGCCTTTATTTGAACAGCAAGGCTGCCTGTGAACAGACCGTTCTTGTCTTCGTGGCAGACTTGGCGCAGCAGCAGTACAAGCAAAAGCAAAAGCAAAAATGTCGCGGTGTGCGGGTGTGAGGTTGTAGTCGCGCGCGCAGAAAGAACAGGACCTTTGGAGCACGAGCCTGTTGGCGATATGCGGTGTAGCCCGGTCGGGGTAGCAGTGGTTGTCGTGTTATTTTCAGTGGGGAACAATAACGGTGGCTGTCTTTGTCTGATGGTGTCCCGGACATGTGGGTTGGTTGGTAGGCAGCTGAAAGGATTGGATGGGATTGCATTGGCCACTTGCACCTCCTCCGCTTTAACAATAAGAAGACGAAAAGAACGCAATACCAGCTAGGCAATCCATTCATCACATAGGGGAGCAACTAGACTGGTTTATAGGCTTGAACCAATATGTCTTGTAAACAAAATAGTGACAAACTCGTCACGTTGCACGCAGACAGAAACTTTCATATGTCATGTTGATGGGCTTGTGCTTAAGCTATGTCCTAGCTTCAGCTTCGGCTTCGACCGTACGATAATGACCCCAGTCTCCTCCCCAGGCTCGATGCTCCATCTTACATCGAAGCCAAGAGAGAGTGTATCGACGCCGGCAAGAGGCTTCTGCGGCACATCTTGAAGATGTCTCTGAGTACCGAAACATCACTCGCTGTCTAGTACATGCTTCTTCCGTATTCGCCCTTCTCCGCACGGGTCTCGGATCCATCGCCTCTTCCCCAACACATTCCCCAGAGACCTCGAAAGTCGTAGTAGCACCATGCATCATCACATGTGAAGACGTCATCTAATTTCCGGCAGAAAACTGCCAAAACATGAATTGCAAATTGCGCTGTTGTCGATGACAGTCGCCCACACCAATCTTGATACCCGTTCCCAGCACTGGTGTTCAACCCCTCAGCCATAGACTGTCTCTTAAACAAAGGAAATGTGTGTGTGTCGCCATCTGTGATGGAAAATGGGGTACAAGAAGAGAAAATATGGCTTATGCACAGCCGTGAGAGAGATGGAGATAAAAAAAAAAAGTACAAGAAGGGTATCGAATCTAGGAAAACGGAATCGTGTCAATCAGCGCCGAGTGTGGAAGCATCCACCACACAGGCAACCCCTTCTCAACCGCAGCCTCCCGCCTTTTTTCATTTGACATTATCAGTTATTCGTTTTGACGCGCCAAATGTCAATGTCCTGACCAAATCACTGTAGCCGCACCATGCGGCCCTACCGCTCTGTGGTTACCCAGATACCCCAAACATAGTGTTTGAACAAAAGAAGACCCCCCTCATGAAGTTTCGCCCGTGCCCTCCAAAATCTTGCGCGCCGTGTCGAGGCGCCTCCTGTACATCCGGCTCTCTGCCGATGCCTTGCCAGACTCACTCAAACCGAGGACGCAACGTCCCAGGCTTGCCACAAAGCGTTCGACCAAAATTTGGTCCTCCTTGGCGAGCTGATTCATAGGCGCAAGCTGGTCCGGTCCTCCAACGCTCTCCTTGTCACAGATGCTGGCCGTCTCGCTCATGATAGCATCCGAAATGGTTCGCAGTTCCAGTTCGGGAGAGCCCTGTGGCGTGAGGACCCCACCAACGCTGACACGGGCCTTGCCAACCAACGGGAAGCTTCGATTAGTCCCAGTTGAGTCGAAAGACGCAGTCGATGGCCGGTGACCCATCGTGGCCTGAGTGCTCATGGGGCGACGGTAAGCGATGGAGCCCGCGCGCGCCCTGGTTCGCATCTGTTCAAGCACATCGCCGCCGTTGATGCTACCCACAACAGATCGTTTGGCAGTTGGGGGGCTCTCTGTACGCTCGCTGATAGGGCTCACACTTGGAGGTGTAAGAACGCCTTGTCTCACGTCTTCCTCATTACCACTGGCGCTCACTCGACTGGCTCGGCCTGAGTTGGCCGTCGCGAAGGAATCCATGGTCGATGTCGTGTCGCCGCTGCCTCGCCTGTTGTGGAGCTTGGGCCGGATCGACTCGTCGGAGGTTATGGGTCCACGGGTAGTTTCGACAGAGTCCTCAGAACTGAAACTTCCGCGGCGGCTTCCCTGTCGGGCCATCCGTTGTTGGCTGATAGTGCCCATGGCGCTGTGAAGGAAGAAGTGCTCGTAGTCGAATGCATCCTCTCGGTCTTCATGTGACACAGGAGTTTGGTAGGTGTCGTGGTACAGAGAGTCTCCACTCTCGCTCTCATATCCGTCTTCTTCCTGTACCTGCACACTGTCCTCAAAGCCATCCTCTGTATGCATATCGGAAATGTCATCGTCAGGCTCGACGTGGGCGTTTGCTTCCATCGCATCGAGGGCCTTCTGGCGCTCCTCTTGGCGAACCGCCTCTTGCGCCGCTTCGTAGTCTCCAACAACCGACTCATCATCCCTGATTGGAAGCTCCTCTGGGGTGTCCTCGAGGGTGTTCTCAATGGGCCCCTCGAGAGGCCCCTCGAGGGTCACCTCTGTCTCTTTCGTCTGTATCTCGCCGTTGACGCTAGGCGCGCGTTCTTCATGCCACGGAGCCAATTCCGACGTCGCAGTGAGTGGCTCGGTCGGAGACTGCTTTTGAGAACCGGCATACCATTGGTCAACCTGGGCGTGAGTAAAGGGACTGGGGGTTCGCAAGCTCTGAAGGCTGCGTCGGCGCATGGTATCCACCCGTGCCTGTTCTCTCAAGGATGAAATCTTGCCTTTAAGATCCAGCACTTGATCCTTCAGATCGCGCATTTGCGCTGCCGACGCAGAGCGTGTCAATGGTGGCTTCGTGGGGCCACCCAGAGCCGGACCTAAAAGACTGTCTCGCTTGGTGGTGCTATCGCTTCCGGAATGGAATTCCGTGGATATCTCATCCTCACCTAGAGTGTCTAAGCCAATTTCCTGAGCCGCCTTGTAACGCGGCTGATTGTCCCGCCCAGAGTTCAAGCGCTCAAGCGTAGCCGCATCATGGGTGATCTTGCGCGTAGAAATAGGCTGCCGGTAACCTCCAGCAGCACCCATTGCACTGGCAGACCTCCTCGGGACAGCACCAGAGTTCACCAACTCGGTGTTGATGGAGGAATCGCTCATCATTCGGGCGTGCCCATGCGCAGAGCTCGGGGATGTCGCGGAAGAAGTAGATCGCATCATTGGCGGGGACGGTGTGGAGCCGGTGCCGTCGAATGAAGACATCGAGGGTGTTGAGATGCTCAACGAGCTTCGTGCTCTCGACAGATTACCCTCCATCGTCTATCTGTGTTAGTCGAGCCCGATCAATGCTCGCGAGGGCACTTACAGTGAGTCTACGCTTGGCATTTGCAAGAATCTGCTCAGCCCTTCGGCTTATCAATGCGGTTGAGTACCTATTTGGATCATTAAGAGATGTCCTTGTAGGTTTAGAGATGGCATGGGCCTTGTGAACGGACACATCATCTGTGTACGACTCCGCGACGCTCTCCTCATCGTCGCCTTGGAAGTTACTATCATCTACGCTGACAGCGTCGTCAAAGTCGGCGAACACGTTGTGGTCTTGTGTAGTAGTGATCGTGCTCGTGGACTCGACCGAGGATCGTCGCTCGTGCGCGCGCGCCCGCTGCTTGATGCTCTCGTACGCTTTCGTCGGCGAGGGGAATCGCTCGTCGGGAATCCGGCTGACGCGCCCTGTCCAGATCATAGAGGATGGACGCGAGGTCTTACCCGGCGTGCTCTCGGCCTCAGTTACCTCCCCGATATCTGACAGCATGGTACCGTTGCCATAGATGATTGGTGTCGCGGGGGTAATGGGGCCGGCGACGTATGCACTCGGAGGGAATTGGAATTGCATGTTCAAGTCGACAGCTTGCGAGTTCTTCCACATCATCAGAGGCGAATGCGACCGGTCGGGGGAAGAAGGGCAATCATAGTCGGGGAGAATCATGTCCGGGTTTGTTAAAGTAGGAGAGGCGGGCTGCGGGGGGTACGACGAGGTGGAGCTTGAATGAGCATGGCCGCTGTGAGCGGGAGCGTGAATAGCTTGCGTCGCCATGGTTGCGGACTGGGTTGGCCAAGTTTTGCAAGCGATTCAGGTCCCGTGGTGTAGCCTCCCGCGCGTCGGTTTACCTGGATCGCGGGCGTTGATTGTCGTTACAGTGGCCGTGGAGTCGTGGGACGGGAAACGAGTCGGACGACGCCAACCAACAGGGCGGGCTGACTGTAATTAACCGACGAGTCCTTCCTTCGTGGCGCACGCAAGAAACTCAATGGAGTGATTATTCTTGGTATACGAACTCCGGATGAGACGAATGCATTTGAGCAAAGTTTCGGGCAAGGTTCAACCGATCCCCCAAAGTCCAGCCAGGTCCGTGGGCCGTCCGGTCGTGGATTCGGATGGAATAAGACTGATCGGGTTTCCGTTTCCTCGGGGATAACTGCAGGTGTCAAGTTTGCTGCAGTGCCAGCAGATGGAACTAAAAACGCTCCAAGCCCGTCGCGGAAGATGACGGGCAGACAGGCTCAAAGGCAACGTGCAGATGTCGAATAAAATGGGCGGAGATCGAGTCGTTTGGCAGGGCCAAGCAAGTAGGTCCGGGGCCCGATTTTAGATATGAGAAATAGTGGTGTCGTAGATATGCTGGGCGCTCCAGGTGGAAGGCGGATTAACGACGATAAGACCGTTTGCAGTAGCAAAGACGTCGTTCGTTGGGGGTTGGGGCGTATGCATGCGCAAAGCAAGCACAAACGAGCTGCCGGGTTCGGGGAGGCGGCCGGATTGAGAAGCTTTCGGTGCTGCTCAGCGCTCGATCGAGGATTCGATTACCAGGAAACAAACGGCCAGGCGCGGTTGATGTCGACGAATCTGGCGAATGGCCCCTTCTTTCCCTCCTCTTTTGAATTGTTCCAAGGTAGGTGACTGCTGTCTGGCTGGCTGCGTTGCGACGGCCACGAGTTTAAGGGGTTGCAGCTGGCGGTGGAGGACGCGGAGAGGCAACGGGATCCAGCAGGATGTCTAAAATGACCTGGTTACACGACCAATCAAGACAGGAAGGAGGCCGTGAGACATGCAGCCGGCGGCTTTGGAGGCTGTTCTTGTCTCTCGCTGAGGTGCAGTAGCAGCAGCGAGGAGCAACGCAACTGCACAAACCGCAAACCAAAGCGCAGGCGAGAAATACGAACAGACAAGTGGCAAGCAGGTGAATGTGTGAAAGGGTGAAGTTGGTGGTGGACAGACGATTGTTCCCGGGTTGCTTTCGCAAGCTGATCTCGGCTGGCGGCCCTGAGCCAGGAAGATAAGATGACAGGCTGCGGGAGATGAGCAGCCCAGGGTTCGAGGGCACAAGTCGCCGGTGAAGAGTACAGGATGAGCGAGTGCAGGACCGCAGAAGGGCTCGAGAGTTGCAGACGTTGGAGACCTGCGGCGGCAGTTGAAGGTGCAGATGTATCCGTACCTCAACGCGTGGAGGAGGATGAAGGTAGGTAGGTAGGTAAGGTACCTTGCTTTGGTGAGTCCCGTCGGGTTGGTGGGAGATAATAGGTGGGAGCGGACGGGCGTGACAGACAGACGGACTTGACGCTTGACGGAGGTGATTGGCGAAGGCTAGACCACGCCGGAAAGACCGCGAAAAGTGTTCGTGGGTGCGCAAGTGCGAGTTCAAGTGCGATGGGTGACTGCCGAGAAGGCTCTCTGACTTTGGGAAGGATCGACGGAAGGCCGATTGAATAAGGCAAGTGATGAATGACACGACAGGGCCTGACACGCACGGCTCAAGCAGCAGCAAATCGACAGTTGAGCACTTACTGCGGTGCGGTGCGGTACCTAAGGTACCTTACAACGAAAGACGTTCCCTGCGTGTCGAAAGGGGCTCTTCTTTCGCGTGTTATGCCCAGGTCGCGTACCGCCGTGCCGCACATGCAGGTAAAGGTACCCGTGTCGTTGCCTATGCACGCTTTTGATAGCATTAATATCTAGTAGGCTGTAAGGAGTTTCTCTGTCGTGTCTGTCCCTCTCTCTCTCTTTCTCTCGCTTCATCAAGTCATCATCTTCGTGCCGTTGGTTATTAATTCCCAGGTTCCCTCCCCGTAAACTCGACAGGCATTCCCCATGTCTGGCAACCCTTTCCGTTCGTAAAATTTTCAAATTTCTCGCTCCAATCCAAAAGCAAGAGTCCTTGTTCGCGGATCCTGGTTCTGGGCCGGTCCCCCCTGGACGGCACCCTTGGCTGCAGTGGCTTGCTGCATGGTTGCGCACATGGAGGGGGACCTAGGGCCCGTTCTTCTGCTGCTGCAGGGCAGTTGCTGAGAAGTGAGGGCAGCCACCACCAATGCAAGACGATATCATAGGTTGCATGGGCTGAGTGTTCTGGGTTCCTGAGCAGTTTAGCCTGCGTTGGGCCAAGCGGCAGCCCGCCGTAGAGCGTGGTGTTTCTTTCTGCAGGCCCTGGGCATCGGAGCCTCTGCCCTGCATGCACCATCCTCCAAGGACTTGTTTGAGAGCTGCCCTGATCGGACCCCAAGCTCGAAGCTAATTAAAAGCAGAGCCCCGGTTCAAGTGTTCCTCGAGCATTGGCCAGCGGGTGTGCTCCGCGCCGGGAGTACAGCTCCAGCGACGGGCTCCATTGGGGGGAGATGAAAGAAACCGTTCCAAGTTCCAACCAAAGTCGGTGCAGCCCTGAATTGATTCTCATCGGAGGCGTGGCGCGCCCGAATTCAGCAGCAACCCGTCATTTTCCAACGCCTCTCCCTCAAAGAACACTTCTCAGCTCTCAGCACGACGCGTGCACTGGACGCTCGCACGGTGGAGTCTTAGCATCTCTTGTAAGGCGGATTTCGGCAATTGGCCAGCCTTCCGCATGCAGACCCTGATGGACCTCACGATTCCCAGGGCAGCTTGCAGCAAGACCCAACACTGGATCACTTCAGTGGGCGCCCCCAATTTCGCTGGACGTTCTCACGGAAACACTACACTGATCGAGCAGGTATCCATACGTAGCCGTCACCAATCAATCTCATTCTCGAGACGAACACGTCTGACCAAGGTGGTGGCCTGGCACGGTAACTTTGGGGATAAGCTTCAACGCAACCTCGCCCGTGACTTGTGGAGATGGGCAGAAGTGCCCTCGGCCCTTTGTTCAACGTGGACGCTGCACTACGCACGCTCTGCAGACTAACCGCTCTCAACTCAACGACCACAGCAATCCAAGAGGTGGCCGCATGTGACTAACTGACGGACTACTCGTGGCCAGCGAGCGGGCGCCGCGTGGAGTCGTGGCAGTTGACTTCACAAGTGTTAGGTAGGTTCCCAGCAGTCTGGAGCTGCGACTGTCCCCAGCCATTGGTGGAGCTACAATTCAATAAAACCACCATCAACGGCGCAACCGAGACGAAGTGCCCGAGCCTTCTGGAATGCTTCGCAATTTGCAGCTCCTTCGCAGACGTGCCGCCTCGTTGCTGTCCTCGGTACCACCGTCGCTTGCGGTCGTCTCTTGGATGCACTGTGTTGCATTCAACCCTGGCGGAATTTGCCTGTAACGCGCCTAGGCCCAGACAAGCGCCAGAGACACCAGTCACTAATCGCAATTCGTCATTCGCATGGGCAAAGGACTTGTTGAACTTTGAGGACAATTCGAGATACGAATGTCACCTTACGAACTCACATTCTTGGCCTGCCGTTCCCCCAATCCCTAATCACTCATCCGATGACGCTATGCGGTGTCAATCTGCTACAGACTACCAGAATTGGCTCTTAACGCCTCGACTATACCCATTAGCACCTCGTTTATCTGGTCATTTTCTGCTCCTCGCATTGATTTGCGATGCCGAACCAATCTACACATGCAATCGGATGCGATCTCACGATTTCCACCCAAACGGCGCCATCCTTGCAATGCTCAAACTGTTGGACAATGCCAGTGTGGGCGCACCCTCCCGGCCCGACGTGGGGAAATGTGAGAAAACTCAGGATGAAGCGCGCGCGAACACCGTCCCGAAACAGGCTCTCGTCCCATCCGCGCAGTCCCAGAAATGTCCGTCTTTCAGTCACGGATTGATCGTCCTCTGATCCCGCAGAAGCGATGCCGAGTTGACGCACAAAAGATCGCGACGTCGTTATGTCTTCCAGCACATCAAAGGCACGCGCCGGCGGTTGCGGCTTGCGCCTGGATCTCGTCGCCTATCTCGTTTGGTCTTGGTCCTTGCCTTGGCTGAGCCCCTTCTTATTTAAAGGTCTTGTTATTCTCCGAACTCGGTCCGGCCTGTAGTTCGCAAAGTGCAGCAGTCTGCCTTCTGGAACCCCAATGCTGGATCTCTCGGTAAATGATCGGGTCGTGAAATCAGCCTTCGCGGGCTATTTGGCGAACCTGTTCCTGTACACATGAGCCTTGGACAACTCCCTTCGGATCCATCGTCTGCAAGCCTGTAGACAACAAGAGAGTGTCAGCCCGCCTGCTTGCGGCTCGGTTGCGTCTCAGACCAGACATCATCACCCCCGACAGTCGATTCCGCATAGTGGTGCATGGAATAAGCATTCCGTATCTCTACTCATGACACGATTTCTAACTCGGTTCCCTCATGCAAACCTGACGAATCTCAATGCAAAACAGCAATCCCTTTGACAACGACACAAAAGACTGTGCGTGTCTTGCTCTATGTTGAAATATCTCCGGCTAACCCATGTCTTGTATGCTTTTTCTTTGATTTTCGCCCGTAATGCAAGCCTCAGTGATCCTCCCGTATGACAAACGAGGTATAAACAATCAAAATGCCTTTTTTGTCCAAACCGTATAACTTTTTTCTACGCAATATTGTCTTTCCTTGCGGGGTCTTCCTGTGTAATTCCAAATTTCTCAAATCTAACCCTCGGTGAAGGCCTCGCTTCTGGCTTGCGCGGTGCTTGCGTCCTCGCTGCCGTTGTCCTTGGTCGTCGGGCGGTTGGCAATGAGGCGCTGCAGCAAAATCAGTAAACTCGCTTGATCTGTATCGGGCGGGGCAGCCACTTACGACCAGGTTCCTCAGCAGGCAGGCGATCGTAACCTTACCGACGGAGGGGACGTAGATGGCGGCCTTCTCCTTGACTGTGGGGGCATCGAAGTTGCGGAACGAAGAGAAGTTGATGCACACGGCACCCTCGCGGATGAGATCCGTGCTGATCTTGTACTTCTCGGCGGGGACGCCGCCGATGATGACATCGCTGATGGGGAGAACCTCCTCGAGGCCCCAACCCTCCTTGTTGGTGACCTGGTGGCGCGGCTGCTTGATGCCCTGGCCACGGGTGAAGAGCTGGACGCCGGTGATGTCGACGGAGTAGACGGTGGCGCCGTCGTTGGCGAGCAGCGCGGCCAGCGGGCGGCCGTTGACCTCGGAACGGTTGATGACGGTGATGGTCTTGCCGAAGAGGCGGTTACCCGGGGCGAGGATGGGGTTGTAGATCTGCAGGTGCTCGAGGATCTTGACGACGGCGAGGGGCGTGCAGGGCAGGATGGACTTGCGCAGGTTCTGGGGCGGGTCGAGGAAGCGGACGTTGTGGTACATGTTGTAGATGTGCTTGTGGCAGAGGCCCTCGACGTCCTTGGCCAGGGAGACGGTCTCCTGGATGTACTTGTCGTGCGTGGGGTTGCCGGGGAAGATGGGGTAATAGACGATGATGCCGTCGACCTTGTCATCCTCGTTGGCCTCCTGGATCTTCTCCTCGAGCTGCTCCTTGTCGACGCGACGCAGGTCAAAGTTGAAGCCGCTGAAAGGGAAGGCTCTTGTTAGTCACCTTTGCACCTTTCATGTTCTGTGTGTATACGTGTTTTGTGTGATTCTCTCCTGCAAAGACGAAAAGGACCATCTTTGCGGGCAATGGCAGGGCTTGGCCTACTTCTCTACGCAGGTCTTCTGAGACCACTCGGCGTACTGGAGAGCAGCCGGGTCGTCGTTGGCAAGGAAGGCAACGAGGGTGGGCTTGAAGACGCCGCTGCCCTGGACCTTGGCGAGGGTCTCGTGAACCTCAGCCAGGAGCTTCTTGGCAATGGTGTCGGCCAGAATGACCTTGCACGTCTTGGGGACTTCGGACGCCATGGCTGAGTCTGGATCTCCGGGAGACTTGAAATGCCTTCACAGCGCGTCAGCTAGGGCTCTCTTCCCCATGATCATTGGTATCACTCACTTCCGTTATCTGGAGGTTGAGTGAGTGCCTATCGGCTTCTATCCCCGGATTAGTACTGCCGTCTTGAAAGCCCCACCATCTTGGACCCCGCGATGCCGCATTATTGGGGTAAGATGAATGAGGAAAGGGGAAACTGACTGCCTAGAAGCGCGGGAGGTCTGCGGATTGGACAGGAAATGAGAGGCTCAGATCCAGGATTTGAGTCCAGAAGACAGAATTGGCGCGGTTGAAGTGAGAAAAAAAGATGGTTCCGTAAAATGACCGTGAACGGCTATGAGTATTTTGGAGGGGCACTGGCTCCGACTTCGACCTCCAAATTTTTTTCTCTCTGCTGGCGCAGGACCCCGCGGCCCCTGCGCTGAAATTTACCCCTCCATAGACTGCCCGCCCAATCAGGACTAGCGCAATGTCACAATTGTTCATTTCCAACTTGAAAATGAAAGGCTATCAAGATTGTTTAGAGATTCTACGATGGTAGATGATATTTGGATAATTCTTTTTTCTTCATGTAAATCAGTGACATCACCAAAATACACACTCAACGTCAAACCTCAAGAAATCCCGGAAAACGAAGGACTAGAAGGAGGAGGCATGCTAATCCTGGACAGTCACCGTCATCGGACATTGGTTCCTCCAGGCCGCGATAAGCCTGATAAGAGACACACCGCTTGCCCAAAGCATATCCCCCACCACCATCTCATCTGAGTAATTATCTCACAGCCTGTCACCGAAAGCCGGCCAGTGAAGTGAAGCTAGTATCAGTTGACGAAAAAGTTTTGAAGCCTTCCTGTTGGTGCACTGAAAAATCCTACCCGCGCCTTCCTACCTCGTCTATTCTAGATCATCAGATGGAAGAGATCTGAAGTTTTGTATCTAACCCCTGAAAGCGGCCACCATTTTGAGCAGGTGCGGGGTGTACTTCATAGCCAAGTGCGGGTGCGCATCGCAACTTCTGATTTTGATTTCAACGGCCCAATCTCACTATTCAGTTTTTCTCCAACCAACTTCCCTTCTTCAACTACAAAAAACATCAGCAGAGACACAACTTGAACATTTCAGCCATACACTTGCTCTTAGGGCCTTCGAAAAAGACATCATCGCAAACAACGCAGTGCCTGAAGAGGCTGGGTATCATGGCAGATTTCAGGAAATTGGCACTAGAGTATGTCCTCAGCGACGACCTCGAGAGACATGCATCGATCACCAAGGAAGCATCTTCAGGTAAGCCCTATCAGACGTTGAGACCCAAGGCCCCTGGACAGGCAGAGTGCTGATCCCTGATTCTAGCAATACAATCAGCACCTAGACCCAGCAATCCTGTGGCGAGATGGGTTGAGTCCATCAGGCCGTGGATGCCCAATGCCAACGCCGACCAAATGGAAGACAGCGAGGATGGAGAGTCAAGTGGCGACATCATTGCCCGCTCCAAAGGTGAAGGCCCTCGTCCCGGTAGTACGCTGTAGGCCAATACTAACCCTGGTTTAGCCCTTGGCTTCCTGGCAGGGACATTGGAACATTTGGACCCCGGCTTTCTGAAGGCAGATCAAGGTGAATGATATTGCTCTTCCAGTAGGAATCTCCATTGACCAGTCATTGCAGTGAATCTCCTTGTTGCATTCTTTGGCAGCATGTTCAAGGTCGATCACAAAGCAGGCATTATGCCAGCCGCCAAAGCACTCGAACGAACGACCAGTATGAAGGCATTTCAGCCCTCCAAAGGGAACGACATCATTCAGAGTATTTGCAGTCTCGGTGATGACTTCAAAAACCAGGTCGCAGAGACTCGCGCCACGGTGTATGAACTCTTGGACCATCTCGTCACCAACCCCGATGTTGCAAGCGAGTTGCAGTACCAGCACGGCGCTACTACCGGCTTCATAACAGACCTCCTACAGCTTTGCCGCAACGAGAGAGATCCTAAATGCTTGATGATCTGGTTCAAGATCCTCAAGACATTCCTTGCCGACTATTCCCCCGCACAAGAGCTCGTGGACGAGATTTTCGGCATTTTTTCAGCATACTTCCCAATCTCACTGAGAGCATCGCAACATCCATCTGGTATCACCGCAGATGACCTCAAGTCTGCACTTCGAGAATGTTTCTCTGCGCACCATCGGATCGCAAGCAAGGCGATCCCGT
Source organism: Colletotrichum aenigma (assembly GCF_013390185.1). NCBI lineage: Eukaryota > Fungi > Ascomycota > Sordariomycetes > Glomerellales > Glomerellaceae > Colletotrichum > Colletotrichum aenigma. Next base: position 2,148,035 of record NW_023500913.1, read on the forward strand.
ATCTAATTGGAAGGCTCGATCAAGGAGATAGTGTGACTGTGAACGTCAAGGCGAGTAGCCATTTCGGGAGTGTGACCGTGCTAAACTGACAGTGTTATAGGTTGATATTCTCAAAACGCTGACCGCCTGCCTGGTGAAGTATGAGCATGTCCAGCAAGGAATTACGCCCTTCGTTGAGAAGATCTGGGGCAGTCTGAAGTACGAGGTACGCAACGGAGAAATTGAGGACACGATCAACGCTACGCTCGAGGTCATTCGTACCATTGCCAAGAGACTCTCAGGTGACGAGCTGAGAGATTTCGCCCTGACCGTCCAGCGAGACTGCTTGGAAGACCTCGCCAACCCGATATACACGGCAGCTTCAGGCAAACTGCTTATTAGCGTGCACAGCGCGAAGCCCTCAGCGTTTGCTCTTATGATCGCTCCCTCCATCACCCATGTCAAGGACAATCTTCGTCACACGAAGTCACCCGAACACACCAAAAATCTGTTGATTTTGCTCAATTCTCTCCTTGAATTGAGACAAGCTCTTATCGGTGGCGGGGCGGAACTGTCCGTTGACGACGCAGCTGCTTTCAAGGCAACAGAGCCGATGCTTGCACCCCTCTACAAACAGGCATATCTGCCTCCCTTTCAACAAGCAATCCAAGACGGTGCACAGAAGGAAGAAACCGCCATCGGACAGCAAGCTATCAAGGGTATGGGCCTCATGGTATGCCAGCGCGCCGCTCAGACAGGATTGTCCACACAGCCTATGCTTCCAGAGGCCACTCTGTCCGAGATTTGCGATGATCTAGCAAGTGTGATCCTCAAGGCGCCAGAGAGATACGCTACAGACGAGCTTCAGGCTAACATAGCCGACGAAGCGGTGCTTGCTCTCCAGAAGGCAACCACAGCTTACCCGCCAGCTCTGGAAAAACTGGTCGAGGACAGCTTCAGAGTATGCGAGCCGTATATTGCTTCTCCTGAGACGTCGGTCACTGGCTTGATCGGAACTCTTGAGCAGATCATTCCTAAGCTAGCTTTCATCAGCTGCTCTCAGGTACCCAGCCAAGCAAACAAGTTCGGCAATTACATCCTTCTACTCGGTGTACTGTTGAAGAACCTGCAGTCTATGCTTGACATCAAGGCACCTCCCCAGGTTTGGTCAGTATTCGCATCTGGGATTCAGATGACGATGAGATACTACAGAGATGCTATCCATGCACTCGTTCCCCGATCCAGCGCCCTCAACTTCAAGGATAAGCGCTTCCACCCCGAGACGTGGGTCAACTATGTAGCAGCTCGATACCCCCAGCTGCCCCGTGTTGATGGCGAGAGTTCCGATTCGGCTGCTGCTGTTGACGCTATGGATGTTGACAGCAAAGAACAACCTCTGGAGAACGCTAGCGATGAGCTCCATGGAGATTTTACTCTGATCAGTTTGTTTGTGGTACGACAACTCTACAGAAGGGCGACGAGGATCGTCAGCTATGCGGATGACACTGAGCTGTCCCTTGAGCTAAGTACCGATTTTGTGAACAAGGACCCTGACGCGCGGAACTTTGAGGACTGTTATCTGCATTATATCAGCACCATGGCCTCCTTTGTCATTCGGGAAATGAATGAACTGGAGCAGACTGCGCTGCTCCTCAATGAAGAGGTTGTAACTCTCTTCCGCGGCGATGACGAATACTTGCACAGCGACCCTACTCATGCACACCCCTGGGCCAATGCTCAATTGCGAGATGCCATGTTGCGAACTGTCAGCCCAGCAAAATCTTACAGCATGCGCGATCCCCCCAAATTTCCTATTAGTGGCTTCAGTCAAGGCCGTGCTGTTGTACTCTCGTTGGGTATTGTTCAGCCCTTGCATCCCACAGCTATTCAACGCTTGGTAAGTTTATTCCGAGTTTCTTCTGGAAAACGGTGCACTGAGACGTCCCAGGTCGAGAGAGGAACAGCCCACCAGATTCTAATTGCAGGTCTACTGTCCCGCGATCATTCAGCTTCTCCCCGTTCACGCCACATTGTCGCTCATATCCTGACGATTCTTGCCAACAAGTATGCAGTCGAGAAGCTGAGCGAGATAGTGGCAATGATTGAGCAACAGATGAAGTTTGTTGTTGGCGATGGAAGTCTGTCAGAGGAATCGGAGAACGAAACTGGCTTCCTTGAGCACGAGGCAAAGAGGATCCCAGGAGAAACCCCGGCTCAGGCGAGGGCTAACCTGGCAAGGCCTGTCTATGCTATCACTGCGGGTGTTCTTCGAAGGTACACAGGTAATGCCTTTAAACAGGTTCTTTCGGCTATCCAACTCGGCCCTGCCAACAAGGAGACTGGCCACACTCTTGCCCGCAACTTTGAGATCATTTTCTCTCCTTATGGCTGTCTGGCAAAGGAGTACTATGGACTAGCCAAACCTTTGTGGCTGCAGAGGGCTTACTTCGAGTTGGTCAAGCCCATGCTGGCAAAGGCTTGGCCCGCTGGCTCCAATAGTTCCGAGGACATGCTGGTGGCTGCAAACTATAGCATTGCTGTTCTTGCTGCTGTCAAGCATCTCCCCTTCAACATCTACGAGGACGATACAGAGGATCTGGTGAGACTCGTGCTTTGCGCTGTCCGCTACCTGCCCTCTGGTGGAGATGTGCAAGCAGGTCTCAAGGTCTTGGAGGAAATCGCCCAGAGATCGCCTGAACGCATCAAGCCTTTCCTTAAGAGCATCATCGAGGCTTGCATCTCTATTTACACCCGAGGCGGCTCCCAGAGCGAGGATTCAGCGTGGATGCCGGCCGGGTATATGCCGTTCGACCATTCGGACATCAGCCAGGCGCAATGCCGATATCTCGTCGTCCGTCTCCTGGGTCTTTTGCCTCCCCAGTTCGAGGACCGTCATCTGCTTGACTCTGCGGCACATGTCCGTCGCGTACTGTCGCAGTCATCGGGTGATCGAGTGCGGGAGGTTCGGAAGGCTGCTCTTGTTGCACGTGCGGCTTGGGCAGAGGTCAAATAAGAAGAGACCGGATGTGTAATTTGGATAAGCGGGCGGGTTCTGCTGGAAAAGACGCGTGTACGGCGCAACCTGGATATGCATATAGACATTGTCATTGAGGGGATGCCGGCATGGCGAGGCGTTCAGGGGCTTAAATCACACTTAAATTAGAACCAGATATAATGAGATCAGGGTCAACCAACGCTGTTTGCACAGCTGCGGAACGATGGAAATAAAATCGCATGCTTTTTGCCCCTCTCAAAGCCCTTGGTTACTTTACAAGACGATTCAGCATTTAAGAAGTGTAGAGCGAATCCCTGACTAGAGCCGAACGACTATCTACGCCTTGCGTCGCTTGCTAGATCCTTTGGCCGCTGCCTCGGCGCCGCTTCCGCTACCCGTCGCGGTGCTCTCGGCGTACAGAGCGTCGAGAACGTCGGCAGAGTAGGTTTGGGAGGTGGACTGAACGCGCTTAGGATCAAGCTTGCCAATGGTGGGGATGTTGGTAGCGAGGTTCTCCTGGAATGGCGAAGCGACGAAGTGGCCCTGAGAGTCGAACCATTGGTTAAAGGGCTTCGCAAGCTCGAGAGTCTTGCTTGCGCCGTTCTTGGGTGTGATGGTGATCTTCATATTGTAAATTGGTACATTCTTCTTTGTTGAGGTTGCAATGTTGATCTGTCCCAGCTGGTGTAAGTCATTGGGTTCGTAGACAAGGATCCGACGCTGCAGATGGAGATGACGCTGGCACTTACCTTTTCACCCGACGGCGATGTGCCCTCGTATACGGTGCCCGCCTCCTTGAGCCAGATCCATAGCGTCAGAGCGCCGTTCAGGATCGAGTAGACGACCACGGCGGCCGCAGTGTAGTACTTGGTCGCGTCGAAGCCGAACTTGTAATCCCAGCCAAAGCAAGCGGCGGCGATCAGGAACGCGCCCCAGCCGAGGCCCAGACGGACATCGGTCAAGGTGTGGGACTGGGTGAACTTGAGGGAGTTGAGGTAGTTGGGGAGCGCATCGTCCGAGGTGTTCTTGAGATCTGGGGTAAGCTGTTAGTGCGGATGCGACAAAGATGCACGAAAAATGGCAGAAACGTACCGGCCAAGTTGTGGACCGTTATTCTTTCTGAAGACGACATTTTGGTAATAATTGCGCGCGGGGTAGAGTGATCCGGTTCCAGTGTTCGCTGCTTCGTAGTATGGCGGGCATGGGATTTGGGTTCGTTTTATGTCTTGTAACCTCCAGCCTGGCTTTCGGAGCTAGGACAGCTTGGACCCCTGCGCGAATCCATTGTCGAAAAGTGAAAGTGGAAGGTGGTCTTTCGGAGCCCCGCCAAAACTCTTTTTCCGAGAGGAGCTCTCCACCAAGATGATGGGGTGCAACGTCGACCACCAGCTCGCAACCGCCAGGCCGTAATTGCAACGACAAGCGTCATCACAATCTTTTCGAATCATCCTGCCCGGCGCTCCGAGTCAATTACGTCCGCCATGGCCCAGGCTCCGGTGCAGACGATCCATCGGGATCCCCAGTTGTTGTACGTATCTACCGCCAATTGTCCATTCGGCATGTAGGGACTAATCGAAGCAACGCAATAGCTACTGGATCTTGTTCCCGATTACCGTGGTCATGATCTTGACTGGTATTCTGCGACACTATGCCTCGGTCATGCTCGCCACCCCGCCCAAGAAGCTCGACAAGCCTGCTCTCCGCGAGCAACGCGCCATGATGCATGGCGTCGGCGTGCGAACGAACCACCACGTCCTGTCGAAGAAGTCATTCGAGGCGCGCCGTGACACGCTTGTTGCTGCGTATGAGTCTGGTGCTTACCTCAAGGACCCCGATCGCAAGGGCCAACCCCCCGCGAACCCGCTCACGGACCCGGGTGCGATGGACGGCATGATGGGCATGATGAAGAACAACATGGCGATGATTATCCCCAACACGCTGATCATGAGCTGGATCAACGCCTTCTTCAGCGGATACGTCATCATGAAGCTGCCGTTCCCGCTCACCATCAAGTTCAAGAGCATGCTCCAGGCTGGTGTCGCGACCAAGGACATGGATCCCCGATGGATGTCTAGCATCAGCTGGTACTTCCTCTGCATCTTTGGTTTACAATCTGTCTTCAACTTCATTCTGGGAAGTGACAATGGTAAGCTAGTCTTGATAAGGGCTCCCTAAAAGTGGGGGTACTGACGTGAAGCAGCCGCCAGCCAGATGGCCCAGCAAATGGGACAGATGGGAGGTGCCCAGGGCGCCCCCCAGATGTTTGGGCCCGGTGTTGACCCCGACAAGCAGTTCAAGGGCGAGGCCGAGAACATTGCCGTCGTTGACCACTACTCAGTTCTGGATGATGTGGAGCAAAGACTGCTCTCGGGTATCAAGTTATAGAATTGTAGAACAATGTACATATCCGTGCCGCCCATGCGCCTTCCAGGTCTTTATCTTCTTCCCGTAAAATAATCAATGCATCGCCTGTGAGATAATCAAGGACCGCCCAAGTACTACTCGCTGCCCTGACCATCCCACCAGAGACACACGCCGAGACCTTCCATCGCCATCGTGCCCTTCACCTTGTATGGTGGCTTTGGCGGGGCGGCCTCCTCTCCTTGACTTGGCCCCGCAGGCGTCTGGTCGTGCCACTCCTCGTCAATAACTTGGAATCTGACCATTTCGTGGTTGTCATAGAAGAGTCTGTCGCCTTCAATATTCCAGATCCACAATTGCTCCGAGTGGTTGCTGGAACAAGTTAGTCCAGACTGGGCTTTGATATCATGAGTGACTTTCACTCACTATTCGGCACCCTCGGGGAGCTCATCGAAGGGGATAAAAATGTCGTCGAAAAAGTCTGTTCTCAGGTTGATGCCGGCTGGCGTAGAACTCCTGATCCTGCCAATCATGACCTCGCCCTTGAACGGTCTGAAGACGATCATTCTAAATTCAACTAGAAGAACGTTAGGCATGCGCTCTTCCCGAGCACATTTCTCACATACCGTTGACGTTGACGAGGCCGGTGCCGTGGCCGATGAGTCCTTCTGAGGTCCAGAGGATGTCATAGAGACATATGCAGAGGCCAATCTTTTGGATAACCTTGTTCGCGTACTTTGCGTTGATATTGTCCTCAATTGCGGCACCGCTCTTCTTGCGGAAATCCTCTGGTGCGATCTCGACTAGATCGGCGATTTTGGTCTGCGGCCGTGTTAGTGATACGTCCAGGTGAAAATTGCAGGATCGAAACCTACTAGGATGAACATGTTGGGCAATTATTTGCTGGCGATGAGGGCCTCTGGACGATTAAAAAGACACTATTGAAGGATGGAGACCCTCAGATCGTCGTCTCGTAAGAGGACTCAATTAGAAGCTAAAGCGCCTTTCAAGGAAGGAATTTCAGGTGAGTCGCTGGCCGTCTATGAAATCGCAAAATCGGCAAAATCGCGGGGCGCCTGGCTGGAAAAGACACCCGCTGTCACACCGCCCTCTGGTTCTGGCCTAGCCAAGGGTCGGCTCAGCGGACCAAAGCGCCCCCAAGGCAGCCATAAGACACTCCCAAGGTTAGTCGACCCGCTGGAACAGTTATTGCGGCCACCGAAACCACATCCCTGAGCCAGGACAGAGCCTGGAACTCTGCCCGCAGAAAGGAAGAAAGTTGCTGGGCTCCACCTTCTGCTGCAGCTTCGCGTCAGGGAACTTGCAGTCTGCATCAAGCTGCGTCTCCCGCCTCGCTCTTCCTTCTTTTTGCATTTCATCTTTGCGAGGTGTCTTGTTCCGAGGTTGTCTTCCTGCTTCCAGAAAAGATTCATCCTTTGAGATCGATTTGCACCTCATCACCCTTTTGCCCCCTTCCTCCCTGCAGTTCGATACGATCGCAAGCGCTCACCTTCGAAAGAAGCAATCTGGTACGCCACCAAGTTTCTTGGTCGACCTAGCTCCTTCTATCATCGAACATCCCGTAAATATCACAACGGAGAAGACCCGAGCCGAGCCTTCGAGACACGAGCTTCAACGTTGCCGAGCCAAGATGTCCGGCTACAACTACGGCCCGCCGCCACCTCCTCCCCAGGCGGCACAAGCGAGCCATCCTGGATACGGTCATCACGGCGGCCCCTATCAACAACACCCTAGAGGAGGTGGTGCTCCTCCCGGCCGAGGTGGCCGTGGTGGTTATACGTCTGGCGGTCGTCCCGAATACCCGCCTGCTCCTCAGCCTCAGTACGAGTACGGTCGCCAGCAGCCCTATCCCCAACACAGCCCTGCGTACGCAGGTCAGCCCACGGGCGGCAGTTATCCTCCCCAGCAGCAGTGGCACCACGATCACGCCCATCCTACGCCTCAGCATGGCGCCCACGCTCCTGCTCCCTTATCCAGCTCCAACTACCATCCTAATTACGCTCCCCAAGTTTACTCCCATCCTCAACATGCCCAACCGCCTCCTCATCAGCCAGGATACGGGCCTCCCCAGCAGCAACAGTATGGGCAACCTTACCAACATCCTGCACCATACAGTGCCCCCCAACAATGGTCTGGTCATGATCAACACAATCAGAACCATTACAGTGGCGGCCGCGGCCGCGGCGGATACGGCAACGATCGAGGTGGCTCGCGAGCTCCCAACATGAGTACACCAGCCCCTGCGGCATACGGCAACGAAGGGATCCAGCATCAAGTGAATGGTGGATACGGTCAACCGTACGGAGACCCTCGCGCTCAGCCGGTTCCGTACGCGCCTCCTACCCAGTATCCCTACCACGCTCCGCCGCCTGCTCCTCATGCTTCCGGCCCAACACACGAGCCACACTACAAGCATGATGGACATGGCGGTCGTGGACGAGGTGGCTTCCGCGGGAACAACACGCGAGGCCGTGGAGGCTTCCAACACGGCAACGATAGAAGCCGTCACCGCCAGCAAGGAAATCATCATAATAATCGTCAAGATGGAGGATTCCACAAGCATGATAACAACGCCGCTTCTGGTAAGAAGAAGAAGCGCAAGACCAACACGTTGGGTCTTACGCCAGGCCAAGACTCGGACTCTGAAGACGATGAGATGGAAGAGGAGACTCTTCGCAAGCTGATCGGCGCCGATGCTTTACAGTGAGTGGGAAATAAACAACAAGCTAATGGTCCGCTAATGGAATGCGTAGGGTCACTGATGTTGCTGCCTATATCGCCGAGCGGAAGAAGCGCTTCCCCACGGCCGCACGAGTTAAGGCAAAGAAGTCTGCCGAGGTGGCACACGGAAGCAGCCACAAGTTTGCTGCCGCTTTAGAGAAGGAAGAATACCTCGCTATCAAGCTGAGAAAACAGCTAGAAAAGGTGGAGTCGTCCATCAAACGCAAGCGTGAACAGCAGGACGAGGGTGATGAGATGAGAGACAGCTCCCCTGTTGAAATTAAGTCTGAAGACGACGAGCCAGAAGTCGCGTCTAGTCGTGCTCAGCAAGCCCCCCCACCACCCCCGCCAGCTAAGAAGGCAGATGTTACGAAACACTGCAAGTACTACTCGACGGGAGGTACGTGTGGCAAGAAGGGCAAGTGCCGTTTCGTCCACGATCCCGCTGTCAGAGAGGCGGCCATGAAAGAGCGGGAAGCGAACAACGGGGCACTTACCATCCAGCAGCGCTTGATCCTCAACGACAAGGATCAAGAGGATTTGACGGTTCTCCAGTCAATCCAGTATCTGCGAGAAAAGGGCCTTATGAAGGATGACGAGCAGAGCACATCCAACGGTACGAACGGCCATCATGCTCCCGTTGGCCAGAAAAGCAGCCTGCCAGCTGCACCAGCCTCACTCCCACCACCGCCCGTGAAGCATCACAATGGGCTCCCTCCACACAATCCTCCTCCCTCCTCACTCTCTGGCAGCGGCGGTTCTACAGTTCGATACAAAGGCTGGAATCTGAGTGGATATGGGAACTCAGGTCTCAAGTTGGAAGATCTACCATAGGATTGCAGAGCTCCTGACTACTATTGAGACACATGGGCCTGGTCAAGACGCTGAGCACTTGCGCGCCGCTTGTCACAGTAGAGAACCCGTCCCTCGTCCGCCAGAGTTTGGTGGGCGGCAGTGTTCCTCCAGGGTCTCTTGCCTCCGCGGAGAAGTTATCCTTGAAAAGCAATTTGCAGCCGCAACACCAGCAACGTTTGCATTTGTTTGTTCCTTTTCCCACTCGGGTGTTAAACAGGAGGCACAAATCAGGTGACAGAATTTCTTCCTGCCGCCTTCTTATACCTTCTTTCCCCATCTTTGCTTGCCATCAACATGGATGGTTGCATTTCTGGCTTTATTTTTTCTTCCCTTGTTAGCCAAAAGGCTTACAGGGCGCAAAGTTTGCGGTCATAGATCGCGTGTAACAACAAACGACATGCGGACCGGATGACCCACTGCCGTAGTCGTTCGTCGCCAGCCTGGTTCAACATCACGTATCGGAGTTATCAATTGCGGAAGAGCGGAGCTTAGTAGCCCCGGTCGCTGGCTCACAGCAGGTCTCTTGTGGAATCTTGGGCAAGATTGGAAAGCTGGCGTTGGGGGATGGGATCATGCGATGGAACGGGTAGATTTGATACCCCGTGGATTATGGCATTGGGGCTCCCATAGATTGAGACATACGGATTACATAACGTTTGAGCAATATCACCAAGACGACGTGGCCCTGTGGTTTAACAATAGGTTATTTCTGACTACCCAATAACCTGACTACGTAAGACAATCTACTTTTCCAATCAAACGGGCAAACGCATTACGTGATTCTGGCTGGGTACTCTCCTGTTACAGAGCCGCCAAGTTCTCGGCATTCTGTCAGGTATTTCAGCACCAATCCTCCCCCTGGGACCTTAAGCTTGGTTCTGACCAGTAACTGGCACAGACGTAATAATATTAGGCTAATGTTTGTTGGCCCCTGAGGTATCATCTTGCGCGCGTGGCATGTCTATACCCTTCTCTCCAAAGAAGAAAGTAAGGTGAAAACCGCCAAATGAAGTCGGCCGTGTGTGCCGTGAGTAATTCCCTAACCCAATGATGACAAAACAAATACAGTAACGCCGTCGCTAATGTGATGCTGCCGCGCCGCGCCTACCGGTGCAAATGCCCTTAGTGCCCAGGTTCCTATTCCCCTGTGATACCGTCTGAAGCGCCGGGGCTCGTGACTAACGCCGTCCACGCTGCTGCTCGTAGAACCTGCGCTTACGCTCTTCCTTCTCAGCCTTAAGTCGCTTCTCGAGCTTCTCCTGCTCGAGATCCTCTCTGCGAGCTACACGCTCTGCCATCTGCTCTTCCTCCCATACGTCGTCCATGCCGGCCTCCATGTCTGAAGAGCCGTCCGAGTCGTAGGTGTAACGGGGACCAGCATCGTCTTCTTCGTCATCATACTCGATGAAGTCGTCGAGTTCTTCGTCTTCCTCGTCTTCGTAGCGAGACCTTCTCGCGGAGCCGCCATAGCGTGGTGCAGGGCGACTATTGAGGAGGGCACCGCCGGGAGTTGGCTTCTTCTTCGTTGAGGTTGCACCGGGTCTCGGGCGGGCAGTGCCAGTGTATCCTGTGGTCGCCACGGCTGCCTTTTTGAGCTTCTTTTCCTGCTCCTCCTCAGCAGCGCGTGCCTTTGCTGCAGCTCGAGGGTCCTTTGCTCGGTCAGGCGCGCCATTCCTGGAGGACCCGTTTGTACCAGCCCCGTTGCGTGCCGGGGCACCTGAGGATGGCCTGGACGTGCCTTGGAACTTTGACGGTTGTCTCGCAGCTCCGCCCTTGGCCGCTGCCGCCTTTGCATCCTTCTTTGCCTGTAACGCCAAATCCTCACGTTCTTTCTTGGTGAGAACCTTCTCAACAGGCTTGTGTTGAATTTTTCCGACTTGGCCCATCGATTCTTGAGCCTTCTTGGCACGCGCCAAAATCTCAGCAAAAGACCCCTTTTTCGGGGCTGCACCATCCTTTGGAGGGGCGGGTGATGGTCGGCTGGGCAGAGTGGAGGTGGACCTCGATGCACCAGACCCGTTTAGGGGTCGCGCACTGGAGGTGCTGGGCTTCGCTGATGATGTGCCATTGCCCAGGGGTTTGGGTGTTGATGATGTTCGATCTGAGGGTCGGGCTGCGCTGCCTCGGAAGCCAGTAATGGTCGTCGCCTTTTCCGCAGGTCGCGAAGCGGGTCTCGGGGCGCTAGCGGGCTTCGAAGCTGATGACGAACTGGGCGCTGTGGTGCTGGTTCGCGGCGTCTTATTTGAAACGGTACTGCGCAAATCATCGTCTGCTTTTCGTTTCGGGGCGGCAGCGATGGCCGGCCGTGTCGGCGCCGGAGAGGTGCTCTGTGACTTATCGCCACTTATTTGGGCGAGAAGATCTCCGATCTGGGAGAGGGGGTAAGCGTTCGTCGGCCAAATGAGTTTCTGCGAAGCGGAAATCGCAGGAGGTCGCGTGCTCATTGAACTTACCGGCATGTTGACGGTCTATTACAGCCAAGTATCGTCAAGCAAGGGTCTAGATTGCTTGAAGCAGCCGTCAGGATGCATTAGGCAGAGGCTTGAGTCATCAGTATGGAAAGTGCGAGAACCCCAAGTTTTCTGCGATTCAGCGAGCCCAGTGCCCCCAAAGACTTGGAGAGACGCGAGCCTGAACGTCGGCCGAAATCGTGGGAGTCCCGGGTGGAAAAATCGCGAAAAATGAGGCGATGGTCGCGGAGGACAGGCAACGGGCGTCTGATGGTCGGGAAAGTCGAAAGTTGGGTTTCGGGGGAAACAAAAGGAAGTGGCGTTGGAGTTGGCAAGTTTATATCTGCTGGCCTGGGGGTAGGAATCAGTGGTACTTCCAGCACTGTGCCTCTGCCTTATTACCAGCCTGGACTTCCAGGCTTTCGGAAGTGCAGTGGCTCCGGTTCCGGGAGTGCCGAGCTTCCAGGTTCTCGTCATTTATCGCGATTCCCACTGGAAGATGGCAGGGTCCCGTGCACTTAGGTGGACTCCCAGGGGAGCTGACGGGCAGGTGGCTGGTGAGCTGCCCCGCCACAGACGGCCAGCCACTCAGCATCGGGCGCTGGCCCCGCCCTAAACGCCTGTTAGGGTCTAATATTCGCCCACAGCCGTGACAAAAGGCGAAACTTTTTTTTCGCAACCAACTTTCCGAAGAGACAACCACCGCCAACTATCCTCTTAGGACTCGAAGATTCAGTCTCCGCCCAACTTGCGGTTAAATTGATTGACCTCTCGTGTTCTCTTCAAGAAACTGTGAGTCCTACTCCCCGCTGCACTACTCCCTCGCCGACGTTGTCACTGCCGGTAATGCCTGTCGCATCCTCCGCCGCTTGCGAATATCTTGAGGGCTCTTGGCTGACCTTCCTCTCTGATCCAGAAATACCACAATCAAAATGAAGCACCTCGCCGCTTACCTTCTCCTCGGCCTCGGTGGCAACACCTCCCCCTCTGCCAAGGACGTCAAGGCCGTCCTTGAGTCCGTCGGCATTGAGGCCGATGACGAGCGCCTCAACAAGCTCATCTCTGAGCTCGAGGGCAAGGACATCAATGAGGTCAGTTTTCTCCCGGCAGGATACTTGCCTGACTTTCTTTTCCGTGAACATGCGCGCTGACTTCCCCACAGCTGATCTCTGAGGGTTCTTCCAAGCTCGCCTCCGTCCCCTCTGGTGGCGCTGGTGCTGCTCCCACCGCTGGCGGTGCCGCTGCTGGCGGTGCTGCTGAGGCTGAGGCCGAGGCTCCCAAGGAGGAGGAGAAGGAGGAGTCCGACGACGACATGGGCTTCGGTCTCTTCGACTAAATACCCTTCTCACGACGCTGATGACCGGCCGAGTGCCCCGACCTCATCAAAGAAGTCACGCAGCAACATCTGGCCGACATTTTCGCATGTCATTCGCATGGGGGAACTCTTGGGTTGGACTTCGACGCACATTTGTGTAGGGAAACCGGCTGTTTTCGGACAATTGAAAAGCTCGCTGCTTCTTTGAAAACAATTCTCCCCCGTGATCGTGAAATTTCTATCATGTGTTGCCGTTTGGGACATTGCGCTCCTTCCACCGTCCTGCAGTACAGGCGCGGCGTCTTGCACCAAGAATACATGTACCCACATCCTCCTACATGCGGGGCATTGGGTCCGTAAGGCGTCTAATGGATCTCGAGTGCGCACGTGTCTAAGCGATTTGAATGGAAGCTTTGGCCATGCCGGTTCGCACCGTCGCTCACTCCGGTATGCGTCTGCCTCAGGCATAGGGCGATGTGCAAATTTCATGCGACGAACAGGGGAATGTGCTGCCTCGCGTCCCACCCTAAGCTCTGCCAGCCAGTTGCCCGGACAACTTAGTCTGCCGAACCTGCCCTCTCATTGGCCGACCCCTGTTAGCCCCAAATACTGGGAACGTCGTTGAATTCGACAAGGAACCGACACATCCCCCCCAGCATTACAAGATGCTAATGACGCGCCGCATAAACTAATCTTTCCTCCATTTTCAATCCTTTGGATCATGGGCACCATTGACACGTAAAACATCCTTTACTCGACAGAAACAATCGCTTTTGCAGCGGCAGGTGGTCAGTCTCCGAGACGTGGAAGGGACGCGCCGAATTGCTCGATTACCTACATTGCTCACACCTGCAAAACAAACCTCCACCCCCAACCACCTCGACCGGAAAAAATGGACATGTCGACAGCTTCGCCCACCCCGATGGGTACCGCTGGCACCGGATTGTCACGACGACCTTCGCAGAGACAAGGCCTCCGTCGACTGCCCTCGCGCCCGCACTTGGGCCGAACCGAATCAAACCCTGTTCACGCGACAGCTGCTGCACCTGCTCTGTCTAGGAAGGCGGATTCGCAACAGTACGCCATGCACGATAGCTCCGACGATGAGATTCCGGTCCCCATGAAGCTCAGCGCTCTCACCAAGGCACTCCTTAACGATGGCGGCTCCGCCCAACCTGAGCGTGCACCATCCCCGCCACGAACGCGCCGTCGCGCAAGCAACCTTGCTGCGTCGACGACATCTGCTACAGAAGAGAGAAGATCCCTCAGGTCCGGAAGTGCGCAAGCACATGAGACGAGATCATCAAAACCCTCATCACCCATGAGAAGCCGCGAGACAAGTCCCGTGCGCAAGAGAGTCGTCAGACTCAGCACAACACCCAAGAGTCTAAGCCAGATGGGACCCACGAAGCGACGATCAACATCACTGTCGCGATCCACCAACCAACGCCCTCGCTCAAGGAGTCGGCCAGAAAGCCGTGAACAGTCTTCCGATGAGAAGCCAGAACCGCCCCAGGACGTCAACACTCCTGCTCAAGGAGTCCGAGTTGTCCGCATTGCCGCCGGCTCATCGGGCAACAGAAGTCGACTTAACAGCTCGACTGGTCATTCGCGCCGGTCTGGGTCGCATTTCGAGCAGGAGCATTCCGAGGAGCCAGTAACTGCCGGCCGACATGCTGCTGGTATCAACCCCGGAAGTGTCTCGCGCCACCCTTCTACCGTCGGAAGGAACGTCAAGCCGGAGGATAACCTAGCACTGCAAGGCTCCATGCGTGTCAAGCGCGTCGGCAAGGTTCCAGGAAGCTTCCTCAGTGGTCCGGCACGACGTGGTCGTAGACGTCAGAGTGAGGAGGAGGCCGAAGGCAATGGCGAGGTTGAGGGCGATGGCTTGATGTCAAGTAATGAGTATGATCGCCAGGGCCGTGAGGCCGACAATGACCTTGCCTCATCATTTTATGGAAACGGCAGGCAACTTGCATCAGGGAGCCCGGTGGCTCTGAGCGATCCTTCAAGACCAGGTCACAGACGACCGACGTCTTACGCAGAGCCTGTCGCATCTGCGCGACAATCACCCCAGGAGAGAGAAGAGCCGGGGGAGATTCACTACAAGTTACCGGCATCTCGACCTCAGGTACCATCTGCCCACGACCAGGAGAACGAAATTCCTTCAATCCTCAGAAGCTCCAAGCCCGCAGTCAGCCTCCTTGGTGAGAAGGAAGAGAAGGTCCCGAGACGTTCCGCCAACCCTGAAGTAGCCCGCCAACAACCTGCTGCTTCTCCTGACCGGAAACCACTGTCTTCGCTTGCGAACAACACCCCTCGCAGGCCGGCGCCGCCACCACCACCAAAGATGTCTGTCCTAGATGCTGCAACCACTTCCGCAGGAGCAGCTACTACCACTCAGGGAAGGCAAAAGCGAAACATCCTCCGTGTGAATGGGAAGTCGTATACAAGGCTCGACTGTTTGGGCCGCGGCGGTAGCGCTAAGGTCTACCGCGTTACTGCCGAAAACGGAGCAATGTTTGCTTTGAAGAGAGTCTCGCTGGAGAATGCAGATGAAGGCCAAATCAGGGGTTATCGAGGCGAGATCGACTTGCTGCGCAAACTCAACGGTGTCGACCGAGTCATCAATCTATACGACTACGAAATGAATGATGAGAAGAGAGTGCTAACGCTGGTGAGTGAGCTTGTCATGTGCTACGCGAACACAACTAATCTAGCATCAGCTTATGGAAATGGGCGAGTTGGATCTCAACACCCTCATCCGAAGTCGACAAAACCCTGAGGCCGCCAAGTTCGATCCGGTTTTCGTCCGTTTCTATTGGCAAGAGATGCTTGAATGTATTCAAGCAGTCCACCAATGCGAGATCGTGCACTCCGATCTCAAGCCCGCCAACTTTGTCCTCGTCAAGGGTCGCTTGAAGCTGATCGACTTCGGCATCGCCAATGCCATTCAGACAGACGAAACCGTCAATGTGCATCGCGAAACGCAAGTTGGCACACCGAACTACATGTCTCCTGAATCACTCCTGGACTTCAACGCGCCCCGAGGTGGGCGTGTTCCTGGTCGACCCAAGCTGATGAAGGTGGGCAAGCCCAGCGATGTCTGGTCACTTGGCTGCATTCTCTACCAGCTTGTTTACGGAATCGCCCCATTTGGTCACATTGCCAACCAGATGGCAAGATGCCAAGCCATTATCAACTGGGACCACAATATCGAGTTCCCTTCAAGGGGGATGGGCGGCATGCCTGTACCCCCCTCATTGATAAGAACCTTGAGGAGGTGCTTGAACCGCGATGTTCACATGCGGCCGACCTGCGAGGAACTCCTCCACGAGACCGATCCCTTCCTTTACCCTAATGAGCTTAGCGAGAAGGCACTTCCAATCGATGAGGAACTCCTTGGTAGAATCATCCAGAGCGTCGTCACGAGATGTCGAGAACGCATGCCGACCGAGGCCGAGGTCATGTCGGTTTGGCCATCAGCATACTGGGCCAGTGTCAGAAAAGCCACGAATAGATCATGAGAGCGTATGGGCGTTAATGTTGGAAAGTTGTATGAAAAGGGCGTCATTTGGCAACTTCACTTTGGATCATGATGACGGACAACATTCACAGCTTGGAGTTTCTGGGGCGTCTTGCTTTAATTCTTATTCGGCTGTTTGCGCCGCACGTTTATCCCATTACCTTGTTTTCGTTATTACCTCAGAGGCAGCGACCTCCAGTTACGGCAGATTACTTCATTCGAGACAGGGACGGACTCCCCGCCCGCTTCAAATTAAAGTTTGAGCCTTATGGCACTCGTTTTAATTACATATCCATGCCCGACTTCGCTCACTCGTGAAATTTGTTTGTCTATTGATACAGTCCCGATATGGAGACATTGGTACAGAGAATCATGCGACCCTGTGTTTTATACACCCGTTCGTGGTACTCGAACAACAATCCAATACCTCTCGGTTTGGAAAACCCCGGGCCGCCTATACCTCAATCTCTTCCGAGCTGTTGATCTTCAACTCGCTAATAGCCAGTGTCGTGTAGCGGTGCTTGCTCTTGACCGTCTTCACCTTCCTCTGCCTCCTCTTCGTCTTTTCCTTGAACCGCATGGGCTCACTTTCAGTACCCGTCACCACAGCTCTGCACTCGTAAAGCCGCTCGTCGATGAATGGCGCGCCCTTGAGGGTGTAGTCTCTGCTACCGATGACGGACGCTCGGTTGAGACGGAGGACGTCGCCGGGTACGACACCAGGCATCTTGAAGGGGAGGCGGACGCTGTCGCCTGGCGTGACGAGGTAGGGGCGTCCGTGGATGTGGAAGGTAATGTAGTGGTTTGGCTGGGCGGCCAGGAATGGTAGAACCGCCTTTACTTGTTCAGAAATGGGTCCTGACGGGATCGTTGGCTTTTGCGCCGCAACGGATTTCTGGGCTATTGAAGGCTCGGCGGCAACGGCACCTGAGGGAGCAGCCGCGGCGGGGGCATCTTCGGCGACGGATGTGTTCTGGGGCTCGATGATCGGCGCCGTAGAGTTGAATCTCCTAGCTTGAATCGGGAGGAGGAATGTAGGCGGGAGGCGGGTGACGGGTGTCCTAAGCTCCAAGACGGAGCGCAACAGGGATCGACTCATTTTGAGAATGTTCGGCGTGGTGAATTGGACCCGGCGGGGGATTTCCAATGGCTTCTGACGTTATGCGCGATTGGACCCAGCCGTCGTGAAGCTCAAAAAAGTTCTAGGAAGGTTCCTAGTGAGGTCCCCCAGCTGTGCTCGGATTAAGGATTGATCCACTCCCGCTTCTGGCGGGCAGGCCCCGCCCGCCGCAACTTTTTCGACAGTCCGAGCTTTCTTATCGATAAGAGAAGTACTGGCGTTTTTTTTCTTCGCGACCCGCCACTTGCCAGCATCGTCAACGCCTGGCGACTCTGTTGACGAACTATCATCACCGCCGTCGCACCGACACTTTTTACGTCTTCGTACCGCAAAGCAAGTATTTTGAAGTCGCTCTCGAGCGCAGGCCATTCAAGATGCCTCAGGTAAGTTACTAGACACTATCGCCTCAGCCCGGCCATGCTAACAAGCCCTCCGTAGAACGAGTATGGAATCCTTCAAACAACCGAAACACCTGGCATTCACTGACATAATATAGGTACATGGAGCGCTGGAGGAAGCAGCATGGTCGCCGTCTCGATTACGAGGAGAGGAAGAGAAAGAAGGAGGCCAGAGAGGGACACAAGGCCTCGAAGGATGCCCAGAACCTCCGTGGCCTCCGCGCTAAGCTTCACGCCGAGAGCAGAAGAAAGGAGAAGATCCAGATGCGCAAGCAGATCAAGGCCCACGAGGAGCGCAATGTCAAGACGAACAACGAGAAGGAGCCCAGCGAGCCCATGCCCGCCTACCTGCTCGACCGCAACAACCCGGATACTGCCAAGGCCATCTCTTCTCAGATCAAGAACAAGCGTGCTGAGAAGGCAGCGAGAGTAAGGAGGCCCCAGAAACGTTTCATGCTGGTTCTTCATGCTAATAATACTCTAGTTTGCCGTTCCCGTGAGTTAGAGCCTACCAAATTGTCGGTACGGTCCAGAACTAAGAAAAGTCCATAGTTGCCAAAGGTCCGCGGCATTTCTGAAGAGGAGATGTTCAAGGTTGTAGGAACAGGAAAGAAAACGCACCAGAAGCAATGGAAGAGGATGGTTAGTAATCCAGCAAGCTGCTTCATTCGTTTTTGGGGCGATGGGCTCGCATTTCCTATGATGCGTGGCATTTCCGCGTATCGATATTAGCATCCACTGACCACAACCACAGATCACCAAGCCTACCTTCGTTGGACAGAACTTCACCCGTGCCAACCCCAAAGCCGAGAGATTCATTCGCCCTATGGGTCTGGTCAGTTTTCAGTTTCTGCAAACTCAATCTGGCAACAAATACAGCTAACGTGCCTTCCACTACGCAGCGCTACAAATATGCCAATGTTACCCATCCCCAGCTCAACGTCACCGTCAAACTTCCCATCGTGTCGGTCAAGAAGAACCCAAATGCGCCGTTGTACACGTCTCTGGGAGTTCTTACTAAAGGAACAATCATCGAAGGTATGGCTCCTAGAATTGGTTGGAAATCCACAGCTGACATCAGAATTCAGTCAACGTCTCTGAACTGGGACTTACGACAGCCAACGGATCGGTAATTTGGGGAAGGTACGCCCAGGTAACGAATAAGTAGGTTCTCTTCTTTTTTTTGTACTTCGTTTTTCATTTCTTCGCGGTGGTGATTCTCCAGATCGATTATTAGCTGACCTCTTCTGGAGCCCTGAGAACGAGGGGACTCTGAACTCAATTCTGCTCGTATAATACGGGAAACAGATACAAGACGATGGAAAATGCAATATCTGGGTGTTCCAAAGAGATTCCGGCGTCTGGAGTTATGGCATCTCATTGAATGGGGTTTGGCTGGATGTCCCCGACAGATTGACAAAATCAGCTTGACCTAGGTAGTTGATAGAAGGTTCTCATTTGTACCTCTAAACGGCGGCCCCATATATATTGTTGATTGCACGCAGGGGTTGGTGACATGCACATTGATACTCAAGATAATCGAAAATTCACGTTGACTATTCTACGCTGCGCGATGCCGCAATGCAACTATGTGATTGAGTTTGAATGATCGCGAGCCTAACTTCGCAGATAGCGGGACGGACCGCACATGGCAAGGTTTGATCCAGGCTATCAGATGAACTCTCGACCTTGAAAGGTCGGAATGAGGAAGTTTGAGACGAAGACTTGGCCGACTTAAGCTCGTAGACTTGATTTCGGGAAATGCTATTTTCCCATTTGGCCCAGGCAAGTCATTGAGATGCGATTGGGAGCGCACACTCGTAGTGTCATCAGAGACGGACCTTAGATAAATGTGATTGAAGAGAGCGTAGCAAACAGAAGTTTCGACAGAGCCCTCTAGTCATTTCTACTCCTGTTGTTTGCTCATTAAGCCTGCACAATGTCCAGGCCAAAGTGATCTTGTGCTAGATACACTATCACCCCGATTGAAAGAATAGGAGAAACGAGGGTAAGAGTGAACAGCGATGCAGCAGAGCTTGTACTTGGAATAGCCATGGATTCGTCGGCAGCAATCTAGCACACACTGGAAGTACATAAGATCAAGCCATACCAAACGATCTTGTGCATTGATGAACCAGAGCCAAACAACCATTTTGGTTAACGTCAGGCCTGCCTTGCTAAACCTCAGCTCAAATGCACACTGCCTGATCCCTCGGAGGGTGCATCCGAGACGATGAAGTCCTCCTTAATCTCAGTAGCGCCGTTCATCGGCGGGAGATGTCTCGGTGATCTTGATTACAGGCCCCCTGAGCTTCCGCAGAATGCTGCAGGGTATTAGGTGCTTCCAGGAGGGTCGTTGCCATCCCGACGTCGCCTTCACCTGTCAGCCATTGGAAATGGCTGGACAACCCATAGCTGCTGAATCTGAACTCATACCGGGCCATGCTTAAGAAGAATGTCGTTTCGTCGTACCTCTTTACCTGCCCCCGCTCTTTCATGCGCTGCATCTTCTATTCTAAACGCCCGGCGATGAGAAGGATCGGCTCATGCTTGTAGGTGAATCCCATGACAGAGCCTCGTCGCAACAGACCTGCTTGTATCAGGCAGAGCTAGCGTTCGAGATGCATTCTTCTCAAGCCTTGGCGACCCGGAAACCTTTTTAACCACCTCCGCAGCTTGCGAATGCTTGGTTCAGATCTCCAGCATGAAATGCTTCGTCTCCTCAACACCAAAGTTTCTGCACCACAATCCTTGTTAACACACAGACAACAACTCAGTCTGCGACATCCTCCGTCCCAAAGCAGTCAACTTACACAGTAAGAAATAACCTCGCAAACTCATCCACGTCGAACGGTCTCGCCACCTTGGCAACCTCCTGCACAAAAAAGCTGTTGACCATGAACAGCGGCTTCTCCCGCCACGACGAGAAGAAGGCAGGTGACGACTGGGCTTCCCATAATGATCTGGAGAAGGTCCACCGGTGAGGTGCCAGCCAGTTGGTGACGTCCGGTTCTGGTTTCGTCGGTCAGCTCGGAACACCGAAACTCGGATGCATTGAGAGGCGATATTGATGCGGCTCATAGGGCAACGGAAATGGGGCAACATGAGGTGGGAAAACTTACCACTCTCGCCAGCCGCCTTCAGAATCTCAAACAACGAGGTGAAGATATGGCCCATCAGCACCGTCCTCCTTACACACTCATTAAACACCCACACTTCCCACGACCGAGGCGGCCTCTGTCTGAGGGCAAGATCATCCAGCAGGTGCACATCGTCAAGGTTGTCCCTCAGCCCCTCCAACTCCTTCAACCACCGCTTCAGCACCTCCATATCCCTCTCCCCCTGTGCTCTCATCGCCACATCCCCGTCGAAACAGCGAATCGTCTGCAGCAGCCACAGCGCCTGCGTCCGCGCGAGCTTCTCATGCCCCGTCATCGCCGCGCTCGCGGCCGGGTCCTTGGCGGACTTGAGCACCTCGGCGGCGCCCTCGCAGATGGCGCGGATGGCCCAGCCCTTGTTGGCGTTGGTGCGGCCCGCGTAGGCGGAGATGGCCGTGTAGGCGGCGAGGAGGGGCCGCGGCGTGGCGTGAATGCCGCGGTAGAGGTGCCGGTGGAGGAAGGGGGTCTGCTTCGTCTGGGCGAAGGTTGTGTGCATGTTTGTGAGGTAGGACACCATGTAGCCGATGCGCGAGTCGGGCTCGTGGATCTGCCATGGTTGGAAGTCTCCCTGCGACATGCACTGAGTTTCTCTTGGTCAGGGATGGGCTTGGCATGTAATGACGGATATCATACGGTGAGAAGGGGGTTATGAAAGGGGATGAGAAGGGGTGTTTGTGGGTCGGAGTAGGACGTGGTGATGCGTGGTGATGGATGAGATGAGAGGAAGAGGGGGGGTTGACCGATGAAGAAGAGTTGGGTTGCTTACCAGAATGTCGTCCCTCTCCATACCACAACATACGGAACCCATGTACGGCAGTTCGGGCGCGAGACTCTTGGAGAGCTGGGGGAACTGCGGCGTCTCCCAGACCTGCATCTCACCGCCCTGCGCCGGGTCTACGTTCAAAAAGTCCATGACCGAGTTGAAATCGAAATTCGGCATGTTGGGATCCAAGCTCAACGGCGACGTCGTCGCGCTGCTGTCAGTGGGCTCGTCCATCACCAGCGTGCCGTTGACATAGGTGGATGATGTCGAGGAAGAGCTCCCGCCGAGCGTGTTGAAATCAAAAGGATGCGGCGCCGGTGGGAGATGGTCACTACTACCGTCCTCGAGGTCCATGGCCTGCAGCGGATCATCCTGGGCATCGCTTACTGTGGCAGCCTTTGCTGCTGCCGCACCCTCGGCAGGACCACCGCCGGCCGGGGGCAGGTTCTGGTAGACGCAGGCGAAGTTCTTCTCTGAGCAGCGGGTGCAGCGCGGGGTCCGCTTGTCGCAGCGGCGCTTGCTCCGTACGCAGGCGTTGCAGCTCTTCTGCCGCGACTTATCCGCGGCATCCGCATCGCCGCCCATCTTGGGATCGGTTGCGGACATGGCTCTTTGTGCCTTGTGTGTCCTGTTCCGCTTTTGAGGCGGAGAATGAGATTCTTGAGGCGACTGTTGAGTAAACCTGATTGTATAAGAGGGACGGGATTTGCTCAGCCAGCCCTGAAGCTGGGGGAAGATGGGAGGCGAGAAAGTGGGAATGACAAGAAAGATTTCCACTAAATCAATCTTCGCTCGATGAGAAACAATCTGGCCTGTCTGAGTCCACGTGTGGTGAGTAGGCAGGCTGGAGCTTATGCGGTGGATGAGTGCATGAGTCCGTTGTACTGGGGGGCTCGGTGAGATGACGGTGTTTAGGTGTGAGATCACGTCGGAGGGTCCGGAGCGGAGGTTGGATGTGTCAAACTCCGCTGCGACCAAAGTCCGCCCGCTGCGGCCCCACACGGCCGCCAAACTCCGCAATCACGGGTCGCCGAAACTCCGCCCGGCAAATGCAACCCTGGGTTGACCCCCGTGGAAGGGCGGAACGGAATAAACCTCCTCTGTCTCGTCGCATGGAAATCTCATGGACTGACGAATCCTGCCATCATCCCGTCAACTCAACACATGGACATTCCAGCAATTCATTTCTCGCCACGAGATCCCGACGTTCTGGGCCTCGAATCATTTAGCCGCATCCGTTTGCGGAAATACACACGTATGCTAAGCATGTCAGGCGTCGGCACGAGGACAGGATGACTTTACGGATTTCCCTATCCGGCGATGGCGACCCTCTATCGGGCCAGACTTCTACCAAGCCTTCAACGTCAACCGCTTCGAAAACAAGCTTACCCCGGTGCCCTGGACAGCGCTGAAGCCTTCGGCCCGCCAGCAAGGCAGCTTGGGCGGGAACGCTTCCGGGACCATGAACCTCCGATATCAAACACAACCGCAAGCAGAAGGAACACTTCCATGACCCTCTCCCAGATCCCTTTGACAGATGACGATCCCTTCCTTCATCGCAAAACGTGTCCTTCGGCCAGAGCCATGCAATAGATCCGGCCCGAGCAAGATGCTCACCCTCACGATCCGAGTATCAACCCGTTTTCAGAAATATAGACCCTCATCGAAGAATGACGCGCCAGATATCGCGGTCAATCCCTGCCCCCCCCCCCCCCCCCCCCCCGGGGGATGCCCAGTGTCGCCCGCACTAGCGGTCCCCAAGATCATCACTTACCTCATTCCGAACGTTCAGTCTTTGCCCGTTGGCCAGCCCGCTCCGGGCTTGCCGTCACCACCCCCTCGATGATCTAGACTCCGTCCTTACACCAAAGCCATCTCGACCCCAACATCTGGATACAACCGGCCCAATCTCCGACGCAATGTCACACATTTCGCCAGATGGTCCTGCCTAGTAACACCCCTCCTACCCCTTCATCGTCGAGATCTAAGACTAGGCGTCTTATCTCCGACGCCAGGTTACACCGTTCGCCTAAATTCATCCCCTCCTTGACGTCTGCAGCCGGGCGCCTTCAAGCCTCAATTGCCCATTATTAGCATTGTGTTGTCAAACTGGGCCTGGACTCTGCTCGATACTCACCTAACCCCCATCTTCGCCTCTGACCATCAGCTAAGAGCCCCCCAGCCAGCGTAGAGAATTAAAGTTGAGCTGGACCATTTTGTTAGCTCCAGGCAGCTGTCCAGATCTCCAGGACGAAGAGAAGCCAGCGGGTTCCTAGCCGCCATCGTGGGTTTCGCATGCACCTGGATCGGGGATGAACAGATCCTCAAACATGGAACGATCGGGTTGGCCACACCGACATGCAGCACAGCGGCAACTGGGCGCGCACAACGGGGGGGGGGGGGGGGGGGGGGCGAGCTATGGGCATTCTCTATCTGGGCTGAGCCGGACGTTCGAGAGGAAAGGCAGGTAGGCTAGCAGTAGGCGGTGACTATGTTAGCTCCCGCACACTCGTGCGCCTGCCTTTCTCTCCGTTACCCCTTTCCACGCGCCCCCCTCCCTCAGCGTTGGTCAATCTGGCGAACGCTGTGCGAGGATAATCTCAGAAAGAAAGGCCCATTCTGAATCTGGAATCGTCATTCACCAAAGGAAAAGGGGGGTTCGCGCATCGTCGCACAATAACATGACCCGAAAGGGAGGATCAAGAAGGAAGGATCAGCCGGCCGTTCGCTCGCTGACCCTCATCATTGGTGCGAACAAACAACGCAGTTGTCAATAGAAACGTCCGAAGGAAGGCGTCTATCCCAATCTTCGAGACGATCTCTCGGTATCTTTGACCTCTGTCCCGACCGCCATTGGCGTCAAGCCTGCCCTTTGGACCCCTAATCCTACCACTAGTATCGTGGGTCCTCCTAGAGAGACGGTTAGTTGGATGAACAAGACCGGTTGAGGCTTGCTTCCTGCGGGCCCGGACCGAAAGACGGCGGCGGGTGACGGAAAGTAAAAATCCATGCTAACCCAGGCCATGCCACATGTGTATGCTGTGGCTGACATTGGGTGGGGCACTGCACAAGGCTCGAAAAGGGCATATCTTTCTGCATTACTGATCGTAATGTTCCTTTTATCGCTAGCCTCCGGAGCCGGTCCACGGTCTTGTCTCATGCTACCGCGGAAAGGTAGCCGAAGCGTACGAGGCATTCGTAACACAATACTCGCTGGTGGCAGCCGTCGTGTGCTATCGCTGGATTCTCTTCCCGGCACTGATTGGTTCCCGTATCCGATTCCTGTTGGTCCTTGTAGGTCAAACGATACCCTGGGACGCCTTTTCCCTGGCTACCGGCGACCTGGTAAAAGAAGGGCATCTGCTTTGCATGCTGATGCCCGGACGAGAACAGATGTGGGGGAAGACAGAAAGTGGTGGGTGTCACGCACCCAGACATCAGAATGCAGGTTGCCGGAAAAGCGCGACGCCACGAGGCGAACTAGATTGCTGCAAACAGGTTTTCGTTCCACCGCTCGAATGTCTCAAACATCCCGAAAGTGCCTGGTGGCGCTCGCCCATTGTACATGTTTATGTTTGGATGTGCGTACGGCCACACGTTTCTTTTCTCCTTGTGGCGGTATTCATTCACGAACAGCAACTTGGGGGGGTTGCATTGCTAGGCTTAGTGATAGACCATAGATCACATCGCCTTGTTCCAGCCACGTTCACTAGAGGCCAAGAGGCCAAGCCGCTCACCTGACGGTTGACAGGTCAGGAATCGAGACGGCGTGCCTTTTTTTGACCGAGCCACTGTCTGTTGTCGGTTCGGAGGAAAAAGGAAAAACGTGTCGCAGTTTATCCATGCGGAAAGGCCGCAACGGCCAGCGATTAGTAGATCGCCTACCCGCCCCCTCGAAGAAACTTTCGCCGGTGGCCTTCAGCGATACTAGTGCGCAGTAGTGCGAACAGGAGTACTGCACAAGCGCAGTAGTCTCTGCCTTAACCCCAGAGATCTGTTTGCTGGAGCCGGTGGGGGTGTATCCTCAGTGTGAATGGCTTCGTGTGCGCGTAAGCCTTTGTGGTTCGCCTCGTTTCTCACAGGCATGACACTCGGTCAATTGAATGGCTGCTTGAGACAAGCAAGCCGAGTTGGAGCTCATCCGTCACCGACTCATCAGGTGTGTGCCTCGTCCAGCGGCACGAGTCGACAGCGTGGATAGACTTGTTTCGATGTCCCAGCTGCCCCTGTTTCGCCAGTCGAGGTTGGTTGGATTCCGCAGCGGGAAGCTTTTGGAGCCTGCAATGGAGCGGGACGCCCGGATCCATTGTTGCTCTGTGCAGCATGACTGCTCCAGGGAGGGTGAAAGCTTCCTGGCGTCGATCATCGGTCCAAACGCCCATCGCTTACGCCAGCCATTGTCATGTTTGACCACAACGGCGACGGTGGTGATTTGCGCTTTTGTCTGCCCAGGATCCTACAGTGCGTAGTATTTGACGCCGGTCTGATGCCCCGAAGCTTTTCTCGATGGAATCAATTCGTTCCGCACGCCTGGTTCGCGTGGGAGACCAGTTAAGCACCACGCCGTGGTTTGACCGTTTGAACATCGTTGCTGTTTTGGACGCTGTGTGAGACACCGTCTGAATGCCGCAAAGCTAAAAGCCGTTGACGGCATGTTTGCGGCCGCCCAATCTCTCAAGGTATCATCTTTTTGGCTTTGACGGAAGCTTTGCTGGGGTCCGGGGTCTTTTGATACCAGCGATGGCTGCACAGCGGATTTGGCCCCGAAAGCTTTGTGGCATCCATCTCTCAACCCAAATGAGGCGGGAGACAGAACAACGGCGCAGGTGCCGTCCGAGGATCGATTGGGCGTGGTGTGTTGTACGTGGTATGGGGTGAAGGCCGGAAGCTTAGACGGAGAGTCTAAAGCCATGTATCGGTACTTGGGGATCTCGTCTGAACTTTCCGTGCTTGGGCACATATTTCTGCTTCGTCACCGAACACAAAGTCTCAGGTGTGGTTTTTGGCATATCAGGATTTCGTTTAGAAGCCATTCGGTAACGTGGCTGATTGGAGCATGTTCAAAGGTTGGCGGTGTCCGTTCGTCGCCATGTGTTCGTCGAGAGTGGGATGGAATACTCTGGCGCAATCAGTTCCCTGGCGTCCCAAGCTAAGAAGCAGCTCCCCGCGCCAAACTCTGTTCACAGTCAATTGCCGAAAAAGGTTCCTAAATATAAGATATCTAATCCACAGTTTGGAGTAATTGGTGGTCAATAAGTTGCTGGAAAGGTTGCTCAGCCACCAGTAAATACATTGCCACCGACAATAAAAGCACAGGCAGTGAGCAGCAACCCTACCTAGTGAGAGACGTTGCCCGCTTGGAGGCTTATCTAGTCGTCATGGAGCTTCTTATTCGAATTCTGTGGCTAAATTTGCTTAGAGACAAGTCAGTTTGAATAGCGCTTTCGCGTTCTCCTGGCTATGCGATCGACGTGTAGAGCACTGTGCGAGGCATGTACTGGAAGTGACTGTTGCTATAGAACACCTGTGGCTGCACAAGTTATTTCAAAGCCGTCTTAGGCCATGCTACCGTTGTCTAGTCTGATGAAAGAGAATGACTGATATGAAACGTTTCCTGAAATTCTGAAGTGGCCCAGGAGTCTTTCAGTCGCTTGCATTAGAGCTGCAAATTAGCAGCAACAAGAGACATGCAAGGTCCGACGTCATAGAGTCTGGGAAACCTTGGTGATGTGTCAAGGGTTGCGCAATCGGAGCTCGACAGTGTCGAGGCCAAACTTCTGTCGTCCGAAGTCTGCAAGGACGATGGCCCTGAGACCCTGAGCGTCAAGATAGGCATCGTACAGCCTAACAGCGAATCCATGGGGCTTCCTCTTCGTCCCGAGACAGACGAGGAGGAAATTGACAATTCCAGTACCATGTAGTGTCGTGGCACAAAAGGGCGATAGCTTTTCGAAACCGTCTTGCTAGAGCTGACCACAAAAGATTTCCTACTTCCAAATAAGCTATTGCTGGAAACAAAAGGTGACAAAGAATCGACCTCAAAAGGCAACAATCCAATAACACAGCTGATTTGTTTACAGATTGTGACTTTGGGGCCTTTCGAGCTGAGAATTTGTTCGTTTCAGAGGGCGGCGATTTCGGTGCAAGCGCGTTGAAGCCACCGTCGTCTACTACTTTACGCCGTTGAAGCACCTGCGTCATATTAGATTGCAGAGCCAGCCAGGGCGCTGACTGCGCCATGCCTTCTGGCGCTGAACTCTTTTGTCCGTGCGACTGCCACCGAGATAGTCTCAGGAACTGAGGGGCAGGGCTGATTGAATTGCCGATGGCTGGACTTCTCAGGATACTCTCGGACAGGAGGGCGCTATGGATGAAACTCATATGACGAGCGAAGGGTTATAGTACCGGCTTGCCGATGTCTACGTTCTTGACGTCGAACGAAACTTGAAGCAACGTCCTACCGTGACGATCGTCCCAATCGGTCGTCTTCCCCGTGGTATCGAATCCATGTGGACGAAAACGGACGTTGACCGACCAGTCAATCCTTTCTTGCGAGGCGCAGGGGTCCAGGGGCGGCTCTGTGTCGGCCAAATACCATGAGAATTAGGCTAGATGGGAATGCAACGGCATGCCCATCTGAAGTGCTTCCATGGTCGACCCTGGGCCTGAAGTGAGCCGGAAGCCACGACTCGCTCCCTCGCTTGCCAAGGGGTTCGACGGCGTGGGTCTCGCCGATTGAGGACAGAGGGGGCCCGCATGTCCGAAGCTCACGAACCGTGCGGGGACAACGGCCGACGATGTTGAAAGTGCGGGGGACTGGGAATAGTGCTGCCACAGACGAGGATTCGAGTTAAATGGGCCAAAGATCTTGAAGGACTCCTTGTGTTACCAGATTTGTGTACATGGCTAGCATTTCCTTGGTGCCTGCTTCTCAATATGTGAATAGCGTTTGCATTGCCTCGGATTCGGTCTGTGTCTCGGATGCAGCATCAACGACTACACGCTGGGTTATCCGGACGAGATATCCGTGTAGAAAATGGTGTCGTTTGTTGACCCATCGCTTTCGTGAGCGCCCCCACAGCACCGGTGGTGAATGACCAGCTAGTCTTGGTTGAACTGAACGATTTCAGAAATTCTTTTTCCCGTACTACCGGACGAGCGCCTTGTTTTTTCCCTCGAATGAGACCAAAGGCATCTGTCGGTGTCAAGACGAGGGTGGATTAGTATGGATTTGGTGCCGTTGCACAGTCTGAGACGCCCGTGCGGATCGCCCGCAGAGCCGGTTTTCTTGAAGCGATGAAAGGCCTCGGCTCACTGACATCTCATTTCCCTTGAGAATTGCCGCACTAGAGAGGCTTGAGCTGGTTGATGTTGCCCCGATGTTGGCTGCCGACGAGGCATACTGCTTCCCAGGTGGGAATTGTGTAGTTGGGGATGCATCCCGGCCCAGTGTTGGCCACCACCCAATACGCTTTCTTGATGTGGACGGCAGCGAAGATCCTACACTGGCAGGTGGAAGAAACGTGGCACACAAATGTGTGGAACCGATGGGCCGTCACACAGATGCAAAGGCGGCTCAGGCAGCCTTTTCCCACCTACCTACTGCGTAAAGACTGTGAAGACCAGACCCCGCACCCCTTATCCCTTGAGCGTCTGCCCTGTGTTGTCTTGTGTCCATGCCCTCGCCTGCGCATAATTCAGAATGCCTCCTTCAAAGAGGACAGAGTAGCATGTCTGCTGAATACGGATCCTCATCATAACGCACTGTGCCAATAAATTGTTCGCATGGGTCAACATCGAGTGCTGCCTGCATTGGGTAAATGCATGATAAGACGCCGGCCCCGATTGTCTTAATCGAGGTAGCTAGTTTGTCTTATTTTTCTCGTCCAACTCGGAAGAGGTCGATGCGTGTCTCTGGCAGAATCCGCGCCGGATTGTTCTCAGTGTATGTACCTCCACGTGGGACAGCCAAAAGCCATCCACTTTTTTGCGTTTAATGATGATGTGCAAGATGCCGCATCCTGGAGATGGAGGGTGACAGGGGTAGGGATTGTCGTCCGCGCACTGGGGATCTTTTGAAGCGCGAACTGTCAAACACAAGTCCTCGCGGATGGAAAACGAAGACTTTCGAAGAATGATGTCGTTGGGTGAATTGGATGTCACGAGCAGCCATCATGGAACCCTATTCCAAATCATAAGGACCCGACAACAAGTCTCGTCGATCTCGCTGGCTGTCCGCTCCAAAAGACGTGTATCCGTAGATAGCTCACGGGAAGTGTGACGGGTTTGGCAGACGGCACACAGCGAACGGCTTCGGCGAACAAGGTTCGCTGATCTTTGCTTGGAGTGCTCCTGAAGGCTGGTGGAGTCCCCTGGGTGATTGACTCGAAGAGTGATCTGATTTGTTGCATCTTTCCACGAGCTGGGAATCAAATGGAGAAGTGACAGCGGGGAGCAAAGAAGCAGACGCACCCGTGCACAGGGAGCGCTAAGACTCGAGGTCTGTGTGCTGCGAGCGCCGTTCAGCGTTCAGGAGGCGACTCTCGTTGGTCTGATCCAACTTGACAAACAACGCGATCCATGCTTGCGGTGTCTCCCGTTGCCCAATCTGTTCATGTTATGGCCGTGCTGGCTGGTTGCCAACCGCCAATCCCGACCACGATGTTTCTCCTAATCGTAGTCAAGTGGATAAGCCTCATTATTTCTTTTGCCAGAACCTGTTGATTAACTGCCATCAAAACTCGGCGCTGCCTCGGGCCTGACGCAGTGTTTGCATATTTGGTGCGGGAAAGATTAATTGATTTCGAGTCAGGCGAGACGTGGCCATTCATAGACGACATCTGCCGCTGGGAAGGGGGAGTTTGGTGTGCGGCTAACACCATGGCCGAGTACTATTGAGATGTGAGGCTCCTGCTGACTGTTGTGTGTCCAGAGGCAATTTAGCAGCCATCGAGTGTGGGTTGTGTCGGCGACGCTCGCCGAGGGCGGGTTTGGTTGTTTGACATTGGCCTTGGCTGCGTTGACATGCCGTGGTCGTGCTACTAGCGACGCAGACAAGAATATACCCAAACCCATACAACACTAGTTGCCGTCGTGTGGCCGATCCAGTGTCTGAGGGTTTCAAATCGGAGATAGCCAATGTCAGATCAGCGTAACTGCGACAAAAGAGGCGGTAAACCTTTCACCCAGGCTTTACCGGCCGACAGCTGGACATGAATTTGCCGGGAGCATGGACAGCAGGGCTGTTGCCGGCTGTGATGTGGGGGTTTCCGACCCGAAGTCTCTTTCTCTAAAGATGGGGAACGGCGGTGGGCATTGTGTATCGGAATCGGTGTATACGTACTGCATACATGAGCCTGGCCGTGTAATGGTTCGGGCGAGGACAGTGAGTTGCAGGGCATGCCAGGTCTGCCTTTGTTTGTTGCCGTGCTTATTAGCCCTAGCAAGACAGATTACGGAGTCGAGACCGACGCCCTGGACGTGAGGGAGGCACGGAGGTTCATATTTTGGTGTACGGAATGTCCTTCTCTCCCAGGAGTGCATCCAGCAGAGCGGAAGACTCACAATTCGTCAGCGCACAGGTAAGCCCCGAGGGTGGTGCGTGTTCTGGCAGAAGCGAAGCTGGGACGTCGATCATGTTGTTTCTTTTTGGAGGGTGATTATTAAAGTCTGAATTCCGAGGGTCCGAGTACTAAGAGAGAAGGCAAAAGTTGAGGTCGGCAGAGTAGGCAGCAGAACGGGGAGAAGGAATATGGACGGTCTCAGACGTCCCAGCAGTCTGGCTGACTGCATGTCGAACAACGTGGCTGGCGGACGATCATGTGCGGGTGCAAACAGATGCGGTGCAGCAACGAGTATTGGTTGAGTTTTGGCGGGGAGTTGACGTCGTGGAGGTCTGTACGAGACTGCATCCGTTCTCGAGGCTTGGTCAAGGCGATATAGTTGGACTGCCGAGAGCGTGCGCGCAGCAGGGAAGGGGGAAGAAGCAATGATCGACTGCGGCAAGTTGTGCGGGCTATCCATAAGAGAGCCTATTGGTGTTGGTTGATGAGTATGACATGCGGTGGCAATGGCTTTGTTGGCGGTTCTTTTCTTCGGCGACATGCGACATGAACCCTGACGCGGTGTTTCGTTTCTGCTTGAGAGAGGTTTTGTTGGATACGAGACAAAGTTGGGTTTCTGGTGAGGAGGCGCAGATAATGTTTTCTTTCGCGCAGTGCGGCGTCAGTGATTCGTCCCGTTTGGGAGGCGTGCGCAGCGAGAGAGAGTGTGTGTGTGTGAGAGGCGGTTTGAAGCATGGCTGTCTGCTGTGTGGATGAGCGAGATGGAAAAGGAACTGACTGGAGCTGCAGACCGAAAGTGCAGGTACCTCGTCTCGTGGGAAAAGGTGGCGCTGCATGTACGTATCGGACGTGTACTCGATACAAGCCTCACGTGGTCATCGGGAGATCGCGCATTGCAGGAAGGACGGGAGGGAAATCTCGCTGGGCGAAGGCGGTGCGGTGCTGGGCGTGGAGGTTGGCAGCTGCCCCGGGCGGTGGTGGTCCTGGTGCTAATGGAAGGAAGCCCGGTACCTTCCGCGGGAATACCTACCACCCTAAGGTGCCTGCGTCCCCTAGCACCTAACTAGGTGCCTAGGTAAGGTAAGGTAGATAGGGAACCACAAAAGCAGGCAGCCCTGAGCAGTTACAGTGAACCTCCATTCAATGGACTGGTGAGTAAGTACCTCGGGGAGTATGTACTTGCAGTGCGAAGTGCGATGGAACCAGAAATGTTCAGCAGAAAGAAAAACTGCCTGCCTGCCCACAAGTTCGTTCGTTCGCCTTGCACGAAACAGACTTTCACACTTCAACTTACGAGTGCCTGCCTCGCGACATGCTGCGTGCTGTGCCGTGTGTACTTCCTGCGGTATAGATATTCGTAGGTGCGAATACCTAGGTACACGAGGAGCGATGTGGAAGCATGTGGATGGGTACGTATCTCTTCGCACCTTCCTGGCCACTTAGGTAACTGACTGCGACGTACAGCCACCATCTCGCATTGGATGAGACCAGGAAGGCGAGGACAACACGTGTAGCGGCTCGACGTAACGTAGCCGCGCCCCAATATGGCCGCACCGGAAGTACCTCGTGGGTACCTTACCTCAACGTGAAAGGCAGTTGCCAGCTGAAGCCCGACTTGCCCGCTGGAACTTAGGTAGTGTACTGCGAATCCATTCCCATTCCCATTTCTCGATGCTCCATCATGTGCTGATCACACACGACACTTTCCACTTTTCGAGACCGCCTCCTACTGCACTTGCGACATACTGATCGCCAAAGCAAAGCATAGACATGGACATGGACATGGATATGATCTAGCCCACGACGTGAAGCGCAGTCCTTTTGAGTTGGTGGACGGGAGGCGGAAAAAAAGACGGGCAGTGGAAAGGGAAAAAAAAAAAAAAACCCCAGGGCAGAAAGGCTAAAAAGAAATAAAAAATAAAATAAAAAATGAGAGAGAAAAAAAAGAGGAAAGCTTCCCCCACTTCGCACGAGGTTCCCTTGTCAGTGCCTGGCGGCTAGCGCCGTCCACCTTACCACTCCCACACGGCCTTCACTTTAGCTTTTGAGCACACACCATGGGGCACATCTCATCTTGTCGTCCTCGTCTTGGTCCTCGAGATTGAGGCGGTGGTGAAAGCTGCAACCCCCCTCCTCTCCTGGTCCAGCCACTGAGGCGCGGACGTCACCGGTTCCGGGGGAGCTGTTGGTCTTAGGTGCGCCTATGAATGGATGTTGACCTCTGCTGACCTTGACGGGCGTTCCAGACTGCGTGCCGAGTAACAACAACGTCAGTTTCTTTGATTCTTACCCTGCCTTTGGACAAAATACGGCCTTCCCAGATGATGGGCATACTTCAGCTTGAGACTGCCCTGAAGCCGGAATTTCCATTGTTTACAGATTCCTTGGGACGGTCAGCACCTTAAGGTACCTTGCCACGGCATCTACACGAAATGCCACCTGCCACGGCCAGGTTGCCAACGTGGGGTCGCTGCAGACTGCTTACCTGTGTACATATTGTCTCGCATACCACGCCGGCCACCAAAAAGCTATCTTAGCAGGTGGGTAGGCACGCATTATTCTTGCTAAGTGTTCCAATAATACTCGAGCGTGCAGGAACGACAGAGCAGCAGGCAGGTAGCACACTAGGTGCACTATCAACATCGTGCTCTTGGCCAGAGACAATACCCACAGCTCAGCTGGACATGTCCATTGTCTTTCCGACGTCCGGCGCACCTGCACAGACACAGACAGCAGCACCATGGTGGCTTCTTTTTGTTGAGTGCCGCGAGAAGAGGAAAGGGAGATCGGGTGCCTCTGGTGCGAGCCTCTCGCGAACACTGTACACCATGGAATGTTGGAATCCAACCACGCTCCATCACCTTGGCCCAGTCTTTTGGGTGTTTGGATTATCGAGCATAGCGGGATGGATCCGTCATTGGATTGGGCGTGCAGATCCTCCCTTACGCAGTCACTCGCCTCACCACGCGTCCTGTCTTTCTACCTTTCCATCGTTGACATCGCAAACGGCGCTGCTCCCAGCTAGTCCCCCACACCCTGCGCACGAGGCAAGCAGCCAAAATGCTTTGGTCGCTTCAAGCACCGCACGCGGCAGTCATGGTCAAGCCCACGCCGTGCCTCATTGATGGTTGCCCTTCCACCTCCACCAACGTGCGTGTGCCTTGTCAAACACCTTTCGAATGCTTACTTGGCAGTTGGTGCTCTGCACAGAAGCATACGCAGTATACCCTCGCATACCTACCGCAGTACTCCATGCCGCCCAGTATCAACTACCCTGCTGGGCTGGAGACACTTTTGCCGCTGGATCGCCAATGGCCGGCCCATCACCATCACTTTCACCCATCCCATCCCATCCATACCACCATGTGCTGGCTCGTGGCTTTGGGTTTGGCTGTGCGCCTGCCCGCCTGTCCATCACCGTCTGGGATGACGAGAAACACCACCCTCTTCCGACTGGTCCCCGCCGCCCGGAGCCCGTCCTTTGGCCTGACAGCCCTGTCCTTTCATCCCGATCCCTTCCTTCGGTGAGGAAAGGGGCTCGTCGATGAAGGGGTCCCTTGGCTTCAGAATTTTTAATCACCCGGCGGCGTATCCCCCGGGGCCACCCTCCGCTTCTTTGCGCTCGGGTCAAGGTCCATGGCCGTTCGTTTTCTTTTTGGATCTTGACTCCTCCATCCCCAAACTATCCACATTTACACGAGCATTTAGAGCTGTCCGTACTATTCACATGGCCATTGCTGTGCGCCAGGCACAACCGCACGCACGCACTCACAAGGTATATGCTGACTTGGTTCAATCAAGACGAGTTGATCAGCCCGCAGGTCCCTCTTTGTGAGCTGTCGGCGACTCCTATCAACTCACTTCTGCTGGGGTCGTCACTGAGTAAGTTTTTCCAGGACCTGCCAATAATACCCAGGAACCATATCTATATGAGTGCACACATGCGGATAATTCATCCCAGCATTGGCACTCCGTGAGCCGCGGTCCTTATTGACGCCGCTGGAATTCTCGGCCGGCCTCTAAAGCGCGGTGCCTTGCACCCCCGTATGATTACCAGTCATGATTAGCGGCAGCAACACGGCCTATCCGGACGTGCTTTCCTCCCGGAACGGACGCTGGCGATCATGTTCCGGCTGCAAACAAATACGGATACAGCACGCTCTAGTCGCTAGATCAGGGACCGGACCAGACTCCGAGCCTGAATAACGAGAGTGACGCCCAGATGGCGTAGATGCAGGATACAAGTGGCACCCTCCAGGCATGATCGGTCCGGCTTTCTTCTCCCTCTTCGTCGGCCTGTCCTGTAGGGCCTGTCTCGCCATGATGGCCCGCCGGCTTCCTTCTGCCCCCGCCAGTTCGCAAGCCCCGACAGCGGGTGGCATATTTGGAGTCGATCAATTGTGAGACGAAACATGAAAACAGCGGGCCCGACGTCGGCTTCCTCCATCAATTCCCATTCCTTTTATCGCTGGGCGTCTCTTCCACGCTGCCCGAGACCCGGCTTTGGGACAGGTCTGGCCTGACCAACATGCCTGCCCGACCTGGGTCCGTTCTGGTCTGGCATCGACAAGTTGATGAGGGCCACTGTCTACTATGGTGTCTGTATGCCAACGGACAATGCCGGTTCATGTGCAACGGAACCGCCAGCCAATTACGCGATAAACAAGCCTACAGTTTAGGGCATAATTTGCGATCTGGAGCCCTGCTGCTGTGTCGCATGGGGTGTTCATCCTCCCACTACAGAGCACATACTTGTGATGATGATTCAGGGTTTGTGCTTCCAGGTCTACAAGGGCTCCAGGAACCGCGGGCGCGGATGGCGGATGCCAATTGCCAGACGCATGGGAAGAAACAACGAGAAGACCAGGACGCCGGGCAGGGCTTGTCGCGCACGGATAGAGAGATCGACAGGATCTCAGATATACTGCTTCATTTCATTGGATATTTTTATCTGTTCTTCGACGGCGCCAGAAGAAGAGGCCCATGATTCTTCCGTACTCGACAGTTCTGCAATGGCTCTCATCACGAAGGGCAAAGTTTAACAACAGAGGAGGCACGCACCACGGACGTATTGCGTACATGGTGTGCTGTAAAGTACGCGACGGATACACAGGCACATAAACGGCTACGACGAAAAAAAAACCTTGCCATGGATGCCACACGACAAGCAGATGGATGCTCGATGCATGTGAGGGCCGCGACCCCACTCACATCGGAGACGTCTCCTGAGCTTCCCAGCGTGGTTTGGCACATCCACGAGGGCGTGCGTATCGATACATGGGCAAGACCAGGCTGGGCTGTCTGGACGCCATGTACACTGCAAGGTAAGGTGGTGATGGAGCTGTCCCTCTGGGGCGTGCGGGCAGGGATGATGGGCTTGGCGGGACAGCCATCGCAGGTATCCGTTACCGCGCAGGCCGGGAAATAAGAAACGCGAACAGCGCCCATGCGTGGGCAAAACCACCCGAGCAAGGTTCGGTTGTGCTGCCATTTTGTGGCACGACGGCGCGGGCTCGCAGGGTATGACAAAGAGGTGCAATAGGACTTGGTGTGCAGGCACGCTGAGGTGAAGCCGGGTCCACAGTACCTACGGACGAGGTACTTTTCTCGTCTGCGTCGACATGGACGCTAGACCCCCCCATGCCTTGTCTCTGGAGGCGTGGGCTGGACGGAGCGAAGGGTGGGCTGGCAGCGGCACCCCAAAAGAGCACGGGTACATGCACTCGATCGGGCTACGCCTGTACTTTAATCAGGTTGCGAGGGCAGGACAGGACAGGACAGGACACGGCACGGTAGTACCTAACCGCCAATGGTTGCGCAGCGCAATAACACCTTAGCTAAGATACCTTATTTTCAGGTCGATGGCGCATCGCAAGGATGGGCGGGAGGTCTTCGGCAAGAGACGCAGGAAGAAGGTGGTTGTGTCGATGGATATACGGTACGGATACTGATACTGCATACATAGTGTATGTTCCATGGTGATGGTGACAGTGAAGGAGGAGAACCTACCGCAGTAAGGTGAAGAACAAGACCAAGAACAAGAACAAGCACGAGAACCAGACGGAAAGGCCTGCCGTTGCTCGAGCCAGGACCAGGACCAGACCCAGATCAAGAGGCACGCACCTAACCTAACATCACCTCACCTCACCACTTTCACACTTGGGCACCCTACCTGCCCGCGCCTTACCTACGGATAGACGCCAGTGCCACTCCAGCGTCCATGTTCCGGCGCCTGTTCGTTCGCCCACCTCCCAGCCTAGGTACCTACCTACTCACTACCTACCTACCTTGCCCAACCTTTTCCCCTCACTCTTCTCCAGATCACAAACACCCAGTCAGTTGCGTTGCTGCTGTTGATGCTGCGTCAACTCGCTCGCCTGGACCTGGACGTGAACATGGACCTGCATCTCTGTGCCCCCTCTGAATCGCTGCAAATCACAGTACACACGTTGCTTTTGTCCTCATCAGTCTTCTATGCCCCTCTGGCCAGAAAAAAAAGGGAATGGGATGTGGGATAAGATACACACATATGACCCAGGTATTCGTACCATTGACCAAGGCACAATCCAAATCACCGCCAGGCCACATCCCCATCCGCTCCCCCCCATGTGAGGTAAGGTAACGAACGTAAGGTACTTGTGCATGTATTCATACGGATACAGCAGAGATGGATAGTTTACCCTCACTCCCTCGTTGCCCCTACCCCCCTGTCCCCAGAAACCCTGTGTCTTGCCCTGTCCTTGGCTTGACCTGTGCAATCGTGGCCCCCCCCCCCCCGGCTGAGGTACATTGCACGGTACGAAGACCGTCGCTCTCCCTGGTGCCGTCTCTTTCGCTCTTTTCTGTGGGTCTCTACTGGCTCCTGGCTGTGGCTCTTGCTCTCGCTCTGCGTCTGTGTCTGCGTCTACACGTCTGGCTGCTCTACTCAGGCCAAGTCATCCTAGCGCTGCCGCTTGTTCAATTCCATCTTATCCCCTCCACCCCCAGCTCTTCCCAGTCTTGAAACCGACTGCCTCCAGCCGTCTTTCTCCTCCACCCGCCCTCGCCTACGCCGACCCTCGAGTTTGCTAGACCTCTCCTCCTTGTTTCCTTGACTTCGTCCAACTTAACCTCGTCCCCGTCCTGCATCCTCGCCGTCGCCTTCGCCTTCCACCATCACCTCCTCATTACCGCCGTATCCAACACCACACGCTCTTTACCTTCAAGTCTCAACCATCTGACCAGCCTGCGACTACCAGACGCCTTCTCAAAAGGCTGCCGTCATCGCATGATCTTCGTCGTCGGGCCACGGACAATTCGATTGTTCTCAACGGTACTACTGCGCACATAGCCCGTCTACTTAATCTTCCTCGCCTCGCCCGAGAGTCATTCGCCCTAGACGTTTGAGCCGTCGACCCCAACCACCGTCTCGAACCGACTTGCGCTCGACATAGGTCTCAGCATTCGTTCTTCCCAGTAGCTTACGACAACCACACAACATGGACGCGCAGCGACCAATCTCTCAGAAATTGCCCGCGGGGTTGGCAGGGGTCTTGAATCCAGATGAGAACCGCGACTCGGCCTACTTCTCTAGCACAGATGCATCCAGCAAGCGTACGTCGACGGTGGAGTCATTACGAATGATGCAACGACCATCTAGCTAACACGCACCCTGACAGACAACTCTGCTGCCTCCTGTGTAGGCAACGTCCTCAGTCCCACCGGCTCAGGCTACCAGTCATCGTTGGCCGACAAGACGCCCTCGCCAGTCACGGCGAACCTAGTACCCCAACCCCTTGTGTCGCCCGCGAGTAACATGAGCGTCGCCTCCATGGTTTCGCCGACGACACCCGGGAGTGCCGATCCGCGTAGATTCGAACGACCGACGTCCTTGAACTCGGATCCGCAACTGCTTGCTCAAGACTTCGGCACCGCTTCACGCAGAGAGAGTGTCGACAGCAGGATAAATCAGGGTTTTCACGAGATGAGGCTAGGCGGAAACTCCCCCTACGCAAGTCACAACCAGTCGACAACGTCGATTCAAAATACTCTTAACCAGCAAAGGAACCCGCGTCAGGGTCTGGACAATCTCTCGGTACACCGCATCTCCAACGGCTACCAGCCAAGTAATGACAGAAATCCTGACCCTAATCCAAAGATCATCCGAACCGCACCCGCCATCACCGGACCCGCTACCAGCAACATCGCGAGGGCTGCCGAGCCGACTAAGGGTCAAGCTTGGGCCTTCCCGGAGGAGGAGATTCAGCGAATCGGGCCTCACGATGCCTACCTTGACTCCAGACGCAGTAGCGTTGCCGAATCCATCGCCAGCAGTCAGTTTACCACCGAATCGAGGTTGCCCCCGGGCCAAAGACGCTTGGACGAGCCTACCGACTTCAACAACCGCCTCTCGAGCACCTCATCCGATTTCCCTCCAGTACACCACCACTCGCTGCAACATAAGCAGATCGGAGATCTTCGCGATGACGACGCCGCCTCGAGAACAGGAGCCCAGCCGTACAGCCGCACCCCAGAGCTGCGTAAGAGTCATAAATTGGCGGAGCGAAAGAGGAGAACGGAAATGAAGGAACTGTTCGACCAGTTGCGAGACTTGATGCCCCAAGAGCGGGGTTCCAAAGCCTCCAAGTGGGAAATTCTTACAAAGGGTAAGTAACTAACGATAACCTCGGTCGCGGCGGGAGATATCTGACCTAGTTGCAGCAATTTCTGAGCACCAGCGTATGGCGGATGTCGTTCGGATTGTCCAGGGACAAAACAATACCGTGATGCAGGAGAACGACGCCATGCGACAGGACAACCATAACCTCCGAGTTGATATTCAGCGTCTCCAGGGTGAACTGCACAACCTCCGAATGCAACAAGCGCCAACAGGCCAGGCTCCCCCGCAAGCCCAAGTACCACCGCCCCCTCAGCAAGCACCTTATCAGACGGACCCCTACATAAGTCGTCGGGAGCTCCCGCCTATTAGAGGGCTGAACGGCGCGATTCCCAATGGGCCTGACTCTATGACCGGCGTACAGTACGAAGCACCTAGAGTCAACGGCGGTTATCGTCCTGCAGAGGCGAGGTATTGAGCAAACAAAGGACCTTGCCCAAGTCCTAGCAGCATACACTCCATCATCTCTTAAATCACGCCGACTTGAATCAACCAGAGCGGCAAATCGCAAACGCGGGATGATGGTTTGGTGGACCCAGTCAAAACAACGTTCCACCGTCCGTGACCTTCACGAGAGGTTCGCGTGTTTTATTACAGTTCTGTACCCTGAGATTATGCTTTTCTCTCTTTTTTTTTTTTTTTTTTTTGGTCAGGAGAATCGCATCTCCTATCTTTTGTGTCGAATGTGCCAATACGTTGCTCTACGCCAGCAGGTCACATTCAGTCAGTCCGAGCCCAGTGGATTGCTGGCAGCGAGGGACGCCCTGATACCCTCGTGCTTTGTCGGTTGATAAAAAGTCAGACGGCGCCAATTTTTTTTTTTTCTCTCTTGCGTTTTGGAAAGCAAAATCGATACGGGGTATCGGTATGGCGAGGACAGGAAGGGGTCGGTGTGTTCAGATGTATATACCCACGCGTTGGTCCATGGTAAAGCAATGTCGGCTGGGATCGTGATCAGATCCCAAGCCTTGCGTCGGGAAGAAAAATCAAAAGTTCTGGGGAAACCGTGGGGCAGGTTCGATGATTGACGCTTTTCATGGATTCTGACAATCTCGACTGGCCGGGGCGGAGATCTAGTCCGTCTCCCAGCGACGAGCTTGGTTCTCGTTGGGCAATCGAGTAGCCAGTGAGCTACAAGTTTTAATCGTCTAGATGAATCCAAGACCTTTGAGTCGAAATACAGTGTTTTTCGTGAACTTGATCCCTAGATAGCATAGAAGTATGTGAAATACAATCAAAGACACAGAGCATCTGCAAATATCGAATGGTAATGTTAGTACCTACCGTGAGGACTGAAGTTCGGAGTGGGTCACGGCCGTGTGCGCTAGAGCCCAATGTGGGCTAGCGCGTTCCCAATCGAGACCACTTTACACGGCAAACCAAAAATTTCCATTTCGCTCGTCAGTCGATTACCTCCGTCTGCTCACATCGCCATCGTCGTCTACCATATCCCACCCACTCCCCAGGACTATTATCCTTCACAATGTGAGTTTTACACCATTGCTATCGTCGAGATTTTCATACTGGAATGTCGCGCACGAACTGGAGCTAATTGGCCACCCCGACATACAGGCAGTCCATTCGTCGTGCAGCCACCCGCGCCAGCTTGACCAGCGCCATCTCGGCCGCTGCGTCCGCCGCGCCCAAGACGCAGTCCATCGCCTTTGCCCTGCGCTCCGCCAACGCTGCGAGATGCTTCTCCGTCGCCGCCCCGAGGGCCTTCTCCCGCTCCATCGCCTTGTGCGAGGAGGAGCAGCAGCAGTCGCAGCAGTATGCGTCCGAGGGCGCGAACCGTCCTCCCCCGAGTGAACACTGCATCTTTGTCCAGAACTACCCCTTCAAGGTCTCCAGAGACGAGATCGCTGAGGCGTTTGCCAAATTTGGAGAGGTCGTTGGCGTTTCGCAGCCTCCCAGGAAGACGTACGTTGTTAATCCTTGCCCCGTTCCCTCTCCCTCGCGATAGCTTTTACGCGAGCAGGAAG
Organism: Colletotrichum aenigma; assembly: GCF_013390185.1. NCBI lineage: Eukaryota > Fungi > Ascomycota > Sordariomycetes > Glomerellales > Glomerellaceae > Colletotrichum > Colletotrichum aenigma. The sequence continues at coordinate 2,189,898 of NW_023500913.1, forward strand.
GGGAGAACGACGAAGAATGGTTTGCTGACATGGCTCGAATACAGTTTCTGCTTCGTCTACTACAAGGACGCAGCCTCCGTCCAGGAGGCCGTTCGGGAGGTGGACGGCACTTTCTGGCATGGCCGTCGCATCGCCGTCAAGGAGACCGAGGCCAAGGCTCCGAACTCTGAGAGACGCTCAAGGCCCCAACGTCCGCCCGTAGACAACAACGCTCCGACGGACACGCTCTACGTCGGAAACCTGTCCTTCGAGGCCACCGACGCGGAGCTGAACGAGCTTTTCGGCGTCTTCCAGAATGTCAAGGACGTACGTGTCGCTGTCGACAAGATGACGGGCTGGCCTCGCGGGTTTGCCCACGCACAGTTCCACTCGGTTGAGGCTGCGCAGGAGGCCAGAGCCGCGATTGAGGGCAAGGTCCTCCGCGGGCGTGAGGTCAGGGTCAACTTTGCGGTTAGCAAGCAGGAAGAAGACCCCAGAGCCGTCAACAACCGCAGGGCTCGTAACGCGCGGGCCAGGGAGGCCGAGGGCGATGCTGCTCAGGCCGAGGAGCAGAGGAAGCACCAGACCAACAACTGGGACGCCTAAGCGACTCTTTCCTTTCTGATGAAGGCGGACAGACACGTGTATACCCTGTGTCCAGGGAAGGGGAACGATTCACGGTTCTGATGTGTAGGATTATTTTTCTCCATCGCGCGGAAAGAAAAGGGCGGTGGCAGGCGTCTGGCTTTTTCTCGCATTCGGGGGACTTGGGGACCACGGCAGGGGAAAGTCTGGTTCTATGACCTGTTCTATGACCTATGACCTTTTTGCCATTTTTCGCCACGGATTCGAGAGAGAAAATGGGGCAGATGCCATCTGACGGAAGAGAGAGATGGTCTCCGTCGCATGACGACTCGACCCTATGGCGTGTATCATAATCATGTAGAAAAGCCACGGTTCGCATACGAAGAGAAGAAACAGGGAAGAAAGAAAAAAAAGTAATCATCTCCTTTCTAACGTTCGCCCCGGGAGGTCAGAGTACCCCACCCAGTATTGTTCTTCCTATGAGGGTTTTCTTTCCGAATCCGTCATGATATCTATCGACGCCCGTTGAGTCTTGGTTCTGCGTTACACTACAGGTACACAGTGTACAGAACGATGCGCGATAATATATAGTGATGGTTCCCGGTAAGTCATGGCATCCTGGAGCAACAACACACGAGCACTTTAAAGAAAAAAAATGGCCGATCTTTCTTTGCCTTTCTCGGGTTGCGACGCTGTGAGGGCGGCCTTGCCGGCCTTGACTGACAGGCATCACGGAATTAAGAGAGAAGCGGGAGAGAGAAGACATCCCATGGGCCGTTGAACGAACACCCCCCTCCCCCCTGGCACCCGGGATCCCGTGCCTCTTTCATGACCCCGCCGCCGCCGCCGCCGCCAACCAAACCAACCCCCCCTCGAGGCTCGGGAGTCTATCGAGATGGCCAAAGCTTCGCCCAAGGCCCAAGGCCATACCGGTCTTTTATGAAAGTTGGGCAGCCGGGGGACCGGGGTGAGGTTTTTTGGGCGAGAGGGAAGGGGGAGGAGGGGGGGGGGGGCGGGGGGGCGGAGGGGAAAAGGGCGGCGCCGAGTCAGGCCTGATAAACTGTGTCTCCGCCTTACCAGGCACACAGCCGCAATCCGGGTCCTGGTGCGAACGCTCTGTTCACCTTGTGTGGAGAAGGGGGCAGGCAGGGCAAGGCAAGGCGACATGTGAGGTCCACGCCTTTTCTTCAGTGCTCGCTCCACCTACATAGTAGGGGTGTGTGCGTGTGGTGGTTAATGTTTCTTGTTTATGAGATTCCTCGATGAACCATGTGGTTTACGGTCGCGCGCCCACGTTGCGTTTTGACGGCGCGGGAATGAGGGGGATCGACATCGAAGACACGCTTTGCCGGCCGGCGACGCCGCGAGCCTTGACGTTGCGACCTGTTTGTCACTGAGTTTTAGGAAACCAACCCCCCCTGCGTTGGTTGCATGTTGTTGTCACTCTCTCTGTCTCTTCCAGGAGTTGCAGGGGTTATGTACAGAGTACCTATGCGGCTTTTCTCTCTATTCGGACTTCTTGTGCCAAGTCCCACCGAAGAATACAACGAAGGATTCTCGAACGATTCCTCTGCATCCGTTCATCTAAGTAACTTTTTGGAAATTCCCCTTTTCTCCTCGTGTAACTATGCAATTATGGCCATGGTTCATGAGTTGTCGACAGAGCCGGGGTCAGTCGAGCTTGGTCAGTTAGGTAAGTGTGGTGGACCTTTAGAGCGGGTTTCCCACGTTGGCGCGCTGGCTGGCGCATGGCAGGAAAGGGAAAAAATTCTTCGCGATATCCACCATGCGGCCGACTTACACCAACCCCACGACATTAGTTTCCAAGCTTTGAAGCGGCATTCTCTGCCAAAAAGTTTGACCAGCCTGGGGGTCGAACCCAGAATCTCCTGATTGCACGATTTTTTGGTTATGAATCGTAGTCAGACGCCTTGCCATTGGGCCAACCGGCCGCTTGTCCTGAGGACTCGAGCTTGCTTGCATGAGGGTCGAGGCGGGGAGGAGGCGTTATGAAAGTGGGCTTGGGTTCTTGGGGCGGGTTTCGATGGGTTTGGTGGACTGCCAAATATTGACGGCACTCGTTTGAGATGTGATGAGGCGCGTGTAGGAGAATTTCTAGTTGTTTGCTTGATGGTGTTGGCCAATTCCATGTTCCTGCGTGTGGAAACGTCGTGATATTCCTGATGGAGTTTCGACTTCCACACCTATACTAGATAGAGTCTTTTATCATACTTATGATTCGCACTCATTGCTCATTGATAGACACACGGTCTGGTACGTGAAATGAAGCAAATTCAATATCTTTCTTGTCGAATCAATCGTCTTCGCCGTTACAAGAAAACTAACATCGGTATTTGCAGCATAGAACGGACGGGTGGTCGGTCCTATGGCGGAAAGATCGGAGCATTAAGATAGCCTAATATGTAGAGCAAAGTCCAGCTTTAAAGTAGGGGCTAAATTTTCCTTGTAGCATAAATTGAACTCTGAAAATCAGGTTGAAGGATATTTTTCTTTTCGTTTGATGCTCAATGTTCGCCTTCGTATTTGCTGTAATTGTTGTCATACAGTTGATAGAACATGTAGGGGCTTTGAATAGATTCCTCGCCTCTTGTCGGATGTAGTCTCCGAGTACGCCCAGTCTTTGTTCTCTTGCTAAACAAGTCTTATGTTTCAAAGGTCAGGCTGCTTCGTCATCGATGACATAGCATGATCAGAAACTGACTACAAGAAGTCTGTTGGCATCGACCTGTGCACGCTATGTCAAGCGATTCACATGCGCCCAGACTTCGCAGGATGGGTTCTGGGGTAGTGTTGTCTTCTAATGTTGCGGTGTTACGCGCGTCGTAACTTCGGTTTTACGATTTCTAAATGCGAGCTTAGTAGATTGCATTCTAGTCGGCATGTCAAGATATCAGACTGGACCGGCTTCATAATTCGAGGCAAGAAGAAGTCACGAAGCCAAGCTTCGGTCCAACAGACACCGTAGCACTTCATTTATGCTAGTATTGTAGTGACACAGTTCAAAGTGTACCTGGTGTGTCACTGCTGACTTCGTCGTCGAAGACTTGCTATGCATGATTGTCATCTGCAGGCTGAGAAAGAGGCTCTCGGCAGCAGCGGAGACTTCATGTGGGAATTACGATACCCAAGACCGCCTGCGGCGTTTTCTAAAACGATAGCATTTCTGATGAGCATGTTGCATTGGTCAGACAATCTTTCCGGTTGCCGAAGAGGGGAATATTGATTGCATTGGTGATACGTCTCCCAACTTGATAGATTACAACTGTGGCCTTAGTTTCGCCTGAACATGGTTCATCTCACCCCTTGTATCATCGAAGCCCTCCAGAATGAAAGTCCAGTGACTTGCGTCCTGTGTAGTGATCGAACTTCAGTTTGTGTATGTACGTGTGAAGGTTTTCGTAGGACGAGCTTGTGCGATTCGGGAACTGATAAGAAGGGACACGGAAAACCGCAAAAGCCGGATTTAAGGTGCCTTAATACATAAACATCCTTAATCCAGAACAGTGACCACTTCACCGGGCTTGGAATGAAGAAACCGCCTAATTTTCCTGTGCCTTTATTGCTATATTTTCTCTATACTTGACGTCGACAACGACGACAACAATGAAGCATAGTGAGGTGTACAGCCACAGGAAAAGTAGGCCGTCTCGGAAGAGCCCAGCAACAAAGTGAACGGTCTCCGCGAGAGGATTAGTTGCTCGTACTGGTAATGAGTTTAGTTCCAGTACACTTGTACGTACTTGCCCCTGACGTTGTTGGGATGCTTGGTATCCGACGACACACGAGTACGGCGCCATTCTTCGATTCACGTGGCGGCTAATGTACTTGATGTATGAACAGCACCAAGTCTCACAGACTAATACCGCATCCTGAATAAGCCAATCGCGATAGCAACTTGAATTATCCACGATACGCCTCTGAAACATCAAGAAATTGCCCACTTGCATATTGACCTCACAGGCATAAAAGACCCCATTCAAGAGAAAAGAGAAATGTAATTGTCTCTATACGGTATATGTGTGTCTAAAAATCAAACCCAAACTCCAGTGCTATGCCTTGATGCCCACGTATCTGATCATATTATCATATGTATCCCTTTAGGCGGATCCGTTGGCCTTGACGTACTCCTCGGAGAACTCCCAAGTGTTGTAGCCCTCGTTGCTCTTCTTGAGGTAGAAGGTGGAGCGGTCGTAGGGGGTGAAAGGGATGTTGTTCTTGACGCGGAAGACGAGGTCGGGGTTGGAGATGAAGTAGCGGCCAATGGCGACGGCGACGTCCCACTTCTTGTAGCGCTCGTCGACGGCCCAGCGGGCGCTGTCGCCGAGGTAGCCGCCGGCGACGACAACGGGGGAGATGTTGTCCCACTCCTCGAGGATGAAGTCGAGGGTCTGGGGGCGGTCCTCGGCGAAGGGCTGGACGTCGTCGGTGGGCTGGCGGGGCACGATGCCGAGGTTGACGGGGTTGCCGACGGCCTCGACGAGGGAGATGTAGGCGAGCTTGTAGCCGGCCTTCTTGAGCTCGCGGATGATGTAGATGGTCTGCTCCCAGGTGTCCGGGTCGGTGCTGTAGGACTCCTGGAAGGTGGCGAAGGGGCTCAGGCGGAGGGCGACGCGCTCGGCGCCGATCTCCTCGACGCAGGCCTTGACGATCTCGAGGAGGAAGCGGGCGCGGTTCTCGACGGAGCCGCCCCACTTGTCGGTGCGCTTATTGGCCGAATCGCGGGTGAACTGGTCGACGAGGTAGCCGTGGGCGCCGTGGATCTCGACGCCGTCGCCGCCGGCGGCGACGACCTTCTTGGCGGCGTCGCGCCAGGCGTTGATCTTGACCCAGATCTCGTCCTCGGTGAGGGGCTCGGGGGGCACGGGGCGGCCGGTCATCTGGACGTCGGAGGAGGAGCAGTACTTGTAGCCGCGGCCCTTGACGAAGTCGGGGTCGGCGGCGCGGCCGAGGGACCAGAGCTGCTGGAAGATGTAGCTGCCCTTGGCGTGGACGGCGTCAAAGACCTGCTTCCAGGCGGCGCATTCGGCCTCGGTGGAGAAGCCGGGGAGGTTGAGGTCGCCAATGTCGGCGGCGGAGACGGCGGTGGCCTCGCTGATGAGGAGGGTGCCCGGGGTGGAGGCGCGGTCGGCATAGTACTTGGCGACCATGGGGAGGATCGGAGCGCCGTCGTCGTCGGCGCGGTAGCGGGTGAGGGGGGCCATGACGACGCGGTGGGCGAGGTCCATCTTGCCCATCTTGAGGGGCTGGAAGAGCTTGGTGTTCTCGGCGGCCATTGTAGCGGTGTTTCTGGTGGACGAACTGGAAGTGAAGAAACAAAAGGGGTATCAAGAGAGAAGAGTTGTCAAATAATTGAGCTTGTGAGAAGTATGATGCAGGAGACTGTGTTGAAGATGTGTCTGGCTCTTTAAACTCTCTTTTCACTTGAAGCGGGAGGGTTGAGGGTATTTATGCGACTGAACAACATCGTGTAAGTCAACAAACAGCCCACCCAAGGAGTGTCGCCGTAGAAGCATCTGGAGAGTCCCACCATCGTCAAGAGATCCTCGGCAACAGGCCCCCACCACAGATCTGCCCGCATGAGTTTGTTGATCCATTGGGCGAAGAAGTTTTCTCTTGCCATGGAGGGGCAGCTTAGAAATTGGGAAGTTTGGGGGGCCCGTGATGGACCACCACACGGCGACAACTCGGGAAGCGGGTCCGGCCAGACTTTCTCTGAACTTCTCGGGGGAAGAGGCCCCATTCTTTCTTCTCCCCCCTTCCGCCCCTCCATCCTCCGAGCGGTGAAACCGAAAGAAGACCTGTGGTCCGCGACGCTCAGCTCAGTGAGGCCGTCCGTATGAGCGGTTCGGCCCTGTCATGAGGCGCAAACCGCGGGTTCCTGGCAAAAGCCAACGTTCTCGAACAAACCCAAGTCACTCGACTACACGAAAGATTGTGGCCCCCGCAGAGGGGGACACGTTCCTGGCGACATGCTGCAGAAGACTGAGGGAGAAAACTTCGAAGTAGCGAATCATGGAGGTGGACGGGGACCTCTAGCCACGTTGGCAGCAACTTGCTTAGAAATCCGATAGTACGATGTCAAAGAGACTGCGAGGCAACGGGACGGGGCCGAGGTGGAGAATTGGTGTTCTGGAGAAACGGGAGTGACGTCTACAGTATCAAGGGACCAGGGTCTTGGTGCTGGAAACCGAGCAGCAGATGAGCCGTTTTCTATTACGCCCTGCATGCTGCTAGAGGCTGAAAGTGCGATAACAACTTTAAACTCGGGGAAAAGTTCTGACGTGCTGAGAAATGCCACGAGGGGAGCATGCAACGGCCCGGTCGAGTGTCTCCACTTTCACAGGAAGAAACACGCAGGTTGCATGCCGACTTCGGGATTTGGCCGGGAACAAGCCCAACCCTTTGAAACTCGTCGAGGCTAGAGCTGGAAATGTGAGGCTTGTCGTGGGCTTTCTGCCATCTGGTTCGTTGTCATGAGTCCTGGTGGGGATGGTTCAGGGTTCTGCCACCGATCAGAAATTTATGCCAACTCTGCTCAAGTAATCAGACGGCGCCGTTGCCGGGGTCGAGGCTTGGTTCCTGTACGTAAAAATTGCAAGTTTGAATGGGCAGACAAAAAGTGTTGGTTGATTCGTAAGAAGATGCAAGGCCAGGTCGGGCCTGTAGACTAATCGAAATCTTCACCGCCGCACCCTGATTCTCGGCATTCAGATACCGATGTGGCGTCGGCAATATCCTGGACTTGCTGCGTCAGCCACGTGCGCCACGATGCACGTACCTCACCAACATGACCCGCTTCCTTGCAGACGCGGAAATGCACTCCGCACTTGGCCAGGGGTACATTCCGCTGCGGGTAGGAAATGAGCTTGGCATTTCTTGGTGCGACTCGCATCTGAGGCTCGTGATAGCTTCATAGTCCGTCAAGTGTATCGATCCCTCGCATCATCCTAGAGTCCTAGAGTTCTGGCACCCAGTGCTCGAGTTGAGGCTCCCGATAGGCCAGGCAATGCTATCTGCCTTGGATGAGACCAAATCAAACAGATGACTATCCTCAATGTGCACTAACTCGCCTTCCTCTGAATCCCATCCGAACATCTTACACCAGATGTCATGCTTCTCCCCATCCGCCGCCTGAAGCGGACCTCCCTCCTCCACATGTGTCTGCTCCTCCTCGCCCTAGACGCCTATCTCATCATCCGCAACCGCCCCGTCACCGACTACCCGGCCATTATCCCCTCCCGGCACCCCGGCAATGAGACCTTCTTCATCGCCAGCATCCACCGAAACAACGGGGCCCTCCTAGCCCATCCCGTATCCTCTAACATACTCAAGCTCGTCGACTACCTCGGTCCCGACCGCGTGCACTTCTCCGCCGTCGAGTCCGGCTCCAAGGACGACACTAAAGCCAGGCTCTCCTCCCTCCAGGAGCATCTCAACGCCAAGGGCGTCTCAAACACCATCATCCTCGGCAAGACAGCCCCAGAACAGCTCGCCGAGATCCACGACCGGCCTCCGCCGTCCTCCGGCTTCGGCCCGCCGCCGCCCGGATGGACATGGAACCCCCACGAGAACCAATTCGACATGCGCCGCGTTACATACCTCGCCCGCGAGCGCAACCGCGCCATGGATCCCCTGGCCGAGCTCCTCGCCTCGCAGGACAGGAGGTTCGACAAGGTCATCTGGCTCAACGACGTCGTCTTCGAGACGCGCGAGGTGCACATGCTGCTGGGCACCCGCGGTGGCGCCTACGCCGCCGCGTGCGCCATGGACTTCATCCTCTGGCCGTACTACTACGACACCTTTGCGCTGCGCGACGACGCGGGTCTGAAGACGGCGTCGTGGTACTGGCCGTGGTTCCACAGTCCGCGCGCGCGAGCATCTGCGGAGACGATGGAGCCCGTGGAGGTGAAGTCGTGCTGGAACGGCATGGTCGTGTTCGATGCGGCGCCATTTTATGACGAGAGACTGCGGTTCCGCGGTGTCGAGGACAGTCTTGCGGCGATGCACCTGGAGGGGTCGGAGTGTTGCCTGATTCATGCGGATAACCCTCTCAGTCGCAAGAATGGGGTATGGCTGAACCCAAATGTGCGCGTGGGGTACAATGAGAAGGTGTTTGAGCAGACGAAGATGGACCGGTTCCCGACGGCGTGGGCTGCGGTGGTTGGATTCTGGGCGAACAGGTATCTGAGGGTGCGAAATGGTATCCAGCTGAGGTTGGAGCGGTGGGCGGTTGAGAAGAAGCTGCGGCAGTGGGTTGATGAGACGCCGCCGAGTGAGTTGCCGCGAAGTGAGCCGGGGGAAATGTGTCTCATCAACGAGATGCAGATCATGTGGGAGAACGGGTGGAAGCATATATAGATAGACCGGGGCGTCTGGCGCAAGCCGATCCAAGTCAAACTCGTTATTGTGTATAGTAGATAAGACTGGTCTATAACGCCACGTCATGAAGTTGTAGAAATAGAACAACATTGCCTCCGATGTGCGGGCAGGGACATCCGTTCCCCCCATGACTGTAGAAAGCCAACCGTCCAAAAGACCTCCTCCAAACGCCAACCCTTGCCTTCATAATACAGAACAGCGCCAAAGGTGATTGCAGGCATCCAAAATCTCATCGTGGTGGTATATCTCCTACGCCCCTGTCCGTCTATTTGTTATGCCAGATGAAGTTCCGGAGCGAGTCCCACTCGCTGCTCTGTACGTAAATGTAATTCATACTGCTCCGCAGACTGGGCTGCAGATCGGCCGGGTGATGGCGGAAGAGGTACATGACCATGGCCCAACTGGTGCTCGCGAAGACGGGCCAGGCGTAGTAGCTGATCTTGGCGGACAGGTCCTCGCGGCTAACGACGGGGAGACCCTTGCCGGGAACGACGGCGAGGCGGGCGAGGCCGAGGACGACGCGGGCGAAGACGTAGATGACAATCTGCTGGTTGACGCTCGAGATCTTGCCGGTCCGCGGGGAGCGGCCGCCGAAGACGAGGTAGCCGCCCAACAGGCCCGCGAAGAAGGAGTCGTAGGGGCCCTCCTTGCCCGGGGTCGGGCCGTAGTGCTTGAGGAGGTACATTGTGCCCTTGTAGATTGTCGCGAACTTTGCGAGGTTGCGGGCGTGGGTTCGGGTGGCTTTGAATACAAGGCTTGCTTTTTGTTGGAAGCTGTGAGGGAGAAGGGTGTTAACGATGGGTTCGGGGGGAGAGACATGCGGGGAGGTAGACGTACGTTCCGGAGCGGAAGAGGAAGATCATTCTGTCAAAGGAAGAATGTTAGCTATGCTCACAATGCTGCGGATCTGGAACGGGTACTGCGACGTACACAAGCGCGTGGGGGAAGCGGACTTTGGTGCCGTAGACAGCGCCATTGCGGGCGCCTTTGACGACGGCGAGGATGTCGTGATACTTGGGGTCGAGGATGATGCGCTCGATCGCGGCCTGGGTTGCGCGTTAGCATTCGGGGCCGAACGAAGGCAGAATTGATTTGACAATGCATTCGCAATCGTACCTTGAGGCCATCGAGGGCGGCGAGCGACATGTTGGCAACAAGAACGGGGGTGGCCTGGCTAGCCTCGGCAAATCGCAGCTCGCTGTAGGGAAATGATGGTGTTTGCGACGACGAACGGTCGCTCTTGAGTTGGCACTCTTCCGCTCAGCGCATGGGTCTTCAGGGATAAAATGCTGCAATTACAGAAAAAGAATGCAAAGATCAATCGGTCAAATTGCGCATGCGAAGGGAAGGGTGTGTGAGGTTGTCGGGGAGAGAGAAAAGCCACGGCGGACGTGGTCGATTACGGCAGACGGACGGGATGGAGTGACGGACTTTTGGGACCTTGGGACACCCCAGGTGCGGCAGGTGTACCTCGGATGTCCATGGCTTCGGCTCTGGGCGAGTCACGCTGCCGCTGCGCTGCGGCACGACACGCTGTGGATTTGCGCTGGAGCTGTCGCTTCAGGAGTACCAGCCCCCCCGGCTCCCCCACAGGTCCCTATGACGCACGGTTGAGATGGCGCTAATCCGTCCCCAGGGATGCCCGTCCGGGGAAGGTCTTGGATTGCTGCGGGCTCCTTTTTTTTTTTTTTTTTTTTTTTTTTTTTTTTTTTTTTTGCATGTGATGCAGCCTGCGAGTTGTGACAGGACGACAACTCAGATGCTGTGTCACTTATTAGGGGTGTTGGTACCCGGGAAGACTGAGAAAACATGGGACGGTATTGCCAGTGACCCTTCAACACCTCATCTTCCTCACATTCAGCTCTCGGGACGATAATGGCGTCTTTTGCATGCAAGTATGTTATGGACAGTGAGATGGAGTACTGCAGATACAAGAGTCAGTTGTCTCGGTCACTGTCTCCCACGTGGTATCGAATTCCATGTGAATTTGACTCTGCGACTTGGCGCTGCTGACTCCGTGGCTGGCACTCTGAAAACGGGGCCACCTCCAACTGCCACATGCTTCAAGTTGTATCATTTCCGCTTCTGCAATCTGCTTGCCGAATCGCAATTGAGTTGTGACAAGGTTACCAACATAATTCGCAATTCGTGCATCATTTCTCGACTGTCTTCATTGAACCTCGATTCTGTCATCTTAGGTGGACGTGCTTGTGTCATAGCATCACATGCAAGCCATTGAGTGAATTGTGGCTGGTTTGAAAGTGTCCAAAGCCAATTTCAGCCGTCGCTTTAATTCACGTCATATCGTCCTTCTATAACAGCAATATTGGGTTGAACAGACTTACTCCAATTCAGGAATGTGAGAAGAGTTGGGCCAAACTAATACAGATACGAAACCCCTTCCAAACCCTCAAGGCTTCGGCTCACACACAGCAATAAATGGCGAAGTCACACCTGAGATAGTCAGCCTTAATTCATAGTGGGAAAACTCACGTCCACTTACTGCCAAAGAACAACCTTCCGGTCTTCGCATCGTGAACCACCGTAGTGGAACCAGGAAGCAACTCCCCTTTACCGTCCTCAATCACCTTCTCCCACACGTACTCGCCGTCGGTCTCCTTGCGAATTCGCACCGCAGCGCTCTTCGGCCTGGCGTTCAGCGGGTCCTCGGAGGCCTGTAGAATCTCTATCCCGCGCGGAAACACCGCGGCGTAGATGTCCCCCTTGCCGTCCACGGACAGGTTGTCGATGACGTAGGGCACGGGGATGTCGGCGACTTTGACCAGCCCGTCCGTCTCCGGGTTGATCCTGTACACCTGGACGCCGCCGGCCAAGGCGCTGGGCACGTAGATGAGCCCGTCGTGGCCGCGGACCAGGCCGTTGGGCATTCTGTGGTGCGTCGATATGCGCTTGCATCCTTCAGTAGAGCAGTAGGACACATCGCCGTGACCAAAGAAACCGCTCAGGAAGAATCCCTGTGATGAGAATGTTAGTAGTGCACTAGCCGACGGGCAACCCGCTATCTCACCAGTCCCCTCTTCTTGTCGCCACTGTCGTTTGTAAAGTAAAACGAAGTGCTAGAGAGGGCGGCGATGTTGTTTGGCGTGGAGATGTTAGCATTAGCAAACGTGCGGATGTGCTTCATCTCCGTCGCCGCGGGGGCGATTTCAAACACCTCGATTGTAGCATTGGCGCCTTCATTGGCCTCCTTGAGCAGCTCGCCCGTGACAGCATCTACCGGAGGGCGGTTGTTGACCAAGAGAAGCTCAACTTTGCCGTCCTCCGATGCATCAATGCCCGTCAAACCCACAAGTTGAAGCAAGCCATCGCCGGCGGTACCAGAGAAGCCGGGCGTTGAAAGAGCGCGGTACTCGAACCCCTCATCCTTGGGCTTGTCGATGTCTAAAGCGACGACAGCATCCCGGGTGGAGCGGCCCGAGATGTTGAAGTGATGACCGCTGGGGACTGGAGTCAGCCTCCGGCAGCGCGGGCTGCATGTCTCGGGGGTGGGGATCGGCTTACTTGGGCATCCACTGCTGACGGGCCAGGGAGTCGGAGCAGGCCAGGAACAGCGTGCGCGTTGCCTCCGACAGCCACATGTCCTCGCATGCTTGCAGCCTGGTGTCCTCGATGCGACGGCACGAGTATGGAAAGTCAGAGAGAGGCTGGAACGTCTTTCCGAGACCGAGACCCAGCTTAATGGGGTCTTTCAACACGAGCTGCAGGCCCACGGCGAGGATGACGGCGAACAAGACGCCGGTCTGGAGGATGAAGCCCATTTTCGCCAAAGAAAATCCGTTGAGCGTGTCTGTGACAGGGAATGTCTGAGTGGAGGTGAATGAAGACACTTATAAACAAGGAGTACTCCGTTCGATGAGATTGCCCAGGGATGTGATCCTCCGGGTACAACCGCGACCCTTCTGAGCGGCCCACTGGAAGCTTCTCTGAGCTTGCTAGAGAAGTCGTATGAGTTTGAACTCAACTAAGCTTCAGAAGCGTGAAGAGGTTTTCTACAGTTAACTCTGGTCCTGAGGTTTTTGTGGCACAAGAGATTGACAGTTTTGCGGTAGCATCAGATTGGGTGCCAAGTCAATAGTTGTGAGTTTGAGCACGTTTTTGTTTCGTAGCGGGCATTCGCTGAGTTACAGTGGGCGGGTTTGTCCCCCCGGCCCCGCCCGGTAATCGTCTCCGCCTCCGTCGGGGACGGGCACCGTCGTCCGGATGTACAAGACACTCTTTTCTGCGTCCACGTTCACCAATAGGGTTCGATGCAAAAGATGGCCACCGGAAGACTGGCTCATTATGCACAATGAACGCTTTTCGAACGTCGTATGGAGGGAATTGGCTGAACAATCACATGGCATGCTTAAGTTTGTTCACTGTAAAAACGTTGAGATCGAAAGGATGAACCAGTACTCAAGTGGGATAAACTTTTGAAATGAACGTCCTTCCCCGACCCCAAGTACTATGTACTTGTGAAATTATGCGATAGATATCTACTTGGCGACCCGGTACTCGTAAGACGTATTCTCATTCGCTTCTCATCCAAACCCAACATGGCGTTGCAAGCGGCCAACGTCAGGTCCTCACTACTGTACAACCCTGACACATGAATGCCACAGATCAGAAGTCAAACTCCCCCCTGAAGATCTCAGGATCAACACCTGCAACGGTCTTGTCGGCCAGATCCCGGCGGCCCATCTGAGTGAACACCCGGCGGAGCGTGTCGTACAGAGTGGTGCTCCGGTTCTGCGCCGTCATGCGGTCGATCTGCTCGTCAAGGGCAGCAGTGTTGGTGCCGCCGCGGGCACCGTCGCCGCCGCCAAGAATCTCGTACGCCATGTTGCGTCCACTCTTCTCGATAGCTTTGTGCATGTTGAGCGCAGCAAGGAAGTGGGAAGCAGCTTCAGCGTGGCAGCCAATGTTTATGCAGCTGACACCCAGATTGTACCTCGCACGCACGAAGTTGGGGTGGATGCTAAGCGCCTTCTCGTACGCCGCGATAGCCTCCTCGGAGCGGCCGGAGTTAGCAAGCGTGGCGCCCAGACGGTTCCAGAGCAAGTGTAGTTGCTCTTGCTGGTTCGACGTTCCGAGTTCGGAAGAGTGGAGAGCCGCAGTGAAGCAGTCAACGGCCTTGTCGTACTCCTCAGCACCATAGAAGAGTACTCCGAGACCGACTTGCACGTCAGGATCCATATGTTCGCCATCAGGGCTCAACTGTGCCGCCTTGATGAAAAGGCTAGTAACCTTATCATGCAGTTGCTGACGGTCTGTAAAGCCCATCTCAGCCATGGGATGGAGGTCCTTCGGGGCGATAATGTTGGGGTACTTGACGGACAGCCACCTCTCGAGGGTGCGGTAGGCGGTGCTGTCATAGCCCTCGTTGGTGTAAGAAACAGCTAGGCCCATGAGAGCAGCCAAGTTGTTCGGGTCTAGCTTGAGGGCCTGTTCGAGAGCACGAATAGCTGCTGTCTCCTTTTCGTTTTGCGCCTGTGCTGAGCCGAGGTACACCCAAGCCTCGGTGTGCTCTGGGTTCTGTTGGACCGCAGCCTCGAAGGCGAGCGCCGCAAGAGACAGGTTTCCACCCTCACGCATGATGCGAACACCCTCGTCGAAGGCGTTCTTCTCTTCGCTGAAGAAGTTGTCTTCCTCGAAAAGGTAGTTCTCCACCACCGGGTCGCCAAGCCGGCCCCAGTCGCTGCTCATACCGGTGAAATCAGGACCCCAATCCTCGCTGTCGAACTTATCGAATGTCGAGTCGTCAACCATGCCTCTAGCCGCCGCTGTCTCCGCCTCGATTCCCTTCCATATTGACTCAAAGTCACCAAAACCAGTTTCTGATTCCATGGCTTTGTCCATTTCGTCAAGCTCTGGCTCGGCTGCCTTGGCCTCCTGGTCTTCCTTCTCTTGCAACTCCATCTGCGCAAACTGCTCCTCCCATTTGTTATCATCAAGCTCAACCAGCTTTCCCTTGCCCTTAACGTCCTGTTGCGGCTGCTGGTGCATAGGTTGCTGATACATGGGCTGGAACATGGATGGACCCATCATGCTGTTGTAGCCCATACCCATATTCATCCCCATGTTCATTCCCATTCTCGGTTGCTGCGCCATTTGGCTGGGCATCGGACTCGCCCTGGCCGACGAAGGCTGCTGGTTCATCTGCCGGAAGCGTGAAAATTCTTCGGGGCTGAATTGTGTGCCGGGAGGAGCATTGAAGGCGGACTCCATGGCAGCCTGGTTCTGGAAGTCGTTCGCCCACGTTGGGGAGGTCGAGTTCGCGCGGAGGTGGACGGCTTGCGCAGGATTTAGTTGGACCGCGCCGTTCGGCATTGGGATCTCTTGTTGAAGGCCGGGTCCCTTGTTCAGGAATCCGTTCATCATCTATAATATCGGTCAGCCCAAAGTGCAACTCCGGGAGCGCGGGGTCTGCCCACCTCATCCTGTGGAGTGCTTGCGCCGGCGCTCCTGAAGCCGCCAGCAAGAGCGTTCGGCCCTCTCTGCACCAGTCTGTCTCTTTGGAGAGTGTTGTCATCTTGGACGTGTTTCTGGAACTGGCTGAGGGGGTTGCCGGAGGTTGAGCATTCTGCGCCACCTAGGAACGACATGGTGACAGTGCCGTGGGTAGCTGAAGATGTGTCGGTAAGAGGTCAGGTTTGTGCAACGTGCAGTCGAAGTGCACAACCGCAAGCGTAGAGACAGGTAGCGTCGGCTCGAGTGGCGTCTGAGGAGTAGAGGATGTGGTACGCGTTGTCGGTCGAGTTGGAGAAGAACCAGCAGGTAGGGTGGATGGTTTGTAATTGGAGCACCACCACTCACTTGAGTCTCCGAGAACATACCGAGGCAGGCCGGCGTGGGGCTCGGGCTTGGCTGTTTCTCCGCAGCCGGAGGCGGGGGAGCCAATCACAGAGCATCTGCGACGGATAAGCGCAGTGGCACCGGTGTGGACCCTGGCTGAACAGGACGTGGAATTCCGATGCGGCGGCATGTGAGCTGTGCATGGATACAAGAGGAAACACTTCACTGCCACCAGGAGCTGCGCTGCGTGCCTCGAATTGGTTTGGCTTTTAGAAATGAGGTGAAGCCCTTCTGCGTTGAGTTTTGGAGTCTCGTCTGAAGGAGTTACAGAACCGAGGACTATCTAATTCGTTTCTTCATAAGACTATCCTGGGCTTTCTCATTGCCCCAGTTCTTTTTACACTAGCACATATTTCCGCCTCTATGACAAACCTAGGGGTATCATTCAGTTGTAAACAGCCATCAGCCGCTTTAGTGCACGACATCCTCCTCCCGAAGTCCTATGGACCGTCTATGCTATACCGCCTAGACTCTCATCTGAACAGGGATAACTTCCAGGATGGGAGTCTTTCTGCAAAACCATCCCTCTTGGCCTGCTCATTTCACACCAATGAAGCCAACGCTTTGTCTGGCCTTTTTAACGGCGCGTCGAAGAGCTTGCTCTTCTGTGTCCGTCCACTTGACCGATAGCTGATCCCACTTCTTTCCGGGCGTGTTATACTCTCGTTTCCACTGGGATTGCATCGCCTGCAGTCTGCTCATCTCGCGCGGATCTCCAGACCCCGAATACACGATGAATGCTGTGCAAGGTGGGAGGCTATCGTGAATGGCCTGCAACCGGGCTGAGAGACGAGCCAAACATCTCTCGAGGTCTGAACTGCCGAGGTTGGGATCGAGCTCCGCAGAATCGATGTCCGGAGGGCCACCATCGCTGCTGGCGTTCTCGACCCGATTCCTGTTCCACCAGCCCTGAAGTGCTTCGAGTTCGCGCATGCGACCCCAGACGAAGTCCACGCCGCCACCGGGGATTTCCAAGCCATCTGGGTCGCCATTAACAGCGCGAATCACGCCCTTGACAACGTCCGCATCCGACTTGCAGCCGATCTGATGCGTCGCGCCGGCACCGGGTCCCTTGGACGGATCACCCCAGTCTACCGCTGCGCTGGTCTTGCCGGTGACTTGACCGCCAACGTCGCCGCCCTGGGCCTTGTATGCTGTGCCGGCTCTTGCCAGGCGTCGAAAGAGGTTTTCGCCTTGAGAGTCAGACGCACCCCATAGCCTTCCCTTCTCGCACTTTTGGCGCACAAGGTCGAGGCACGCCTTAGCATCCTCGATCGGGTTGTGTCCATTAGCACCGCCCTTCTGAATCTCGCGATTGACATATTTTTGAGTGAGCCACTTGAGTGACGATTTAAGCGGCGGTCCTCGTGGGTGAGGGTAGATGAGCGAGGTATCGACAATAAAGGGGTGAGAGAAACGAAGCGCTTTGAGGTCAGACTCGAGCGAGTGTCCAATCAGAATTGTTCGCGGTGTAACGATTTCGAGCAGCTTCTTCTGAATGTCTTGAAGAGTCGTCGTTACAGGCTTCAGCATCTCCTCTGTGATACCGGAAAACCTCGTGACGTAGTCGATGATGGGCTTTTCGGGTTTGACCAGCTCGTCCATAATGACATCGCCGGACCAAGTGATGATGCTGATGCGTGTAAGGGAGTATTCGTTCTCGCCTGTCATGCACATCTCGCAGTCCAGTGCCAGACATTCACGCCCGGCCGTGACGCTACCTGTCTCGATTTCCGATTCGGGTACGTCGCCGTCCTCAAGTTTGTCGACCTTTGACACAACCCATCCGTCTGGGACCTTGAAAGATGCTTTCCTTTCTTCGTCTTCGATAAGTGCCGGGTGAATGAGGTGACCTGCGACTTCCAGCTCTTCGAGGGATGCCAGAAACTCAGTGATGCGTGTGCGCTCGTTCTTCCAGCCGTTCGGCTCTCTAGCTGGCTTGGGGCCCTTTCTGTCACTCTTGTCCTTGGGCATAGGGGCGGTCAAGAATGTTCCCAAAGGCGAGTGAAGCTTCATGTACTTGTCGTCGCCGGGAGCCTTGACCGGCCAGATGTGAGGGAACATCTTGGCGAAACTCTGAAGCGCAAGTGGCAGCTTCTCGGCTGAGAGCTCTCGAGGATAGTAGTCATCAGGTGACGTTTCCAGCAGATCTTGATTACTAGAAGGACCTGATTTATACGTCGAGAAGTTGACCGCCTCCTTGAACATGGCTTCCTCGAGTCCCGGGACCATCAACACCACAATCTTCCGGAAATTCGGTCGATGGGAGACTGAGACCCAGTTGGGACCAGTACCATCGGCGA
Organism: Colletotrichum aenigma; assembly: GCF_013390185.1. Taxonomy (NCBI): domain Eukaryota; kingdom Fungi; phylum Ascomycota; class Sordariomycetes; order Glomerellales; family Glomerellaceae; genus Colletotrichum; species Colletotrichum aenigma. Next base: position 2,208,020 of record NW_023500913.1, read on the forward strand.
AGATGTAGAGAACGAGGTCGCGCAGCATTGCTAGGTTGATCTTGCCGAAGATCTTGGCGCTCGTGGAGAACTTGATTGAGGGATAGTTATTGGAGCCTTCGCGGGGGATCTTCTTGCGCTTCTTGTTCGATCGTTCGACCTTCTCCCATCCTTCGTCATCATCGTCCGGGGCAGATCTTTTAAGGTTTTCGCTGCTTTGGGTCTGGGATGAGCTCTCGCGGGTCGTAACATTGCTGGTTTCTGTCGGCTTGTCGACGGCAGGGTCGACTGTCGCGACGGCGGGCTGGGCGTTGATGTCGGCCATGGCTTCATCTGCGAATTGCGCACTCCAGGGCTGACTATTTTTCTTCTTGCCCATGATAAGCAACCTCCAAAAAGCTGAGTTGGAGATGTGGTGAGGTTACAACGCGCCTCTGAGAAAGTGGTGGGGTTGAAGATGGAGGATTATTTTCGCACCTTCACCGGGAGCCCAGAAAATGTCCATCCAACTTTCTGTCAATCGAGCGACGCAACTTTAATTACGGGTCCCTTGCGGGGAGAGCCAATGGGACACGATAAAGATAAGATAAGGACACAGGGCCTGCGGTCACAGCTAGGGACCCTGGTCAACGCTGGGAGGCAGGGACACTGGAGGGACATCTTCAATGGCACCTACCTTTATGGCCAGTGCCTTCGTCCCTGTCGCAACACGCAACTAAAACAATTCACTCCCCGCGTCAACATCAGCGGCGCCATAATTTTCATTTCCATCCTTTGTTTGGATTCATCATCTTGATTGCGCCAGAGTCTCTGCCTTCTATCACATCGTTCACCAGCGAGCATCTTCATTAGCACCTGCACATCACGAGCCAACTGCACGTTACGCTATGTGACAAGATGGACACTGTTCAGTGCAGATGTAAGAATTGCCAGGCGAACTTGGCCAAGTTTGCCAACTTGTGGACTCAAATCGGGAAGTCATATTTCAGTCCGGTCCTAGAAGCCAAAGGCGACGTTAAAATAGTCGATGTTGAGCCCATCAGAGAGGGGGAGCCACAAACGTTGGTGGCTGAATGGTGCGGTAGTTTATTTCTCAAGCAAGAATCAAGCCTGGAGCGCTAACTGCTTGTGCAGCGAATTAAAGGACATCGCATGCGCGAAATGCCAACAAGTTATTGGAATCAAATGTTTGAGCAGTCCGGTGAACCATGTTTTCGACGAGTAAGTTCAGCAGATCCCCAAAGTAGCTCATTCTCACTGTTGTTAGCTCGCAAATTCTTCTACGGCAAAACTCAGTCCTATTTCTTGACAGAAAAAGCAATCCGTCAGAATTGAGGGTGCGCCGTACGCTGGATCTGAAACCACCAGAAGCCAGCCGACAAGGCTACTGTCACGACTCCGGCTTGAGCGACGGGCATGCCTCGATTGCTTCTGAATCCATCGACCTGCTTGACATACAAGCCGATCTTGAAACGCAGCGCGAGGATATTGAGAGGATTGACACTGCAGGGTACCAGGTGGTATCTCAATTCAATGATACCATAACTCGGATTGACCGCGAGGTCAAGAAGCTCAACGGGACCATGATGAATCTGCGTCGAGACATCGACAACCATGCAGCGGACATGTTTACTGTCAAGAAAGACGTGGTGAGTATGAGACAGTCTCTCCGCCAAGACTCTCTTACATCGCCATTGCACACTAAGCTTCAGACAGCAAGCGCTGCCGTTGCAGAGATCGGAAAGCTTTGTCAGGATGCAAAAGTTGAAACAGAGAAGCTCAATCAAGAAGTCCATACTACAAAATATCAGCTACAACAACTGGAGAACGCCTCGTCAAATCTTCGCCAGGAGCTTGCAAGTGCAAGGAAAGCTACAAAGGATGCACTTGGTATCGCCAAGGACACCGCCAAAGAAACGGCGAATATACGGATGGAGTTGGCCGAATTGAAAGAAAGTCTGGAGACTCACCACAGGAAGCACGACCCGAAACCGGAGTTCTTGATGCCGAGAGAACTGGACATCCTCGCCAGTAATATCACGAAAATTGGAAACAGAGCAAACCAAGTGGAGTCGTTGCAGATGGAACTTGACCTCTTCAAAAGCCGGGTCCAGCGGTTAGAAGCCAGCGTCGAGACTTCTATGCGGGGAAGGGATAACCGCCCGCCCAAATCAGTCTCTCCAAAGACCTACCCTGACGCATTGGGGATTGCAGACAGCCCGGTCAAGACAACAACGTTGCAGCAGGAGGTCCAGATACCAAGTCAGTTGACCGAGGAGCCAATGCCAAAGGCTACTCAACCTCGAGCTCGCAAAAGACGAGCAGCTCCCGAGCCAGCTGACGACCAAGGAACTGCGCATCCGAAATTGACGAAATCAGGTGCTATTGACAAGAGAAGAACCAAGAGATCGAAGCAAGATTTATCTACCGACGAACTCAACTCGATTGGCCCCCCTGCAGGCGGAAGACGGACTAGAAGCTCCAACTGTTAATAAGAACAGTCTTTTCTTGCTCTATTCATCAAGTGGGTATCATTTGGCAGACAGATCGCGGTCCATGCCCAGATCTACTTCTAGCACAACCTTTCCAAGCTCGGACAATGTCCTGATCGGCTCAACAAGACCAAACCTGAAAAAGTCATCCATGGTCTTCGGGTCTGTCCTCCACGCAAGGATCAAACTAGTCTCTTTCTCCCGACCAGGAAGACTTTCAATGTCCTTCAGTATCTCCTTCGCGAGCACCAGAGGCTCCCAGTCAGCTGACGGTGCGAGGTCGCTGTAAAAGTCGATTATCGACAATACCATCTGACACAGAGAGACCTGGTCCAGATTCTCCAGCAATTTGACGCTTTCAGGCGGAAACTTCTTCAGCGCAGCCATGTCTCTAGCAAGCTTGGTGAGCTTGCCAGGGTTGGGCGCCGTATTCGACAAAGCGATGGCAATGGCAGACAATCCCTTGAGTCTTGAGGGATGGAACGGCGCGACGTGTTTGAATGGTTCAATATCGTACGCGGACAAGCAAGCAATAGCAAGGGCGCACTCGTGGTTTCCCCGGTCCTTTCCAAAGTAGTACGCTGCCTCGTCTACCACCTGCGCAAATGGTTCAATAGCCCATTTGCCCGTGGTCACGAAATACGATCCAGTCTTGTACGCTTTCCTCAGCCACTCACGCTTCTCGTCGCGTGGCATGTCGCGCGGGAAGACGGGCATGATCTTTTGGATGTTCAAGCCCATCAATCCCTGTGGAGGATCGGTTTTGCCGCCGCCGGGTGGATTCTTGAACCGCTCGATGTCAGGCATGACGCTCATGCTGTTGAGGTCAATGGTCGGGTCGTTCATGGCGATTTGGTACTCGTCTAAATTATGCTCGCACTTATAGCAAGAACACTCGAAATGATAGAGGTCAAGCTCGCCCTGTCTCTTGCCCTTAGGTTGTGTGTGGTCTGGCATAGGTTACTAAGTGGCAATCACGAAACTGCGAGGGTCAAAAGCCAACTTACCGGCGTAAGAAATTTCAATTTCATCGCCAGGGTTGATGAACGTGGCTGATCGAAGTGTGGCAGTCCGTCCTCCAAACTGCACCATCGCGTTGGGCACACAGGAGTGATTGATCATGGCCAACGTCGTATCCAAGAAGACACCGCCCGTCTCATAGTACTCCTCCGTCCGACTGAAAGCGTTCGTCTGAAGCTACAGGATGTCAGTGCAACTCCTGTCCCCATCGAAAACGCCATTACCTTGCATAGAACCTGGAAAGACTCTTCTAGCCCCTTTAAAGTAATGGCATCAAGCCCACAGCACCTCAAAACCCCATGTGCCTGAAGCTGCAAGTCCATCTCGTCGTTCTTTCTCCACTCCTCGACGTGCCCCTCCAAAGCATCAAACGACTCCTTCAACTTCGGCCTCAGCATCACCTGCGCCCCGGCCCTGATGGGCGTGGGCACCCAATCGGGCTGATGGGCCGGCTTGACCTCATGCAGGAACTGGATTGCCTTGCACTCGACCTTGTGGATCAGCGTCCAGTTGGCCTTCTGACAGGCAGCGCCGCAGTAGGCGACTGTCTTGCAGCCCGTGCAAGCGCGCAGCTTTCCCACGCCCGCGTGGCCTTGCCTTTTCAGGCAGTGGTTGCAATACTCAAGCGCGCGGTGGCCTGGCGGGAGGACGACGGCCGGTTCGTCGAAGAGAGCAATAACGTCGCCCGGCTTGAAGCGGCGCGTCGCGTGTATGGAGCGGCCGCCTTTGGCACCGCCCTTGGAGCCACGGACTTCAATGCCGTCATTTACGGCAGGCATGATTGAGATTCTATACTGATATCATCAACAAAACGAGGTTTGAAGCTTTTCTGAAAAAAGCCTGGATGGCAGATTCCAGAGACATGCGATGTTTCCATGGAGCGCCACAAGCGTCCATATGTGGCTAGTGCCATCGACTGCCGATAAGCGATAAAAGCAGGCACCAGGTCAGCCCTGTGGCTGTGTGCTGCGTCCAGTGCCAGCAGGATCTCACCCGAGGACAACGGACTGGCAGATCACTGCTTGTGCACAGACTCCTCCATCACCCCGCCTTCTGCTCATCCCACCAACACCGTTTCTTAGTCTGGTCTCTCCTGCTGTTCTGAGCCTCAAAAAAAGCTGACAAGCTTCCCCCGCCCAAACGCGCATCCAAGCTCTGCCAAAAAAATCCCCACTCACTTTCCCCAAACCCGAAGAATAAAAAAATCACCACAACCAACGACTGCATTTGCGCATTCACACCCCAGCACTCAAAACACCCCCGTCTTTTAAATCCCAAGTCCAAACGCTACACGAGACACGCGCCTCTGATGACTACCATCGAAAACCTCAAGACAATCGACCCCTTCGCTGATGCCGAAGAGGGCGAGGGCAACAACAATCCCAAGAAAGGCCAGGACTACATCCACATCCGCATCCAGCAGCGCAATGGCCGCAAGACCCTCACCACCATCCAGGGTCTCCCCAAGCGCTTCGACCAGAAGAAGATCCTGAAGGTCATCAAGAAGAAGTTCGCCTGCAACGGTACCATCGTGGAGGACCAGGACCTCGGTGAGGTCATTCAGCTCCAGGGTGCGTCGCAAACCTTCCCCTCCATTCCCTCTTGACCCTCTCAACAGCTTCGCCGTAGCTTCCAATCCTTTTGCGCAAAGTCTAACTTACTTTTCCACTACAAAACAGGCGACCAGCGCAAGAACATTCACGATTTCCTCGTCGACAAGCAGGAGGGTCTCGAGATGGACTCCAAGGTAAGCACGCGACTCTGGACCCCACCTTCCCACTCTTGAACCCCTCCATGATCAATCACGAGATCCCGTTCCACCTCGCCACGCCTTGCCAGAGCCCAACGAAGATAGCGGCTAACCTCTTTTCCCGCTCTAGCTTGTCAAGGTCCACGGCTTCTAAAGAAGCCGTTACTGCCAGGAGGCGCCGTCTCCCCCTCGCAGCCGACCGGATTCCGGTATCCCCGAGCCGATACGAATATCGACCCCCCGTCTTCCAGCCTATGACATCGAGCTTCGTGAGGAAAGCCTGGGTGTCGCCTTGGAATATGGGCTCTGTGGTCCGAAAGTTCGGTTCTGGGGATGCGAGAGAATCTTAAAGGTGCCTGCGGGAGATCGAATCTCAATGGTCCTAGCACAATGGTGTTACTGGATTGGCGCTCCTAGGAACTGGCATGGGACTTGCGGTTCGGATGGGGTTGAGGTATCAATTTCTTTCATGATGATTCGCTGCTGCCCTGCTTGAAGACAGAGTCAGTGGCCAAACAATATCAGCTGGGGAGACTACAATCATCGGCCTTATGCTAGGTAATGGAATAAGAACCTCTACGAGTTTTACCCTCAATTCTGTCGGACAGGCAACATTGAGACATGTCCTCAATGTTCCATGATAACGCAAACCAGTTGTAAAGCCTACCAAGACCATGAGAAAAACTTCAAGGCATTTGTCACAGGCTACGGTTCTGCGGTCTTGTGTTGAATGCTGTGGCTTGATTCCCAAAAGTGCGCTACTTCAATTCCGTAACCTTCAATACTAATGACGCTAATGTATAAAACTTCTCTATCTGCCATGAGTCCCCCCAGTACGAAGACAGAGGCTTCTCTCAAAGCCATCATTGCAACGCTGTGGATTATCAATATGCCTTATCGCCATCCCACTGGGCAGCGAAAACAGTAACAGCGATGCAAAGAGCAAATGCAGCGTTGTAAGCAGTAGCCACTCCTCACTGCCTACCATTTTTCCAATAATCCAGTTGTTGACTCACTGACTTACCCCAATAATTCAGTTGTTCGAAAAATTCAAGGAAGTCCTCCCCTGATCTGAGAGGCTCGAAAGGCTCTTCGAAAAGTCTTGGTGGGGTTGAAGAGCGTCCGCCCGAGACCCGGAGTCGCGTCTCCGTAACTGGTTCCTTAGAGTGTCCGGGCGTTTGCCGGCGTCGTTGCTGTCGTCCTCGCCGCTGTCCCTGTTGACGCGCCCGTGCCCGTCCTCGTCCCGGTCCTCGCCAGATTCCTCGGGTATAGTACTCAAACGGGACTCGTCCGAAGAGGCATCATCAATAACATTGATGCCATGAATGCCTTTGATTTCACTGATCTTATCAGGCTCGTCAGACTGCTCGGAGGACCCATCATACTCGTCGTTGAAGTTGTCCGGAGTGAGTGTTGTGGTCCAGATCAAATGGCCGCGAGATGCTTGAGTGACGGGTGCTTGGGTACCGGCCGCTAGTCTACGAGAATCGTATTTCCTGTTATGCTCTTGAGAATCGTCTTTGCTATCCTTCGTCAAATACCCCGGGGATTTACTATTGCGTGCGTCTTCAAGCTCCGCTTTGAGCTTTTTGGCTTCCTTTTCTTTGGCTTCCTCTTCGAGTTCTCTCCGTATGCTTTCTGCCTCCTCGAGGCACATGAGGCACCTGCAGATATAGTTGGGAGTTGCCAGAAAGATTTCGTCGCCCTTTTTGAGGTCACGTGTGGCAAACATGTCGGGCCCACGGATCTCTGCGTTACATCGTGGATCGCCTCTGGAAACGCAATGGCTCTTGTCGGTCCATAACTTGAGGCCTATGACCCGGAAGCCCAAGGTGTTCATGAAACTGCAAAGTATTCCGTGGTCAAGAGCCGTGATCTTGTTCGGGTCAAGAGGCATGTATTTCATCACAGGAAAGTACTGTGCGCACTCTAGGCGCAATTTGACTGCATTTCCGCGCTCCTAGAAGCGGCAAAGCACATGGGTCTCCATTATAAGCTGGTCCTGGATGTAAAAGTACGGCCGGTTATCCTCGTTCAAGGTGGACATCATTTGCCCGGCCGAGTAGTCATCCGGTGAGTGACGTGCCCCGTGCTTAGGCTCGTCCAGAGACAGGAAGATTGAATTTGGCCTCCAGGGAGGCAGGGTGGTTGTCCATGGGCACTCTCCAAATGGTGGCGCCATTTCTGACGAGTCTACCGGTTCACGCTTTGGTAGCACCAGCGCTTTTCGGGCCGACGACGTTGGTGGCTCTGGCGTCGGTCGCTCTGGCGTTGGTCCCAAGGACGACAGGGAAGACGACGACGACGATGCCGCCGGCAACCGGGCTGACGACATTGGTCGCTCTGGCGTTGGTCCCAAGGACGACAGGGGCGACGACGACGACGCCGGCAACGCCGACAACGGTGGCGGCGCTGTTGGCATGGGTGGTCTTGGTTGCCCCGAGTTTCGCTGCTCTAAGATCATCGCCACGCGTTCAAGAAACCCTCCGACCAAAGTGGTATCCTGACTGGGATCAACAATCGCGTTTGGGTCCATTGTGTATAGGTCGATAGTAATTAAGGCAGAAGTAATGATCGATGGATATTGGCAGTGTTAGCGTTACGTCCAAGAAGAAGTCTGGGGGTGACGAGGACAGAAACGAGGAGAGAAACGGGGGAGGTTAAGACAGGGGTTTTGAAGTCACAGATCAAGGGATATGGCACCTGCCTGCAAGACCGGAGTGGAAAACGCCTTCTATGAACACATCCTACATGGCTGATGAGGAAGTCCACTGAATCTAGCTTCCTACCTTAACAGCGGCCCTTCCCTCTCTTGGCTCATCACTGTCGTGGTGTGGCAGGCACAACTTTAACGGGGCATGTCGGCCCCGCTCGCCAGTACTTCCACACATCATCGACCTTGCCAGAGAAATTGATCAGGTTGGAAGGAAGTCGAGACTCGCGACATCCTGGCGAGCAGTCAACGTAACAAATGAACTGAAAGCCTTGATTCAACCTCGGGTCGATCTATGTAACGGTATCATACAACACCACCCCTCGCTCATTCCCGCTTCTTCGCAAGCAGCTGGGCTTTCCGCTCCTCCTCGTCGAGATGTTGCTTCCTGTAGTGAGCAACAACGTGGTCCAGGTTGGTCTGGGAGCCAGCAACAATGTTGCGGGCGGCGTGACTCGACATGGCCCTGCGTAGAAAAGTTGTGTTAGCCGCACTGCATCCTCTGGGCTTTCCAAGCCAGTGTCCAGTCATATCATCGTGGTTCGGGAAGGCTCACTCAGGAAATCGGAGGTCGACGTCGCGGTTGGCCGGGGTGGAGAAGAAGAGCAACCTGTCGAAACCGGCCTGCTCAACGGCCTTGGTGTGAAGGTGGCTCCTTTCGGCCCATGTCTCCTGGTAGTGCCAGTACTCGTGGATCTTCTTGGTGAGGAATGGCGGCTCGCCGTCCTTGCCGGGCTGGCTGATCTTGTACATGAAGTACGCAGCGGGAATGACGGCAACGGTCGCCCAGAAGAAGTTCTACAACGCCAAAAACAGCTCCATTAGCTTCCAAACTCTCCGTATCGACGATCAATTGGCGCAAGAACGTACTCCGATGGGCTCCTCGACGTTGTGGGCGTGGTGGTGGCCGTGGTCGCCTCCGGAGGCGTATGATCGCGATTGGCGCAGCCCAGTCAGGCGGGACTGGCGCGCGATGCAGGCACCCCGCGTTCGAATGGCCTGCATCGTGAATGACGTTGCGGGACGGTGTCAATGGACGATAGGAATCGGGTTGTCGTGGGGATTGAGGAGGGAGCTTTCGGGTGTGGAGGTGATTCCCAAGGTTCGGTAGTCGGGGAGGAGCGTCACTTTTCGCGGTTTAGCGCCGCAGCGGCTGTGGCGGCTGTTTTGGCCAATCACGACTTGCCGAATTCAAATAAGAGAATCGCCTCTCAAAATGGGTACCACGGTCTTGAGCATGGGGCAATGAGACAACTTGGCCAGACGGATGAATTCGATGAATTTCTATTTCGTGATGGTAAACTGTCCTTTTTTTTCTGTTGACTCATTTTCGTTCATTAACCCAATTATAAGAGTGCATGTACTCGTCTGTCGCATCAGCATCTCAAACCCATCTTGGCTTTAGACTTTCGACACAAATCTTATTGAACTCACTGCCTTGTTGCCCGTGCCCACTGTTCTCATACAATAACACTGGGTCTCATCATCCCTCGCCGCAAACGGGGCGACAACGACGTTGACTGAAGAGGTCAACCTCTCTCCGGAATTACATATCGCAAAACCACAATTCACAAAATTCAAGATGGCATCAAGACCATCAATTCGCGCATCTTTCCTTCCTCTCACTATTTTCATGGTCGTCTTCGGCCTTCTCATCCTCGCACCCACAATCGCCGCTTCATCACACGTATCAGCGGCACCGGCAGCACCCTCACCATCGGCCGATGTCGAACTCATCTGCCACACCGACAACCCGGCGGAATGTTACCCCAAGATCTTCCAACCAACAGAGGAATTTCAAATAGTACATGATGACCAAGAGCTGCCTCATGGCCTCCACATCCGGATGAACATCAACACCAGCCAAAAGGAGGCCAAAATCAACGATCCCACTGAGAAGAACTCGGCGGTGGAGGGCCTGCCGGTCGATCGCTCGATTGTGGTTGTGGATGGCGAGGAGGTCCACGATGAACCGAGACTGCCCAAGGACGCTCCCAAGTACGACCCCGTCGGCGCCGTGAAGCAGCCCCCGCAGGAGTCAAGCGAGTTCTATTCCCATCTCGATTACGTCAAGAAAGGCGCGAACGGGGCCGACCTCCCTATCGACGAGGCTCTTGAGTTTCTCGAGGACATTTCTCACGACATTTACTACGGCATGAAAATCACTGAGACGTTTGACACCGTCAAGTATCTCCTCTGCCTCATGTCAGACCCCGAGACGCCCGCACCAATCGAGGGTGTCGTTCCCCGTGACCAGCAGGCCGCCTCCATCATCTCCGGCGCCCTGCAAAACAACCCCAAGGCTCTTGAGGAAGTGACCATGGTGTGGCCTCAGCTTATGGATGCTTCATGCCCCGCTACCGAGACTAAGGGAGCCTCCAAGCTCCGAGACGACTTCTACGCCTCCTTCGTGCCGGCCAAAGAGAGCAGGCACGATGTCCTCCGCGCCGCAAACAAGGCCAAGGCTCATGTCGCCGCTGTCAGAGGTCTTCTGAAGAGCCCTACGATCCGTGACGACTTCATCGCCAACAAAGGCATGGACCGCCTTCTCGAGGTACTCGCGCCTGAAGATGCCCGCTGGGATACCGCTCAGCGCAAGACCGGCCAGCTTGTCCTCGACAGCTTCCTCGACGAGAGCATGGGAGCCGATGTCGGCGTGTGGCCCCTGTTCAAGGCGTCTGAGACGGATGCATCCAAGAGAGTGGCTGATCGTGTGAGCGACGGCAACTGGAAGACGGCCGTGAAGGCCATCATGGAGAAGAATAAGGAAGACAAGAGCCATTGGAGCAAGGACCTGTATGACAGGTTGGATGCGCATGAGCAGACCCAGTTGAACAAGCTGGGAAAGCAGGAGTTGTAATGATTAGATGCACATATCACATTTTTAGACCCTATATACCCACGTTTTGACCATCAGACCATGGGTCTCGTCATGACCTGAGCAATGAAAGAATCTTCTCATCTGCGAATCTGCTTAGGGGAGAAAGAACTAGCGTAGGACATTCCCCGACCAGAAGGATGGGTTGCCGATGGAGCATCAACCTCTGCCATTCAAGCAATGGGGTTGACCTTCAAGACTGTGCAATCACCCCCGGCGGGTCTAGTCCATGTGGAGGGCTGAGATAGGCGAGTGACAGATTGCATCATGAGCGGGCCAGGTTTGGATTTTGTGCACCAAGCGGGGTTCTTTTTCAATGTCAAATGCAAGACAGAGCATTCAAGTAGTCACAGGGGAAGGCAGCGAGTGAGATTTTAGGCAGTTTTGGTATCTCCATATCGTTTATTTCATTCCCATTTTGAGGCTCAAACTTTTTAGCGGACAACGATGTTGTATTGAACTATCATTGCCCAAACAACATGATAGTGGCCTTGCCATGCTACCAAAACCATTTCCCGTTTCGCCTTGATGTCCGTTGAATGCAAGAACCTCCCAAAGACAGCCCACAACCATCCTCTTACTTGAGAGGAATGAAACGAGAAGAGTGAGTAGCACCGATACCGGGTCTACCGTGCTTGACAGGCTTGCTGTGAGATTGTTAGAAAACTGTTTCCGAAGTCCTTGCGCGGAGAGGAACGTACTAAGAGATAGAGAACTCAGCCAGGTAGTGGCCAACCATCTCAGGCTTGATCTCAACCTGGTTGAACTCCTTGCCGGAGTAGATACCAATGACGCTGCCAATCATCTCGGGGACGACGATCATGTCACGGAGGTGGGTCTTGACGAGGTCGGGCTTCTCGTTGGGCTTGGCCTCCTGCTTGGCCTTGCGGAGCTTCTTGATCAAGCCCATGGGGCGGCGCTTGAGACCGCGGTTGATGCGCCTGCGGGCACGGGCGTGGACGACATCGCGGAGCTGCTCGGAGTCGAGGTCAAGGAGACTGTGTGAGAGTGCATGTTAGCCTGGACGGTTCTGTGTCTTCGATGGCGGGTGCTTCGGCAGGTTCGTGGAATGGAAAGGCAGTGATGATCTCATCGTCGGGTCTCGAGGGATTCGATTGTGCGTGGGTGTGGACAGGCAGGTGGGATTTCTCAAGTGGGCAAAACGTACGCCTCAAGGTCAATTCCGCGGTAAGAGAACTTGCGGAACGCTCTTCTCTTCTTGATCTCGGCAGCCTCCTCGGCGTTCTGTATGGATCCCTCCAGTCAGCCAAAATTGTTCGATGCGGTTTGGTTGCGATGTGGTCTCGTCGCGCCACCATTTCCTCCTCAATCCGCAACCGCCACCGCCGCGACGGCGCGGTCTTTATCCATCGAAACCAGGGAGGGAAGACAGGGTCGCACGTACGTATTCGTCGTCAGCCATCTTTGTGGTGTTGTGAGGTCAGGGAATTCGCTGTCGATGCGGTCTATCGAGAGCGAATAAGCTGAAGTGCCGGTGCGGTTGTCGAAGTTTTGGGACACGGGGCTACGGTCGCTTGGAGGTTTCGCTTGACTTGCACCAATGGCCCAAATTTGGCCCGTAGGGTTCGGTTGCCCTCCCCCCGCAGTCATGTGATTTTTGAATCGAGAAAAAAAAAAATTGGCAGTCGCGCGGTACGTACCGCGTCAGCGGGCACACTGCACGCTCTTTCTCGAAGCGGACGCTCGGGCCCCCCGTCCACGCCGCGCTTCACCTGGCCGTCTGCCCGTTCTTTGACATCACCGTCCCGCCGTGCCCAGGTCCACCTCGCCGTTGGATGCCCTGAATTTTGCATCCACAACTGGCGAACGCCGGTCGGGTCGGTACGGTCGGTGAGCTCGGTGAAGAGCAGCGTCAGACCTCCACATATAAAGCAATTCTGACATACTCCTGCGCCATCACTATCTCCTATTGAGACCTGTGTCCAGAGAAAAGAAGCCGTATGAGAGATAACTTAGGGTAGGAACGACTTCATTTGACTCCAGAATGCCAAGTTTGCTTCCTGTGCGCGAGCCTGGGAAATGCAGCCCACACCATCTCTATGTCGCCTCGTTTGGTAATGTGTCCGCGATGAATAATAAGGAACTCGGGTTTTGGATATTGTTGATAAAATCATCTGTGTGACGAAGTAGTAACTCATGTATATTCGACGACGCTAGAAGTTTGGCGGTCGTGCTGCGACTCATGATAGCATCGGAAAGGGGCTGTGGGTTTCACTGGAAAGGCTTCTCGCTTCTCGCCTCTCGGCGTTCTAGTCTCTTAAGCTTGACCGGGAACGATAGGCGTTGACGGGAGGCAGCACTTTCCGCTGGTGACGAAAAAAGGTGAGAAGAGGCCGGCTTAAGGTGAAAGTTGCTGGAGCGACCACCTTCCTTTCCCAACATTCAATCTGCATCTCTTTCCCTCGCGACTCACCAAAGACTTACAGAAAGTTCACGAACGGGCATCATGGCATCTACCAAGGATAGCGGTCTCGACCAGCTTGGTGGTGGTTTTGTCGCGGATCATATGAAGACGACTATGCTAACAATTTCAGCCATGTTCGAGCTGCGCTTCAAGTACATCTGCACCATGCACAGCAAGGGCGAGACTGAAGCTGCAGAGACCAAGGCTCTGGAGCTTCTTGCTGAGCCGCGACTTGGACGTCTTCACAAGGCAGGAATGCACATGAGACTTGCCACATCTGAGACCGACTTCGTTCATCACAGACTTAAAGCTGTGAGACTCTTCGGTGAGGCCCTCCAGGGAGAGATGACTGCGTCCCAGCGAGCCTCTTTGGAGTACTGGCATCCTGAGGCCAAGAAGTTGCTGGAGGAGGCTCGCAGCGATCAGAGTGCTATTACCCGCGAAATCAACAAGAAACTGTAAGTGACTGTCCCCGTCCCTCTCCGTCTCCGTCCTTGTCCGTCCTCGTCCTTCTCTGCCACTGTCTTACTCTATGTCACTACTACTATCACCGTCTTCCCTGGCCTCTGCCCCCGTTCTTCGTTCATTCGCTGACCTATACCCAGCGAGAGTGGCATGACTATGGGCCAAATCCAGGACGCTCAGCTTAGTGAAATGTACGACCGCCTGCGGGCAGATGCTGAGGCCGAGGGCGAGTCTTCGGCGCCTCCATCCAGCCAAATCCCTGGTTTGACCGACGAGTCTCAGCCGACCACAGTCGACGACCCCTCGCAGCGCATTGACGACCTTCCGGGAGTGGAAGTGATGGAGACCAGCTCCCCTCCTGCTGATCTCATGGATCGTGATACCGACAAGCAGGACCCTCAAGGTTCTTTGTAGGCGGTCTCAAGATTGAAGAAGGAGTGCGGGCAGGGATCGGAACGGGGGCGGGAAATAAGAGGCAGCTACCATGAGCGGCGAATGGTAGACTTATGTGTGCACGTTAGCGAGACGTCGCCGCAGCTGGAAGACCTTGCGGAACTATCAGATAGCCAACGCATGCCTGAGGGCAGTTCTACAGCGGCGGCGGCGCGCCGCGGCCGTAGAGAACATACATAGAAATGAAGATGCAATATTGCTTGGGCCTTGTCTGGTCGTTTCGTAGCTGGAATTATCATATGCATCCAGGTACTGCCAGCGCCGTACCCTTCTTCCGCCTAATGTACCCTAACATTTTAGAGATTAGTAGGGACTGCAGAGACGACAGGGACGGCAGGGACGACAGGGCTATTTTTATATATATAATAAAAGCACTACAGGCTATTAGTTTAATCTGAAGGATAAATTCATCTGAGGGGAGTCTAGTGAGGGCGACTTGAATAACCCCACGAAGTGAAATCTGTTTTGGGATCTGCTGCCTTGCAAGGGGTCTAAAGGGAAGTGTTTAGACCGATTTGATCAATCTCGTTATGCGATGTAAGGGGAAGGCATTGGGCTGTGCATGACTCCGCTTGTAAGTATCGGCTGACATTCGCGGCGAATATGTATTTATGTACGGCCATAGGTCTTAAACCATGGCTCAGCTAGATATATACGAGAAACACTCCAAAACTATTTACTCATCGAACAAAGCTATGTACCTGTTTTTCTTGCGGGGTCAGTGACAGCCTGCGGGTGGCGGCGGGCGGTGCGTTTCTCCACGACATAGATGTGCACCAACCTCAAAACCCATAGCGGTCGCCAACGACCAAGCCACGCCCTTCTCCCACGATTCTTTTATGAAGTCGGTTGGGTATCTGCCCTTCTGGGCTCATCTAAATGCTCTTGAAGACGTCCAGACTCGACAGTGCGGTGCCGGGCCATGCAAACATTGTGTTTGAGGTGCAACTTGAGCCAAGTGCTTGGTTGTCAACCCCTGCATCAAGTCAGTCAGTATAGCTTCATTAAAGAAGCAATTAGGGGTTCTCACATCCAGCCTCCCAATAGTACAAACCAGTTCCCTTGCTAACTCCTGCAACAACTGCAGCAAGTCTCTTCATAAAGGTCGTCTGTCCATCCGCAGAGAAGGGAATGTCCTTCAGGTCGCTCGGGAAGGCGTACTTCGGGCTCGGGCACGATGTAGGCCAGTTCGTCTCGGCAACGACAATCTCCTTGCCCCACTTGCTCGCCATGTTGGTCAAGCTGGTCTTGAGGGAGGCCAGAGTGGCGGCGCTGTTGTAGAAGGGGTAGTACGAGACACCCATCATGTCGAAGTTGGCGAGCGTCAGCTGGTTCTGGGCAAGCATGTTGGTGTACCACGTGTTCTGCGTGTTCCAGTCCCAGCCGTTGTCGAGGTGGATCATGATCTTGGACTTGGGGCTGAGGGTCGAGTCCTTGATGCCAAAGGCGGCCGAGTTGAGCAGGCGGGCGACGTTGTACATGTTGGACGTGCGGCCCGTCTCGAAGAGCAGACCGGCGCGGATCTCGTTGCCGATGCTGATGATGGCCGGGGGCACGCCGGCGCTCTGGAAGGCGTTGCTGACCTGCAGCGTGTAGTTGTACAGGCGCCAGCTGAGGTTCTCGATGTCGGTGGGCCAGCCGGACGGGATGCCCTGCTTGCTCGGGTCCGCCCAGGTGTCGCTGAAGTGCAGCGTGAGGTAGACGGAGAGGCCCTGGGCCTTGGCCCGCTTGGCGAGGGCGAGGTTGTAGTCGAGGTTGTAGTCGCCGTTGGAGGGGTTGACCCAGACGCGCTGGCGGACCGAGTTGACGCCGGCGCCCTTGAGGACGACCTCGAGCGACTGCGAAGCGCCGGCCGAGTTCTTGTAGTTGATGCCGGCCTTCTCCTCGATGGTGACCGAGGACCAGTCGGCGCCCTTGTAGGTCAGGGCGGCGTTGGCCGCGGAGACGGCGAGGAGGAAGACGGAGGCTACGGAGGCGAGCATCTTGGCGAGCTTGTCCTTTCGGATCGGAGATCGGATCTGCTCTGGGGTATCCGCTGGGCAAAGCGAGAAGACAAAAAAAGGGGGGAAGACGAACTGGAAGAGAGACGAAGAGGAAGTCTTCGCCTTTCGTCTGGTCTTCAGCAGTGGTATGTATATACAGCAGTTCAGGACTCGCCATCAACACCAAGCGCCATCATCCCCTTTCACCCCTTCATCTCCCTTATTGATGGGATCCCAAGAACTCCATCAGGGCCTTTCTCCATCTTTCCCGAACTACCGGAGCAATCATGGCAAACTGCAACTCATCAGCTAGGCGCCTCGACGGGGAGCGGGAAGGCGTGTAACCCAGTTTCTCGTATAGCAACCGCCATCCCTGTCGATATGTCGACCGTCAGAGTGACAGACAGAGGAGTTGACAGGCATCCCTCTGCTTCAGACATATTGCCCGCAGCTTTAACGAGCAACACCGGACTGCTGACCACACGCAAAGGAGTCTAGCTCCCGCCTGCCAGCGAGCAGCGGCACTACCGCCATCAGGAAAACCCAACTTTGACAGTCAAACAGGCGCTGACGTCCGCTTGAACCACAGTGGAGTCGGTCGACGACTTGCTCAGCCGGCTTGACGTTTCATCGCGCTACCTCCTGGGAGGAGTGCCCATGAGGAACATCTCGACTCCTCCAATCAGCAGAATGTTTCTCCACAGTTTGCTGCCGTTCCTGGAGACTTGGCGAACGCTCTTTGGGAATTCCTGCCAACACCCTCCCCCTTTTCCGCTCTCCTCGTTGGCTGTCATGAGGCTGGTCCCCGTAGGACGAATCGCGATTTCCTCAGGGTAAACAGCCTCCCTGGTCAATAACCGACGTGCTGTGCCCGTATTGCGGTGCAAGACCGTCCGATGTTTAATCTATGTGCCGTTGGTCTTGGTCGTCCAAGAACCCCGGTTAGAAAGAGAGGAGCGGAAAGCGGGCCAATATCGAATGCAGAGCGAAAAAGGACCGAGCTTACCGGGGGTGGAGGAGCACGCTGCCGGAATTGGAGGTCCAGCGTTGGGGGCTATTCCGAGCTGCGGCCCGTTTCAGTTTTCCTGGGCAGCCATTTTGTGCTGATGGTCCTTTTTTATCTTTAAAATGACGGCAGACCGGCGCCGGTTGTTTTGAGAATGCAAGCGAAGGGGCGTGGTGTTGAATTAAGGTAGATCGGGGCCTTTGATCCGAACTTGAGCAGCACACGGATAACCGAACCTCTCGCGTGGTTTCCAGGCTTTTTATTTCCCGTTCTGATAGGTATTCTGATATCGTTGTGCCTTATCAATTCTCCGTGTTATCGGCCGTGATAGAGGCTCTTCTTTCCCCACATCACCATCACCGGCTCCCGCCCTCCAAAAAAACAAATCGTTTCAAGATCACAACTCGGCGGGGTCGCAACAGAGTTGACGACTTGATTCATGACTCTCGTCAGTAGAGTTTGCGCGCTGCAGTAGTTTTCTTGGTACGGCCCCCATAACGACAACACACTCGTGCTTTCTTACCCCAGAGTTGCACCAGGAACTATATTTCCCACCCATGATCATCCTCGACAAGGGGGGAAACTATTGATTGCTAATACTTATTCAACCCACCACACACGCTACCGGCTACACAACGCCCAACAACGACACATGACCACGGCCGCAAACGCCGTGTGCAGCAAAGCGCGAACACCAATACTCCGCCGAACTAAACCGTCAATTCTCACGATGGGCCGAAACCCCATGCGCACCAATCAAATGCACACGAGACTAAGTCTCGCAGTTCAAAAGTCTCTAGAAACAAACATTTTCTAGAAACACTGTCAGCAAAGATGTGCCGAGCACGATGCACCAATCACGCACACGATCCCGCATCCCTCCGGTTCGCAGCACGGCGCCCAATTCACCAGCCCATCAGCAACACTTCCCCAGCTGAGAAACCTCGCGAGTAATGATAGGCTCGTGGTGGCCGCTTCAGGGTTCGCAGGTTCTCTGGTTGGGCTGCGGCAACGACTGGACGCGACGGACGCCTGAAGTAGTCTGAACACCTCGCACAATCTCGCCTTTTCCACGACACAGAACTCAAATACCGTCCAGCCCTTCAAAACTTGCCTCAATGTCAAGAAATGTTTATCATTGACAAAGGGCTGACTACCTACTTACCGTTCGCGCCCAAAAAAACGCAAAATGCGAACAGTCCATTCGGATCTGTGATACGCCAACGGGACGTCAACTTTAACGGCAAAGCTCTACAGAAGCCTGCCGGATGGAATGCAACTCAAAAAAGAGTGCTGACGCGAGCATCGCCACCAACATCACCAGCGTAGATATTTACATCAATCGGCGCTCGGTAGGTTCGTGACCGTGAAGAACAAAAACCAAAGTCACATGCCACCTCAGTCAGATATCAAGCTTTCTTGCAAAGGAACATGTCAGTCCAGGTCAGCTTCCCCAATTCGTCTGACAGGGCCGTCAGGGTGCAGTTCCCAAAGAGCAATTCTCTCGCGGGGGGCGGTGCTATTCCCAAACTGCACACATTAGAAAAGAGTTTCGAACCGAAGCACACGAGCCAACCCACCTCCCTCCTCCCCCAGCTCCCGAACGACACGAGGCAACCTCCCACACGGGCGGGTTCACATGCCGAGTCAAAACCCGTTCTCAAACCCCCTCCCCCAACCCCAAATCCCTATTGCAAGTAGGCTTTTGCTTCGGGCACCTCGGGCGGCAACGACAATCCTAAAAGCTTTTGCCTTTTTTTGACGGTAAGATGTCCGCCGTAAGCAGGCCTTGGCAGTTCCTGTCAAAACTGCCACCGAATGAGGTAATCTCATCGGGGAACTCGGGGAGGGCAATGCCACCCGGGGACTAAGGATTACGGCGCCGGCAGATCCTCCCGCTCCGTTCCTTCGTGCCCAACTCTTATTTAGACTTCAAAGCGTACGCGTCCCCCATAGGATGGCACAATACAGAGAGAAAGGTGATCAGAAAACTAAACACCCAGCTGGGTCGCCCGACATGCCGCAAGTGGTCGAATGAGGCAAGAAAAGCCTCCGGCATATCCTTAAAACACCCACCACCTCTAAATCCTGCGCCGAGTCATTCCACGGGCGCAAGCCCCCTCCCCCCGCGGGAGGCGGAGCAAGACCTCCACTCGCCGCCGCCGCCGCCTCCGAGGTCCCCACTGCCGGGCTCCCATATGGAAGGAATCCATCGCACGAGCCCAACATACATCTACAGATCGCCTCGCCGTTGCGCGGCAAGGTTTTACACGTGGATGGGCATCACGCACGAACTGATTAACCAAAAGGGACGCACTTCTGGCTTTATCCTGCAAGGCGCAGGGATACATACATACATCTGTCGTTGAACCTCGGCATCGATCATACACACAGCAACGGAGATCGGCCAGATACGCCGCGATGTAAGTCTAACACCAGATGACAACTCGCGAGGAGAAAAGAAGGGGGACCCTCCTGACAAGGCCATGACGTACAGTCAAAAGAAATGACTTGCATGATGACAAGGCAAGGCCGTTCGGCCGTCCGCGCGAAACGGCCAAGTTGGGGCGCTGCAGCACCGCGGTGTTCAATCACATGGTTGCATGAATTTACACTTCCCCAATCCATCCACGCCTCGGCATTCACGCCCTCGGAAACACCGCCGCACAAACCGGGTTGATATGTGATGGAGGGCGAACGGGAAATCACGCTAATGCCGTCCGAACAGGACGTTGTCGCAAGATTGATGGTGGCGGTCCCCCCCCAGAAGCAGCTGTCAATTCTGCAGCTGAGTGAAGCCCAGATGGCATGTTTGGCCAACGTTCTTCCCGCACATGGCTGGCATCTCGCGAGTCTGTTCGCCTATTGATTCCCAGTCAGGGGAACCCCTTGTTGCGTGCTTACATACTATATGCTCAAACTGGTTTTCCCAACGTCTGCAAAGGCCAATGATATCATCTCAATTTCCTGTTTATTTTGTAAAAAGAAGACAAGCAGTGTCGTAAGGTGAAAAATGCCATGTGTGCTCTGTCTGAGCTGTTCCAGGCTGTAGAACCCCGCTATCAGCCTTTGTATATACCATATCCCATGATGAACACCGTGAAAGATTTCCCCAGCCGTAAGACATAAATGCTAAATCCATGAAATCCCATCCCTGGTACCCCCTATATGTGATGATGTATCCGCCTTAGATATTCTTCTGGCGGCCTGTGATCCGCAAGAAAACAAAAAGATGAACCCGATAAAAATCAACCTTTCCAATGCTCCATGCTCATTCTTCTGACCACTCCCGTAGTCTCCCGATCCCCGAAACTCCCACACCGCTCGTATGTGCCGTTTAGATCAGCCGATCTAAAGATGTTCCCAATCTTGAAATTTACACATGTTGATAATGGTTTTGTTTGTGCATACATTCGTGGTCGCGTCATAGCCAGCTGTTTCGCTTACACTGCATGCGTGGAGACGGGCACCGGCATCTGCGGTTGCGCCTTTGCAAACACGCCCGTCAGGATTTCAATGTGGTTGACGAATGACTCGGCCGTCATGTTGTGTCCCTTCTCGGCCTTGCTTTCTTCGGTCACCCAGTCTGAGCCCCAGACTTCCGGTGGGATAATGGAGTGCTTGTAGAGGGCAATTCGTACAGGCCACTCGAGGTGTGCCCACCACGGGCTCGTGGCCTCGAACTGTGAGACGATGCCCATGACTTCCCTGCGGGAGACGCCCTCAAGCCACCAAACTGCCGACTCGTAGCCCTTGAGGAGCGCGAAGAAACATGCCAGAATAGTCAGAGCGCGCGGACGCCGTTCTTCAAGGAGTTCGATGAAGCGTTTCGATACCGTGGCGGGGAATGCGAGGGCAGCACCGCGGTGCGGCAGCTTGTGAGCCCAGTTGAGGACGGCCACGGCGTGCTGGTAGGACTGTCTCGTGGACATAGCCATTATCGCGTCTTCACCTTGCAGCTCGTCCTCCAGATTGTCCAGCAATTTGCCAAAGAACGAGGTTGGCGAGGTCGCGTCCAGGTCGAGCTGGAGGACGGGCTGAGAGTCGATGATGGGAATGACAATGCCGCTGTTGCGGATCCAGGGCCATGAAGTCGCTACCACGGTCTTGACACCCTGGAATGCATGGAACCAAGAGAGGGGTAAGGAGTAGGAGCTGGCGGGGTCGTTCGGGTCGGCTTCGTCCCGGATGAAGATTCGCGTGGCGGTCGAGGAGAAGGCAATCAGAGCCGCGGTGAGGAAAAGCGACTCGGCATTGGCCTCAGTGATGCCGTTCTGCAAACATGAACAATAGGCGGCCAGCGCCGAGGCCATGTATGAGTGCGACGCTCTCACAAGAGCCTTGTCGTCCGGGTTGAAGGAGCGGAGATGCAGGGCAGCAACGGCCAGCATGGCATCGGCGAGGTAGCTCGCACCGCCAAAGGCAAGCCTTGGCACGGTGTTTTGCCAGATGTCGTGGGTGGCGGGGGTGTTGACCACAAGGGTTCGGGAGGTCATGGAAGTGAACTGGTGCATCAATCGCAGTTCCAGGAGGCGGTTATTGGGTGCAGTGGTAGCGGACATGGCTGCATTGGCGGGGGTCGTGTAAAGCGGCGTGCATGATGCTGTGGGAGGCGAGCCTCCTGAGACGGAGGGCGTCTTTGCCCGGTACGATGCTCCTGCAGAAGGGGAGGGCGCGGTTGAAGAGGCTCTGTCGATTGGGGATTGTGAGGCGGCGGTGTTGGAGGGGGTCAAGGCGGTGAGGAGTTCGTCAAACATATCGGGGTTCTCGAAGTCGCATGGCACGCCGTGCTTCACGCAATTGCCGCATCTTGGGTGGACTTCGTCGCACTATCACGGGTCAAGGTTAGTTTGTGCTCATTGCGACTGACAGCAGAGACGCGGGGCGGACAGGCAGGGGGTAGGAGCTACCTTGATCTTGCGCGACTTGCACCGTTTGCAGCCGGCTCTCGACTTTTTGTGAGATCTCCTGGGAGGCATATTGAGAAGGTGTGTGTGTTGATGAACGTAGAAGTCAATTCTCGGGTCGTAATGTCGGGAGGTCCACTCTATAAAGTGAGATGAAGGTGGGTTGGGCTTTCACGTGTCGTCAACGAGGCGGCGGTGTTGACGTCGAGGTGTTGGTGGTGGTGGACTCGCGGGGGTTAAGCGGTGACAGGGCGAGGTGCATGACAGACAGAGGTTCAGGGCTTTTTAAAGAGGCGGGAGCTAGTAGTAGATGGGGCGAACCTGGTGTCTTTAAAGGGCCAGCATACGCGAGAAGGCATGAAGCGAGAAGGAAGTGGGAAGAGAGAGGAAAGGAAAAAAGAAGCGGAGGGTGGTGTGTGTGTGTGTGCGTGACGGATTCGAGGTTTCGGGGGCAGGATGAAAAAGATTGGACAAGTTGTAGGTGGTGGTGGAGATGGCGATTCGGGGTCAAGGTTGAGGTGAGAGGAATGGACGGGGTTCTGAGGGTGGTTTGGGTCCGGTCAGCGTGGTCCGCCCGGGTTGTCTCTTTGGGGGTCCTCGACGGCGGATATCTGTACCAGGCCGTTGGCTGTCTCTCCTCCCTCCAACTTCCAAGGACAGGGGTTACCGTTAAGGCAAGGCGGGTGCGGGAGGGTATCCGCACCGCCTGCGTTGGTGATGATGGCTGTGCAGACAGACGACTTGTAAGATGGATGGACGTTGATTGTCCGTTTGTAATTTTGAGATGTTTACTGGCTGCCCAGGTGGGGGAAAAGGCCTGGCGAAATGAGACGGGACAGCTCCGCGATCGCCCGCAATGAGCAGCAGCAGCAGCAGCAGCAATGCAATGCGCACGCTGGAAAAGAAAGAGGTGTGCGAGTGTGGAGCAGGGGGGCAGCGGTAGAAGAAGGAAAGAAAAGATGGATGTTTGGTTTTCTGTTTTTCCTTTTTTTTTTTCTTTTTTCCCACTTCTTGCACAGAAGGCATGGAAAGTACTTCGTACCTCCTCTGCTGAGCACCTGAGGTAGGAACTTGCTAGCGCTACGTTGCCCGCATAGGGCAGAAAGGGGGGACGGGCCACCCAGCGCGCCCCATTGACACTGGCTGCAGCGGCCGTGGGCGGTGTCACTGCCCAGTGCCCGCCCGTCAATTCGGGGCCCCGCCATGGGAATTTCATTGGAACTTTGCTGAAGCAGAACACATCCATCATCCACGTTCTCGACACCTCGACAACCGACCTCGACAACCGACCTCGACAAGCAAACCGCCACCGGACAAATATTACCAGATGGTGACCTTTCTCTCCCTTCTGCCACCAAGTCTAATCCCGCTTGCCGTCCAGTTCAGCTGTCCAAGGGACAATGCGTCCCGTCATTGTCATGCTCAGCCACACCACGGCCCACGCCGACGATCCACCACCACCACCACCACCCACGATTCGCGGAGCCGGCAGGCGACGAAAAGTGGACGCGCCGTCGCGGAATCGACGGACACCATGCGTCCTCCAGGGTTGTCTGCAGGCATCGTGTGGCACCTGCAGGCTGCAGAGAGCAAATATTCCCCTTCTGGTATTCGTACTCTGTACTAATTTACAAGTTAAGTCCCTCCATACCTACTGAACGAAAACACCAAGTGTATGGAGACATCCAACATCTTCCAACATCTTCCAACCACCACACCAATTACCCGACGCCTTTCACGAAGCTGTCCGGGATAGGCACGGCAAAAAACTGTCATCAAAAGTCTGAACAAGTAAACAATCGCCCAGCTTGACTTGACATGTGCGTTCGCGCATAACATCAATCCCGTCTGCCCCGGGTCTCGTGCCGTCGCCGCCGCTGCCCGGTACGTCACCCCCAGAATAAGGTACGAGTTACGGCGTACGAACCCGACACTTACGCCGTATTGTGCCAGCTTCACCCCCGTCCCGACCATCACTGCAACTGCACTCTCGCTGCAATTTGCAGCAGGTGCACTGTCAGCACCCGGGCACCAGGAAAAACAAACGTCCATGCTCATGGGCCCAGGGCATATGCAACGGCCAAACTCCCCGGTCGGATCTGCGTCGGTGACAGGGGCTCCAGTAACTTGACTTTTGAGTCTTCATGATAGCCTCGTCCATGGAGCATCAACCTCACTCCTGCCTGTCTGCCCCCACTGCATCCACGGAGCTTGTGCGTAATCACTGACGAACAGCACAACGAACAAACACGACGGGACTCGTTTCCCGTGCTGCCGTGATGTGCAAGGAAACTCGCCAGAGACAGAAGCTTCACTGTCCCAGGGTCCCCGCCTCTGCATTTCGCTCCAGGACGAGGGCCCGACGTCTTGCCAGACAGGCCTGGCCGAGAACATGACAGATTGGTCGAGACATCACCATTCACAAAACATGCTTCACTCTCGGAGCGCGGGCGGGTGGACGGGCGGAACGGAGTTGAACGGAGGGGACGTGGGTTGCGCTGCCAAACTCTGCGTTGCCTGTCGTTCTCGCCCACGACTCCAATCATCTACCCAGCATGGGTGTCGATGGCCCCCCCTGCTCTTGCAGCCAGACTACCGTGCACTCCCTTCAGCCCTGTCGTGGCCATCCCCCCACCCAGCTTCTCTCCAGCCACTTGGTCTCTACGGTCGCCCGATACTTCCAAAACTTCTCACGTCGGCACCGTTGCCGGAAAGTCTGAAGTCGACGACATGAGTCGGGAAGGGGGATGACGAGCCTTGAACGGTCCGGGCGGCCTGCAGCCATGCAGAGATGTATGTGCCACCATGTTGCACAGCAGGCAAGGGCTTCACGTCGGACGAACGAGACTCATGAGCCCGACTCCGAGCGCCCTGCTGCCCAGAGACGCACCGAACCCCGACCGTTAGGTATCCTCTCCTCGCGCCCGTGGTGCAAAAGCCTCGATATCATGGCTGATAATGATGTGTGGCGCGGCCCGCCTACATGTTATTCACATCGGCAGATGGGTGATTGACACGCGAGTTCCATACCCCGTTGATGCACCGCCTTGGGTTGGCTCTGGAAAGTGGCGGCGGCTGTGGGCCATCGTTGCTGCGCTGTTCTTCCGTGTCGTGCGTGTGTAAAACGTGTCGTTGATTATCTCCAACCTGTATGATCTGCGATCTGCTAGTGCCGACCCGGGGATGCCATCCACCACAAAAGATGGTCGCCATGGACGAATCAGCGAGCCGGAATTACAGGCTGGAGGTGTTGCGCGCAGGAACATGGAGTTTGCAATTGGGTCGGAGGCCAGGCCATCCGAGTGGTGTGACGGGACGGGGGAGGGGAGGGGCTGACGTAGATCTGGGAGGCTTGGGGGCTGCGTCGATAAGCCGCAGCCCGCAGCACATGCAAATTGAAACATCCTGGGGAGGAAGGCGATTCAAGGTTGTTCCAGGGTTTGGCCCGAAGTTGGTCTGTGAGAGGGCAGGCGGGCTTGTGATACATTGGCGTCCAGCTGTGCAACCAGCAGCAAGTTCTTTCTAGAAGGCCTTTATTTTTGCCAGCGCAGCTGCGTGTGGTCCGGGTAGTTGGGTGTTGTTGTCGTTGTTGGTGTTGCCGCCCACAGACGTTTGCATGTTTGGGAACACCCTGGAGAAACGGGCAGCATCCCCGGTCTGTCCCCCTCTTCGAGGATTTGGAAACGTTGACAAACGCCTGACAAGAAATGATGCCATGATGGATGGGCGGAGCCTCCTTCCCCCCTCCCCGAAATGTCGCCATGGATGGCACAATTCATCGGGCACGGAATTCCAGCCTGACAACAACAACCACCCGCCAACTCTTGACGGTGGGGAGGGTCAATGCCGTCGTAAATGGTAATGCAACGCGGGCTGGTAGGAGGAGGAGAAGAAGAAGTAAGGCTTGTCTGGAGCCTCATTGCATCAAGCCTGTGACACGTCCCTCGTGGCTTTTGCCGTCAGTTTTGCCTCAGATTCGGACTTTGCTCATGGGCATTCGCAAAGTCCGATGGGAAAAAAGCACCGAGAGCATAGGGCACAGCAACGTGCTTCATCAATGTGGTGGACGGGTCACTCCGTGTGGCATCGTCCGTCTCGGCCGACTGGCTGTTGAAAGTATGCTGCTCGTCGTGGGCTTGCTCCGCGACAATCTCGATGGCGGGGCCGGGGCGTACATAATAGCTACCAGGAGGGAAAAGCACGAGGTAGTGCCTGTCAACGGCTTCACACCTGACTCAATGCGCGAGCATCGTCGGTGACTTTGGTGACTTTGGTGACATGCCGGGATGTCCAAGCCAAGGCGGGCAGTATTTATGATGCCAAAAACAGAAGCAGTGCCCAAAGGGGAATAGGCGTCGTCCGTCCACTGTCTGTCTGTTCTGCTGGAGTGGCTCTGACGGAATGCTTCGCCTTACATAAGGGTTAGACGGTCGTCCTTGCGCAGTCTGAGCGGAGGGGGCAATTAAGACGAAGGGAGCTATGAGGGGACGTTATATCGAGGGCGACGGACCCAGACCCCGTCGCATCTCTCTCTCTCGGCTGCGGCTGCGCAGTATGATGTGCGAGAGCCCCGGACAAGCCAGGCGACGGAGCTGCCCTCCCACCAGTTCCACCACATGCATGGCCGCCGTACCCAGGCGCTCATCTCAGAGGAAACAACCTTAAGGGAGATCACACCTTAATGTGACCTCTCCGCCGTTCCCGCAGGGCCTCGCCTGGAGGGACAAGGTGCACTCCTTGTGCTTTGCTTTCACCACGGCTAGGCGGGGAGAAATCCCAGCGCGAAAGACCTGCCCAGTTGGGAAAGCAAGCAGTCTTTCGAGCCGGCGGGATTCAGCTTGCCCAGGTTCGTTGGCAATATTTGATTGATACTTGATTATTTGATTATTGCAACTTTTGCCCGTTTGCACGTGTCAAAACAGCAAACTCCGTCTCGAGGCAGTGTCAACTCCGTGACAGGATGGATCCAACGGTATGGGTAAGCTTGAAGAATGTCCCTGGTGACAGTATTTGTCACTTTTTATTCTTTTCCCTCTCCCTGGCCACGAGGGTTGAGAGAACAGAACAGCCTGTCAACAACAAGAACAGGTTCAAGTCAGCCGCCAGGCGCATGCGACACTTGTTGTGTTTGAAGGGCCGGACAGAGTTGACGGTCAAGACACGAAAAAGCTTGGAGCGGTGTCAAGCGACATCAGGCGAAATGCCTTTTTGGTGTGGAAGTCGACCAGAACGGCCGTCAGGAAACTGAAATGCTGCTGTTGCTGCTGCTGCGAGCCCGGGAGGTGGGAGGGCGGCAGACATGACATGGCATGGCATGGGTCCAGGTCGGAGTGAGAGTCCAGGGGAATGATGTAAGCGGAGAGCGCTGGAAGCTATTAGTCATTGCAACCCGGAAGGCCGAAGCTGGCCGTTGAGGCCCCACTTTCCCGCATGGTCTCTTCGGCTGCCGTTCTCCGTCCGGGTCAGATGAACTCCATATTTGCGGTGGTGTTGGTCAAGACTGGAGTAAGAGAATGGGCAATCGCCGACTGAAGAGAAGAAAGAGTGAATAGACATGTTCACGTACTATTTAACTCGACCGGGTGATCAATGGAGAAGATGTCTTGAGCAACTAGATGCGCTTCGTTGTCTCTGCCCTCCAGCCCTTTTCTCAACCGCCGTAACTTATCGAACCATCTTTGTCAACCGGGCATCTAGTCTAAGCCTCTTCCAGACACGCGCCATCGGCTTTAACCTCGCAAAATTCCATCAGCAGCACATGGAAAAATTGGATATGTCAGCATGCGGAACCAAGACCCCGAGGTCCCTTGCTATTTGCCGTCTCTCCGTGCTTGCAGCTCTTAGCAGCTGCCAATCGCAGCGATAGCAGCAGACACGACCCAGTCAGATAATGCGCAAGATAATGTACTATTACCTGCCCATCAAGGCGAGGCAGGGCGCAAACTCTACATTGTGCATCATCTGGATTTGTGATGACGGAAGCCCGTCGAAACTCACCGGTTTTTATCATCAATCCTCAACACACTGCTTTTTCAGCTTCACACACACAGTCAGCTCTCAGCTCAGCTCATCGCATCTGGAATGAGGCGGTGTGTCACAGATCGAAGGCGTCATCAGTGACCATTGATATAAAAAGTGATTTCTCCACGTCTTCTAGACTGGCTCCCGATCAACCGATCTACCGCACATGCAGCCCAGCTAACAAGCCTACCACCCCCCCCCCGTAATCTTCCCTTCCAACCTGCCTACAAGAGCCCAGTGCCTTGCATAGCTCCGGATTGCGCCATCGCTCCTGGCGAACCCCTCTGACCGACAGTGGACAACCTTGCCGCACTCAACCGTCGCATCCAGCCGTCGTCGTCGACGAACGTACACAGCGAACGAAGTTCGACCCGACCGGCGCCCATTTCCCACAAACCACCAAGCCCGGTCGCCAATTGACCTCCCCAAACCGGCCCATTGACTCACACAAACCCAAGACCGGCCTCTTTGGTCAGCAGGCGAGAGCGATTGCGTGATCGATTCCTCCGCGAGCTTGGGGCACCCCCGACACAAAGCACCGTCGCCTTTTTTTTTCAGTCGCCGACTGAGCGGTACCTATCCATAGGGGCGGGGCCAATTTCCACCCTGTCGTTCGAGAACGAGACGACCATCTCTTTTCCATAACATACAAGAAATTCAACAAGACCCCGCGGCTTACGAGAACTCGGTTGTCCTCGATTTGGATCGCACAAAAAGGGCCGAGAGCAATTTCTTCTCGTTGTTGTGAATCTCTTCTTGCTCTTCTTCTCCTTCGACAACGGAGAAAAAAGTCCTTCCAGTCGCAAGATTCAACATCCTCTCTCTGTCTTCCTCACCCCCCCACCTTAGACCCCTCCAAGACCCCTTCAACGGCCCCTCCATCGTCATAATAAAAAAATAACGACAAAAGCTCCTCCGACCGCAATCATGACCGTCCCCGCCGAGCACCCCATCGAGACCCCTCCGCGGGCGCCCTCGCCCGTCCACAACTTCGGCACCCTCGCCGTCCACGCCGGGTCGCCGCATGACCCCGTCACCGGCGCCGTCATCGAGCCCATCTCCCTCTCGACGACCTTCGCGCAGACGAGCGTGGGCAAGCCCGTCGGCGTCTACGAGTACTCGCGCTCCAGCAACCCCAACCGCGACAACTTCGAGCAGGCCGTCGCCGCCCTCGAGCACGCAAAGTACGCCCTCGCCTTCTCCTCCGGCTCCGCGACCACCGCCGTCGTCCTCCAGTCCCTCGCCGCCGGCTCCCACGTCATCTCCGTCTCGGACGTCTACGGCGGCACCCACCGCTACTTCACCCAGGTCGCAAAGGCCCACGGCGTGAAAGTCACCTTCACCCCCGAGATCGAGGTCGACATCTCGGCGCACATCACCCCGCAGACCAAGCTCGTCTGGATCGAGTCGCCCTCCAACCCGACCCTGCGCCTCGTCGACGTCCGCGCCGTCGTCACCCAGGCCCACCAGCACGGCATCCAGGTCGTCGTCGACAACACCTTCCTCTCCCCCTACGTCCAGAACCCCCTCGACCTCGGCGCCGACATCGTCGTCCACTCCGTCACAAAGTACATCAACGGCCACTCCGACGTCGTCATGGGCGTCGCCGCCTTCAACTCCGACACCCTCAAGCAGCGCCTCGGCTTCCTCCAGAACGCAATCGGCGCCGTCCCCTCCGCCTTCGACTGCTGGCTCGCCCACCGCGGCCTCAAGACCCTGCACCTGCGCGCCCGCGAGGCCACCACCAACGCCACCGCCGTCGCGACCGCCCTCGAGGCCTCCCCCAACGTCATCGCCGTCAACTACCCGGGCCTCGACTCCCACCCCCACCGCGCCATCGCAAAGAAGCAGCAC
This sequence comes from Colletotrichum aenigma, assembly GCF_013390185.1. NCBI lineage: Eukaryota > Fungi > Ascomycota > Sordariomycetes > Glomerellales > Glomerellaceae > Colletotrichum > Colletotrichum aenigma. The sequence goes on from NW_023500913.1 coordinate 2,237,965, forward strand.
CGCGACGGTATGGGCGGCGGCATGCTCTCCTTCCGCATCAAGGGCGGCCACGCCGCCGCCGAGCGCTTCTGCCAGCTGACCAAGATCTTTACCCTTGCCGAGTCGCTCGGCGGCGTCGAGTCCCTCGTCGAGGTCCCCAGCAGCATGACCCACGCCGGCATCCCCAAGGACCAGCGCGAGGCCGTCGGCGTCTTTGACGATCTCGTGCGCATCAGCTGCGGCGTCGAGGACGCTCAGGACCTGCGCCGCGACGTCCTCCAGGCCCTCGACCAGGCCGTCAAGGAGCAGAACGGCGGCACCAACGGATCGAACGGCGTTAACGGACACTAGAGGGGAGGTGTGGACTCATCTTGATATAGCGAGCGAGGCCGTCAGGATATACCGCTGCTGACTTTTGTTTTGGGTGGCAACATGCATTCGTCTTTTGATTTTTCCTATATTTGAAATTAGTCGCTTTTCTGCATGAGGATGCGGGTGCCATCGGCATCCTGCCACTCAATAAAGGGCAAGAAAAGGGGGCATAAGGCATTATGAGCAATTGAATTTCTAGAACAGGAGTATGGGTATTATGAATATCCTAGCAAAAACTCCAAACGAGACCCATGATATCCTGGCCAACGCTGCCAATAAAAACATTTTGCGTCTTCTAAACCTTTTTCCGCATGACTCCGTGCTTGATCCTTCCTCTGGACGAGTAATTAAACTGTCGGCGCAAGCTTCGTTATGAACGCAGCGTTTACTCCTCTGTAAAGTTGAGGTTAAGGAGGTTCTCAGCAAGTCCTCCGCCGCCTCCCGCTCCGGCGCCGCCGTTGGCTCCATCGCCGGGTCCGTCACCTCCATTACCACCATCGGCTCCTTCCCCTTGATTCAAGTGCTCATTGCGCTGCCTCTGGATCTCGTTCATGCCCTGGCACGCGGTCTCGGCAATGTAGTGCAGCTCCTCGAGCGTCCCGCTGTTGCAGTTGGGAAATACGCCGTCAATGCTGCGCTGCCAGCCGCTGGTCACGTTGCGCACGGCGGTCTGGTACGCGTTGACGTCGTACTCGGTCACCCTCAACGCGCGCGCGCGTGGCCGCGTCTGCTTCAGGAGGTAGTCATTTGAGCTGAGGGCGGGAAGGTAAGAGACCGGCGAACCGTCCATGGCCGGCGGCTGGGCGTAGCCTAGAGCTACCTCCACGAAGCGCTGCGCAATGGAGCGGCCTAGTCCACAGGGGTCGATAAAGTCAAAGTCAGGCGACGAAGGAGCGGGAGATGGGGGCAAGTCGTCGCGGGTGTAGAGGTCGTAGCCGAGGAAGGAGGCGCGGCAGGTTTGAAGTTTCGAGCAGGACTCGCGAATAGTCATTGCCATCCAGTCGTCGTCGAGAGCTGGGCGCTGATTCGGCAGGCCGATCCAGAGAATCTGCTTAGAGTCCTCGTTTAGGTTCTGGCCTTGCTCGGCTTTGAGGTAGACCTCGTTCAGGTAGAGCTCGCGGAGCGTGCAGCCGAAGTTGCGGGCAGCACAGCGGAGGACTTCGGGGGTGACTTCGACGCGCTTGAGCTCGAGGGCCGTTAGGCAGGGAAGTATGACTTGTGGCGGGGGGAGGGCGCGGGCGCGCCATTCGTCGAGGGTCATGTTCCATGCTTTCGTTTGCTTCAAGCCGCGCGGGGGGCGATCGTCGTCGGTGCCAGCAAGACAGAGGGTTTGGAGGACGTCGGCGTTGCGGATGAGGTCCCAGAGACATGTGGAGAAGAAGGCTACTCGCGGGGGGTCGACTTCGTGGCGGCGGAAGGAGATGACGAGGTGCTCGAGCTCGAGGATGGCGCGCATGATGGCGAGGACGTCGGAGGGGTTCGTCCAGAGGTCGACGACGGCTTGATCTGATACGTTCTCGAGGACAAGGGTCTTTAGGGCAACGGAGTCTTCGGGTCGACGGGAGAAGGCAGAGAAGGTGTTGGCGAGTATCATTGTCGCGGCATTGCAGCGGTGGCCAACGAGCTGGAAGGGAAGGTTGAGGCGAAGGGAGTTGACGAATTGGCAGTTGAAGAGAATCGTGTCGACAGTATTGCGGTAGTCGATAGTTGTGAACGAGGATGGCGACATGCAGTACTCGCGCTGGAGGGTTTGAACGAAGGGTTTCATGGAAGGTATGCGATCGAAGATTGTCGATAGGAACTCGACCTCCACTGGCGAGGGTCAGCATTGGCACGCGTGATGTGACGGGAAATACCTTACGCTCATCGCGAAGGACCATAAGGTCTATATACATGGACTTGCAGTGGTATCCGATCGTCTGGAGGGCATCGATATCGGGCTGGCGGCGGCGACTCGTCTTGCTCAGTCGGCTGAACTCGAGAGCGATTGTCTTGCACGCGTAGGGCTTGAGGTAGCGGTCGAATGCCCTGCACACTAGTCGCAGATCACACACGAAGTTTCGGGGGCCGAGGGCGATGCATTGTTGAATGATGAGGTCGATGAGCTCGCGTGGAAGCGACTCCATGGCGGGATCGCGAGGGGAGCTCCGGCGCGGAGCTGCTTCGAACGATAAGAGGTTCGGGGCGTGGGTGTGGATGATGAAATCGAGAAAGCGCACGAGTTTGTAGGAGGTCAATTGCTGGCGATTGTGCCCTTGTCGTTGTGGTAAGTGTATGTTTTCGAGTACGCGTGAGGTGAGAGACGTCAAGATTGTAGGTCGTAGAGGTTCGCAGGTCGTTGAGTGACGATGGTTACAAACGGCGGTCGGAGTCAGGACGGAGCCCTGTCTGGGGCAATTGGACTGTCCGATAGGGAGCTTGGGCTTCTGTGTCACCTCAGCTTGGTGCAACGTGCGCTAAGGCCCGGCAGGGGTTCACTCGTTGGAGGTCCCCGCATCTCGCTTCAGGGTCCTGGACAGCTCAGTGACAGGGTCCGCGCTCGCCGAACTGTTCTGGCATCAACACGCACTTCTCTACGGCGAAGTGATATCTACCGTTGGATGCAACTAAAGCTCTTTTTCGGTTTCTACTGACACGTTGTCTGCTGGATCGACTTCTAGGAGCAACTTCACACTACCAAACGCTGTTTAAGGTTGCACCAGACAACTCATACGCTGGTTTATACACCGTCCAAGCCCGTCGGCCCCGTCTCACCCGCGAACCTTGCTAGCTGCAGCACGCTCTTGGACCCATGACACCGGCATGTGCATTCCACTGCATCGCCCAAGTCTGACCTAGTCCTCCCAGCCGTGCCGTCTGGCGAACCACTTGACGAAGTATACCAGGGCCAGGAGTACCGGCACTTCGATCAGAGGGCCGACAGTCGTGGCCAGCGCCTCGTCCGAGTCTGGGCCGTACGCAGCCACCGCAATGGCGATAGCCAGCTCAAAGTTGTTGCTGGCTGCTGTGAAAGCCTGCGTGCAAGCAAGCCCATATCGGAAGCCCAGCTTGCGGGCGACTAGGAGAGTGGCGGAGAAGATGACGGAGAAGTAGACGACCAGCGGGGCTGCCACGCGGACGACGGACACGATTTGGTGGACAACCTGTGAGCCTTGAGAGGCAAAAAGGACGACGATCGTGTAGAGGAGACCGATGAGGGACCACGGGGCCAGGAAGGGAATGATCTTGGTGGTGTACGTCTTGAGGCCGACGGTGTGAAGGAGCACGAGGCGGGTGACTATCGCGGCGCCGAGAGGGATGCCGAGAAATACGCCCACGGCAGATGCGACTGTCGAGTATGATATCGACGAGATGCTGTTGTCGCGGCCGATGACGCGTATGAAGAGTAAGGCAACGGGCGCGAAGAGGACGATTTGCAGAAACGAGTTGACAGCCACCAGAATGGCACAGTAGTTGCCATCTCCTCTGGCCTGAACATCGGTAAGTACATGACAAGATATGTGCGGGGAGCTTTGCCACAAACCAAACTTGTCCATATCAACACCATGGCTATGCATCTTGCAATGCCGACGAGAATAAGACCGTTGCGCAGGCCCTCTTTGTCTGGCAGGAATGCCCATGACAAGGCAAGCTGGTCGGAGGTCAGCATCACAGTACGAGTAGGATCTGATGCAACACCTACCATGAAAAAGGGCGCAATTATCCAGTTGATGACGACACTGAAGCCGAGTTGAATCCAGATTTCTCTCGTGCGAAATATCTCGTGGAGCTTTTCGTACTGCACTTTGCACAGGATTGGGTACATCATCACCAGCAGGCCAACCGCTAGACTTGGTCAGAGGCTCGATAGTCCTACAGTATAATCGTCCGTGTATGGACTCACCTATGGGAACGGAAACGCCGACAAACTTGCCTTGCTGCAAGGCCGGTCCGGCAGTTGGAACTAAGTTTCCCAGAAGGATGCCGATCAACATTGCGAGAAAGATCCAGACTGCCAGGAAGCGGTCGAGGATACCGAGAGACTTGAAAGTAGATGTATCGTCTGTTGTTCCATCCTGCCTGAGATCTGGCTGCTGCTCAACATCGCGACTTGCACCGGCACCGTGTGTTTTCTCGGGAGGATGTTGCTGGTGCTGGGCCAAGTCCGACTTGGACGTTGCGTTTGTTGAGAGGGCGGACATCTTTGAGCGTATAGTTGAAGCATTAATATTAAGAATCTATTAGAGCTGATTTCCTGTCCAAAAACAAATTGCTGGGCACATCAAGGAGATGCAGAGAGGTGAAGACCGGCTCTAAGGTGGGCATCGGGAAGAAAACCGGAGGTTGGCCGTGTGTTTGGCCAATCAGAGACAAGGAGTGACATTTCATTCAAAACTTGTCACCGCCCAACCATTAGTTGCCATTACGCTTTGCGGCAGTTCTTAGAGGAGCTTGCGGTGGCAACTTTTACATACTGCATAGTACACCAAAGTGAATGGATGGGACAATTCAGACGACGCCTTTGAGTTTCCTGCCCAATCATCACTCAAACACGACTCTCAGCCTCACCTGATGTGTGTGTCACCAATACCTGCGGGAAACTCTGTCTTGTAGCGCTTGTTTGCTGCCGGCTACGGATTTGCCGCATTAACACTTCTCTGAGATGGTTTGCAATTGTCGGCCTCGTACAAGTTCACTTTTCACGTCTGGGTTCAAATATTGTACTGGCGGATGTGGTCTTGCAGGGACAAAGTCTGCCGCGCGCACATATCGTGTCAATCAAGAGCCTCGTATGTCAAATTGGGCTACGCCCTACAGCTCCCGCCTCATTCATGCGTTGCCCCCAACGGGTTCCCTGAAAGCTGGGGAAGGGAAGCTGAAGGCAGCGGTCCAATGTCGAGGGTGAAACTGCGAGGACCCCTTAATCAAGATATATAAACAGGTCGCGTGCAGGGGCCTCCTTTTCGTGTCGAACGCGACAAAAGCGGGAGAACCATTCGCGCATCATGGGTTCCTCAGGTGTTGGAGGGGGTGTCCCTGGAGCTGTGAGCTGTTTGGATTGGGCCAGACGAGGTGGCTCAGCGAATACTACGCCTCACGACTCACGTTGTGGGCGACACCCTCTATCCAAAGTGAGATCTTCCAGAGGCTGAGCACGTTTGGGAGTCAGTTGCCATGCATGCGCTGTGATCGTCATATGGCAACCGGCCAGAAGTATTATTTATCTTCCCGCCAACTCGCAAGTTGCCCTGCCCGCCCTGCCTGTGTCCCCTCCCGATCAGATTCGGCATCGGCGACGGCAGGAGCGGAGCGTGGGAGACCCTTGTCCCAGCGGAGGCCCACACCGGCCGCACAGCGCGTGTCTTGAAGGTGAGGGTTTATCGGGCCGAGACACCTCCCGAACAATGGACTGCGGCGTGCGTGCCCTCTCCCGTCCTGCGGCGCCCCACTTCTGCATACCTCCTCTGCCTCAAAAAAAATCTCTGCCGCAATGCTCATTCTTACCGAATTTTCCTCCTTCACATCCCATCAGACATCACCAACCCTCCCCCCTCCTCCCCGTCTAGGAAGCTGGTGTTGCGACAGCAATACACTTCAAACACTCGCGCGCCGTCGTTCAACCATGTTGACGCGGCGCTCGGTGTGGACCTCTCCTTGTGCGGCGTTTGCCCGTTATTCTCATATCAGCGCAAAACCCCGATAGGACGAGAGGACGCGTTAACTACCCTGCGCCAAATGATGATGCGCGCAATTTCGATTACCCCCTCTCCAGTGTCGCAGCAGCATCAGCACAAGACCTCAGCACATCCAATATCAGCCGGCCGGCCGCCCTGCCTTGGAAACAAGCGCAGCGAATCCAAAACATTCGGGGTTCATTTATCGTGCTGTTCCATGGCCTGCGTTGGCGTCGTTTCGGATTTTGATTTCCTTTGGGAGACGGAACTTCTGGTCGCCTTCTAGCTGGGTCGCGAGTGCGACAGAACAGCAGCAGTTGGCGTGATGATTGATCCTGTTGGACACGCAAACACCGCCGATCCCATCTGGGGTTGGCCAGGCAGGCAATTGACTTTGGCGTGGCTCACTAACCAAACACTCAAAACAACAGCAGCTTGTGACATCATGTTATTGTCCGCCTCATTCGCGCGCGATGACAACAAAACACGGCATATGTGTGTACAGCAATGGGCTTCTCTCTGTGCCATTCTTGCTGAAGGAAATTTTTAACGTGCCAAGATCAAATCCTGCCATTCTATTACCAAACACCTATGTCGCTTTTCGTCTCGATAGCTCTGGTGCATGAAGAACGGGCAACATCTCTTATACTATGACGCCATAATATGTTGTTGTGCGCATGTGCTCTGATTTGTCTGACAATGTTCCTGCTGCTACCGTCGTTCGTTCCCGTTGCACTAAATCCGGGGCATTTCCCCATGGCAACCATGCCACGGGAATTGTGTCGAACCCGTTCGGATGAAGGAGACCTGGAGATGGGAGGCTCAAATGAAAGGCGCGAGGCATTCGGCTCCACAACAATGTGCCCATCGCCCAGGTCCCCCGTTTTTTTCTTTCTCATCTGCCCGGAGTGTCCGGCTCACCGCCCAACACACGAGACGTCGCTGGAATTGCGGCCGACCGGTGGGGGCAGGGGGGTTCCATTGGAGGACACAGCGCTCTCTCCGCGTATCGGCCGATGGCCTGCTGCTGCTGCTGCTCGGCTGCCTGAGCGCCGCGTCCACTGTAGCCAACCGCGAGATCAGAGATTTCAGCTGACAATGCCCGCTCAATGATCTGATGGCAAGCGCATGCTAGCTGGTGCAGGTGGGGAGGGGAATTCAGGCCAGGGGTTGATGAAAGCCCACCTTCAGGCTTCAGGAGACGAAGCTGGAAGCACTTCGCTAAAACCGCGCTTGGCTCTTTCGCGATTTCATCTTGCGCTGTGATTACAGATCTGGGCAGAGACGCCGTATAATGGCACCAGTGACCACGGGTGCCGCCCGAACACCGGGCACCTCCAATTCTTGGTTTTTGCCGGGTAAGATTATTGGGCGCGAAGGAGGCACATCGTTGGACGCCACATTGTTGACTCCACGAACCTGCGCTCACGGACGCTCCTCATTTCCTCGAAAACCCCAACCTTTCCTCTTCGCTTCAGAGAGTTCGTTCTTTCTTTTTCCGTGAGGCTTCTTCTTTCACTCTCACCGACTTGCTTCGCTCTCCGCCTCGACCTCTTTGCGACAGGTCCGCCAGTTCGACCAGACGGTGCGAAGACTATCATCGTGGGCAACACATTGGGCCCGGCACCTTGCACCTCCACAGGCTTCTCCAGGACGTCCCAGGGATATCGGAGGCCTTGGCTTGAGGACTGCGGAAAGCTGGCAGCAACAGGGCCCTGGCAAGCCCGCCGCCGCCCATGATGGCATAAGCCGCGTCGGGGGTCACCAGCCGTACCGGGTAGGGGAGGGTTACTGAACGAGCTAGTGTTCCCACTCCCGGACAGGGGGGTCGAGTGATGGCAATGTCGAGGATTGCGATGTGCGATTTTTGACAGCTGACGGGCCACCGCAGCAGCAGGGCTGGTTCAATGCCACCACCTCTTCTCTGGAGTCCCAAGCCGCTGGGTGTTGTCCACTGGGGCGTTCAGGCGTTCAGGCGTTCAGGCGTCGTTGCACCGCCGTGAAGGAGAGGCTTCAGGCAAGGCTTTTCGCTGGGTGCCTGGCTCTGCGGGCTTCGGACATTGCACAAGACAGAGCCGACACACCGTCTCCAACAGCCAGTATTGACCGAGACACTTCATTCTGCCTCAGCCATTGTGTAATGTGTTTGCCGGGCTCGAAACAAGGTTTAACACAGCAACAAAGTTGTTGTCGCCGATCGTCCTCCCTCCCGTGCATTCCAACGGCGTCGACGGTTCGAAATAAGCCCTGCCCTGTCGAGCTGAAAGAAAGAGAGGCACGAGCAACAACGAACGCAGGAGCAGCAGCAGCAGCAGCATGCAGTCAAGAAGAATCTGCTGGCCCTTGCGTACCGGTTGACGCGCCTGGGACTAGTTGCAGCCCGGCAGGCCAAACAGTTCCCGAGTTGGGAACATGTGGCGTTTTTACGGCAAGCTAGGAGCGGGAACGGGGCGGCGTTGGTGTGAGGCCGATTAATACCCTTTTTTTTTTTTTTTTTTTTTTCTTTTTTTTTTTGCTCCTCTTTCCTTCTCCCTGCTAACAGCGCGTATTTGCTGATTAGTGACCTCTGCGAATATAATTACGCAGAAAAAGGGGATGGACGGAGGCGGGAGATTCGTCCAGCCCGGGACGGACATATGACCGGTCTAGTCGTGGATGATGAGGAGCCACCACCCGACCTCAACTTGTCTCATTATCGCGCTTGGTGGTGCAGTGCAGCGCACATCAGTCATCCATCGCGCATCAGCGCGACCCGGTATCGTACAGATTGCAGCTGCAGATACGGCGGCAGATGCAGCAGCGGCGCGCTCAGGCGTTGCGACGGCCGAAGTGTAGTACCAAGACTGTGTAGCATGCGGCATGCAGTATGCAGCACGCTGGCCGCAGGGCGCCCCCCACGCATTTCGCATCAGATGGTTCAACATTGTCAACGCGAATGACACGGAAACAGAGGACGGCAGGAAGAAAGGGAGCCAGCAGCCCCTCACTTCGCCGAAGCGTCGCCGCGCCTTCGTTCCTCACGAGTCACGATGCGCTGCTGCGGCGTCTGCGTTGGCCGTGGAAATAGAATGTAATGTTGGTCCCCGCTGGGCCTTGTTCGTGCTGGGCGGCCACGGGCATGGCATGCCACAGTACCCTGCCGAATGCCGATGAAGCGAAGGCGGGTCGGGCGGTTCGAAAAGGGTTATTCTTGGTTTGATCTCCCCAGGCATTCTGCCTTGCTGCGTTTACCGCTTTCCGTTTTGTGCCTCTGGGCGGGAGAGAAGCAACACTGGAAGGAAGGTGAGCCAGGGACAGGCCGGACGGAGAAATCGCCCGAACTTTTTTTGACTTTCTGGCAAGATTGTTGGCGCGTGGGAGAGCATGCCTCTTTGGTGTGTGTGAGGCGACGGATGAGGGAGAGAGGGGACGGGGCGATGCGAGGCGGAGGACGGATGAGCGTGCGTTTGCAGATGTCAGGTTGAGGGCGTTAATGCGAGCAGGAGGAGATGTCGTCCGTTGGTTTGTATCTTTTTCGGAACGGTGTTCTGTGCGCCCAGGGGCATTTCTCTGGTCGATTGTGTTGGACAACAGCTTGTTTCCAAGCTTTTCTCGGGCTAGAAGAGATTCGCGACGCCTTGAGACGCTAGCAGATGCGCCAGCGCAAGAACGCACCACACCCCCTTCATCGTTCATGATCGGCGAGACAACGCTCGCCCCGACGGTTTAGTCTTAGCCAGGGGGTGAGGTGTGTGGTGGATGGTGGATGGTGTTTGGAGGAGGAGGTGCTGTGTGCCTGGGAGGAGGGGAAAAGAAGAAGCGGTTGAAGACACCCTAAGCCTGCCGCTGGGACGGGTAGATCCCCTCCTCTCAGTGTCCCCTCCCCTCCCCGTGGACAAGGACCAAGGAGGAAGGTTTGACTGACGTGTACTGGACGAGTATGAGGAAAGAGGTGGTCGGAGGGCCAGCACACAGCATGCCTAGCGCGCGTCCGCGCCCAGTCTCAGGTCCCTCGGTGCGGTCGTCACGGGAAAAAAGGGACTTGTGAAGCGCGCAGGAAATAAGGTGAGATATTAGAGCGCAGGAGAGGAGAGTACGGACGGAGGAGATTCAGGGTCTTTGACTCGAGGAACCGAACCCCCCTTCTTCCCGTCGTTGGTTGCCAACAAGTCTATTATTTGGAAGGCATCTGGAATGTGCACTGACTGGCATTTTGGTGTTGGGGGCAGAGGGGTCTTTGATCAAGGGCTAGGATAGTCGGCGCCCCCCTCCAGCTAATCGGCGCCCCCCTCTTGTGGCGTTTGAGGCGCATGCCTCCAATAACCGGCAAAACTAGCATAAAGCTAACTTAAGTAGTTAAAATAGAGTCCTCTAATTAGCCTAGATTAGCTAGAAGATTAGCTAAGATTTCACTAAGCTGTTAAATAGTTTAAAAACTCCTTAGATTTAAATTATTTAAAGCTTTATAGCCAATTTTTTTTAATTTTAATTAAAAAGCTATTATATTATATAGTTTTTAATAGCTATAACTAAATATAATATTAAAATTAATAGTTTAGCTAGTTTTAGTATTATTTAATCTCTTATAGCTTAGCTTTTTTTTAACTAGTTTCTACTTTACTAAATATTTAATCTAAAATCCTCTTAAACTTAAGATTAAAATTAATACTATATCTATATAATAAATTATTAAATATATCTTATATAACGTTTAACTACATAAATTTATTCTTAATTTATAATTGTATTTTTATTAGTATAAAAGTATACTATAATAAGCTTAATAATATATTAATAATAAGATTAATAGTATTATTTATAAAAAAGTTATTAATATTATTTTTAAGAGTAATAATAGCTCTATTTAACTAATAGTAATATTAAATAATAAGTTTATATATATCTTTTTGTTAGCAGTCTAGTTAACCTATATAAGTAGGTATCGCAGTTCACTCTATACTTTTTTTCACAGTACTAAAACCTAATAGCATCACTTTAACCTATACTTAATCTCAATAAAGCAAATAAATAAATCTCAGTATAACTAGTTATTAACGCTTAGCTTAACTTATCCTTAATAAAAGAGGGTAAGTAAGCAGGTAATAAAGCGGCAAAATATATTAATAAGAGCGTTATTTATAATATAACTAGAGCTTAATAATAGCTTAAACCTATACTTAAGGGCGTAAACTTAATAGTATAACTCTTTACTATTATAGCTAAAAAGGTTCTTATAGCTATAATATAAAAACTTAAATATTTAAATAAAGCCTTAAGCTTATTCCTTATATCCTCTTATATATACGATAACTTTATTTAATATTTTTCCCCCTTATTATAGTTATATATAGGCTAAATAAGGTTATCTTAAACGACTTAATCTATAAAACTAAAGTAAATAAAATTAAGGGCTCTAAATATAATAACTTTTTCTATACTAATAAAAGAACTCTATTTAAATTTACTTAGAAATACCTACTTAAGATAGCTAATAAATATAAGATATTAAAGTTATATAGCTTTAAAGTTAATATAAAGATAATTAAAGTTACTAATAATAATCTTAATATTTATAAATACTTTATAGACTTCTTTAAGATAGCTAAAATAGCTTAAAAAGTTAGTAAGTTAAAATAAATAAATCTAATATTAAGAATATAGCCAATCGTAGTAAAGCTATTAAAACTACATAGTAAGGCAGAAGATATTATCTATTATAACGTAAATATCTAAATAATAGAAGAGACTTTAATAAAAAGTGGGTATAGCTTAGAGGAGTAGGAGATAAAAGAGACTAATAGAGATAGAGGCGGCTAGAGGAAGACAGTTAACTTAGCTTGTTGTGATATTTGAAGTTAGAGGAGCGTGGAGGCGAAGAAGATATCTAAGTCTATAGTCATATAACCTAAAGGTTATTAGTAGAAGGCGAGGGGACTAGTTTAGCTTTCATAGTTAATACTAGTTAAATTTCATAATATAAGGCTAGTAGCTATATATATCTTTATATTTAATAGTTTTAAAGCTTTTTTAAGTTATTATGGCTTTCTTAAGTGAGGCTAACGCTATTAATAGAAGCAAAATTAATAGTAATAATAGTAAAAGCATTAGTAAAGCTATATTAAATATGATATATATTAATAAAAATACTAATAATACTTTTATACGCTTAATAACCTCTTTATATTTAAAACAAAAAAGGTTTTACTAAATTAACTTATTTACCTTTTTAGAGGCTTTTTTAATATAATAAAAATAACTATAGCTTTATATCTTAAATAGCTTATAAATCTTAAAAATATTAGTTATAAAACTATATTTATAAAGCTAGTAAAAATAGATTTTATTAATAAGTATTACTTTTTTAGTTTATATAAAGTTCTATAGTATATAATAGTAAAATAAGCTATATAAAATATTAAAAAGATAAAGCTTTTTATAGATATCTTATTATTTTTTAAAATAAACTACTTTTATATTTAATTAGTAGCTATTTTAGCTTTATTACTAAAGTTAGTAATACTTTAGAATAGAAATAGTACTAAATCTTCTTAAAAAGATAAATTTTAGCCTCTACTAAAACTTTAGCTTATTACTATTTTAACTTAACGTTAATAATATTATACTAACTAGTCTAAAAAAGTATTAATTTCTTGAAAATATTCTTAAAGTTATTAGTATAACAGTAGACTTTAATTTTAATAGCTATGTAAAATAATTTAATAATTAAAATAATAATATAGCTAAAATAAGTAATCTAATTAGTCTAATATAGTACTAACTTTTTATATTAAAACTAATATATATTATATATATTACTATAGAGAAGCTTGTTTTACTTATTAGGAAAATCCTAAAAATATAAATAGTATATAATACTACTATGAAGGCTTTTTATAGCTAAAAAGAAGTAATATTAAGTTTTAGCTAGTTTATGAAGATTAATATATTCATAGTAAAATAAATAAGATATATTTTTAAAATAAAAGCTAGTATAAAATATATTAAATAAAGCTAACTTATAATCTATACAAATAACTTTTAAGTATAAGATTTTGAACTTCTCAAGTAAGTTAGTAAATATATTAATAGCTTACTTATAGTTTAGCTTTTTTTTAATACATAAAAAGTAGAAAGCTATTTAAAAAGCTTAATTATTATTAGTAATACTATATATATCAAAAAAGGTATATTAAAGTAGTTAGTTTTATATATTAAATCTATTAGTAGTATACTAAAATAAATAATAAAAAAGTTAATAGTAGTATATAGTGTAATAAAAAAAGTAGTAAAATAGCTTTTTATATTAATATAATATTAATATTAATACTAAATATAGTTATATAGTTAATTAAAAAGCAATTTAATTAAGCTATAACTGTTAAGCTTTTTAAAGTAATATTTAGTAAATAGATTAATAATATTATAAATAGTAACTTTAATATATATAGAGCTCTCTATATATAAAGTAGCAAAAATCTATACTAGCTATATACTTTTATTCTATATATTAATAACTTAAGCTTTATATATAATAAAAAGCTTTTAGCGCTACTAAAAATAAGCTATTATATTAAAAAAAAGGTAGTTATAATAATGATAATTTTTATTATTAATAGAGTAAATAAAATACTTATTTTATAGCGTTATAAGTAATGTAAATCTATTAAAAATAATTAGTAGAATAAATAAACTTCTTATAGCGTTTCAATATGTATATAATTTTAGTAAATTAATATATTTTAGTATTATTACATTAAAACCTATAAAACCACTATATATAGACCTTACTAGCTTTTTTATATATTAAGTAAAATTTGAATTTAACTTTATAATAAATAGCTTCTAAAGTAGTAAAAATAATATCATAAATACTTAAAATCTTACTTACTATAAGTATAATAAAAAGTATAAAACTAAAATCTTTATAATTAAATATATAGTTATAAATAAAGCTAATAATAAGAGTAATATTAATATTAATATTAATTTTACTTTTAAGTACTTTGTTACTATTAATATTACTAGTAATAAATATATTAAAAATAATATTACTATTAATAATAGATAAATTATTAATAATAATTATATTAACTATTATACTACTAATATTAATAATAATATATATATTAAGCTTCTTCTTAAACTTAATCTCTTTCTGTATTAATAATATTATAATAGCCTTAAAATAGTTCAGTTAGTAGTAGTAGTAGTAGGCTTAAATCGATAAAGTATAGACGTTAGCGCTAAAAGTTTAGCAATCAGCAGAGCAGAAGGCTAGTATTAGCATCTAGGCAGAATTAAGCTATAAGAGGGGGGCGCCAATTAGCCGGAGGGGGCGCCAACTATCCTAGCCCTTGATCAGTGGGCTACTTTTCTTGCAGAAGATACGGATACCGCAAGGACAATGAATGAAGGGCGTGCAGCAGGCATCTTTGTGGTGTCCCTCGCATTCGACAGGGCTGGCTGCCATGGCAAAGTTCCCAGGTCCAAGGTCCAAGGCAGGTTTTCTGTTCCTTGGCCGGCAGAAAGGAGAGAGGCGGACCCTCCTTCGTATTAATCCCCGCCGGCTGGGCGATCAACGTGCAGTCCCCTCCCATCTGCAGCTGCTACACCGAAAGAGGGACAGGCAGTGCGAATGCTAGCTTCGATGCGGCATTGGGCGGACTGCTATTTTATCGTCCATCTTTTTTTTCCCTTCCTCCATTAGTTTACTATGCTGTACCGTGTTGACAAGCGAGGGGGAAAAAAAAGATGGGAGGTTGGGGGTCTCTCGAGATGTAACTGATCTGACAAGTAGCACCATGGTCTGCTACCGCAGTACATCACGGCGATGATGAGATTGCTTCTTTGCCCCGACTGGACTGGTGTTGCAGCGCCGCGGCGTCCGTTCCTCGACATCAAACAGGCTGGTGGTATTGTTTGAGCGTCCGACTCCGTGCTCCGTATGGCACCGTCACAATCCCATGCTGCCACATCGTGGACTATCCGCGTCTGGGAAAAGATCCAGGTAGGCATCGGAAGGCAAACTGCGTCTGTGTGTCGCTGCTCATTACTCTTATTTCATTGCCGCCGCCCAGTCGTCTGGTTCGGTTCTTGGTGGCATCGCTAGCACGCGACCTACGAGACCGCCCTTATTCCGCACGTAATCCATTAGTGAAGTGGTGGTGCATGGATGGATGGGTGGATGGACGAACGAACGGTGAGCGAGGTGAGGTGAGATGCAAGTACCTTACCTCACATAGGTTGGCTACCGAAAGTCGCTATGGACCCTTAGTGAATGCAATATTACTGGATGATTTTCGACTCAGTCAATCGAGACTGACGTATCTTGTATTATGTGCGGGCCCCTGATTTCTATTATTACAGTCGTCCACCGTGGGCGCCCCGTCCGTCTGCCTCCGCTCCCCTCCCAGTACCCGACTCCTGGTCTTCCGATTGTTCGATCTGCCTCTTTGCCAGCCTTCCATTGGCCTTCTGTCGCTCGCTTTATTTCTCTGTCTTTTCGTCTGAAATCCTTCAGGCCTCTTTTTCGCCCCCCCACCCCCTTTGCCAATCTTTGGAGTGTCTACGGTAGCAGCCAGGTTGCCAGGACATCAAGAGAAGGGAAAGAAAAGTGTTTGCTCAGCACCAGCACCAGCACCAGCACATCACCCCTCTCTCTCTAACTTCTATTGCCTACCCGTCCATCTGCCGCCCGGTGTGCTGAGACATCCTCGATCGAGTCTCACACCTCACCATTCTTCTACAACAAGCTTCTGTCTCGCCTGGCGACCGGAGGCGTTTAATTTGCATCATCTGCCGTCCTGTCGCAATACAGCGCGCGTTCCTCAGCACCTACCTACCTACTTTACAACGTCAGGTACCTACGGCACACGGAGTCCCCAGCAGCAGGTACCTTAGAAGAAAAAAAGGTGGAGGTCATCATAATATCCCAGCTCCGCTATTTCATCGCTCTTTGAAACGTTCCAGCTCCAGTCTTGGACCAGGGAGCCCTCTCCGTCCCGTCCTCACAGCTGCACCTCGACCACCTCTGCGTCTTTCTGTCTCTCGCTCGACGCACCATCCCCGACACCTCAGAGTCCACAGCTTGTCTGCCCGCTGAGGAGAAGACCCAGCCGACACTCGGGATACCCAGGACAGCCCAGACAGCACTGACTGGCCGAGTTGCTGGTCGCCGCAACAGTCGTTCGTTAAGGTCGTTCGTTCGTTCTTGCTATTCATATCACCAGCCCACCACCACCGCCAGAGGAGCACAGAGTACAGGCCATCGCCTTGTCTGCCTCTGCCTGCCAGCTTGCCTTGCCTTACCTTACCTTACCTTTCTCTGTGTATCCGTTCCTACTTACCTAACTTCCGAACGGATACCTTGTTGTTGCTTGTCTCTCTCTCTCTCTCTCTCCCCTCTGCCGGTGTACACAGATACCGACAACACCGCACCCCGGGCACCGCATTCCCAAGTACCTACCTTACCCTGCGGATACCTTACCATTCGTAGGTTTGCGGCGGCTCTTGGTTCCCTTAACTGTGTACACCCCCAGCTTTTTTCCATGGTCATGTCCGACTGAGGGGGGAATTCGAGAAGCAACCTTACCTCACCTTATCTCGCCTCTCCTACACCACCACCCTACCGTCACCCTCACCTTACACACCTTACCTCACGCACACCTCTCTCTCCTCATCTCATCTCCAGCCTAGGGGAGCCAGCAGACGTCGTGCCACTGTGACACCGAGCATTCCGCCCGCCCTCCCTTAACCCTTCTCAGCCATATCACGACCCGATTCCCTATTCAGTCGGGAGCCCGCACCTGCTAGCCGCCCTCTGTCGTCACAGTCGCGAGTAAACAGCCCTCCAACACACCGGGGGACTAGCCAGTCATCATTTATACGACACCCCAAGGAAACCTGCAGCTGCAGTCAGTGACAAGGTCATCGAAGGAAGGAGAAAGGAAGAAAGAAAAATAATCTTGTGGTTGGGGAATTGGCCATGAAATGAATGGTCCGACGCTGACGATGGCCCCGGCCGTTGTCGAACCAGCCAATGGTTCCTACATGCACCGAACACACACATCCGATGACCGCGCCGCCGATGCGACGACTTCGACAACACCGACAAACCCCCAGCGAGGGCCGAGCGTGCAGGGCCGAGCTGCATTCGAATTGCCGTCTTTCGATACCATTCCCGACTTCGACACGACTCTCTCCTTCGACGTCAAGGACAACAAGGAGGAGGCCCCGGCAGCAGCAGCAGCAACAACAACAACACAGAAAGCCGAAGAGAAGCTGCCGCAGCCGCAACCGCAATTGCCGCCGACAAAGGTTCGGTCAGACCCCGTGAAGCTGTCCAAGCCTTCCAAGGACGACGACAAGGAAAATGCGAGAGATGGGAAGCAAAAGGAAAAGGACAAGCAGAAGGAGAAGAGAGGCAGGAGGGCTTCGCTAATGGAACGACGAAAGTCATGGCTGCCAGCCTCCAGGTCGCCTTCCAAGGTTAAAGAGCCGCCTCTTCCCGACAGACCCAGCACACATGCCGGAGACCACGTGGATTTTGCTCTTGTTGCTGCTGCTGCCGCCGCTCCACCTGCTCCAGCTGCGGCGGTGTCATCCGGCTCGGCGGTACCACTGACGCGGCCAGAGCTTGAACGCCCCAGGACAGTCTCCGAGAGTTTCGCTAGCTTTGCAAAGAAGTCATGGATGTCGACCTCGCGGTCCCCATCTCCGAAGAGAAACCCAGAACCTGTCACACAAACACAGCCAGCTACATTGCGCCCTCCCCGCAGCCGAGCACCGAGCAACGATTCCGCGAAGAGCGCTGCCGAGTCCTCCCGCAAGAGACCCGTCTCTCTCCTTGTTGACACCTCACAGTCTCCCGCGTCACGGAGCACCGAAAACCTGAAGCCCACTTCGCGCGCCCTCAACCGAGCGAGCACGTATCTGTCCAAGATCAAGCCTCGCCCGACAAGCATGCTCATCAAGTTAGGGTCTGGCAGCGAATCCGAGCTGAATCTGGCGCCTCCTTCCAGCCTCAGCCTGGCGCCTCCGCTCAGCGCCCCTCTAGCGATCGACCAGCGCAACAGCACCAGCAGCAACACCAGCAAGGCTCCCGAGCCGACGAAGCCTGCCGCGAAGACACTGTCGAAACCAGCCCCTTCAAAGGCAGCTTCAAAACCAGCTTCTTTCGCAGAGTCCCAGACGACGGTGACGGACGAGTCATGGAGCGAAATGTCGGCTAATAAGGACACCATTTGGTCCGCCTTCAGGTCATTGGATACCGAGTACGCCGGCTTCCCGAGCAAAATCATGCCTCAGCGAATGCACGTGGTGCGGGTAACCCTATTGCCCTTTTTGCGGACCTATATGAATCACATATCCAACAAGGGACTCAATTTCGAGGATGTCGAGCGGAGAGCGACGGTGCTGAACAAATGGTGGGGCGGATTGTTGGAGATGCTTGAAGGGCACGGCGGCCAGTCGCTTCCAGGTGTTGACCGACCGGTCCTTCTCGAGGCCTTGACGATGTTGATGATGAGACCCGAATGGCGATCAACGACGACATATTTCATGCCATTGGTGGACCGTTCGCCAAATGAACGCGTCCGACCCCGTTCGGGAACCCAGTCGACGGCGGATTCGTCACTAGCGTCGAGTCAGGCTTTCCTGGCCGAGTCGGCAGAGCACAATGTCCGCACCATGTTCGTGAGCAATCTCATGAAGCAGATGCAGATCGTGGTGGACAAGATGTCGCTGCGCCATGCGCCGCTGAGCCTCGTCAATTGGTGCGGTAAAGCCTGCGCCTACGGCTTCTTCTTTTGCCCGTCGGTCGCCGAGATTCTAGTCCGTCTCTGGGATCTGCGGCCGGAGCTCATTCGACGAGCCGCCGACGAGTTTGGCCTGCCGAAGAAGAACAACGGCGAGAGCGAGGACATTATGGCGCTCTTCCCACCGAACCTGGGAGTCCTTGGTTGGCAGTCGCAAAGATACATTAGCATGCGCTTCAAGGAGAGGGTCAAGCTGTCTGTCATGGCCGCAAGAATTCCGTGGTTCAGCCCTTGGGTGACTAGATGGCGAGGCGGCGAGACGGATCTCTTCTTCATTTTCTGCAAATATTTCCACATCTTGTCGGAAGAGTTCATGCCTGAGGGCCTGCCTTTACTTGAGAAGGCGCGGTCGCCAGGTTTTGTGCTCGTCCAGAGTCAGCTCCTGGCCTGCCTCGAGTCTACGATTCACAGACAGGCCGAGGTAGATGCGATGATGAACCCGCTCCAAGCAGGTGATTCGTTCTACGGAGCTGATGCTGCGGCTACCTCCATGAATGTGCCAGGCAACTTGTTGAAGAACATGGCCGAGAACCGCCTCATCGTGCTATTGAAGGACATTTTGGGAGAGTCGGCACCGATCTTTAGCGCTGCGAGACGCACCTTTGCAGAGGCCTTCTTGTCCGTGATTCGCGGGGGCGTTCGGAAAGTCTCGGTGTATGATCACAGCGCCGTGTTCACACTTTGCGATTTCCTGGAGGAGGCTTTGGTGGCTTACGACCAGTTTGACGATCTCAACAACCCGAACATCTCAAAGTGCGTTGATTGGCCTTTCTGGCTCGATGTGTGCAAGAAGATGTTGGTGTCCGACAACGCCATGACGGAGGTTCGCCTTTTGTCCTTCATCTACTCGACCTGGGAGACCGTCACAGCAGACCCAGCGAGAAAGAGGGCACTTTGCCTCGACTGGCTGCTCTCTGAGGAGATCTTCGACACCTACTTCAACCACTGGTGCCCCATGGTCCGTGGCTACTACATGCGCTTGCTTTGCTGGAGGATATGCCGAGACGCCGGCAGCGCCAACGAGACTGATGCCGAGATCTTCATCGTCGCTGCGTCCAGACTTAAGACAGTCTGGGCTCACTACCTCTGGCTCCGCAACACCGCCGAAGCAGCCGAAAAGTTTCCCCCGTCTACAGCACCCTGCCTCCCGACGCCGGGCAAGAAGTTCATGATCATCCGCACCGAAGTCAACCTCCCACAGCCGGGCTACTTCAACCAGCCCTTTGACTCGTTCTCCAAGATCCTCAACGGCGAGGGGTCTGTTGCCACGACCCCGCCTACCGAGACCGCCGAGGCTGCTCCTCCCCCGAAGCCCGACAACAATAAGAAGCGCTGGTCTCTGTTTGGCAAGGTCTTGTCGCTTGGTGGCGCTGGCTCATCGAACTCGGACAGTGAGGACAATGAGCCGCGCAAGGAGTCGAAGTCCCTCACCAAGAAGGTTCGCCAGGGCGGCCCGCCACTGCCCCCCAAGATTTCCACCTCCGCTGCCTCCGCCATGACCTCATCCTCAGACGGCAGCTCTCCCGGAGGCTCCCCCATTTTCATGGAACAGAAGTTCGTTTTCAAGTTTACACTTACGTGGCAGCCTCCTGCTGTCCAGCAGCCTCGCGACCGCGTCCTCACCCGCCCGCGTCTTCCCGCTCCGGCGCAAGCGTGGGTCAGCGCCCGCTCTCGCAGTGGCAGCACCCCTCCGCCCCCGCCGGCCGGTCTCCCCGAACCGACACGCCGTGTCTCTGGCGCAAAGCACCGGGGTCTTGTCGATGAGGCCAAGAACGCCGGCCCATTGAGCCCGCCTACGTCGCCGATACCGACATCGCCCACTGCCACTGGCCTCGAGCGCAAGTCCTCGGTCACCGCCGTATCCTCGACTTCTTTGGTCCGCAGACTCAGCAACAAGTTCGACTTTGAGGAGAACCCTAAGGCCGAGCTGATGACCTTTGACTTTGAGAACGCGGAGAAGACGTCTGCGTCGTCCGTGTCGTCTGGCGACTCGACAGATGCGTCGCCGGTGGAGGACAAGATCGAGGAGGAGCCGCAAGAGCAGCAGCAGCAGCCGCTATCCCCGCCGCCGCAGCAGCAAACGCACCAGCCCCCGTCGAGGATGCAGAGCCGCAGGTCCGGCCCTGAGCCGCTGACCCAGCCTCTGCGTCCCACGGGTTTCTACACCAAGCGCGCCGTCTACACTGGCCGCGCGCTTGCGGAGTGGAGCATCGTCGTCGCCGAATGCAACGGCTTCGTTGATCGGAGACGGGACGAGGGCGTGCTCGGCCTCAGCGACGTCGAGGTGCCGCTTCTCACCGTCGAGGGTTTCAGAAAGATTGGTTAGCCGCCGTCTATTGGATACCAGAGGCAGCGCAATGCATCTCCCCCTTTGGGAAGACTACCGAAAAGCGTTATGACAGAGGGCTGGATACGAGAACTGCTGGACACGAATGACTCCCCTCCCGAATGAAGACAACAGCAACAGCAAGCAAGCACAAAAGCATCAAAAGTATAGGCGTTGGCGAACCACGCCGCCTGATGAAAGAAAAAGGCGGCTCGTATTTTGGGAATTCTCTTGACGCATTATACCAATTCCCCGACCGAATTTCCCCACCACCCGAACAAGCTCCCACCGTTTCGTTTCTTTCGTGGGCTCCTGTTCCAACAGACTCGAATCCCAAGCATTGTTTCCCCTTATCCGCCCAAATTATTGCTTAGAGGATCATTTTATCTTCGTTGTCAGTATTGTTCTTGACTTCTGCAAACATCATCAAAGTAATGATAGTTTATTCTTTTTCTTTCTGCGTGTGTGTGTGAGACCGAACTGGTGTGGTATTTGGTTGGGCGTTTTTTTTTTTTTGGAAATTCGGAATCACAGAGCGGATTATAACCAATCGTTGCGAACAAGGGGAACCGGGGCATTCATTGGGATCAGTTGTCATTTTTGTGTGTGAACCAAACAGAGTTTATTCATTCCATCCTTTTTTTTTCCATGTTCAAATTCGTTTTAAACCGGGGAACACGGGACGGCTTTATTCGAGGGAACATTGTGTGTGAAATGTTTGTAGGATAAGTATATCCCGTTACTATCAATGAGGAACACCTCTTTTGAGTCAATATGAAGTTGAGGTGATGTCTGTTAGTGATTGTTTGAATACGACGTACATGATGGAGACGGATGCCGTGAGAGAAGTGCGATGAGCAGCGGCTTCCTTGTGCGGTCAACATGTCAAATTCCCTTTTCGCGAGTGAGTTACCACTAAGCCAACAGGCTCGATGAGGGCCATCAGACATCATTTGTTGGGCCTGTATGATTGGTTTGCAAACAACGCAAACCAATTCAATATATATATAGATCATGGGTTCGCTACATCAATGCGCCTATTCATACATCACGTACAATGAGTTGATGCTTGACCAATGCCTAGGCGTGAAACCGCCTGGTGAGACCACATCTTGATACTATGAAATGTCTCAGCAACCGCTGTCGAGTAGGAACAGCAAGGACAATGATACATGCCTGTGATAATGCCCACAAAGGTTGATCGATTCAAGTGTTGGGCAAGAGACATGACGCGTGTCGAGATTTGTGGGTGCCTGCCCACGACCTAGAGGCTGGCGCCCACTATCTAGTTGACTGGTGTCCTCTGCTGTTCTGCATCTCTAGGGCTTTCAATGTATTCTATTGGTATACTATCCTCTGACGAGAACTGCGACTCGGAGTGGGGAGCTTCGAGAAGCAAGAAAGTTGTGTCGTTGCCGAGGACTAGACATTCAAGAACCCACTGATCCCAAGGCAGAGTCTCAAGGAGATGTTCTATTCGCTGCTGGTTTGAATTTGAGTCTATGGCAGGAAGAGGGGTCTTATATAGCATACCGTGTGAGAGGGTGGAAATGGGAGGGTGAGGGGTATAAGTAGGACTAGTTGGCGAAGAAGTCTTACAGTATTGGTAAGCAAACAATGTAAACGGTTCTTTGTACTTGTACTGATATGAGAAGTTGACCCTCTCTGTTTGGTGCCTCTGAAATGGCCCTTGTTCTAAGTGCTTGTCGGGAATATTGTGGTCCACATCAACATATACCTTCCTGTGAAGAGGAATAAACCAGTGCTAATGATGGACAATGAGACCGAAATGAGCGACGCGGAAAGCCGGCGAGGCACTACCATGGTCTCTAGAAGTCTTGCTTAATGGTGGTTGTTTTGTGGTCCCTGAATACAAATTCGTCAAGAAAACACCAATCCATTTGCGGTTGCAGGTATGAGGATGAAGCGGTGGCTGTTACTTTTATGGGCGACACAGGGTATTGTCATCATGTGAAGGCTGAAGCAAGAGTAAGGTGACAGGCGTAGCAAGAAGGCGCGTCATTTTGAGAAGCAGGTAATTGACCAATCTTTGAGCAGTCCATATATTCGAGAAAATGGCTATCGTGATGGATGTTGAAAATAAAATAAGGGCGTGACGTGGATCTTTCGCATCGGAGAATCACAAAAAGCCGCCTCGACCTGAAGGGATAGGCCATAAAAGATTTGATATGCCCGGACTTCAACACCGTCTTTATCTTTTCCCTTGGGTCTCTATCGCCGCTTCTGTATTCACGACTTATTCGTCAGGTCGGAATGAGACAGCGCCTGGGTTCGGCTGCAACATTCTGAATGATGTTTATGTGAAGGGCTTGCCAGGTTCTTCTTCAAGCGACAAAAAGAGTTGCGTCAGATATTACATTGGTGTCGTAAGTCATGCTTTTGTTATGGGCCTGCTCGTTTTATATCAACTAGCGCATCTTGACGGAACCCTGGGATTTACGGCATTCGCGCGGCCATGGATCTGGTTTAGGAGCATGACTATGACCACCATCATGTTTAGCAGTACTTCAACATGAATTGCTAAAAAAAAAGTGCGAGAATTTTCAGAGTATTTACCGTGGTATTCCGGTGCCAAGATCAGCTTCCTGTGTGGCTTTGCTGCAGCACGAAGCGGGCGTCGAACTGACGTTGAGCAGCGTTGTATACTCGTGTCACTCTGACTGGCCCTTTTGCAGCTGGGTTTTGATGTTTCAATCATACAGCCAATTTCCAAACGCTTTACGGAATTCTCTTCAAACCATCGTCTCTTGTTGCGTGAAGATGGCTGTGACAAGGACCCAGCTTGGAACCGACTCATCAGGTCACTGAAACCTTTGTGTTGTTTTTTGCTCGTGAGATCAGTGGCTCAAGAATGAAGCATAATGAAGTAAATAACCAGAAGCTGCTAGTAAGCAATCAGAAGAGGAAGACGGGACAATCGGCGGAGGCCACGGACGACAATTCTATCTGGAAAGACGGCATCGAAAGTCATCTTCACGGTGAGCCCAAGAATGGCGCCCATGGCTATGAGACGCGTTTCGATCTTCGGGCCGTCCCTTGCCTCTGCTCTCTGGATATTGAGTGCGAATACGCAAGGCGTTACCGTGAAGTAGCGGGCAAGCCTCTTCAAACTGACAAAGTGAACGTCCTTTAGTGATAGGGCCAGACTGGTATTCAGCGCATCTGACGGTTCTTCAGCGTCAGGAAATTCATTGTCACACACCATTTGACGAAGTGACAGTTTTAGATCTCCCGTGTATTTATTTATATGGTGAACAAAGATAATGGAATAGCCGCCCTTCGCAGCTGGTAGCAATCAAATATACTTACATGCCTTCGAGTTGCTCCACCTTCGATTGCAGAACCATGACGTCTGTCTCGTCTGCCTGAATTCGATAGTAGCTTGTATGTGGCCCAAATCCAACTCCCGAAAAATAGCTGACGAAGCTGATTGCCTTTCTGGGCATGCAGCTGAGGCCCTTGGCCGGATTCGTACCCTCCATCTGTCCCTGTTCAGCTAGCGTGGACGGATGACTGCGGCCCGACCCAACCAAGATGTCAAACTCAATTGGAAGGATCGTTTTGGATGCGATAGATTGAAGGAGTTTCAGCTGTACATGAAGTTGACGCTGGTCCAATCGTTGCGTGCGGAATGCGTGGCATGAGGTGCGTTCAGCTGGTGATTTGAACGCCATGGTTCTACACCAACAGAAACGTCGCGGCCGAAATAAACCCTTCGACTGAGATATGCTGGAATCGTGGCTGGCGTGGTTGATCTAACGATTCTGATGTAAAGTACTCACCGGCTTTCTCGTCGTGTAATCAAGATGATGCCGAAAATAGCTGAACATCTCTTCCGAGAAAACAATTGCGAGAAAGTGATTGAGTATATAAGGCAGACCTTAGTAAGCTGTTTCCCTTTTGATGAAGATCTTCTCAACACAAAATTCTCAGAGCAAAACGACCATTCGCAGAATAAGCCGATCAACATGAACCCGGCAGTCATCTTGACCACCCTCATCGCCGTGACGGCTGCGCTTCGCATTCCTTCCCAACACTCAACTCAGTCCGTCGTGGTTTTGGACACCGAAGATATTGAGGTTGCCTGCTCCATCTTTTGTATTGGGCTCAGTAAGTTCGACCACTTCAATAAATACCTTATTCTTTCTGACTGGGGGTTCTCAGCCAAGTGCTGTCCAAGCGGGTTCTGCGTGGCTCTCTGGGAGTCTTGCTAGGGGCTTGATGCCAGTCGACCACTCGGGTGGAATTTCGATTTGGATGCGGTACCTAAAGTGAATTAGGCAGTTGGGACTTGAGGACCCTGCCAGATTTCAAGCCTAAAGATGGGCGACAGGGCGATTGGATGGAAGACTGGAATATAAAAGGGCGCGTCATGTACCGGCTCATAGCTCTGTTCTTCTTCAAATCGACTTGGTTGTAGCCTGAATCTGCTTGTGTTCGCGACCCAATTGCTCCTAGTGACGATTCGCAACCAAGACTCATGAAACACATAATGTCACTTCAAAGCAGGCCGTGAAGACCATTGCGGCCATTGGGGCCTCTTCGGCCTCTCTGCTGTTTTATGTGTATTGCGTACTTATAATCAAGAAGAAGTACATACAGAAATTCACCATGACAGCGTATTGACGGATCTCAGGGCGTCCTCCTTCCCTGTAAATAAATCATAACCGGTAATCAAGACCTGGTCGGAATGTTGGATCATTGGCGCTCAAATTTGGGCAGCTAGTCTGATTGTCATGATGCTTCTCATACTTGAGAAAGAGGCAAATGCTGATGGTTTTGCGCATAGCGAAAATCCAAGACCTAGACTGAGCTGGATTATAGATATAAATTTCACACGATTGAGACGGTGTTCCAACGTGCAATCCATAATTCATCCCACACATCGAGAATGTGAGGATGGTTTGTGAATGAACGGGGGAATTTGTAGGCGTGCGAATGCTATTGATAAGGTTGACAAGGCCAGCACCGTGCGACGGTAGAGTTGAGGCCGCCAAGTGACTGAACCCCTTTCCGCCTCTGGTGTCCGGCATTCTTACCCATATATGTGAGGGGAATACTTCGACGATACAAACGAATTTCTTTGCTTTGGAGCTGGGAGTTACAATGTTGTGTCTAGGCATGAACACGACGTCTGAAAATGACAGACTTACACACATAGAGTCGACGTTAAACAGCTCCCATGAAGAATGGTCGACCGCGAATTGCCCGTCTCTGTCCCGGAAAGAATCGAAAGGAGGTCGTGCATGATTCTAGAGGGCTTAAATAGCTTCAGTGTCCCAACACATACGTTGCCGCTGCACGCGAGCCCACGTCCATGTTTATGTTATCCCGGTGAGTCCACAACATGAGGCATACGACTACAAAAGGGCTTGTAACGTGATTTCCAGGATAGTATTTTCAATAAACAAGAATCGGATGAGGAATCTTGAGTCTCGATGAGATCTTTAGGATCATTTGCTCAATACGCTGATTGGCTACTTTACACAGTCACATCCATCAGCGCACGTCTAGGGCTGGGCGAGGCAACAATGAGCAACGCGGGCAAGGAAGGTCATCCTGTATCGTCGCCAGCGTATTCTGACTGCATACGAAACCAGCAGAAACGAGAGACGTAGTCGACTTCGCCGCAGAGAACCCCCTCGAACACTTATCTCTTGTACCACTGCGAGCACGAGGAAGATGATGAGATGCCCGTCGTCTACATCCGCCATCGCCGCGCCGGGCTGTTGATTGTGGAGGAACCAGATTTGTTCTTCATGGTCAGCTCAGTTCCGCCTGTGGGCACGACTTTTATACACCTTCCCCGCCATAGGGTGAGGGAGATCGCGGCTACGTCTGGTGCTGATGACATGTTCAATTTAAAACGTCCGTGAGTCCTTCCTCAATTTTGAGTTCAGACAGCAATAACATCTGCGATAGCCCGTTGTCGATCTAATCTGCCACGACATGGTCAATGGTAGTGGTGTCCATGTTGGCAATGTGGCTCATAGAAACAGCTCCTTTCTCAGTTCGCATCGCATTTTCAAACAGAAGTCTTGGTTCGTTCTCGGGTATTCCTTATAATTAAATGCATAGTGAAAGTGACAAGAGGCAGAGCGCGGCAAAGGGACGTCTGATACAGGAGAAGCTTGCATCGTCCAGTGGTGTAATAAATCTCGTTCAATGACCAGTTCCAACTTGGAAAGGACGAAAGGACATTGCAGAGTCATTTGACAGAAGATTCACGTTTATATGGTCAAACCTGAGGTTACCCAGTCTCGAATCTCTGCCCTCTGCCCGAGTTATGTCTACTTCGACCACTCGAAGTAGGAGAACATGAGCACACAGGGCAGGATCTCAAAGCAGCGAAGAAGTGACGGGGGAACGCTGACCTGCTGAAATGCTACAAAATGGAATGGAAGGACACTATGAGACATCGCGGAGGACGTGGTCCGTCCCAAAAGCCCTTGAGAGTTCGAGGCCCGCGAAGCTGGATCGTGCCGCCCTCGGAACGAGGCCTAGCCGCTTGCCAGTCTAGACCTTGCCCCTAGTCCAGACCCTGATCAGCTGAGAGAAGCTTCCATCTCCTGTCAAGGAAGACACCAATCCCTGCATCCAAAGCTTGGTTCCAGGCAGAAGACGAACAATATCCCTCAGTCTAGCCCCTTGGACCCTGGCGGGAAAGCATGATTGTGAGCTGATGTGAGATGTGAAATGTCGGAATCCTCTTCTCGTGCGTCGTGAATCCAGGCCCCATCCGAAAGGAGTGATAAGAACCAAGAACTAGGAACGACAGAATGCCGCAAAAGAAAGAATAAGAAAAGCCCCGAAAGCTTGCATCCTGCTGACCTCCCCTCCTTCTCTATCCACCAATCCCCTTCTCCTTCTCCTTCTCCCACTCTGCGATTTTAGCGAGCAGCTTCCCCCTTCTGACCATCGCCTCGGGTCGCCAGACGCCCTCCTTCTGCGGATAAAACCCCTCAAAGCGGAGCTTCCCGTCGTCTGGAATCTCAAAGAAGGACTGTTTGCTCCGCACGAAGATGTGCACCAGGTCCGGGCCCGCAGCGAGCGTCGCCGGCGCATCTAGCGTTCCGACGCGCAGGAACTTGAGCAGGGGGCAGTCGTCGTAGTTGCTCCAGACTGCGGTCAGGCAGACGGGGCAGCGCGCGATGTTCTGCGGCGCGCCTGACTCTGCGGGAACAGGGAGGAGGATCGGTGAGGCGGTGGTGGTGGTGTCGTCTGGTAGGCAATCCGAACTGCCGGGACCGTCCTCGAGGGGCCTGGGCCTGGCTTGTCTAGGGGTCCAGGTGTCTAGAAGGGACGGTGGGAAGGTTATGGACCGTTGGAGGGTGGTAGCGGCGCCCGGCAGGAGTGTGACCAGCTCGCCCTCGACGACGGCGTTTACCGCAAAGGCGGTGCCGGTCTCACGTTGGCAGGAGGTGCAGTGGCAGCAGTGGACCACGAGAGGCGCGGCGGTGAGGGCGTAGCGGATGTTGCCGCAGGCGCAGCCGCCCTCGAGGGGGAAGATGGTGTTGTTGTAGGTGGTGCCGTGAGGCGCGGTCTGGACGGGGTCGTGAGACGGTCGAGACATCTTCTCGGCGGTGGTGGTGATCCGTTTGGGAGAGACCGGGTTGCGCTTTGCCGTAGTCGATCAATCAGGCAGATCTGGACTCTGACGGATTGTTTCGTCAGGTCTCAGTACTGCCTCGCTTTGCGTTCTCGATGGTGGTGAGGGAGGATTGGATAAAAAGGCACGACGGCGCAGCCTGGACGCAAGAGGCGTGTAAGTGACATTTCTGCGGGAGGCTGGGGATGGGGGGATGGGGGGGGGGGGTGATAATTCTGGCACCTGAAGACGTGTCTCAGAAGGACCCTTGATCTAGGCAATATTGGTCTAGCCGTGATGCAGATGGCAGATTTTGACTGAGAAGACAGTGAAGAAGGAAGAACAAGAGAGGCGAGGAGAAAAGGAGAGACGGAGGAGAAGAGCTTTTGGAGCAAGAAGAGCAGGCGAGCGGGGGCTGACACGAAGAGCTTGAGGGAATTCGCAGACCCAGTCAGAGGCGGCATGATGGCCTGAATAGGCAAGTTTCTTATCTAATCGCTGCAAAGTGACGCCCGCCCCTCTTGCTCTGCGCCTTTAGGCAGACAAGGCCGGAGTATTCGTGCGGAAACGGTCCTTTTGGCCGCTCCTGCATGGCCCTCCTCGACTTTCCGACCTCTGTGGACCAGTAAAAGGTGTGTTTTGACGATGGTCCAAAGGGGAAATCTCCTGTAGACTGAGGTAGGCGCATCCGCTCTAAACGCGTTTAGCCTACTGTACGTTCGAAGTGGTGTGCTGCTCGCCCCACGGCCGAGAGCAAGGCGACGCCCTGAGACCAGGTGAAGCGACGAGATGGTCGAGCTTTTCTTGGCTCTGGGGAGTCAAGGCCATTTGAATTGATCATTTGTGACGGTAGTGGTGTTGTGAAGGAAGGGATTGGGTGGTTGACTCAGACAGAAGACCCTTCGGTCTCTGGGCAAACCGCCAAACAAACCATCGCAGGGTCTGAATCGCCAATGCCCCCTCCACCGACGATGTCCGCATTCCAGCGGGTGGCAGGTTCTCGTTTGACGTCGGCGTGACTTGAACAAAGCTAGGCGCCGTTGAACATGACGTTGGGGTGTCTCTTCGTCATAGCATGTCTGGCGTGACCGCTTTCCGAGAACTTTTCACTGGAATATAAACCGTTGCAACGCCTTCCACGGTCCAGAACCCCGCAAGACATCACGCCTCGACCGTTTTTCAACCATACCAGCCAGCCAGCCATTCCGATAAGAACAGTGGAATTCTCCAGCTCCGAAAACGATCGAACCCAAAACTCTTTCAACGGAAACATCCGAATCTCATAATCATGCAGCCTGTCACCTACCTGGGACTGCTCTTCTTTTGCTCAACGCCGGCTCTCACGGCGCCTTCGCATGTTCACAACCATCTGCAGCGTCACAGAGACCGCGCTGCAACACATACCCTCATCAAGCACAACCACGAAATGCTGGCCAGACGGGCCGAACAAGTCCAACTGGAGGCCATGGAGAACGCCCGGCTGGAAACTCAATCAAATTCACCCGCGGACAAACCAGCGACACAATCCCCGTCAGAACAAGGGCCGACCGTAACGCTGTGGGGACAAGAAACCGGACCCAAGACCGCCGCGGCCGGGGCCGATGAGGTGGTAATACGAGCGTCCGGATCGGCTTTTGGGTACGGGAGAAGCAAAGTTGCGGCGCACGGCGAAATCGACTTGGAGCATGTTGTGGAGGGTCTGGACAGCCGGCAAGTGGACGCGGCGACACGGCTGTTGCTTGCCCATGCGGCGCGGAAACACAGCGGGTTCCGTCGTTAGGTCTCAGCAGGAGGAGGCATCTTTGGGTGGTTCGTGCGGCTTCATGTGTATTTTTGTCTGGAATGGTGGCTTTCTGCTTTGGACTAATCGGGCGGCGGTGAGGTCTGGAAGAGTTGGCCAAGATGAAGATAGATAGCGACTTGCTGCAGGATCAGCGGGTGATGCGCGCGGGAACGTAGGGCTGGCTGGTATTTTTAGTAGTCAAATTGTGGATAAACATGATTCTTCTTCTGGGCAGTTGAGACGATCCTCATTCGTATGTATTGGCTCTTGCGTTGATGTCGGGCAAACTCTGTATCGTAGAGATGAATTGGCACACCCACCAACAATGAACCCTGAACTGCACTGTGACTGCTCGTCATCGTCATCGGATTTTGCAGTGCATGTCGTGTCAGCATGCGGATGGAGAAGGCGGTGGATTTGGGTGTGTCAGCGGCGCTCTCGCATCCCTGCGTGTATCGAGAATCCGCCCTGGTGCTCCTGGAGACAATGTCTGTCTCGTCGAAATGCCGGTGCATATCAGTCTTTTGTGTGCTGAAGCGGCTAAAGAAACGAGGGCGGGTCGAGGATGCTCCCTTTCGTTAGATGATAGCGCTGATCGGTGAGAGTCCCTGACAGTTGTTGTTGGGGAGAATCTTCGAAATAGTTGGGGCGGTCAGCGGTTGACATCACAGTCGGAGATATTTGTAAGAAGCATTGCGGCGATGGCGACTGCCGTTTCGTTTCGAGTCGTGTAAAGCCATCCCATGTTGTTTCCTGCGAGCAAGGCGGCGTGTGTCAGGGTGACGATCCTCCGAGCCGTGCGGTGTTTGGGAAAGGGAACTGTGTAGCCAGGTGTCTTTGTCGAGTGAAAGTACAGTGCGGAGAATCTGTTCAAATGGCGCGAGCTGATTGGCGTGTGTGCCCTCAAATGACCCACAACAGCTTGCAGGCAGGGAACGGGGTCGGGGTACTTTAATCTGTGATCTTGGCACGGGCAACTGTGCTCCCCGTCGCGCACGTTGGCAGCCAGCAGCCGAGGGGCTATATTCGGCACCCCCCAGTCGCTTCTTCGGCACCTAGTTAAACCCTTTTTAGTAAGTTATAGCGTAGGTGCTATACTATATATAGCGTAGTAATACTTTAGTTTTAGTAACTACTAAAAGTTTATTATATAAAGTATTATACTATTCTATAAGATATAGAGCGAAAATTTATATATTAATATACTTACTTAAAGCTATAGCTATTCATACTATTTATACTATTTCTAGTATTTATATTTATACTACTACATTAGCTAACTTAAAAATTACTTAAATTATTACCAATTTAAAAGTAGTAAAATTTTAAAATATATTTATAGAAGTAATAAAAAAGTTTATGAATACTATTAAAGCTAACTTTAATTAAAAAAAGTTAAATTTAAAGCTAATAATAGTAGTAAAAATGGTAATAACTAATTTAAAATAATATTTTATAAAGTTTAAGCTAATTACTAACTTATCTAATAAAACTACTAGCTAATTAATATTTGTATCTTCTTTTTTTATTTTTTAACTTACTTTTCAATAGCTTATTTCTTTTTCTTTTTTAGTAATTATAATAATAATAGTAATATAATAAATATATTAATATTAGCTACCTTAAACATAGAGAGGTCTTTTTTAATAAATATATTATAGTTAAGATAAAAGAAAAGTATTAATATAGTTAATTAATATTATAGTATATTATTTATAAAAATATTATTATTGTTAATTAATATAAAGTTTTACTAATAGTTCCTTTTTTTATAAAATAATATTAAGATTAAGCCTTTTTATTACTACTCTAAATACTATAATCTTTAGTTATAAAATATTAGTTAGAAGTATATTTAGTAAAATAATAGAAAAACAAATATATTAAAGTTCAGTTAAGCTATTAGTAGTAATTAGTAGTATTTTATATAAATAATATTTATTATTTATTAATTTAAAATAATTAAAAATATTATAATAATAGAGTAAGCTTTATTAATATAAAAAAGAGATAGAATAGTATCTTAACTTTTTTATTTATAATTTATTAATTTAAACCTTATAAACTATTTTATATTATTAATATATTATCTTAAGTATTTTAAACAAAATACCTTAAATTAACTAATATAATATAGATATCTTATTATAAATGTTCTTAAATTAATATTTCTCCTTACTAAAATAGTTATATAATACTTATTTTTTTATTTTAATTATTTTAGTAATTATAAAATAAAAGCTATAGAGATTAATAAAGTAGTTATATAAATATAATTTTAATTTAGTATAAATATTTTCTATATATAATATTACTTTAAAACTATAGTTATAATATTTTCTAATAGTAAAGTTAGTAAATTAGAGGTAAAATAGAAAATAAATAGTAGTAAAATAGTCAATAATTTAAAGCTAAGTTATTTTAAAAACTTTTTTAAGGTTTTTCTAGCGCTTTTAGAATAAAGCTTTAGTTATTATATAGATATATACTTTCTATATTTATAAAACTTTATTTAGCAATTATTTAATCTTATTAGAATTAATAGTTAATAAGATAATTAAATTTAATATTATAGTTAGAAAGTTAATATTATTACTATTAAACAATAAGAAGTTAATAGTTAATATTAAATTCTCTATTTTATAGCTAGTTATTAAGTTAATAAAATCTTCTATAATATTAACTTTAAAATCCTAATTAATAGAATTAACTAAAATTTCTTTAGATCTATTTATAATTAAATTAGATAAATTAGAAGTATTTCTAATATAAAGCACGCTAAGATTGTTAGTATTTCTAAACCTACTAAAAAGCTAGTTTTTAGCTTAGCTATTATTATCTATTTTTAGTACTTTATATTATTTATTTTTTATATTAAATATTATATTCTTTTAATATATACTAAATATAGATCTACTACTAAATACTTAGAAATATAACTCTATTAGCTTTTTTAAGTATTTTATTAGAATTAGTTATTATTACTTTTAAGAATCTTTTTTTTACCTATAATTATATCTCTAAGTTACTTAAAGACTTATTTATGTATAGTAGTACTTTTACTTAAAATAAAGTAGAAAATAATATTAAATATTAAGTATACTAAAATAATATTATTAAATTTCAAAAGTAATATATTAAAATAATTTACTTATTACTAATTAATTTTACTTATTTTTTTTAACTTTATAACTAACTTTATATATAATATCTATTAATAATAATTCTAAATTTTATTATTACTACTTAAAATACTAAAAGTATATCTAAGAAACTATATTAATCTTATTTAAACTAATGTTATAATAGAAGCTTAAATATCTAATATTTACTCTTTATTTTAGTTTATATATAAATATTTAAGTAGCTAAAAAAGAGCTATACTTTTTATAATATAGTTAATACTACCTATTATATATATTAATTATATAGATATAATTAATACCTACTTTTTTATTTATTTATATAGTAATATAACTTACTAAATTTTAAGAGGTCTTTAATATATACCTATATTACTTCTTTACTACCTACTATTTTATGCACTATTACTTAGAACGCTTAATTATATAGCTTTAACTTATTAATAATAAATAAGTAGTTATAATAATTATTAACTATAGAGGTAGTTTATCTCTCTAAAGTTTCTAATAAATATATAAATTATTTATAACTTATTTTATTAGTTATTAAATCTCTAGAAGTTACTATAGATTTCTTTAAATAGTTTTTATATTTATAGTTTAAGTTTTATTAATATTCTATACTATATACTATTAATTATAATTTACTTCTAATTATATTATACTTAAAAAGCTTCTAATACTCATAGACCTTTTTAATAAGCCTTTTAAAAATGAAATTAATTAATTTTATATTAAAGATATACTAACAATAATAAAATTAAAAAATTTAGTAAAGATATTTATATTTTAATATTAGAGGGATATAAAATAAGTTAGGTTATTAATAAATAATATATTTATACGTTCTAAGTAACTTACTTCAATCTATATACTTATTACATAAAATATCTAGTATAAGGATAGTTTAAGTGGCTATAAAGTAGTAGGCACCCTCTATAGCTATAACGCCTATAAACTGCTAAAAGGGGTTTAACTGGGTGCCGAAGAAGCGACTGGGGGGTGCCGAATATAGCCCCTCCCAGCAGCCCATTTGCGTGAGGTGCGCCTCCAGCTGAAAGAGCCACAGCATCCCGCCCAGCCCAGCCAGCGTCCGCCAACCCGTGAAAAGCGAGCTTCCAGAAGTCCCTGCCTCTGCAGTATTCCGGCCAGCCTCTCTTGTCCAACCCAACGGCACAGCACAGTAGCCAGTCACGAGGGCAACACTGCACCTTGTCGATCCCACTTGCAGTTGGAGCTCTCCAACTCATCGCCTTTTGACGGCTCCCACTTTCTCAGAACGCTGCCTCTGCCTCCGCCTTCCTTCTCCTGTTCGTCCCCTTATTACGAGCATCACACGTTTCGACAGCCACTGCGCGACACCTCCTCAGCTCCAGCAACACGCCGCCCCTTTCCTTACCAAGAAGAGAACAATACTCACCGTTACTATTGCTGCGCTTGCGACGCCAACATCAATTCGCCTTGTTGCTTAGGGAATCCTGCCTTACCTTATTTATCCGTCGTCCACCCATTCGAAACATTCAAAGCACCCGATTGCTGGGGGAGCTCCGGAACGCTTGGGCTCGTACTTATCCACGCCAGAGCCGCAGGGAGACCGCTTTCCGTGTCGAATCCGAATCCCTGTCGAGTCTTTGCTTCTTGCCCGCTTGCTACCGTAGCATTTACGAGCCGCCATCTCCTGACTGTCAACTTGCCATCGTTGCACCAACTCAATCGCCCACAACAGACCAGAAACAATCGCGACATTGCTCGACCGTCGCATCCCGACCATTGTCTTCTGCCCGCGCGCATACCCTCATACCAACCTCACCCGTCGCGCACCGTCGAGCGCCAAGACTCCCTCGCGATGCCTTCGCCAAGGCAACTGCGCACCCTCCTGATCGGTGTCATGATCGGAGTGGTCTTCGTCCTCTTCTACACCTCATCACTCCGATCCGGCGAGGCCAGCGACTCGCGCTCCGTTCAAGACTTCTACCACAAGACCGTCGAGGGTCTTAACAAGAAACCTCCACCAGGTCAGGCAGTGCTTGATCAGAACAAGGGTAAGGCCGCCGGCCATGCCCCCACCGACAAGGACGCCGACGGCGATATCGACGAGGACGATGCGAAGCTGGCCAAGGATATGCAGGAAAGGCTGAAGGCCGCCGAGGACAAGGCCAAGGAGTCTGCGAACAAGAAAGCGCCGCTGAAGCCTGACGCACCGAGCGAAGTGGTCGGTAAGGGCAACTCGGCCGCAGGACAGGACAAGAAGAAGGAGAAGACGGGCAACGCAAAGGACGTCTCAGCGGAGAGCCCGAAGGAGGAGAAGAAAGAGAAGGAGGAGACCGCCGAGGAGCATGCTGTCGAGGTGGAGCTCAACTCGATCCTGAAAAAGTCGCCGGGTAGGTCGAGCGTGGCAGCTGGGAATGAATATTTACTAACTTGAGAACAGTCATCATTTTCTCCAAGACATACTGTCCTTTCTCGAAGAAGGCAAAGGAGATTCTGCTCAACAAGTACTCAATCTCCCCCGCCCCTTACGTCGTCGAGCTCGACAAGCACAAACTCGGACCCGAATTGCAAGCTTTCCTGGGCGAGAAGACCGGCCGCAAAACTGTTCCCAACATTTTGGTCAATAGTGTGAGCATTGGTGGAGGCGACGACATTGTCGAGCTGGACAACCAGAACAAGCTGTTGCCCAGGATTGTCGATCTTGGACAAAAGAAGGTTGAAATGAAGCTGCAGACCGCCGACGGGTTGAAGAAGGAGAAAAAGAACTAGGCCGGGCGCGCTCTTGCATTTCCTTTCTATATTTTACATCCTTTCTGGCCGACATTATCTTCTTGGAGCAAACTAGGGATACGGTGGGAAACTGGAGGAGGATTCCCCAGTAATGGACATTGCATACTCGGCGTTTGGGATCGATTCAATTCTCGTCACCTGCAAACAGACCTCAGCCAGCGATGTCGAGTCTTTCCAGAATTGCGACGGCGGACGAAGTCAAGGAGACAGCGGCGCGAGACAGCGACAGCCCTATAATGCGGAGGGACTTGTACGATTAGCTCGTTCAAAGAATACATGACTATGCCGTTCCGTCGGCCGGTCGTTACTTCTCCAACCAGTGTGTCCTTGACAGCCAGACCATGGCGCGGCTGGCTAGATGGGCTTGCACATCATCTGGCACAGATGGCCGAGTGAGCCTCTGATGGGTTCATAATGCTAACGAAACATTCTAGCGACGTTTCTCGAGGCTCACAGTTGTCGGCAAGTAATGCGAGAGACCTTGAGTGGCACCGATGTTCTGCCTTCACGGCACTGTCAAATCACAAATCGAGGCTAGTAAACTAGATCTCCTGCTCGCGTCTCTCTGTCGTCTTCTCATCGTCCCCTACAACATCTTGTCTTAATTCATAGCTCTGTGGGCTTTCTCACTAACCTGGCCCCTCTACCTATCCTTCTCCTCGTTACTCTGAGAGCGGATGTCTTTTGAGACGCTCCAATTGCGTCAATTGACATGGCGGGGCAGGGTCCTCACGATCCAGCTGAGGCTCTTTCTAGCTACCCCGCCAAGATCGGCAGCGCGCCTCTGCCCAGGATTAGGTCTCCATGACACAATCCGTTGGCGCGTGTCGGCCATAAAGGTGTCAGGTACGTTCAAAATCAGGATTCGGGCCCTATTGAAAGCTTTGTACCCATGTTTCCTGTGGTTGTTGCGAAAGCGCTTGTGTTCATTGTGTCTTTGTCGTGTCTTCTGAAGAGTTCAAGGTGCCCCGCGGCAATTGTCATCGCAGCCCCTCGCCTCTCTCCGAAGCTTCCAACAACCACAATCCCGTTCAACTCCAGGAGGATGCAAGCACGACAGCGACAATGTCACACATGCCTGACTAATGCAAGATTAATTGCGACTCTTTTTGACGGCTCGCCTTCTGACACCACTTTTTTGATCTAGATTTCTGGGGCGGAGCGCAATCGCCATCATCAATTGAGAACCCGGATGGTCCACGTCGCAACATGAAAAGGCAGCCGGGTTCTCACTTGCGCCTGCGAGATGTGTTGCTCAACAGCCTCTCCCGTCTTTCCGTCTCATCCTGCCTCTTGCTTTTTTACTTTCAGAAACCACGTGGTCACGGGTGCTGAACGGCGTGGCGCCTGACATTTCATCTTATATCGTTGACTTACACATCGACTGCTAGTGCTGCCCCTGGCGCATCGTCAACGACCACCCTCTCCAATTCACTACCTTTCTTAAACACCTCAATCAAGACCATCTTCCCCCTCTAATTCCTTCTTGGAAACACTCGAAACCATCAATTGGACTTGAATCACTTATCAACAACCTCTACTTCATCATCTATTCTTGGATAATGTCTTTTCTCCCTCCACACCTGCTTCTCCTCATCGCGGAGCGCGCGGGCTTCTCAGAGATTCAGGCCCTCAGAGCAACATGCAGAACGAATCGTGAGCTGCTGGACCGGTACGAACATGCCGTGACCAAGATCAACGCCGCCCACTACCCCTGCGCACCCCGCAACCACATCCTCGCCTCCGACACAAGAGAGCGCGAAGTCCTGCCCAAGGACACGTTCGAAATCATCCGGGAACTCGAGACGCGCGAGAGCAATATCGAACAGCTCATTAACGGCGCCTTCCTCGCCTTCTGGGAAGAGTACGACCTCCAAGATACCTCCAAGGCGGACGTAATCCGCGCCAGCCTCACCAGCGCGCTCTGGCGGTGCTCAGAGATTGCGGACCTTGAGACACACTCCATAAGATACAGAGAAGACATCGTCCCGCGGAGAGACCCCTGCGTCAAGTCGCTGATTCACCAGGACATCATCCTGCGCGACGCGCCACCGCCGGACGGCTGGCACCTCGCGCTCAAGGAGGTCCACCAGTCAAATCGGCAGGACGTGCGCTTCCGGCAGCTCGCCTACATACGGGGCCTGTCGGCGCAGGAGCTGGCGGGTATGGTTGTGCTCTCGCACCTGACGAGCCAGGGGTACATGCGGTACCGGGCGCCGACGTCAGCGGCGTCAAGACCGGAGATTGTGGAGATGGCGGTATGCATGGCGGAGAACACGATCCGGCACGGGGTGTTCTTCTTGTACAGCAAGATCAAGGGCTCGGAGGACGCGCATCACCATGCAAGGCTGTTGCTGGACGACACATACGAGGAGATGCGGCGGTGGGAGGCAGGGGATCCGAGCGTGTTGCCGGGTCTTACGATGACCGTTGCTTCGCAGCTTTGCGAGAGGGTCGGGTGTGAGCACAGAGATCTGTTGCGGGCTGCATGTGTCTTGGTTAAGGGGGGTGTCTGGAAGAAGGAAGAGGACACGGAGCAGGCGGAGGAGGTTGAGCGGGAGAAGGATGTCGGAGACGAGCATGTTGGAGATGAGGATGTCCCTGAGCTGGTGCAGGTGGGTGGTCCTTGAGATGAACAGGGGGTGTGAAGATGGCCTGATAGAGATTTATGAGATTCATGCGTTATGACCCTGCCTCTGGACTGGTTCGAAGACCAAAGCGATACTTGATACTGATGGCTTCTACATGAGGGTGAACCAACAGATATCTTTTGTTCCCTGGAGATCTATTGGACTGTGATGGCCATCACGATCTCCGCAGGTGTCCCGCGGCCAAGGATCAAGGCTCTGTTGGCATGAACGTTGCTTCCTGATGGCGTCGGAAAGTCTCGTCGAAACGATGGATCCCCTCGAGGCCCCGGATCTCAGCCTCAAGGGGGCCTCGTCGACAGAAGCCGTTCAGCAGCTCTGGAGTAGCTTCAGGCCAGGCATCCACGCTAGCAGTGGACTGTCAGAGACAGCTCGGGATCGCGAGACTGACGTCTAGGTTTCGTGGGTTTTACGTCAAGCACATCTGCAATGCCGAGGGCAGGACGAGACCTCCCCTCAATCGCCGGGTGCGGTTGAGGAGGGTTATGTGGCCGACGCGGTGGGCTCTCTGGACGGTGCTTGGGGGTTGAGGAGTCGGCAAGTGGTCTTCTGCTGAGGCGTGACGGAGGGACGCTGATTTATGAGGAGGGCACTGGGAACTGATACCCAAGGACTTGAGCAAGAGTGATGGAAGGATTGTTCGAGACTCTTTGGATGAGGCCTCTGATTCAATGTCACCAGAGAGCTGAAACCGAAACTTCCCATGAGCGGCCACCCTCTCTTGTGCCGGATGCTAAGGTTACCCTGTCTCTCTGACAGCCAAGTATCCCCTCCAGGAGACACCGGAAGAGCTTGCAAAAGGAGACGATCAGGACAAGCAGAGTTCTGGGGCGGCAACTCTTTAGATGTCATGGTGTGCCTAGGCAGGAGGATGGGGACAGGTGTCGTCGACGGCTAGGAGCTGCCTTCCGAGACCGAGTCCACTGCCGCGGAGAGAAGGAGGGAGAGAGACTTGCTCAAGTGCTTGAGTCAAGGTGTGTACGGTGAGGCCTTAGGGTTGACGCGTCTTCGACGGTTCTCATGTCCATCATGGTTTCTCTTGGTCCAGAGAGTACTCTGAACGAGGATCAACTGGGAATACACCTAGTAATGGCCGGAAAGATGCCGTTCAGCAGCTTGTGGGATCGCATCTGCCGGACTACGAAGCGAAATCAAGCCCGTAGGTCCGCCGAGACGCTGTCACACCTTCCTCCTCGGCCAGTGGGATCCCTAGCCCCTTCTTCATGTCGAAATCAGAGTGGGCCAAGTATTACGGGTTGAGGGCAGACCAAGTTACCAGTCTATGTCGTAACTGAGGACAATCGACTTCTACGATGGCAAGAGAAAGAATGCAGGCGCGGCTTCAGAATGGGATAGCTCTTTGTGCCCTTCCCTCAGAGACGCGGCATTGGACCTTTCTTAGTGGAAGTCGGCTGCCATCTAAGGTGTGTCGAGGGATGTACTCTCCCAGGATATCAGACCTCAAACTCAGCGAGAAGAGGAAAATACAAAAACGTACAAGTCGACGAGGCTCCAACGTCGTAGACACCCATCCCCTATCTCGCATCATCCTTGGAACGCTTCAAGTTAGGAATCCCCCACAGCAATCAGGCAACCAGGCGGGAATCCAGGCAGCCACAGGACCTCGAGAAGGACATCACCGCAGGACCATAGTTTAAACTGGGTCAGCCGTGGGTAGATTCTTCCTGCCTGGCTCAGCAAAGAAAGAAACAGTACGGTACTTGTCGGAGGGGGGCTTGTGTGACCAACACCCGACCCCCGGCAGTCCAGAGATGCATGCCGGGGGTTCAGTGGTCAGCAAGCCAACGCCCGGGATGCCATGCCGGTAAGGGATCGCCGAGAGATCGGGCTGCGGCGTTGCGTGGTAGACAAGCTTTCTTCTCTCTTTCTCCTAGCGGCCGGGGAGCCGCGCGGATGGGCGACGACGTTCAGGTACGAGTGGAAAGCGGAGCGGATCTTTGGCGTGGTGATGGCTCATTGTGATGCGGAAGAGTCACTGTGGGGGCTGTCTGAATTCTGCGACATGACGTTTTTTTGAGAAAAATATCTTTTTACGCGGATGTGTTCATCTTGTCAGGAAAAAGAAGACGAACAACACAGCGAGAGATTACGCGGTACTCGGGCAGAATGCCCTCAACACGAGGCAATAACCCTGCGGACACGAATCTGCGCCACAGAGAAAAAAAAAAAAAAAAAAAAAAAGATGATGTTGCGCGTCCCGTAATTAGCGGGTTTTGCAGTGTAGGCTGCGGAATTATGCGCGAAGAGTCATCGGGTCCTCTTACACGCATACGGGAGGACTGCTGATTGGTCGGGAGATCGACGTTGGCAGCATCCCGCGGCGGTGGTCTGTCGTCACGGGCCACGGCGGCATCCCCGCTGATCTGTCTTTGCTTATTGCATCCCTGTCAGTTACGCTCCGTAGGACCGGACCTTGCGGGATTCCTAGGACCTGCATCGTGGCTCGAGGCCGGCGAGAACATGGCAGGTGTTGGTGGTGATGCATCGCCTGGTGACTCAGGCCAATGTCTCAAAGACAGGGTTGCGATGATGTTCAGTCAAGTCACCGAGGGACAGGGTAAGGGAAAGGGGTGTTGGGTTCTCTGTCCGATATCCATCAGCCCGGGCTAGAGAGATGAGGTTCGAACCAAGGACAATAGACGGGCTGCCAGTTTGCTACGGCGACAACCTTGTTTTCTTTGGCGAATTGGGTCTGGATGCCTGTTGTCTAGCGGTTCCCCCCTCCCCTTTAGTCTGGTTTGCGCAAGCAGGGAGCTTAATTTGAGCCCTATCTTTTCTGT
This sequence comes from Colletotrichum aenigma, assembly GCF_013390185.1. Taxonomy (NCBI): domain Eukaryota; kingdom Fungi; phylum Ascomycota; class Sordariomycetes; order Glomerellales; family Glomerellaceae; genus Colletotrichum; species Colletotrichum aenigma. The sequence continues at coordinate 2,279,855 of NW_023500913.1, forward strand.
TGGACCCGTTGCCGGGAGCCGAAGAACGCGTCGCCTGCTTCTTCCGTGGAGCCTGGGCTCCCGACGGGACGGGGATAGTTGGGGAGGTACTCGTAAGGCGGTTGCGTGAGGCATGTACGTTTATCGGTACGTTCGTTCCGTTTTCCACTGCAACTTTTGTTGCTTTCATTGCCGATATTGCCAATACGGCAGCGGGCGATTGCAGAGATGATGGCAGCGCTTGGCGGCCACGGGGGCTGAGTACCATGGCTTGCCAATGCAGCTAGTCTGCAGCATTATTGCCTGTGCCCTCTTTGTCGCCTTGGGAGACTTGTCCAGAGGTGGACAGTTTTGGGGTTCAGCCAGCGTAAGCAGGAGGCAGCAGTAGTGTGTCCAACTGCCGTCGGTCCGCTGACAGCCACGGGGGGAAATCAGGACTCGACAGGACGTGCCGCAAGGCTTTCGGCGTTTGGGGATGATGGATGGCGATGTATGCAGTGCGAAGTTGAATTTTTTCTGTGCAAGCAGGGAAGCCGCTACTCGCGTGAGTCACGGCCGAAGGAGATGGAAAAGTAGGCACTTTGGTGTGCAGGGAATTATGATTCTCTCTTGAGTTCGCATTGAAGGGGTTGACGAACCGGCGTCACTCCTGTCCTGCGTGGGTTGTCGCTGTCAAAACGTGTTGTCGTAGGCAAGGGAGGGCCGGGGTTACATGCTACAAGGCCGGCGAGTTGCGCTTGTGTCATTTCCGGTAATGTGGTTGGGCGGACTGGCCCTTGGTGCACAAGAGGCGGGGGAGGGGAAGGGAACCTAGTCCTCCTCAAGGCTCAGGGAGAGAGGGGGGGAAGACGCGGATGTGTGAGTGCGTGCGTGTTGCCTTGCGAAAAAGGGGACAATACACATGGGATGGATGGAATTAGAGGTGGGCGGTGAACTTTGGGGGTAGTGTGGTGTGTAGGTTGGAGAAGGGACCATGCTTGTTCTGCGCCCGTTTGGAGTGACGCGCCAATTCCCACTGGTTCGCCCGTTTACCATTCGGGACTGCATTTCTTGGTGTGTCCTGGAGATACATCCAGAGATACATACAGGCGATGCGGGTGACATTGGCCTTGGGGCGGTGCATTTCTTGGAAGCATATAAAGAGCTAGGGCAGCGCCGGATGATGCTGCTATCTCCTCCTCTTGGCCTCCGTCAGCAATCAATCAACCTTTCACACATTGACACCCAACAAACACACAAAAACACCCTCATCGCCTCGATCAATTACTCCCAAGTCGAGCAACCACTACAACCAGACAACACCGTCAACATACTTACCACCACCACCACCACCACCACCACCACATCACCCAACACCGCAAACATGGGCAGAGATTCCTTCTCCGAGACCTCCACCATCTGCTCCTTTGAGAAGGAGACCTCACCAGAGGCCGTCGCCCCCGTCAAGCTCTCCAAGAGACAGAGAGTGAAGCGCGCGCTCCGAGATATCGGACACCCGCCCACGTACCGCTACGACCTCGAGCACGGCATCGACACGATGAAGACTGTCCCCGTCGGGCCTCAAGGCTCTAACGTCCTCAACCAGCCATCGCGCATCTAAAAACGCCCTAAAAAAATTCAATATTTTGTTACGTAAGACATGCACGAGCGAAAAGGGGGAAAGACGTTCTCTTTCTCCTGATTACAACGGGATACCAATGAGCGATGCACACAAACGGCGGGGCGTTTTGGGGGAACTTTTCCTACGGGGAACCCTGATGGGCTACATTTCTTTGGGTCATGAGATGTTTCTATGAAACGACAAAAGGCGAGGTCGTCTTCTGCTGTTTTTCTTTTGGTCTCGCTGAGCGGGCCGGGTGTTGGCAGAGACGGACCTTGGGCCACGGAGGCATCGTGGGCGGCCGCTGCTTGTCATGAAGCGAGAGGGCGGATCGGGAAAGGGCCGTGGATGGCTTGCGGGTTTGCCGTGTTCCAAGGATTGGGTCGACACTGGGCTGGCTTTCAGCATTTTTGGGAGTTGGGAATGAGCAAAATTGCCGGATACCCCAAGATTCGGATTGTTTGAATAGAACAGATACCAACAAGTTTTGTTTCTCCTTAACAATTTTGTGCCTTTTCGCACCCGTGATGAGCTCTGCATGCCTCTAACATAGGAGACAGACTGCAACGTGATGCTGACTGCTTTTCTTGTGTGCTCCAACCCTTTCCTTCTCGCGGTCTCTCCATTTCTAAAATCACCACTGTCAAAAGAATGTGTCACTTGCACTTGAAAAGGGACAATGCTGCATTCCTCAATTCTACTGACGGCGGGGAGAACCGGGCTCCATTTTTGCCGTTCGGCCCTGCGCTTAGAGACCCGGGTTGAGTGGGGCGGCCGGACCGGCGGGCGAGGGAATGCATTCCGCCCATCGGCGGAGATGTACCAGGTTGGTACATACGTTCGCCTCATAGCCTCAACTTCCAGAACTATCTGAACCCCAGGAGATAGTCTCGAAATGCCAAATGCACATTTAGTCATGGCTCTGAATGCCCGCTGTCTGCATGCTCGCTGCCGCGGCGGCCTCGTGCAGAAGTCCAGCATGAAGGCAGTGGCAGCCCGCAACAATGGCATCCCGGGGCCGCGTAATTCACCAGTCGAGAAACAGGGTCTTCTTGATGTTGCCCTTTTCGAGCAAGACTTCCACTCTAGGCAATCTCGGTACCAGGCGAGGCGCATAGAGCAGATGAGCAAAGTACGTCGCGACCCCGAACCAAATTCATCGAGGCTAAACCCAACGTTTACTATGTATAGAAATTGACGTAAGCAAACTCAATTCTGCAAGAACCCATTGCGAGATTCGTTTCTATCCCATGTTCCTGAAACATTTCTGCCAAATGAATCTATTCTCGGACCAACAAAGTCTGAGCGGCGGAGGGACACGGGAATAAGACCGGGGCGGCGGCTGTTGTACGGCGCGCCGTCTAGCTTAGAAATCACGACATCTCTCGGCGCCGAAGGACTTCATCTCACCCGGAAATTATTCAGCATCAACTTCCGCGGGAATACTCGATCATGAGCACACTTCGACAATTGGAACTCCGGACATGTTTGTTGCATCGGAATACAAGTACAAAATGGATCCAAGCCCCAGAGGTCGACAGCATGGCAAGCCACACGTCACGCATCAACCCCCATCAGACATCAGACGGCCCTTACATCATAACCCAACAAGCTTAAACATCCTCTCCCAAAGTTTGCCGTTCTTTAGCCAAGAATGGTAACCATCCCAAAGACGCACAAAGCGGTCGCCACGCCCGCCAAACGCGCGCCCCTGATCCTCCTCGACCGCGCCACCGAGCCCCCCGGCCCGGGCGAGGTCCTCATCCACAACGAGTGGACCGCCTCCAGCCCGCTCGACCTCCACCGCGCCGACGGCGGCCTGCTCTGCACGTACCCGGAGGTGATGGGCGGCGGGGCGGCGGGCACCGTCGTCGCGGTCGGCCCCGGGGGTGACGGCCGTCTGCGGGCCGGCGACGAGGTATTCGCGTTCGCGTTCCACCTGCCCCGCGAGAAGGCGCACCAGGAGTTCGCGACGGTGCCGGAGTATCTTGTGTCCAAGCTGCCGGGGAACGTCACGCCGCAGGAGGCCGTCACGGTGCCGACGAACCTGATCACCGTCTTCCACGCGGCGACGGCGGATCTGGGGCTGGAGCTGCCGTGGCCGAAGCCGGCGGGGTGGACGCCGCCGGGGGGAAAGGGAGAGGCGGCGGTGGTTGTGTGGGGGGCCGCGAGCAGCGTTGGGGTGTACGCGGTGCAGGTGCTGCGGCACTGGGGGTATGGGAACGTGATTGCCGTCGCGAGCGAGAAGCACCATGCGTACCTGAGGAGCATCGGCGCCAGGGAGACGTTTAGTTACCGGGACAGCGATGTGGCGAGGAAGATTTTGGGGGTGGTCGGGGAGGAGGGGGTGCCGTATGTGCTGGACTGTATTGGGTCTGTGGAGGGTACGATGAGGCCGTTGACGAAGATTGCGGGGAGGGGGACCAAGGTCGCGGTTATGCTGCCTGTCATCGCGCGAGATGCGACGGAGGAGGTCGAGCCTGAGTATGAGATGGATGTGAGCAAGGTGCTTGTCGGCGAGTGGGCCGCGGGCGTCGAGGTGAGGGGAGTCCGGACGCATTTTTACCTCGAGGTAAGGTTTCTCCTGTGCAACACGACGTGGAAATCGATGCTAACTTTGGGCTCAGAATGGATTCTTCAGGGAGAAGATGCAGAGGGAGATTGTTCCCACATTGCTTGAGGAGGGCATCATCAAGCCAAACAGGCAGAAGATTGTCGAGGGCCCAACCATGCTGGAGCGTGCTCAAAAGGCCATCGAGCTTCTTCGAGCAAGAGATCCCTCGGGTGAGAGGCTTGTGTGGAGGGTGTCAGATCTAAAGTTGTGAGACTGGGCAAATCAGCATAGCAAACGTAGGGAGGCCGCCTCAAGGCTGACCTCTCTGTCCATCACTTTATCCAGTCCAGTTCGAAATGGGGTCCTGAAATGCTTTTGACTTTGTTCCTGCTTTTGTAATCTGCCGACCATCTGCTGAAAGAAGCTCAAAACTCCGACCGTGGGAATGAATGCCTCCTGACCAAAACAATAATAAAACGCCGGTGAGTGGTCTTCCGCCGCATCTCTCCCACCACTCTTTTTTGGGCCTAAACGTCTCCAATACACACAACACATCCAACGACATCCATTACGCCTTGCGGCTCTTCTTGGGCTCCTCCACCTCGACGTCGTCGTCTCTCTCGTTGTCGTCCGCAACGTCCCTGCTGCGCTTGAGACCCTTCATCTTGCGAGTCTGCAGCTCGCTGAGGTCCTGGCGGCCGACGTGGATACGTCCCATCTTGTCACCCATGCTGTCGGTGGTGATGTTCTTCTTGGTGCGCTCCTCGGTGCCGCGCGGCTTCTTCATGGCCTCCTTAAGCATCGCCTCGTCGGGCTCGCGCTGGCGTCCGACGCGGAAGTCCATGCGGGGGCCGATCTCGTTGACCTCGACGCGGGGCGCCTTCTGGCCGCTGCGCTTCGTGCTGATGGTGTAGCAGCGCAGGCGGATGGCGGGCTTGTCGTTGCCGTCGGCGGGCTCGTCGGCGGTGATGGAGACGATCCACTGCAGGCCCTCGACGTCGATCTTGTCCGTCTGCTCGCCGCGGAAGAAGTCGATGAAGAAGGAGCGCGCGTGGGTGTACTCGTTGGCGATGGGGCTGTCCCAGGCGGTGCCGGAGAAGTTGAGCATGGGCTTGAGGCCGATGGGCACCTTCTTGCCCTTGAACTGGGCGAGCGTGCGGAAGGACTCCGGGTCGAGGTAGAGCTCGAGCATGTCGAGGACCTTGTGGCCGAAGGTGCGGATGAAGGTGATGGCGTGGGGCCTCTTCTTGGAGGTGTGGCCGAAGACGACGATGGAGGTGTCGTTCTTCTCGGAGAAGAACTCGATCGAGTCGGCGTTGTCGAAGGGGTGGATGTCGTTCTTCTTCACGAAGCGCTTCGCGAGGGGCTGGCGGAGCTGGTAGAGCTCGTTGAGGGCATCTTGGGTGACCTGCGAGCACGACGTTCCGCGGAGGAAGAGGGCTGTCTTGGGGTTCTCTCTGTATGGCGGCGGTGGTTAGCTTGCGGGAGGAGGTCAAAGTCGAGATCGAGCGAAGGAGGACATACTGGGTCTTGGCCTCGCGCTTCTCGAGCGCGCGCTTTGAGCGAGCGTTACGGGGCTTTCTGTAGAAGATTGTTAAAATTTTCGATGGCGAGTGTTCGATTCGGGTGGTTGCGACTCACATTTGACGAAGCATTGTGCCGTTGGTCGAAGAGTCGTCCGTCGGGTGTGTTGCATGTGGCTGGGATGCGACTGGATCTGGGACTTCAACTGGAGTTGCCGTCAAAAAAATTGCTTATCTTCATTGGAGAGTTTATCTTATCTTATCGGTGCCCCTCGGGTCAGCTTTGTCTCTGCCAGCTGGTGCCGCTTGGCAGCCGAATGAGCTCAAGCGGTGGGTCCTCACTTACACCCTCGCGACGCTTTTTAGATACAGCAACTATGAGCATTAAGTGCGATGTCTAGTACTACGATCAGAAATCGTCTCTCTGGCATTGCTTCGTCGTTTCAAAAATTATTTTGATTATCTTCTTTAGATTTCCCAAATTTATTGTAGGACGCCCGTCCAAAGCGTTTCTAACATTCAACGCAGTGAACAGTGTAGATTAAGCCACTGTAAGCATATTGACTCCGATAATCACTTGATTCAGGTTGTTTTAGTGGTTTATCATGCGTTGCAAAGGTAGATCAATTTAATCATAATGCGTTGAGAGCTTGTTTGTGTCAATAAACAGTCACCCCTTACCAACTCGTGGGGACTCACTTCTGTTAAAAAAACACACAAACACAGTCCTGGTGCAAGTTCAATACCCCGTAGCCAATGTTCCCCCTTTTTCCGTATTTTTGCTCTTTGATATCATGTGTGCGCGACCTTTGAATATGTACATCGAATTCATCATTGGTTCTCAAAGCCATACGATCTAGTTCACTAGCTCATACTTCTGACTCACAAGACCGAGACCCTCTCTCGAGTACAGAGCCAAGAAGTGCGTAGGGTCGAGGTTGAAGACTCCAGGCCAGTGAGCTTCAGCCTCGCCCGTGACAACGCTGGTGCTCCATGTCTTGCCTTGATCGGTACTTGTAATGACCTTCATTTGACCATTGTTGTACCCCTTTCCGACGTCGACGTCCTCGTTAGTCATGAAACTAGCCACCAACGTGCCCCACACATTGTAGACCTGGGGGGCACCAGAGAGCTTGCCGTCACGGGCAGTGTACAAGCTTCCACGCTCTCCCCAGCTGTAGCCGTCGTCGTGAGAAAGGACATAGTCGACGTTGAATCTGCCCTCTCTTGTGTGCTCAAATACGGCACTGCGTGTGCTTTCTGTTAGTTTATGTGCCAAAGCATGCATATCCAGAAGAGAACTTACATCAGGTTTCCGTTATTGTCGATGGGCGCAACGCCAACCATGCCATCACGAGAAAGAAGGTCTCCACCAGAAACCTTGACCCAGCTGGACCAAGTCTGACCTCCATCCTTGGAGTACTTCATGAAGTTGTCCTGGTCATCAGCCGAGTTCTCGGCAGAGTAGTAACACTGCAGAGTGCCGTCCTTGGCGATACGGAGGAAGGGTTCCCACAGTCCGTTGACGCCACTGGGAACATGCTCCTCGACGGTGGAAAGGTACTTGAAGTTCTTGCCGCCATCATCGGAGTAGGAGACGGAAATGCGGAAGTAGGTGTAGTGCAGGTCGGCTCCGGTGCGGTCATGGTTGCGGTAGGCGTACAGGATTCGGCCGCTGGGTAGCTGGAGAGGGAACGCGTTGTCCATATCGTGCTTGGCGACTGGGCCGCGGAAGACTTCGCCAATGTGCTGCCACGACTGCGCGCCGTCGGTAGACTTGACAACTCGCATTATCTTCGTGTCGCCTTCGGTTGCGCCATAGCCTCCGATCAAGCTGCCGTCGTTCATGAAGCTGACGCGGAGATAGTGACTGTTCGTATCGATGACGACGGGCTCGCCGGCTTTGACGACGCGGCCGGGCAGGCGCTTGTCCAGGGAGACCGGGCTGCTGGCTCCGAGGCCGACGAGAGCCAGAGTGGCAACAAGTGTCTTGGTGAGGTTAAACATTATGATTGACTGGGAGGTTGAGGACTCGAGAGTGACGAAGCAGTCGGGATCACTAGCCTCGAGTCTGGATGTGCTTCTTTATGTATTGCGTCCTCTCAACGCCCCATCTTACGAGACACCTGGTACAGCAGTCTGACGGCATGTACCGGTGCCATTGTGGTTGTTTTGCTACGGCCTGGAGCAAGGTTGGCGATGCAGTCTCCCTGGGCTTGTAATTTAGCTGCCTGACAGGAGAGCGGGTAAAATCCTCTGAATTGGGAAACTTGCCAGGGCCAGGGCATCGAGCTGTCATCTTTTTCTGGGGTTCGTGCTGGGCGGAGGCCATGTCCGGATCCTTCGCTGAAAGCACCCCTGCTTTTCGCTTTTACGACTCACCGCACGCAATTCTTAGTTAGGCACGACCACATTGACAACATGGTATGATTTTGCTTCCTCAGAATCCCTTGAAAATCAGGAGAATGGCGTTCAACCGCTGCAAGTCTGCTTGGGTACTGATATCTATCACGGCAGATCTCAGATTCAAGCTGCGACACAGACTCTACTTGAGATTCTCTCAAAAGTCATATTTGATGAGGCAGCATCACACAACCCGGCGCTTAGAATGCACCCTATTTAAATGTTCGTTGTCTTCCGATCCCATGGACCCACAGAAAAAACAACCAAGGCAGCTTCACCAAAGTCCCATTTGCGACTCCGAAGGATCGTAACCCTGGGACCCATGTGGTGGGTTACAACTACTCCGCCTCAACGCGGCCCCCTCGGACTATTGCAGCTTCAAGATTGACAACCTAAAAATGCGGTCTGCCTTTAAGCTCAACGCAGAGAAACGGCGAATTCAGGAGCAACCGAGGCTAGTCAATGCGATGCTTGACGTTGGGGAATTCAACGAAGTGATGCGTACATTGGTAAATTCCTACAGGATCCCAGGCAACAGCTTAACATCCCCCACATTGATCTAACAACATGGACAACGGCATGGATTCAGTTGTTGGCCCATGATACGATGATCTGGAGTTGAAGCGATAACACACTTGCCTTCCTACTCCATTGTTTCTACAATAGCAGTGCACTTAACCTCCACAACCAGCTTTGGACTTGGCAACTCTCTCACCCCAATGGTCGTCCGAGCCGGAGCCTCCTCAACGTTTGGATAAAACTCATTCCATACGGCGTTCATCCTGGAGTAATCCCTCTCCATATCCACCAGGAATATCGTCGCGTCAATGACGTTTCCGAGGCCGCCTTTGTTTGCAGTGGCATGCTTGATTACCTCTTCTATGTTGCGGAGGATTGCGGCTGTCTGTTTTCGTACGTCCAACACTTGAGTGCCGTCGCTTCTTGTTTCGACGCCGTCGAAAGTCCCATCTGGGCGCCTGGAAGAGGTTCCTGAAATGTACAGTGTTCGATGACTTGTGGTAGGCGCCAAGCGTCCGCGGGGATAGTTGGCAAGGCCAGTGACGGTGCCTGTTGGGAGAATGACTGCGTCGCCATTGCCGGCCATGTTATCTGCTGATACGACAATGTCGTGAATGATGAAGAATTGCGAGCGAAATCTTGACTTGTTTTGCCCTAAATAACGATAGTTGGGAATATTTCAAACGACTGAACTGGCCGCCTTCGGATGCGAGTTCCGATATATTTGTCTTTCTCGGAATAGGCTTGTAACTTGCTATTCAGTGAGAGTATCATCTATGAGTTGGGAATATCATTGAGCGGTATCGGAATGTTTCCCTCGGTGTTTTGCTTCTTTCTCCGCCGATTTACCGGCGTCATCTTCATTTATGCCGAGGCGGCAATAAGGTTCACCTCGGGCATTGCAGCCGAAGACCGCATGGTGCAAGATTGAATTGACTCGTTCATCTCAACGTGAGCATCTTGTATAATACTCCATATTAATATTACCTCGGCCAAAACTGTACAAAGGCCGTTAGTCGCAAAGGTCTTCAGACTTCAACTAATACAAGTGAAGCGCTACATATGAAGTCGCTCACGGATTCTTGAGAACGCTCGACTCAAGGTTAATCATTTTCAGATTGATATAAAAATCGGTAGAAACCATGGCGAGTCTCGCAACATGCCCGCCCTTGACCAGAGAATCGGTCTTTGAGGCACGAAAGCTCATCCAGACTCATGTTCACAAAACTCCGGTCCTCACAAACAAGACTCTCAGCCAAATGGCGTCCACGCCGAGGGCATCTTCTACCCTCGGTGACAGAAAGCCTGCCAAACCTATCATCAGGCTCTGGTTCAAGTGCGAAAACATGCAGCGCATAGGTGCTTTCAAAGCTAGAGGAGCATTTCATGCCATTGAGAGACTCAAACAGGAACCCGGGTGGCTTGATAATGGTGGAAAGACCAAAGGAGTCGTTGGATTCAGTGCAGGTGAAATTGAGAACAGTCACTTAAGCCCCCGGAATCAAAGCTGACAATCGCATACAGGAAACCATGCACAAGCATTGGCACTGGCAGCCAGAGAGAATGGCATCACAGCGCACATTGTGATGCCAAGCACCACTCGCCCTTACAAAATTGACGCCACAAAGGGATATGGCGCTAACGTTGTTGTCTGCGACCCCAAAGACCGTGAAGCTGTCGCGGCCAGGATTGTCTCGGAAACAGGCGCTCGTCTCGTTCCGCCGTTTGACCATCCAGACGTGATTCTCGGCCAAGCAACTGTTGGCTTAGAGATGCAGGATCAGATCGAGAGCCTCGATGCCGTTATCGCACCATGCAGTGGCGGCGGTCTTCTTTCTGGCGTGGCATTGAGCTGCGAGGGAACAAGAGTGAAGGTTTTTGGAGCCGAGCCTGAGTTTGAGGGCGCTGATGACGGGCGTAGAGGCTACTATTCAGGAAAGCGAGTTACTGAGGCCAGTACCAGATTAATTGCGGACGGTTTGATCGGCGTCGTTGGAGCATTTCTTTTCCTTCGAAATTCTGATCTTTTAGGATTTGATTATCGCCTTTAACATTTGCAGTTTATAGACAAATATAGCCAATCAACCAGTAGTAACAACCTCTACTATCAGAGGTCTGTTCTTGTTGAACAGAAAAAACTTTGACGTGTGTCTTCAACTAAGACCATCCCATAAACAAATTTCAATGTTCCCACATCGGACATCAAATCCCAACATCTGGATGTTGTTTTCACGTATCATAGCAGAGCAAGATTTCCTTATCGCCCAAACAATCACCAATTCAGAATTCAGGCTCGGCATTAAATGCTCGCCGGTCGTGTATTTGTGGGCCTGGGCGTAGTCGCAAGCGCGATACAAAAGGCTGAAGTTAATTCGTAAGACAACAATACGTAATAGTTGCTATACGACTATCGGTGTGCCTTTGTCACAGATGTTTGAAACTGTGGTATTAATTAAAAAGGCCGTCTTAGCCGGCGATGCACGCCGCCTTATTTTGCTCACGGGTGTTCTGAGAAGTGCAGGCCTGACATTAGAGACGATGTTCTGAAGCAAGCCACAGACTCTGAACGCGATCGATTATGGCCCACAATGTCAATAGTTCTTGGGGGCTGGCTCTAAGCCACGCGCAAGAAGAATAAGGTGTGTCTGCCATTTAGTGTAGATTGCGGAAATGCCTTGGGTTTAAAGTTTGACGGACGGCCCCTTCATTGCCGAGCCTATCTAAAATCTTTATGCGCACGTCAAAAATAGACATCAGTCACGAGGTCGCGCAGATCCATGACTCGGTGTTAATTCACATCCAACAAAACATGCCTTCTCATATGTGCAAATAAATGTCAAACATATTGCGGTCTGCTATGGGAACTATGGCTAGAGGCTCGAAAAAAAAGTAGGCGGCATACTTAAACCGTCCGATCTAGCCCACGCCAGAAACACAGAGGGCTCAGGGACAAGTCTGTCTACACGCTGACCTTGAACATCCATTCTTTTGCGGGCCAGGTTTCCTAGCCGTTTCTCTCATTATGTATTCAATTCAGGCAGTCACTCTTTTCTTCACCCTTGTTTCAGTGTGCAACTCCCAACAGTCGGGACCTGTGAGGTCTCCGTTCCCTTCAATTTCTGGTTTCCGTAACACAACCAGTGTCCCTGTATCGACGTTCATCTCTATCACCCCAACACCAGTGTCCTCATCAGTAGCCGCAACATCTTCAGCCCCGGCAACCGTGACCGTCAGCAATGGCGAGACTGTCGCCGTTGCAGCCGGCGTCGTCGTTGTCGGTGCTGGCATAGGCGGCTTTTTCACTGTCAACGGTGTTACGACGCCTATCGCAGGAGGTGCATCTGTGGTCGCCGGATCATCAGCTGCGAACCCGGGTGACCCGAGCAATCCGGATGATCCAGACAAACCAAAGTCTAACGACGGCGACATTGCGACAAACTCGGGGCCAGCATCTGTGCCGGCCTCGTCCGCACCGCCGGTTAGCGCGACCAGTTCAGATATCCCCTTTTCGAGCACATCGTCGTCCGCAGTCCCAACAGGCACAGGTGTAGACTACATGATCTTTGCCAAGGAAAACACCGTCAAAGCGGACGCCGATGGCTTCGGCAACACCCTGGCAGGCCTGGTTGGTGCAAATAACATAGACAACATTGTGAATGATGCCGGCGTTCCCTATGCCTGGCGTGCAAACCTCACCCCCGATCAACTTGAGAAGGTCAAGAACGACCGCGTAATCGCCGGGACGGACATCAATGACCCTCTGACACGCGATGATGATCCGCCGGCTGGAGCCCAACCGTCGGCCACTCAGCAGAAGCGAGCCGAAGTCACGCAGACACCGATCGCCAAGAACGACATCTTTGACCTCCGTGTGCTTTCGACGCCGCCGAGGGAGAAGGAAGCACTCCCCAACTATCGATATGACGACTTCGCCGGCCAGGGTATTACCATCTATGTGGTTGATACCGGCCCGTTCGACTTGCAGCATGAAGAGTTCAGGGCGCCCAGCCCCGACATCACCCGCCGGGAGTTGAACGTTGCCAGGAACAAGAAGTTCACGCTGGAAGATACTCAGCACGGGACGTGTGTCGCTTCCAAGACTGTCGGCGGAACGACCGGAGCTGCAAAGCGCGCGAATCTGGTCGGAGTGCGTATTGACTTCACCGAGTTCGGTCTACTTCGCGGTCTCCAGTCCGCCGCCAATGAGATCAAGCAAAAGGGCCTGAAAGGTAAGGCCGTCGTCACAACGTCCATTCTCATGAGGGCGCCCGACGCCATTTATACGACCTCATTCCGCAGCGTCATGAGGTCCTTCGTCGCCTTGGACGTTCCTATTGTCGCGGCAGCCGGAAACAAGTTCTTGGACGGCCTGACCGAGCCCGACAAGTTGCCGGCAACGATGGCGAAGGATTTCCCCGTCATCGTGGTAGGCAACGCAGGGAGGGATTTCAAAATAGCCCCGAGAAGCCAGCGAGGTAATCTCGTGACGACGTATGCCATCGGTGCCGACATCAAGTGCGCGGATCCTCTCGACCTGACTGGTCTCGCGACAGATTCAGGTACTTCGTTCGCCGCACCCCAGGTTGCTGGTATGGTGGCATACTGGATGTCACACCCAGAGTTTGCTGGCGACTTGACGCCAGGCAAGGTGGCCGAGACGCTCCGCAACATGACGGGTGCCCTTTCGTACCCCCGCGTTGCCGAGACAGGATACCCTCCCATCGCCTGGAACGGGCACGACCTGGCCGAATCGTGTTCCATCCCGAACAGCGGAACCGGAAGGAGAGCAAAGCGCGCTATGAGGCGTGACCTGGGCCAGGCGTGTTCGTATGCGCCCACCTCGGTCGCTTCAGCCGCCCCGACAGCCTCAGCCCCGGCCGGCAACGCTCCGCCGTCGGGAAGCGACGTGCCTACGGCGACGACAACCTCGGTCACGGAGACGGCGACCGCTGGACCGCCGACGTGTAACTTGTGCGGCGCCATGCTCGACAGTGGCAATGCAGGCAATTTGGGAGGACAGGTTGGCTGCAACGGCGCTGAGTATGCCCGGAGCTCGTGCGAAGCTAACGCCGACTGCAAATGTAAGTCTTGATCCTGTCTCTTTCGCGATGTTGATCTGGACATGACATGCTGACCGAACATGATAGCTTGGGCTTACGGCAATGAAGACCGGGGGACATACACCATTCCTGTCTGCCTTCTGTTCACGGAATCGGCTACGCAAATCGTCAGCCAAGCTCCGCCAGATCCCGAGGGCAAATGCCCTTTCAGATACCACGATAAGGCATGCCCTGTACCATGAAGGACCTTGGTGCATGAATGGCTATTGTGGGCGTCTGCTCAAGACAACTACTAGGTTAGAATTTCATACCGCTACCCACATCCGGCGACGCCGCAAGCTCTTCTTCGGTTTGGATGTTGTGTTCTATGTAGATTAGTTAGAGATAGTTAGAGAACTTGTACATACATCCATCAGTGTATGAACTCACCTGTAACCTCTATTATCTCCTTTACGACATTGTACTGGTTGCTTGTCCGGGATTTGTGCAATTGAATCTTCAGCTTTGTCACCTTCGGCAGACCAAAACCTCAACCTTTCTCAGTCTCCGAGTGAGATGACACCGTTTGGGCTGGACAGAGATAAGATGGGTAGTTGAAGATACCGTGAGAGACGGTGGAACAAATTTGCCCGGTCGGTAGCTTGATTCCGACAAGCTAAGTTGAAAGTCAATAAGCCAACAACGATTGAAGTAGAAAAACACAACAAAAAAGAAAAAAAAAACATGCCCATGTTACGGAGCACAAAGGAATGGTTACCTCTCTTCATACCGCAGCGTCTGCTATTTCAAAACCGTTCACTTTGTTACATGGTGCTTTTCCAATAAGCCTCGCGCCACATACCAGCTGAGCCTTCATGTGGGCAAAATATCACTTGATAATCCACGTCAGCAGAAGAGGAAGAAAACGCTCCGTCGAACTATTCCAAAAGATGTAACAAGAATCTGTCCTCATTGCCTTATGTCCTACCTTGGGGGATGCTCGCAGAAATCTGTAAGTGCCAGAGCCATGTGTACCGAGAAAGTGCTTGGACTGTACTTATATGCTTTCGGACTGCTCCTGACCTAATCAAAATAGGCTTAGACTTGCCACCCCCCCGAGTGAGCCAAGTTGGTTGCGAGGATCCCCTCGAGTTCACAAGACCGGCTGAGTCTTCGCATCGGAGCGTTCCTTCGACTGTTTTACCTCAAGTTAGTTAGAACACTGCTCTTCAATCTCAGGTCAAGGCTGTTCCAATAAGAAGCAATCCGTGGATTGCTCTCTGATGAAAACCGTACCTCGATGTGGACAGATCCGTGGACAGATCCGCGTATTCTCTTGGGCTATTACAATTGTGATTGCTTTAGTATCGTGAGACTCGAAGGCTTTCAGGTTTAATGAGAGGCGGTGCATTTAACGTCCGGTGATCTCACTGGGCAAGCTCACAGACAAGTTCGTCTTTCATGCAATCAATGACTTGGTGACTGGTATCCCAAAAATTAACACACCGTCACGGTATTACCTCAGGGCAACGTTAGGACAATTTTGTCCATAAAGTCATGGCTGTAGAAGCGTGCTGACAACCTGGGTGCAACGATCTGCACGCATTTAAGTACTTCCATTGCATTATGCTGCTGCCAGGAAGTGCCCACTTCGATGTTTGGGGCCAGGAGCTGGCGTAATCAGACCTCTGCTTACGCAGTGGTCCTCGCAACCACTGCGGTCTTCCCTATCGCCTTCCAGCTCTTTGGTCCCTTACTCTGCCTCCCAGTCGAGCGCCTCTTACTCCCTACCACCCACGCTTCCTCCTGTCACTCCAACACGGGCGTCCTCCTCAGCATCCTCAAGAACGTCACCCGAACCTCCAATCATCGTCATCGCCAGCAATGAAGAAACTGTTGTTATGGATACGGGAGTCGTTGTGTCGGGGGCGGCTTCTTCACCCTGAATGGCGTCACGACAGCTGTTCCGGCGGTGCTGCCGTTACTGCTGGATCAACTGCACAGAATCCAGAGAACCCAGACGACCCAGTGAACGAGGCAACCAAGAACTCAGAGCAACAGATACCTTCTAAGGTACACTTGAATGCGACCAGTTCAAGTGTACCTGCCTCAACTTCAGGAAGCCCGACCACCTCATCAGCCGCCCCCACTGGTACGGCCGCCGAATACATGATCTTCGTAAATAGAAATACTACGAAAGCAGATTCAGACGGTTTTGGAAATACCCTCAAAACCATCGTTGGCGATCAGCCACTCAATTCTATTGTAGATGAGAATGGCATTGCTTACTTGTGGCGCACGAAGCTCAGACCGGACCAACTCGGTAAGGTGAAGGCTGATCGCGTCGTCGTCGACGTAATCTGTATCAGAAGGGTGCCGCTGAAAAGGACCCGACGCCGGATCCTGAGGACAAGGATCCGGAGGTCGACCAGGCTCTGGGTCAGTCTCCCTCAAGGACCAGTGCCGCACCATTGGCGAAGAGAGCGGGCTACACGCAACTGCCAACGACTAAGAATAAAATGCTCGATCTCCGAACTCTATCCACACCACCCCAGACCAATGAACAACTTCTTCTACGAGGATCCTGCGGGTGAGGGGATCACGGTATATCACATCGACATCGGGCAGATTGCCATGGACCACGATGAGTTCAAGACGGATTCCAAGGCTAGGCGAGAAACCATTGAAGTGAACCTCGACAAGGAAAATCGCGTTGAGGATGCGGATCACGGAACCTGCGCAGCTTCCAAGATCGTTGGCCAGGGAGTAAGCACTGCCAAATGCGCCGGCCTGGTTACGGTTCGAATTGACGCGGATGCTTGGGGCGTCATCGAGGGCCTACAGGCTGCCGCCAAAGATATCATGGCTAAAGATCTTCGAGGGAAAGCTGTTGTTTCTATCTCTGTCGGCGTGGAGACTGAAGACGCTACTATCATCGAGTACATTCGCGTGGGTAGCGTCGCTGCCGACGTGCGCGATCTCATCGGCGCAACTTCATTCCCGCGCATCACCCATGAGGCGGGATACCCCTCCATGGCTTGGAACCTCTGGGGCTCGCAACAGGCGTGCTCCGTGAACGGAGGCGGCAGCAGCGGTGCACAGAGCAGAGTCATGAGAAGGGCCCTCGAGGGACGGCAACTTCCTGCTTGTTCTCTTGCTCCCTCATGGGCACCGGCCACGGCCGCGCCAACGGCGGCACGCGGCACCTTCTGGAATTCCCAACGGAGGCACCCCGACGACCGGCGGTCCGGTCACCGCTACGGTAACTTCTCCTGCCGCAACAGCCACCGGGCCTCCCAGCTGTGGTGTCTGCGGAGCGCAAGTCCCGGATGGTGTGAGCGGGGAGATTGGAGGGCAGGTTGGTTGCCAAGGGGGAATTCCGTACGCACACAGTTTCTGTGAGGGGAATGCGAACTGCAAATGTGAGTCCCTTACATGGAACAACGTTTTATGGCATCTTCGTACTGACTATGTATTACATTATTGGACAAGAAGACAGAGGAACCTACAGTATCCAGGTGTGCCTGTTCTTTGACCAGAACGCTCCGAAGATGGTCAGCCAGGCGCCGGCAGACCCAGAGGGGAAGTGCCCGTTCAAGTACTACGATAAGGCGTGTCCAGAGCCAGCGTCATGAGTTGATGCTGGCGGTGTGGAGTTGTGGAGACATACGGGCAGAAAAAGTCCAAGATAGGAATGAATTAAACAATGTTGAAATTACATGGTCTTTTGCAGTTCAAAGCTTCTTGATGGTATAAATTGATGGCTCTAGATGGCCCAGCGTCTCCATATCGTTTCAGCACTTGTCTTCACACCACACACCTCTTTCACAACGGGCAAGACCAGTCTATGTCGCGCTATTTGCATGGCATTGCCAAAGAGAACGCTCGGTATCAATACTCTCAATGTCCTGAACACGTAACGGAATATCAGCGGAATACTCACAAAACCCCGAGGATAGGCGGCGACAACGTTGACTGCATTCTGGTGCCCTTATTCCAAACCGTAAGTCAGTGAGAGTTCGGATTCGGGGGCTGGTGTGCATTTTCAAATGCTTATCGAAGCACTTACCTGAAGAAGCTTCAATTTCCCAAAGATCTCCATTCTTTGAGTCTTTGAGTGTCTTTATACTTCTCCCAACCTGGGCAGGCGGATGGCGGGAGGTTTAGTCGACTCTACCATTGCGCAGTCGTTAGTGTATAGGGCCCACGGAAACATTGGAGGGTGCGCTTTCAAGTATCATGTGATCACCCACAACTAACCGGGCGAATGACTATTTATATGACTGCACATCCGGTCCCCTGCCTATTTCTCAAATCAAGAGATCAAGCATTGGTGCGAGAACGTTTCGAGCAAGCCTAGCTCACGCATGACGAGTCGCGTTTGCATATCTTTGAACGCGATCTCCTTCTCTGTTACGACAGCTTTTGTATGCTCGCTCGGCACCTTTCAATGTCGCTGTCCAGCCAGGAGTGCGTATTGTTGAATACTTCGGTAGAGACGGAGACTCAACTACCAAGACACGGCTCAGATCACGCAGATCGACATATCGGAACATTTCAAGCCCTTACAATGAAGAGGCCAGCTGCATGAGCACGCTTGCTTAGGTATGGAAGCCGCAAATTTGTTGTCGTAAAGACACTCAAGTTTCGTCACTTCCCGTGACATTTAAACCTTCTCAAACTTAAGGGTGTCCAAGGGTCTTCACTCTGAGTCTTTGACCACGACACACGCGAGACTCCGTTCTATCGGGCTGATGCAGAGGACAGAAGGACTGGTATATCAGCAGGCCGGTGCTGGGAATCTTGGAAGTTGTAGCCGAAGAACAACACATTGCGCACTTGTGAATCCATGCGCATTATGGTTAGCGAAGGCGATAGTGCGCTACAGTCTTGTAAGACATCTAAGCAGCCATCTTAGACGACACCCACTCAAAATCACCGCAAGCCTGTCCGAGTTGCGTTGCCGTCGTCCTTGATTGTCGCCTTGATATACTGGGAATACATGAGTACCATACTGGTTACATTGGCTTTCACTCCCGTAGGATACGATGGCATGATGCCTGGCGCGCATGTCTGGAAGCTGAAAACGCACTTGGCCGTTACATTTACTGGACCGGTTTGACGACTTGATTGTGTCTTGTGTCAAGGGCACTTACACGAGGAGCCGCCTTTAAATAGGTAGACTGAGATGCGTGCCAGAGTCTTCACGACTTACTACCTCACTTACCCACAAGCGATCTCAGCACGCCTTTCACCAGGGCTTACCTCTCTGCCTCAACTCAGCCCGAAGACACATTCAACACACATACAGCTTCATGAACTTGTTCAATATGATTTGATTCTCAAAAGACAATGGTCTCAACTATGCCCCAACACGCCGTCCTCGGACGTAGGAAGTTTAAAAAGAAAAGAAACCCGCACAATCCAAAGTCTACCCACTCCTTGCCCCCCCCCCCCCCCCCCCCCCAGGCGGCGGCGATACTCCCATTCAGCAAGTGTCCTACCCTCGAGGGCAAGGGGGAAACAAAGTAGACACCAACAAAGGGGCGAACGCAAATCTCATGCATTCCCTGGCATCCGGCCGCCCCCGTTCCCCAAGAACGCCCCTAAACTCCGATTCCCTAGTATCTTTCTCTTCTTGATGCTCTTTTTTTGTGGACAATCAAGTGCAGACCAATGTGCGTTTTGTGTAAGTTATTCGCGGTTCCGATGCCTAGGTTCCCCTTCCGTCCGATATGGAGAGAAACAAGGAGCGGTAGCCAAGTCTCTGTATCCAGAAATGTGAGAAAAGGAATGTTTTCCTATCCGCCATCCGTCCCGGGTTTCGTTTTTTCTATTCTGTCGTGTTTGACTCGGTTTCCTTAGGAGTGTGCCGTCGATCGAGAGAAGAAGAAGAAAAGACAAAGTGAAGTTCTCTGATCCGAGGCCTGGTCTGGTCTATGGCCTGTGGCCGGCGTGGTTCGGTATGCACATCTTTCCTCGTGTGCTGGGTGGTCCGTGTTTTATCGCGGTAAATTGTAAATGTGGGTATAGCCGGCCAGAGGTTACGGGATGGAGCTGGTATCGTATGAGAGGAGGTCCGGCTGCGGCGGTGGAAGGTCCTGTGCCGTCTGGAGGCAGCGTGACCGAGATCATTGCAACAAGTCCTTGACGTTCTCTTTTACGCTCAACGCCCACTTCAACTTTGCCAACGTCGATCTCGTCTCTTCCAACAACCTCTCCTGCTCCGCTTCCCTCTCCGCCGCGTTTGTCTTGATGCTCTTCAACGCCTCCTCTTGCCCCGTCTTGTAATCCGAAAACTTCTTCTCCATGTCCTCCTTCTGCCGTTGCAGCTCCTTGATGTTGCCGTCCTGCTGGTCGCACAGGTCCCTCAGCGTCGTGATCTTGTCGTCGTCCCTCCTCCTCTCCTCGACGAGCCCCGCAATCTCGGCACGCAGCTTGAGATGCGCTCGCTTCACCTCGTCGCCCTGGTCCTTCCAGTGCGAGCTGATGGCGTTATACCGCCCCTCCATCAGCGCGGCGTGCGTGTTGGCGTCCTCGACCTGCTTCGTCGTGCTGGACCGCATCTTCTCCATCTCGTCGCGCCACATCTGCTCCTTGGCCTGCGCGTCCGTCGTGCGCTTCTTCTCGAGCTCCACGTTCCCCTGGAGCGTCTCCACCTGGCGCTCCTTGCGGCTGAGCAGCGTCTTGGTGACGCTCGCCTCGAGCAGGCGGCTCTCGTAGTCGCTGATCAGGCGCTCCATCTTGTCCTCGACGAGCTTGGCGGCCTGCTTCGCCTCCTCGGCCCGTAACCGCTCGATCTGGATGTCTCGCTTGAGGGCCTCGTTGTCGCTGACGAGCTTGTTGATGACGCGGCCCGTCTTGCCCAGGCCCGCCTTGCCGATGGTCGAGTCCCAGCCGGCGCCTTGGGATTCGGCGGCGGCGGCGGCGTCGTCGTCGACGGGGGGCGAGCCGTCCCTCGGCTTGAGGGTTGCGTCGCCGTTGGACCATTCCTGTTTTAGCTTCACGCTCGGGGGCGTTCTGTCTTGGTGGTTGGAGGCCATGCTGACGGCGCTGGCGTTGCTGTTTACGGAGGATGAGAAGGCGGAGTTGCGGGAGTGGTGGGTGTCGGAGCTCGTGTCGCTCGCGGCTTCGAAGCTGGGTACTGTGCGGATGGTCTGGACCATCTTTTGGGTGCCTCGGGGAGACGGGGAGGGGCTGCTCGTCGACTGGATTCTGGTGTTCCCGTCGAAGCGAGTGCTCATGCTAACGTTGCGGGCAGCACCGGCGGTTGATGTTGCGAGGCTGCGGTTGGACTGTGGACCATTTAACGGGGTGGTTGTCGTCGTTGTGGTCGCCGCCGAGGAAGGGTTCGCTGAGGATGCTTTGCGGGTGTCTATGGTGAGAGGAGAAGTTAGCCAAAGAGAATTCTCCCCAGAAATCTGCGTATCCCCCTCTGTCTCGGGCCGTCGAAAGTAGTGGCACAAGGACGGAAGCGACGTCGATCGAGAGAGGCTTCAGGAGTGGTGGACTGGCGGCGGACGGGGCGAGGTTTCAAGCAAACAGCGGGAAGGACGGGGACCCTTACCGAGAATGAAGCCCTGGAATTCGGGGACTTGGGGAGGATTAGAGGGGATGCGCTGCGTCTGTTGCTTCTGTGGTTTTTGGATTTTACTGGGCATGTCTCTCGTTCATTGTCCGTCTTGTTGAGGTTGAGTAGTCCGGGTAGGCTGGTCGAGGTTAAGATAGTTCGCGGGCTGGGTGTTGGGTAGCGCGTGGTAGTACTAGTAAGGTAGGTACGGTTGGTAGGCGGTTCAAGTATGTAGCAGCGGATGGTGGTTGCGGCAGACGGGAGGATGGGAAAGTTTGGGGGGAGGGGAGCGCGTTCGTCTTTTTTGGATCGGGGGTGTGTTCGCTTCAGTGGTCGAAAACGGCGGGCAGCATGTGCGTCTGATGTCGCGGCGGCCGTTCGAGGGCACGAGGGGTGGCTGACGTGGGATTCTTGGGAGGGTTGGAATGAGAGCTGCAGCTCTGCGTCAAGCAGGACAAGACAAGCGATGGCGATTCCAGACGTTTCTTGGGGCGGAAGTCCGGGGCGATGCTTGGGACGAATTTCCTCGGTGCGCAATGCAGGCGATGCAGGCGCAGAGCAGCGCAATGGCGATGCGATGCGATGCAGGGAAGAACGAGAATCTCGCTCCGCTCGGTGCCTGGCCGGATCACGGAGTGGAAGGCTGGCTGGTAGTGGTATTTCGTACACTGCAAGCTACCTAGGTACGGCACCTAGGAATAAACAGCCGACGAACGTGGGTATGTGTGTTTTGTGTGTCTCTGCTTGCTCGGGGCCGTGTGTTTGGAGGCTACGTCAGTCAGGTCATTTTCCTCTGACAGGAGGTGGGAAAGGAGGGTCGAGCGAGAAGGGGAAAGCCCAGATAAATTAGTGTAAAAGAAGGGCCGCTCTGCTATGAGCATGGGGATGGAAGAGAAAGAGGAAGACGACGCGACAGGAAAAGGCTCCAGTTTCTCCTTGCAGCGCGTCCAGTGTCCAGTCCTTGTTAGCGAGGCCGGGTTCAATGGCAATGTTTTTCTGCGGCCCCCAGATTCGTTCTAAAGTGGATGCCTTCCCATTTCCTTTTTTTCGGTGCACTTGCAAGCAATTCGAATGAAGCCGGTCCAGGCACAAGCAAAGCACAGGCATAATTCAGACTCACACACGCGGATGGGCGGGAGCCACCACACCGCGTCGGGGAATCAACACTGCCCAGCTACGAAAACAGTCTAGCACAGCACAACCAGTTTACTTCGCTACTATGTATGTACTTGTGCAAGTACTGCCGCCATCGCCAGGCCTTGCCCTCCACGCTCACGCCAGACTCCCGACCGGCTGGGCAGGCAAATCACA
This sequence comes from Colletotrichum aenigma, assembly GCF_013390185.1. NCBI lineage: Eukaryota > Fungi > Ascomycota > Sordariomycetes > Glomerellales > Glomerellaceae > Colletotrichum > Colletotrichum aenigma. The sequence goes on from NW_023500913.1 coordinate 2,302,353, forward strand.
GCGGACCACGAGCCCTGCGAGGCCACCATCTTCCAGGTCCTTCCGGGCTGCCGCCGCAGGGCCAGCCAGTCGGACCCCACTAAAAAGCAGGAGACCACCCTGTTCCCCAGCAACGAAGATCGCTGCTGCTGCGTCACTCTGTATCCGTCCAGTACTGGGTGCTGGCAGCTGCGGCTGCTGCTGCTGCTGAGAACACAAGTCAATGCACGGCCCCTCGCATGTCCTCTTTCGTGACCCCCGTCCGTCTTTTTCGTGCCTGCCCGTCTTAGCTTAGGGGGGCTCAGGCAAGGGGAACATGGTGAAGCATTGAGGCGTTGTTGTCGATGTCACTCACAGACGGACGTTGATGGTTGGATGCATTACATCGAATTTCCCTCTTGTTTGAGTTGAACAACACCAACCGCAGCATAGCACCCCCTTCTCCTGCGGCACCACACCCACAACAGACCAGCGCCTATCAACCCATCAACACCAGAAATATCTTGACACATCGAAAGAAGAATAGCATTGCCTCCTCGCATAAAGCCAACTGCATCCCATCTCCTGCCCCCCCTCGCCTCCCGCAGAATAAGACTTGCAGCAATCAACGAGAGATGCGATTTCGAGAAAAAGCAAAGCCCAGCCCGTTTCCCCTCAATCCCATCCAGTCCCAACTCCGCCCCCGGCCCCCGGCCCCCAGCGCAGATCAAAGATAATATCGTGCTCGATGATCGATCCAACCCTCCCAAGGTTCCTCCCATCCTCGGTCCGCCTCTGGCAGCGAACCCCCTCGTAGGGCTCTGCCTGTCCTGGTCGTATCAGTGACAAAGCATCAAACCCCTTGAACATGAGTCTTATTCACAACAAACCAACTTCAACTAAGTGCATGAATGAATCCCGTTCCACCCTTTGATTTAGCATATCTAGGTACTCAAAGTCCGACAACGAGGCTGAAAAAATCCCAAACGGAAAACGAAACCCAAAAACGGCAACTCTCCAACGAGGCCAACTACACAGAAACGCCAGAGTTCCTTGGACAAAAGGTTGTTATTATTATCATCAGACCCTTAACCTCGAGCCGAAAAGTATGACCAACTATTTTACATCACCAGAGAACATTGAAAACAGCCCAGCATCGTCAGATCTTCGGCTCCATCTGCATCCTCTCTTGGCGCAACACCGCAACTGCACAGCATTGATCAAAGTCTCTCTACGCCCAAGTTAACCCCTCCCCGCAAAAAAAAAAAAGCCTCCTGATCCGCCCGCCCCTTTCTGTCTGTAACAAAATATTCTCCGACGCAGCATTTCCTTCCCGTAAACCTACACAAAAAGGCTGGATGTCACCCGTCCTTCCCAAAGCAAGGCAAAGCTCAAAAAACGCATCGACCAACAACGCCGGCAGATCACCCGCGCGCCGCACGCCGCCGCCCCAGCCATCCATCCATCCCCCCTTCACGTTAGTGTCGGCCGGTCTTCCGGAGTCTTTGCTCGGTCTGGCCTGGCCTCTCGGCCCCCCGGACCCCAACCACTGATAGCCCCACAGCGTCCGTCCAAACCGCTCCCGCCCTTCCCGTGCGTGCCAAGATGGCGCCCCACAGACAGCGGTCTTTGCCTCACTGGCTAGGAATGGGAATTCGTCTTTCGAACATCCGGCAGACAAAGATCTGGAAAACGGCACTCGAAGATCTCTCCGGAAACCTGATTTCCATTTGCTAAGCTTTAACTTTTGAGACTTCATCTCCCTTTGCCTTGCGAGGGGAACTCCTAACCCCTGATGTTATGTATGCACAGTAGTAATCCGTACACTCCATGGTCTTCCCGTGGAAAACCTCATAGTCAAACGCCAATTCGATGCCATGCTTAGCCATTCCCGCGTACGATTCCCCTGCCTTTCTGCGGTGGGGAGTCATCGAACGCTCTCTCTTTAGGGTATCCTCAGTCTGAAGCTCAAACAGCCCATGAACCACCATCGTTGACCACTGCCCGCCAGTGTCCACAGGGGACCTCTCTCTCCACATTCCAGTCCGCGCGTACCTTTTTTGCCGTCTACATCCTTTGTTGTGCTCATGTGTATGTCTGTGTGAAAAATCATCCATGGTCGCGTCATTGATTGACGGCGGCATACAAGCGACCGCCTTCACGTCGCGATGGCCGTGTTGTTGGTCGCCGCGGCAGCGTTGTTGTTCTCCGCGTCGCCCTTGGCCGCCTGGAGGAAGGCCGGTCTGAACTTGACGAGGTACTTCGCCGCCAATGGCTTTGCGTCCTCGACTGTAGTCGGCGTTAGCAAGCATAACAGTACACAAAGACGGGTCTCAACTTGCACTCTGTCCAGATATTTTGCACGGTATCCAGAGCCATCTCCTTGGCCGGCGGCCGCATCATGACCAGGTACAGCAGACTCGTCAGCGCCAGCGGGACGACTGTCGGGTCTCGACAGATGGCCTTGACGCGCGACAAGATCGCCGGGCTGAGCTCGGGAATTTCTCCCAAGAACCTCGTAAGCACCTTGTCCTGCGCATTGAGATATTGTGAGAAGCCGTCGATAAGCTTCAACGCCCACTTTTCGTAGTGCATAGGTTGATCGCCGGCTTGCTTCTTCTGCAGCTGGTCATTGTACCACTCTTCCGTCAACCATGTGATGGCTACGTCGATACGCCGTCGGAAGTCCTCGAGCACGTAGGTATATAGAGATTCTCTGATACTGTTGCCGAGTGAGAACCGTGCCGCGGAGCTACTGCTCTCGTCTTTGACGTCTACCCCCTCCAGGCCTGCCGCAGACCTGCTAGCCAGACGTGTGATGATGGCAATCCATGATTCACGATCATTGCTACTAGCCGCCAATCGATTGATGCCAGACTTGGACTTCTTGGCCGGATCTTCGAGCGTCTTCACGAACTGGAACAGGGACATCACGGAACCTTGACCCGCGCTGAGCGCCATTTCGGGCGTCAGCGTTGGTGGCGGCGGCAACCTGAAGGACCTGAGCCCAAAGTCTCCGTCATCCAGCCTGGCCACATTATCGCCATCAAGCTTGTTCAGAATCTGCTCGTTGTCCTCGGCCGCAGAAAAGTCCGGCTCGTAGTCATCATCGTCTTCGTCTACACCAAGCGGTGCAGTCTCTGGGTTAATCGGGGGTGGTGGCTGGGCAGCCAACGCATTGAGTCGTCCACGAATGCCCTACGGAGTGTTAGATGGGCGCCTCGGGTCGTGGCAGCGAACTTACCTCGAGCGCCTTCATAAGCAGATGTTGATCTGTACGGATGAGAGTGGTGATGCTGATCTTGGCGGCCATAGCGGGAGGCAGCGTTGCTACGTCAAACGCCTTGAGGCCTTCGCTGCCCGTGAGTGTGAACACATCGCCGAGGCTGTGAGGTCCTGGTGGCAACGGTGTGATCTGGATCTGTGGTGTTGTCGATACTTGTGGTACCAGTCGCTGACGCTTGGGGTCCATGCCGTCGTGGTGCTGAGCCTCATAAGCCCGTTTGCGGCCGGCCTCGTCGAATATCTCGTTTCGCATACGCATCATTCTCTCGACGTGTTGCTGGATTCGTGGCGCCATGGGGTTGTGCGGGTCGCTGGGTGCATGTTAGTCGGTGGCAAACACCAGCCAGAGACAGTGGAAACAGTACCGTTTGGACAAATGGATCAAGAGCATACGGGTGGTCTTTTCCATGGACTTGACCATTACGCGGGTTTTGGGAGTCATGGGCGAGTTTGCGAGCTTCAGTGGGTTGAAGTTGAGCACGGCATTCAAGATCCTGTTGGCCGTGCCGGGCCGTGTGCGGATCAAGATGGACAAGCAGTTGAGAGTGGCATCAACAATGAGGACATCACTATCACCAAGGCGCCCGCGGTTAGCTGTGATCCAGGCCTACTCCCACATACTGATCCTTACCTGCTGTTCTCCTGCAAGACGCTCAGCATTCTGTCCAGCAAACCAGCTCCTTCAGCGTCGAGCGTCCTAGCATCCAACGTCTGATGATTGGGCGGGATCTTGTCCAGCGATATATCAAGAGAGTCACCACGCTAGGGAAGTTTGTCAGTGTCGTCAAGATAGCGATGCATCGGGCCGAGCCTACTCTGGGTTCCGCTGGGTTGGCCGTCGACTGCGCCAGTACGACTCGCTGTGCAAACTTGATGCAGCAAATGCGCACCGTAGGCTCAGCGTCGTCCCATATCCTGAGAATCCTCTTCTTGATCGCTACCATCCGCTCCCATGTGGTGGTGTCATACGAGTTGTTGATGCTACCGATAGAAAGTCAGCGTCCAGCCCTGCCCCATCACCACCAATCGCCGTTCAATCCTAGGGTCGTACGCACATCCATCTCAACGCATACGGGTAAACGCTAGCGGCGGTCTGTATAGCGCTCCGCAAGACGTGGGCGTCCTCATTGGGGTTCTCGACCATGGTCTGCAGCGTGTCCAGCACGAAGAGCTGCATCGTCTCCTTCTCGCTTCCGGGAAGTGCTGGTGTCGCAAAGGCCTCGGCCAGGAAGTCGGCGCCCCATCTTCGTAGTTCGACGCGCGCGGAGGGCCCGACGATCGGAAGGATGCTCTGGACGACGTTGGGATAGTATTTGACGTCGCCGAGGACGAGTTTGCGGGCGTCGTTCAGTTGGCGGATCTGGTCGCTCACGGACTGCTCAGAGGCGGACGCCATCGTTGCGATGACCGATCGGGAATGGAGGGACTACAAGTCGAGCCGATCTCGCGAAGTACTCTAGAGATTCAAAATGCGAGATATTGTGGTTTGTTGTGGCGGAGGTTGACCACGGCGAGGGGGGTTGAGATCACAAGGGTCGTGGCAGGAGCTTGTCGCGACTTGTCGAAATTTGGAGAGCTCAAGCTTTTTCCAGGTCACCATGCCTCCAACGCGCCGGAAAATAAACAAGATCGTAATCAGTCGTCGTCGCCAAGAGGGTCGCCAGCAGAATCCGATGGAAAATTTGTTGGATGGTTAGGCGACTTGAAGGCGACTGGTGTCCGATGCGATTGCCTTGTCCTTCTTTTTTCCCCCAAGCTCCAAAAGTGTGAAGTGTTTCTGCGGTGCAAGTGCAGCAGCGGCCTGGCGACGTCGAAAGGCTGCGTGACAAGCGACCAGCGACGCGGGTTATGACGGGGCGTGTCGACCTAGGTAGCTGTTTTGGGCTTAGCGTCCTTTGTGCCCTTTCTGCAGACAGCGCTCCGTGCCTGTGGTCGTGGTGCTGGCAGTGGTGCCTGTGGGTGGAGGGAAAAGACAGCCTGTGCACCCGTCTGCCCCCCCTGGAGCTCTGGGCCTCTTTAAATCGAGATGTTGGACGTCCGGCAGATGAGAAGGAGCTGGCTCCGTGATGACGATGCAAAACCGGAAAGCTCCTTGATTTCGAAACACAATTGGCTTGGGATTTTAAGCTTGCACTTCGCAGCTGTTCTCACCTTCAGGTAGAAGAAGCACTAAAGGAAGCAAGGTATGTCTCTCATGTTAAAGGCAGCGAGCGCTCTCTGCGTCCTGGCCCGGCCCCAAAAAAAGACAACCGCCGCCCGCAGGGACCCCTGCCTCCACCTAGGCTTATCGGATCAGTCTACGTCACTATCAGTTCAGCCGATCTTCAGCCGCTTTATCGATACCAATCAGCGGCGAGGGAATGTTCGGCCTGTGAATTTCCTCTAGATTGTTCGGTCTATGCGACAGGCGAGATCGAACTTCATCACGGCGCAACCCACGATCGCCCAAGGGCAGCGACACACCCCGTCACCTCCACACCTACGACGTTCCTCATAGCGATCGAATAGAGCTGAAGGCCGATATATCCAGTCGCAATGGCAATGTATGGCAACGAGTCCCCCGCAGTCACCGGCTGAGTGTGGTCTGACGAGTAAAAAAACAGCCCCAAGAAGTCCTCCTACTACGATCGCAACCTGCGACAAGGGCCCGCCCTGATTCGAGCACGCAAGCCTTACCTCGTCAAGAACCTCGCTGTTGGTGCCGGTCTGTGGTGCTTCGCCGGCGCAGTGTGTATGTGGCGACTGTTGATATTCAAGAAGTGTTTAGCTAATTAGGCATCTTAGACTGGTACACTCTCAAGGCGGTCGGACAGGACGAGTTCGAGGACGTCAAGGTCCCCGATGTTCCAAGGCAGCCAGCGAAGAACAACTGAGGGTACGATGCAGCGGATGAGCGATGGAATGAGGCAAAAGTGTCACTATGTGGCCAAGTCATAAGACGCCGAATACGTGGGTTTGCAAGTGAGAGCGCATTTGCATTGTATAATATATGCCGGCGAGAAGAAGTCGCCTCCTAACATGAATGCACCTCTGTAAAAAATCAAAAACAACCAATCAACTTCTGTACATGTCTCGTTAAAGGTACAGGGAACAACTGCCCACCCCAATGCAGACGAGGCGCCCCAAACCGATCCAAACCACCCGTCTTTTTCTTTTTAAAACTGAGGGACTTCGCACGTCTATGCGAACCCAACGATGAAAAGCCAACGCCTCTGTGCGCGGCATAAACGTAACCGAGATGAAGAAAATAAAAGAGGGCGATGCGCCCAAGCCGTCGTGGGGTATCATAACAGTACAGTAAGCCTCGAAAACGCCGTCAGCAACCGGGTGATGCCTCTCAACTTGCCACCGCTGTCGCTGGTTCCTGTTTGGGCGCCGAGTCCTTGGCCGCTTTCGATGCCCGACTTCCTGCGCGCTTCATCTGAGCGCTCTGCGTGAGAACGTTTGCTGTCCTTATCATCTCTGGGGATGCAGAAGGAAACAGACTCGTGTGTGGTGACGTCTGCGGGACCGCGTGGCCGTTCGATAACGGCGGCGGTTGCGATGGGCCTGCTGGAGTCTTGCTCTGCGACGGGCTGTTGACCCGCGCCCCCTGCGCCGAAGGACCTGTGCTGATCTTATGGGAAATGTGGTTCGGGTTTGCCCAAGGCGTGTCCTTAATGAATTGCTCGCCGGCAGGGCCAAGAGCACCCCCGAACGCAACTGCTTGATAGTCCTCAAGAGGCTGCATCATTGACCTTTGACGGGGCTTTGAGCTGCGCTGGGAGGCCATTAGCGGATGTCCGGTACAGCCAGGGGACTACGTTATCTTACCTTCATGGCCTCCAGGTCGTCTTCGACTTCCATCGCGTTGGCGCCGCGGATGGCGGGCATCGCAGGGAAACCTTCGTGCTTGGCAAGCCCTGCAAGGAAGGAAACTTCCGAGTTGTACGCGACAGCATTCCTGGTGCGCTGGGTCGGGTTGGTAGGGAACAGAAGCCCGTAGTCTGGCACGCTATGCGCGCTACGTCTAGCATTCTGTGTCTCGTACCACTCCTTGTTGAGATCCTCTAGCATCTTTGAGCGCTGTTCCCTTACGCCTTGGTAGAACTGGTCCCAGATCTGGGCGCGGCGTGCCACAGCTAGTCGTTCGAGCGCCTCGACGGACAACTCGTACTCCTTGTTCATGTGCAGCAACTTCTTCTCGAGCCTCTCGTCCAAGCATTGCTTCATGTTGAGGTACTCGGGATGGGATGGAGGTTCGGCTTGCAGGGAGTGCTCCTCTTGCTCGAGGCGCTCTAGGCGATCCTTGTACAGGCTGCCGCAAATCAATCAGCGCGTGTCGGGCGGGGTGATTCGACGCGTAGAATACTCACCGCTCGCGGAAAAACACAAACTTCTCCTCCAAATCTGTCCATTCCTCAACAGCGGCACGCTTTTTCTCGACTAGAAATCTGGTCAGTCTAAGCTTCGTGCACTAGGTCAAGGGCTCCTTACGCTCTTCGTCGTGTGTCGCTTCCGCCTCGTCGTCACCCTCGTGTTCAGCGTGGTCGTCATCGTGAGCCCCCGCATCTTCGTCACCCCGGATGTCATCGCGGGCGTCGTCGTGACCTTCATGATCATGGACCTCAGCAGCATTGCCTTTGCGCTTGCTGCCGTTGCGGGTAATCTTTTTCGTTATTTGAGCGTCCTTCGCCGGACTCTGGCCGTCGCGCGACAGACCACGCTTGGTCGGTGGAAGCTCGGGGGCGTTGTCGTCGGTCGCAGAGTGGTCGCCGCTGTGGGAATTTGTGGATGGGACCTCGTCCTCGTGCATCTCCACGTCATTCTTGTGTGGTTCCTGGTCCTGGGGCACGACTGACCCGGTGCGCTTCCTGGAAGGCTGCCCCGGCTCGCTTGACTCCGCAATCGGCGACCGTTTCCTCTTCTTGTTATCGGCGCTCTCAGAGTTGTCTTCGGCGGGGGGGAGCTCTGTGGACTTCTTGGGCTTGCTGGGGGACGCCTCGTCACCGTGGCTGGAGGCCATCGACACGTCGTCGTGGTCGGAAAGACTGTCGTCGTCGCCATCGTCGGCGCCGTCGACAGAAAATGTCTTTTGGAGCTTGCTAGGCGTGCGTTCAAAGATCTGGCCGTCGTTGAACTGATTGACGACCACGTCCTTGTGCCGCTGTGCCTGCGGGGTGTCGTAGAGGCGCTCAGTCTCCGCCTCGGTATCGTTCGCCTCGGACAGGTTGCTGTCGGAGTCGAGCGCATCGTCGTGGTGTGACTGAGGCGGATCGAGCTGCATGCCATCGAGGGAGTCTCCGCCATCCTTGTCCTCGACGTCGCTCAGAGGGCTGGAGATGTTGCTGTCGTCGTGATCGAGCGTCGCCTGGCCCGGTGAGAGGGCAGGCGGCGCTGACGCCGTGGCTGCCATTGAAACGAGGACTTGGTACCGTGCTTTACGATATCAAATCGGGTGGTTCGGGTGCAGGATGGGTCGCGGACGGGTGCAATTCGACCAGACGTTTTCGTGGGAACGACGGCGACGGGGCGCGGAGGGACAAGCAGAACCAGCAGAGGTAGGTTGGGGTGGTGGGCTGGCCGTTGTGGGGAGAAAAGCGAGTGTCTGCCAAAATCTAGAGGTAAATAAAAGCTGGCAGAGGATAGCATGAAAGCTTGGGATTGCGTAGAGCCCGGAAACAGAGGTGGGCGAGCGCGGAGTGGTGGTGTTGTGGTGGGTTTTCGGAGATGGGAAGAGAAGCGTTAGTGACCTGCCGCTCCATGAGAGATGCGCTCACCTGCTGCTCCCTCTCTGTCTGTGCCTTTGCCCGTCTTGCCCAGTGCGGAACCAGCATCGGTCGGCAGAACGAGTCCTCGCCCTGACAGCGAAAGCGGTGAGAGCTGGCACAACAGTGGGCACGGGGCACTTGTTCTCGGCAAATAGCGCCCGGCAGACCTTTTGCTCCAATGGCTGGTTGTTCCGTTTCTTATCAGCCTCCGAACCGCCGAAAATTCCTTATCGGCTTGGGGGGCGTAGGCCGGCGACAGAGGAGCTTGATTATTTTTTCTGGCGGGAGACTTTGGCGGTCGGTGCATCTACAGCAGGCCCGCTGCAGAAAAAACATCGTGACGTTACGCAAGCAAAGAAACTCGTCGCAACAATGGCCAAGGGGTATGTTTGGGACTATTTGAAGTGTTACAACACAGAATACTTACATATTTACCAGTAACTCTAAAATTACGGCCTCAACAAAGGCCATTGACCCCACCCTCGATGCACTCTTCGCATCCAGTGTAAGTCTTTGATATAACACTGGTAGTCGGCCAATTGAAATCCCATAATTCTAATAAATTCCAGGCTGGTCCGGTCAAGGCTCCCTCTACGACGAGATACTCCCAAGCGCCTCCCCCAAAGTCAAAGCCCGAAACGGCAGACTCTGACGAAGAACTGCCCGATGCCGATGAGGAAGACGACGAAGAGCTTTCGGAGCTAGGGCAAGACTCCGAGGAAGGAAGCGATGACGATGAAGAGGCCGAGGCTGAGTCAGAGGAGGAAGAGGCATCAGAAACGGTCGCGAAACCCAAGAAGGAGCGCAAACGCAAGAGGGACGAGGACGATATCGAGGGCAAGTACCTAAGCAAGCTTGCGGAAGCCGAGGAAAAGGAGGCACCCGCGGAGAAGCGCAGCAAAAAGGAGGACAAGGATAAGGAGGCGGGCTCAGAAGAAGAGGAAGAGGAGTCCGACTCTGAAGTCCCCGTCCATGAGTCCCTCGCAGCCGAGGGCAAGAACAAGGACAAGAACGACGAGATCGACAAGGCGAACCGCACCGTCTTCCTCTCCAACGTCGCCTCCGAGGCCGTCTCCAACAAGGCCGCCAAGCGCACCCTCGAAGCCCACCTCACCAGCGTCCTCGACAAGGACGCCACCCCGGCGCAAAAGATCGAGTCCATCCGCTTCCGATCCGTCGCCTTCTCCGGCGGCGCCCTGCCCAAGCGCGCGGCCTACATCACCAAGGCCGTCATGCAGGAAACTACAAAGTCCGCGAACGCGTACGTCGTCTTCTCGACCCCCGCGGCCGCGCGCAAGGTTGTCGCAGAGCTTAACGGCACGGTTGTCCTGGAACGCCACCTGCGCGTCGACAGCGTTGCCCACCCTTCTCCGACAGACCATCGCCGCTGTGTGTTTGTTGGTAACCTGGGCTTCGTCGATGATGAGACGATTACAACGGTGGATGAGTCCGGTGAGACGGTGCAGAAGAAGCGCACCAAGGTTCCTGCAGACATTGAAGAGGGTCTGTGGAGGACGTTTGGCAAGCAAGCTGGCAAGGTTGAGAACGTGCGCGTCATTCGTGATCCCAAGACGAGAGTGGGCAAGGGTTTTGCGTACGTTCAGTTTTATGTGAGTACCAGCAGAACTCCCCAGGTCACAGTCGCAAGATACTAACATTCACAGGATGCCAACCACGTCGAAGCAGCCCTTCTCCTGGACGGCAAGAAGTACCCTCCCATGCTCCCCAGAATCATGCGCGTAACCCGTGCCAAGGCCCCTCACAAGACCGCACTCGCAATGGAGCGCTCATCCAAGGCGAGGGTTCAAGCCGCTCGCGGCGCACCGGGTAGCACAAGCTACAAGGCGAAGATCACTCCCGAGCAAAAATCCATGGCCGGCCGTGCAAGCCGTCTTCTGGGTCGCTCCGGTGCCATGCGTGAGCAGCGCAAGGGCGGTGACAGGAAGCCCCCTAGGGCCAGCGGCTCTGGTGTTGTTCCCAAGGATGACATCAAGGCGCCGGAGGCCTTCATCTTTGAGGGACGTCGCGCCAGCGCCAAGGACGGCAGGCCCAAGGATCTCAAGTTCGGCAACAAGCGGGCCAAGGTCAAGGGTCGTGTCCAGAAGTCGAAGCCTACAGGTCGCGGCGCGAAGAGAGCGGAGGCGTGGAAGAACAAGGAGAAGAAGTAAAGAGGTTGTTAATGATCCGGGCAGAGAAGCATGCATTATTGTCAGGGAATACCACTGGTGAACATAAAACGGCATAGGTAAAAGGCGTCCAAAAATGAGATAGATCACTTATTGCAGCCACATGATAATTCTTACCTCACTTTATTCCTGACATTGTGACATCACTGGAGTGAGTTCGTCTGGCACGCTGATGTGAAAATGTAATGTGCAATTTCAGTTACAATTGACTACGGGAAAAGGCCCCGACCTTTCAAGTATCGGGGAACCAAAAGACCACGTGTATGTACTCGTGTGAAGGAAAGGGACTTGGTCTCATCTGTTATCAACTCGAGCTCGACTCCGAAATATCCATTCATGGGTTATGGGGTAATCCAGTGTCTTGCGCGTCCATGTCCGTTCAGTGGGAACGAGAACAGAGAAATCTACTGAACCGACACTCCAACGGCCGCCAAAACAAACTTTTTCGTGAATTCGTTTCGCCCAAGGCCACCAGATACGTCGTAGTTCGTCGCAGTAACCGATTTACCGCGAAACGAAGAAACGGTGCGTCCGATGTCGGCTTAGTACTCAATGTCTCCCTCATCGGCCTCGTAGGAGTCGGCAGCGACCTCCTCGTAGTCCTTCTCGAGGGCGGCAAGATCCTCACGGGCCTCGCTGAACTCACCCTCCTCCATACCCTCACCAACGTACCAGTGGACGAAGGCACGCTTGCTGTACATGAGATCGAACTTGTGGTCCAATCTCGACCAGGCCTCGGCGATGGCGGTGGTGTTGGAAAGCATGGAGACGGAACGGTCGACAGAGGCAAGACCACCGTCGCCGGCGGCGGCGGGAACGGCCATGGGCTTCTGGTAGTTGATGCCGAGCTTGAAACCAGTAGGGCACCACTCGACGAGGTTGAAGGAGGCCTTGGCCTTGAGTGCGGCGATGGCAGCGTTGCAGTCGCGGGGAACGACGTCTCCACGGTACAGGAGAGCGACAGCCATGTACTTGCCGTTGCGGGGGTCGCAGACGACCATCTGGTTGTTGGGCTCGAAGCCTGTAATCTGTCAGTTTTTATGCTCTCAAAGCGCGTACGGTGCTGGGGCGGACGTACACTGGAAGGTAAGCTCCTGAACCTTGAAGCTCTCGTGAGAGCTCTTGGAAGCCGAGATGACGGGAGCGTAGCTGATGAGGGGGTAGTGGATACGAGGGTAGGGGACCAGGTTGGTCTGGAACTCGTTCAGATCGACGTTGAGAGCACCGTCGAAGCGGAGAGACGAGGTGATGGAGGAGACGACCTGAGCGATCAGGCGGTTCAGGTGGTCGTACGAGGGACGGGGGATGTCGAGGTTGCGGCGGCAGATGTCGTAGACAGCCTCGTTGTCAACCAGGAAGGTACAGTCCGAGTTCTCGATGGTGCTGTGGGTAGACAGAACAGCGTTGTAAGGCTCGACGACGGCAGTCGAGACACGAGGAGCGGGGTAGACGGCGAACTCGAGCTTCGACTTCTTGCCGTACTCAGTGGAAAGGCGCTCAAGGAGCAGAGCACCGAAACCGGAACCGGTACCACCACCGAAGGAGTGGAAGATCAGGAAACCCTGGAGAGAGTGGCAGTTGTCTGTTGATGTCGGTCAGTTTGGGCGCGGGCTGACGGGTATGCGTTGGACGGGCAGAAACGAACCGGCGACGCGGCGGACACGGTCGATGACATTGTCAACCATCTCCTTGCCAATGGTGTAGTGGCCACGGGCGTAGTTGTTGGCGGCATCCTCCTTGCCGCTGATCAACAGCTCGGGGTGAAACAGCTGGCGGTAGCCACCAGTTCGGATCTCGTCAATGGGGGAAGGGTCGAGGTCGACGAAGAGGGATCGAGGGACGTATTTGCCATTGCTAGTCTCGGTAAAGAACGTCTCGTAGGATCCTCCGTCGACGACATCCTTGGCGTTGGGGTCAGGACGACCATCGGGGCCGAGGCCGTGCTCGAGGAGGTAGCTGGGCGCTGGCGGTCAGTCCATCGGATTTTCCATCGGATAAGGAAGGCATGGGACGAAGAAAGTCGACGTACAGCTCCCAAGCAGAGTTACCCAGCTGGGTACCGGCCTGGCCGAGGTGAAGGTGAAGAATCTGGAGAAGATTGATGTCAGTTTCGAAGCTATCAGGGCCGAGGCAAGGCGAGGTAGACTGGGTAGCTGGGCCGGATTTCAGGGGTCGTTGCTGCCGCGAAAATGGACAGCGAAGCCACGATGCAGCAGCTTGAATCGCCTGTTGGGAATTTTGGAAAAAGAGGACGCGTTGACCTACCTCGCCCTTCATGATGAATCGTAGCTAGACGGTTCTGGAGGGATACTGCGACGCAAATTGGGTTGGGGAAGGGGAATATTTTCACGCGCGCAGCGCAGAGATGAGGTTCGGAAGAGCTAGGGGGGGGGAAGGCGTGGTGATGGTTTTCAGAGGTTTGGAGGGTCTCTCGTTGTGGGCAAGGCGGGGCAGAATCAACAAGGCCAGCCAGTGGCACGATAGGCCTGTGGGAGAAGGGTGCTCCCCCCTCCTTCACCGGGTTTAGCGCCAATTGATCACTGCTAAGGTAGCTTGGTCTGTTGGGTCTCCAGTACTTGCCAGACTGCGGGGTCCTGCTGAGCCAATCAGGTAGCTGCGACCCTCTCACCGCTACATGGTCCAAGCGTTTTTGCTCGGTGGCTATTGGGTGGCATTCAGGGGTGCATGAAGATACCTAGGCACTGCCACCTGCCATCACAACACACTGAGTTGGCTCTTTCAGCCTGTTGGCAGTCACAGCAGCCTGGCAGGTGCAATGCCGTGCTCCAATATCAACTAAGGAAGCCACTTCCCCAGCCTTCTTTCCTAGACTTGGCCACTAAGCTTCACCGGGTTAACATTCACCGCTCGCTTTCACATTGACTTCACACTGGCTGTCATCTCTGAATTGGCCAATGGTCTGTGCGCAATATCCAAAGTGTACAAGGGTCTCTCAATGGCAGTCAAGATCAGCAACAAAACCGCAACTAAAGAGATTGTTCTTTCCTCTTTGAGTTTCAATGACTCTTTGCCTTCCTACCTCCTACACACACCATGGTTCTAACGGCATATCAGATGATAGGATACACCTCAAAACACTGACAGCAGCCAGGTTGAGCTTAACTCAACTTATACTAAGGTAGTATCGCTCCAAGGGAAATTCCTCGCGCCGTCGGCGGGATCCGAGCGATCTTTGGAGGGGCCGTGCCGGAACCGGCCCCACCCGCCGGCTTAGTCTAAAGGAATGCCACTCACCATCTGTGATAAGACATATTAGAAGCTACGGATTACACTTGAGGACAACTCTGCAAACATTGTTGATACAACGCGTCTACGAAGCCGCCGCGTTCATTTGAGGGACGTTATGGTACAGGTTGCTCGAGCCACAGCTTAAAAAACATCTCTAGAGGCAACACCACCTTCTCCCAGATGCCTTGCAGGCATTCGGGACTCATCATATCCGGCCCTCGATTAATCAAGAACTTCAGGCACCATTCAACTCCGTCGGCCAAAAGGCATCCCACTTCACACCTTGCCACTTTTACCCACTCCATCGCTGTGCAAAAGTCCATGAGTTCGTTCGGCTTGCCGTCGACTCCTAAATGACCAGATCGAGGACGTGCTTCAAAAGACTCTCCGAATATGAGTTCAAGAAGCACTACCCCAAGGAAGAAAATGTCATGGAAGTCTCCAGCTGAAGGTTTCGACTCTTGTATGGTATTCAGAATAGATGAATGCATGATGTACGGCTGAAAATTGGGTTGGAAAGTGTCCCCTATCAAGATTAGCTCCGAGTTATGGGAAAGCCAGGAGGTGCCGCCAGTACTCGCAACCAGCAAGACTGTCGACAGACCAATTCGCAAGCGTTCTGGTCGCGCAACCTTTTCCTTGCTCAAAGAACCCAGACCTAATTCCCGATAGCTTTGAGTGGTCGGTGGTTTGGAAGGTTTTAGCTCAAGACAGATTTGATCCTGGTGATCAGTCTGGAACACCCCAACTCTAGACTGTGACTGGCGACCGCTAACCGCAGAACAAAGGTTCGATGTTGATAAACTGCCAACAATCTCAACGGCATGTTTGTCAACCCCCGAAGAGTTGTGTGAAAAGTTGACCCGCTGAAGTTTAGATCTAACCTCCGAACTGGTTCCTTTCCCTTGCTGAGGGTGTAGATATTCGTTCGGTCAGTTTCGGGAGCTTATGGTTTGTTCATGTTCCTGTTCAGGAGTGCTTACGCGTCAAACGATGGTGGGCTTTCCTTCTCGATTTCCACACTTCCAAACAACATTCTTCTGACAGGATTCAACCTTTTCCACGATCTCTTCTCGGCTGTGTTCTGCGTACGATTGGTATAGATGCCACTCTTTCGAGCTGAAGAGATCTGGTTACTCGCGGATGACGGTGCCTCCCCGTTGGCGTATTTGGAAATATTACCCTCTGTCAACTGACGGCTGCAGTATGTTGGTTCGCTCTGTGATATGCGGTTTACGTCATATCTCGGCCTCTCATTTTTCATTCTGACACTGAGTTGCATCCGCTCAGATGCGACCCAAGGATTGAACATAACCATAACGTCAGGGTCTCGACGACCTTGAGTGACGTTGTTTCGGACTGTGATGCCACAGGGGTGACCACTGCTGCAGTTACATGTAAGGCTTTTCTGCAGACAATTGTACACTTGGCTCGCCTGCTTCTGAAGCATTTGAAGTATGTCTCGCCGCTGTTGCTCCTCCAATGTAGCATGGTTTGGTAATCGCACCGACAGATGGTCTCCCAATGCTACTTGCTGGCGAAGAATTTCTCGTCGGACATATCCATCTAGATCAGAGTTTGCTTTCTGAAGTTGCGCAAGAAGTCGATCCTTTTTGTGTAGGAAGCTGACAGTGAACTTGAACTTTTTGTTATCGGCTAGGCGAAAGTTGGATAAGTTGGAAGTTCGGATCTGTGTACACCGAATGAGTGATTCGGCCCACGCAGTTTAGTAATAGACATACTTCGGTTCGGGTAAGTGCTAGTTGACAAAGTTGCTTCAAAGCACTGTCAATATCCTGCAGTCGGCGAACAATTATTTCATAGGCGTTGCTCGTAAGCTTCTGCCGAAATTTCTCCTCAAGCCATGGTCGGTGCCAGATCGATGCTTCGTCACCCGCTGTCATTCGTGTATTCTGTAGGTCATCCCTGCCCGCGCCGTGAATACCTACCAAATCTAGAATGATATCTGATATCTGGCGATAGGTGTGTTGCTCCAAATCAACGTCTGCAATGAATTTTTCTAGGCTTGTCTGAAACGTCCAGTAGAATTTCATGTCTCCTAGAAAGTCTTGTAGTTGTTTGAGACCTTCCACAAGAAGAGGGAATCCGCCCAATACGATGCCAACGATTTAGAAACCCGAAATTATGCTTAAGCGCGATTTGGATTTTCAAACACGAATTAGAGTGGCTGCTGATTGATGTGAATTGAATAGAATGTGAGTTCAGAGTGAAAGACGTAAGATCAGGAGCTGTTTTGTGCACCTCGTCATCTTTTAGCCCCCAAGCTTACGAATGAGGGGAACTGAATTACCACGTGCCTTCCATCGTGCTGTTGGTCAAGAAACTGCCGATGATCGATACGTATTCTACACCTGTCTGGGTTCTGCAGCAGATGACGCCCAAGTCTGACCTGAGCTGTTCTATCGACCGGTTCATCACTGGTTTCAGAAGCAATGGCCTCAACATTCAGCAGGCACAACTCCAGCACGGTCAATTTAGGCATGGACGCGGACTCCAACAACAGATCCCAAGTCACTATAGAGGTATTGGCATGTCTCAACGCGCTTTGTGACCTTATGAGCGGCCTCGAAGAGTCGGGTCACCATGACCGCCAGATCCTAGCGGAGGACTCCAAGGGGAGATTACGGGTTTGGGCATTCGAAGTAGGTGTATTGCAACCGTCAACAGCACCAGGCTATTTGGAG
Source organism: Colletotrichum aenigma (assembly GCF_013390185.1). Classification (NCBI taxonomy): domain Eukaryota; kingdom Fungi; phylum Ascomycota; class Sordariomycetes; order Glomerellales; family Glomerellaceae; genus Colletotrichum; species Colletotrichum aenigma. Next base: position 2,319,486 of record NW_023500913.1, read on the forward strand.
GATCGTTTCGACATCACCAAAGAGATGAGAATCAGTATTTCCTCGGGCCTGGGAAGGATTAGACGATCGTCATTTTCCGGTCAGATTCCCTTGCCCTGCAGTGCCATCCCTTAGGCATGGTCAGTCGCTAAAGTTGAATAGCCACTCAAATCGTCTCGGGCCAATTACCGAACAGAAAAAGCCCGGTGCCACGGCGACCGCCGGAGACCAGTCCGGACGAGTTGCAAGAACTTTTGGAAAACATCAAATTTGCCGTGGATTATCTATTCAAGTTGTCTATCCTGTTGCGAAAAGAAATACCTCCCACCCAAGTCAGACGTTCTCAGACAGGAAAACCAGATCAATTAATACATGCGGACCAAATCACGACCGACATCTCGAAAGTCATGAAAAGTTCTTGGCTTCTTCAACGCCTTGATTTCAGTATAGATATCAGGATACAGGATCTTCAGCATCAGCTGAAGCAGCGAGATGCAAAGAACGTGGCCAAGCCCATTACACAAAGGACTCTTGACAGTGAGTCCGGGGTCGAGATAACATACACTCCCGGCGGAAACATACATTCAGCTTCAAATGTCCAATTCTCGGTGGCAGATCAATTGGCGGTACCACCGTGGAGTCTTGCTCAACTGACTCATGTTTCCGTCGACGGACTTCGGTTGACTTACGGGGTGCCATTTGAATGCCCTTTCTGCTTGACGAGTACAACGGTCTCGAACCAAAACCAATGGGAGTATGTACATTCTCAAATAAGACCCCATAGCCGCTGACCCTTCCGAAGAAGTCACGTCGACTGCGATTTAAAACCGTACATTTGTACTGTCAAAGGCTGCAAAGAACCAGGTGAACGTTACAGTTCTCAGGAGTCGTGGCTTAGCCATGAAAGACTACATCGACGCATCTGGTGCTGTCCAATTTGCACCAAAGGCACGATTCACCAAAGTCCCCAAGATCTGGTCGAGCACTTCCATATATCTCATCCGTACAGGGTCGGAAAAGATCAAATACTGACTGTAGTGGATGCGTGTGAGAGACCGCGAACTAGTCTCGAGCCGACTTCTTGTCTCTTCTGCGACTTGTGGGGATCGCACACTCGTCAGACAAATGACGAGAGTCAATTATTTCACCATGCTGCTGAAAACCTTAGACAAATAGCCATACAGTCGATACAGGTTGACAAAAATGGCTGGATATCCACCAAGTCAGAGATATCGATGAGAAGGAAGATCACAGTCAAAGCTTGGGCGAAACTGGCGTATCTACACTTGGAAATAACCAGGAGGCAGATTCGGTGCAGAAGAGACACGCAACGAGAGATTATGCTTATCGCCTACATAGCCAGGAATCAGGGCTGACTGCAAATCTTTCGAAAGCAGACTGTCCTTCGGCAAAAGCTGCAGGTGGAAGGGGAAAGATCTCGTATCTGGATCAACAGCGGATTCGGCAATACCAGGATGCATCGGGTGTTAGTGAGGAAGAGACAGGGTATCTGTGGCGCTCGAACATTATTTCACCTGCGATGGCCGAGACCTTCGGTCGGCAAAGTCAGCAACCGGCGAACGAAGACGATGGCGACCCTAAAGACGACACCCATGTTTGCAGGGTACTGAGGTCCTACTACGCTGAGAAGGGTCGCCCAATTCCTTGGTGGTTAAGGGAACAGGATGCCATGATTAAGAAAGGGAAAGGGATTCAGTTGGGAGAAAAGCAATTGCTGAGACGGACCTAAGACCCGTGAGCACCCGATCCAGTATATAATCTTTTCATGTGGGTGTCACCGAGAACGCAAAGGGCCGATTAGTTGCAGACATACGAGATGTACCGATTACTTAGTATCTCAACCTAAGTCAGGTGCGGCTTCCCTTAAGACACAAGCTCTCAAAGTCCTTCTGGGTTCGATGCTATGGGCTTGTGTAAGTTCGCGACAACGCCCATCTTACAATTGATCACATCACAACGACATTGCGGTAGCTCTGAACTGAGTTGTGCTGACACATCAATGCATCCGAGACAGATGGAGCGTACGGCATGACTAAAAGTGAGTGGCAAAGAGCGATATATCGCTGCAATTCAAAGCAAAGCGAATAACGTGAAGGCGCAAGCATGGTTGTTGTGCCTGGTGTCTATATTAAACATCTTTCTGTCGAGCGTGTTATACTTGAACTATATCTCAAATCGCTGGACTCAGGCAGAGAGAGCCAGAATTCGCTTCGCAGCATACGCAGCAGCGACCATGATGGGAGCCTGAGTGTTACCAGTAGGAACCTCGGGGTGCATGCTTCCATCAACAACAAACAGGTTCTCAGTACCCCAAACCTTGGTGTCAGGGTCGACGACGCTCTTGCCGTCGTTGGAAGAACCCATCTGGGTAGTGCCAAGGTAGTGGCTACCGCTACCAGCCGCAGCAACAAGAGCCTCGGCAGTGGCGTTCTCGGGAACACTCAGGATGCTGTCAGGCTTGCGGGCGTACTGGAGGAGAGTGTCAACCATGGTAGTCAGAGCCTCAACATCACCCTCGGTGTGCAGGAGAGGCTTCTGGGTCATGTTGGTAGCTCCCTCAGGCGTGATCTCGACGGTGCCGACGGAGGTGGTACCGTGGGTGAGGTAGACCTTGACGCCAATGGTGTTGTTGGCATCAGCACGAACGGTGCCCTGGATGTGACGGGTAGCGCCATCAGTGGTGTTGACGGAAGTCCAGAAGTTCAGGCGTTGACCAGACTGAGCCATGAGACCGCTGCCTTGGGCGAAGAGGTCGATGGTGGTCTGGTCGGGGCTGGTCCAAGCAGTGCTGGGGAGGGCAACAAGCTTGTCCTTGGTGGTGAAGGTGACGGTGGCGATGGCATGGTCCTTGAGGTTCTCGCCGACAGGAAGCTCAATCCACTGCTCCTTAGGAGGAAGCTGGATGTTGGTGTTGCCGGAAGCAACGATCTCGATCTGGGCGGCAGGGCCGATGCCGGAGTTGAAGAGGACACGGGGAGTGGAGTGGGAGCCGGCGGCCAGGACCAGGGATCCGCCCTTGGCCAGGTTGATGATCTCGCGGGCACCGCTGTCGTGCTCGACCTCAATGCCGGTAACCAGGCCACCCTCACGGATGGCACGGAGGACCTTGGTGTTAAGCTCGAGGTGGAAGTTGGAGAGGGCCTCGGCGTCGGGGAGGATAGCGCGAACGGGGCTGTCACGGAGGCCGTGGGCGATCTAAATAGTGTTAGATTGGGCTGGGACTTTGGGAATGATGTTGTTACTTACCGACCAGGGAGGGTGAGAGTACATCAACTCCTTAGCCTCAACATCGTTCAGGGCATCCTGCTCGCTCCAGCCGTTGGCATCCAAAAAGCGAGACATGATCTCGAAAGCGCCGTCATCGTAGCGCTTGCCGTCCTCCGAAGCCAAGGTGGTACCGGGAAGACGCTCGTAGAACTCAGCAGCTGCATCGGCGATGCCGTTCTCCCAGTGCCACTCCTCGTGCCAGGACGCGAAGTCCGCGGCGCGGGGCCTGACGAACATGAGTGCGTTGAGCATGGCTGAGCCACCGAGGAGGCATCCCGCCGCAATAGCAAGATCTCTGCAGTACTGCAGATCGGGGGAGGCGCCGGTGTGGTCGGCCATGCCGGGAACATCGTACATGGTGACGGTGCTGTTCCATGGCATCGTCTTGTTGTTGCCGGTCATGTAGAAGGAACGTCCACCACGCTCAAGCAGGAGAACGCTGCGACCGGAGTTGGCGAGCTTCTCGGCTGCGACAATACCAGCGGTTCCACCTCCAGCTACAATGTAGTCGTAGGTGGTGTTGCGGGTGGTCGTGGCATTGTCGCGGGCGTAAATGCGAGCGGCGGCCGTCTCGCCCAGCGCCAGAAGCGCGGAGCTCAGAGTAATGAACTTCATGATGCCGGATGACGATGCAAAGAAAGGAATGGCAAGACACTCAACCAAGAGCTTGAGGAAAAAACCAACGTCATGATGTTGGCTTACACCTTAAATATGTGAACGATTGATAAGATGAGATTGATAATCTTATTCAAGTACCTTGTCTCGGTACTGGGAAACACTCCGCAGAACCGGAGGGTGCTAACTAGGAAAGGCAACGATGGCACCTGTTCTGTGGATCTGATAATATAAGCATACTCTAGTGTGGAGGCCCTACACGAGAGCCCAGTGAATCAGGCAACTGGACGCGGACGATCGCGGGAAAACTTTGTCGTTTCTTGGTCGTGTATTGTCTTGGCTGACTGCCCCAATGCCTCGCGTAAAAATGCCTCATATTCGGACCGTCGCCGAATCAGTACGGCTACGTGGAGAAAGGCGGTGCAAGACGGAGCCCGTGATCAATCAGAATTCAAGCAGGCCGGGTAATCGAACTCCCAACGAGCTGAGCCATGTCGTCAAATCTTGCTCTACCCAGTCTGCTGCAGGCCGCTGCTCGGGAACATGGTCCTGCGTAGCCATATGCAGGCACGCGTGACGCCGGAGCGGTCAACTTGAATGGCCCAAGAAGCCCATCGAGCTTGACCGGGCTGACTTAAGAATGACATGCTGGCAATAGCAGTGGACATAAGAGTGTTTATGGTTGCCAAGGCCGAGTTCCAGACTTTAGCGACTGACACATTTTCAAGACCTTCCGATGACAGGTTACCAACCTCAAATGACCCACTAAGCACAGCCTTAAGGATGTGACCTTCCTTAAATTTCGCCCCCGCGGCTTCCGTTCATGCGTCTCCGACGTCGCTGAAGGATGTGAAAAGCTTCCGATGAGAAAAAGGACATTGGAGTTGAAAGGAGAACTTTCTGGCGCTAGTCCGCATAAAGGAGGTTGCGTTGGGAGTTGCGTCAATGCCCCTTCTTGGAAGTAAGGTCTTCGTGGACGAACTTGATTGTTAAAAAGAGTGGATACTCATCGACATCAACTCAAAGCAGAAGCTACGGTAAAGGTTTAAAATGTCAATATGGTGTTCATGTTGTGCCCAGAGCTGGTACTATGGCACCTGGTCTGTTTGGCCTGTTCAAACAGGACGGCAAACACAGCTCACGAAACGATATTCAGGCAAGCAAGGCAACAGACTGCTACGGCTGAACCAGCCCCAGTTGACCCACGTTTGCCATTCCACACGAGATTTCATCCTCGCAGTTGCACACATTGCAGTTTGGATATTAGAACTCGCCAAACCACGGTGAGCAAATCTCCCTTTTAAAGCAACCTGATTCCATGAATTTACTGTAGATCGATCGAATGTCGTAGTCTGGAGGCCGACTCCCATGTTCAATATTGAATGCGACGTCATTCCCCTGGTCGATCTGATGTTACAGATGCCAAGTTTCCTACCAACTCGAAGCAGGGGTGGCGGCGTCGCATTACTTCGGCCCCCAAATGAACACCGCGACTCTGTGCATGATGACACATCGGTTGAGACCTCCAAAATTGTGTTCTTGCTTACATGCTTTGCAATCGAGAGCTATTTGAAATTCCTACAAAATCAGTCTCAAGACCAAAGAGGAAGATAACAGCAGCTCATAAGAGCGAATTCTCCGAATCGCCGTCAGGACTCTTCTGGAAGAAGCTAGCAAGCGGATTCGAACAAATAGGGAGCAGCTTGGCTATATATAGAGCACAGATAACACATCACATAGAGTAGGCAGATTTCAGTGTTCCATCTTTTGACCCCCAACTCCAATTGGCCTCTGTGAGCCTTCACGCTGTGTTGCAAACCTATTGGTGGGCGCGTAGCCTTGGAGCGCCGTAACTATGACTTTTGGAAACCGCGCTTCTTTCCGCAGGTACACGAGTGATGAGTGAACCCTCTTGTCGGGTGTGCTTACAAGAATTCTGGCTTTTAGAATCATTATATTACGGCGAGAAACTTAAGTTCGAAATCCTTTTACCCAATCAAGGTAAATCAAGATCATATCGCATGGCTTCAAAACTCAACCTTTGAGTTTCATGTTACTCGCAATATGTCTTTCATTAGGTTCATGATTTCAACTCCGATGCATGTTCTATTTCTCATGATGCTTGTCTTCTTGTTTCTGTGAAACTACAGATACCTGAGTCCTGACGACAATCCCTCGCTCATAGTCAGAGCTACCTTTGCTCTCAGCATCATGACTCGATACCGTATCCCCAGAAGCCACCTTGCAAGTCAGATCGACCTCATCATCCTCAAGTCTTGTATGACCCGCCTGGCTTCGGCTCAGACCAAAGCCCCCCACACTTGCTCTTGCAAGATGACTGCCGTGAGCGTTGCGGCTGCGTTGCCCCCCGTTACCTGAGATACCACCGCTACGTTCACCTGCGTACGGATAGGATGGACTCTTCGAGGACTTGTTCCGACCCATGCGGAACAACGGGGCGAATGTTGGTAAGCAAGCGGAGATGATGGCGACGGAAGGCTCAAGGCTGGACCAGGCAAAGGAGGGACCCATCCACCATGTGACGTCGATGTTCTGGAACAAGCCATTGAGGTAGTAAATACGCACGACACTTGCAACGCAAACGCTGTAATCACCTGTCAGCATACATATCATTTCAGGCTGGAAGTGAGGAGAACATACAAGCCGCCCAGAAGCATGATACCAATTATGGAAGTCTTAGTCCGCTTGTTCATATGCAGTCTCCAGATACGAGGCACGGGTACCAGCAATATGACGATGTCGTTGAACATGTTGACGATGCCTAGAAGAAGGAAGAACAAGCTGACATTGATGCAGCTTCCCTTCTCCCCCAGATATTGAGTCCAGTAGAATGATACCGGACTGCAGGCACAGGCCATGGTAATCCAAAGGATGAATGGATACGTACTGGTAAGAAAGGTCGCGGTCCAGAACATTATCGAGTACATCTGACCTAGGCCAGTCTTGGAATGAAAAAGACGACGGTAGAGAAGAAGGATGCTAACTTTTGTCGAGGTGACGGCGGTTACGTACACGTAGGGCTCGGCATATACGATCTGATCAGGGATCAATGTCAGTGACCTGAATGATGAATGATGACAAACAAAGCCTGCCCCAGCATACCTTCAATAACGTCACGAAACGCGAGATGTTGCTCGACCAGACGTGTTCTCCGGCGCCATAGCTCCCGGCTTTTCATGAGGTGTTAGATGGTTCTTGTGTCGCGTGATCTCATGAATGGAAAAGAGTTATCTGGCCTTATGTACTCACCCAAGATGGTCATAAACGTCGTCGCTGCACATAAGAACTAGAATGGCAAGGAAAAGCGGTCAATATCTTCCACCGGATTTCTCAGAACAGGGGCAAAGTCCAACTTACAACGCTGAGAAAGATTGCCCAATCATCGTACCAAAGTTTCGACCCCTTGACGCAGCGCACGTAAAAGCGAAGCGCGACTGATGCGGCCGCAAGGCCCAGAACGATGCATACCGCAACGTTGTAAGAGGTCACGATTTGCTCATCTAAGTCGAGTCCCGCCGGCGACTCTCCAAAGATAGCCACGATATTTGGGTCGACGGTCATGCTGGCATGATCTGTGAAGAGTTTGTCGAGTGGCAAGTTCTCCTCGCCAAGGGAGAAACGGAAGACGGGGAGAAAAGGGGAGCCTCACAATGACATTTGAGCGGAATGCTAGAGGGGAAAGAAGCCAACCAAAATTCTCCGCTTACCACAACGTTTTAGCGAAGATCTGAGTCGCTCTTAAGCCAACCCGCGCTTCCCCATGATTGTGGCTGGCTGTACCGACACGGAAGCTCCGAGTTGACACAAAATAATTCTGTTCATTCCACGTTGCATTTCAGCTTCGCCTCTTTCCTGTATAACTTCACAAAAGTCTTCCATTGCCTCGGTTGTCTCAAGGACTTTTGCAAGACATGTTGGCGCTAGACCAGGGGGCTAGCACTTGCGTGTATGTTTGCTTCGCGTTCACAAGGGTAGCGGACAGAAATATTCGTTGGCAAACATCCAACAGTAGTACGATTCTGCAATAAGGTAGAAAGATCTTCAGCTGTGCCGCATGCACATTACGATACCGAAGTCTCGGACACCTTTTAGCCCTTGGAGGCCGAGACGACCTGGTTGTTGCCGGAGAAATTTGCTAGATAAGTAGAATGGTTGATTGAGCCGTTGGACAAAGACTCAGGGCCTTGTTGGGGCAGCATCCGAACAAGTATTCTTCCCGTGAAGACGATCATGCCTTCTTCGTGTTGGCAGGTTCTCGGATTCCCACCTTTTCAGCGGTAGTAAACTGTCACTCTTTCCTGTCTGAGGCTGTTCCCACAGAAGTCGGGATATCCGCGAGAACCCGAGCCTGGATGAGAGCCACCTTCATCTTCCAGCGGGAAGGATGCGACTGTCTGTGCAAGTATTCTCCACTTGTCTCAATGGAGTTCCTTTCAGGCCATCCATGAGAAAGCGGCCCAATCGCGTCAGCCGATTTCAACGGCGAAGAACCAACACAACACCAACGGCTTATTACCAGGCATTTCCAGGGTCCACATATCATCCAACACTCGCCTGAAGAGTGCATTATCTCCTTTAGCGTATCGCAACAGGCAAGAAGTCCGAGTTTTCAGAAACACACCGAGGCGAATATGCGTCCTAGGAAGCTTCCGCGGTGCCCATCTGCAAGCCTCCCGGTATGGTCAGCACCTTCTTGTAACGGTCTGCTCGATGCCGGGGCCCTTGCTTCTCGGCACGGCGGGAAGCCGGAGAGCAACTCGCACTCACCACTAACAGGTCCAACACAACTACCATGCGTACCGACAAGTGTCGAGCTGCAAAAACTCCACTTATCATTACGTTTAAGAGAGTGAATTCGCAAGCATCGACAGGCCCAATTGCGCTAGCAACGGTCTAGATATCCAGAAGTCATCTTCGACAAGCCGGTTCAGGCACGCTGCCATGTGAATCACGCTCTCAAAGCCCGAAAACCCGAGCCCTTGTCAAGGGATATCGCGACCAGACTGTCATCCTCGAAGGTCGATCGGCATGGAGTCCCTTTTCATAATGAGCAAACAACGGAGGAACGAGGCATTTGCCTGTTCGGGATAGCGAAGACGTACAGCTTGTAATCACATTTCAACTAGAGTGCAGCGATTGAGACGCTGCAATCTGGCCGGGCCTGAAGATGTTGGTTCCCCTGAACCGCATGTACTACGCCACCCGAGCTGCAGAATCGCGACCAGGTCGGCAGAGACTATCATACGAGCGACGGAAAATTCCTTTGGCATCGATGTTACAGTTAAGATGATAGACCAGCGATGAGAGCTCACTTCTTCAAAAGCCCTTCGTCCCATGCTCTCCAGAGACATCTGAGCTATCTTGTCTCTGATCATACTTTACACTCTGGGTCTTGTAGACATCTCATACTATTTTTAAGTTCTGAGTTCTTTCTGAATTTCTCAACATGGCACCGGGACTCACTGAGCTTAGTCTGGTGAACGATGCCCAGCCTCTCCCTGAGAAGATTGTCTCGACCACAACAGCCACGGAGATCCCCTCGCCGACTGAGACGAAGCTCGACCTTGCCCCTCCCCTTCTCCCCGTCGAGCAGATCGGCCCCAAAGGATGGATTCGCTGCATCTATCACTTTGAGCTGTCCGACAACTACGATGCCGACCGCCTTACACACATCCTGAAGACTGCCTACAAGGCCATGAAGGATCGTGTCCCTATCGCCGGGTGTGAGGTCGTGCCCCTTGAGGACTCCAAGCAAGCAGGTCTTCTCAAGCTCCGCCACTACGGTGACGAGATTGAGGACTTCCTTGCTAAGGACCTCCGTGGCGATGAGACCTCGCCTACCTTCGCTGAGCTCAAGGCCCGCGGGTTCCCTTCTTCGGCACTCCTCCCTGAGAAGGTCTGCCGTCGTGGATTGGGTGGCGAATGGCCTCAGGCTGGTGACAGGCTGAACGTCACATGGATGCAAGCCAACTTCATCAGGGGAGGTCTCCTTCTCAACATGCTCTTCCTACATGCCTATGCAGACGGCACAACGGCCTACAAGTTCACGGAGCTCCTCGCTGAGGAAGTCCGACGCCTGCAAGGCATCCCAATTACCCGCCCGGCCGAGGTCCCCGTAGAGGACAGAGTCAAGGTGATGAAGTCCACCGGCGCCCAGCCCGGCCGTCCGGAAGACCATGCAGAATACATCGAGCTCCCCTTCACTCCCCCTGGTGTGCCACCCAAGCTCGCCTCAGACATCCACCATGGCCACGTATGGTACTTCTCTCCCTCTGCCCTCGCTGCCCTCAAGGCCGATGCATCCCCTGCCAACGCCAAGCTCTTCAGGGGTCGAGAAGGCATTCCAGAGTACATCACCACCAACGACGCTTTGTCGGCGCTTATCTGGCGCGCGACAATGTCGGCACAGCACAGCACCAAGATCCGCCCCGTCTCCGAAGACCCGACCCCTTCGCCCTCGGTGATGGGCATCGCTCTCGATGCGCGCCGGAGAGTGGGCGTGCCGGTGCACAAGCACACCATCGGTAACATCCTTGGTTTCGCACCGGCCGTTCTCGATGTTCGTGAGGTTGTGTCCCCGGAAAGCGAAGCAACGCTCGCGGACCTGGCCATCTGCGTCCGCCGCGCCGTAGCCAAGACTGAGGATGTCTACCTTGACAGCCTCAATGCTCTGGTCGAGAGGCTCCAGGATGTGACTAGGCTCGCGCCGACCATGTTCCTTGACATGCCTGGTAACCATATGCTGCAGTCATCATGGCGCGAGTTCCCTTTCTACAATATCGAATGGGGCTCTGCATTCGGTGAGAAAATCCTGGCTGTCCGCCCGCCATCTGTAGGTGTAACGCACACGATGCAGATTGTGCTGCCGGACCCGAAGAAGGGCGGCATCGAGGTTTTTGTGGGTGTTGAGCATGAGGCAATGGAGAGGCTATTGAATGATCCAGTTTGGAGAAAATATGCCCAGGCTCCCGAAGGCCTGTAAGCGTTGGCTTTGTATAATATGTACGTATCGTTCAAATGGACTAGGTATCACCATGTTGGGGGTGCTAATGATGGTTTCAATGAAGAATTGCCTTTGCCAAGGATCTAGCTCCCATGCACCCCGCAAGTGTATTTCCAATGCCAATTTTTTGGGGGCGCTATTTTGTGAAAGAGGCAGAAGTTCATGATGCCGGATTTCCGTGTTCTCCATAAATCGGATTCTCGTCAATTCTGGATCTCGGTATTCAGCCACGGAGATCTCCCGGCATCTGCCATCTACAAGCTGACAACCAGCTGCGACCAATCAAAGCGCCTAAATCGTTAGCTAAACTGCCTGAAATGTAACATCTCCATTTCCCGAAAGTCGATGACGTCCCGAAAGTGAAATAGCTACTCCGCAGCCGACCACCACATTTGCCAGGAACTATCGCAAAACCGTAAAACGCGTGACGTCAAGCTTGCGATACTGAAGCTTTGTCCGCTAAGAATGAGGGGGGAACATAAGTAGGCGGGTGGCCGGACAAAGCCATTTTATTGTGAAAAGGGCAATCTCAACATACAGCACGAAAATGGTCGACTCGAAGAAGCCTGTTCTCGCCGTCATCGGCTCCGGCTGGGGCGGCTTCACCCTGACCCAAAAGATTGACCTTTCGAAATACACCGTCAAGGTGATATCGCCTATTCGCACGATCCAGTACACCCCGCTCCTCGCCAGCGCGGCATGCGGCCTCTTCAACTTTCGCATGGCGGAGGAGCCCGTCCGCCGTAAAAGCCGGACGGACATGAGCTACTACAAGGCCTTCGCCGAGGACATCGACTTTGAGAAGCGGGTCATCCGGTGCAAGTCCGACACGCACATCAAGGGCGATGACGAGGAGCCCGAGTTCTTCGACGTGGAGTACGACAAGCTGTGCATCGCGCCGGGGTGCGATATCCAGGACTTTGGAACGCCCGGTGCGAGCAAGCATGCTTTCTTTCTGAAGACGACGAACGATGCGCGGTTGATTCAGCAGAGGATCTTGGAGATTATGGACAAGGCGTCGCTGCCGACGACGACGGAGCAGGAGCAGAGAGATCTTTTGAGTATCAGGATTGTGGGCGGCGGGGCGATTGGGATCGAGGCGGCCGCGGAGTTGTGGGATTTGTGGTTTGAGGAGATGAGGTTCTTGTTCCCCCAGTTGGATGGGAAGTTGACGATCACGATCCATGATGTCGCGCCTTCGATTTTGTCGACATTTGATGCCAGATTGAGCGAGTACGCGACACAGAGTTTGGAGGGGAAGCAAGTTGCGCTCAAGACGTGTTCGCACATTTCATCGGTGGAGCCTGATGGAATTATCACGAAAGAGGATGGGAGGTTGCCTTCAGGCCTGATCATTTGGGCTACAGGGAACAAGGCAAGCTCGCTGGTGCAGAAGCTGGATGTCAAGAAGCCCGAACACGGACTACCAAGGATTCTGACGGACAAGTACTTGAGGGTTTTGCGGCCTGATGGGAGTCCAATGAAGGATGTGTACGCGTTGGGGGATGCAGCCGACATTGATGGGGTGTCACTGCCTACTCTGGCTGAGGTGGCGTTGCAGAAGGGAGAATATCTCACCACGACATTGAACGGAAGGGAAGAAGACGTGAAGCCTTTTGGTTACAAGCAGAGAGTTTTACTGGCTTACTTGGGACGCCACGATGGTATCATTGGAGGGCGACAAGAGTGGACTGGCATGAGTGCTTGGCTGGCATGGAGGTCCGGCAGTTTGGGTTGGACGAGAAGCTGGAGGAGGAAAATCATGATTATGATCAGCTGGATATTCGTCTGGCTGGGTGGAAGAGACATTGTAAGACCGTAAACGAAATGCAAATAGTGTTTGTTTGATGGATACAGCGGGAAATGACAATATCTCAACCGAGCTGCTCAATCATTGACATGAAATAATTGGATAAATCAATTATTGACGTGACGCCCAATCTCAGTACAGCGAGAAGCTGTGCGAATGTCATGAATTTTCTCCCGCCGCAAACATGTGCATATAAAACGCCGCCAACGTTTGTGATCCGGTACTGCTTAAACGCTGTGCCTAGAGAGGCTACATGTCAAGAGCCATGGGACTCCATGTAGCTAGTATCCTTTGCCTCGTCTAACCGCAATGCATTGCGGAAGCTCTCTGTGGTGATTACCACACTCTTTCTTTTCTGCACTGTCCAGTGAAAACTTCTAAAGTCACCCTCAAAGTCTTTTCTTCCATTCGAGGTGAGCCTACATGCCTCTGAGTCGCAGTAAACCAGGGCAGCAGATCACATCTACAGTGGAGCCTCAGGAAAATCACCGAAACCATTTCTATGGCACTATGGATGTGGTCTGATTCCATGAATTCAGTCGTCGGCAAGTCATGCACAGCTAGCCACGAAGTGCCGCTATGCGCCGAGCTGGAATTTCCCACTCCAATGTTTCTCAGTATACGGCAATTGGTAATTAGAAAGGGTCTTCAATTGAGCTGTTGCAAGGAGTCAAGGACCCGAAAGCAGGTTGCGCCACGGTTAATGTAAGGCTGATGTCGCAAACGGCAAACCATCGCACGTGTGACTGTTGTTCCGTGGTGAGACACAACTAGCGGCAAGTCCAGCCGTATTTGAACCAGCCAGTGACCGCGTCTAACTAACCGAAAATAAGGGCCAAGACCGAGCTGGATTACAGTGGCTAGCTGGACTTGCCTTCGGTGAATGAGATGGGGTAGCTAGGTCATACGACTTTGCGAATTTTGGTTGCAACCTTCGTTCGACTTCACTAAGGTTTAAGCGTGTGTGATGAGCCAGTTTCAAGCAGACATGAGGCGACTAAGTGGGCAAATAGAAACTGTTTTCAACACGGCAGTGTGAAGAGTACCAATTATTTATCTCAGACGACTGATAGTCTAACAAGTCGAAAAGAGTATAAGTATATCCGTTCAGTCTCTAGGATGTGGTTCTCAAATTCAAAAAGGTGTATCAATACATTTGACTCTCTGGAACAATTTGAAGCAGCACATTTCGGAAGTTGACCAACTCCTGATCACTCCAATACTCTTTTAGCCATGGCTATTGATTCATTCTCTCTATCTCGGAAGTCCACGAGCAGCTGGCGATTGCCAATCTCGATCGTCTTGTCCGGCACGAACCTCCGTCTCGCCCAGACAATTCCCTCATCGATAACAAGGAGCTTTGCAACATCACACTCCGAATCCTAGAAGGATGGAGTTCCAATAACACTACGAGCATCAACACTTCAATTGCATCGCAAGTTTTCAATGGGCAAAGTAACATCTCATGGCCTATCGCATTTCTTCCTTTCATGGAGAGCATGGGCATGTACCTTCGCGATTACAGTCTGCTTGACGAGGCTTGGCAGGAATATCGCGCCTACAAAGCTAATGGATCAAACGACGAAATCAGTCTTAAGCGTTGCGTCAAAACATACCATGCCGCATATGATCCGATCAGGAAGCTAGCCCAATTTTGGGGCTTGGAATTCGTGCCTCTCTGCGATTTGCTTCATACCCCGCCGGACGGCCAACCTCATTGGGATGGACCATATTGCGGCGCTTTCTACACAACAAACGCTCAGAAAAACAGCCCGTTTGTCGGAATTGCCTTCAAAGTCACCAATCCCACAAACCTACGAGACATCAAGGTTGACTACAACTACCAACTCACCAGCGTTGGACAGCATCTTGGCGGGGCTCCCACGAGAGTGTCCCTTGGTGTCTTCACTGCTCTTTTCTCCCGTTTCGAAGACATAGAAGACATTGCGTATGATTACATAGTCGCTGCACTCACCAAGTGCGTGTCGACCATACCTGGGCGCTCTGATACCAACATCGTCAAGGCTCATGTAACCGGACATTCCTTGGGAGGCTCCTACTCTTCACTATTCTACACCCAATTTTTCCAGGATGGCGGAAAGATCCCGGTCAACGTTGGAGATGAGTACACATTCGGTGCTCCCCGGGTTGGGAACGAGGAGTGGGCAACTTACAATAACACCAATTTCGGCCCGCCGTCTAATTCACAGTCTTGGAGAGTGGTAAGTGACCAGGATCTGGTTCCGCAGATTCCAGCCACCAGTCTCAGACCTACAGAATTAGATTTCTATCATATCAACAAGGGCATGAAGATATTCAACAACAGTGTACCACAGCCCATCCCCACCGAAATTGGACTCCCCCCTCCGCCCCCTGTCCAATTCAAGAGTCTGGCCGCTTTAATCAAGGCTGTCAAAGATTCGACCTTTCACTGTGAGTAATACCGAGAACTTCGTGTCTCGCAAATTATATTGACATATTTGGAAATCAAGTACCGAAGTCCTACTACGACTCGATGGTTTATGCGATCAACAACACCAAGTAGCCACTTGTGCGAACGGTCAAGAATCGAGATGGTGTAGCCACCACCAAGTACCGAACACACTGCTCTCTAATTTGATGCTCTCTGATTGTTGGTTATTGTTTGGGGAATGCGTAGTCGCGCGGAAATAAGAAAAGAAGAACAAGAACGGAGGGGGAAAAAAAGGCAAACAACATGCGGTCAACTTACATCAGCGTTTATAATCTGAGCATGTGCCCCCGGTTAGGCTTCTTGTTTCTTGACTGGAGAGAAGCGTCTTTTGGGGCCACTTTCGTTTTACCATCTGCGGAAATCACTCTTTCTTTTTACTAGGTAGTCTGGTTTTGAGTCTAGGCTCCCGTAATGTCTAATCAATCACACACATTCCTTTGAAACTGCTACTCAATCACCCTCGAAAGGGTTCTCTATCGACCGAGAGTCAAACGCGCAGAGTAGTCATCTCCTTCCCATTTGCTCAGTTCATGACATGATAGTCTTACCTTAGCTACGAATATAGCAGCTATATGCGCCCCGTAAACATATCCCTATGGACTGACCCCTCTATCTTGATATCCTAGCAATTCGCGCAGGGACTCTTACACCGTTGGACTGCTCAAACTGGCAGTGACATTGTGACTAGCTAGGACCACTTCATGAAATCAGATCGTTGTGGCTGCTTAGTATAGAGCATCACTACTAGCCGAGTACTTTCATAGAACCAGAGATGGCCGATACTGCGAGTACGCCACTGTGACGGGAAACTCAGGGACTCATGACACAGCACCTAGAGGGCCTCCTTGGCCATTCGACGCGTTCAGCTTTTAAGCCTGTCCATTACTGGTCACATTGTCTGCAAGGAAAACAAATGTCCAGCGGGCATGTGGCCTTTCAATTGACACCAGGCAATGGGTGCTGGCGAGCAGCACTATATTGTGAGCTTACAGCCCAGGCGTCCAGCCCTGCGTTGGCTTTGAAGTGGATATGGGTTCTTACTATACCTTATGAAAGGGTGCGAAGATGAAAGTTTTGATTTGATCAAGCAGAATTTGCTTGGTCGCCCCTGCCATGACCAAGGGCATACCGCTGACGGAAACCGCTAGCTCAATGATGCCAGTCTCCATTAACCGTGGTCTTGGTCTCAGCAGAATGCCACGATGCAATATTTTAGCTCCGTTTTCAGTTCTGCTGGGAATAAACTGGCAGAACCGCATTCCAGAGACGACAGGCACCGGCGAGGGCGTTTCTGAAGTAAGCCGCGGACTTGCGAAGAGAACACGAGCTGCTAAGACAACACAACGGCCGGCATTTTTAGATGCCACATAACCCCATAGCGGTCTGACTTCATTCGGCATTGCTGCAAGAGCAAACCAATTTCGGTGCGCATCTTTAAAATGGCGTTCATCATTCGTACTTATACTCTTGGACAGACCGATTCCAAACGTCGAATTTCTTTAGGTGGCCGGCAGTGGCTCACGGTAGACTGTAGACATTCTGAGATCACAAGTATAAAAGGGGTAGCGAACAGTATCACAATCGCCAGACAATGGCTTAAAATCATCATCAGAGTGATTGGAAGCACAGTCCGACGTGATTCGTCGCCTTGTGATAGGGCTTTCCTGGTTCACAGCAGTTGGGTTGTCCGCCAGGTTCGTCAGCAACAAGACATCCTCAAGTTGTCTGTGGTCTCTGGGATGGTCTGTCTCTTGGCAGGTACTGGCGGGTATTGAACCAGAATATCCCGTTGACGTGGGATCGACGACAGGAAGACACCACAGTTTCCCACCTAATTCGTAAGGTTTGAGTACAACCTGTGTTCTGGGTCCACGTTTTTAGGCACCGTTCTGCTTCAGATGCGATTGTTTGTAGAAGCACACTCCCTGGGGCTTCGACTGTTTTTATACCGCCCAATCTTCGGACATCACTGGAAGCAGGGTTGTTACGCAAGGTCTAATTATGGCACGAGCGGTATCAGCATCTTCAACGGATGGACGAGCCCAAGGACGGTCGTCGCCCAGTTGCGGCTCAAAAAAACGCTCAGTCGATCTGCCACACGGCTTCGCACAGCCAATGGGCAGGTGCTTGCTGCTTACGGACGTGCCCTGGGTATCTTTTCGTCATAAGGTTCTGACATTGAAGCCACCCACCGCACCGCGTGCTGCAGGTCTCGTGTAGCACACGGGGCATGTGCGGGGGAGCTGCCGGGGGTGAGAGCTGCGTGCGCGCCCAATCAGAACGTCACATCATGAGCGAAGAGCTCTCCGCACAAGCAAACCACGCGGGAGTGACGGCCGCGGACCCCACCACAAATCGGTCTCGGGTCGCACCGGTCACGCGTCGAAGAGTGCCAGGCCGTTGGAGGTGCGTAAGTCGGTGCAGGTTACACTGATCGACCCGAGGGATACGAATAAGAGCAGTGCAACCCTCGTTTGAATTTTGCCTGCAAGGACTTCGTGAATGGCGTCTTTCGATGGACGGCTTCTCCGCGCGCTGTCTTTGGTGATATCAGAGCGGAGCAGTGGGACCTCGGTTCTCACCGCCGGAGGAGGACTCGACTCGCAGTCCTGGAGGAGCGATTTGATATTTGCGCAAGGACCGGAGTGGTGGGGGCTCGAGGACTCCAAATGTTTAGCGCATTGATCGGCTCGGGAAGCAGGTGCGACCGGCGAGGGGAGCTCGGTCTCGAGAGGCACCTGGCATTAAAAAGCTCCCGCCGCCCCCCTCATTAGCGTTGCGTCATGAACAACAAGCTTCTTGCGCCATTATATCCGGAAATCTTCTTTGTCTGAAGCCGCCGTTAGTGTACCAAAAGAGCAACAACTCCACGAGGGGCAGAACCTTAGAGCAAGCAACGGTCAACCGGCGGCGCCCAACACTAACTAACCCATGATGCTGGAATCATGGACTGCCAAACTCGTCTTCGGCCTAGTGGCGGCCGCGGTGCTGTACCTCTGGAGGATCAATTGGGCCATGTCGAATACCCCGCCTGAGGCTCAGCGGGTGTCGCCGGATCGATGGACGCCAGACCGAGTTAAGCGCGTCTTTGAACGCATGGAGAAGCAGCCCATCGACTGGACACCACACTTACCCCCAAAGCTGGATAGACGCTATGTTATTGTTGGCGGAGCTGGTACGATGGCCCCTTTGATGATACCAATCTGATTGCGCTGACCGTCTTTGTCACAGGCTTGGTTGGAGGACAACTTGCGATTCAGCTGATTGCGCGCGGTCATCCCCCCGAGGCGATCCGTATCATCGACTTCCGCAAGCCCTTACGCGATGATATGAGCGAAGGCCCCGTGTCGCAGGTCGATTTCGCCCAGGCTGACATATCCTCAGAGTCAGCAACCTCTGCTGCGTTTGCAAAGCCGTGGCCTGAGTCTGTCGCTCAGCTCCCTCTGACAGTGTTTCACACTGCCGCCGTCATCCGCCCGTCTGAGCGTAGCCCAATGGTGTACGACCGCTGCTCCCGCGTCAACACGACTGGTGCCGCTCACGTTCTTGCTGCCGCAAAGGCCTCCGGCGCCGGCGTCTTCATCTTCACGTCGTCGTGCAGTGTTGCTCTGAAGCCCGTCAATTTCTTCAACTCGCCCTTCAAACAGTGGCCGGCGAACTTCGTGCAGGTGCTGAATGAGTTGGACTTTTGGAAACCTCTGCGTCCTCATGGCGAGTTCTTCGCCAACTACGCCAGGAGCAAGGCAGAGGCAGAGCGCCTCATCTGCGGTGCCAATGACATACCGGAAGACCCGCTGCAGGATGGAGGCTTCCGTACCGGCGCGATCCGACCTGGAAACGTCATTTACGGCCACAAGGATGATTACCTCATCGGCACAACTTTGAGAATGGCCAGCTTCCCGACCTTCACGGCGCCCTTCGTGCAGAATTGGGTGCATGGAGCCAATGTTGCGCTGGCTCATCTGCAATATGAAGCTGCTCTCCTCGGACCTCACGCGCACAAGGTGGCAGCGCGTCCATTCTTGGTGACTGACGGAGGGGCGCCTCCCACGTTCGAAGACTTTTACACACTCATCCGATCAGTGAGCGTGACGCCATTCCACGTCCAGTACCCCCCGCCTGTGCTTTTGCTGCTTCTCGCCCACTGTATCGAGGCGTACTGTTTGCTGCTTTGGCACGTACCAGTGCTGCAGAAGATATTCTCGGAACCGAGTATGCCGCTATACATGATGCAGCCGGCGAGTATAGCTGGCTCCGTCACTGCGCTGATCAACGATGCGGATGCGCGGAGGCGAGTGGAAGACGGCGGCCTGGGATATCAAGCCAAATGCACCAGCATGGAAGGGCAGTGTATGCAGCTGGTGGCTTGGAATCGATGGGTGCGCAGCGGAGGCGAGGAAGTCAGGAATGAGAAGGGCCTCGTGAAGGACACCCTCGAAGTCGGTTTAGAACCGGTTGCGAGGAGAGCATGAGACATGATTTTGCATGTGCCCGGTATGTAGAGGATAGATCTGCACACGAAGCCAAAAGTGGGAAGGCGAGCGTATTTGTCAAATAGAATAGAGAATCTCTCGAGGTTGCGAGTGCCTGTCAATGTGTTCTCCATCGCAGAAGGTGTCACGGCAACAGAGGCCGGCACAAGCCGCATATGTCGGATGGCGACGTCGGAAGATTTGTTGCATGAGGTATTTGCTCCAGAAACGCGACTGGTTGTTGATTGGACGACGAGTGACATCTTGGTGCAGGGCGGGTATCCGGAACCTCAGATCCACGTCCGGGCTCCACAGTCCCGGCCCGCCAAGTTGACGGCGTTGGGGGCTGCTGCATGGCGTGTGGAAGATCCCTTCTGGATCTATGACGATGGAATTTTCCACAATCCCATGTCAAGACGGTTGTGCGTCCGAAGCCGTCGCTTCCTCAGACTTCGGTGCCTGTTGTGCTGCTGGGGAAGACCTGGGAAGTACTTGTTCCATTGAGTTTTTTGAGGGCGCGAGTTATTGAGGTAGAATAGAGAAAGTCGCGCAAGCTGCGCCTCCCATCACGCCGCGCATCTATCCAAAGTAAAAAGACTTGGCACGATGCGGGCTGGTGCGTTCGTAAGCTTCGTGGCGGGGTTGTTGGCGGCGACGTCAGCAACCCTCACGGTGTGGCAGAGTTCGTATCGGCAGCCTCGTGCAGGTCTAGCCCTCGTCTGCGAACAGAATCCGACGAAACTGCAGCAGTACACACACCACTTTTTCTTCGGGAGGTTGGTTGGACGGTTTCGTACTGGTTGGATGAAAAGGCAGCTAGACAATGCGGAGAATCTGTATGTACGGCGCAGGCAGGCCCGAATGGTTGCTGGGGATGGCTCACTAGAGAGACTTTGGGGCTGGGCGGGCAAAAAGGCCAATGAGACATTGGCTGTTGGCCGCATACCTCTGGTCAACTGGAATTCAACCAGGAATTAATGTCGCATGAGCACGAGGAGCTCCATATTGGGCAGACAACCAGCCTCTCGGGAAATCGAAGCCGGTTCAATGCTTTCGGAGCCGTCGTTGCCGCGGGATATCAAATCGAAGAAAGACAAAAGTGATAACCGTCAGACGATTTCGGGCACACCAACCCCTCACGGAGCAACGGCGGGCAAAGAAAAACGGCTCCAGGATGTTGTTGATGACGATCGGTGGAAAGCTCGGCATGCAATTGGCCGTCATGATTGGACCAAGAGCTCGTGGTAGCTCCGCGCCCAGGACCGTGGGAGGCAGCTCACCGTGGTGTAGCGTGTGCAGGTAGCGTGTGCCACGAACGGTGGTACCCACGGCGGTACTACTGCAGCAGCGTGCTTGCAGGCTTGGGCCTGTAGGTGGACTGCTGGATGTCCTGTATTGTTCTTTCTGACTGGCCGCTTAGCCGATTTGAGAACGTCTTGTCTTGATTTCATCCCCGGTTTTGGTAGGGGAGAGGCGGCCTCTTTGACAACGCAGATTACCAGTTGGTGATGGCGCTTGCAACGGCGCTGGAGCTTTGGGCAGGAACGTCCGTCCGTCGGCCGATAGGTGGTGGATGCCACCTCAGGGCTAGCGTAGCGTACCAACTCCGCAGTATCCGTCCTAGTAGAGAGTAGTTTCTTCTAGGTGCCAAGATGAGCAGCGATAAGGCACGGCAAGGAAAGAAAAATAAACTGGAGCTGGTGCCGGGTTCGACCGCAAAAGCCAGTGCTTAGCAAGCAGCGGGCATCGGTTTGCGGAGGCCAATGGCATCTGCCGTGCGTTATGGTTGTATGCTTATGAGCCTGGGGTGGTGATTATCCGTAGGGTGATTGCATTGCAAGAGATGTTTGAAAGCAAGGGGCCGCCAACAGAAACACAGAATGGCACTGGGATGCGGCAGGGGGCCAAATGAGCCAGCCCTGGAGAGCAGCGGCCAGAGACTGCCAAGAGCGAGAATGAGGAGGTTGTGATGTGAGAAGGGGTTGGTGAGGGCGAGGACTGTTTCGAAAGATGAGACGCTGTGTCTGCCAGAGTGGTAGGTGATGGCGATGGTACGGCACTGTGAAGTGCAAGTGCGGAGGAGGTTGTGTTGGCCGATGGTTGGAGTTGTGTTGTGCATGTGTCTTGTGTATTCGTCAGTGATGGTTCAGGTTGAGCACTGAACGCAGTTGAGTGCCCACTGAGGGGTCAGCACCAGTGTTCAGTGGGCGAGTCCACTGTTGGACAGGAACGACGACGGGTTTAAGGCGGAGGACAAGAGCCTAGCGGTCCACAAGGTGCAGTGGGTTGGGCCACTTTTTGCTGGGCGCGTAAGAAAAGTCATCGATGATCTGAGCCTGAGAGGGTTGTGTTCGGGTTCCTACCGGCAGTCTGGAGGAAACTCCGAGGAGAAGAGATGGGCGCGGTTCCATCCAAGGTTGAGAAGAAGAACAAGCAACAACGGACGCGACGGCACCACTGCAACAGGGAAATGGATTGCGTCCAGTTGATTGGCAATAGATACCCATGTCCCCACACGCTGCGGTCTCCCGGGCCACGGCAACATCCCAAAGCTGCATATCTGTGGCTGGTGCACCCTTCTGAGTCCATGCCCTCTTTGGACTAGCGCTGTCTTGCCGACTCCAGAAAAGGGCAATCAGCCAATAGCTTTGCAGCGCGGAGTCAGAGGGAAAGAACGGCGGAAGGTGGAGCTGTTTGGGTAACGTTAGCCCGAGATGAAGAGCCCGGGCCTGATGGGAAAATCTGAGTGGGAAAGGAAAAAAATCTTGTCGTTCCCCTCGGGCAGTCTATGATGAGACAGAGACCACCGAGGAATGTGATTTGAATAGGCTTGGCACTGCGACCGTCGCCTAGGCCCAATGGACATCCCATCCCAACCTGTCTGTAGTCCGTCCCATCAGGTCGCGTCCGCGGGCAGTAGCCGCTTTCAGTTTGTGTGTCGTGTGTGCCAGAGTTTGGATAGATCATAGACAGGAGGAACGGTGTGGTCGAGGCAGGGGCGAATTCAATTGACCATCGTTGCCATTGAGGCTCGTGTCCGTACCGGACCAGCACCTCCCTCCGTCAGCTGGCAGGCTGGCTGCCTCGGGCTCTCGTGCAATGACGAGGGGAACCTCCAGCTTGGCATGACCAACATGTGCACCGCCGGGGTTAAAAATGGAAGAAGCGAGAGAAAGATGCGACGAGGCGAGTGAGGCCATCACGAGGGACCGACGAAAGTTTCAGTCTCGGAGTCTCCAAAGTCTGAGGCGACAAGGGCCAGGCACCGCGGCAGGGGAGTCGGGGACAGCCTATGCCTGCCCAGCGCTGGCATCCACATGGCGGCGTGACGGTCCTTGCCAATTGGCGGGTGGGTGGTTGAGGGCGAGGCTTGATTGCAGCGTGTTAGTCTGGTGAAATTGCGCTGCAAATTTCAAACTTGGATTTGATATCTTCTCGCGGCGCGCTCGCACCACACCCAAACATCGGGATGACGCTGTCTTAGCTTTTTCCAGAGCTATTTTCTGTGCGAGGTTAGTTGCACAAGTGCCTCAGAGCTGCCGCTTTGGAGCTGCTGGCTGGTGTGCTGCAGCTGCGGCCACCCGCTTCAAGCAAAGCAAGCGTATCTGATGTTCGGATACGTACCACCCCGGCCAGACGGTTCGCGACCGCCCTTGCCGATAAGAGTCCGTCCCGGTGCGGCCTGGCTGTCTGTGCAGATGGATATGATGACGGTCCATCGCGGTGAGTGAGTGAGTGATTGAGTGGGTGGGTGGGTGATGGCCAGTCGGGCAGCAGAGTTCTGACCTCGCGCCTCGCCTCGGTGTCGCCTTTCACCACAACAAGGAACGAGAAAAAGTCGCCCAGCACTTGATCAGAATGCGAATTTCTCGGTGGGAACTCGAAGAGATACGGCGGAGGTACGGCGGGCGCGTTGGAGAAGACACGCCAAGGCCGCGCTGGACACCACTTCCTGGTCATTAAGGTAGGTACCTGGCTAGGAAGGTTCCCCTCTCCCCCCCACCCGCCGTCCTCAGTGATATGTGGACCCCAGCCACACACCTCACTGTTAGTGCGCCCACCCTTGCACGAATACACACCCTGTTTGTGGGCAGCAGCCAAGACCAGCAACCTGCGACTAAGAATCATCGTGGGAAGGAAGGGAAGGGACGGGAAAGCGAGGGAAAGTGAGGGCGAGCGGACAAGCCGCAACACACCTTGCTGCGTACGCACACGCTTTGATTGCGGCACCTGCCCGGCCGGCTTGCCATTCTTTCCCCCTTCAAGAGGGAAGGTGCGGTTTCTGTTCCACCAGGACACCGTGTAAAGCTGCACCTGCCTTCTAGTCCAGCCAGTATTCCCCATCGCGCTTACCGCATCGGAAAGACAGGCACGGAAAGAACGTGGGACTGGGGACTTGCTGGAGCAGCTGCCGCCACCGCTGTCGCTGTTGTTGCTCCAAAGGTACCTACCCAATGCCTACCTGCCTTGCCGACCGACTGCAGAAGGTACCTTCCTACTGACTGCATGCTTGCCTCCCGTCATAATAAAACCACATCGTTGCCCATCTCGCCCTTCTCTTTAGACTGGCCTCTTCTCTTCTCCCGTCCAACGTTCGTCAAACATCCCCACGAAGCAGATCAGGCAAAGAAACATCTTCACCGCCGTCTATCCGATTCTTGGACCGAATATTGCTTGCTTGCCTACCAGACAACGCTCCAGTCTTCTTCCGCCACAGAAATCAACCCAACAAACTTTCTCCGCACCACATCACCACACACCCAACAACAACAACAATCACCACCGTCAACATGCGTAC
This sequence comes from Colletotrichum aenigma, assembly GCF_013390185.1. Lineage (NCBI taxonomy): Eukaryota > Fungi > Ascomycota > Sordariomycetes > Glomerellales > Glomerellaceae > Colletotrichum > Colletotrichum aenigma. Next base: position 2,343,945 of record NW_023500913.1, read on the forward strand.
TTCCTTCGCCGTGCTCGCCATCTCGGCCGTCACCGCTGTCTCTGCCCAGCGCAAGGTCTACTCTGCCGCTGACATCAATGTCGCCAATGTCAACCTTCAGACCAGAGGTATGTTTGGCCCCAAGAATACGAGGGGAAAAAGTCCCGGCTCCATTCATGTCGGGGCCGGCCTTACCGATCACAACTAAACCTTGGTGCTAACAGACCATTTCTACAGCTTCCTGGTGCACTGGTGAGCGCAACGTCTGCAATGTCCTTTGCAACCGCGCCACTGCCAACGAGTGTGATCCCGTAAGTTGCCCTCTATTCCTTCAGACTGCGCCAATTGAGTCGCCAGTCGCCTCTGAAGTTGTCGCCAACCTGGCGCAACAACCCCAGCACCCATTGTGATCCAACCGAGCTAACTCCACCTTTACAGGCCACCCTGAACTACACCTGCACCTGCTCCAACGGCACCGCTCCCGGACTCGAGTACTACGAGCAGACCCTTCCCACTTTCATCTGCAACCAGGCTTTCGAGGACTGCATCGCTGCCAATGTCGGCAACGCCCGCGGCCAGACCAACTGCACCGACTCCATCAAGTCCCAGTGCGGAACCATCGACGCCCAGGCCGATTCCGCTGCCTCTTCCACCACCACCTCTGCCGCCGCTACTGGCACCGGCTCCGGCTCGACTACCGGCACTGGCACCGGCTCCCAGGCTTCCCAGACCCCCGCCTCCTCCAGCTCATCCGGTTACGCCGCCCCTACCGCCGCTCCCCGCTATGGCAATGCTGCCGCCGTTGCTGCGATTGGTCTTTTCGCCTACATGCTCTAGATGCACATCTTCTAGATCATGGCTGCCCAATTTAGCAGTGGTTTCGCCTTGAATACGAGGCGAGCTTGCAGCCGCTTTCACTTCTCTGTATTCACCTTCCCTACTACCCGATCCCGCGTGCTTGCCACGCGGCACCCTAATTTTGATGAGGAATACGTGGAATTATGCGATGGAGACGATGGATATTCCCACCCGTATGGTATTTTGAAGTTCGAGGAGGAGTCAGTGCGTTACGGGGGATGGGTCGTGTTACCCAATGTTTGCTATGCATTTCGCGTTTAGGCATGATCAAAGACAGTCAAGACGACGACAAAAGAAATGAAGAATTGGTTCTGCAATCCCCTGTCCCTTCTGACACGTTTCGGGGCCATCTGCCTCCCGCCATAGACTCTTTGTAAGGCCTGCCCAACAAAGGTAGGTTGCCAAGACTTGGCCACGTTGTCAACGGTTCGCTGATAGTGTTCTTTTACGACACTGCAGACAGCTCAAAGCGCAATGATAGATGTCTGATTCACAGACAGTTCTTTTGCTATGTCAACACAATCACCTTGTTCAGTAACCCGAGCTACACCAGGCATCGCGATGGATATAATACCCAGTGGTCGGTGGCCAGTATCGTCCTCCCGACAGTAAATCAACCAGCTCTTCGCAACCACTGCATCATTGACTGAAGCAGATCCATCTACCCTCACAGAAAACGCAACCAACTCACCCAAACATCACCATGCCTGGGAAACAGATAGCCGCAACTGCTCCTCGCGTCTCATTCGGCGTCGAGCTCGAGTTCTTTGTTGCATACGTTTTCGAAGGCAGCCCCGATCCCGACGAGCCCATCAAAAATGACATTCAGCCACTGTCTGTCGTCCCATACGACGAAGAATTCCCAGATAAGAGTAAACACAAGATCCCGGACGACTGGGTTCGCGAACAGATAAGAAAAGCGTTAATCAAAGCCGGCCTGCCCGTCTTCGGCAGCAAAGAGAAAATGGTCCCGGGATCCGTCCAGGCAAGCCATAGCGAAAAAGTCATGTCTGCATTCAGGATAGTGGACGACTGCTCACTCCGCGAATTCAGGCCTGAAAATTACTTGATAACGAAAGTCGAAGTGAACTCCCCCGCCATGTACGACATGCCAATCTCGTTCGATTTGATTCGCCTAGCAGTGAGCACGATCACGACCCAATTTCGATGCCGCGTGAATCCGACCTGTGGCTTTCACGTACATGTGGGCAACGGTCTAACCGAGAGGATTGACCCGAGAACGCTGAGGAACTTTGCCGCGTTACTGTGGGCTGCTGACCCGTTCATCAGTAGACTCCACGCACCCTGGAGAGCGATCACGAAGTACAGCCAGTCGGCGCGCGTCAACGGGATCAACAGGGTGGGAGCTAACGAGGGCCCTTCTGATTGCCTCTTGGAGCAGTTGGAGAAGGGTCGCCCGTTTGGGTTCCCCGCAAATTGGATGGGCAAGGTAAAATATCTCGGGAGGGATCGATGGCTTGGTGAGTCTCCGGTTGCGGATGCTGACGAAGACAAGATGCTGCGAGAGATGGAGATGTACACAGCGGATGACGCGACCGTCTTGAAGTCGGAGCCGTGGACTCATCGACCGCAGGTTCCCCCGCCTGTCGTAAACAAGGGGCCTGCTTCGAAGCCGACCGACGAGTTCGGAGAGCCGGTGCTTGACTACGAGGCGCCTGTCCCCAGACCGGCGGACTTCGAAGAGCATAGGGCTTCCGCGGCAGAGAAGTTTGCTCCGCCGCGACCGCGGCCGTCGCCATTGAAGCGCAAGTACCCCCGCGTGCCCGGCACGATGAGGCGGGACTGCCGCGAGGACCCGGACTTCCTGAAGCCGTACCTGATGCGCTACGACGTCTATGGCCACGACGCCGGCCCCCTCGAGAACCCGGCACCGCGCGTGGCCCCCAAGCGGACGGACGTCATGTCGGGCGTGCGGGACCTGCTGGCGGCGGACATGGCGTCGGCGCAGATTGGCGAGATGATGCGCAACGTGATCGGGAAGCACATCAACTACCAGTTTGACGGGTACGCGCTCGGGTACATGCAGACGATCGGGGCGGTGCCGGAGCAACGCGAGACGGGGCGGATGTTCTTCAACGCGAAGCACGACACGGTGGAGTTCCGCGAGGCGGCGGGGACGCTGGACATGGAGTGGATCACGGCGTGGGCCAAGATCTGCTGCCGGCTGCTGGAGTGGTCGCGGGACGTGGCGCCGGCGGAGTATATGGGCGTCATCCGGCTACTGGCGTGGGCGCAGGAGGAGGAGGGCGCGGAGGGGGAGTATGATGTTGTTGACTTCTTGGTTGATCTTGGCTTGGTGGCCGAGGCGCGGGTGTGTGAGGAGAGGTTGCATAAGGGGGATGCTGTGTTTTGGGAGTGTATGAACTTTGAGCCTGATCCTCTCCGGGAGGGGGCTGCGATGCACTTGTTAGATGATTGGGAGACGATAGAAGCGAATGAGGTGGATATGGGAGGGATGGGGCTGGCGGAGGAGGGGTTCGGGCCGCTTATTGGGGAGATTGTAGAGCAGGTGCAAGGTGGACAGGTCAAGGTGAGCGACGAGGAGGAGCCTGATATTTATGATCCTTGACGCAGGTAGATTTTGTGGTGATTTGGTTTTGGTTCTTGGAGTTAGTTGATATTGTGCCGTTCGGTAAGTGGGATGATGTTTTTAAAGATTTTTGAAAAATACAGTTTTGAAGAGCTTTTGGTACGACTCATTAGTGACACGGAGCGATACAAACGGAATAGGCAGGTGAGCCGGACAAAGGATACCAAAGCTCCGGATCACGGACCGCGGTGACCCACTCTCACCCGAGTCCGGCCGGCGACCGGCGGAGTTTTGGGAAGGAATTTTCTGATTGGTCGATTGGCACAGAATATGCTATGCCACAGACGAAACATTTGAAAACTTACCTACCTACCAGAAGAGATTGTAATACATTGTTGTGCGGGGAGTGTCAGTATTGGCCGCACTTTTTTGTCGAGTTTTCTTTTCAAATATAAATACAGCACCTTTCTGCATGTTGAATACCAGCCCAATGGATCGCCACGAACCATAGATCCGCTCGCTCATGACACGTACATTCATCCTTACAGATGAGGAGCAACGCCTGATCGATCTATTAGGAAAGCGCGGATTAATCGGCCTCTGCAGCGCTGCTCTGCTTTGCTTTCTGGGCGTTGTTGGACTCAGTGTATGCTGTGCGAATACTTGACGGACGATGTGTGTGGTTCCGCCTCCATATCATATTGGTGTTCTGAGAACTGTCTTCGTCACGAACGTCTGGTTACACAAGACCTTCGTCTAGAGCGTTCAACGAAGCAACACATCGCAATATCTACCAGGCAATTGTCCTGTCTTAGGCGGCCTCAAGTGAGCCTCCACGTCAGTCTTAAATAGATGTTGAGAAAGACGAAGTTGGATGTCAACCCGGCACTTAGAAAGAGGGCGCTTCACCGACTTGAGAAGAGCGAAGGATGATAGGAAAGGTGTTTAAGGATCCCGAATTTCCTTGTCCGTTGGGAGAATGACACAATGCGGGCTTGCTCCTTTGCCATACCTTAGGTCATGAGACCAAGACCCCACAGAGCCAACGTTTTTTTTTTGGGTCATTTCTTGAGTATGCTGCGTCTCTTGTTTACAGGTGTTAAATACACAGCGGTTGGCACCTTTATCTGCACAGTATTTGTAGCTGTATACGTCGGTTAAGAAGGACGACACCGCTGAGCCTGTCTTTGAACGGAGAAGTGCTCCGACATGATTCCCTCTCAGTTGAGAGCATCATGGGAAGTTTCACGCATGTTCCGAAAAGCCATCATTGATTGCGTTGTTAGCAAGAAGTCGAATGCGAGATGCGCTGATAACCATCATCAAAATACGTGTCTAGTTACGATTCAGTGTGAGTTTGAAAGCTCCAGCTCAAACACATGAGTCATAGGGGTAGAGTCTAATTCACTGTAGACTTGTACTTTCGCGCGTGATCTTAACTAAAAATCTGAAAGCCTTGATAGAGGAGACACCGCAGCACAAATCATCGTCATAGAGGACCGCTCATTCTCAATCATAATTCTGACACAGAGCGCGACGTTGCGTCGGCCAAGTACATTCCAGGTTTTGATGTCAGTATAGACCGAATTTGTTGTTTATTGCTGTCGTAGTCGATCATCGTTTCTTCTAGAATACTTCACGGCCGACATACAGAATGGAAAATAGTCGGCTAATAACATGGTAGCATCTTCAGTTTTCTCATGTGCCTCTTTGGCGGCGTAGGATAGGAATCAGACTTTGAATCGTTTTTAAGAATGCCAGTTACTTTGCCCTCTCTTCAGAGCATTGGGGCGCTGATATGGAGCATCTGTTCGGGCACCTGTCTCAACTATTTCCTGTAACGCTTTCCAGAACACCACGCTTGTCAATCACGGACGGGACCGACTTGTGGCTGGCCACTCATGCCTGGTGAGTATTCTTGACGATATCGTAAACGATGAAAGACGCCAGTGAAGCAAGCTTTTAGTGGTCTGATACAAGAGCGGCGATGCCCATTTTGTGACGGTCTTGTCGCAAAACGGATCACGGTTGTTCTCGAATGCGTTGAGCAGCCTGTGCCTGTGCGATCGACGGTGCTCAGCACCGATTTGCGTCTTCATAGCAATACTTTTAGAATCTGTAATATTTGTAGCTTTCATGGGGGACTTGAGAAATGAGGCGAATTCAGAAGATGCGATTTGTTCGCCTAGCTTGAATCACCCGATAGAGCTTCATGGAGGCAAGATTAACGTGCGATCTCACAGGGAAGCATAAATATACATAACGCGATGTCTCGACTTGGTGCGTGTCAATGTGACAATGGCAGCGCCGCTGCGAAAGTTCTATGAAACCATGTGGAATGGGATGTAGTCATTTTTGGTGTTACTTACGATGCTAAAGGTGCCGAAACCAGAGAGTGCGCTCATTGTCGTTTGTGTGGACTACTTCTTGTCGAGTATTCAGCTCACACGGGATGGGCCAGACTTGCTGGCACAACTTTGTAGATTCTATTGACCCCTCAAGTATACTGACCTCAGAGGCTGATCCTCCCCTCAAATTACGGGCATAATTGACTCAGCCAGCAAGAGTCCGTAACCGCGAACACAAACCCAAGTAAGCAGCAGTCAGAGCGATAGCCCCAATGGATTGGTTTTTTCGGTAACTTGACGAAAGAATTATAGAAAGGTGTTAAAAGCTTCTCCTAATGAAAGGGTTTATTTCTGGGTACATGAGATTCATGTGTAACGTGTAGTGACATAGTATCTGTACCTGTTGAATCCGTGAGACGCTCTAAAGTTGGCCTGATTTCTTGTCTTCCCTTCCCAAAAACGGTGGTCTATCCTCACCAGCCTGCCACTTGTACTTGCTTCCTGGGTGGTCTTCAGGCAGCCTCCTTGACCCAATGAACACCTCTCTTGCTGTCGCTCCCTCCTTCTCGACTTCAGACCTAAAGATTCCGCGCTTTCGCAGTTCAGGAAGTAAGTGCTCGATGATATCCTCAAAAGTACCGGGGTTCGTAACATGAGCCAGGTTGAAACCATCAACACCGGCGCCTTGAACCCATCGCTCCAACTCGTCAGCGGCCGTTGTCGGACTGCCCACAATTTTGGCGCCCATACCGCCGATGCTGAGGTACTCGACGATTCGCCTCTTGGTCCAGGGGAGATTGTCTGTGCCAGGGACGGTATCTGACCAGCGACGAACGATGGACCGGATGCGAGGAGAGTCGGTCATGAGAAAGTCCTCGTCATCTGGGTATCCGGACAGGTCGACTCCCGTCCAACCGCCGAATAGCGCGAGGGCTCCTTCGGTATCGGCGTACTTTAGGTAGTCTTGTCTCTTTGCCTCGGCCTCTTCATCTGTTGCTGCCACGATAACGTTGATGCCCAAGATGATCTTGATGTGGCTGGGGTCTCTCCCCTCCTCGGCTGCGATCTTCCGAAGATTGTCCACCGTCTTCCGGACGCCTTCTATAGTTTGACCGCCGATGAAGATGGCTTCACCGTGCTTGCCCCCGAAACCATTTCCAGCTTCGGAGACACCAGCTTGGAACAGGAACGGCGTGCGCTGTGGTGACGTCTCGACGAAATGCGGCCCTGCTACCTCAAAGTACTTGCCCTTGTGATGAATCTGACTGACCGCATCGCTGGCGATGTAAGTCCCGCTCTCGCGATCAGCCAAGACTGCATCGTCGCGGAAGCTGCCCTCCCAGAGTTTGTAAAGCACCTCCAGATACTCATGGGCAATTGCATAACGCTCATCATGTGGGATCTGCTCTTGCAAGCCGTGGTTTCGCGCGGCGCTGTCCAGATATGAAGTGACAATGTTCCATGCCAGCCGTCCTTCGCTCAGATGGTCCACCGTCGACAGCCTGCGTGCCAGAGAATAAGGCTTCTCGTAGGTCAAACTCGCGGTAACCCCAAAGATGAGGTTCTTGGTGGCCGCCGCCATGGCCGGAACCAAGTAGAGTGGGTCGTTGACGGGGAACTGCGCACCGGAGGCCAGGGCCGGGACCACGTTCGCCGGACCCTTGTACACGTCGTAGGGGCCCAGGGTGTCGGCAATGAACATGGCGTGAAAGCCTGCGTTGTCTAGCAACTGCGCGAGCTCGGTCCAGAAAGAGAGTTTCTTGTATTGGTCGGTCTTGTTGCGCGGGTGCTTCCACAGACCCGGGGCCAAGTGGCCGGGGGTGTTCATTACAAAGGCATTGAGAATGATTTGCTTTTTGGCTTTGGGTGTGCTTTCGCTCAAAGAAGGGTTCGTCGTGTTGGTCATGTTGAATGTGTTTTCAAGCCAAGCGCTACTAGATTCTCTGAATGGAGAAAATTGCATTCAACAGACGCGCGAGGACGCCGTTGCTCGAGTCTTTCGATTTACCGTCATAACTTTATCTTGTTATCTCGTCTTGAAGGATTGCCGATCGCGCGTGTTTCGAAACCACAAAGACCCAATAGCTTTGGCGGGATTACGCATGGGTGGCTCTTTCGACATAATGCACCATCGCACGCAACCGATTGCGATCTACCGAGACGTCGACCCCCACTCACGAAATCCTCCGATGCCACCAACTTCTCCCGCGACAGTCCCCAACTTGCTCCTGTGGTATGGACCCGGAACTGAATTTATACATGTGAATAATCAGGGTAGCTGCCAACATGGATTGAGTTCACATAACGCAATGCGGGGCATCTAAGATGTGACCGAGAACTGGGGCTCTGGGATACCGATCTCGGGTTGAAGTCAAGCTCTGCAGCCACGGCCATTCTTAAGAGAGGGCGTTCCTGGGCCAAGGAGGCCAAGAGTGGCTCACGGGTCCTCGAGCCAACATTCTGCCTTCGATTGCCTTGGCGCACTTCTTTATTCTCCGTACCAAGAAAAGACAAGGCCTTGAGAATGTCGGTTCAGTTGGGCGTGTCGGGGGAGACCCTGATCCCCCAATCGACCGGCTATGGCATGCTCATCGGGTTAGGCATCGGGTTCTGCGGTGTCATTCTGGCAGCCGTCAAGATTCAAAAGGCATACCTGGCCGAAGACTCGGGCACTTCGGAGATGTTCATGGTGGCCAACCGATCTGTCGGGACTGGGCTGACGGCGTCGGCGGTCTTTTCCTCGTGGATGTGGATCAACGAAACAGTTTTCTCGGCGGCTTTCTGTTACAAATTTGGTCTTGCAGTGCCTTTCGTACGTTCAATCTACAATTCTATCTAAGTGTGAATGTCACTAATGTGGTTATCAGTGGTGGTCAACAGGTCTCTGCTTCCAGATCGCTCTGATGGCGGCTCTGGGCGTCCTGGCAAAGATCCGAGTTCCATACGCCCACACGTCACTTGAAATCATTCGAATGCGCTATGGCTGGGTTGGACACATTGTCTTCATTGTGCTCAACATCACGAACAACGTCTTTGGCTGTGCAGGCATGATCCTCACAGGGTCACAGCTTATCTACGGTATCTCGGGAATGCACTTCGTGGCTGCAACGATTCTTATCCCTCTTGGAGGTTAGCATTCCCTGCAGATCTACTGGAAACTTGAGACTAATCAGGTGCCATGCAGTCGTGCTTTACACCGCTGTTGGCGGGCTGAAGGCTACCTTCATTACCGATTACCTGCACACGCTGATTGCTCTGGTCCTCATCATTTACTTCACGCTCAAGGTCCTCACGCACGATGCTGTCGGTGGCCTTGGAGGTCTCTACGACAAAGTCGTAGCGACAGCTTCGGAGAACATGATCGACGGTAACTACAAGGGGTCTTTGCTTACGATGAAGTCCCGAGATGCAATCATTTGGGGATTGATTCTGAAGTTTGGTAACTTGGCTCTTGTTGTGATGGTACGTACTTTCAATTCTAGTATCCCTACGACTATGAAACTGACCCTTTTAACAGGACACTGCGTTCTGGCAAAAGTCTTTCGCGACAGAAGTCAACGCAACCGTTCCCGGATATAACCTGGCGGCCGCAGCTATTTTTGGCATCCCATGGGGTCTCGGCACCGTCATTGGTCTTACCGCAAGAGCGCTTCATAACACTCCAATCTGGCCCGCCTACCCGCAAGAATTCACACTGGCACAAGTCAACGCAGGACTCGTCATGCCTTACACCGTTGAGGCACTGATCGGTGACCAGGGAATCGACGCCTTCCTAGTCCTAGTATTCATGGCGTTAACCAGCACCGTCTCGTCGTCCATGATTGCAGTCAGCAGCATCTTGTCCTTTGATGTTTACAAGACTTACATCAACCCCAAAGCCTCAGACAAGAAGCTGGTGCACGTCAGCCATCTGACTGTCGTCTTCCATGCGGTGTTCATCACTGTCATCTCACTAGCTCTGAACTACGGAGGCGCCGACATGACGTGGATCGGCTACTTCCGCCCGATTCTTTCCTGCCCTGGCATCATTCCGCTGGGTTTGACTCTATGCTGGTCAGGTCAAACTCGCCTGGCAGCCATTGTCTCCCCTATCCTCGGCTTCCTCACCGGGCTGGGCATCTGGCTTGGAACAGCCCATGTTATTTACGGCGAGATCAACCTGAAGACAACAGAGGAAAGCTTGCCAGCCTTGTACGGGGCAACCGCTTCCTTCTTCTCACCTGCTCTGTACTCGGTTCTGCTTTCGCAGTACAAGCCAGAGAAGTTCGATTGGAGGAGGTTTCTGCTTACAGAAATCGCGGAGGAAGTCCAGCTGAAACAGAGCACCGAAGCAGAGAAGGACACTGACGATGGGAACAACTCATCGACTTCCGAGTCACAACGACCCGCACCCTCCTTGCTGAGTCCCGAAAAGGCGTCGGACCCGGAACGAACGGCAGCCACGGCTGGAAACGAAAAGGCTCCAGCTGCGGTATTTTCAAGGGATGCTATTCTGAATGGCAAGGTCAATCTAGATGACGTTCGTCATCCGTTCGACGGAGACACGATCAAGCTGCTATACAAATGGTACCGTATTGCCTGGTACATGTTCGTCGGCATCGTTCTGGTCACCTTTATTCTCTGGCCGATGCCGCTGTATCGCGACTACATCTTTGAGAAGACCTTCTTCAAGAGTTGGACGACGGTGGCCATTATCTGGCAGTTCTTTGCTTTCTTTGCAGTTGTAGTATACCCTCTGTACGACGGGCGCTACGAGATTGCCCGAGGTGCGAAGGGTGTATGGCACTCAGGGCGGGACCTTCTCCGGTCTAAGCATTGACAAAGGAGGAGAGATTTTCTTCTTGATGAAAAAGAATATGACAGCAATGGACATTTTGATGAACGGTTATAATAAGTAGCCCGAATGCCTAATGAGGTTGGCTCTGTCTATAGACGTTAGACATCCAGGAGTATTCCGAATCGTAGCATGTAGTAGCGACAGTGGCATCGGTCTTCAGTAGGCAATATCTACTACAACAGACATAGCGTGCGTAGCGGGAGTGGATCTGTATAAGATGATCTTGTATATTCGACGGTTGTACGTGAACAACTACAAGCCACATTTTTACAATCTCCATCACAATCTAGTAAAAGATCGGTTTTTATATCGCGCCGTAAGCATTCAAATATGATAGTATTGCAAGTATGATGATATTGAATGGCGTCCCGTTTCGTAGCCTGTTTCGAGTGGAAGACGGCATCATCAATGTTTACCTACTCTCAGACAGCTGGCGATTAGGGTTCTTTCAACAGTGCTGATCCCCAAGGTCTACATCCAGCACCACAGCAATGTGGCTGGAGTTATTGCAGAGAGAAAGAGAAGCCATCCTTGAGCCCATCCCATAAGCAGACAGTACGAGCAATGACTCCGGGCTCGGGTGTCTGATACTGATCAATGAGGCAACACCAACTTTCGGCTCTGGTCAACGTCATCGTCGATTGTTTCTGTTGTTATAACTCCAGAATAAGTTGGAGATAAAGGCACCAGAGTAGCAGCTGACTATATTGCGACGACCAGGCTTGTCAAGCCTTCGGGATTCTGCAGCTCTAGACAATAGCTTTAGGAGCACATTGACAGGGGGCATGCTTGACCAGATGAGTATTTGAGCCTTGGCATACGAGTACGAATTCCATGAGCCCTTTACCCGAGACCGTTGGCTGGGGCGAAACTTGCAGACGCGTGGAAGCTCTATGAGCCAATCACCGCTGACTATGTGTTCAGGAGCAGAGGCAAGAACAAGTTGGTTGGCCCGCACTGCTCGAGGCTTTGATCAGGCACAGGCCTCCAGGTCTCGAGGGTCAAGGCCCGAGTTCCAATGGCATTGTTCTCGCGTTGAAGAACTGGGGCATTGTTGTGGCATGGAGAACAAAGGAGCGGGCCAGGCCGCGATCGATCACGCTGTGACGAGAATCAAGAAGAAACCAGCGTCTGGGGTATAAGATGCCTTGGAAGACCACACTGAGCAAGTCTCGAAATTCAAGCCTCATCGCGGTCGACTACCTGGAAGGAAACTCAGCTGCCAACCATGGGCGACAAACCTGGCCCTTCCGTACTCGACCGACTAACTAACTTGCCAGTCGAAATCCAGCATAACGTCTTGGTAGAGCTTCTCTCGACCAGCAGCCCCTGTGTCTTTGCTCTATTTGTCCCAGAATGGGGCGTCTGTTCTCACGGAAACGATCCGGTGAACGCCGCGTATGATCTACAGAGGACCGAAGTCTACACCCGGGGAGTTAATGGCGGTCAAGGGACTTTCGTGTCTGGTGACGTGCATCGCGAGGGGGACCACGTCTCGTTCCCTCTGAAAAATAACATCCCATGTCGGACTATCGAAGAACTCAAGTCACGCTTTCCCGCAGCCATGGACTGGGCTCTGAAAGACCTGGAGCGAACCCGACTTCAATGCTATCACCAAATCTTTCCACGGGCGCCCGACGATGATATAGGTAAGTACATGGCACACGGCGGCCTGGTCTTTGGTGAGTATGACCCCGCAGAACAACAAGACAAGCTCGACCACCCTCCAGCACCGACAGCAGAAACGCAGATGTGCGAGCTGCCCCGCCACCTGATGTTCCACAGCGTCCCCAAAGACCCCTGGTTCCGGCTCCGCCTGCGGCGCAACCCCGAGCCCAAGATCGGCTTCGGGATGCGGTTCTTCGTGGAGGCCGGCGCGAGCATGCTGCAGGTGGACTGGAGCGTCATGCCGCAGCTGGAGACGGTGTTCCTCGACCTGCGGTCGTACGGGCGCGGGTACCGCGGTGCCCGCGGCAAGCCGGAAGACGACGGCATCCGGCGCGGCGCGGCGGAGATGAGCCGCTGTCTGCAGCTGCAGGACCTTGTCATCGCGGGCCTGCGGAGCGGCGGTAAGTATGTGCGGCCGCCGGGCTGGCAGATGTGTGACTGGGAGGTGGACGAGTGGGAGGTTGACGGGGAGGTCAACTGGGTCAAGGTGTTTTGCGGGGCTGTGAGGGAGGGCGGCCGGTTGGTGTTTATTGATCGCAGGGTCGTTGATGTGGATTGGGGGATGTGGAGAGTGAGGGCTAAGATTCAAGGTATGCTGCCCAAGGATCGCTCTGAGGAGAAAGGCGGCATGACCTACCTGGCTCATGTCGACAAGGTAATGGGACCGAAGGACACGAATAACTAGGTGAGTGAGCGGGATTCTTTCTTTGTAATTAATCCCGTAAAACTTGGTTGATTTGTAGCCATACTTCTGTCTTTTGGTCCGTCTATTCGATACACATCCTCCCAAAACCAATGTCCATCAGATGAATTGACGTCAGATGGTTATGAGAGCCCCTCCTCTGACCAGCGCAGAGCCGCTCATGCGGGATCTACTCAGCATGCGCCTCATCGCGCATGCGCAGGAAAGTCGAAGGGTTGTTGGTATTGAAGCAATTGAAGCTGACGTTCTGTACACCGTCTGCCGGTCCTGTTCGCGGCTGCGCTCTCGCTAATGATGCTGCTCCTCAAAACTCAATCGCCTGGGGTGAACCCCCGGCATGGTGGCGGTAACGCCCAACTCCCTGCTCCTCGCCTTTCGGTAATCATATTCATTCTGTCATACTCATCAGCTCATGCACGTGTGACTCTCCCGCAAGCGTCGCTTACAAGTCGTCCGTCTCGTAAGAAGTTGCCACTCATAGTCCCAAGCCCAAGCCCGATGAATCTCATCGCTTGCACGACGACTCATCCTCAGACTCGGCTTGCTTCGTGAAGAACTGGCTCTCTCGTGGGCCATTCACTCCTCGTCGGCAGGCTCAGGCTCAGCCAGCACGCGCATCCTCGAGGCCTCCTCCTCGGAGTCGCCCGGGGGCGGCTTGTTGGGCTTGATGCCCTCCATCTGGAGATAGCGCACGAGGGTCTTGGTGGCGCAGGTGAGGTTGGCGTCGCGCTTCAGCTCGGCGTACGAGATGTCGGGCTTCTCCTTGAGGACGCGCAGGACGGTCTTGACGTCGCGGTCGGAGAGTATGCGCGGGCGTCCGGGGCGGGGGCGGTCGCGGCCGGCCTGCTGGAGGCGGTAGCGCGTGACGATGCCCTTGATGGAGGACACGGGGACGTCCTCCTTGACGGAGATCTCCTTGAGCGACATGCCCAGCTCCGAGAGCACGGCGATGCGCGCGCGCTTCTCCGGGGAGTACTGCGGCTTGCGCGGCTTGGGCTCCGGGGCGGCGCGTCGAGGCATGCTGGGCTTCTGCTCCTGCTGCTGCTGTTGCTGCTGTGGTGGCGGCGGCGATTGCCGTTGCGGTTGCGGCGGCTGGGTGAAGGTCGCGGTTTGCGTGGGCAGCAGGAGCTGCGTGTAGTTGTGCGCGTGGCCGTGGCCGTCGTGGTCAGCGACAGGGAAGAAGAAGGCGCTCGTTGTAGTGAGTGCGACCGAGGTGTCGACTGACGACGGAGGCCGCGGTCGTTGGACAACGAGGTTGCTGTTTGTGAGAGGGAGTTGTTTGTTGAGATGAGATGAAGACGGAAGTGAGAACGGCATGTCCAATTTTTTTTTTTTTTGCTTCACGGTCCGTGGATGACCCACTTTCTCGGGGTGGATCAGGGGTACAGCGCAGTTGTACTCGGGGTAGTGGATACGAGGGCTGCCTTGCCTTGCCTTGCCTTGCCTTGCGGGCGGGGACGCACCCACTGGGGGCACAATGTTGATCTGATAGATATTGCGAGAATAAGCAAGACGGCGTTGAGATCTATCACCTTTGGGCTGTTTCTTTCTGGGCTTTCGGAGGGGAACCTTGTTGGAGCGATGACTGATGACTCTCTGCTGGCGTCCGTCACGTCAGCTGTGCTGCTGATGTATCCCCCTAAATCAGGTGATCAGACCACCATCTCAGACGCGTTCGGGCGAACTCGGCTAAACTCCGTATCAAGCGCCGCTTGGGGCGGCGGCCCGACGATAACTCTATCCCCGTGCTTTAGGTACCTAGCCTTACTAATCACTTGGGAAGCTCACTCATTCGCCCACGACAACAGGGCCTGGTTTTTTCATCCAACATCGCCTGCTTCTTGCTTCATGAAATCACCATCCTTAGGCAAGATGTTAGAATCACCATGACACCGACATGCTTCGGGGCCTCCAGGGCGGATCTGCCTCTTCTCTTGGCAGGCGCTGCCAGGGGCCGGCCACCTAGGCGTTAGCCGCGAAGTCGCGACCGTGCCACCAACCATGGAACCACCGTCCTTTGACCAAGGTACGCGTATTGCTCCGGCCGCTGGTAACAACGGCGGCTGTCTGGTTGAAACACCCAAAAGGAAGGACTCGGTCAACAGGCGCATGGAAAGGAAGATAGCCAGGCCTATCGGCCGCGTTCGTTATCCCAAGACATTAGTAGTGGCATTGGATACATTCTAGCCTTTGTCCACTACCACGATATGAGCACTGACGGTAGCACAATGCGAACAGACGGCCTTGTATTGTCTCATAAATCAACATCGAGTAAACACACAATGTGATATCTGATTCAGATGGCTTTCTTTTGCAAGCCGGTTCTTTTCCCTGTGGTCCGGTCATTTTTTACCTTTGCTTTTTCCTTGCCCCTCTTCCCAACAGGAGCCCCAACCAAGGGGCCCCCGCCCGTGGTCAGATACTAGTCCTCTTGCCGGCTGACTTTACGTCGCCGCCGGGAATCGTGGCTAGCTGAAGTGACTCCCATATCTTGAGCACTGCGTCATTCTTGGGCACATCCAAGGCGAGGTGATCTCGGTGGACGCCACAGAAGAGCAAGCCACAGCGCCACGGATGTCCCATTCATTCATACGTGTGCTGAGTTTGTTCGGATCAATTGAATCAGCACGCAACTCAATTGCTCCAGTAATTGTTCGTCGATCTTGATATCCTACGCGGGTCCGTAAATTATTAGTTTAAAACGCTGTGGTGAAGAGTTCTCGGGTGACATCCCTCCCCGACACCAGAACAGTCGTAAATGTTTGTCGCAGCTTGGTTCAGTAAGGCCCAGTGGAGACGTGTTAAAGACAAAGATATGAGACTACAACGTGCCGTAGTGAGAAAGCCAATGCTGGAGGAAATTGGTGATCGAACACGGGAGCTGTATCAACTAATGATGATGACGGACTACGAAGGGGACATGTAGAGAATCTCGCTGCACTATGCACCAAGAAGCAGAAGAAAACTCTCACCAGCGGCTGGCCAAGTCGTGGGCCAAATGTCATTTATTTTACAAATATAGAGCCGATACCTTGTCCAGAGTCTCAAGACCAACATTGGCGGCTCAGTCAGCCCAATTGAGACATCAATCAATGATTCAATGGCGATATGCGTTGGTGATTTCAACCTTGAATCAGCTTCTAATTAAGTTCATCGATTCGATCAAGCTAGGCTTTGACACAAAAACACAGTCAGTTTGCTTTGCAGCTTGCTATAGTCAGCTATAGTATCCAAGGTATTTAAATGCTCTTGTGGACCCTTTCAATTGATATGTTCTTCACCAGAAATGCCGGGTGGCAAAACATCTCTGAATGTTCCTTGGTCGTAGGATTCAACTCTAGGAAAGTCTAGATACCAGAGCGGTAGAGAGCACGGGGCGACACTCCATGAACCATTGCAAGATAGTACCAGATGTAAAACATTGGATCTATAGTATGAGAGCCAAATCAACAACGCAAAATGGGGGACTGCAAAAGATGTACATATGTACTATTGCTACAGACTACGACAGGAAGACATTCTGTTTAGCTTAGCCAAAGACCAGAGATACTAAGTGAGCTAACGAGACGGACGTAGGGCAGCAAATCATCTTCCTGTTTAATTGCCTACTTGAATCTGCCAGCCAGGTACTTTATAAGTAGACCGCACGCTGCATCCAGTGAATACTGAAGTTATTGGCCTTGGACTTAGTTAGGGAGACCACATGCAAGCTTTGACACAAGCCACACGCAACTTGTCTGGTTTTGACTTTGTACGGTGCCGCGGCTCAAGATTCTGCTTTACTTTACGTCAAACAAGACTTGTAGGTATATTTAAACCATTCATATAAAGATATAGAGAACCTGAAGACAATGAATCGAGGAAATATTCCCATGTGGGCTGTCGTTTGACGTCTGGTTTAGTGCCGAGATGTGCTCGAGAGTGTGATAGTGTAGGAGGTTCAAAAGGATATATAAATATCCCTGCTCGTATCCATGGATATCAAAGACAATGTTCACAGAAAGACTGATAACAACACCGAATAAACAAAAAGATGTAACGACGAACGGCGGGAAACGGATAGTTGCAGCGTTCACTGCCAGGAGGCCGCTAAGACGTAGTAGTTGCTGGTGTTCGGCTCGGCGCCGTTGTCAGCAGGTAGGGACAACTTCCATTGTCTGGAGATCCAAACACACCACCAGGCGACATATTTAAACGGACTCAAAGTATCGTGGAATTTCGCGAGTCCCACAGGTACGTCATGTGAACACCGTCGCGTGCTCCTGTAGTTTGGTATCGAGTGTAAGGGTATAAGTAATCTCCGACGACACAGAAATGTTGGATCTAGTCAAGCGAATGAGCTCGTCCCTCGAATTCTCTTCTGAGTTGCAGTTGCTTGGCAAGTCAGATCCTACCGAGTGAGGCGTTTGTTCTAGATTTAGGACTCATACTAGAGAAGAGCTGTATTGAGAAGACAGTACATTCGGTAAGAATACGCCTTCAAATAATTGGTGAAAGCACGGTAACTGGCGGCGACGGAAAAGACCGAGTGCCTCACAAACCCAGAAATGGCCATGCTTATGAGGCTCAAGGCTAGACACGGTCGTTGGTCACAGAAGCCTCTGTGTTTTGCTACCGAGAGAGATGACTGCCGGACTTGTCTGACTTATTGTTGTTCAAGTCCAAATCGCCCAGCCCACTGTGTAAATATACACTCGCGTACTGAGAGGGGGTTTTCACCATTTCAAGTTCGAGATCTCAGGAATCGCTGCCTCCCCGGTTGACAGCTCAGTTGCTAGGGCCAGCAACGCGTCGACGCATCAACAGACCAACGACTGAAACTTAAACCAGCGGCCGGTTCAATTTTCGTGACACGCATGCAAATTGTGCACCCGCGGGTATTCTGAAGAACACTAGGAACCTCTTTATGCTATCACTACAGACGGGACATGGTTTACTCTAGGCATCCTGTCCGGATGACACCAGGCAAGCAAGCATCGCAGACCGCATTGAATAGACTGTATCTGACAAGAATATACCAAAGTAGACGATGGTGGACGTCTGTTTGTGTCTGTGACAGTTGGGGTAGTAGATTCTGACGTCTTTTGGTAGTCATAGTTCGCCTAGGTTACCGATGCTTAATGAGGATCAAGAGGTTGGTATTCAAGCACAACACAGCTACCAGGGTCCGTATTTGATTTTCCTACTTCATTCAGACTACAATAACCGACTTAGATATATGAACAATCGCCGCTTTTGACAAGGTCTGTGTGCCTATATAATCCCGGCCTCTAACTTCCTCAAAGAAAGGGGGCCAAAAATCGTTGGTAAACGACCCTTGCTTACATTGAAGAACAACCCATTGCGCTTGTACATACGTTCTAGTTCCCAAATTCGAGAGCCAACACCCTCATTAGACGTGCGCGGGGATCGTTTCACCGAATATACAGTCACATCATCTATGAGGGATGGGCAGTGATCGACGAAGATGAACTCTAGGATACTGCGATGATCGGCTTCTTACACTGACAAATGGAGCTCAGGGGTACACAGCTAGGCTCGTAAATTTCATGTGTTGAGAAAAGGACATTTAGGAAGATCTGATTCTGTTGGTCGATGAGTTCTCATTGGCATTGGGTTCTTATATATACATACATACGAGTCTCTCTTCATCTGTCTGTGTCATTGAGCATTGTTGGGCAGACCATCGCCGGGAGACCTATGGAGTTCTCATTTGAGTCTCCCACAGTTGATCTCGCATTGTCTCGACAGCTCAGTTGTCTTCATACTTTATATTCATACTCTGTGCCGCCCCTTTTCACCCACCCCATCCAGATTCAATCGCCTCACTGTTTCTTGGCAGCCTGCTCCGCCATAAACTTCTCATAATCCGCCTGCCTCTCCGGGCTGACCTTCATAAACGGAATATCATCCTTCATCTCCTCGCCATTGACCTCGACGGGCTTCGCAGGCTGCAGGCAGAAAATGACTCTTGCCCACTGATCCGTCGCGTTCTTCCAGCCGTGCATGGTCCCCCTCTGGATCATGATCTCGCCCTCCTTCAGCGTGCGCATCGCCCCGTCGTCGAGGTGGCACTCGACCTCGCCCTTGAGCACGATGCCGTAGTCGAGCGACTCGGTGCGGTGCATCATGGGCCCCGTGTGCGGGCCGAAGTCGACGACGCGCAGGACGCTGCCGGAGGGGAGGTGGAGCGTGGGCATGCGCGGGTGGTTGGCCGAGTAGGCCGTCAGGTCTTGCTCGCCGTCCATGTTGATTGGTTGGCCCGGGGTGGTGAAGCAGGTGTGGAAGTACATGTTGGGCAGCGGGTCCGGGGTGACGTGGACCGGGAAGGCATCCGAGAAGACGGCGCGGCCTTGCTCGTTGTGGGTTGTGATGTGGCGAGAGACCGGGCCGAACGGCAGCTCGTCGGCGGACGGTGCGGGAGGGGCTCCGGAAGACGACATGGTTGCGGCGGCAGTGCTTGTGCTCTTTTGGTGAAGGTGCCAAGACTCGAAGCTAGTATTCGGAGCTAAGACGCAGGGAGGGCGCAAGGTTCGGTGACAGGTCTGACGGGGAGAAGCGTGGGTTGCGAGTGGACGGAGTGAAAGTGACGTGCGCGTCTAAGGGGTTCTTATTCTTCGAGATTGAAAGCTTCCTCGGTTGGTTCGGGGACGGAGAATCGTCTGATATGTTCAGCGAGAGAAGACTGATCAATGCCGTCCTCGGTTTCTTTGAGTTGCGATTGGAAGAAGGTGGGATGGGACGGAGGGGTCTTTTATGAAGGCATCTGCAGGTTGTGCATACGCTACGGCCGTTGCCTTTTGCGGCGCACGGGACCTCGGGGGCACTCGCCGACGCGGTGCGGTGTGTCTTCGCTCCTCCCTAGCCAGCTGGCACTGCTTTAGATCCAATGTGTGTCTTCATTGTTGTCCCCTCAGCTGACACAAGACGAATAGCTGCATCCTGCGCGTCTTGTTTGCCGCAGAAGTTTTGGAGATGGCCGCATGTCTCGTGCTTGGCTCAGCTCAATTGGCTGAAGTCGAGACGGAGGCTGGGAGAGGACAAGGTTCGTCTCGTCCAAGTGCTGACGCCACTCTGCTGCCCAGCGCACTTTCAATGTGTAGAAGGAATTAGACCCCGAGCCTTGCAGTACCGCGGCGCACAAGAGTGAGGAGCCGTTAGCTCAGTGGCTGACTACCCTGCGGCTAGATGCCGCCGCTATCTCAACATTTTTCTGGCGTTTTGGGAATTGGGATTCGACGTGCAGTCCGCAGCAGGGATGGCTTCACTAATGGTGAGGGGGAGCTCCTGTGAAACGGGTCATGGTTTCTGGAGCTGTCGCTTGGCGCTTGGGCGGCACTATGTGATTGAGCTTCGGGGAAGCTAGCAAGCGGCACTTCTCTTTGATTGAGTCGGGGAGTCTTCAGCATATGGGGGAATAGACTTTGGGGTTCATATTGCTTCAGCTTGGCAGTGGATACGCGCTCCCCGATGAACCCGTCAGACCGGAGTTCGCGAGGAGTCGCGTCGTTGGAACCGAGTCGAGCGACTCATGTCACCGACGGTTGTGTGGCTCCGCCGGAGCTCATTTAACAGACCGGCAACATAACCTGCTGTGTTATGGATGTTGTGCACACATCGTTTTGTTTTCGAGCCAAGATGGTGCGGATTTCGACGGACTTTTGGATGCCCTGAAAGAAATTCCGCATTCAATTACACATTATCCGTGATCTGACGATGAAAACGATCGAGAATTAGATGACAAATGCCTGGCTGTCAGCTATTGTGGTCTGGTTTGGCACAATCTGATCCGAA
The DNA here is from genome assembly GCF_013390185.1 of Colletotrichum aenigma. NCBI lineage: Eukaryota > Fungi > Ascomycota > Sordariomycetes > Glomerellales > Glomerellaceae > Colletotrichum > Colletotrichum aenigma. The sequence continues at coordinate 2,364,683 of NW_023500913.1, forward strand.
CTTCGGGGAAGGGCCGACAGATTCTGGAACTGTTCCAAACAACGGCCTGCAACATTGCCTCTCAGGACCGCCAACCTTTGGCCTCAACGACACAAAAGCAATTTTCCCGAAAACGAGTGCTCCGTATTGATTCGACATGCCGTGTGCCGGCAACCTCCCCGGCAGAATGGCTTTGCTGCCAATGACGGGGAGAGAGACCGGCGGGGACGGCCGTTGCCAGTGATCATCGCGGAGATGGACATCAAGATCCAGCTCATAACCTTCACGGGGAGTAGGTGCGCCAAAATCGAACCGTGATGTCTCTGAACGCTGTCCGAGGATCGAAGAAATAAGCGCCAGTGCTCAAGCTTCTGGGCTCAAGATGCGACTGGATGAAGAGCCCGCCATATCTGATGACATAGTCTAGACGTAAAGTCTGGCGCGGACGAGACCGCCGGGAAGGGTTCAGAAAACTGGGTGTCTTCGAGGTCTTGAAATCGTCAGAAGATGAGATCGCGCAATGAGGACGATCTTGCGAGTTGTCAACGTTGTCTGGCCTGCCCCTCGGCGGTTATGCCGCAACAGCAACAGTGCAATATTCAGCTGACCATTCACCCCAACGACTGCCACTGAGCTCGCCGCAGTTGGGGCAAGCAGGCCATAAACTCTCATTTCATACTATATGAGACGCAAGATGAGATGACTTTGGTGGCAACCCTACGTCTGCACATGAAATATGGGGAGAGCAGGGGCAGCCGTACATGCGTTCCTTCACACCGTTCTATAGCACCGCAGAGCTAGTTTGATGCTCGAGAGACTCATGTCGGGGAGAAACCGTCGGCGACGTGTCCCCGACACGGCGGCATGATAGCAGTCTTTGATTTTGCACAACTTCGGGAGCAATTCCTACATGGTCGTGCCTCTGTCCTGGCGTCCTGGGTATTCAACACATCGGCCAGAGGCGATGATGTTGGCCGAGAACGACAACGGAATTCTTCCCCGAGAACAAGCTGATTCAAGCGTTGCCCGTGTTGGCAACCTTACTTGCCCACCAAGGCTCCCAGTCAACGACCGTCTTGCCCGTCCTAGCCTCTTCCGCCGCGAAAACCATAGCGTGCGATCGAATTACTTCTTCCAGGGTGCACCCGATATACTCATTCTGCGCTCTTTCGGCGGTCCAACCGTGGTTCTTCACGCGGTCGACGGCCAGAATGAACTGGCGCGCAAGTCCCTTGTCACCGCCACCGTGACCAGCGTCCTCAATCGTCGGGTGATAGGTTTGAGTGGTACCAGTGTTGAAGTCTTCGATGGTGATGGTGCGGGAATCGGCGTAAATCTCGCCATCGACGCCATAAACGTGCGTATATCTCTCGCAGATTTTCTTTGTGTGCGCAACCATATGGAGTGTAGCTGACTTGGAGAGCTTAGGCGCTTCAGATTCGGCTGCAACGTCGTCCCAGCTCATGGTCACCGTCTGTTCATCGCAAACGTTGTTGTCTGCATCAAACACACATCGGCCAAACCAGTTCCGCGACGAGACAACTTCTTTCGGGGTCGAATCGTCATAGTCTTCCGCAAGCTTCGAAGCCAGCACCTTGTTTCGCTCGGAAGCGGTCCCGAAGTCCTCGATTTCGGGGAGCACAATGCTGACGGGCCAGTCAGTGTTCCCCGATGCCAAACCTTTGAGGTCTGGACCAAGGTAGATATTCTTCGCCGAGTACTTGCATCCGTTGTCACCTAACGGGCAGGACAGACAATTGGTTGCATTTCCTGCTGCTGCAGGTTTGCGGCTCTTTCTGAAAAGCTGAAGCGAGCCGTTTGAAGATACGGTGGACGGAAGATGAGGTGTCCCCTGTCCCGCCTTTATCGGGGCGCTGAGAAGCCAAAGGAGGAGATCAATATCGTGACAGCTTTTGGTTAGTAAACTTGGGGCAGTTGTTTTCTCGTTCCGCCAGTTGCCGCGGACGTAGGAATGGGTAAAGTGCCACCAGCCCACCGGTTCTGTGTGGACGATGTTGAGAATATCGCCAATGACACGTTCTTCCAGCAGCAACTTGCGAAGCAGCATGTTGTGCGGGCTGTAGCGGAGGACATGGCCGATGGAGAAGACATTTTTGGGTTCCTGGCCAGCAGGAGGTTTGAGCGCCGTGTACATGTCGAGACAGTCTTCCAGAGACGTTGCTAGAGGCTTCTCGCACATCACGTGCAGGCCAAGCGGAGCGACTCCAACCACGACGTCACGGTGCATCTCATCCAGGACGCAAATGAAGATGGCGTCGACCCCAGGTGGTACCGTCTCGCCGGCGGCCTCTCTCTCACGGCGGTTCGTCTCGTATGATACGAATTCGGTCCAGTCCGCGAACTGTTGGCCTTCTTGTGGAGGACTAGAGCCCCAGATGTATCTCCGGCCGAACGTTTGGCACTTATAGGCGATGGGCTCAGCAACGGCGGCCACGACACCGTTGCTGGATGTCTCTGTTGCGGTGGCATATGCCTGGCCTCTTGAGCCAGCGCCGATGATGAGGATGCGCGGTGGCGAATCGGACATTGGAGGTTTCTCTGGCGGCACAATTGTGGGTTCTGCGGGCACTGCAACGGGCGAGCCCGACTTCTTGATGGATGACATTTTGGATTCTTTGTCGAAGGACGCCAAGTAGCTCGACGGACACTGGTTCTGGAGGAGCTTGGCCCCTTGACCATGTGACTTCACGGGTGCTGGTTCAATCTCTGGTTTATGTAGCTGGTGCTGGACGGTGTAGTCTCTGATGTCGAGGAAACGAGGAAGGTACAACACGGTCACGATAGGTAAGGCAGATAAGCATGGATGAGTGAAGATGGGAAAGAGCAATGGCGGTTTACAGCTGTCGGATCGCGTTGCCAAGCGGGGCGATCTTCGGCGTCTGTCCAATCAACGGTCTCGCATTTGAAGTGCCCGGTATCCGGTATCCGGGCCGGGCTTATCTTATCTATCTTTATCTTATCTAAGAAAGCGCAACAAGAAGCTACGCTCCGCGTTTGAGATGGCGGGGTGGCAGCTTCCCCCTCTGGCTCTGGCGGTGAGTCGGGAAGACCTGGCCTGGCATAAAAGTGTCACTTTCAGTGGAAAGTTGCCGCCACCCGATCGCCAGATGCCTCGTGCGCCACCGTAGTGATGTAACGATGCGGGCAGCCACACTTGACCGTTTGGAGCTGTCCCGGTTCGACCCCACCTGCTGCAGTCCTTTCTATACCTTACCTAGTGCTTCTCGGCCGAGCCTACCTTGCCTATCTACTGCAGAAAGCGATTTCGCGAATACCTTCAGGCCGTCTTAGTCACGCGAACAACCGGAAGCCAGGAATCTTACTTGAGAGAATCAGTCAGCAGCAACCACCATGGACTTTCTCAGACCCAAAGCGCTCGCACCCAAGATGCAGTCCGCATCGGACGGTCCTCTTGTCTGGATCGACTGCGAGGTGAGTCTGACCAGTCTGAAGAAACAGAACCCGGCTAACACATCTCCAAGATGACCGGCCTGGACCCGGACAAGGAGGAAATCATTGAGATCTTCTGCATCATCACAACTGGCAACCTAGAAGTCGTTGACCCTGAGGGCTGGGGCTGCGTGGTCCACCAGTCAGAGGAACGCATGGCACAGATGGACGACTGGTGCACCAAGACGCACGGAAACAGCGGCCTGACCGCGGCGGTCATCAAGTCGACAACGACGCCGGAGCAAGCGGCGGACGAGCTTCTGGCGTACGTCAAGCGGCACGTCCCGGAGAAGCGGACGGCGCTATTAGCCGGCAACAGCGTGCATGCTGACCGGTCATTCCTGGTCAAGGAGCCGTACCGGAAGGTCATGGACCACCTTCACTACCGCATCTTGGACGTCAGTTCCATCAAGGAGGCGGCGAAACGGTGGGCCCCGACACAGGTGTTGGACAACGTGCCTGTCAAGCAGGGGCTGCACCAGGCCAAGGAGGACATCCTCGAGAGCATTGCCGAAGCCAAGTACTACAGGGAGGCCATTTTTGGATTGACATGGAGACGGGGGGACGGCAGCGCCCAGGAGACACCGTTGACCGAGACGGACGAGGACGAGGCTTGGGCGGACAACCTACTGTAGACGATACAGCCACTTGGTGAATATCAAAGTTGAATAGGATCAATCGAAGTGGCCCCTTGAATGCAAGTAGATGATGAACCAACACCTGTACACACACTAGGAGTTCGAGTGACAGTAAGCCAACTGGATGAATACTGTATCGCCAGCCAGATTGAGACTGCACCAAACAGTGCGTTAACACGAGCTCCCCAGCCCCGCATTGATTCGCCCGCATTCCCTGCGCTGAGGCGGTATGCGATGCCCCTGGCGGGGTGAGGGGCCTCTCAGCAGAGCTGCCCCTCCTTTGCTGGAAGCGACCCCGCCCACGTCGACGCTGAGAATGATATCACTGGCCAAGCAACAGTCGTGAACCCCCACTATCCAGCAAAATCGATCCTGGCCTATCGTATCGCACTATCGATTCACTGTTGCTGCCACTCACCTGCCTCACCGCAGCAAGCTTCCCAGGCCAGCGCCCCTCATTCACCTGGACCAGCAGCCATGGCCCCCTGGTCGGCTCTGGTCTGGCCCAGTCAATTCGAGTTGCCGTACCTACGCTCAACCCATACCTACCTACAAAGACAACCCAAACCTCAACAACCTCCTTTTCCTCCTTCAACTCGTCCTCCCCCAGCACCATCGTTAAGTGGCATTGCATATCATCATGGACGTTCAGACTGTCGAGTTTAAGCCCTTCCAGGACCAGAAGCCCGGAACGTACGTATCCCAAGCAAGAAAAGTTCCCCTCTGACGTTATTCCCAACGCCAATCACCCCAACTTTTGCTACCCCGCCATAGCTCCCACCTCGCACGCTGCATCCTCGATCGAGACGCACCGCTGACAATGCCATAGTTCTGGTCTTCGCAAGAAGGTCACTGTTTTCCAGCAGCCTCACTACAGCGAGGCTTTCGTCACGAGCATTCTGCTTTCCATCCCTGAGGGTGTTGAGGGTAAACAAACTCCCACGCGTCGTGACGACTCCCGAAACTGACAGACCGCCTTCGCAGGCTCTTTCCTCGTCATCGGTGGTGACGGTCGCTTCTGGAACCCCGAGGTCGTCCAGTTGATTGCCAAGATTGGCGCCGCCTACGGTGTCAAGAAGCTCCTTATCGGCCAGAACGGTATTCTGTCCACCCCCGCCGCCAGCCATGTCATCCGCAAGCGCAAGGCCACCGGTGGTATCCTCCTGACGGCCAGCCACAACCCCGGCGGTAAGAGCACACTCCCCTTCAATCCATCTGCCACAAGCTAAGATATCTCCAACAGGTCCCAAGAACGACTTCGGCATCAAGTACAACCTTGCCAACGGTGGCCCTGCCCCCGAGTCCGTCACCAACAAGATCTACGAGGCGTCCAAGACCCTCACTTCCTACAAGATCGCCTCCATCCCCGATGTCGACATCGCCACCATTGGCACCAAGACCTACGGTTCCCTCGAGGTCGAGATCGTTGATAGCACCACCGACTACGTCGAGATGCTCAAGGACATCTTCGACTTCAACCTCATCCGCAACTTCTTCCAGACCCACCCCGACTTCAAGGTCCTGTTCGACGGTCTGCACGGTGTCACTGGCCCCTACGGTACCGCCATCTTCGAGAAGGAGCTTGGCCTTAAGGGCGCCACTCAGAACTGTGTCCCCAGCCCCGACTTCAACGGCGGCCACCCCGACCCCAACCTGACCTACGCCCACTCCCTGGTCGAGGTCGTCGACAAGAACAACATCCCCTTCGGTGCTGCCTCTGACGGCGATGGTGACCGCAACATGATCTACGGCGCCAACGCCTTCGTCTCCCCTGGTGACTCCCTGGCCATCATCGCCCACCACGCCCAGCTGATTCCCTACTTCAAGAAGAACGGCGTCTTCGGCCTTGCCCGTTCCATGCCCACCTCCGGCGCCGTCGACCTGGTCGCCAAGAAGCAGGGCCTCAACTGCTACGAGGTCCCCACCGGCTGGAAGTTCTTCTGCGCCCTCTTCGACGCCGACAAGCTGTCCATCTGCGGTGAGGAGTCTTTCGGTACTGGTAGCAACCACATCCGCGAGAAGGACGGTCTCTGGGCCGTTGTCGCTTGGTTGAACATCATTGCCGGTATCGGCGCCCAGAACCCCGATGTCACCCCCTCCATCAAGAAGATCCAGAAGGACTTCTGGACCGAGTACGGCCGCACCTTCTTCACCCGTTACGACTACGAGGATGTCGACAGCGAGGGCGCCAACAAGGTTGTCGGTGTCCTGAAGGACCTCGTTGCCGACCCCAACTTCATCGGCAGCAAGGTCGGAGGTATGTATCAGTCCCTACATGATGTCCAGAGCACGCAGCTAATATGTACAGACCGCACCGTCACTGGCGCCGGCAACTTCTCCTACACCGACCTCGACGGCTCCGTCTCCTCCAACCAGGGTCTGTACGCCACCTTCTCCTCGGGCAGTCGCATCATTGTCCGTCTCTCCGGAACCGGCTCCTCCGGCGCCACCATCCGCCTGTACCTCGAGCAGCACAGCAGCGACCCCGCCACCTACGACCAGGACGCTCAGGACTTCCTCAAGCCCGAGATCAAGATGGCCACGGACCTGCTCAAGTTCAAGGAGTTCATCGGCCGTGACGAGCCTGATGTCAAGACATAAGCACGTGCAAGTTGCTGTATGATGGGGAACGAAGATAAAACAAAAGCAGGAGGGGTAAAAAGGTGCGCTTCAGTATAGAGAAGCCCAGCATTGGTTTGCTGTGGATGATGTTACGATGGTACACGACAGCATAAATTGAATCAAATCAACCTAATAATTGCATGCTGCTTCTCACATTGTGCAACCTGTGCGGACTGACGCATTGTTCAATTGCTCAATTGCCGATACTTCATTTCTTTTGTTGCATTCTTTTCCAAGCTCATTATCATAAATCGTGCGTCATGAAAGATTCAAATAGTAGTAGAAGCGAATAAGTAGACATGAAAGTTAGGGTCTCTTTGGGGGAAAAAAAAGACCAAGAAGAGCAAAGAGAAAATAGGAAAAGAAAGAAAGGCAATGACAGCTATACGCAATGCAAGAGAGAAACGCTGCGCTCATGTCATGCCACAATCAAGGAAAAGCATGTCAACGAAATAAAGCAAGATCAAAACGACATCACAGTCATATCAGTCTTCCCAGGGTATCTCCATCAAGTCCAAACTTTTCCAGACCCAACAAGACAAAACGTATGTGAAGGGGTGAGGGAGGGAGATGGATGACCTGTTTTGAATAGCAAGGCGGTCTGCGCGCGGACCGCCGTAGAACACCAAAGAATCCCCTAGGTGAAGTGGATTTCCAGGGGCCTGATCCACGATTGTTCCTGGAAATGGCGAGCCGGCGTGTGGGACGGGAGGTAGAGAGGTAACGTGGGTACGGTGGGATACGAAGCAGCTCCACCACGGGGAATCGGGGACCACGCCTGGAGTTTGTGTGGAGTATCGGGGCTGGTCGGGCGGCGAGGTATCGATCGGTGGTGGAATATTGGACCGGTCCTTCGTCAGTTGAGCTTCGGCCCGGTACTTCGCACGCACGACTACTTCGCATCCTCGATCGCCTCCATCGAAACTTCAGACGTGTCTTCAGGTGCGGGAGCAAAGACTTCGCGGAACCGTTTGCCCCCCTCGTCGGAGACAAAGTTGATCTCGAATGCGCCAGCTTGTCCCTTTCTTTGGTTCTGCTGGCGGTATCGATGGCAGAAGACGTAGAGCTGGACGTCTTTAAGCCAGACGCGGTGATTGGATTTGCGCTGGAGCCAAGTCGGAGACGCAGACTGATGGGTTACTGAAGATTGTGAGTCGAGGTTAGAAACAACATTGGTGGGTCGAGGACAGAGGGTTTTTTTAATAACTCTAGAGCGGACCCGGAACAGGAACTAGAGAGGGGGGTATGTAGAGACGGAGGGCGTACCGAAGGCCGTCCAGACTGGGCATTGGCGGAGTTCACCCTCCCAAACGGCGGCATGCAGGCGGAGGCCCTTGGTTCCGGAGTCACGATAGACTATCAAAGAGTGTTTGAAGCCATCGTCAATAATTTGGCTGGATACAGACGTTAAGTTTTGACGTACATGAGACCGGGGGATTGATGCAGCCTTACGCCTGGAAGAGTCTCTCCTCGCCTTTAAGCTTGAACTCTCTCGCGTTCATGTCGATTGTAAGGGCGTTCCTGGTTTTCAAGGAGACGAACGTGCAATGGAATAAGACCAGTTCTAGCGCACGTCAGATGCAAGCCACCAAGCCTGTTGGAACTTTGGTAACGGCTTACCTTCCCAAGTCTTGAAGCTCAGCCCAGCCCACAACTTCGGCATTCGGTCCACCTGACTCCACCGATTAAGATGCAGGGCGTTGCTGTGTTCCCTGTGGATAACAAGCTCGTGGGTTCCACGGAGGCTGAACCATGGTGCACCCTGGTGGAATGTCCGAAGAAGGATATAAGGTGTCTGGTTCACCAAATTAAGGTACATCATGAGACAGAGACGGTCGTCGTCAAAAGGTCTAACGAGAGTTAGTACGGCTTATGTGTCGAGGCGATCTGTTACCGTACCGCCTGAAGAGCATCTTGGTCTCCTTCGGGATATTAAGTTGGCCCCATGCTACAAACTGGCCGCGAGCTTCCGACGGCCTGTTGTGCTTCAATGCCGTCCGAGAAGGTAGTGGGAGCGAGAAGATCTGTTCAGCCCAGTGCGCATTCTAGAGTCCCAGTCAGCAGAATATCGATCCACTATTGGGTAACGTACGGGATCTTGGAGCGTCGGCAGGATCATCACTTCTGGTCTGAGAACGGGACCGACCTGTGTGGACGGAGTGGCTGTCTGAACGTCAGCGAGATGAAACTTGAAATTTAACTCAAGCAGTTGCGTACGAAGACCCCGCGCTTCTCGAAGTCCAATAATCCGTGTCCTCAGGCTCTCCAAGCCGTTGAGGTCGAAATTTGGCGACCTACACTTTTGTCAATATATCCCCACAGGAGGCACCCTCCACAGACTGTGGTTTACCTTATGAGGAGTTGCTTCAGACTAGTCAAGAAATGGTTATAAAGCAGAAAGCGTTGTGGCAAGGGCAGCCCGCCAACTTCTTGTGTCATCGTATGGTACATCTTCCGCCATCGCATTTCCTTGCTCAGCGTCCGGGTCTCATAAAAGTTGATGATGTCGCGGAGGGTCCTGGACAGACACGGAAGAACAATGTTGAGGTAGTTGAGTAGTATTGGCACTCGGTTGAAATGCATCTGGGATAGATCGGCCAGGTCTCGGAGAACCCTTGCACTGCTCCGCATCTCCTCGACAAGCATGGCGAGATGGCCGCCGTAGGTCTCCGGTAGGGCCTGGCGAAGACCTTCAAGATGCACTGACACCATATCGGCGCGCTCGGCCTCGAGGCAGCATCCTCGAAGGAGATGGAAGTCGGCTTTCTGTAGGCTCAGCTCCATTTTAGGCGGATTTGGCGGCGTCCTCGACTGGAATGGGTGATTATGATGCGATTCACCTTCTCATCGCTCGGCGGGATCTCTCAACCGTCGGTGCAAAGCCCGGCTGGTGCTTAAACTTCTGTGTGTTGTAGCAATGTTTTGCACAGGCGGCATGTAGTCCGAAAAGTTGACGAAAGCGATACTGAGCAGCTCAAAAGATCTGACGATATATCGTCCTGAAATAGCGACAGACAATACAGTGATAAGAGAAGAGGAGTAAGAGGAGGCGACCCGCTTCCTGTGCTCGGCATGATCTTCCTCTGGTGGTAATGTGTGGCCACAACGGTAGGCGCTCACTCAATGGGTGGAAAGCGGCTGCAATTGCGATTCGGAGCTGCAGGTCTCGATTTTGGCGGCCAACCCGGAAACACACGCCACCACACCCTGCCAGACTCCGAATTCAGTCCTGCCTTTTGTTTCTGTGTTGGCAGTACGAGCGAACCCAAACACCAACACAGGCTGATCACATCTGACGTGTCGAGTGTTCCGTGGTTGGCGAGCACTGGCTGTTGTTTATGAAGAAGGCCGCCTCGGGTCGATTGAAGATTGGCTATGCCTTGTCGTCGGGTCTCAATGGCGGTTGCGACTATGCCCGGAGCTGAACGGGTGCAAGCTGGTTGAAGTTGAGTTTGGCATTCGGTGGCCTGCACTGACTTCACCGCCAACGGCGTTGTATGTCAATCACTGCGGAGCACCGAGTCAACTGACCGATGCATGCGCCGAATATATCAAGGCGGAAACACAAAAACACACCGAAACCGAATGGACCGACGATCCAAAAACTGGTAGGAGAGGCTCTGTAAGAAACTCTGAAGAAGGAGGCCGAAAGGTAGGGAAAGAAAAGAGGGCACATCTGTCAGATTGCTGCCAAAGCAGAATGTGTGGGCTCAACACATATTGACCTGACGACCGACTAGCCAGAGCATGCCACGACTGCTGAGGATGACCCCATGGACCTGTATGCTTCCCCCTCTGCATGCATTAGACGTCCAAGACGGTGCGATGGACGAATGAGGCCGGGCCGGAGCCGGCGGGGTTCAGGCTTGGGCGACTAGCACTTGCATAAACTGGATAACGCAGATGAACACTTGCTTCTGGCAGAGACCTTCCGGGCACCGAAGGAAATTGGCTCATGGCCGGCATTTTGGCGAAGGTATACACAGCAACTGGCTGACGGTTCCCATGTGTGCACCCCGCGCCGAAGAGCTCGACAAGAACGGGGCGTAGGGGCGCAAAGGCGAAATAGCACAGCGTCACATTGCTATCGTGCCCGCTTCGATCGTCGCTAGCGGTGCGTCCAAATTTACGGGGTTGAGTGTCGTAGACGCAACCCCGGAGACGAACAGATCGTGGTAGGGCAAGTATCGTGGCAACCGACGACCGAGTATTGACATATGCATGGTCAGATGCAGCACGATGCCATATCCTTCCACATTGGTCTGGTCGTTGATGCACTATGATTCTTGTCATCCCCGCAAATGCATGCGATGTGGCATCGGTCGCTTCTTCATTCGAACCGTTCGCGCGGGGTGCAATGCGCAGAGCCTCCTTCCTAGCGAGGCGAGGTAGTTCTGTCTGGTGCGCAAGACGGGATGACGGGACAACGGGACGGAACTTGACAGAGCCCTCCCTGATGCAAGGAGCTGCACCATATCGACCGGTTCATCTCATGAATAAATGCCCACCACCAGGAGTGGGGGAGATGCTTTTGCATGTAGTGACAATTGGCTGACGAAGCAGATCGGCTCAAACATCATCTGTCCCCATGCTAGGAGAAGCAGGCAGTTGAGACTCGATTGCTCTGTCGACCCGCGCGACATGGTCGATGGAGATGCACGGTACGATTACGTGGGAGTTGGGAGGTTCGCGAAAGAATGAACGGAGGAGCTCTATTGCGGATGCTGCTGGCTTATGAAGGTCGAGAATGGACCTTGGAAGGAAGCGAGGGACAGGCGGTAACCTGACTAGAATCAGGCATCTATTTCTGGTCCTGACTTTCGCTGGGAAGGCAGGAGGCAGCCCGCCTCCATTGACTCCTGCCTTCTATTGCGACAAGATACTGGATGCAGGAACCTCAGTGAAGGGACCGGCCCCCTCCCATCTTGCTGTGTCTCAACACACCGAGACCACCCTGGCCCCGGCAATGGATCGGACGGGAAAGTGTGGAGATTTCGTTGCACCGTTTTCGGGTTTGCTAGTTTTCTTACCTAATCGGCAGCCACGAAAGCCTACCGGCTGGCTCACCACTCTCTTTCCATGACTTCCAGTCGCGGCACCCGCTTCATGGCTACCGATGCCGCCTTCGCCAGACACGGGCCACACAAGCCGCCCAAGTCGGCCCCAGGCCCCCGGACGGCACGGCAGGTCGACCCCGGCCGTGTGCACTCTGCATTAGTGGACAGGCCGATCCCAGCCGCTGTTCTGGCCTGCGTGCCTCCCCCCTTCACCCCCACGATACGATGCCCTGGCAATTAAGAGGATCAGGACATTCTGACTGGTTGACCGAAAATAAGGCCTGGACGTCCAGATCCTTGGGTCCGGGGAAGCGACCCTTCATTCAGTGAGCACGGTGCATGGGCCGATGACCATGTGTACACAAATTCTTTGCTTTGGTGCAGCATTGCAATTCGGAACGACGAAGCCAAGCCACTGAATACTTTACTTGTACAGGAGTTCTCATATCGAGATATTCGTTATTTCATTGTGGCTCCGTTACCAGACGTGGTAACACTCGAGTAACACTCGAGAGCCTTCCCTGCCCCAAAACCATTTAAAGATAACCCATAATGGGCCATTCCACCATTGAACGCCGCGGCCCGAGATACAACAGAAACAACGAATACCCTAAGAAGACTCATCCTCCTCCTGGTCGGCCTTCAGTAGGACTAATTAGCTTCAGCACAACACATCAAGGGAGGTGCATGAGGGCATCTTACGTTGTAGGCCTGCTTCTCGTCCTCGTAGCGCTTCTTGTCGGCGGCAGCCTTGGCCTCGTACGGGGCGCGCTGCTTGTCGTTGAGGGCCTTCCAGCGCTCACCGAGGATCTTGCCGACCTGTCCGAACGAGATACCGGGGTTCTCCTCACGGACGTTCTCACGCTGCTCGTTGGCGAAGAACATGTAGGCGGAGAGGCCACGCTTGGGGGCGTTGGGGTCTGGATCAGTGTTAGACATAATATGGTGAGTAGAGCAGAGACGACTGCGACACGGCGCCGTTAGGCTTCGCGAGAGCATGGCTGACGGCCGAGAACACCCGTTGGGCAGTCTTTCAAATGCCTTGGAGATGTTCAAGGCCGTGGTGACCCAACACTCGAGTAACCCGTCGACGAGACCGCGGTCGACTGAACGGGAGAAAGAGATAAACGTACCCTTCTTGCCGCGCTTCTTCTCGACCTTGCCGGCCGCGCCACGCTTGGTTGCTGCCTTAGGCATGTTGTCTATGAGAAAGCGATTAGTTTGACTGAATGGCAGGAACTTGGCAGATGCAGCGTGTTTTCAAAAGAAAGTGGGTTGGATGTTGCGCAGGGTTGGTGGCATTGCGCCGCGCACTGGGCAAGGCAGCGTTGCGCGATGGTGCGAATCCCTAGGCGCGGGTGGTGATGGGTCGCAAGTGCAATTGCGGTCGGCGACGCGCGATAATTGAGATGTGAAGCTCAAAGTCGTAGTAAAGAGATCGTGAAGCATACCTGAGCGGGTTTTTGAGAGATTGAGAGGGTGTTGTGGAATTCGGGGTCTGACGCGTCAAGCTCCGTTAGCTGTCAAGCTTCCTTTGGGTGAAGTTGAGGAAGATGGTTGAGGTGCGAAGAAAGATCGCGGAGGGGGATGCACGCTCCAAAGTCCGCCAGAAAGCCACAGGATTTTGACTTTGAGCAAAAGTAAAGATGCGCAATATAATTGCCAAAATAACTTTGGGCGTCCGCAGATATTGAGGGTATTGGATATGGGCGTGATGCTAAGGTGCAATGTGGATGGGGAGTGCGACAAGTACTCACAAGTAAGGTGCGCAGAGGCTGGTTGTATGTGTGTATTGCGAGAGAGTGGTTTGTATGGGAGGAGGATTTGGGTGGGAGATTTGTATGGGAAAAAGAAGAGGGAGGAAAACGTATGGGGGAGGGCCAAGCAGCCTTTTTACTATGGGGGAGTGATTGTGCGGCAGCAACGCGCCTTTCGCACTTGTTTTTGCTGGGAAGCCTGGGACTCTGCGGTCGACTGCGACTGGGGGGGGTAAGGACGAGGGGTGGCACTGTGGGAAGGGGAAGTGGAAGGGGAAGGGGAAGGGGGTCACCTTGGTCTTGCTTGGTCTGGCGGCCTTGGGCTGGGCTAGTTCTGGCTGCTGAATGGGTGCAGCAGGCGAAAACTGGACTGCGCACTGGCGCACTGGGCAAAGGACTCTAGCAGCCGGGAGAAAATACTGGGAGGTGTGACTGGGCACACGCGGAAAAGGAGGAGCGAAAGGCAGGAGAGAGAGGAGAAGGACCGTGGAAACAGCAAGAGCAGGATGGGTGGGCGCGGCTTCCCTCCCTGAACTGTGAGGGCGAGGACTGACGCGGGCGGGAGGTGAGGTGGAAGACCAGCCAGAGGAGTCCAGAGTCCCCTTCCCTTCCTTCCCCCATCCTCCACCACCCATTTTACCCATCACCCCCTCCAGCAAGTAGGTGCAAGTGCAAGCAAGTCAGTCTACCTGCCGTGCCAGTACCTACTGTCTACATAGTAAAAGCGCGCAGTATCCGTCAGGGAAGCACGGTATGGTGGGAAGGTGCGGGTAGTGTGTCATGTACCTCCCGGCGGACAAGACCAGGGAAGGTACCTCCCGTTCCTTCCACCTACCCTTCCTTTCCTACCTTACCCCTTCCTCCTACCGTCAGGGAAAGGCGGGGGACCGTCAATCAGCTTGCTGCTGCTTTTGCGCCATGTATCGTCTGGCCTTGGCTAGTACGGGAAGGGACCTTGCGCCTACCTCTGCTTGGTACGCGGTGTGTGCCCGCACGCAACCAGTACGTTGCGTAGGTTGGCCAAACCAGACATGGCATGGCCTGGCGTGGGCACGCGCAGAGAGAGAGGTGAGAGGACGTCGGGACGTATGCGTATGTAGGACGCAGGCAGAGACAACGAAATCGGCAGTCGCAGCGAGAAGCGGTAATGGGAGAGCAACAGCAAGAGCGACAGCAGCCAGGCACTGGCAAGTGGCAGCTGTGCCTGTGCCGCCTCACCTTCCTTCCTTGCCTTGCTTTGCTTGCTACCTTACCTACCTTACTGCCAGGTGCGTTGCGTGCGTTGCTGCGTCCGTTGCCTTGCCTCACGTCGCCGCCATCTTCCACTCTTCTTTCCGTCCCGTCTTTCCTGCCCATCCATTTGTACCTGACCTTACCTATCCTCTCCTCGCCTCCCCCCTCGCACCTGGCACCTCCTTGCTCTCCTGTCGCGTTCTATTGCCAGTCGCTGCTATAAATGTGTGGTACTGTACAGGTACAAAGTGCGCGCGAAACTCCGCACCAAAGTACTGTACTTACGCTTTGTACCTCCCGCCTCGGACTGGTTTTCGCACTGGCTACTTTGTCGCGCCTTCCCTTTGCCTCCGGCCAATGTACCTATCTTTTCTCTCCATGTCTGTCCGTCCGTCTGCCAGGCATCCCGCCTTCCTTGCACGCAACACCGGCCTTTCGAAGTGCTTTTTATTTTCCCTCACTTTCAGATCCGGATTCTGGCTGGCTGGCTGGTTCAGTGTTCTGCCATTGACCCCACCTGCCGCCGCCTTCCGTCACCTGCACTGCGCTGCACCTGGCACAAACCACAATATTCCATCCACACAGACCATCCTTAGCTTTCACTTCCAGTTCCAGCTCCTAGAGCTCCAATTCCCATCCCGCAGCCCGCAGCCACCGGACAGTCTTTTCAATTTTGCGCTCCCGTCATTTCAGTGTTTTCCTGGTCTCGTCCGATCCATTTTGCTGTGGATGAGGAGCTGTTGCATCGCTGGCTTTGAGTCGTTGGCATGCGAACATGCGTAGGAAGGCCCTCGCAGACACGGACAACTTTGCCTGGAGGCTTCGTTTGCGCGTACGGCTCCAGGTCGTCCACTCCACTTACACGGATCAGCACCCGCGATTTCTTTGGCCGTCACTCACAAATCTTGCTCTTCGCTCCTCTGCATCACTTAAAACAGCCGGCTCCTCTCTCGCAACCCGGACACAATGCCCAGAAATTTCTGCGCCAGTCCATGTTACTTGCACCCTCCTCTACGGATACCTCACCTGGTCGAGTTGCAGTCCAGCTCCCTCCCTCAACCAAGCAAGCCATGGACCATACCATGGCAGCGTACCGTACGGATTCCCTCACCTCTTGTTGCGGATACGGACACCTCCAGGCCGAAAGCACGCGCAGTGACACGCCTACCACCACTGACCAAACCAGGACTCGGCCAGGCATAATCATTTCCTCTTCTTCACCGGCGCTAAGGCTGCCCCCCTACCGCCAATTGACTTGCTGATAGGCAGGTTGGCCCAGCTTGCAAGTCGCCTTGCCGCCGCAGGTCCCTTGCTCCTAGACGAAGGGAAATCAGCATAGTCCGCGTCGCGCAGGCCAGAGAAGACGGGACTCGGAGGTGATTGCCAGGAGCCAGAAATCAATAATCAGCAACAGGCTTCGCCTCAACCCCTGCTGTACCGTCCCCTCCACACTCAGCTCTCGCCCCTTCTCACTGTACTGGGACAAGGTCATTCGGCTAATGTGAGCAGTGCCTTCCTGGCACTCGACGAGACTGCATCTGATGTGTTAAAATTTTGGGACTGCGTCACTTACAAAGACCCTATCAACGCAAACTTTGAATACGACAGACCTCACGTATAACAAGAGGACCAGATTTGTCCCTATCTGCTGGGGCCGTGGATGCTGGTGACCTCATGCTTAGAGGCTTTCTCCATTTAGCGTCATCTGTCGACAAGCTTCGCAGCATCCGGATATCCTCACCAAAAAAACACCAAGACCTAATACTACTACCAACTAGCTTGAGCTGGTCTGGTGTGTGAGGTGAGGAAACAGATGGGGCACCACCTCTGGGTACTCTTGGATGACTGCAAAGTCGTCGCGTTGGAGACGAGACACCCTACGCGCACACACTGTGTCTGGACGTCGCTGCGCAATCTCGCCCACACTAAAACACCACTCGACATACTTTGTCCATTCCCCCTCCTTCAAGTGGCTTGTCCTATCATCATCACACCAACTAACGAGATCGTCTGCCAAAGCACACCAAGCCCACCAGTACTTCAGCGCAGAGTTCTCGACAAACGCTCCATGCCAGGCTTGACCTGGGTTGCAAATCCACGCGGTTAGACAGGATACATACTGCTACTCCAGTAGTGGCTGTCCCGTGCAGCCCAAACTGCAACACCATTAGCTGACTTCCGGCGAGGTTCCTACCTTACATCGGCGCATCCACACCGAGGTTCAACGCGACTTGACGAGACCTCGAAACCTTCCGCCCGCGACATGAGCAGCAATAGCACCAGCCTCGTGCAACACAAGGCGGCTCCCAGCTGCTTGTCACCATTGACGACACAATCCTAGCTACTTTTACCGTGTTGCAAAGGCACACTGCCTCGATCCAGCAGGGAAACAGAGACATTTTCTCTATGGTCGTACGGATACACTCGACTGTTTGACGAGACGGCATCAAATGCAGCCATGTACTGCACCGAACGGACTGCGCTGCGTTGCTCAGGGAGATGCGACGTTGGGACGACCGGGAGGCCATAATGACTGACTGATCACTGATGGGGATCACTTGAGATGGCCGAAACAAAACTCGGGTACTTTATTCATGCATACGCCCCATGTATCGTCATACGAGATTGCCATGTACCGCTACAAGGCGCGAAGTACCTCGAAACTGGTCCACCACGACCGGAATCAGCTTGGGCGACTGCGCCCAATCACTCTCGCCCCCAGCTGACGGTACTCTCTGGGCTCCCCAGCCTCCCTTGTGCTCCAACAACTGCTGCTCTTTCCCCTCTTCCTCTTCAAACCCAGAGGCCAGTCTGTAGCACGTGCTGGAATCATACGGATGCTAACAATAGACGATACAGACTGATTGACCACCTTAGGCAATCCTGGTCACCGACTGGCCTCGACAATTGAATGAATGCTACGGATGCTCATCCGTCCAAGCTGCTACTTCAGAGACAACAAGGCGAATCAGGTCAAACGGTAGCATCGCCGGCCTATCAAGCTATCAGCTGCGGATAAGGGCGCTGCGTGCTCAGCTTCTCTGGAGCTTTATCAATCAATGGACATGCAACAGAACGCCGAGGTCGTCGGCGCACCTCGCTGTATTTCGGCCTCGTCTCTGTGCCTCCGCCTAAGCTCCTCAGTTGGGGGTACGGCAAAGCAGCCAGGCAGTGCAACGCTCTCGGCAGTGAGAGAAGAGTGGGAATACTTTGTTATGCGCAGAAATGTGCGGGCGTCATGTGTACCCTCGAGGCGCCATGCTGGGTAATGCCTGCAACCACGGTCAGAGAGACCCCTCTACAATGCACACTGCCAATGCAGGCGGCTTCTGCAACTTCACAGGCCGGCACAGCACTTTGCCATGGCTCATGGCCAGACAGGCCAAGTCTGCCAGGAGTACGACGGTTCCGCACATTCCAGACAGCCCGCCGGGCCCAGCCATTTTGCTTTTGCTCGCTTGTTCCCTGTTTGGCTGGCACCAAAGAGAGGGCCCTGGCAATGGGATAGGCGGCGCGCTGGCCAGCAAAGTGCGCAAAGTACTCGCGACCTGCAGCGGATACACGGGGCCAGGCAATTTCGCTGGGCTAGTCACCTTTTGTCTTGCTGATACTGTGCTGTACCTGATGCTCCCCCGGCAAATTTCGCCCTCCCTGAGGACACTCTCCTCTCTCACACACACCCCCTCCCAAACCATACGGCGGTACACTGTCAGTCGCCTTGCCCACTCTCACGACCTGACCTGCACGCGAAAGTAAGGTAAGGTACATGTTGCAGTGTAAGCCAACGCCAATCAGCTCCACTCCCTCCGAGCTGATCTGGTCTGCAAAGACAGAGCTTGACTGACGGGGAGCTTTGCCCTCCCCCGAACCTCTGCGGTCTGTGGTTTCCTCGACTGCTCCCTCTCTTTCTTTTCCTCCGTTGACTTTGTGGATGACCCCAAACCTTCCGCAACGTCTTCTGAGAGGATATCGCGTGCTTCCCCTCAGTGGCGCGCTGGCTTGCACCGACGCATGCATCGGGCTACTTGCAATCAAATAACTTAGAATTCTTATTGGGAGACCTTGTACCGGCAGAGCTTCCACGTGCGCATTTGGGTCGCTCAAAATTTCTTCATTACAACAAGATCGCGACATCTTCAATGCTATCATCAAAGGCACTGGTTGGCGGCGGACCATGGCTCACGTGACTATTCACGGTGGTCATAGCGCCTGGGTTACGCTAAGCCTTGTCAAGCTTCCTCCGAGCCTCTGAGTGGTGAGATTGTGTGGGGGCGGCAGGGGCCGAACATGAGTTTGGGAAACGAAAAGGCCAAAAGTGCCGGTGCCGCGCAGTCGGAGGCGAGGCACGACTGATCGATCGTGCGCAGGGCAGGGCGAGCACCGTGATCTAGGGTCCTCTGTCTGCCCTGCTGTTAGAAAGGAGCAATTGTAGCCGTGAGATCTCCTAGGGTCCCGTACGGTCCGTACCTGCATACGTCAGGTACTGTGCATCTGGCGATCGTAGACAACGGATCAGAGCCGACTCCGGTCCACCTTGGCCACGTCCTTACGAACCCAATTTGGCCTCGGGCAATGGAGCAGCGTGTTTCTGTCATGAAGTAACGAAAATCGGAACGTCCGCGATACGTCGGGCCCAGGCCACATGTCTGAACCGACTCCACCAATGCTGCTGCCAGCGTGAGATGTCGCGTCAATATTCATTTCGGTGAGAGGCTGCCAGCCAGAGAGAACCACTGCCGATTGACGGGCTCTGCATCGATCAGTCATTCTCAGGATCCAGCACCATCTCTCTCAACTCCTCGTCCCTCGCCCAATCAACACCGCTCCCGGCCACGACGGCACTCGCAGTCCCTTTCATGACCTTCCACCGCTGTCTGCTCGCTTTCAACTCGGCCTGTAAGCTTGCCATCTGGGCCTGCACGGCCGGATCGTCGGTCTCGCCGGCCTTCCTCCTCTCAGCCTCCTCCGCTAATCGGAGCACCTCGGCGGTGAGTTCGACGTTGCGCCGGCCGACACGGAGGCTCTCGGCCTCGACGTCAGTGAGTTTGTCGAGAGTCGTGCGGATCTCATTAGATGTCTGCGCGAGGGCGACGGACGAGGTATCGCGGGAGTTGATGTGCGGTAAAAGGTCCCTTGGGTGTGTTAGTGGTGGGGTTGACAGATTCCATAACAAGGGAAGAACAGCAAGTAAACGAAATGAAGCCCGAGTGAGGGATTCCGAGTGCGGGAGTAAGCTTACACTTCAATGGGCGTGGCTTGTGTGCTTCCATGCACAGCTTTGAGGATGGGGTTGGCGGTCATGACGCTATCCGTGATATCGTTCCTCAAGAGCCATCCAGCACGCGCCTTGGCCGCGTCCTCCTGCGCTTTTCGCACATCATCTTGGCTGTCTGGAGCTGAAGAATCTGGTTCGTCATGTGAGAAAGAAATCCAGAAGCATGGACTAAATGGGGAAGAAGTACCTGGTCTGTAACTCTGTTGCGCTCTGACGAGGGCAATCTTCACCTCGAGGTCGCGCAGCTCATCGTAGAGCTCCAGAACGCGCTGCTCATCTTTGGATAACAGGTAGGGCGGCACCTCGTCTTCCTGTTTGGACGTTGAGGTCGCCTGGGTTTGAGGCTCATCCATGTTCGTCGGTGTGCGTGTCTGGCATCGGGCTGGGGAATGCGGACCCTCCTCGTTGACTGCTTCCGTGGAGTGAGCCCGAATATGTCCGCCCGCGTTCGGAACGCGGTACGCGACTCTTAGATTGAACTCGCCCGAAATCACAAGCTCCGGCGGGGATGGATTGGCGCTGGGATTGCAAGTCCGGAGCCAAAAACGTGGCAGTGTGGCTGGTGCATCGTTCCTGGCTTGCCTGTGATTTTTCTTATCGGGCGAGTCAGCCGCGATTATTGGGTTATCTGTGGCTGGAGTGAGCCTTTCCCCAGACCACCCAATCAAATGACAACAAGGATCACGAGGCGACATCACGCTACGCCCACCAAGGTTTTTAGCGGGTTTGCAGCCTGCACGAGCTCCGGGCGCCTCAGCGGTCATCTTTTTTGGAAGCCCGGCGGAACGAACGCTCGCGCCTTTGCAAGAACCGCTGCGTCCTGCATCCTTCCCACCGACCGGCGCCCCCAACGACGAGGACGACAACACGAAGACGACCGCTGTTGTCCTCGCGTACCGCAACAGCAGTTCGAAACGCAACGTTCGAAGACAAGCTAGGCGGGCCACGAGAGTCTTCGTCAACATACCCCGAGACCGAGCGGCGGGCCAGCTATCGCAGCTGAGGCCGGGAGATGCTCCGGGATGGCGACGCAGGTGTTGATTGCCCATACGGGCCAGCGCCTGCAGGTGGACACAACGCAGTTTGCCGCGTAGGATATCTTCTTTCTGTTGCGGGGCAATGTTTTGGGAGACTGACTCTCTGGTGTTAGGCTCGATGAGCTGAAGGCGTGGATTGCGAGGAGCACGTCGATTCCCGCGCATCAGGTCGTCGCTTTGACTTCCCAAGGACGGGCGGTGAAGTTGCAGACACTGCATCAAGAGGTAACAGGCTTCAAAGGTTCGAAGGCGAGGAGCGCAAGCTGACAACCCTCTAGACGGAGATCTACGTCTACGACATCCGGATATCCTCACCGACGTCCCCCGGCGGACCCTCTCCCAAGTCCGAAGTGCCCCTCCCGAAACGCTACACCGTCCCCAACGCCCCGAACTACATCGGCGACATCCGCGTGCTGTCCGAATGGCAGGCTCTCTATAAGGAAAGACAGGCCTGGGCCCTCGGCATCGTGGGTGACTCTGCGCGCCTGACCGCAGAGGTGCAGGACCGCTATGGCGAGATGGATGTCATGATCAAGTGCCTCGACGCGGCGGTGACCAATCTCGAGATTAGTGTCAAGCAGATCGACCCGAAGTACACGGAGCTCAAGAAGTGGGTGGAGCCGTCGATGGGCGAGTTCGAGCAGCTGGCGGAGAGCTGGGAGCGGTGTCTGGAGGTGGCGCGCAGCGTGCCCATCTCGGCCGCAATGGTGCGCTTCATGACATCGCGCGACCTCAAGAAGAAGCAGGCCACGCTCGAGGACCTGATCGATCTCGACACGGCAAGGAAGTCCGGCAAGCTGGCGCCGACCTTGCTGAAGAAGTTCAGCGCCAAGGCGGCAGACCTCGACAAAACGGCCGACAAGATGTACGCCGGGGTGGAGCGGCTCTTTGGGGAGTTTGACAACCTTGTTGGCCGGTCTTCCTTGGCTCGAAGCGGAGAGGCGGCGCAGCTGCTTCAGGATATCGAGGCTGTGGCCAAGAAGATAGAAACGGACCACAGCACGATGCTGGAGTATGCCGACACCCAGGCGAATGTCCTGCAGGCCTCGCGTACGGCAGAGAACCACACGTCGCGTCTGATTCCGAGCCTGAAGAAGCGCGCTGTAGAGATGGCTGACATGCTGCACTACGCCACAGAGGCGCGCAACACCATCGCAGCGGATTCGGTCGATTTCATGCGGAACATCACTGAGATTACATCCATGCATAGCAGCGTTAAGAATCAGATTACAATTCTGAACCAGGCTGAGGACGTCATGACGACTTTTGACTACCTGAGGCTCATCAATCAGCTACCCTACATGTATGCCTCCTTCGCTTCGGAGGCGATCCGCCGCCGGGAGTGGTCCGACAAGATCAAGACGGACTCATCGACGCTGGCCAACGAGATGGCTCTGTTTCAGGACGAGGAATCGAAGAGGCGAAGAAAGTGGCACAAGATGGTGGGCAGCATGTATGGCCGCGACAATTTGGAAGCCAACATTCTTGGTCTGGAGGTCAACTTACTAGGAGAGGAGGAGCCTTGGCCCAGTATAGTGAAGCGCGACCTCGAGGAATTCCTGGAACACCTCCAGAGACAGCAGGCTGAGGTGGCGATCATCGAGGACGTGACGAAGCTTGTCAATGAGCTGAGCAACCCGACGAAGCAGCAGTCAAAGAGGTTGAAGGCATTCAAGAACGGGAGTGTCCACGAGGCTGCCCTCGGGCGTAGTGGCCTGATGATTCGTGGAGACGACGACTTGAACCATACGCTTCGAGATGACAACACTAAACTCCAGAACAAGCTCAAGACTGCAGAAAGTCGTGTGCGCAGGTTAGAGGACTTACTTCATAGGCAGAGCCAAGCCTCCTCTCGCCCTGGCATCGGCGGACTGTTCGGTCATGAGAGGAACGATTCCACGAACTCTGTCAGATCTGTGCCACCGGAAGACAGCCGCCGCGCAGCTAGCAATTCTGAGGCCCTTCTGCAGAAAATTCAGCAGCTCGAGAATGAGCTCAATGCGGAGAAGGAGAAGGCAGCCGCCTTCGAGAAAGATCTCACTGCCCGGACGACGGAGCACAACGAAGTCTTGGGTCGGGTGGACGAGGCAAAATCCCAGGTGGAGGCGGCTAGGGCTCAGATGGAGGAGGCCAACGCCACCAAGAAGGAGCTACTCGAGAACATGGAGGCGTTGCAGAAAGAGTTCGTCATAGAGAGGAAATCGTTCGAAAACGAGATCAAGGGACTTAAGGCGCGCCTTGAGGAGACCGAGGACGACATCGAGAACTTTGGCGAGTCTAGGGAGAACGAGAAGGCCACCTACATCGAGCGGATGCACGAAATGGAGGCCGAGATCGATCGCCTGCAAAAGGATCAGAAGGACGACTCCCTCAAGACCCAGGGCCAGGTTGACTTCCTCCGCAATGAGGCGCGTCTGCAAAGGGAGCAGAACGAGGCTCTCGAAAAGCAGCTTCAGAGCACGAACGATGAAGCCAAGAAGCTGACAAAGAGTCTGAGCTCTGCTCAAGAGACGGTTGACACACAGCTTAAGGCTCTTCGCGACATCCACGATCAACTCTCGCCGAACGACGATACTACCGAAGACCTCAATGATCTGATCGAAGCACTCGTGTATAAGGCTACTGATGTTGCTGCCAAGTTGAAGACCCTGGACAACGACAAGTCGATTTTGAAGGCCGATCTCGAACAGGCCGAAGAGCATGTCAAGAGTCTGAAGACGGAGATCGCCGAGACTAAGGAGAAGCTCGCGGCCGAGGAAGAGACCTCAAGACATCTCAAGGAGAACCTGGATGGTGAGAAAGCCAGAGTTGCTGCTCTTGAACAAGAGGCCGCCGAGAGCCGAGAGCAGCTTGACCAGCTGCGGGCCAAGATTGCCGACGGCGAGACGGGCTCGGAGAGTTTGCGGAAGAAGCTTGACGAGGAAGAAGAGCGCATTACCTCCATCAAGGAGGAGCTTGCCTCTAGACAGTCTCAAGTGGGCAGCCTGGAAGAGGAGTTGCGTCTCTACAAGGAGAAGCTGCAGGCTTCCCAGGCCAAACTCACGACCGTCACTGGCCACTTCGACACCAGGTCAGAGAAGACCAAGGACTTGACGCAGCGTCTGTATTCTCACAACGATCGCCTGTGTCGACTACTGGAGCGACTCGGGTTCTCTGTCACCCGCCAAGAATCTACAATGACTATCCAGAAGGTCCCGAGATCCGAGAGGGGAACCATGAGCCAGATCCACAACGCCAACGACTCCTCCGACCCAAGCCAGTCTACGATACGCCGTTCTGGCATGCTCACCAGTCGCACTCTGGCCGATAGCACCGACCTGGACCTGTTGTACTGGATGAACGGCAGCGATGCCGATGTCGAGTCTGAGAAATACGAAGCCTTCATGACCAAGCTGGGTAGCTTCGACATGGACTTGTTCGCTGAGACGGTTTACAGACGTGTCAAGGACGTTGAGCACCTCGCTCGTAAGCTCCAGCGCGACGCGCGTGCCTACAGAGAGAAGGCACACACGCTGCAAAGGGATTCTCACGAGAAGATTGCGTTCAAGCACTTCAAGGAGGGCGATCTCGCTCTCTTCCTGCCTACTAGGAACCAGACAGCCGGCGCCTGGGCTGCTTTCAACGTCGGCTTCCCCCACTACTTCCTGCGCGAGACCGACGCCCACCGACTCCGCTCTCGCGAGTGGCTCGTCGCTCGCATCACGCGTATCCAAGAGCGCGTTGTGGACCTCTCCAAGAGCCTGACGAGGCCGGCCGAGACCGACTCCGTCAACGGCGAAGATGACGACAACCCTTTCCAGCTGTCGGACGGCTTGAGGTGGTATCTCATCGACGCTCACGAAGACAAGCCGGGTGCGCCTGCGACGCCTGGTCTGGGCAAGTCGACAATAGCGACAAACAATGTCGAGGCTATGGCCGACATGCACACCCACGCACAGGCGAACGGCAAGGACAAGCACAGGATCAGCGTCAATAGCATTGAGGGTGTCAGCAAGGCGCTTAACAGAAGTTTGGAGAGTCGTCGGAGCAGTTCTAACTCGAAGAAGGCCATCCCCTTCGCTGTCGGCGCTGGGGGAGCTGCTTTGCTCAAAGGCAACGCCCTGGGCAGCGAGACCAACTCTCTCCGCGCCGTGGCACCGGAGACACCCACGGGCACCAGCCCGCCGCAAGGGGGACTGGCAGGACCGTCGTCGAATGGACAAGACCAAGGGCAGGCTTCAGCCAGCTCGCCGCAGACCGAGGGCCCGTCCGAGGAGAGGCCCAGGTCGCCCGAGGTACGAAACATGATCGATTCCCTCGTTGGACCGTGAAAATCGCAGCTCCCTCGCTGATACCCGTTCCGCTCTTTGCGCGGCGGTTAGAAAGCCAGATCCCCTCAGAGACTCCGTCGCCAGATGAGCAGGGAGAGTTCGAGCCCGACGAAGAGGAGCGTGGTCTGGGATTCGCTGTGGAGCGTCGACCTGAGCTTCGAGAGCGGCGGAGTGAGTCCGACGAAGCGGCGGTAGGCGACCCAACAAGACGCAACATCTTCAACTCATAGGAAGTTGCCCCGTTATGGGGGTTTCGTAGTCGGCGTCATCATGATGCTTCCCGGAGTTCTTTTGGTTTATATCATGTACTGGTACCTCTTTTCTTCCATGCATTCATACGACAGAGAGGACAAAACAAAGGAATGGGATTGGAATGGAGACATTGGGGGGTTCTTTATGTTTACTACTAGCTTTTTCTCTCTTTGCGTTCTGCTTTTGGCTTTACCCCCTGTTCATACCCGCGCTTTGCGAAAGACTGTCACGGAGTATGGGAGCACCGCCCCTTGGAGAATTTTGTTTTGGGCTGTAGGTTTTTTTTAGAAGCGGATGGTGAACAGCGGAGAGAAAGATTGTGCGAGCTTGTGGTTTCGTTCTTTTTTCCTGGGTCAATTTGCATGGCGTGCCTGGGATAGAGTCGCCTTTTAGAGAAATATATCATTGGTTGCACTGTTATTCGATGCTATGTTCTCTGCGTGTGATGTGTCAACTCTGGGTTTATAACATGAGAAAACCGTATGCCTCGACAGTTTCCCATATCAAGACCGTGCATTTCGTCAAGTTTCACTGAACACAAAAGAGGCGTAAACAAAGGCTATTGTGCCTTATCATGATGGACAATGGGCATCGGGGCTGCTTCTTCCCTCTACAAAGCCCATTTGGATATCTTTGAGTCTTTAACATGACAATGACAAGAGGATTCATTGTGTTGCAGTTATGAAGCTCTTTTACAACCTGCCCTGTACAAAGTGGATAATCAATCTCCAAAGAGTAAGTAGACAATGGTCAGAAAGATGTCTTCTCATCCATCCGATCAAGACAGAAAACATAAAAGATGCAGGAAGACAACTATGTCTCATGATGAATTCGGCATTTCCACCCCGAGTAGCAATTTATTTAAACCTCCAGTACCGTTTCAAAATTTAAGCATTCCAAAATGGCCAACGCCATCAACTTCGCAAACCCACCAGGGGGACGTTGGATAGAACGACGGCTTCCCACGGTCACGGAGATCCTAGGATGCAAGCCCGACAACGGCGACGTCCAGCTGGCTTACAGAATTCTAGGTCTTCACTCAACAACAGCCCGCCCGACTGGCTACCGCCCGAAGCCGAAATTGTTCACCCACTGTTGCAATAGGGTTCTCAACCGCATATGGCGTGACGAACAGAATGTGAACGAGATAGATATCATCCCGGGCGACGTCCCTCAGAAACGCGTCATCGAGGCAAACAAGCGCGTCCTTTCGGCCATACACACGATAGCTGGTATCCGACGCCCAGGTCACCCGCATTGGTCACCCAACACCAGGGTCCGAATTCAGCCGTGGCAATCGAATAACCATATACTGACAAATTGGGACTTGCCACAAGACATCACCTCGGCTACTTGGTCACAAAGTGTTGAAGTCCCCCTGAGCGTGAACCAGTTTAACGCCCATTACGCGCGTGCGGACGTGGCACAGCTGGCGTGTGACCGGCCTAGGAAGGGGAAGACGGGGCTGCCTACAGCTTTCATGGTCTCGGATGCGAAGGAACGCGAGGACAAGGATATCTTTGACGACTTGGCTTGCTACGGCTTCGAGGCCAAGCCGCATTTCATGCATCCTCAGGACAAGCCTGTTGGCTCGAAGGATAATCTGGAGTACAAGTTTTGGGCAGGCCCCACGCCGAAAAACGAGAATAGCTTGTGGTATGCGCTGGCGTAAGTTGAATCTTTCCCTGATCTGTCGTTCGCAGAAAATAAATGAGACACCGATACTGACGATAAGAACCTCGCAGGTTGCTGGTCGAGCACAATCCCACGAAGGCAAAAGACATTAAGTGTCTAGCCGCAAAATGGTTCTTCGACATGACGTATGAACATCCCAATACGGGGGCTCATCACGCTGTCCGCCGGGCAAAACGCTTTCGCATGTACAGCCAACTTCTCGCCGACTCGGCCAGATGCGCCGACCCAGACGACGAAGAGATTTGGGGCAAGATGAGCATGTTCCGCGCCCTCTGTAGCAACAGGCCAGATGCCGGAATGCCCAAAGAGGCCGGCTACCACGAGATGTTGCACATGTTGGCGGACTTCTTCCACACTGAGATCATCACGTTTACCCGGCCGAACCGCAAAAAATTCAAGCTGAGAAATCTCGATGTTAAGGACATTGATACACAAACCCTCGACGCGGAGTTTGTATATGAGATGAGGGTGTATGGCGAAACACCTCAGGGGGCCGATCCCACCTTCGGGTTTCGAAAAAGGAAACAGATTCTTCTGGTCACGGATTCGTGCTTGAGATACTTTCAGCCGGTGATGCGTGTTGTACCAACGACGTACAAGGAGGACGAAATTGACGAGAGTGTTCTCCCGGTACACCTCGACACCACGGCGTTTGACAAATGGGAACGCCACTCGCCCATGCCCTGGTGGCCCGGGTTCCAGCGTAACGCAGACAACACGGGCTGGACGGGCGACTGGGACGACCCGCAGCTCCGGCCGGGGCTCCGCCTCTACCCAGCATCGTCGGTGTTTGATCCCCCGGTAATCTCGCACACGTTGTCGCCCTGGAGCCCTGCCATTGCTCTACAACTACTTGAAAGCCCATACGAAGTGATGAAGAACCTGAGCGGAGGACTATGGCCCCCATGGAAACCTTGGTTCGAGGGCGACGAGGACTGCGACTTGTGGAACATGATTCAGCCGGAGAGACTAAGGCTTTCGTGGAGACATCCAGAGGCTCCACAACAAAGGCCTGATCGGCGTATAGCGCTAAGCGACAATCGAGCACGCATTGGGCCGAAGACCCCGAAGTACACGTCGAAGAGACGGCTCGAGTTGGTAGATGGCGTGAAGGAGGCATTTTTGGATAAGCCAAACATGGGTGAGTCTGAGATTGGTTGGATGAAGGTTGTCACCACAGAGGGCGAAAATCGGGAGCCGTACTGGCACAGGGTCAAGCGAAGGAGGATGATTTGAGCCTTCAGGGAATGGCGTTGGGACAGCCGGGCTTTTTGGAGAAATTGTTTCGTACGGGGAAGCCTACGGGTTGCATAGACTGGCGTTCAATAAGTCTGGTGTACTTTTAGCGTTGACCTTCAGCGAGCGAATGATGATTATCTGATTAATTCGTGATTAAGGTCTACGCCGCGAGGTATGTGTTTGTACAACGTAGTCTCTAAGGTGGAGAGAGGACTGCTGATTCTGATTTGGGAAACTGTCGAATACGTCTCTACCAACACCTCACCGCTCTAGATGCCGGCTAGACGAAAGTTCGCCGCACTGCCGAAGTCGCTGAGCACGGCGAAAGGTTTACTGGCCGATACGCCGTCGTCCTCAAGGCCGAAACAAGCTCGAAATGATCACGGAGTGGGACCGCCCAGACATCCTTGCCCATAAGCGATCGTCTACGGGATTTTCGACTGTTGACCGCGCGAAACCGGACGCATTATGTGTCACCGAAGGTTGTTCGACTGCGTATAAGTTGAATGGCTTTCCCTCTCCCGCACACGAAAGAGATCATCTCATATCTGGAAATCATCAAGAAGCATGGGGTAACACCAGAAGATTTGATCAAGATGGTATTCGCTCCGTTTGTACAGCATTATCTATCGCACCATCTTTCCGACCGAATGATTTAGACGCGCTCGTCGTTTTGTCTGACCTCCGTAACCTCGTCTTCGGATCCATCTTCGGGATCCGTGATGCCAGTCATCTTGGAGACGATCACGGCAGCAAAAAGGTCGCCAGACACATTGGTTGCAGTTCTAAATCTGTCGATGAACCAGTCCACGGCTACAACCACTCCGTCTAGGGTTGGGGTTAGCAAAGTATCTGCAGCAAGGAATAGGATATGACGTACACATGCCGCTAGGCGGGATGCCGACACTCGAGGAGATCATGACGGTCAGGACGAGGGAAGAGCTGGGAATAGGGGTCGTGCCGATGGACGCCAGGGTCGAGAGCAAGAGAATGATGATGTAGTCTGCGGCATTGAGAACATGGCCTTGTGTCTGTGCGAGGAACACGACGACAATTGGGAAATAAATCGCCGTGCCGTCCATGTTGATCAAGCACCCGAGGGGCACTGAAAATTTAGAAATGGTGGTGGGGACCTTCCCTTTCTCGCGGGCGCATTTCATTGTCAGGGGGAGTGTAGCGGCGGACGACGCAGTTCCCCACGCGGTCAACCAAGCTGGTGAGCATGAGAGCCACAAGGAATAGGGGTTCATGCGGGTAAAAGCAAAGAAAATGATCGGTAGAACCACGAATAGGTGGATTAACATCGAGCTAACGGAGCCGCCCATCAGGATGCCAAGGTTGACACCAATGTCGTTGATATCAAGCTTAAACATGTTTGGGAGAATAACTGGCTCATGTTAGTTTGGTAAGTTTGAACCCGGGCTGTCAAGGACAAGATTCTACTAACGGAAGAAGATAGCGATAGGGGCCAGAGAGATCAAGAATGTGATGATGACGAGGATCATAGCCTCGATCTCCCTGCAAGCCTTCATGAGAGAAGATCTTCCATCGCGATCATCGATGAGATATCCAACAACCACCGCAGATACCAGAACGGCAAGAAGGTGGTCTGAGGCGAGAGCATTGACGACGTTCGCCGGGATGAGAGAGTTGAAGAGTTCGGTCACGGTGGCTGGGATATCTTGCTCCTGACGTTCGTCGTATGTTTCCTGGTCCTTTTCGGACATCCCGTCAACGGCGATCGACTCTGCTGAAGCCACGGTCATCAAACGAGCCCAGACCTGGGAGGTCATGATGATGGAGTGGACGATTGCGACGATGGTGGTCAGGACGTAGTAGCCGATTGTCCATTTCGCCAGCTTTGCGCCACCGTGACTGATCTCCTTGAGCTTTTGCACTGCGAGGATCATTGCCGTTACAATCATTGGTAGGACTGGCGTCGTGTTAGTTTCTGACATGCCTACGACCAATCGATCTGTATCGAAAGAAAGACCAGCCGTCAATTACGGACGGACGTTGAACAAAACTTACCAACAGCCTTCAGAGCCCTCAGCCAGAGATTACCGGGGATGATGAGGATCGTGGTCGCAGCGTCGGGGATATCAGGGTGAGCGCTCTTGACGCCGAGACCGATACCGACTGCAAGGGCGGCAGCGATGATGATCTGGATGGCAGAGCCAGGCTCGATGATCGGATGCCACCAAGGGTTCTTCTTCTCGACAGACTGCCCTGAGGCGATCGAGGTCTGTTGCTGCACCTGGTCCATGGAGGAGTTCTCCGGGACCGACTTGTTGGCCGTACCCATCTCTGTCTTCTCCATCCTGAATCGCCTATGGGGAGCAGAGATTGAAGATGGTTATCGTCGGTGGTTGGCGGGTTCCTCAGGAGTCAGGACTTCAGAGACGAGCCGGTATAAGTTCGACACCGCACTGAGGGAAAGGACGAGGGGAGAGGGAACGTATTCCCAAGACCCTGATCGGCGGTCGAAGTGAGGATAAATACTCGAGAGACAATCGGTACGTGGGGCAGACCAGCCCCAAGAGAGAGCAAGAGCAGGT
Source organism: Colletotrichum aenigma (assembly GCF_013390185.1). Lineage (NCBI taxonomy): Eukaryota > Fungi > Ascomycota > Sordariomycetes > Glomerellales > Glomerellaceae > Colletotrichum > Colletotrichum aenigma. The sequence goes on from NW_023500913.1 coordinate 2,395,806, forward strand.
GCAGGTGGGAAGTCATGTCTATCAGTGTGGCGAGCTGGGACCGGGCCGGATGCGAGCGGTCAAAAGGACCAGATTCGGATACATCTTCGAGCAAGTTTGGCCCCTCAGCAAGAAGTGTACCCGATGCTCGCGTGTGCGACCGATGAGTGGGCTAGGCTTTCTGGGGTAGGATTCCACCGAGATAGGGTGGAGGGTGGCATATCTCTGCCGCCAAGGCAGGGAATCGTAGCTGAGAGAAGGCACAGCAATTGGCATCTTTCACGCGAAAGGAAGGTGTAAGAGGATCCATTACATCCCCGCGTTACCCACCAGTCGCGTTCGATGCAGGGCCGGGCGACCTGGGGTGGTCTTGGACTCTTGGGTGATCCATGAGTCCGGATTGGGGAGTCGGGGACAGGTCTCGGCGAAGATACGTGGGATGAACAAGACAAAGTGGAGAGACACAGGGCGAAATCTGACCGAGCCTGGAGTGTAACACGATAAGGTTCACCGGCGTGACCGGTTGGTGACAGATGGCTGTAGATGTCACTCAAGACAGCAGAATCAAGAGACGACGAATGCATTCCTCGTAAACCAACACTTTGAAAGAGAGGGGGCACCTGGGGCGAAATCCAATGGGTCACCAAGAGATAATGCCGTCGAAACTGACTGGCTGAGCCTGTCTGTTGCGTTGGGGTGTTTGTCTGGGTATTGGCCTTGGCCTGATTGTCTACTTGGCGGTGACGACAGGGGCTTTTATCGCGACCTTCCGCCCCGGTAACCGTTGACGGACCTTGTCCGCCGTCTTCAATCAGATGCACGAGGCCTGTATGGGTTAAGCACGCAGGGGGCGAAGAGCCTCATCTACGGCGTCGCAACGCTGCAGCTTCGACAGGCCATCGCAGTTCACCAGTTCTTTGAGGGCAGCGCTCAAATGATCGATATTCTAGAAAACATCTGCAACAGGCTTCAATCGGTTCCCCGATCTGGGGTAAAGAAGAGGGTTCGTTTCCACCAAAACCCAGCAGACCATGCCAAGCATACATCCGTCTCCTCAGCGTCTCCTCATGCTGACAGGTGACAATGACTACTGGGCAACGGGCGAACGAGAAGCATCCCTCGGGTTGCTGACCTAGTTTTGACTGAGAAGGATTGTTATCCAAGAATCACCAAGGCTCGTCACCAAGAAGACCAAGAAGATGTGCACATTTGGCAGCGTAAGACATGACTCTGGGACGACGTTGGCGCGAGGAGGACGCTCGCCCATTGGCCCGCCATGGCGGATGCCGTGCCGCGCCAAGAATTGCCGAGAGGCTCGGCGGGAACTGAGAGGACGAGGGTCGGGGGAGGGCTCCGAAATCTAGACATGGGGGTGGGGGAGGAGGAAGAAAATTCAGTGGTAAAGCCTTGGCCGTGGTCCTTCGGAGCTCCTGACTTTTCACCCACCTCCGCTCGCTTCCTCTGCCTCTCCGCTATCAGCCAGCGGTAGCCGTAGCAAAGCGGCCTGTCCGCTCACGTTATTACGCTGTGGGATGCGCCCTTTTGCTGGCCGCAGGGCGTCGTTGATGTTCGCCACTGTCCGGTGCCGGTCGGGAGATGCCAACGACCCTGGTCAGATGTTTGTTACTTACGTACAGTGTAACGGCATGCAGGGAGGCTGAGGGAGCTCATGTGGGCAAGCGAGCGCCAAGAAACGTCAGAGAACCAGCGACACAGTGATGCTGGGTGAGATCGGCTGGGCGCAGAATGTCTGACCACTGACATTCGAGTTGTTGAGCTTGTCACCCAGTGTTCTGGGAACTTATGCGGATAAAACGTCTTGCATTATCCTTGGAGGATGCTCTCCAGATTGATGTTCCTGGTCCTGATGGGGGTTAATGTGCAGTCCAGCAGTTGTCTTCCGACTGTCCATAACCTCATGTCGTATGCAATTCAACCGTGGGGGTCCAGTTCATCCCACAAGTTCCGTAAGCATCACGGAATGGTTCTACTTCGAGAGAAAGGGCTCATGACTCCGCACAGAAAGAAGGGGTTGCTTACCGAGTTGCGAAATCTGCAAAAGCGGTAACCAGCCATGGAGTCTTTACATGGGCGTGTCAAGGGACCATAAATCACGTCCACGACCTCAACAGCATCCTTGTTAGTAAAGGTCTCCCCACAATAGTCATCACAGGTCGCTCTTATGATGAGTGGGAGCCATTGTACTCAATGACAGGAGATATTGGGATTCAACGTGTATGAAGACTAAAGGCAATCGGTACTAGCCTTCGGCCTTCTTTGAGGTCATGGGATTTCAAGCTGCCACAGTGCCAAGAGCATTTGCAATTGATGGGCTGCCATAAGATATCATCATCAGATTTCTTCCGGTTGAAATACTGCTCAGCGTGCATATCTGATGCATCGGTCACGGTCGAGGAAACAACAAGATCTGGTAAACGAATGTGATTAAATCTACGTGGACCATCTACATTCTATGCGTCCGACAATATCTCTATCTTCCCGAGCGAGTGAGTGAATTTGAACCAGAGCCTTCCAAATTTGTAACGCCACCTCCAATTTTCGTAGCCCGCCCGTTACCAACCAAGCATAAAATAAAGCAAACGTCAGCGCAGCATCTATTCTCAGTAGTAACAGCAGCACTCTGTTCGCACGTCTAGCAAAAGAACCACCTACAGGGATCAGTGAACACTCGATCTATCTAGGCCATCTTCTTACAAAGCACACAAATATCAGGCACAAGCTAACCTGAGATGCTTTGCAAGTCTACCAAGCTGCTTCGAAGTCCTTGGGCAGAGGCACTGAGCTTCTGTCGCCGAGCAATCTCCTTCTCAGGCTCCGTGCCGATTCTCACGAGCTCGTCGTCAGACAGCTGGGAGATCGTGGCTGGCCAGAAGATTTCAGGCAAGGGTGACAAGATGTGCCGCTCAACAACCTGTCTGCATATGTTGTCGACAAAAGTCTTCATGGCGACCTTCACATGCCTGTTAGAAGGAGCGTCTGAGAAGTGAGCTTGGGGGCTACACACCTTGTAGTACGCATTCAAGCCCGCAAGCGCCTCCTCACAAGCCTGTGCATCCATGTCCACGCAAATCTTTGGTTGCAGACAATTCAAGAACTTCTTCATCTGGGAAGCATCGGTAATAGTGTCAATCTTGCTAGACCAACCATTTTCCAAGGTCGACGTCAAAGCGCTCTGGAGACCGGCCTTTTGCAAGTCGCTGCGCGCATGCTGTATGTTGTCCGTGTAGTAATGATTGTACGTAATAGGATGGCGCTCCTCATCAGCCATAATCTTGTTGAGCTCTTCAAAGGCTTTCTCACGAGAGTCTTCAAGCTTGTGTTGGCAAATGGCGTCGATGTCCCTGCGAAGGTGTTCCTCATGGAAGAGACGAGTGATGGCTTGGTGAACCCACTTGGAAACCCGGTCAAAGACGGTTGAAACATGCCGCTCGGCAATGTCACGCCATGGGCTGGATTGCTCATGGAACAATTCGGCGAGAAGGACATGATTATAATTCCCGGGCAGCTCGCGACCTCTGGTTTGGAGGTAGGTCTGTTGAAGTTAGCAAAAGCGCAACCATCTCCATGGACCAAGCGCATTGAGTTACCGAATGAATCCAATCGATCATGTCCTCCTTGGTGACCAAGATTTGGAGCCCGTCAGGTGTAGAAGTCCCAGACTTCTTTGGGCTACTTTCACCGACTATCTGCCTCTTGTGGCCATAGTCGCGAATCTCCGCCGAGAAGTTACCGTTCTCTTGATGGACGATCGCGCGAAGACGGGTACCGCTGTCTTTGGAGAAGAATTGCTGGTCGGTGCTGTGGTAGTTGCCAGCCAATGCAGCCTCGGCGAGCTGGTAGTAGCGCATGCTGAGGTTGGTCATGAAGGAACGGATGTCGTTGAGCGACCGTCTCTCGGGACCCATAGACTTAAGATCATCCTCTGTTGAACCGAGCACCCGTCTGATCTCGTCCCTGACCTTGGGAAGCTCTCTTTCAAGATGAGCATCTAAGAGGTCCTGGAGGTAAGACTTGAGGTTATCAACACCGACACGGCTCATGTCGAGATTCTGAGTCTTCCAGGCACCGGAAGAGAAAAATTCCATCTCCCGTTTAGAGCGGGTGGCAGCATCTCCTCCAGCCTTCATCTCGACAGGGCTAGGGTTCTTCAGGAGGAAAAAGCCAAGCTTAAGCTTGATTGAATCCTTGTTCTTGG